>NC_137089.1:52452197-53861786 GCF_951640355.1 Cnephaeus nilssonii | reverse complement strand
CAGGGAAATACTCGTGCAAGATGCCAAGGCAACTTTAGTTCATGCTTTTATGTTGCCAAAGTGATGTATTGTTATTCCGGCCTATAAAGGCATCACTTTTACACATTTCCTACCCACCTTTTCCCCAAGCTTCACAATTAAATAATACCATCATTTCATTATGTTCATCAATTTCAAACTGGAGTTTGTTGACACTTGTGATTGCCATTGGTACTGGATGCACTTCTAGAGAGCCCTCCCATGGCAAAATCTGATCTTCCCCGGGGAAACCAGACAGAGTAGGGGCCTAGGCCATTATTATGATAGACAGCTGTGTAGCCAGATTACCACGCATTTCACTTCGAGGCACGACAGAATGCTGAAAAAAGCCATTCTCTCCCTGTCTCTGCTGTTCAAAAGTCACTCATTACTTTTCATCAGCCAACTCAGAAATGTTCCATAGATTTAGACTACATAGTGTTATTATTTAATGTCTGTCATATGGCTCTAATCCTATCTTATTTTTTATTGGTGCCAAACATGGAAGTCATCAAGGGATGTTTGCGCTTAACTCTTTTGTGTGTGTGTGTGTCGAGGGGGGGGGCGGGTTGTGCTTAACTCTTTAGAAAAATAATTAAAATAAGTTATTCAACACATTTTCCTTTGTGTTTTTATAAACAGAGCAGTTCTTCCTAGGCTGACTCTGGCACACACAGTTGGCTTTTTTTTTTTTTTCTTTTTTTTTTTGATCCTTTACTCATCTGTTTCCACCAACTCATGTTTGTTCTACCTTCTCAAAAAGTAGCATTAAATCACTCATCCATGCACTTATTTATTCATTGTTTATTAAGTGATTCTTTATTGAACAACTACATTAGGCAAAGAGAAAAGGCAGAAAACTAATCTGGGTTGCCTCAGAAGTCATGAATTCAGTTAAAATCTTTCCTGATAACAGGTGTTACTCAATTTATTGGAAATTGCATTTCACAATGGAGACTCACAAATTCAGGAAAAAACCAAGGCCTAAATCAGAATAAACTAATAAAAATACTAGTCATATATTGAGTGTCTGCTTTATACCTGACTCTGTAAAAAAGTCTCTAAAATAATTAGTAATGCTTTGAGGATTGTCTGACGTCATTGGAACCTCCCCTTTGCAGATGAAAATAAGAAGGCTCAGAGTTATTAGGTGACTTGCCTAAAGTGAAATGGCCAGAAATGGCAGGACCAGAATCAGCACCTGGACCTCATAATGCCAGACTCTGTGCTCTTTAATATAGTGTGTGTGTGTGTGTGTGTGTGTGTGTGTGTGTGTGTGTGTGTGAGAGAGAGAGAGAGAGAGAGAGAGAGAGAGAATTAGTTTTATAGAGAACTTCTGAGAAATGGCAAGTATTGCCAGGTACCCATCAACCAATAACTTAGGAGCTCCAAACTACGCAAATAACTGTTAACCACATGGCTGAACGAAAGAACTCTCACTTCGGAACTGAGAAAGGCAAAAGGCTCCCAGAAGTTGAGTCCAAATTTTACTTTTACATGAGATATTTATTACAGAAGACCAAGGATGAACGCAATAACGAAAGTGCTCTGAAGACAGGAAGCATTCATACCAGCACAGTTCATACTGTGGGTAACAGGGGACAGTGCACCTGCAGATTCATTAGTTCTCATTTCTGTGAAGGGAAAATTAAACCAATCAACGTGAGAAAAGTGGAAGAGAATGGCTAGCAATTTGGGTAGTTTGCTTAATCTCTATACTAGGAAAGATTAAGCAAAAGAAAAAAATCTTTAAATGATATTTTTAAAGCACTTACAAGTGAATATGGTCTCTTTATACCAAATAACTTGGAAGTATGAACTGTCAAATCTTCTAATCTTCTTGATGATGGAATGGTTGACTTTATTTGAAAGTATTAAGTATAACAATGTAATAATAAGAAAGTCTTAAGAAAAGGGTTAGAAAAGAACTCCTTCACTAATCCTCTTAAAAACAAAATTATAAAATGAAATACCTTAAAGAGTATTTTGAAACAAATTCCCATTACTGTTACAGAGCTTTTAAATTTTTATTTTGGTTTAATTTTTAATAAATATTCACATGTTTGCATAGTTGTCAAAAGGTAAACAGTATTTTAAAATCAGCTTTCTTCATTAAGAATAATTCCATTTTGCTGCAGTCTTGTAATTATTCTAATAAAAGAGTAATATGCAAATTAACCATCACTCCGCTACACCCACAAGCCATGCCCACCAGCCAATCAGGAGCGCGTACCAGGAGCAAATTAACCCAACCAAGATGGCTGCAGCCACAGAGCAAGCAGGAGGCTTGGGTTTCCCCAGAAATGGAGTAAGCCAAGCTTTCCACACACCCTGGCCGGCCCTGGACTCCACTCAAGGCTACAAAGTTTCAATTATAGAAAATAAATAAGTCACAACAAAAATGGCTGCAGCCATGGAACTGGAGAGAGCAAGAGGCTTGAGTTTCCCCCGGTGATGGAGGAAGCCAAGCTTCCCCAGCCCTGACCTGCCTTGGTCTCCACTCAAGGCTACAAAGTTTCAATTATAGAAGATAAATAAATCCCAGATACCAGGGCCTCCACTTGGGTCACTGGGGGGGCGTGGCTGGCCTGCAAACCACCACAGGCCCCTCGCCCAGGCCGCCCCACACCCTAAGAGAACCCCCACCCTGATCTGGGACACCCTTCAAGGCAAACCAGCTGGCCCCCACCCGTGCACCAGGCCTCTATCCTATCTAATAAAAGAGTAATATGCAAATTGACCATCACTCCAACACACATGATGGCTGCCCCCATGTGGTCAAAGATGGCTGCCCCCATGTGGACACAAGATGGCCGCCACAAGATGGCCAGCAGGGGAGGGAAGTTGGGAGGGATCAGGCCAGCAAGGGAGGGCAGTTGGGGGGAACCAGGCCTGCAAGGCAGGGCAGTTGGGCCGAAACTGGTTTGGCTCAGTGGATAGAGCGTCAGCCTGCGGACTCAAGGGTCCCAGGTTCGATTCCGGTCAAGGGCATGTACCTTGGTTGCGGGCACATCCCCAGTAGGGGGTGTGCAAGAGGCAGCTGATCGATGTTTCTCTCTCATCCATGTTTCTAACTCTCTATCCCTCTCTCTTCCTCTCTGTAAAAAATCAATAAAATATATTTTTTTAAAAAAAGGGAGGGCAGTTGGGAGCGATCAAGCCTGCAGGGGAGGGCAGTTGGGGGTGACCAGGCCAGCAGAGGAGGAAGTTGGGGGCGACCGGGGCTGCAGGGAAGGGCAGTTGGGGGGGACCCAGGCCTGCAGGGGAGAGCAGTTGGGGGTGACCAGGCCTGCAGGGGAGGGCAGTTAGGGGCAAACAGGCTGGCAGGAGAGCAGTTAGGCATCAATCAGGCTGGCAGAGGAGTGGTTATGGGGTGATCAGGCTGGCAGGCAGAAGCAGTTAGGGGCAATCAGGAAGGCAGGCAGGCGAGCGGTTGGGATCCAGCAGTCCTGGATTGTGAGAGGGATGTCCGACTGCCTGTTTAGGCCCAATCCTATTGGGATCGGGCCTAAACGGGCAGTCGGACATCCCTCGAGGGGTCCCAGATTGGAGAGGGTGCAGGCTGGGCTGAGGAACACACACATCCTGTGCACGAATTTCTAGTAATAGGATAATGAGTTTTCTAGTAAGTGGGTATACTTTACTAAAACATTTTTGTATTGTTGACTACTAAAAGTGTTTCCAATTTTTTGTTATTAGAATTGACATACCAATGAACACCTTTATTTACATAACAATTTCCTAAATATAAATTATTTATTGGAGTAAGTTTCTAGAATTATAATTAATGTGTAAAAACTTATGAACATTTTTATCTTGCTGGAGATTTTCAAATTACTTTTCAAAAGATCAAACCAAATTATATTGCAATAAATTTTGCCAATATAAAATATATATAATTGTTTATTTTGCTAAGGTAAAATGAAACCTCATGTTCCATTTCTTTGAATTTTTATAACTATTGAGGTTGAACTGCACACATATTATATGTATAGTACTAATTGTATTTACTCTCGTTCATCATCTCTCACTCTTTTCTGCTTTTTTGTAACTTATATCCAGATAGCTGGAAAAAAATCATGAGTCAGGGCAAATTGAAATTCTAATAAATTAATAATTACTAACTTCAAATGAGTTTTCTAGGCTGGAAATATTGTTCTGACTTACCAGTAAGTTCCTTCTAATTCTCCTTAATGACTATTTTTTTAAAAGCCTTCCCCACTCTCCTCAAATTTCTCTCTACCCTCTCTACTTCCCTTGCTCTCTGCTGATGAGTTGCCTCATATCTTATTAAGAATATAGAAGCCAGTAAATAGTCCACTGTCCGGTTCATTAATTCATTAGCATTCACACTAATCTTTGTATTCCCTTTTATTATAAGAGTTCAAGTTAAAAGGCCATTTGCACTACATATGGTAGGTATTCCATTTTCTCTCATCTTCTCAAGTACTTCACAGCACTGCATTTTCTACAACCCATCTAGTCCATATGAATTATTCCTCTCAAAATTCAAACTTACTCTAGACTAGTAACTCCTAGTTTAAAAGTGTACATATAACATGAAACCCTCCCTTGATTCCTGCCTATCTTCTTTATCCACTTCATGACTGAGCTTTTCAGAATTATCTTCATCCATCCTTTCCATTTCAAGTCCCATTCACTCTGTAAGCTGCTCCCATTGGGCTTCTCACACCTCAAACCCTTTCCCACTGCTCTGAACTATTCCTGCTGAAGCTCACCAGCGATCTCCTCGTCAGCACAGCCTATCAATCGTTTTTGTCTCCATATTTCTAGGCCCTTTCCTTCTTTAAAAAAGCAAACAAAAACTATTTGTTTTTATGCTTCTATGCTGCGACAGCCTCATAATCTTCTACCGGAGTGTATTTAACTGGCTCCCCTTCTTTAATCTGATTTCTAAATATTCTATTAGTTTCCTTTATCAGTGGTGCATGCAACTACATGAAGGATTAGTCTCAAATTTTTGGTCTCATAATAGCAATATTAGTCACAGCAGTCAGTACCTCTGTAAGGCTTACCGTGTGCCAGACACTATTATAGGGCACTGTTTTACATATATGAGTTTATGCTCCCCATAAATCTGTGAGATAACCCTTATTGCTATTCCCATAGCTTGAAAGAAGAAACTGAGGCACTGAGGGGCTAAGTATCATTTCCCCAAAGTCACGTGATCAGTAATTTGTGATGCCCCTGGCTGAGTTAATGCTGGAACTTTAGAGTAGGCAAGTTAAATAATGTCTTACCAATTGATCTTAAGTGAGCAAAATTTAATGAACACCTTGTAAAGTAGCAGGAAGCAATGGAACATTTTGTATTGAATGGGAACAAGTAAGTCAAGCATCAACGACTAGGTCTAATTGATTCTAATTGAATGAAATGATTTCTTATTACTCTGTCCTTCTGAAAGAGAAATAGTCTTGCTTTAGTGTTTTACATTTTTCCCTCATTCACATATTTACTTATTTATTCCATACACATTTCCTGAGCACCTTCTGTCACCTGTCTCTGTTGAAAGTCTTGGAAGTTTCAGTGATGAACAAGAAAACACAAAGTCCTTATTCTTAGGCAAATACCCCAGAGATGGGGGGAGATGAGTAAACATGTCAACAGACTTCACAGAGTGACTGACATGCAACTGGACAATGGGGTAGAGAGGCACCGAGGAGGCAGGTCTCTGTGGTCAAGATCGTAGTGACGGCATTTTAACGGAGACCTTACTGATCAGAGGGAAATTGGATGAGGTAGAAGAATCAGCAAGTGCAATGCTGTGAGACAGCACTAATCCAAACTGGTTGCATCTGAAACTGGAGAAAGACTCATGTACCCAGAACCGGATGAAGGTCGGGGAAAGACATAGGAAGTGGCCAGTGCACTTGGTGCCTGTAAGCCATGTTAGGTGGGTTATAGCTGAGTATCTTCATGATAGATTGATGGCCTTTAAAGGTTAGAAGCAAGCCAAGGATATGATATGATATGATTTTTAAAGATTATCTTGACTATTAAATCTCCTATAAAAACAAAATAGCTGTGCCTCTATGAAGTGCAGATAATAAATTTTAAGAAGCCCAACAAGCTCTTAAATAGTTGGTTCACTGATTATCATCATTAGTCTCAACTAGACTGCATTAATATATGCTTGGTGACCCTGAGGTCCTGGGGCATATTAGATTAGGGAAACCCAACTATTTTCAAATTATTGCTTTGAAAATTTCTCAAACCTGATGAGGTTCAGGAATATTATTTTATTCCTGGGGGCTAAATGAAAGGGTTACAGTAAGAAAAGAGGATATGGTAGGTGGGTTCTTCTCTCCATTCTCCCTTTCTGTGGGAGAAGTAATGGGTGACGCATTGCTTAAATTTCAGAACTAGTTCAATCCTGTAAGCATTTGCTACAAAACTGTGTCAGGAACTGGGCTGAGACTGGGAATGCACAGTGAATAATTAATACTGAGCAGCTATTACTAATAAGAGGCAAGCACTATTACATCATTTACACACTAACCCTATGGGCTGGGTATATTTATTATCCCATTTTCCAGATGAGAAATCTGATGCTTTTAACAGGCTCAGGTGATTTCTCCAAGGTTGCACAGCTAGTCAGGGGTGTAGACAGTATTTGGACTCAGGAGAGCTGGTATCAGTGCCAATTCTCTCTCTTTTTTTTAATATTTTATTGATTTTTTACAGAGATGAAGGGAGAGGGACAGAGAGTTAGAAACATTGATAAGAGAGAAACATCGATCAGCTGCCTCCTGCACACCCCTATTGGGCATGTGCCCACAACCAAGGTACATGCCCTTGACCGGAATCGAACCTGGGACCCTTGAGTCCGCAGGCCGACGCTCTATCCACTGAGCCAAACTGGTTAGGGCAGCTCCAACTCTCTTAAACACCATGCTCCCCTGTCTACCAGGACCCCTCTGGTGAAGTTCAAGTGTGGAGATACAGATATGTAAAACTGACCCCGAGACTGCCTGGCACAAACGATCTGCTTGAGAAGGCCTGAGCGTATGAAAGATGCACTTGGGGTAGAGAAGACTGTGAGTGAGGTCACAAAGCATGCTGTCTGTCCTAAGGGGCAGCAGGAGTGAGGAGGAACTAGCCCAGGGCAGCGGGGAGGCTGCCAGCATGATGGGGAGGGCCAAGAGCAATATCTCTCTATTTCTTCATAATTATTAAGTTATGTCTACTCCACAATATCCAAAAGAAGTCGTGGCACAATGGACAGTTAGTGGACACATCTTAGCTTGAACCATGCATGGCAGATGTCAAAGAGGACAACATTGGCAGCTAAGCATTTCATTTTTCTTTAGACTTAAAGCAAAGCAGTTTTATGATCTGTATAATTCAGGGAAGTCTTCAGAGAACGTATTGAAAGCACACTATCTCAGAGGAGAGCAGTTTCACAAAGATCTACCAGCAGAAGCTAGCCCAATCGCAGCAATCAGTTAGTGAGATTTGCACTGAAATATCATCACTCATGTCGCATGTGTTTTTAAAGCATTCTTCTAGAAGACGGCTCGTAGAGTTAACCAATTCGCAAAGAGGTGTAGACCCACATGATGTGGCAGAAAGAGCTTTGCTCTAGAATTGGATCCGTTTAGGTTTTGCTACTTGCCCTCTTTCTGGGCATGTTTCCTATCTGCAAACAGGGATAACACTATGACAGAGGATGTGGTTAAACTGAATGGCACATGTAAGTGCTACAGCCTTCCAGATGTAAGAACACACCTAGTGAATGTCAAGTGATCTGCAAACACTCTGCTTCCTTGAAATGGATGAAACCTGTTCCAATGTCCTTCTCACTATTTCTTAGCCAATGGTCTAAATATCAAGGCAATATTTAGTTAAAAAGTATTCTTGTCCTTTCACTGTCCCTTGTATTTGCAACATATTCTCCTTGATGAATCAGGTGTCAACATTATATTTATCACTTAATCCATTCCTGTTCATATGTTTAAGATAGTTTAATGTGAGCCCGGGCCGGTGCGGCTCAGTTGGTTGGTCATTGTCCTGTGCACCGAGGGGTTGCTGGTTTGATTCCCAGTCAGGGCACATGCCCAGTTGTAGGCTCAGTCTCCAGTAGGGAGTATGCAGGGGCAGCCGATCGATGGTTCTCTTCTCTCGTTGATGTTTCTCTCTCCCTCTCCCTTCTTTCCTCTCCCTCAAATCAATAAAAACATATTTTTAAAAAGGATATTTCAATGTGAGGTCAATCGTTACACACAGGGACAGCTCTGCTGGCTTTGTGAGATTCCAATGAGATATAAAATACATCCTAATCAGAATGAAATGTCAAATGAGAGGGCAGGATTGGCTTAAGATGTTGTCAGGAATGCCTTTCCTTTTTGTACAAAATGTTATTTTCCTTTGCTTGGCGGGGGAGTTGAGGGGGGGGGGAGTGTGCTTTCTGCCATTAGTGATGCGTATTTACAAACACCCTCTTCGGGAGCGCCAAAGGGAAGCACTGCTTTGCCTGCGGCCCCAGGCTCTAATGATCTAAAATGCAGGTAAAGTCAGCACTGCCCGCGTGGCCATCAGGAAGTGCTCTGTGTGCCAGCTATTCATTTAAACAACGGGTTCGCAAGCACAGCACGTAAGTGGTGAAAGCCAAAATGATGCCAAACGTGAGTGAACACAGCATTATTGGACATAACAGACATTGCAGGGACAGTGTAAGGGTGAGAAATGATTATAACAGTGTTTGGGTGCAGAAGAGGCACTCATTGCCTCATTTAATGCAAGCTGTTAGAGAATATATCTGAGTTTGGGGGATGCGATGACTGACAACCAAAAAGCAAATAAATGGTTCACAGCATTTGCATGTAATTCCAGACGTTGTTAATAGAAAGTCCAATCAAAGTTGTTAGTTGGCACAAACAACTCAGAAAAACTGTTACAGAGGAAAGAATTATAGTTCTTCTTGAAACTACCCCCCTAAAGAGGAGAAAGAACATTTCAATGTGGTCAAAATTTGGATCAGAACAGTGTATCTAGGATGGTGTCTCCACCAGGTCTTAATTTGACTGGGGTTGAAATTCCAGACACTACTGTCCCCATCACAGGCTTGAAACCCTGGCAGACAATGAAGTGTCACCTATAGTTGAAGAGCCTCAGATGCTTGTCTCTAAAATGGGTATATTAATACCATCTGACAAGAACATTGTGAAGATTAAGAGAGCACAAATTAAACTCTCTTGGCACCGATAGCCAAGTACTCCATCTTTCCCCCTTTCATTTCTCTTTTCCCTTCTTTCTCCCCACGTTTCCTTCCCTGCCCCGAGTTCTCACTGTTTCATGTCCCACAATGCAGAAGTCATTGAAATGCTTCCACTCAGTCTCATATAACTTCTAGCAAAATAAACAGAGAAAGCCTAAGAAATTAGTGAGGTAAACAGTGCATTATTAGTTCATTCCAATAACCTGGTTTGTCCAGAAATGTAACTATTTATTCTTCTTTACTGCTAGTTGCTTGTCACCCAGGGGTGTGTATCAAACATATTAAATCCTGGAAAATTACCTCTGGTGCTCATCTGGGTTCTATTTATATACCATAGCTGTCCTAAAACTATCTGATTATTATTTCTATCCCTCTTCTGTTTTAATACCCTCAAAACCTCTAATTAATTGCCATTGAATTCATTCTTCTTTGCTTCCTCTCTGATTGTAACAAGTACCATCTGACTCCTAAGTTAAGGAAATGAGCTTTCTGAGGATGAGGAAGGTCGAGGGGGGGAATAGGATGCATACGGTAAGACAGAAGTAGTGGAAGCTTTACAAGTAATAACACGAGTGACATTGAGTTCATTAGTTAGTAGTCAGGAAAATTTTGTCATGTGTTGCCATTAATAGGCCAACTAGAGTAATTAGGCTCACACACCATTAAAAAGCAAAGAGTGGAAAATCTATTGTTCCTATAAGCCTCTGCTTGTTAACAGAGCAATTTGCTCCTAGTTTATGCAACAATAACAATTTTAGTGGTCGAGTTTAAATATCACCAGTGTATGTGAGCCTACTATACTGCCTTCACTAATTTAGTATTACAGTGATATAAAGTTCCACAGGGAAAATTTGGATTAGGATGAAGGCAAATTTATGCAAAGTACAATAACAGTTTTAAGCTCCGGAGAAGTAAAAGAGCTTGCTCACTACGTCTTGGCACACCCCTCTTTGTGTGCAGTCAGCTTTCCTTATCAAGAGCTACTGTGCTATAGAGAAAGCCTCTATCACCGTCAGAATCATCAGGCAAAGCGAGAAGCTCACTTGCTTACAATTAGTGCTTTTTTCTTCCCTTCTTAGCAAAGACTAGAACATCGGATAAGAAAAGTAAAATCCAACTTTTGTTTTTTTTAAAGAAATAGTAAATTAGCCCAGCCAATGTGGCTCAGTGGTTGAGTATCAAACTATGAACCAGGAGGTCAGTTGGATTCCCGGTCAGGGCACATGCCTGGGCTGAGTCCCCAGTGGGGGTTGTGCAGGAGGCAGCTGATCAGTGATTCTCTCTCATCGTTGATGTTTCTGTTTCTCTCCCCATCCCTTCCTCTTGGAAATCAATAAAAAAATGTTTTTTTTAATAGTAAATAGAAGGTTGCAGGTTCAAATCCTGGTCAGAGCATGTGCTTGGGTTGCAGGTTTGATCCTGGACTGGTCATGTAAGGAGGGCAACAGATAGATGTTCTCTCTCACACACTGATGTTTCTCCCTTTCTCTCTGTAAAATCAGTAAACATATCCTCAGGTGAGGATTAAAAAATAGTAACTTGAGGAATGTTGGAAAATTAATTGTTTACTAACTGTGGATAATGGTCAATAACTATTCAATACTGGCCCATGTAAATGAAATGGAGTTTCGTTTTGTTATCTGATTCTAATGTGAAATGCATTCATGTTCAGGAATCGTTTCAAAGCAAATTTTTAGGTACTTGAATAACTATAATGAGTAGTAACATCTGTTTATTTTAGTTTACATAACTGCTAAATATAAAATAATACAATTCAGACTTTTTTACTTTTTCATATTAACTTTGCATATGAGACCAAGAAAACAGTGCTTTCTGTCATATTTTAGTTTTTGCTTAACTACTACTGTCCAAATTCTTGACAGCCAGTGTTTCCTGTTTGTGTCTCTTTGGAACAAACCCCTGGCCTATCAGGCCACACAAAGAATCAACAGCAGTAGGAGGCTTTTCAAGGAAGTCGTTGCTAGTAATTCATCCCTCAAATATGCCCCAATTTAGCAATGAAATGATGTTGAAGTTCACAGTTTCTTCTTAATGCATTAATAACTTCGGTGGGCTTGTCTTTTTTGCGGTGACAGGGTGGCATCTACACGAACACACACGAACACACGCATCATCTCGACCTCCACTTTCCACCTGCAGTGCCCACTGAAGTTCCCCTGCCATCGCCAACACCTGCACCAAGGCTGCTTTATCCAACTCCTTTTCCCCGTTAGCTGGCGTGGGTTCAGGAAACAGGGAGCAACTTTCATGTCCTCTGTAGTAAACCTACATCCAGTTTACGAACTTAGAAGGAAGGATTTTCACTTCTGCTTCCTGGAATCTTGAGCCATTCACACAATTGCTTCTCTCCAACTCCACGGCTCGCAGGACTAGTCGTACGGTTGGAGAGGCGGAACAGCTCTGATGTCTAAAGATGTCTCCCCATCCTACTCACCGATGCTTGACAGTCAACGCTAATCCCTTTATCTCTGGACCTCATCCCCCTAGCTTTCCTAAATCGTTTTTCCCACTGAAATCCACATACCATCATACTGTAAGATCTTAGTCATTCTTCCTCAGCCTGAATGATCCAGAAGCAGGTGCTGATGGTGTGCAGGAAGGAAGAGAACTTGGGGGCTAAGCTCTCTGAAGAGGGCATTAGGTAACAGAGGACAGAGGGATAACTAGACTCACGGGGAAAAGAAGCTCAGAAAGTGGAGCTTGATGCAACCAGCAAACAGCACCGTTTTGCCCAAGGTCTATTCCAATTAGTTAGAAAGGGAAGTTCTGAGGATGACCGCTATCCTTGTGTAAAAGTTGGCCTGAGAAGCGTAACATGAGTGCTCTGTGCCTCCTGCATATTCCAGAATGTGTGATAGGATTCAGAGAGGCGAAGGCCCACACAGATTCCCACACGGCCTCAGCCATGCACCATTTTACAGCCTGCCCACTCGGAGCTTCAGAAACTGCAGTGTAGAAATCTGGTTCGTCTGATTTTAAACTTGTTTTCCAAACCTGAAACAGTCTTTATTTTAAAGCTAGGCTCTTTGAAAAGACCACACAAAGACTATAAAATTGCACAACCAGTGTGGCTCAGTGGTTGAGCATGGACCCATGAACCAAGAGGACAGGGTTCAATTCCCAGTCAGGGCACAGGCCCAGGTTGCTGGCTCAAGCCCCAGTAGGAGGCGTGTAGGAGGCAGCCCATCAATGATTCTCTCTCATCGTTGATGTTTCTCTCTCTTTCTCTCTCCCTCTCCTTTCCTCTCTCTGAAATCAATAAAAACACATTTTCAAAATAAAAAAGACGGTAAAACTATTCACTGCAAAGAACCTAACACTACTGTAAAATGTTGTGTACAATGTATTGACTGTTTCTCATAAGTAAAAATTTATGTATTCCATAATCTAAAATTTATATATGATTTTGGTGTCAACTATAAGATTCTCTTTTACAAATTCAGTGAAATTCCTTGCTACAAAAATATGTTTCTGCCGTAAGTCGTTGTTTCCATATTGGTGGCATCCACATTCCCCAACAGGTTAATTTTCACTCTGGGGAACTTCCAGTAAGCTACTTCCTTAAACCTGGATAAAATATACAAACTGCAGAGAATTCTCCACTTCTATTCATAATTTTAAAATGTTTGACTAAAAGTGCAAAGTCCCCGCCAGTGATTTCTGTAGCTCGCTCTCTTCCTAAACCAACTTCCTTCTTATGTCAATATTACGCTTCTGGACTGAAATATCTGAGATTCTCCTCCAATGTGTTTCCTGGTGAAGAATTCTTCCATTAGCATTCTCAGTAGGAGAAGTGGTATTTCTGTGGGAAGAGGAGCATTTCCCCTGCTACTCAGCTGCCAGTGCTTGAGTATACATCCTCGGTTGCATAATCAAAACCCTGGCCTGATATCAATAGTGGGATTAAAACCCACTTTTCATTTCACTGTGATTAAAATATTTACATCACTTTCTCTTGGTTTTAGAGATGGCATATAGAACCCAGTGCGGATGAGGCCCATGATTCTGCCTCTGACTCATGATCTTCGACTCCTTGCTCCCAGCATCTTTGTAAATGCACCCTTGCCAGTTACTAGCCCCAGGTTTGTTTACTGCCGTTAGTTCCCAACAACTCAATATTATGAAGCATGAAGTTATTTCTTTGCTAAGCCTGTAAGCTATTTCTCTCCCCTCCCTTCAACCCACTCATGTTCTGCGCCTGTTTAAATTAATATCTGTAAATAGTGCATTGGGTTTGTTTTGTCGGTGGACTGGCTGTTGTCCAAGATTTTGTTGTTGATCTTGTGTGTTTAAGGATGACCTTTTGGTGATGTTATAAAACCTCTCAAGAAAAGGAAAACAGATGCGGTCATATAACCCTCTTCTAAGGACTGTACAGACAAGCCAGCTGTTTTAAAACAGAACGGCTTGATAGAAAGCATATTACATCTGCACCTGCATGTTTCCCACTTCCAGAACGAACCATCAGCTCTGCAGCACATCAAAGAAAATCAAAAAGAAGCCAGTAATGAAATTCTTATGCTGGATACTCGAACAGTATTAGTATACAGACCTGCTACTTCTAATAATCACCTAAAGATAGTGGCCAATGAACCAACTCAATAAAACAACCAATTCTTCTGTGAGAAAAAAAGCATGATGCCACTGAGAGTGCTGGACGTGGACATGGAGGGTCAGACCTGGGAAGAACGTTGGAAGTCCCCATTTAAAAAGGAGGAATACGCAGTCTGCAATGGGTAAGTGACTTGGTCAAGCCAGAAACAGGACTGGGACCAGAGCAGGGGTTGCCTGCCGCCCATCCAGTTCCTGAGCTTACGCTTTGGATTTGTTGAGTGAGAGACCACATGGGCTGGGAGTGTTTCCATTGCCACTAATAGAAGCAAGCCAGTGCTCTTACAGGTATTGTAGTGTAAATCAGCCCATTTAGTCAAACTTGTCAAAAATTAGTTAATCTAGTATTCCCAAAGGCACAGAGCTTTGAAGGCTTAAAAAAAAAAATGAAATGGCAATTAGATAGGTAATGCGTATATATTTCAAATTCAAAAGAATACAGTTTTTAAGTTTTGCGTTGTTATTTCCCAATTATATATGATGACATAAAAGTAGAACATTTGTAGTTAATCAGATAGCCTATCTAATAAAGAAAGAATATGCAAATTGACCATCACGCCACCACAAAGATGGCAGCACCCAGTCCCCTCAGCCCCGCCGGAGATTACTATGGCAAGTGGACCGAGAAGGTTTTCAGCAAGGGTGAGAAGCAAGAGTGAGAAGCAAGGGTGAGAAGCAAGAGTGAGAAGCAAGGGTGAGAAGCAAGAGTGAGAAGCAAGGGTGAGAAGCAAGAGTGAGAAGCAAGGGTGAGAAGCAAGGGTGAGAAGCAAGCCTTGGTGGGATCGAGGGAGAGCCGGCAGGCTCAGTGCCGCTGCCGCCCGGAGAGGCCCTCGGAGTTTGGCTCTGAAACCGCAGGGACCCGCTCCGGTGCAGGCTGGGGTGGAAGCACCGCTGTCGCCTGCCCGCGCCAGGTCCCTGGTTAAGGAAGCAGGTCCAAGTCACAGCCACGGGGCCTGGCGGGGCTGTCTCACCCCAGACCGTCGTGGCTGAGCTCTGGCGGGGACAGCGAGCGCCTCCAGGATCACTGTCTGCCCCCGGGCCACCTGCGGACACCGGTGGAGCAGGCGCAGGTTGAACATTTTAATGAAAATGGGACGCCTGAGCCCCGTGCGCACCCCGGTGTCCTATGAGGAGAGGGCAGTGGGATCAGGGGCGCAGCCTCGGGACCCCGTTAGGAGGCACCGGGGCTCAGGAGGGGCTGGGAGCAGAGGGCCCTGGTTGCTGGGCTGACAGCAGAACGGACCCGAGGTGCCTCCAGTCACTTCACCTGCCCAGGACTGGGCCACGGGCCCTCACTCCGGAGCTCAGCCATAGGAGGCGCCGGCCCCGGGATGTTTTTCCTGTTATCTGGCTGGAAGTACAGGAGGCAGTTGAATTAGAGTCATGATTGTAATTTAATTTCTCCAAACTCAGAGCTATTTTCTTTCCAAATACATCGGGGGCCAGGAAACGTTCAAAGAACTGGGGAACCATTCCCAAATCAGGAAGGGAAGTCACAGGGTGTATACTATTGCTACAAATACAGTATTTCCTACTACTTACAACATATACAATGTAATGTTATTAGATGCCTTCCTATCACATGAAGTACGTATTCTCATAGAGTAATACTGGTACATATGTTATAGCTATGGTGGTATGTCATATCCTATCTATACTAATAAAAGGGTAATATGCTAATTAGACCAGAGACCTTCTAGGAGACCTTCTGGACAAAGCCATGGTGGCAGGGCAGAGGCAGAGGCAGTTAGGGGCAATCAGGCCAGGAGGGGAGGGCAGTTGGGGGTGATCAGGCCAGCAGGGGGACCAATTAGGGGTGAGCAGGCCGGTGGCGGGGGGGGGGGGCAGTTGAGGGTGATCAGGCTGTCAAGGGAGGCAGTTGGGGGCAAGCAGGCCAGCAGGTGGTATGTCATATCCTATCTATACTAATAAAAGGGTAATATGCTAATTGGTTAGGGGTGATCAAGCAGGCAGGCAGGTGAGCGGTTGAGAGCCAGGTGTCCTGGATTGCAAGAGGGATGTCCGACTTCCGGTTTAGGCCCAAGGGGTCCCAGATTGGAGAGGGTGCAGGCCGGGCTGAGGAACACCACCCTCCCCTCCCCAGTGCATGAATTTCGTGCATGGGGCCAATTGTATTTATAATATTTACTTATTTTTATAAGTATCTTCCTGTATATGTCTCTAGAGTTTTAAAGATAATAAATGGGCATAGAACTATTATGCATTTTCAAGCCAACCCTGATAAATAATCCTCTTAAGTGCCCAGTTCTGTTCTGGAAAAGGGTAAAACCAGTCAGATGACAAATGGAGGAATTCACCAAAGGACTTCATGGGAGTGTGAGGACCAAAAGTATTCCTTTTGTTGGCTAGATTCCATTTTTATTTCTTCTCGCCACAAATTCTTAAGAAAAACCTGTCATCATGTTATTTTGAAAAATAAGTTTCATATAAACCAAATAGGGCTATTTGAATTTTATCAGGCTTTCAGGTACACTAAATTGTTCATTCAATTCTTCCCACCCTGCTTGCTCTTGTCCCAGACATCACCCCCCATTCAGGAACAGCCCCCTCCTTTAAACAGTTTCTTTAACCAGAAGGGCTGGCACCAGGGACCTAAGGGGATTACCAGCACATCTCTAGCATGTAGAATTAATAAACAGCATTCCCAAACTGTATCTGAAAAAAACAAAAAGATTGATCTTTGAAGCAACCCTTTTCAGTGATAATGGAATCAAACATACAATGATATTTCCTTACTGAAGAAGCACAGAGACTGGAGAAGAGCCCTACTAATGTCACTCAGTGTCCATCCGGTGCACAGCTGATGGTGCTGGCAAGAGACAGTGTCTTTGTGGTGATGCCACAGTCAAAAGTTGTGGAAGGCACCCCAAAATATCACCTGCCTGCTTTATAACATCCTTGTTTCTAGCATTGTATCGATTTATATATTTTTTGAGAATGATTTCTTCTTAGGGGTATCATCTAATACGCAAAGTTTATGTTTTGACTATTTTTCCCTTTCTCTAAAATTATTACAATTTAAGTTTAAGGTAGCCAATTTAATGGCTTTATAACTTGTGACCAGAAGGTGAGGGCTAAAATCTTGGCTCGCAGTTTATAGCTATATGGCCACTGTAGGGGTCAGCTTCCTTACTTACAAAGTGTGGTTTGCCATGCTTTCCTCTCAGATAAAGGATTAAATCTCATATGTTAACATGGTGTCTACCATCCCAGATAAAGGATTAAATCTCGTATGTTAACATGGTGTCTACCATCCCAGATAAAGGATTAAATCTCGTATGTTAACCTGGTGTCTATTTTCAGCATACATTAAATGTGGGCTCCTTCCCTATCTTCCCCAGTGTCTCCACTTCTCATGTTCTGGGATTTACTAGAAAAGTTAGTGCCTTCTAGGAATACCTGGCCTCAGATCAATTCCTGTGCAACCTTCATTTTACCAAAGGCTCGAAATTCTTTTGTAATTCCCACATTCTTATTTCCCATGTCAGCTACCGATCTCTGAGTTTTTTAGAATTCAGTAGATCTTAGCAGACATTGATTGAGGTACTGTGAGGGGAGGGGCATTACAGTAGGTCCTGAGGTTAAAAATGGAAGCAGGATGGCTGTCCTTTGGAAGCTTGTAGATTAGTGTCCAAAAATTGCAATTTGACCTAATCAGTTCTGTGATATTGGCAAGCCTGGGCCACCTGAGGACACATAAGTGAAATATCTAAATCAGATTCGGAGGAGGGGAGATTCGGGGACTTCCTGTTCTCTTGGGCTTTTCCCTGCCGCTGGCAAGCAGATCTGCACCTGTGTTCCAGGGCTGAGTTGACCAAGATGGCCTTAAACTTCATTCTCCCCCGCCAATAAGCCCTGGGACTCCCCTCACTTACAGCATTTACTTTAGAAACCTTGCAGTTGTAAATTCTTTCTCTGACCCTTTGACATGTAGATCCTCTTCCAGCCTTGAGCCAGTAAGGGATGTCTTCCTAAGAGCCTGGGAGCCATCTTTTTGAAATGCAATCATCAGGGAAGATAGAACTCCCATTCTCTGTGGGAAGGTAAGAGCCCAACTTCAAGTAAGTGCCAGTAATTATGGAACTCAGATGGCGCCAGCACACGGACCAATCCCCACTCCAAGACTATTTCACTAGCTCACCCCAGGGCTGAAACACTCCTCCGACGTTTGTTTCAGCAGAACTGAGTCCAGTCCCTCTCCCCTCTTGCAATAGTCTTAAATAAACCGTCCCTGGCCTGTTTAAGCCTCCTCTAACAGGATGCACCCAGGTTTCCTACAAGGGGGAAACTGACTTTTGCTCAGTATAGCTGCCTCGCACTTGGCCAACCTTTGGAATTGCTGGTTAAAATAGGCCGATCATGTCAATGTCTAGAGGGAAATGTTTTCAATGGCTCTGAACTCTTTCAGAAGTAATAAATGAAACCACCGAGTTCATTCAGAATCTTGTAATTGTAACTAGAATTATTTTTTCAAAAATATTTCTTTACACTTACACACTCAATGTGCCTTTCCCTTGTGAACGAAAGAAGCCACCTGCTAACCTGACAAGCTCAGGGGAGGCCTGTGTGGCGGTCTTGAAAACTCAGAGACCTAAAATAACCACAAAAGATGGTCTGAAAATTAAATATTTAACTACAAACAGGTTATAGTGGGCAGTCATGTCCTAGGCCGATATCTTCCCTGACAAAGATCAACTTAGATCTTCTTTACTGAGCCCATTTGCCTTTTTGCCTCTAAGATAACATATCTGTGAGATGTCTGGGTAACTTGTAACTTCCTTCTTTTGCTGGAGCCCCTGGGGCACAACCAAATGTGGTAGGCGCCAGGACAGATGCCTCAAATTCCTTCATTATCATGTTAATTGTTCCTGTACCCACCTAAGTATGTGTCCATCATTTTACTTTTTATCCAATCCCAGGGGTTTCCCACCGTTTGACTTTATCCAATGAATTTCATGTAGCCCACCTATGTCCCTCCTTTGATGGCAATGTATAAATACAGATGTAACCCACCATTCTTCGGAGCATTATCTCAATTCATTGAGGTTCTGCTTCCCGGCATATGTCGACAGTTTGGCTCAAATAAACTCACTAAAATTCTTTACAGGTTTCAATGTTTTTTTTTCGTTAACACCCTCAAAGAGACTGTGAGTAGGCTAACGTAGTCACTCTTCCTGGTAACTGCAGACTCATTTTTTGGGCATTTCAATGACGTCAAGGGTTCAGAATCCTGAGCAAACTTGGGAACTGCTCCTCATAATCACCATCTATGTTACACAACCAGAACTCCCCCTGCTGTGCTCCCCATGAAGCTCCTTACAGGATGAGCTCAGGCCTCATGGGTGGTAACAATTAAGAGAAGACTTCGCCTAATTGATGGTTTTAGCCAAAATTTTGAATTCTAAGAATGGATGAAAATTTCTAAAACATTATAATAAATTATAAATTATCTTCAAGAAAGGCCCGGCCAGCCCTACCTGGTGTGGCTCTGTGGGTAGAGCGTCAGCCTGCAAACTGAAGGATCCCAGGTTCCATCCCGGTAAAGGGCACATGCCCGGGGGTGTGGGCTCGATCCCCAATACGGGGGGCATGCAGGAGGCAGCCAATCAATGATTCTCTCTCATCATTGATGTTTCTATCTCTCTCTCCCTCTTCCTTTCTCTCTGAAATCAATAAAAAACATTTTTAAAGTCCTAAAGGTAACATTTATTTTTTTAAAAAATTATCTTTAAGAAAGATGCATAATAAAACTTTCTAAAGATTGCTGTAGGAATTAAGCTTAAATTCAAATTTAATTCTAAGGTAAATAAAAATATTTATGTCACTTTGATACCTTTTTTTCATTATAAAATTTATAAACCATGATTTTTCTTCTAATGTGCACATCTGTGGTACCAGCTTTTTCCCATTCCAAAAGAAAGTTTTAATAACATAAGGACATTTTGTACAAAATATGGCACCTTATTTTAAAGAAATATGGGAGAGTGACTTTAATTACCTCCTCATGCAACATGGAAATTCATTATTTCAAACTTTCTTGGACAGTTTTTTAAAAGGTGCCAATCATCTAACTCATACAAACATCCATATACATGCATCTTTCTTTCTGAAGAACAGATTTATATTGATGAATATAAGTGGTAATCAAGGTCAGGGTGTTACTTTTATGTAGTTGTAATTTAAGATATAGTAGAAATGTGGTTTTAATATAAAATATGTAGTTTTTTCAAACATACTGGACACTCATACAACCATTTCACAGTGCATACACTTGCCCATTATATGAGGCTTAGAATATACTTTACTACTTCAATGAGTTGAATATGATGTTTTATAAATACACTTTTGCTTTTATCATACGTTGCGGATGCAGAGTCTTTGATCAGAAACATATCCCCTACATTATAATAGTATCATTATTGGAAAATGCAGCCCGGACAGTGTGCTCAGTGAATGAGCACCAACCCATGAATCAAGAGGTCACCGGTTTGATTCCGGGTCAGGGCACATGCCAGGGTTGTGAGCGCGACCCCAGTAGGGGCATGCAGAATGCAGCCAATCCATGTTTCTCTCTCTCTCTCTCTCTCTCTCTCTCTCTCTCTCTCTCTCTCTCTCTCTCCCTTTTTCTCTCTGAAGTCAATAAAAACATTTTAAAAAGAAGAAAATGCAATATTCTTTTAATATAAAATTTAACATGACTCTAGAACAGGTTTTCAGCAAAAGAAGGGAATTGCATGTATCTGGCTCCTGCTGGCAGGAGTGTTTCTCCTTGTTAATTATCCAGTCTTTACATGCACATAACAGTTTACTGCTCTTAAGGAAATCTAGCTTTCTTTCCTCTTGATGTTTCTTCCTACAAAATACTTGGCAAACACATAGCTATTAGCTCCATACGAACTGCGTGTATGTATCAAAATTTCTTCACAAGCCCACTTAACCCAGGTACTGAGTCATTTGTCCAGACTCCAAACGAATCAGTTGAAGAGCAAAGTGTGCAAAAATCCCTAAACACACTAGATTCCAATGAGCTGCATTTTTTTATTAACTTCATGTCACTTAGAAAGTTCAGACTGGGCCTTTATGTTGAGTTTCTTTAATTAACAATGCTTAAGAATGTACTTTAAATGCAGTTATCTTATGAAACTGTGATAAGAAATGCAATAGGAATATTGGCAAAGAAAGGACAGTTAGTCACATGTGCCCTGATTGTTTTCTGATGAAGAGAGCATCTCAACCCTTAGTGAGGTTATTAATATTTATATGTTTCTAATAGTAAGTTCTTATCTTTGGAGAGAGAGCATTAAACATTATGTCTGTGCAGTTTAATCCTTTTAAACTTGAGATATACCTTTAGAAATAATACATTTTTGCTAATAATAGTTTGAGAGATCTCAGCTTTTTAATAGCTATTTATCTCAGTATTCTTGTGAGATAATTATGAAGGCATTTATTAATAATTTTATGAAAATACTTTAATAACAATTTAGTCTTCCAATTTTAGAAAAGAAATAGATCAATTAAAGTACTTCTCCTGGTTCAAATTATACAACTGAAAATTCTGATGTTAAGTAAATTGAACAAAATACGTTGTTGTTTAGTAAGTTTTAAAAAAATCTTTCCTCACATTTTAAATCTATTCAGATTAATTTGGAAAATTTCATCAGGAGATTTACTAATATTTAAAGGTAGAGAATTTTTTAAATCCTCACCCAAAGATATATTTTACTTATCTAAGAGAGAGAGAGAGAGAGACAGAGAGAGAGATGGGGGGGGGGGGGAGAGGGAGAGGGTAGGGCTATATAAAAATATAAATCAAGTTAGTGTCAACAACATCCTGGCTAGTTCACCTTAGTCACCTTCCTAATTTTCAAGGTTATTAATTACTCACTTTATCTTTCATCTTCAATTTAGAAAGCCTAAAATTAACAAAAGTTTTCAAAGCAGTAGGGGTTTTACAGGATAATTTTGCTAGATTACTTTTTTCCTCAATTGAAACATAGATGATTAGCATAGATATTAATTTATTATAGAGAGTCATACACAGGGTGGGTCAAAAATAGGTTTACAGTTGTGGGTACGTGAAACATTGTGTATTTTTTATTATTATTTATTAATTTTGTATTATTTTCAGCACAAACAACTATAATCCTACTTCTGCCCCACCTGTATTTTTCAATGTAAGTCTTCTCTTCTATGCTCCCTTGGTTATTTGTGTGAGAAATGTAACAAATACTGGTTCAACTATTTTTTTTTTCTGATTCCAATACTTCAGTAGGAGTGATGATTAGATGATGACTAAGTTCCTCAAACATTTTTTAACCCACGAGCACAGTCTTGTATATGAAGCACCAGCTCAGTAAGTGTTGAATGAATGTTCAGATCCAAGTCCCACACTATCACGATGACTGCATTCTTCTTTAAGAATCTGAGGATGAATGTTGTAGTTAAATGCTACAAAATAGAAATAGAATTCAATACTTCCATTTGATTGATAACATGACCACTGTCCACAGAAGATGGCTTCAGAAAACATATTCAGGTTAGAAAACTACACGGGTTAGGAAAACCAAGATATTTAGGATAAATATATTTCATTGGTTTGGGAGCTGAGTGAAACAGGTATTATTTGTAAAGACAATCAGGTTCCAGTCACAGTGATATAGCCTGACCTGCATGGGCTTCAAACGTGATCCATGCCTTGTTAATTCTGGCTTATTTCATAATGTTTCTCGATGCTGCCACACCACCCCTAATTTTGAGGTAATAGATGATTTGACTGTGTGTGTGTGTGTGTGTGTGTGTGTGTGTGCGCGCGCGCGCGCGCGCGCGCGCGCGCGCGCGCGCGCGCGCAAGTGTGTTGATGTAGAATAGGAGACTAGACACACCAAGAGACCAGAGTCAAAGGTTAGTATGTGATATGAGAAATGTGATACTTGGGGTATATTGCTATTTATGATAAACTCAGATTTACATACATTAACCTCAAACTAAAAAAAAATATGCTACTTAGAATTTTCTCCTTAAATGGAATTACTGACAATCTCCTCCTCCTTAGCCATATGGTCCTCTATCTAAGCTGCTTATTGGTGCAAGATAACAAAGCTGTGACCCAGACTACGCCATCATCTTGGTGGATTTTCCAAGTGAAGTCAAGAAACCACTCATATTTTAGCATGGCCATAAGATTAGCAGTTTTAATGTATTAGTTGCTAATTTGACAACATGGATTTTAGTCGCTATTCAGGAAAACGTCATTGTATAAAGAGAATCACAGCATGGCCAGTGGGCTGGACCAGCTTTTGCAAACTATAGAAGCCTGGCTCATAAAATAATACTAGAGGCATTCTTGATCTAAACTAGAACAGAATGGGGTTAAACACATAAACCCTTGCAGTAAGGTCAGACACTGAACTGATTTGTCACTTAGGCTGGAAATTCGGCTTAACAAATGAGGCACTGAAACTGCTGGAATATGCCCTTTCTGCGGAAGAAGTTATAATAATTTCTATTGACACTACTGGTATTTCCACAGGCCTGTAGTTGCAAAGGCTTATATTGTATCACAGAAGAACACTGAAAACACATAATTGAGTCTTTAAGAAGAATCAGAAAAAATATATTAAGTCTCTTGACAAGTCAAACTGAGCTCTTTTATTAAGAATAATCATTATTATCATTATTGAATTAATTATACTACTATTAATATTTTATTATTAAGTAATCATCAAACACAGTGAAGACAGGTTGGCATCACATCACTGTTATGTCACTAAAAGCTAATCAGTGCACAGACTAGGGATTCTCAACTCTGATCTTAAGATTATGCTAGTTTGTCCCAATTTAACAGTTTATCAAACATATTGTATATTATCCCTCACTATATCAGAACTATTTCAAAAGGGGTATTGTTAGTCATCTCCATGAAAAAAATCCAAGCCTTTTCTATGAAATCTTTGGAGGTTGCCATGACAATGGTATTTCTAGCTCAGCCCACAAGTCATATTCTTCAGCTCTTACCCAAAGTAACCTGGGTCTGCTTGCTAGATTTCATCTTCTAAGATTACAAAAGATATTCCCAAAGTTTTCTCCAGAGACTGGGATTGGAAAAAGTAGCATTATTAAATGCTGAATTTTAAAAATCAGATTTCTCCTATTTAAAAGTCCTCATGGACTACTCAGCAAGGCAAAAGTCCATCCCGTACTGCTTAGTGAGGCAAAAGCCACTGGGACCCCAAGCGCCTGCAGCTGACACCGCAGGACCAGCTCCCTGGGGAAGGGAGTACAGCTCAGAACAGGGACAATCAAGGTGTGAGACTCAAGGCAGACACAGCCTCTGGACTAAGGAGTCCCCAACCACTTGACCACTAGGGGATTCAACCTCTGGACTGCAATCAGGTTGCCCAGGGCCAGAAAGGGACAGTGACTCACATTCATCTAACTAGAGAAGCTCCTAGGAAGCCCAGGATAGACTCACCAAGGCAAAAGATTCAACAACACCAGAGAAAAATCCAGTGAGCCCCACAAATAGTGGACCCAAAGCATCTGTATAACAATTGACATGGCAACATTGGGATTGAATCTCACTGGCAGCAAGTCTGAGGGGAGATTCCTCCCATGAAGGGGATATCAACAATCAAGTCCCAGTTATAACAGGAGAACCCCAAAAACACAT
This sequence comes from Cnephaeus nilssonii, assembly GCF_951640355.1. NCBI lineage: Eukaryota > Metazoa > Chordata > Mammalia > Chiroptera > Vespertilionidae > Cnephaeus > Cnephaeus nilssonii. The sequence continues at coordinate 53,837,205 of NC_137089.1, read as the reverse complement.
AAGGGGCATGCCTAGAGCATCCAGCTCAAGTGAACAAAGACTGTAACACTGGACCCCTCAAGAAAGTTTCGATATAAGGCCAACCCACAAAGACTGGGAGGCATAGCAATTCTATCTAATATATAGGAGCAAATACAAAGAGATAGCTAAAATGGGGAGACAAAGAAACAACCCCCAAATGAGAGAAAAGAAGGAAGCTCCTGAAAAAGAACTAAATGTGATGGAGGCAAGCAACCTATCAGACATAGAGTTCAAAGCAATGGTCATGAAAATGCTTAAGGAATTTAGTGCAAATTACAACAGCATGAAAAGAGAAATAGAGGCCATAAACAAGAACCAGACAGAAATGAAAAATGATATATCTGACATCAAGAACACACAGGAAGGTATTAAAAGTAAATTGGATGAAGTAGAGGATCGAATTAGCAATTTGGAAAACAAGGTAGAAATAAATACCCAATTAGAGCAGCCAATAGAAAAAAGAATTAAAAAGCAGGAAGATAGCTTAACGGAGCTCTGGGACAACATGAAATGTAACAACATCCACATTATAACAATACCAGAAGGGAAAGAGAATGGGCAAGTAACAGAGAACCTGTTTAAAGAAATAATGACAGAAAATGTCCCCAACCTGGTGAAGGAAAATGTCACACGTGTTCAGGAGGCACAGAGTCCCAATCAAGATGAACCCAAAAAGATCCACACCAAGACACATCGTAATTAAAATGGCAAATGCTAAAGACAAAGAAAGAATCTTAAAGGCAGCAAGAGAGAGATAGAAAATTACCTACAAAGGAGTATCCATTAGAATGTCAGCTGACTTCTCAATAGAAACACTTCAGGCCAGAAGGGAGTGGCGTGAAGTACTCTAAGTAATGAAGAGCAAGGGCCTAAATCCAAGACTACTGTATCCAGTGAGGCTATCATTTATAATTGAAGGTGAAATAAAAAGCTTTCCAGACCAAAAAAAAAAGTTAAAGGAGTACATTACCACCAAACCAGCAATACAAGAAATGTTAAAGGTACCGCTTTAAGAAGAAGAAAAGGAGAGAGAGAGAATCATAAGCATAAAGAAAATAAAAATGGAAATAAATAAATACATATCAATAGTAACCTTAAATGTAAATGGATTAAATGATCCAGTCAAAAGACATAAGGTGACTGAATAGATAAGAAAACATGGTCCATACATATGCTGTCTATAAGAGACCCACCTTACCTCAGAGATATAATACCAAGCATCTTCTTGGATCACAATGGCATGTAGTTAGAAATCAACAGCAATTAAAAAAAAAAAAATCAAAAACACTCAAATACATGGAGACTAAATAGCATGTTATTAAACATTGAATGGGTTACCAATGAAATCAAGGAAGAAATTAAAAAGTTCCTGGAAACAAATTAAAATGAACACACAACCACCCAAAACCTATGGGACACAGCAAAAGCAGTCCTGAGAGGGAAATTCATAGCACTACAGACCTACCTCAAGAAACAAGAAAAAGAACTAATAAGCTATCTAACCCTAAAACTCAATAAATTAGAAAGAGAAGAGAAAAAAACAAACAAAAAAAAACAGAGGAAGTAGAAAGAAGAAAATAATAAAGATCAGAGCAGAAATAAATGACATAGAGACTAAAAACAAGTACAAAAGATCAATAAATCCAAGAGCTGGTTCTATGAAAAGATAAACAAGAGGGATGAACCTCTAGCTAGACTCATCAAGAAACAAAGAGGATCCAAATAAATAAAATCCGAAATGAAAGAGGCAATATAACAATGGACACCACAGAAATACAAAGGATTGTAAGCAAATACTATGAACAACTATATGCCAACAAACTGGACAACCTAGAGGAAATGGACAAATTTCTAGAAACATACAATCTTCCAAAGCTCAATTAGGAAGAATCAGAAAACCTGAGTAGGCAATTTGAAGCAGTAATTTAAAAACTTCCAGCAAACCAAAGTCCTGGACTGGATGGATTTACAGGTGAATTTTACCAAACATTCAAAGAAGATCTAACACCTATGCTCCTCAAACTATTCCAGAAAATTCAAGAGGAAGGAACACTTCCAAGCTCTTTTTATGAGGCCAGCATTATCCTAATTCCAAAACCAGATGAAGACCATACAAAAAAAGAAAATTACAGGCTGAATACAGATGTTAAAATCCTCAACAAAATATTAGCAATATATTTAAAAAATGATACACCATAATCAAGTGGGACTTATTCTGGGAATTCAAGTCTGGTGCAATATTTGCAAATCAATAAACGTGATACATCACATAAACAACTTGAAAGATAAAAACCACATGATCATATCAATAGATGCTGAAAAAGCATTCGACAAAATCCAGCACCCTTTTTTGATAAAAACTATCAGTAAAGTGGGAATAGAGGGATCATATCTCAACATAATAAAGGCCATATATAAAAATCCTACAGCCAACAGCATACTCAATGGGCAAAAACTAAAAGTGTTCCTTAAGAACAGGAACAAGACAAGAATATCTGCTTTTACCACTCTTATCAACATAGCACTGGAAGTCCTAGCCACAGCAATCAGACAAGAAGAAGAGTTCAAAGGAATCCAAATTGGAAAGGAGGAAGTAGAATTGTCATTATTTGAAGATGACTTGATATTGTACAGAACACCCTAAACACTCCACCAGGAAACTACTAGACTTAATAAATGAATTTGGCAAGGTAGCAGGATACAAAATCAATGTCCAGAAATCAATGGCATTTTTATACACCAATAATGAGCTCTCAGAAATAAAAACTAAAAAAGCTATCCCATTTACCATTGCAACAACAACAAAAGGAAGACCAACAATGCCTCTCTCTTGTTCTTTGAGAATTATTCTCCTTCGTTTTGTGACTGTGACTTTCTTGATCTTCAAACTGGTTATGTCATGAGTGTCTATTCTCTTGATTTTTAGGGTCAATCCTTATTATGCTTTTATCCCCCGGGGCAATTTTCAAAGTGTAGAGAAATGAAGAGTAGCTTATCATGATGAGAAAAAAAAAAAATTAAGTGAATTGGTGTTCACTTATTCAACATTTATGAGTAGTTGCCATGTGCCAGGCACTCCGTCTTTGTGCTTTTGATGCCAGAAAGTGAACAATGGACAGAATGGAGTGAAGAATGGGTTAACTGAAATCTATCATGTAATACTTTGCAGAACAGGACACCTGATTTGTGTTTTGACCAAAGCACAGGAGTGTGAAAGACAGCAAAACATTTTTAGGAATGAACATTCTAGGCAGAAGCATAATGAGCAATGGGGATTCTCAAGAACTGCCGATAGTCAGGAATGACTAGAGTGCAAGATGCCAAGGGTAAAAGTGTGCACCAGTTCTTCTCATAGGATGACCAAGTGTGTCATGAGCCACAGTTCTTCTCATAGGATGACCATGGCCTCACTGATGAGGTGACATTTGACCACAGACTTGAGGGCACTCTAATCCCCTCAATTATCATGCCCAGTATTTTAATATTCTGTTGGTATGAATATGGATTACTTTTCTAGAACATTTCCAGCAGATGAAATTGTAAATGCAAGGGCCCTGGGATGGGTAGTGCTGTGTACTGAAAGCATAGTAGGGAGACGCTGTTGCTGGTTGTGGAAGGAGTGAGAACCGTGGATAAAGTAGAGCCGGTGGTGGTGGATGGGGTGCAGATAGATAGTGCTTTTCAGAGTCTCATTAAGTACTTGTTCCCTCGGGGCTCCCACCTCTAAGGGCCAGGAAGTGGCTGACCCCAGGCAGTAGAGGGCAATTACTGGGTATTTTTTTAGCTACCATTGTTAAGCTTAACATACAAGGAAAGAGAGAGTTTGCTGAGTTTTTGTAGCTCTTCTTTGTTACATCAGAGTAAATCCAAAGAAATTTTTATGTAGGATGTGTGTGTGTGTGTGTGTGTGTGTGCGTGTGTGTGTGCGTGTGTGTGTGTGTGTGTGTGTTTAATAAAAGAGAAGAGAAATTACCATTGCTATTTTGAATCTGAGAAAGACGGAAGCAGAGAGGTGAAATGATTCATTAATGGAAACCGGGGCTCAGGAGTGGGAAGAGCGGGAGTGCTCCGCCTGACGCCTGCCTGGGCCAGTGCCTCCCTCAGAGGACGGGTACTCTCAGGGGCCCTCTGGGGCAGCAGTGATTGCTCTCCCAATAGCTTGGGCAGCTCTGAGAGCAAGATCAGAGAGGGCCTGGCTTCAGCTTCCATAGCTCTTCCATTCCAGTTTCCAAATTCCCCCGACCTTTCACCTGAGCAGTGGTTCACCAAGTGTACCAGCAGCAAAAGTATTTCCTAGCAACGTGTTAGAAATGCAGATGTCCAGTGCCCATCATTATTGTTTTGACCAGCCTTCTGATTCACACTAAAGCTTGAGACCCATTGCTCTCCTGATGAGAGAGAGAGAGAAAGAGAGAATAAAATCAATGAGAGAGAGCCCTAGCTGGTTTGGCTCAGAGGCTAGAGTGTTGGTCTGTGGACTGAAGGGTCCCTGGTTCGATTCTGGTCAAGAGCACATGTCCGGGTTGCGGGATTGATCCCCAACGTGGAGCGTGCAGGAGGCAGCCGATCAATGATTCTCTCTCATCACTGATGTATCTATCTCTCTGTCCCTCTCCCTTCCTCTCTGAAATCAATAAAAAATAAATTTTTTAAAAAATCAATGAGACAGAGTGCCCAGGAAATTATGCTGGAAAGTAAATTCAAATAGCTTTTTTTTTATTATTGGGTTTTTAATATGAGGTTTTACAAATGATTGGAAACAACCACAAATTGAAACATGTAGTTACTTTAAGGTCTCTTTAGCAGGAAGCAATCACATGCCACGGCAGTTTTCCCACGCGCTATTCTATGGCTTGATAGATAGGTCATTTCCTCAGAGGGATGACTAAAGAGCAACCAACAGAAATGCACTTTATATTTAAACAACACTTTCTGTTCCAAGATGTCAAAATGCCTGACAGGTAGTCAAAATGCAGCTCACTCATTTTTTTCCAGCCCTGTGGCAGTAAGTAGCCCACATACACCATCTCTGCTGTTTTTTGGTGATTTCTTGGCAGGGAAAGTTGAACTGCTTTGGCTATGTTTGTTGAAAGTCAATGACTGAAGGAAAAAATATTCATTTTGAGTCCCATGGGGTTGTAGTTGATGAATTACTCACTGCCTTCTATTATTACACCTCGAGGATAGGTAATGATGCTCATCAAGGAGTAGCCTAAAGAATGTTCTTGCATTTTTTCTGATAATACTTGATTTTTGAAAAATCATCTGGGCCCATGTACATTTAATTATGGGCTTTAAACACTTGAAGACAGAAATAAATTCTGATTGCATAAGAATGTGTGAATAATCCAGAGTAGCTGTTAACTATAAGAACAAATTTCTTGTGAAGGTACAGAACACACCTGAGATTTGGAGTGACTTCCTGATAACCCTGAGTTCAGAGCTGGGGTAAAGGCTCATTTGGGCATGTTACCATTTTCTGAGAATGTACAGAAGGAAGAAGTTGGCCAGGGAGCATGCAAGATTTCCCAGGCTCCAACTGGAGTGTGACTCATCTTCATGGAAGGGGTCAGTGAAAGATGGAAAGGCCCATTGCTCTGACGGCTAAAGCCCTCCCCGGTGCTCAGAGGGGGAGAGAGAGGAGTCTGAGTCCTAGGCTTCTGGGCTCTGCACTGCCTTATCTGCTCTGATAGAATCAGGCAATGGGCAAGAAAGAATGTGGGCACCACCGCTGTGTCCCTTAGCTATGCAGTGACCTGGGTAATCCTAAAATGTGGCTCTGTGACTGTTCAACTAAATCTAACCAATCGGCATAATTCCTCCTTGCTTGCTGAAGTAGCTCAGGTGGAAATGGACAGAGGTGGGCCTGGGGGGAGGAGTACCTCCCTTCTCTACAGAGAAATTTATTTTCTTCCAATTTTCCAATGGTTTAAATCCAACTTAAAACCTTACTAACATGTACGGGTTGGTTTTTATTTTTTTTTTAAGAGTTGGTACTAACATTAAATAAGCAGAGAGTGTCGGGGGTTGGGAAAAATTGGATATTAATTTTAAGAAATGGTAGAATTATCACTGTGAAAATGACCAGAATTGTTTTTGTTCCAAACACAAGACTGCTATAACATTTCAATTACGAGAATAATTTAATAGAAACTCACTTGCTGTCTCCAGCCAGCAATATTTCCAGGGACTTTACTTGGGGAAATTTGAAAGTATTTATTCTGTTGTAATCTCTAGAAGTCCTTAAATCGAACTTCATTGCAAGTTACAATGCACAGTAGTGTCAATAAGCTGGCAGAATTCCCACATCTTTCCTGCCTCCCCCTCTTCCTCCTTTTCTTCTCTCCCTCCCCTTCTCTCTCCTTCTCTCTCTCTTTCCTTCCTTTTCTTTCCACAAAGCAAGTACATGGGCATAAAACAAATAGTGGGGATCCAGACCCTTATGTTCATTATAGGGGTGAGATGTAGACTCTGACAATAACCAACGACCTGGTTTTAAATACTGTTATCTGCACCTTACCAGCTATGTAGCCAGGAGAAAGTCACTCAGTCATTCTATGTCTCAGTTTGCCCATCTGTAAAATAGGAAACAGAAGTGCCTGCCTCTTACGATTGTTGTGGGGGTGGGGGAAACCATTTGGCTTTAGAGACAGCATTTAGCACAGAATGAGCACAGTTCATGTTATTTTTCATTTCTCTGAATATGCAAAATGCTTAGCATTTGGATCCATAGACTCAAAATCTAACATTCATTGACGCGAATAGCTGACTGGCTAAATGGAAAGGAAAATGCTATAGTATTATTCCCTTGCTTTCTCATTTTATTTTTTTAACTGAAAACCTGAATCACCATTTCCTGGCATTATCTGTCATCAAACAGTCCAAAGCCATAGTACTATTTTTTGAGAAGGCACTGAATATTTGAAAGGAAAATGGAACTAAGAAATAGTAGAAAATCAACGTTTTGATTTTACTAATCTCAAGTGAAAGGTGATATATGTGAAAACTGCAGAAAAGTCATACAAAAAGAACCGCAAATACTTACAGCATACTTGAGATTCAAATGGCAGACAATGACTAATTCTTAAATCAAGAACCTTCCACTAAAATTAAAGACAGAAACGCTTTCTTTTTCTTGCTCTCTTGTAGGAGGTGAAGGAGTGCTCGGTGGGTGTCAGACTATTTAAAAAGTAGGTAATAGTGGTGACATTTCAGAAGCACCAATATTCTAAGTCAGGTCTCACATGTGACCTGTTAACTAATTTTATACTTAACAAACTCATAGACAGTTTGTTACAGTGCCTTACAGTTGTCCAATGTAGCTAAGGAGAGAATTTTCTGTGAATTTCAGCTATAATCTTTTAATTTGATTAATTAAATGGTCAGATGTTCTAATTAGGTTGCAAATTACACAAGCAATATTCTAGTTTGGAGCAAACTTATTACTTAAGTTAGATTTTGTAAATGTGTGTGTGTGTCTAAATAAAATGATATAATCTCATGAATGCCAGCATTATGTCCATGTAATCTAGATTGGTATATTATTTAACTCCGGTAAGCCATCAGCATTGTCAATTGTTTTTATCAATCAATGCAATCCTTTAGGTAGGAGGCATGGTTCTCTGGAGAAGTTGATAGACACCAGATACACAAACTGGAATATGGCAAAAAAAAACAACAATCTAGATTTTATTTTTAAACCTAAGAACTTATTTAAGGTGTCCATCTCTTTTGTGTTGAAGCAAGTAATTAACATAGATTGTCCTGGTTCAGTCTCCAGTGATGACCAAAAGCAAATTTGTAACTAGAGGCAGAGCCAGGCCTATTTCCATTTTTGCTTTTACCTCTGAGACCTGCCCAGTTCCTATAGCATAGGTCAGAGATTTTGAACTGGTGTGCTGAAAGAATTTTTAAAACACACAATACTTAACTATTTAGTCAGGGGCACTGACCTCATTTTCCCTTAGATTGTCTAATAAAAATAAAAAAAATGACAGCGGCCAACACAACAGTAGCCGTCTGGTATGAATAAATCAAAATTATACCTAAGTTTTTGTCAGATCGGCACCATTTTAGTAATTGGCTCATGTGTGCCATGAGCTGAAGAAGGTTGAAAGTGGCTGGCACGAGGGAAGATTGGCCAGGCGGGAAACAGGCCAATCGCGGACGGGGAAAGCTGTGGACCTCACTTTCCCCTCTGCAAGATGAGGGTAGCCTTGCTTCCCGGCTTCAGAGTTAGCATGGTCCAGTGAGGCGACGGGCATAAAATCGCTTTGAAAATTATCGTATAGTGTTTTAGAAATGATATTTATTGAAAAATAAATAAATAAAAATATTTATCATTGTGATTTCAGGATAAAGGAAAACTCCCTTTCTTCTAATATATTCAGTATTTTTATGGTCAGCCTTGGTCTTCCGAAATCTACCAAAAAATTGAACATTTTAACAACACTCAGCACTGTTTACATGTTAAAACACACATCCGAGCTAGCACATTTCTTCTTAAACAGTAACACATACACATCGCGATGGGTCTGGAAATACGGAATGAGATCAAGAGGAATAAAGGTCACCCTGACTCTCTATGTCTTTTTGTTGTTGTTGTTAATCTCACCAGAGGATATATTTTTTATTGCTTTTTTCAGAGAGTAGAAGTGGGGGAGGGAGGGAGGGAGGAAGAAATATCGATGTGAGAGAGACACATCGACTGGTTGCCTCCAGCACATGCCCCAACCAGGGGAGCGAACTCACAACCGAGGTACAGATACCCTTGACCAGGAATTGAACCCTCGACCCTTCAGTGCACAGGATGACACTGTAATCACTGAGCCACACCAGCCAGGGCTATGCTTCTTGAGTTAGCCATGGAGAATTGATTTTTAAACATCCTTTGGGTCTTTTTCCTCCATGTATGTGATATTCAAAACCAAGTTGCAAATATGCTTTATTTAACATTCTTCTCTTTTCACTTAACATTTCACAAAAAGGAAATTTTAGTTATTAGTTTCTATATTGTTTCCTACTCTAAGCATCTTAACATACTTAAATGCGAAGATTACCTGTGAGTTATTATGTAAATGAATGAAGTTCAGCATAGATAACCTTAAAATATTAGAAATTCATAGGCTATAAAGGATATCCCTGCTGCCTCTCTCTTCCTCTCTCTAAAAAAATCAACAAACTATTTTGAAAAAATAAATGTAAATTACACTTGAGTTTACATAAAAATCTGAACAAATACTATAGAACTATTGGCTACTCAATATTCTGTTAATAATTTGTAATAGTGTATTATGGAGAATGACTGAATATTGATAGTCATCTGTCAGTTATTAAGATCACACTTGTGTAGAATGAATTTGCAAAAGTGGAGTATCAGGAATGTCTTACAGTTAAAGGTTGCCTGTCAACTCACAAGTCATGTCATAGGCTGTGCTCTAAACTATATCATTGTGCTGATATCCGAGAGAAATCTCAGTATGTGGTTAATAGGGCAGAAACTCTAAGGCAGGAGTTTTATCTTTATAATGCATTATTTGGGGTAGCAATTATTAGAAACAAGAATAATAACACCAATTAGTAACCATTAAATTAATTTTGAACCTAAAGTTGTAGCAATTTCAACAGAAGTTAGCATATTTATATACCAAATTAAAATTCCTAAACTAGTATTGCAGTTGATGCAGTGTTTGTATGAAATATTACATATGATACTTTAATAACTTAATAAAATGAAAACAGCCCTAACTGGTTTGGCTCAGTGGATAGAGCATTGGCCTGTGGACTGAAAGGTCCCAGGTTCGATTTCGGTCAAGGACATGTACCTTGGTTGACGGCACATCCCCAGTAGAAGGTGTGCAGGAGGCAGCTGATGGGTTTCTCTCTCATCGATGTTTCTAACTCTCTGTCCCTCTCCCTTCCTCTCTGTAAAAAATCAATAAAATATATATTTTTTTAATTTTAAAAAATAAAATGAAAACAATAAAGAAATAGTATGAATATGTTTGTCTTAGAAAGGATTCAGAGGGAATTTCTGATAGTGTAAGGTAGTACATGCTGGTCCCAGCTGGTTTGGTCTAGTGGCTAGAGCGCTGTGTAGACTGAAGGATCTCGGGTTCTATTCAGGCCAATGGCACATATCTCGGTTGCAAGCTCAATCCACGGCCCTGGTTGGGGAGTGTGCAGGAGGCAACGAATTGATGTGTCTCTCTCACATTGATGTTTCTCTCTCCCTGTCTCTCCCCCTTCCTTCCACTATAAAAATCAATGGGAAAAATATCATCGGGTGAGGATTAACATATATATATATGTTTAATCATGTTTCTTTTATTTATAAAGCATCCAAATATACGCACCTCTGTAAGATTATACATCTTTAACATTAAAAGAAGTGTATTCTAGAATTCATTTTCAAAACACTGCTTATATTGTGCTTATATTCCTAATCTTTTAAAAAGAGAGAGTGGTCTGGCCTCTACGCATTTATAGTCATAGCGCTAAGGAACCCAACAATCCCACTCATGACGTTTGTTACTATCAGCCTCTGAAACTAAGTTAAAATGAAGCAGAACCAAAAATAGACATCATTGCCAAACAAAAGGCTATTTTAAAAATCGAGTTAATAGAACACTACCTGTGTTAGGGTGGTGAGGAAGCCTGAAATAAATGCCAGGCCACCTTTAGTCTCTCACTTGAAAAAAATTACAGTATATTGGGTCTATGTCCTAACTGGGGCTGTGTAACTACCACACTCACATTTCCAGTGTTACTATGAAAGTGCATGTTTTAAAAGTACAAACAGAAAGAGAACTGGAATGTTCCTTAATACAAACAGTTTCCTTCCCTTTTTCTCTGTTCATTCTCCAACAGAAAAAGTGAGAAATGCCTAAGGAACAGATGTGATGATTCAGAGGGACCAGCCCATTCTGAAACACGATTCAAATGAGAGCAGTTCACATCAGGATTCTGTGGGACACCGGTAAATATCAGCATGGCCTACAGACATAGAAGAGTATTTCTTAGGCATTGCACAATGTGTTCCTCAGGCAGAAACGCTATGGAAGGCCAGACCTGAATGGATAAAACGTAATCACATAAGCAGGGGCATGTTCCAAGCTGAAAGGCGACTATGCCACTCTCCTCCCAGAACTGGATAGTAGATATAGCCCAGTAAGATCAAGTTAAAGAATATACATACATGTACATATATACACACATATAACATACATAACATGGGTAGCAATCTGAAATAGATACATATTCATATATTTAAAAATCACTTTGAAATTTTAAATATTTTTTTAACTTCTGAAAAATAAACAGGCAGTGAAAAAAATGTTTTCTTTGCAAAACCTGACTCTGAAAACAGGATTCTTTATTGATAATATAATCAAATATTTTAAATAGAAGGAAAATTTTCATGAAATAGACATATATACATTGCACATATATGTACATATAGTCACAGAGATAACTGTTTAAATATAATCCTCTCTAATAAAATGGTAATATGCGAATTAACCATCACTCCGCTACATAAGCCACGCCCACAAGCCAAGCCACGCCCACAAGCCAATCAGGGTGAGTATGCAAATTAACCAACCCAAGATGGCTACAGCCACAGAGAGCAACGTTTCCCAGGTAACAGAGGAAGCCAAGCTTTCCATAGCCACTGCAGGCCTAAGCCTCCACTCAAGCTACAAAGTTTCAATTATAGAAGGTAAACAAATTCAAACAAATGGCAGCAGAATGGAGCTTGAGAGAGCAGGCCAGGGTTGCTGGCGGCAACAGGGGAAGCAAAGCTTTCCGCACACCCTGGCCGGGCCCACCCGCTTAAGGCTACAAAGTTTCAATTGTAGAAGGTGAATTAACTGCCACAGAAATGGCTGCCGCCCCGGAGGGAGCAGCAGGCTTGGCTCCGCTCCAGGCTACAAAGTTTCAATTGTAGAAGGAAAATAAATTCCAGATACCAGGGCCTCTGCCTGGGTTGCCAGGGGGCGTGGCCGGCCTGCAAACCACCACAGGCCCCTCTCTCAGGCTGCCCCACGCCCCAAGGGAACCCCACCCTGATCTGGGACACCGTTCAGGGCAAACCAGCTGGCCCCCACCCGTGCACCAGGCCTCTATCTTATCTAATAAAAGAGTAATATACAGATTGATCATCACTGCAACACACAATATAGCTGCCCCCATGTGGTCAAAGATCCTGCCCCCATGTGGACATAGGATGGCCACCACAAGATGGCCAGCAGGGGAGGGCAGTTGGGAGGCACCCGGCCTGCAAGGGAGGGCAGTTGAGAAGGACCAGGCCTGCAAGGGAGGGCAGTTGGAGGTGATCAACCCTGCAGGAGAGGGCAGTTAGGGATGACCAGGCTGGCAGAGGAGGGAAGTTGGGGGCAAACAGGCTGGCAGGGGAGCAGTTAAGCATCAACCAGGCTGGCAGCTGAGTGGTTAGGGGTGATCAGGCTGGCAGGCAGAAGCGGTTAGGGGCAATCAGGAAGGCAGGCAGGCAAGCAGTTGGGAGCCAGCAGTCCTGGATTGTGAGAGGGATGTCCGACTGCCCATTTAGGCCTGATCCTGGTGGGATCGGGCCTAAACGGGCAGTTGGACATCCCTCCAGGAGTCCCAGATTGGAGAGGGTACAGGCTGGGCTGAGGGACAACCCCCCGCCGTGCACGAATTTCGTGCACCGGGCTTCTAGTCAATATATAATACACATAAAACATGTGAATATATTTATATGTGTATACATGTATGTACATGTATATTTAAAACAGATATTTTCATTGTTTACAACATCTCATCTTAGAATCAGACTATGCCCAAAATCTATGCCTCAAGCCTTTAGTGAATAGCTAATGAATTCAGGGTTGAAACAAGGATTAACATTATAGGCTTGGAAATTAAGGATAATTTACTCCTATTAATGATTTGTACTTTTTACTTGAAAGAATAGTTATGTGCACATGAAGGACTTTATCAATCAAAATAAATTATTGCAAATTTGGCTGAAGATTGATCACAAAATTCTCAGTTTTTAACAACTGCGGCTTACGTATTAGGTGTAAGGCAGCTTTTATACTTGTCTCCTTAAACCAAAACAGTCCATATCAATAATAAAAATTCATATAAAGAAAAATGTATACGTGCTTTTTAAGACCAACAGAAATTGTCATCAGACTAAAGCATGTGTGCATACTAATAACGCAGGTTTTATGGGCAGCTGTTTCTGGTACTAAAGCTTCACATTAATTCAGGTTCTATTTTTTATTTGTTTAAAGGTGTTGCTACTGGTGAAATCAATTCCATAGCACCTAGTAATGAACAAGGGCCTAAATATTATAATGCTTACATGTGCTCTCTAAAAACTTTGAGCTTCCGTAAAAGAGAAAGATAACATCTACCAAAGAGTCCTTTCTGTAAGATAGATTGTGGAGTAACAGATTACTTTTCCTGTTGGACAATTTAATGATATTGATTAACAGTAAGAAACTTCTTCAATAGTTACACATTCAAAAATCTATTTGGGTATAAGGCAGATAATTAGCAGGATATTCAAAGTTTTTGTTAGAGGAAGTGTTAACAGCTCTTTATAAATCAGTGCTGCCTCTCCAAGAACTTCAACATTGTATTATGGAGAAGAAAAAAAGTCACCTGTTGCTTTTAAGTAAGGGAGCATTCCCATTTTATGTGACACTTGCTTCTGAAATGAGCACCCGTATTCAACCACCTTAATATCATTTCTGATCATGTCAGTGAAAAGAGTGTTTAGACATATGACACAATTCGGAAAGAAAATAAGTTGCAGAATTAAGAGCCAATTGACTTTTCTAGGTCATCCAATCAACTCCTTGCAGAGTTAAAAATAGAAGCTAAGTCCAATTGCCACAGCCGTGGCCAGATCAGAGCCTGACAACAGCTGTGATGGGCTCAGCCTCTCCCCTCCCTGCCATCACCTGCATTTAGACATCTTCCCGGGAGGCTCAGAGGCATTTCAAGGCTTCGCTTAACTAGTGTGGAGAGAGACTTAGGAAAGCATGTTCATAAACATTTTGTAATGAGATCTGGTTGCCAATTGCCCATGACCAATTAAAATGATAAAAATTGAAAGCATTTATTAACCCTTACTAATGTTCCAGCTACTACACCAAGTTCTTTTTTATGTTATCTTTAATTTTCACAACACTGTGATTTTCCTGTCTTAAATATCAAGAAACAGCTCATAGAAGTTAAGTAATTTTCCCTAAGTCACAGCACGAGAAAACGGTACAGGTGGAGTTCACACCAGGTGGATGTAAGGCCCAGATTCACCTCCTGAAAGACGTGATTTGGTTATAAGTAGCCAACACTTCAAAAATAAAGAAAAAATAGAGAAAAAGGGAAGAGAGCTCTAGTGATCAGCATAGTTTGAACTTAATGTTTAGAGCTTTTTGATTGATCTTGAAAATGACCAAAAGTTGTCCAGAGCTCTAACAAGAAAATTATCACACGGAACCAAAAACATTGATTTTATGGTTAGACATTTCGAGATCAACCCCAATCACTTTGCTTTCATAACATTGTACTGCCATGTTATGTCATTTTCCATTTTATTTTTTAAGTAGGAATTTAACCACTTAAGTATTTTGCCTGAACAGGATAGTGATTTTCCCCCCTAAATGATGGTGACCAATTTGCCGATCCTCCTCCCCTTACTCAGGAGACTGTTCAGTGTGAGATCATTTTAGTGTCTTATTTAATTTTTGTGGTGAAACAGTGACTTCGTGAAGCCCTATGATAATGTTAGCGGTCCACTATCTCAAACCTACAGGTGGTAGAAAACGTTTTCAATCGACCATGATTTTTCTTACTCTCTGATGGTATTCTTCACAATAAATGAGGTTGAAAAGACACGGAGATAAGGTAACTGCTGGTTAACATATTAAAATTATGTCTTGATTTTGAATGATCTAAAAGCCCAAATCTGTGATAGCTGAAGAAAGAAGGGTCACCTATGTTTGCCTGACCTAGGTCCTTGGTTGAGTAGCTTGAACTGCTTACTAGCTATATCTCCAACTTTAATACGCATCACCTCTAATTCCCACTTTACCAAAACCTCACTGGGGAGAGAGTATGGTTTGGCAAGAAACAGGAAAAAGGATAGTCCCATCTCTAATTCATCCCCACCACACCTATGAAAATAATCACAATGAACTTGCATAGAATACCAATTACGAAAAAGGCAGTTTTTTTAAAAAATATATTTTATTGATTGTTTACAGAGAGGAAGTGAGAGGGATAGAGAGTTAGAAACATCGATGAGAGAGAAACATCGATCAGCTGCTTCCTGCACACCCCCCACTGGGGATGTGCCCGCAACCAAGGTACATGCCCTTGACCAGAATCGAACCTGGGACCCTTCAGTCCGCGGGCCAACGCTCTATCCTCTGAGCCAAACTGTTCAGGGCAGAAGGCAGCTTTTAATACTAAATGGTATTGATTCATTTTGTTCTTAAACAAATATTTTGTAAATGCCTATAAATGAAAGCAAGTACAAAACTGACCATTTGTGGTGCAGAAATATTTATGGTCTTGATATGTTACTCTTTTAAAATAATAGTTTACATTTATTGAGGGCTTACCATAGTATATGATACCAATAAGCTCCGTAGACATCTAAACTTTTATAAAACATAGCTAGTGCCTTCTTTGCAATACTGGGTTGTTCTCTAACATGGAGATGATATAGGAAATGTGATTTAGATTTCTCTTCTAGAAGATCGCTCCATGTCTCAACTTTTATCAGTGGAGAGTCTCAGTAGGGACATATTTATCTATATAAATAAAACCTTAATATGCAAATAAACCAAACGGCAGAACAACCTAACAACCGGTCGCTATGACGTGCACAGACCACCAGGGGGCGCGCGTGGAACATGGCGGACGTTGGCAAGGGGTGGCAGAGCACAGAACTTGGCAGGCATTGGCCATGGCAGGATGGTGGAGCAAGTGAGCAGGGGCGCCAGACCAAGGCAGGGCGCCAGTCGCTGTCATTGGCGAGCCTCTGGTGGCTACTGAAAATTCTTTGCTCCCACACACCGCGTTCCCACCGGGTGCTCACACTTGCTGTCAGCACTGGCCCCACTCACACCTGCTGCCGGCACCGGAGTTGCCGCTTGCACCAGCTGCCGATGCCTGGCGCCAGCCCCTATTGCTCGGCACCATCAGCAGGTGCAAGCAGCAGCTGCCAACCCCAATCGCCCCTCAGGGCTTCTCCACCTCCCCCTGCTCCTGAGGGGCAATCGGGGCAGCAGCCACCACTCGCACCCGCTGCCGGCGATGGCCCCGCTTGCACCTGCTGCTGGCACCAGAGCCACCACTCACACCCACTGCTGGCACCGGCCCCTTTCACACCCACAGCCAGCGCCAGAGCTGCCGCTTGCACCCACTGCCAGCACAGAGCAATTGGGGCTGGCACCAGCAGTGGGTGCGAGCGGGGCCAGTGTCATCAGCGGGTGTGAGCAGTGGCTGCCGGCCCTGATTGCCCCTGAGGGCTTCTCCACCTCCCTCCACAACTGAGGGGTGATCAGGGCAGCAGCCACCACTCTCACCCGCTGACGGTGCTGACCCCACTCGCACCCGCTGCTGGCTCCAGTCCAGATCGCTCCACGCCGTCAGCAGGGTGGGAGCGGCGGCGGGAGCGGGTCTGCTGGCAGACAGGGGGTGGGAGGGGCCTGCAGTGGGAGGGGCCAGGCGGGGGCATGAAGGATGGGCCGAGACCCACCCCTGTGCCAACCACAGCCTCCGGCCCACAGTTCCTTTCAAGTTGCACGAATTCATGCACTGGGCCCCTAGTTTCTCATAAAACCATTCTGTGCTGATCACTAGGTAATTCTGGTAAGTGTGGGGGGCTGCATCGGTCAGAATGCCATTTCACTTCAGCTTCTTCCACGCGGGAAGCACACATTACATGACAGCAGTGTCCCCAAAACAACTCACTTCCTGGAGAGCAGAAATGAACTTGGGTGAACAATGATGTGTCACAATTTATTTCTAAGGGCAGTGGTTTTTTTTTAGAAAATGGGCTAATGCAGCCTTTTCAGAACGAATCCTTTTAAAAATACATCCTTCTCCTGCGTACGTACATACCTTATTATTAAAAACCCATATATATATAATTTTACTTTCCTAAAATGTTTACATATTACCATACATAGAAAATATTAAAATCCTTAAATCTTTACAATCTTTAACATTTGATAGACTTTAAGTCTGAATTTGGATTTGGTGAGTCTGACCCATTATTGTTAGTGAACCCATTACCCAATGGGATCAACCACCAATTTAGATTCAACCTGATACCAGTATCTGCAAATCCTGGCAAGATTACGTTTGTGAGTGGAGAGAGGGTGTTAACATCCTCGTTGTTTCTCACTACATTTCAACGAGCAGAGGGCCTGAGCGTGAGCGATCATGGAGAGGAGCGTAAGGAATGGCATGACTGGCCCCGCATTGACTCAGTGCGAGTCTGAGCAGAAATCACAGAGCAGGTTACGTGGTCGCTACTATTGCAAGGACCAAAACACCAGCACTTCTATCCCCAGGCTCAGAGCCACCGCAGTGCCCTGTTGAAAATGTGGGCTTGTTGCTTATTGGGGCAAAAATCGGAATGCTTATTGGTTTTATGTTGGCTTTTTAATGAGGGTTTGATGAAGCAGCAATAAAGACAAAAGTAAATAATAGGAGAAATGTTTCTTAATTGGTCCCTCCAGCCCAATCAACCAAAGAAAAACCATACCTTACAACACCGTTGTCTGGGGTGTGTTTATGCTCTTGCCGCCTTTCAGTTTTAGAGAGCTTTGCCCTTTGAGCTTGTTAATGTCTAATTTGCGTACAGCATGATGCAATCCCAGCAAGCTCCCTGTTTCTCTTCTGTGGGACAATGCAAATCCAGTCTCCATCGGAGGGCAGTTAAAAGTCTTGCCAATTCTGTTTATACCTCAGATATTCCAATATTGTGCAATTTACCTCTATAAGACACTTCCATCATTGGGCTTTAATTATTCTGCTCCAGGATAAGTTAAAAAAAAAATGCACTGAAGAGAAAGTAAGGGAAATCCAGCAAAATAAAAGATTTACCATAATGCAGGTATGTATATTTGAACCAAAAAAATAGATCAAATTTAAGGTTAGGCTGGATACAAATGACCCATTGCTGGAGCTTAAAAACAAAGCAAAGCTAACTATAGATGTGTCTAGTTTCCCACATTGTTTCCAGAAGTCTCTACTGACATCTGCAATGGATGTGTAATATTTCTGAAATGATGCAATGGATGATTGAGCAACTTGAAATCTGTCAATACTTGTGAGTAGTATATTTTCTTCATGAACTAAAAGTGAAAAAAATGTGAATCTTTCCTTGTTCAAATCATGTCAAATAGATTCCCTTATATTACACTCGTTCATTTTAAAGATAGAAATGGTTACAGACAACACAGAGATACTATCTGTTGAAGAAGTTTATGATTTTTACTAGAGGCCTCGCAGCCCCGGCTTCGTCCGGAAGGATGTCTG
This sequence comes from Cnephaeus nilssonii, assembly GCF_951640355.1. Classification (NCBI taxonomy): domain Eukaryota; kingdom Metazoa; phylum Chordata; class Mammalia; order Chiroptera; family Vespertilionidae; genus Cnephaeus; species Cnephaeus nilssonii. Next base: position 53,818,632 of record NC_137089.1, on the reverse strand, counting down.
GTCTAATTAGCATATTATGCTTTTGTTATTATAGATAGTCACTGTACATATTCAAATTACAAATGTGCGTAATCTCTGACCCAATAATACCACTCCATACCACTCCAAGAATCCAAGAATTTTTCCATCAGAACTAAGAGCACCAATATATAAAGGCATGTACCCCTTGGTCCATTACCATTTGAAATCATAAAACAATTTGGAACTTAGCAAATGCTTATCAATTGTTTTTGGTTGAATAAAATTATGGCACACCCATAATACACATCATTAGGCATCTGCTAAGGTAATATGGTAGTGTTATATATTAGGTAACATTCATATAATAGAAAGGTGATATGCTGAAAGTGTTTTGTAACTAGAAATTATTATATACAGTATATATGTAATTAAATCTCATTCAGCCTTAAAAAATAATGAAATTCTATTACATGCTACAATATGGATGAACCTTTCATTATGCTAAATGAAAGAAGTCAGGCATAAAAGGACAAATATTGTATGATTCCACTTATGTGAGGAACTTAGAATAGGCAAATTCATAGACAAAGAAAATAGAATTTACCGGAGGCTGAGGGGACGGAAGAATGAGAGGTTATTGTTCTTTGGGTACAAAGTGTCTATTTGGGATGATGTGAAAGTTCTGGAAATGGAGAGTGGAGATGGTTACTCAACTTTGTGAATTACCAGTGAAAACCAGTGAATTACGGTAGATACTTAAAAATGGTAAAATTTGGTTATTTATATTTTATCACAATAAAAATCTACTATCAAATAAAGTACAGATGTGCCTCATATTAGGCATATTATGGTGAAGTTCCCATAAAATTGCACTCATTTTCGGAACTTCTACGTGCAGTTATTTCGTAGTCTGGGGAACGTTAAGGAAGCAGCAGCTTACGTTGTCCTTGAGCTTCCTCTCCCCACTCTCCATCTCTGCTTTTTCTGGACCGATGTGGTTCCTGTCACACCTCTCTGCACACCAGCATCAGCAGGACCACACGAGCTAGCACTCCTCAAGTCTATAGTACGCTCAGAATCTGAATGCAGTTTTATGCTGGCCATCGTTTTAGAAACTAGGAGGGCTGGGCATACCTTGACATTCTTTCCTTAACCTGGCAAAAGCAAATATATCACTGCAGACAGCATTACCGGACAGAAACAGTCATTCTGAGGCAGAAACACGTCCAGCCTAAGAAACCGAATACATTTCACAGTAGAACTCGCCACTCAACTGCTAGGGAAGCTCTCCGCGTATGTGGTGGTGCGGTCCCTCTACGTCTGGGACCTGTTTCCCTCTGGTAAATGGTTTGGGCAGGAAACACCTCAGTCAGTCATGGGGAAAGTGTGACATTCAGAGCTCCTTCTGGGATTCTTTGTTCCTGACTTGAGGTGCTTTGGCTGTTCGCACAGGCACCTGCTTCTTGGTACGTCAGCTGCCTTTGAGCCAGTGCTGGTACAGCTCCCTTTGGTCCTGAGGGGGGAGGACAAAGAACGAGGAGCAGCAATGTCTGGGCCAATGAAGGACGTGGGTGTTGTCAAATGGGCCCAGAGCGATGTCCTCCAACAATTCTCTAAGGAGGGCTTTCTTGGGGCCTCACACACCCACAGTGTATGCAAAATTGTGTTTGATACACCTCCAATGTATGCAGAATTCTGTGTGTGTTTCATACACCAGCAAGGTATACAGAATTCTGTGTGTTTCACACACCCACAAGGCATGCAGAATTCTGTGTGTGTGTTTCACACACCTGCAAGGTATGTAGAATTCTACATGAGTGTTTGAAGCATATTATTTAAATGTGCATCCCTAGGTGGCAACGGGAACGGGCATTTGGGCTCAGCAGCAGGGCTTTGCGGGGAACCCCCAGGACAAGGGGTCAGCACCCCTCATGGGGAGGCTAACTTGAAGGGAATTAGTGGGAAACTAGATAAAGAAGTATCACAGTGTCTGATAGATATAACTTAGTAATAACTTTTAAACCCAAGTATTTTTAAAATAACAAACATATATACACAGTGACCAGGGTGAAGTTACAGGAACCTGGCGATCAAGAGGCTATGAGAACTTTCAAGATAGTACTTTCCTACCCATTCTCAGTAGGGGCCCTGGTTAAATAGGAATGGCCTTTCTTTGTCAGCCTCGTTATTCCTACTTTTCTTCTTTCCCATTTCTTAAAATCTCTTAGGTCATTGGACTCTAGCTTCTGGTACTCATGCAGCACCAGAAATGTCTTTGTTCTGAGAGGGAACAGGGACTCCGACGTTTGTACTAAGTTCCTTATAGCGCCCACCGCCCCCAGACTGAATGCTTGGTATGTGGTTGGAAAGCCTCAGACTGACTGCAGCCCCATCCTGACAAACCTACAGAGGCGCCTCGGTTCCCTCAGCATCCGCTAGCGCGCATCAGCCTATTTTCATTTCCCCATTTCTGAACACCAGGCAATTAACTTCTCCCTTCCCTTAGAGACGGTGAAAGAAAAGAAAAGAAAGTCACAAAGCCGGTTTTGGTCAGAAATCACACGGAGATTTCTCTGTAGGGCTCTGAATTTTGACACTCTCCTCAGAGAGTAACCCCTTAAATGTAAGTATCTTTTTCAGTCGCACAGAATTGAAAAATTACATTTTCTAACTTGTTTTCTTTCTTCCTGAAAGGCTCCTCCCGTCCCTGACTTCTCCAGGCCGTGGCTCAGTGGCCTCTTCTCACTTGTAAGACCACGGGCAGGGATGATGCCAGCTTAGGCAGCAACAGTCCACTAATCTTGACCCATTTCTTGCCAAAGATTTCAGTTTCTTCAAAAACCAAACAATAGACATTTTTTTTCTTTTCTGTCAATAGGATGTTCCCACGCACGATTCTTCACCAGAAAGATGCCTCTTAAAATTACAGAAACTTGGGTCGCACTTAAGGTCAGTCGGACTCATTTGTAGCTCACAGGCCTGGGGCTAACTTATTCAAAATGAATTGTTGTAGTAATATTTGTGACCACTTACTGTTCAGAATAACTATTTATATAGTTAAACATTCCAAGGTTAGGAGAGAAAGGTGATAAAATAGAAGGTTTTGTTGTTCTTGTTCTTTGTCCCCTCTTCTAGTTGGTGTGCCTGAGTTAAAATTCTAGGCTCTTGAAAAGGTTATATTTCAAACTCAGCCCACATTCAACATACATCAAGAACATCAACAAGCCCAAAATGAAATGGGCCCTGAGGTGTTCATGATCCCAGGGAACAGTTTTGGGGGGCCCACTTGGTGTGGGATTTGCCCACCCCCTCCACTCCCTCTGCCTCATGTACTGAAGGTGGAGACAAAGAAACAAACTCAAATCTTTCTAAAGGGTTTTTTTTTTCTTTAAAGAAAATGTGTCATCAGAAAAGCAATAATAGTATATAATGGAATTAACATAAATTCTTAGAGCCAGTACATCTTTGTCTAAAAGCAGCATTCAAAAATGAAGGTAAGCAGAGGTAAATGTCTAGCTACAAACCCTGCCCCTCTTTTTCATTGATCTGTTTTAATTTGCTAAAATGAAATTACATGGCTGTTGAGTCAGAATGTCTCTCTCATGTCAAGTTTAAAGATAACAGATCTCCTTTTAAATAGAATATTGGCACACAGACTCCCCACAGTCTGGCTCATTGCAACTGTTTGTTGGTGGAGTGGTGCACGGGGATCCCCGTCACAGCCATCTTCACCATTTCACAGCGTATTCTTTAAATGTGCACCCCTAGGTGGCACCGGGGACAGGCATTTGGGCTCAGCGGCAGGGCTTTGCGGGGAACCCCCAGGACAAGGGGTCAGCACCCCTCATGGGGAGGCTAACTTGAAGCTCAAATGACCTGAGGCTCAGACTGGCCAGCTCCGCTGGCTTCCTGAGTGCCACGGGGAAGGTGCTCTGGAAACCCCTTTGAGGTTACCGGGGAGCCTGAGGACAAGGCGCTGCTTGGGGGGAGGACTTGCCCAAACCCCACAGCTAGATGTCCCTCAACCCCCCCACCCCCGGGACGAAAAAGGCTCCAGGAGGAACGGGCGAGACTGACATTCACATCTCTCATCCCCTCTGCCTGTGCCCAGGGGCCCCGGTGTGGGCATGGCCTCGCGTCTCACCCCCCAGATTCTGCTTCTGGGAACCCCTCCCGGTAGCGCAGGGGCGGCAGTGGCGGGAGTTGCCGCCAACCACGCAGGTACTGGGCTAAAAGCGGAATTTCTGGTGTCAGGTATTTGAGGGAGGGGCGCAGGCGGCAGGAAGCGGATACCCAGAGGAGGGGAGGGCGCCGTCCTTTGTGGGACCGGGACCTCAGCCCTGGAATAGAGGTGGTGGGCGGGGGCTGGCAAGGTCGGCGGGCGAATGGGCACAGCATCCCGCTCCGGTCTCCCCCTCCCCAACCAGTGGGCCGACGACAGACTGTAAATGAAGGCAGACGCGCAGACAGGTGCTGCGGGGCGAAGCTGAGCTGCAAAGAGGGAAGTTTCTCCTCTGACAAGGGCTCCGCGCTGGGCCCTGAAATCTGCACGGACCCATCTCACAGCGGGGAAGGGCGAGGCCGGCGGCGGGGCGGAGAGGGAGGTTTCCGACTTCTTCCCGGGCTGCTGCCAAGGACCGGCTGCTCCCGAGCCCGAACAGACCCACGCGAAGGCTGCAGGTGGCAAGGTGGAGGTACAGCTCCCATTTCTGTGCATCTGGACCCCCTTCCGTGGGCAAGGAGTCTGTCTGGCCCCGACGTGGGCGGCGGTCGCTAAGCACACAGCGGCTGCGGCCCCTTTGTCCGCCCTCCCGCCGCCCCCAGTCCCGGCCCCGGGCTGGCTCCCACCGCCACCCCAGCGGCGGCTCCCGCCCCCAGAGCCTGCCGCAGAGGAGCCCCCTCCGCCGGCTTGCAAACCCCAGGATCAGCCGAGCGGAAAGCCCCGCTCCGCGTGGTCGAGGCTGATCACAGCCGGGCCGCTTACCTTCTCGGGATCCAGTCCGCGCACGTCCCGGCGCCCGCAGCCCGGCCGCAGCGCCTCCGCCCGCCCGCCCGCCCGCGCGCGGTGCCCGGTGCCCGCACCCCACCTGCCGGCTGCAGCAGCTGCTCCGCCGGCCCGCGCGCATGAAGTCATCCCGCCCGGGCGGATCGCCGCATTCCGCGCCCGCCGCGGGGGGAGAGGGACCGCCCCGGCCGCGGGGAGGGGCGCCTGGGACCCGCGGCCCACCCCCGCTACCCCTCCGGGCGTTCGGGTTGTTTCCCATTAAAACGCTTGTGCGGGGGGCGCGCCGCGGGACCGTGGCCCGAGAGAGAAGAGCCGGAGGGACCTGCCCTGCACAGCGCCTTCCCCGAGCGCGCCCCCGCCACTCGGGCGGCATGGACAGCTCCGGGCCTCCGCGGGGCTTCCCCGCCCTGCCCGTGCTCCGGCCGGTATTGTTCCTTTCGCTGAATGGGAGACCGGCTTGTCCTTTCAGCTGAACACTCCAAGGACCCGGAATGTGTACATCGGCCACCCGTTTCTCGAAGCCCCCGGTGGCGCGCCCCACCCTCCCCGACGCGAACGCACCGCCGACTCGCTCCCCGTTGTGGAAGCGGGGACCTCGGCCCCCCTCGCTACGTCACGGAAGGGAAACTCCCGCCGCAGCGCAGAAGCGAGCGGCCGGAGGAAGCGGAGAGGGGTCACCCCAGGATAGGTGGCTGTTCAGCGGGGCACTTAGTGGACAGATGTTCCCTCCGACACGCGCCCTCTCCCGCTTCCCCGCTCCCACCCTGGGCTGGCTGCGCTGCGGACAGCTGTGACGTTCGGGGAGGAAGGGGCAGAGCCCACATTGACACATGGCTTCTTGCTTTCGGCCCCGGAGGGTTTAACAGACTTGGCCTTGGGAACCAGAAGAGCGTACCAGCCTGGAAGCCCCCTCCTTCCCTCACCCCGCCCCCATCTTCCTCCCCACCTCCTCCTCCTCTGCAGACCAGATCAGCAGTTAGGGGTTCAAGAGGGGGGGGGGGGGGAGGGGGAGCCAAGGATTGCTGTCTTATAGCCAAGCCAGGGTTCTTTTTCGTTGCTGAGATGCTCCCTCCGGGGCAGGGAGGGTCCTTGACTCTAGAGTTCGCTCACTGAACTTGCCTTGCTTTTGAACCCGTCACCAGGTCCAGGCCAGCCTTCAAATGACCTGAACAGTGCGTTGCACACGCAGGAAGCACCTTTGCTCTATAAAGTGTTCCCATCCTCCTTTACCAGCCCCCGAACTGGGAGGTAGAGTAGCAACGGGGTTCCAACAAAACTCAGAATTCTTGGCCCTAGAATGTATGTCTTATGAAAGGTAGAACAAGCTAACTCGTGTCTCTGAGCCCCACACTCATAGCATTAGGCCATGAATATCAACACAGCTCAGGGGATTCCTAACTTGTATCTAAGGGGTATGTGAGGTCTGGGTGGAAATATGACATCTTTCGTTTCACTAACCTCAGACTGAAGTTTGGCGTTTCCTGTAAATATACAAGCAGAGAACAAACCACAATAATAGCAGGAGCACAATGGAAGCCACAGATAATTTTTATGGCACTTTTTATAGATGCCTCAGAACATCATCACTCTGATGTTCAAATCAAACCATCACTACCTTTTCTGTTTTATTTAGTAAACTGTATTTTTAGAATAGTTTTAGGATTTAATGTGGAAAAATTCAGGAGATCGTGTCAAGTTTCCATTTCCACTTTCCTCCATTACTAACACCTTGCATTAGTATTGGACTTTTGTTACAATCAATGAACTAGTATTCGTACATTAATGTTAACCAAGGTCAGTGCTTTATTCAGATTTTCTTGGGGTTGACCTGATGTCCTTAATTCTGTTCCAGGCTCCCATCCAGGACACCCCATCCCATTTAACCGTCATGACCCTTTAGGCTTCTCTGGGCTGTGGTAATTCCTCGGCCTTTTCTTGTGTTTGATGACCTTAACAGTTTTGGGGAGTACTGGTCAAGTCTCTTGCAGCAGACCTCGTTACTGTAATCTCTGTCTGATGTTTTTCTCGTGATGAGACTGGGGTTATGGATTATTGGGAGAACCACAGAGCTAAAGCACCATTTTCATAACATCCTGTCAAAGGTATAGACTGTCGACGTGGTTTGTTTATGCCTGTTGTTGACCTTGATCACCTGGCCGAGGTAGCGTCCCGGATTTCTCCCCTGGGAAGTTACGCCTCTGCCCCTTCAGTATGTACTTGTTGGAAGGAAGTCACTATGTGGAGCCCACACCGAAGGAGTGAAGAGTTGGATCCACCTCCTTGAGGGCAGAGTATGTGCATGAAGCGTTTGGAATTCTTCTGCGTGGTATTTGTCTATCCACTCCCCCCTGCCATGTTAATTTATTCAATTACTTATGTCAGTATAAACTCATGGACATTTATTTTATAGTTTGGGTTTTAATGCAATACTGCTTCGTTTTGTTGTTCTAACGTTCCAGCCGTGGCCATCGGAGCTCTGTCTATTGACTCCTTTGGCATACTCCCTTTGGGGTGTGTGTGTGTGTGTGTGTGTGTGTGTGTGTGTGTGCTTGCGCGCGCGCATGTGTGTGAACACTTTTTTATTTTCTGCCACTGCAAGATGCTCCAAGCTTTTCTTATATTATTTCTTGCCCCAGTCCTAAAATCAGCCATTTCTTCAAGGACCCCTAATTCCTTTTATTGAATAGAAACCAAGATTTGGGCTCTATGTTTGCTGATTGCTAATGAGGCATCATTTGTTTAGGCTCTCTTACCTGAGAGAGCAAAGAAATATTATGTATACTAACCCATGTATGGACACTCATCTAAAAATGTTTGATATTGATCTAAATGCATTCATACTGATTTCTCCAACTCTAATCCATTAACAAATGAATCATTTTAGCTTCTACCCTTTGCTTATCTGTATATTCATTCTCTAATAGTGAGAAATGTTGCTCCCACCATTTATCATCCATTTAGTTAATTGTTCAATTCTAGTCCATGTGTATAGAGTTAACCCATTCCCCCAACATCACTATTTTTAAATATAGTAGTTAATAGAGCCACTGTTACACCTTGTTATTTAATGAGTTTAAATATTTCATTACATATATTTGTATGTCACAAATTTGCATTTTTAACTTGGTCATTAGTTTCCTTTGAAATTCTCTTATAGTTTATGAATTTAAAGTGTTATTTTAAGAAGAGTTACATAGGGCTACCCCAGATTGTCAAAACGATCGGAGGCAAGTAAAAAGGTTAAGATCCCAACCACTGTGAGTTTAGTAGTAAAGTGAGATGGTGTGAAATTGCCTGGTGCCGACAATAGGGGGAGCTCATGCTTATAAATGTTATCCTTGCCTATGTGGGCAGGCTTCCATCTCCTTTTAAAGTTTTAGTACCTTGGAAGAGAGTACATGCTAAACCTTGTGGTTAATAATTTGTCATTTAGCTGGAGGGTTTACTAGGTATCAGGGGTTGGAGGTAAAAGGTTCTATGAAGTTAAGGGGAGGGAGGATGAGAAGGTGACGGGGACGGGAAGACTGAGATGTCTGAGTTCAGGGTTTTTGTAATTGAACACATTCTTCCATCCCCAGACTGACTTTTTCTCATTTTTGAAATAAGGACAACAAAGACTATTACAAGGGTTTGTCCTTGAGAGTGACAGTAGAAGTTTAGCTTTTTCTTCAATGGGTCTGAGGCAGTGGGGATTACGTGTGGTGACATGGGAAGGTCCCAGACATATCTTAGCATCCCTCCTGGTGTGGTTTCCATTCTGTAAGGCCAGACTCCCTGGAGGTATAGACAGTTTCTCGGGATAATTGAGGCTCCTTCACCCATGGAACAACTCTTGCCAGGGGCGTTTACTCATGGAAGAGAGTGTAGATGGTGCTGAGAAAAAGACAAAAATGAAATATGTTAAATGTCAGGAACTAATTATCTTAGTACCTCTGGGCAGATATAGTGTCACGACTAAAGGCATGAGGGACCTAGGAAGGAAAAGATAGAGAAACGAAAGATGTCTTATATCACAGGGTTTGAGTGTGTCTTCCTTCTCGGGACTGGACATACACCAGTATGCCAGATGATTGAATCAGCATGGGGTGAAAGAAATCAATGTTTTACTCTATGACTTTTTACTGCATGCTCCTTTATAAAAACCAGTCTTTGGATTGTGACTTTGAGGTCTGTCATGCTTCCTTCCTGATTGTCTGGAATTAGGGATCAAATGGCCTAATGAGATCACGAGTCTCAGCAAAGGACCATGTGAAACCCAAACCAGAGGCCTGTGTGGTGTGCCTGGAGCTGCCAGCCAGCAGTAGAATCACTCTTTGGGTTAGGGAGTCCTTCCAGAAGAGGCTCATTTAAATGCAAATACACTATCGGGAGGGGTAACCAAGTATTGAGTATCTCATTAGAAAGCCATTAACAATCCAGCAGAGATTAGCTTCTCAGATTTATCGTGAGAGGAGCTGTCTGGGTGATTTGGCCCAAGCATATGTCACCAGTGACTGCCAGGCCTCCTCTTCTCATCACTCCACATGGGTCTGCCGGAAACTGGGCACTTGTTTCACCAGGAAAGAGTTGGGCACTTAGTACACGACAGTCAATATTGTTTTATATAATTTTGACTTATGAGAAAGGGTAGGAGGAGATTCTATAATAATAGTGTGTGTGGGGGGTGTGTGGGGTGTGTGTGGGGTGTGTGTGTGTGGTGGCCGGTTGACTGGGGTTGATTCATTATGCTCTATAGAAATCTTACAATTTTATGACAAACGTCTACTGTTTCACTGAGCTCAGAAAATATATCATGTAAAATACATACAAATGTAATTCAGGGACAGCAAGGCTATGGTTGTAGAAATAGAGTTGCATTCAAGTAACTATAGATCGGCTAAGACTTTTCTGCATTAATATGAAAGCACTGATACAAGAAAATACACACTCAAATAAAGATTGGTATTAGGCATTGAATAGTATCAGCAGTTACAACAGAAATCGGACAGTGAAAGAAGGGGAAGTGACTAAAAACAGAATAGAAACTGTTTCTGTGGGCATGGCTGAGAATTCCCCTTGTTTCGGTAGGGAGTTGACATATGTATAACAGATTTATGTAACAGAGGTAATATAACAGAGGTAATATTCTGTAATTGGAACTCCATATTTATTGTGAAATGTATATTCGCTTAAGTGAAATGCATGGTAAATGGCATATGATACAGTCAATAGTGTGGTGTAGGTGATTCTCAGATAAACTTTTTAATCATTATTATGAAGTCATGAGGTCAAATAATCTACTTAGGTGATACTCAATATTTTTTTAACCTCAAGTGTTTTAAGGAATTTGACAAAACCAATAAATCTTTTCTGCAGAAAAGCACCCTTTAGTGAAAACTTTTCTTTTGAAATGAATAGATTATTAAATAGTATTTATATGGAATTGTGTCTTTATAATTCTTCATTTTTAATGAAAAAAGAGTACTCAATTGCCCACATCTAATTTAGGCTAATAAAACAAAGGACATTTAAATTTGATTTAAAAATAAGTCTCAGTGAACTGTGTGTGGTTGGTATCATTCATTCAGTAGATATTGTTAGAGTATTCTAGGCACTGGAGATAGGAGTGAACAAAGAAATCTATTCCTCATGACTCGTATGTTCCCGTGGAAGGAGATGACCATATGCAGAAATATGGCATGGCAGCTAGTGGAAAGGGCTATGGAGGAAAAGTGTCACAGTGCAGGGTGGGGACAATTACATAGGACAGTCAGGGACATCTGAGCAGAAATGGGAAAGGATTGTGGGGGCAAACCATGTGAGTACATTGAGAAAGAGGCTTGGCTTATTCAGGTAGGTGGGCTTGTACTCAGGTGTTCCAGAGGCTGGAAGGTTGGTTTGTAGTGAAATGATCAAAGGGGGAAAGTGTTAGAAGATGAGGTTAGAAAGGTAGGTGCATTGGTCAAGAGACAGCTTTAGGCGTTTGCCTTTGGACAGGCTAAGCTTGTAATGCTTGTCAGTCTTAGTGGAGATGTGAACCGACAACTGATATACCAGTCTGAAATTCGGGGGGGGGGGGAGGGAGAGATGGCATGTCTGTAGATGAAATGTATGAATCATCATGGTATTTATAATCTTTAAACCAGACCAAGTCACTTTGGAAGTAAGTGGAGGCGGAGAATAGATGATGTTGGAGCACTGAGTCATGGGGGACTCCAGTGTCCAGAGGATTTGGCCAAGGCTGTATGAAGAAGTGAGTGGGGGGATGAGAAGATTTGTGTCAGAAGCCAAGTGGAAAGGTGTTAGGAGAAAAGGGAGGGAGTGATTATTAGTTCTATGCTTCCAGCAGATTAAGATGAAAACTGGTCATTTAGTGTAGGATTTGGCACCACAGAGATAATCTTGAAAAGAGTAGTGTCTGTGCCGTGGAGAGGACCCAAATCGGTAAATGAGAGGAAAGGAAGTGAAAACATTAGGCAGAGCTACCCTTCTCGAATAGTTTTACTCAAGTAAAGAGCAGCAGAGCAATGGGACAGTAATTAGAATGGGAGATGGGAACAAAGAAAGGAGTTTTTTCCATTAAAATGGGAGGTATAACATCTTTGCATGCTGATGGGAACACCTAGTAGAGAGCAAATAACTGATGGTGCAGGAAGGTGGAACACAAGAGAGAAATCCTTGATTAGCCAACAGGGGAGGGACCTGTGCAAAGCAGAGGGTTTACCCTTAGGTCAGAGGAGGAGGGAAGGCGGAGCGTACACCCAGGTAGACATGATGTTAGGCGCTAGTGGAGATTCTATTCTGATCCCACCTGTATTCTCGGTGAAAAAAGAAGCAGCTGAGAACTTAGAGAGAGGAAGACGTGTTGGAGATGTAAGGAAGAAGTCATGAAATTGTTGTCTAGGACGGAGAGAATGAAAATTGATTTAGTTAGTTTTCTAGTAAGTACTAAGAGTTGACATAGGGTTAATGATTATGAGGCCAATTAGCAAGGTCGCTCATTCTTCCTCAGTTACGTTTGGCTACTTGGTACAGGTGCTGACTTGGCATGAAGTTCTAGTTCACTAGAGTTGGCATTTCACACGGCCAATACAATTGAGAGTGAGGCCAAGGGTCCTCATAGAATCTATTTAAAGGAGGGCTTCTAATAATGGACCATGGATTTGAATTAGGGTAAGCAGGGAACTGAGGAGTTAGACCTTGAGCACTACATTTGGTTTTAACTGTATGTTGGATCCCACTTATGAGAAAGCCTGACTCACAAATGGGTATGTTAGGAGCAAGCACACTAGAACCCCCATAGCTCACTCTGTTACACGGGAATTCTGCATGTGTCTTTCAGCTGAATTCCTACCTGCAGTTCTTGACTCTCAAGTCAATAACATCATCTGAAGTGAGGGAGGCATTTTTGATAGCCTTTCAGAAGTGTATTTTACGAAACTACTTTTTAATTTTAAAGTTGTTAGAATAATAAGTATAACAGAGCTTACAGTATGTTTTCAAGTGCTTTGCTGATCTCTAAAAAGATTTGCCTGACTGTAACACCTGTCTGTCTTTCAGGTGTACTTCTTCAGCATTGAAAATAGGGCCCTAGCTGGTTTTGCTCAGTGGATAGAGCGTCAGCCTGCAAACTGAAAGGTCCCAGGTTCGATTCTGGTCAAGGGCACATGCCCGGGTTGTGGCCTCCATCCCCACTCGGGGGACTTGCAGGAGGCAATGGATCCATGATTCTCTCTCATCATGGATGTTTCTATCCCTCTCTACCCCTTCCTTCCTCTCTGAAATCAATAAAAATATATTTAAAAAAGAAAAGAAAATAGGAATAAAAAGTAAAGATTAAACATCTTATCTTCAAAGAGCTATGTAACTCAGTTCTGTTTTTCTCTAATATGGGCCAAATCGCGCTACTGACTCCACTTTCATTTTCCCCTCCAATGTAACTGGTTTATTACTTCTAATTTTCCCTTCATTGTGTATGTGAGCCATGGTTGCCCCCTTGTGGATAATTCTGGAACTGTTAGCATGAATTCTTTTTGTTTTAAGTAGGAAAAAAAGACTGAAACTTAAGGTATTGTGGTCAATGGGCATTCTTTTTAAAGAAATGTTGAGACTGACCAAAAAAGGTTGAAATTTCCAGACATTTCACCCTCTTCTATTAGTTTCAAAACTTGGAATTATGGTAGGGACCACACTTTAAATCTGAAGGAGATGATAGTCAAAGAAGTAAAAAAATTTTGACATTCTTTTTAAATATAAGGATACAGAATTATAAAAGAAAGCTAGTCTTACCATTATTTAAATAGTAAGACCCTTAATGTTTACTGAGAGTGGGGCCAAGGGGAAATAAGGCTTTCCTTAAGTTAGTTTAAGTTTACATAAATGCAAATAAAGGGAAACCAGCCATTTGATTAATCTTCGCTTGCTACCTATGGAATTACACCAGTTCTGAGAAAATCCCATCTGAAGACTGTGCACACATCCATGAGGTTGACCTTTCCTGAAGGTTTTTCTGTAACATGCTAGTAAAAATACCTTCAATGTGCTTAGCTAAGCATTTATGACTGGTTCCTAGGGAGCAGAGTATCTTATAACAATCATTCCTTCTTTTACTCGTGACTTCGTTTATTAAACAAAACAACTACCGAGCACTTACTGTGTGTGCGTGGCACTGTTTTAGGTTGTGGGAATAAGACCCACCTTCTTTCCTCAAAAGAGTTGCAGTCTGATATAGAGACAAAAATTGCAATAACGTATTATACATTTCACTGCGGACATTTGCTCATGGTGCAAATGCAAGCAACATATTTTAAGTTCATTTCAGAGGAGAAGTTCAGAAAAGCTCCCTAGAAGAGAGGGCCTGAGCTGTCTTGGGAGTCTTTAAACAGAAGAGAAGTGGGGCAAAGCAGTCTGGTCTTAGAAAGCTCATGTACACAGACATGGTCTTGTTCTTATTCACCTATTCTTGAAGGCCTCAAGGGACACCAGCTAATAACCTCCTCCTCCTTCTCCCTCTTCCTCCTCCTCCTCCTCTTCTTCCTCCTCCTCCTCTTCCTCCTCCTCCTCCTCATGATCATCATGTTAACAATTAAAGAACACATTTTTATTGCCAGGGAGTAAAATAAGTGTTTTCTTCCATATACCTTAGGAGTTCAATATTGTCGTTATTCTCATTTTACACATACAAAAACGAAGACTCAGCCCTGGCCAATTTTTCTCAGTGGTTAGAGTGTCGGCCCTTACACCTAAGGGTTGAGGGTTCAATTCCCAGTCAAGGGCACCTACCTGGATTGTGGGTTGCTCCGGTTGGAGGGTGCGTGTAGGAGGCAGCCAATTGATATGTCTCTGTCACATAGATGTTTCTCTCTCTCCCCACCCCCTTCCTCCCTCCTTTCCACTCTCTCTGAAAAAGCAATGGAAAAAATATCCTCAGGTGAGGATAACAAAACAAAAGAAAAACGATGGCTCAGACAGAGTAAATAACCAGCTAAGATCTGGGTATGTGCACTTTCACCTCCATCCCCTGAACCTCTCTCTGTGCTTTACTGGCTGGCACGGTTTGCCCATACTAAGAGCTCAAATATTGGTTGTTAAGTACAATAACCTCATAAAAGGTAAAGTGAAGTGGTTGACTTTGATGTTTATGATGCTGTTCGATGAATGCACATTAAGTGCCCATGGATGAATAATAAAAGTGAGAAATACTCCAGGAATAGAGAATAAAAATTTGAGTTATGTATGTCTATTGGGAACAAAGAATTCTTTTAAATGTCTGACTTCTGACTACATAGCAGGAAGTCACACGCATATGTCAGTGTTAGGCAGCATCAGGGGAACCCCACCCCCATCCCCAGGCAATGCACAGTAGAGAGAAGTACATGCTATGATCACTCTTAAAGGTTGAAACAGTTGGGGACTTTTATTTTACACATCAACTGGTGTATGTGCATTTTATTAGTCAAATAAGGAATTATTGGTGGGTTGAAAATTAGTGTTTGAATTTTTTACAAATAACAGTAAACAACTCCTTTCAGGTTTAAAATACCACATTCGACAAATGAGTTACTATGCTGAAGAAAGTGGTCAGTATAGGAAAGCATTTGGAATCTAAAGTGTAAGTATCTGAAGGAACTGGGACTAGATGAGACCAGATGCGACTAGAAGGGAATGAGAAGGCGGCTCTATGAAAATACAGTTCATTTGAAATCTACGCGGCTGATTCAGAACAAAAGGAAAGTGCTCATTGTAGTGGAGACTTGGCCTCCATGTGTTTACACACTTGGTCCTTGCCTTTTTGTATGTTGTATTTTTATATTCATAAACACACACACATTCACACACACATCTAGTTGGTATTGTTCCTTTAGTCTTTGTTTTCCTTCCCATCATAGCATGAGAAAAGTGGGAAACAAAATCAAACCAAAAAAATGAAGCTTTAAAAATAAACGGGAATAGCATCGTTCCCTTCAGAGCATTCCTCTACAGGAGTGTTATTATTCATGGCAGCACAGGCCAGTTTTTTCCTTGGACATGAAGGCATGGTGAAGGAGTCTCACAGGAGATGGAATAGGCTTCAAAGACAAATGCCACCTCGACCTTTTGCAGTGTGTGGTAGTGGTCGAGGCATGGAGACAGAATCAGAGATCTGGGTTGAGTGTAAACTTGTTGCCCTCAAGATTTGTGTCTTCAGCAAGTCATTTATCTCTTAGGTATCACTTTTTAATTTATAAATGGAGATGTTAAAAGTATTGATATTCAGGGTCAATGAAAAAATGCATGTAAATACTTCATCAGGCACTTTATTTTTTAAAATATATTTTATTGATTTTTTTACAGAGAGGAAGGGAGGGGGATAGAGAATTAGAAACACCGATTAGCTGCCTCCTGCACACCTCCTACTGGGGATGTGCCTGCAACCAAGGTACATGCCCTTGACTGGAATCGAACCTGGGATCTTTCAGTTGGCAGGCCGACGCTCTATCCACTGAGCCAAACCAGTTAGGACTCCATCAGGCACTTTAAAAAGTGATCAGTTAACATTGTCTCTGCGTATAAGCACATTTTGTTGATTTTCTAATTATTCTATGTAATAAAAGTCTAATATGCAAATTGTCCCCTCGACCGGGAGTTCGACTGGGAGTTCAATCAGGGGACGAAGCCAGCGGCGGTGGTGGCAGGTGGCCAGGGGAAGGGAGGTGCCCCCTGCAGCAGCAGCTAAGGACTCTACCTGTGCACGAATTTCATGTACTGGGCTTCTAGCAAAGTGTATAAAGTACATTTTACCTTAAAGGTGAGCTTTAAGATTAATTGTCTAATGTTAATTAGGCAATTTAAAATGTGTGCTCATTATTTGACTTTAATTGTCTAGCACAGATATATGCCTTATATTCACTGTCATGAACAAGACCTTTTAGTAAAGATGTTGAATGAGTCACCAAAACATGTTTGTTTGCTGCCTTTCATTGAACCCTAAGTCCGAAGAAGGCTTTTTGATAGTGAGGGATCAAAGTTTTATACTGTTTAGAAAGTAAGGCCATAGCTGTTCCGTTTTTATACCTAAACATGAGCTCTTCCCATTTTCTTCCTAATGTACCATTTCTGAATGGTCTGGAATCAGACAAATTATCCTCTGGGCTGAAAGGGCCTCCCTGCTGATGAAGGGAAGAAGACAAAGAAGAGGGAACGCTGGATTAGTTGCTCTTTCAAAAGAGGGGCAAGATACTAGAGCTTTCCACAGGGAAACTGAAACACACCTTTCTTTCTAAGATCTGAAAGAAAGAGATGCCCTACATTTCCATTTACAGAGTATAGCTTCCATTTAAAAGTGACCCCAGCTAATCATCCGAGGAAGAAGAAAAGAGGAAAACAGCTGTGAACAAATCCTTCTTGTGGTGTTAAATGAAACTGATTCAAATGACTGTCACGTACCTGTCTGTGACTTGAAGAATACTCGTTGGAAAAAGTGGTCTGTCTTTTACAAAAAAAAGAGGAGAGTCCACGTGAGTTATTTTTACAGAGGAGGGCAGCTCTACTAACTGCCTAAATTATACTCATTTAAAAGTCCTGATCAAAGTCCGTCATAATTTTTATAATCTATGCAATTACATAAATGTAGTACATAGTTATATATGTATATAACATCGACAAGAAATCCTATCTACAGTTCTTTGCTAGGCTCCCTGTAGTAAAATGCTGGTACTTCTTTTCTCAGCTGCTGACTGGTGATAGTTATTTTTATTTTTTTAATTTTAACTTTTTTTATTATTGATTTCAGAGAGCAAGGTAGAGGGAGAGAGAGATAGAAATATCAATAACGAGAGAGAATCATTGATCAGCTGCCTTCTGCATGCCTCCCACTGGAGATCGATCCCACAACTCAGGCATGTGCCCTTGACCAGAATCAAACGCAGGACCCTTCAGTCCACAGACTGATGCTCTATCGACTGAGCCGAAACGGCTAGGGCTGATAGTTATTTTTAATTGAAGGGGAAAATTAATTGTGAATATCACAATACTCTTGAGGTACTTAAGTGAATATTAGAAAATCAAATTTAGGATTATGATTGCTCATTGACTTTCTTCATAAAGTCATAGCATTACTTACTACTAAAACTCATATTGTCTACTGGGTTCCTATGATATTCAACTAGATTATATTAACAATTTTATAACTGTAAGAATTAGAAGTTGATGCTCTTTCCCATTATTGGCAAATACTTACCTTTTAAATGTTCTAATAAAAATAGTTTTATTTAAATATATGGAACTTTTGAAATTATATTTTGAGTAAATGCCATCAGGTTTGAGGAGTGACCTATTTCTGCCAATTTTGTTAGTGCTGTTTGTTCCAGATCATCCCCATTGTGCTAAAAAGCCTGGACACTCTTTTCTGTTCTTAAGGAGTGTGGACCATTTCCGTGGGATGGATGGGCATTCTCTGAAAAACAAGGAGCCTAGGGACCTATTTTTATGAGGAGCATTTCTCATCCGTCACTCAGGGTCGGTTGTTCCCTCCTTGAAGGACTTACTATTTATGGCTTCCATGCCACCACCTCTTCTGGTTTTTTTCTGAACCATTAATCAATGTATCTGGGCTCCTGTGCTGGGTGTTCCTTCTCTCCTGGACACAGACCTCTCATCTCCACCCAGAGGCCCTGCCCTATGTAACCCAGGCAGCTTCCTAGGCACAGTGAAGTAAAAAGTGGAACTAGGCTGTGTCTCATGCAACGCCAGAACACCGTACTAGTCTTGAAATGTCTTCCTTGAAATGCTTGTTAGAGATTTTTTTTAAAGTCTGTCTTTAGAGACAAGATTATTTGAATCTGTTCCCTACAGCCTCGCTTGCTTGCTAACACCGCTGAAGACTCAGGACTGCCCAGTGCGCCTGAAGAGCTATCCGGTGTGGGCTCTCTGGGGAAGAGATCCTCACTGCTGAGAGCACTGTAGGAAGAGCCACCTTTGCCCCTGTGAACCTTGTCATGTCTGGATGATGCCTGGAACTGATCTTGTCATCTTGCTGCAGCCTAAGGACAGAGTCACCATCAATGTGGACTATATCAGACAGTGTCAGTCAGGAAAATGGAAGCAGCCTTAGGCATTCAGACAGAGGAGGAATTAAAGCAGGAAACTGGTTACAAAGTCACTGGTAGGGATGAAGGAAAGAAAGGGGCAAGGTTGGGGAGTAAGGGGAAGAAGAGGATGTGAGCACATGTCAGAAGGCTGTGCCCATGCTTGGGCTGAAGCCCTTGACCCTGAACTGGCCAGCCAACACGTTGCTGAAGGCAATGCTGGTGCCACAGAGCAAACTCAAGAGCCTGCACTACTGACCTTGCGGCTGAAAACCCCACAAATGCCAAGAGAGCCTGAAATTCTCTGCATGGGCTGCTGTCTTCCCATGGTCCCCACTGATGTTGCCACTGCAGAAAGCATCACCAGAAAAACCAAAAACCTTTCTTGTCTTCCCATCTTCCAGTTTCTCACCCCAGTCTCCATTGACATGGGTACCTTGTCTATGTAGTTTGAAGTTTTGAGACCTTCTGACATGGAAGTCAATGCAGAGGTGAAAATGGAGCTGAGAGTCAACAGACCAATGTCTGAATGTCAGTGTGAACAAATGGAAAGAACTACATTCTCTGTAGGGCACAATCACTCATTACTTTCATTATTCATTCATGTACTTACTTATTAAATCACAGGTGTTTGGCCTGGCCAGTGTGGCTCAGGTTGAGCGTTGACCTATGAACCAGGAGGGCATGGTTCAATTCCTGGTCAGGGCACATGCCTGGGTTGCAGGCTCAATCCCCAGGGTGGGGCATACAGGAGGCAGACAATGAGTGATTCTCTCTCATCATTTGTGCTTCTTCTATCTTTTACTCCCTCTTCTTTTCTCTCTGAAATCAATAAAAAAAAAAACTAAAAGATTTAAAAAAGAATGAGTGGAGAAACCAAGAGGGCGGCATAGGTAAACACCTAATCTTCTGCCTCACACAACAATTTCAAAAATACAACTAAAAGACAAAATGGACATCATCCAGAACCACAGGAAGGCTGGCTGAGTGGAAATTCTACAACTAGAAGGAAAGAGAAAACCAAAAGGAAAATCAGAGGAGCTGTAAAAGCCTGAGGGCGCGCGTGTGCGGAGAGAACGGAGCCGGAGAGGACGGGGCGGCTGAGTGCCTGGCTGGCGTTCTCTGTGGAAGGAGATAAAAGCTCCGGACTGCGCTGAACCCCAGTTCTGAGTGCACTGAACCCCAGTTCCAAGGGAGACCCTGGGGACCCAGGCTCATACGGGGGGAATCTGGGCTGTAAGGCGGAAACTCAGGGGAGCGGCGAAAGGCAGAGCTCCGGAGGCGCGCATGTGAATATGCGCAGAGGACTGGGCCACTGGATTGCCCTAGCGGGAAGGAGACAAAAGCTCCGGACTGTGCTGAACCCCAGTTCCGGGTGAGACCCTGGGGATCCAGGCTCATACTGGGGGAATCTGGGCTGTCTGAACCCCAGTTCTGACTGCACTGAACCCCAGTTCTGGGCAAGAATCTGTGAATCCAGATTCTTTGGGGGAGAGACTAGACTGTCTGGCAGCAGGTGAAATTCGAGGGCGCCTTTCTCTCAGAGGTGCTTGCAGCGAGTACTGAGGGCCCAGGAACCTCATAGGGCGGGACTGACGGGGAAGCCAAGGCTGTCAGCTCTACCCTGAAACTCCGCCCCATCCAAGCTAAGCACAGAAGTTTTTGCAAATTTGAAAGTCTAGTTGAATAAGGCTGTCTCCCGGTAGACACAGCTGATCCTCACAGCCAATTGGCCTGGAGGTCAACTCCTCCCACTGATACCAACAACAATCAAGACTGTAGAGGGCCCCCTGGGAAGACACATGGATATTCTTTAGATTGCTGTTGACTAAGCCCAAGATATTTGACAGAGTCATGTCAGTTGCACCCCCGGCCCAGGAGTGCGGAGGTGTTGTCATTTCCTGGCTTACCTTTGTCTAGGTTCCGGAAGAGGGCTTTGAGATGTGGAACCAGTCTAGCACCGGAAAAGAGGAAATGAAATAGACCTAGGCCCTCCCAAGCTCCTTTAATCTTAAGTTTTCCAGTGAACCCCCCTTGTATATGGGAGTATAAATAAATGTGCTGCATGGCTCAGGGAGTCGTCTGTCTCTCCAGCAGAAGAGGTCAGCGACCCACCCGGGACCCAGCTTGCATCTACTTCTGTGTCTCTCTTTATTTCTTTATTTCTCAATCCTTGGACGCCTCTATCAAGAACCAGTTTCATCTCTCTCCGTGCTGGCCACGGAAAAGAGAGATCCCCGCCGCATCAGGCCCCCGCAAAGACTTAACTACAACAAGGCTGTACACACAATCCACAAAGGGGTGCACCAAGAGTGTCCACCTCAGGTAACTGGGGAGGCTGAGCCACTGGCCCATATAGGACACCTAGCACACAAAGCTACCCTACCAACTCAGGGAAGCAGCGAAAATGCCGAGACAAAGAAACAGATCACAAATGAAAGAAATGGAGGAAAACAAACGACTGGAGATAGAGTTCAAAACCACGGTTATAAGGTTTTTCAAGAATTTTCTAGAAAAGGCAGAATAAATTTAGCGAGACCCTCGAGGATATGGAAAAGGACCAACTAGAAATTAAACATACACTGACTGAAATAAAAAAATATTATACAGAGACCCAACAGCAAACTAGAGGAATGCAAGAATCAAATCAAATATTTGAAATACAAAGAAGCAAAAATCACTCAACTGGAAAAGCAAAAAGAAAAAAGAATCCAAAAATATGAAGATAGTGTAAGAAGCCTCTGGGACAACTTCAAGCGTACCAACATCAGAATTATGGTGGTGCCAGAAGAAGAGAGAGAGCAAGACACTGAAAACCTATTTGAAGAAATAATGACCGAAAACTTCCCCCACCTGGTGAAAGAAACAGACTTACAAGTCCAGGAAGCGCACAGAACCCCAAACAAGAGGAATCCAAAGAGGACCACACCAAGACACATCATAATTAAAATGCCAAGAGCAAAAGACAAAGAGAGAATATTAAAAGCAGCAAGAGAAAAACAGTTAGTTACCTACAAGGGAGCACCCATACGATTGTCAGCTGATTTCTCAACAGAAACTATGCAGGCCAGACGGGAGTGGCAAAAAATAGTCAAAGTGATGAATAACAAGAACCTACAACCAAGAGTACTCTACCCAGCCAAGCTGACATTCAGAATTGAAGGTCAGCTAAAGAGCTTCACAGATAAGAAAAAGCTAAAGGAGTTCATCAACACCATACCAGTATTATATAAAATGCTGAAAGGTATTCTTTAAGAAGAAGAAGAAGAAAAAAAAAAAGGTAAAAATTATGAACAACAAATACATATCAACAAGTGAAACTAAAAATCAAATGAATTAAAAATCTGATGAACACAATATACTGGTGATTATAATAGAATCAGGGGCATAGAAAGGGAGTGGACTGACACTCTCAGGGGGAAAAGGGTGTGGGGGGTTTGGGAAGAGACTGGACAAAAATTGTACACCTATGGATGAGGACAGTGTAGGGGAGGTAAGGGAAGAGGGTGAGATGGGAACCAGGTGGAGGGGAGCTATGGGGGGAAAAAAGAGGAACAACTGTAATAATCTGAACAATAAATATTTATTAAATTTAAAAAAAAGAATGAGTGACTGTGAATTCATGTTTCATTAATGGAATGGAACATGAACTCCCATTAGTTGACTACAATAGTCATGTACTTTATGCACATTGTATATTTCAACCACCAATCTTTTAAGGTTGGAATGATTATAACCATTGTATGGATGATGAAAATGAAGTTAAACAAGTTTATCGCCCCCGCCTCCAACGAATACTTAACAACATGAGCATGATGGATTAAAATTAACGTTTATTCAATTCTCAATAATCTTTCTTTTTTTCTGTATCAAAAAAACTCTACATGATTACATTTGTACAATGGTAAATTTATATGACTTTTATACCATACTTTGTTTATATTATGATATATATATTATTTATATTATCACACTGGGTTTTTATATTAGGATTCTCTCCTTATATTGACTTACTTTTTAACTAGTACTAAAACACATTTCTATTCAATATGAAACTATTAAAAGAAAATAAATCTCAGTATTATTGTAGACAAATAATCTTTACCATCTTTCATCTATTTTTATTATACTATTGCTATACATAATTATTTTTGTAAATATAAAATATTTGGCTGAAACCGGTGTGGCTCCGTGGATAGAGCGTCGGCCTGCGGACTGAAGGGTCCCGGGTTCGATTCCGGTCAAGGGCATGTACCTTGGTTGCGGGCACATTCCCAGTAGGGGGTGTGCAGGAGGCAGCTGATCGATGTTTCTCTCTCATCGATGTTTCTAACTCTCTATCCCTCTCAATTCCTCTCTGTAAAAAATCAATAAAATATATTAAAATATATTTAAAAAAAAAAGGACCTCGCCGCCGGGTGGACAGGACCACGGGCGCGTGGTTTGGTTTAAAAAATAAAATAAAATAAAATATTTGATTTAATTGTGAATATCTGAATTTAATATTATATTTTATTTCTACTTATTCAATGGGCAACCACAATATTGTTCTGATGGATATGTGCCCATGTCTTAAACAAATTGAAAATAAATTTAAATTTAACCTGATATAGCTTAGTTATCTTTGTCAAATCAAAATATAAATTTTAGAGACCAATTTTTACTATGTTTAGAAGTCATCAATAGAGCAGAAAAGCATAAATTTATTTGTCAATGAATCCTTCACAGAACACATGCTTTACACTAGGCGTCCTCAAACTACGGCCTGCGGGTGTTTTTGCCGTTTTGTTTTTTTACTTCAAAATAAGATATGTGCAGTGTGCATAGGAATTTGTTCATAGTTTTTTTAAAACTGTAGTCTGGCCCTCCAACGGTCTGAGGGACAGTGAACTGGCCCCCTGTTTAAAAAGTTTGAGGATCCCTGCTTTACACCCTGTAGCAATAAGGGAACTCATCACTGTCTTGAAAAATAGATGAATAAAATCTCTTGTTTATTGTTTCTCTGCCAAATTCACTGGACCAGCAAAGTAAAAAACTACAACTGTTGTGGAGCGGATGCGAGTGAATGACCACTGGAGCCCAGACCAAATTAAAATTTAGGGAGCCTTTATTAGCCGGGCGGCTGGGCGACCCGGCGACTGCTCTGCCATTCTCCACACAGGGAGGCCAGAGAGCAGCAGCGACCCTTTGTGTAGGACCGCTTTTAAGCACATTAACCACATCCAGTTTTTGCAGAACAAGTAACCCAAGACAAAACAGTTTTTCCCAAGCAACGTCAGGATCATGCCAATGACGACCATGTTATTCACAGGGTCATCCTGTTCTTCAGAAAGCTGACAGTGTTCTGTGAAAGAAGGCTACGTGCTGGGAAGGGGCCATGAGACCCTATCTCAAGGCCTGGCCTGGTGTCAGCACTGACAATTCTATCTGGGGCATAGTCCACGGCCTCTCTGGAAGCATGCTCAAAAATTCCCACTCTCTAACACAACAAAGCAGTTGCACAAATCTTGGTCGATTCAAAGAAAAACAGAGTTTAAATTTTTTATTAAGCCCTTTGATTACCAATAGTTTTATTAAACTTCTTATTAAGCCTTTTGATTATCATAATGTAAATACTTCTTGATGACCTTGTGATATAGATTTGCAAAATTATATTGCCTCTATTATAAATGAGAGTCATTTAAAGGACATAGAGGAAAGTATGGCAATATATCTACAAAGATTAAGGTATTCAGTAATAGTATGATTTTGCTGATATTGATTTTCCTCAAGTATGTTATAATTAAAAGATACAATGCATTTAATGTTTAGTTACAACTTTTTTCA
The DNA here is from genome assembly GCF_951640355.1 of Cnephaeus nilssonii. Taxonomy (NCBI): domain Eukaryota; kingdom Metazoa; phylum Chordata; class Mammalia; order Chiroptera; family Vespertilionidae; genus Cnephaeus; species Cnephaeus nilssonii. The sequence continues at coordinate 53,794,296 of NC_137089.1, read as the reverse complement.
AGGCTAATATTTAAAATGTACATATTTCACAAATACTAAATATATTTCTAGCCAGGTAGCTCAGTCGGTTGTGGTGTCATCCCGTCAGGGCACATTCAAGAATCAACCAACGATACATAAATAAGTGGAACAACAAATTGATGTTTCCCTCTCTCTCACTCTCCTCTCTGTCTTTCTTCCTCCCTCTCTCCCAATCTCTCCCTCCCTTTCTCCATTTAAAATCAATAAAGAAGAAAAAGAAGAAAACAATGGGGAAAATTAAGGAGACATAGGCACTGAAAAAAATTTTTTGATTACATTACAAATTTTAATATATAGAGACCTATTGTTATCTATATTTACTTATAGTTTATTGTAAAAGAATAAAAGGTAACCTACATTTGTGAATGTCTTATAAGTTCCATTTTTGGAAGTGTTTGAAAGATTAATCTGATTATAGTTTCTGATATTATTTCAACATGAACATCTGGATATTAATGCATTTTAAAAGGAAGAACAATACTAAACTTTGGAATAATTGTTTTAGTGTCTTGACACTTTTAAGGCTTTATTATTGTTAAAGTTCTCAGAAACCTAGATGCCTTCCAGCTATTAGGCTGTCAGGCTCCACTGGGTAGGCAGCTCTGTTATGCTGTTTGCAATCTTTCAAGTATTTATATGTGATGGTTAATTTGATTGGTCTGAGGATGCCCAGGTAGCTGGTAAAATATTATTTCTGGGCATGTCTGTGAGGCTGTTTTCATCCTTTAAATTGGTAGACAGAGTAGAGAAGACTGCCTTCACCGTTACAAGTGGGCATAATCCGATCCACCGAGGGCCTGGACAGAACAAAAGGGCAGGGAAAGCACAAATTTACCCTATTTCTTGAGCTGGGACATTCATTTTCTCCCCCCTCAGATGTTAAAGTTCTTGGTTCTCAGGCCTTTGGACTCAGACTGGGACTCACATCCTTGATTTTCTGGTTCTAGGGCCTTCGGCTTGGACTGGAGCCAGCCTCCTCCCCACTTTTACCCCCCACTCCACACACATCCCGCCCCCGCCCCCCCCCCCCCCCCCCAGCTTTCCTGGGCCTCTACTTGCAGACTGCAGTTCCTGGGATCTCTCAACCTCCACAATCATGAGGGCCAATCCCTTATAAGTCTCTTTATATATATATCTCTCAACCAATGTTTTATTGGTTCTATTCCCCAGAGAACCCTGACTAATTCTGATTTTGGTGCCAAGAGTGTTTCCAGAGGAACACAATTTTAAGGATAAAGTTTTTTAATTGGTTCTAGATTTTCTGGAATTGGTCCTCTAGTCTAATTAGACTTAAAGATGCTAATGATTCTATCTCCAGCAGTGAAGAGGGCCCCGGTAGCCTAGAGTTTGAACTGTTTATAGAGATATGCAAAATATCTGCATTGGTCACTCCTCATCAACACTTAGCAAGGAGCTGCGTAACTCCGTATGTGACACTTTTGAACGTTTTGGAACACTAAGAAATATGACATTGGCCCTTAAGGCCTCTGGACAAAGTGCTAAAATAACAGGAGAGCTCAGGTATCTGAATTCTCAGCTTGAGCTAGGAGCTTCCCTCCAGAATCCACAGGGCTGACTCTTGAGAAAACCCAGTGCAGGATCTCATCCTGTGATTGGCTGAATTACAATGCAAGCTGAGCTCCCAGCCCCCTAAGGTGTCTATGTTAAAAGGAGGGCGTTGATTGGGGGGGGGGGCGGGAAATGGGGTTCTTTAAGTTGCACTGAGGATGTGTAGGAGGATCCTGCTGAAGCTGGGGCCATTGAGTCCTAAATTATGAATCTTCTTTGCAAGGAGGTCTCCTGACCCTCAGGGGTAGAGGTCCTTCCATTTCTGTCTGAGAGGTTCATTCTGCTTTGCCAGAAAAACACAGTCATGGCCTCTCCTGAGACAGTTGCTATGAAAACAATGGGGGTGATCCTCACAACCCACCCCACCACCCCTCTGTGCTTCTAGAACTTTACTAGACTTAAATCCTATAGGACCCTAAAGGTGAGCTAGAAAGTGTGACTCACAAAGTGAGCTACACCCCAAAAGAACTACTTGAGTTTTCTAATTCTTGCAAGCAGAAATCAGTGGAACACCGTGGGAATGGATGTAAGGGTAGGGGCCACCTCTGTCTTGCTTCCTGTTTAGTTGCGGTACCGTCTCCAGAACGTAGAAGGTGCTCAATTTCTGGAATAATTGAGTGATTGCTAAAAATAAAATAAATTTTTCTTGCTGCAATTTTAATATCTGTATTATATATCCATATATATGGCTTTCTTACCTGCTTGCCCGGAAGTAGAGTCTAAAGGTGTTAGAGAGTAGGAATTTTTGATACAGAAAAGGAGGGGGGGCATTGGCGGGGAGAGCAGGGAGAGCCAGAGAGGCCATGGACTATGCCCCAGATAGAGTTGTCAGTGCTGACACCAGGCCAGGCCTTGAGATACGGTCTCATGGCCCCTTCCCAGCACGTAGGCCTTCTTTCACAGAACACTGTCAGCTTTCTGAAGAACAGGATGACCCTGTGAATAACATGGTCGTCAATGGCATGATCCTGATGTAGCTTAGGACAAACTGTTTTGTCTTGGGTTGCTTGCTCTGCAAAAACAGGATGTGGTTAATGTGCTTAAAAGCGGTCCTACACAAAGGGTTTCAGCTGCTCTCTGGACTCCCTGTGTGGAGAAAGGCAGAGCAGTCACCAGCCTGCTGGCCGGCTAATAAAGGCTCCCTAAATTTTAATTTGGTCTGGGCTCCAGTGGTTGTTCACTCGTGTTCCCTCCACAACAAAGGAAAGAGGAAGTGGTAAGTCATTTGAAAGCTGTCAGCAATCAACATCAAAACTGGAGTCAGACTCTTTATTACATCTATTTATTTTTATTATAATTATTTTAGAATCCATGTGTTTTCCTCACTTGACCTACAACACTACAGCTTTTCTGCTTATGTCTGAATATTAGCACCAATTGTGATAGGTAGCATGGAATAGGTTCTCAACAATGTCAAATAAATGAGTAAAACAACTATTTAATAGTCAGAGGCATACCCATTCTGAGAGCAGAAATGGCTCTGAAACAATTTTAGGGAAGTTATTTCAAGGGTGGGAAATAAGATAACTCCATGGCAAGTGAAGCTTTTTATCATAAAAGAGGAATCTGTTGTGAATGCATGGAAAATGTAACCACAGGCAAGAAACACACACACACACACACACACACACACACACACACACACACACGCCAAAGTCAGAAAGAAATAGAGAGCATAAAATAGTGGTTGCCAGGGGCTGTGGGTGTGTGTGGGGGGAATGGGGAGATGTTGGTCAAAGGGTACAAATTCAGCTATTAGATAAATAATCTCTGGGTGGGGGGGTCTAATTACAGCATGGTGACTATAATTAACAGTAATGTATTATATACTTGAAAGTTGTTGAGAGAGTAGATTATAAATGTTATACAAACACACAATGGTAATATGTGAGGGGCTATAGGTTCGCTAACCCTGTGGTAATCATTTTGCAGTACATGTGTATCACATCATCTGTTTTTAAGCTAAGATTTAGGGGTACACAATAGCCAACAAGTACTTTGTCATGATGTCAGTGCTGGTGTGTGCTGCTTATCATTACACATACAGACCAACTAAAATGTTTTTACTAAGTATTTATGTCCAGACTCTTCTTCCCGATATTTAATTTTTAAATTTAAAATTTTTAACACTTAGTTTCGTTTCCCCCCAGATATTTTAAATCATTTACCAAGAGTGAGGCCCAGGCAGTTTCCAGCAAGCCACAGACTGTCTGCATGTCAGGAGTGGGTCAGCAAGACAACTCTGCAGCCACGGGGGAACCTGGATTGATCTGGAAGACAAACCAGTCCTTTCTGGGAAAGCTCCAAAGTAATATGATGCCCCAGACTTTAGTCAAGAAGAGACATGCATTTTATCCAAGACCAAGCGGAAATGTCGCGAAAGGTCTGAACTTCCTAGAGGCTGACCAGCTGCATGTTCAAGAGTCCAGTCCCGAGGATAACGCCCATCCCCACAATGCGGTCAGGCACAGGCAGCAGGAGACCTGGGAGAAGCCCCAGCAAATCTGTGCCTGCAGGAGACAGGGTCTCCAGGCCTGCAGCTGTGAAGGAGAACTTTTAAGTACTTCCGATGTCACAGGTACCATGAAGATAATTGCACCAGGAAGTGTGGGTGAAGCCCTAGGCCTTGCTGGTCCTGGGTCTCTACACACCAGCCCTGAGCTCACCGCAGCACAATTTTTAAATTGGGCAGAGATGATCCCAGGAGCAGGTCTCTGTGGCCCACAGCTTCTCTGCAGGCAACCAGTTCCCCGTGGAGATATCCAGAGACAGACTCTGAAAGTAAAAAAAGCAAGATGGAGACGAGTGTGGCTTTGAGGGCAGAGAGGTTGGCCAGGGAGGCAGAGAGAGCCAGGAGCCAAGAAGAATGTTGTAAAAACCGAAGGAAAATTAGGAGAAAGTTGTGCTGAAAAAGTCCAGCAGTCCGGCTTTGGGAAATGGTTCACTGAGAACCCCTCAGCATACTTGTTTCCTTTCATTCTGTTTCTTGCTCTGGACTCTGATGCTCTGTTGTATTAAAATTGCATGTTATTAAACTTTTGAAGGACGAAAAAAAAGTGAGGCCCAGACTTGAGCATTTTTGAAAAGTCCCTAGAGATTATGTGCACAACCAGGATCAAGATGTTTTAATTCAGTTCATGAAACTTATATCTTACCCATCATGCTGAAAACGCTTGTCTGAATATACAAGGACCCATCCTAAATTTGAAGGAAAGAAATTGATGTAGGTAATCACTTAGACATAAAATGATGGCCTTTTAATATATATCCTATCTAATAAAAGAGTAATATGCAAATTAGCCACCACTCTGCTACACCCACCAGCCAATCAGGAGAGAGTATGCAAATTAACCCCAACCAAGATGGCTGCAGCCACTGAACGAGCAGGAGGGAGGCTTGGGTTTCCCTGGCGATGGAGGAAGCCAAGCTTTCCGCACATCCTAGCCAGCCGAGGCCTCCACTCCAGGCTACAAAGTTTCAATTATAGAAGATAAATAAATCCCAACAGAAATGGCAGCAGCCATGGAGCTGGAGAGAGCAGGAGGCTAGGGTTGCCCCTGGCGATGGAGGAAGCCAAGCTTTCCACACACCCTGGCCAGCCCAGGCCTCCACTTAAGGCTACAAAGTTTCAATTATAGAAGATAAATAAATCCCAACAGAAATGGCTGCTGCCACCGAGCAAGCAGAAGGCTTGGCTTCGCTCCATGCTACAAAGTTTCAATTGTAGAAGATAAATAAATCCCAGATACCAGGCCTCTGCTTGGGTCGCTGGGGGGCATGGCTGGCCTGCAAACCACCTCAGGCCCCTCACCCAGGCTGCCCCATGCCCCAAGGGAACCCCCACCCTGATTTGGGACAAACCAGCTGGCCCCCAACCATGCACCAGGCCTCTATCCTATCTAATAAAAGAGTAATATGCAAATTGACCATCACTCTAACACACAAGATGGCTGCCCCTATGTGGTCAAAGATCCTGCCTCCATATGGACACAAGATGGCCACCACAAGATGGCCAGCAGGGGAGGGCCATTGGGAGGGACCACACCTGCAAGAGAGGGCAGTTGTGGGCGATCAGGCCAACAGGGGAGGGCAGTTAGGGGTGACCAGGCCAGCAGGGGAGGGCAGTTGGGGGCCTCTAGTATATATATATATTTTAGAGGGAGAGAGATATAGAAACATCAATGATGAGAGAAAATCATTGATTGGCTGTCTCCTGCACACCCTTTACTGGGGATTGAGCCCAAAACCAGGGCATGTGCCCTTGACCAGAATCGAACCCAGGACCCTTCAGTCCACAGGCCAATGCTCTATCTACTCAGCCAAACTGACTAGGGCAAGAAACATTTCTAATATTAAGTAAATGCAGCATATTCATGATGGCCAAGACATGGAAAGAACTGTGTCCTTCAGCAGAGGATTGGATAAAGAAGATGTGGCACATGTATCCTATGGAATATTACTCAGCATAAGAAAAGATGAAATACTGCCATTTTGTGCCAACATGGATGGACTTTGAGAATATTCTGCTAAATGAAATAAGTCAGTCAGAAAAAAAGCTAAGACCATACAAATTCACACATATGTGGGATATAAAACTGAGACTCAGACACAGACAACTGTATGGTGGTTACCAGAAGGAATGGGGTGGGTGGTAGTAAAAGGTAAAGAGAGCTAAATATATGGTGATAGAAGATTATTTAACTTTGAGTGGTGGACACACAATGCAAGATACAGATCATGTATCATAGAAATGTACACTTGAAACCTATATGATCCTATTAACCAATGTCATCCTAGTAAATGTAATAAAAATGTCTCTTCCTATTTCTTCTTTTAATATTGGCAAGCATGAGGGTACTTTGCTTTTGAATCAGTATGGAAACATTTATGCTTCAAATGAGGCAGCGATATTCTCATGTACCTAATCAGTTGTTTCTGAAGGCAATTACTATTAGAAAATAAAAAACACAGTAAATCTCTGTACATATTGGGAAAGATAGCAACAGCAAGTGTTGTTAAAATACAAAATAAACTGTGCTTTCCTACCTGGTTTGGCACAATCTCTTTGAAAGAATGTGTTGGCAATAAGTATTAAAGCTAAATGTATGTATACAAAAATTCTATTTTAAGACATATGCTCAAATAAAGTGTGCTTTCACCAAAATGTATGCTCAATAATGTAAATAACAGCATTGTTTATAATAGCTCTAAAGTGGAAGCAACACAAACGTCCATCAACAAGAGAATGGATAAATACATTGCGGATGAATCAGAACACTGAATACTATGTAGCAGTAAAAATGAACCAATTACTTTTATAAGCCATAGTGGGAATAGATCATTCTAATATAATGTTTAATAAAATAACCCAGATGCGGCGGGCACCAGCAGGCAGCAGCGCAGGCGGCAGAGTGTCACGTGGGCAGCAGAGCGAATGCGTGGTCCAGCCACCCTGCCCCCTTGGCCGCTGCCAATTATTCCAATGCATATTTATTGAACATTTTAGTATATTTCTGGTCTCAGTTCTAGATATACAAAAACATAATCACTTACTGCCTTTCCTCCAGGCAGTTTATTTTTGGGATGTGGGTCTCAAAGATAGTTTGGAATTGGAAAAAAAAAAAAAAAAGACTTAAAAGTAATTTTTCCAAAATCAGTTGATGGAAGCTTAGAAGAATCAGTATAAATTGCCGTATGCCCAGATTGTGAGAGAAAAGCAGGCAGGGAAACACTAAATGCCCACTCCAGACCAACACCAAGATCGTCCCAAGCTAGAGCTCTGGAATGGTCTTTAAGACACGTAACAACCTAGCAACTGCTATTTTATGAGCACCAGCCAATCAGAACAGATGTCAGACAGAGACAATGATGCCCTCCTGGTATATGCAGCGCAGACAGAACTAAAGCATACCACCTGCTCATCCCGAGGGCTGGAAATATCCATTTCAATGTACATCTTCTTTTATGCGGATAACATCTCTCACCGTCTTCTTATGCTCAGGCAGGTTCAACTGCCTTTATGCTAGTTGGTAATACACTGTATTAAGGTGCCAACTACTCATAATTTGTTCTCAGCCTGTACAATCTATTTTTCATTTTCTCTTCTTAGCCTTCAAACTTATCAATCCGGAGGTCTTTTCTTATCTGTATGTCAAGAATGATAGGATTGAAGAAGTGGTTAAGAGCCAGGAGGTAAAATTTTACTGTTTTAACTTTAAGATCAAAAAGGGTTAAAATCGGACAAATACTTTTTTATAATCTAGTACTAAAAGTAAGATGTATATTTCACTGCTAACTGCTGCTTTTGAGCACAACACTTTACAAAAAGCTGGAACGGAGTCTCTTTGGCTTTAAAACATTTTTTACTTAGAAAATTAGTTTACAGTCTCATAAAAATACCTGGAATATTTAGAAAGACTCCACCATTTTGTGAGATGATCTAACCATTCCATGTTTGGAAGGTTCATTTTCTGACCTTTTCAAGATTGAAGTAGGCTGTAAATAGTATGAACTCTGAGATTACCAGCCAACTAGTACAGTCCCAGTAATTTGTCTCTACATGCAAGTGAGGGTAACAATTCTAACTCAACTCACCTGGGGGAAGAAGAGAACCACAAAGAAACGCTTCTCGGCTGGAAAGAACACAGGAGCACCTCCCTTGTATTTGCTTCATTGATTGTGTTTTACAGGCGTTGTATTTTTTATGAATCAAGGCAGGAACCTCTACCAGCTAAAAGCATATGACTCGCTTTATTGCGAGACTAACTTTATTATGGCGGTCTGGAATGAACCTGCAATATCTCTGAGGTATACCTGCTCACAGACCCGAAGGAGGAAAACCCAGCCTGGGTTACACGCGTGCCCTGAAAGGTGATGAATGCAATTGCAGAGGTTGATGGTGCTCCAGGAATACATGGAATAGAGATGGGTTTTCAGTGTTAGTGCAAAAACAAAAAACAAAAATGGGGGATGTTAAAAAACTATCCTTGGAACTTGCAAGTACAGGCACACATAAATACATCACATACATAAAGGGCATTTACCATGATTTAATTTACTCCTGACACCCTTTATATAAAGAAGTATTTCCAGTGGGGAACTGACTATGACAGCTACATGTGGCATCGTCCAGTACCGAGCTGAGCAGTAGGGACCTGGGAAGGCAGCCATGTGGCAACGGTTTCTAGAATACGTTCTTTTGTTTTTTTGCAGAATGGTAGCAGAAGTGAAAAGTCTCAACTCCTGGTGAGGCAGAGGTTGTTCAGTGGGTAAAATCAGCAGAAATACACGAGTAGATTTTTGTACCAGTGATTGCATACCAGGGATGTATGTTTGAGTCCATGAGGGTGTGTTTTTGTATTGGAATCCTTTATTTATTCAGCTGTGTTTTGGCATTGTATGCTCTATAGGTGGGAGGTATATCCAGTAAAAACATAATTTTTGCCATCTCCCTAAAAAAAGCAGATATTCCCCTTCAATTTAATTCCACATGTATGTGGTTTTATGTAGGCAAACATTATTGTAGGGGGAGCAAAAATGAATTCTCTATCCCAGTGGTCAGCAAACTGCGGCTCTGTTGACTGAGTTTGCTGACCACTGCTAGACTAAATGTTACCGTGTAGTTGGAAGCTGTGAGGATTAGGCAATTGTGGCATATTGTGTGCGAAGAGGTAAAGGGTAGTATCCCATAGAAACTCATTATCTTGTGTGCCAGCCCTCCCATCCCACCTGTAAACAAATACAAAAGATACTACAGTGATAGGAGGCAGTATTGAAATGTTTTCAAAGATTGGCTGTGCTATGTGTGTGGGCTATCTGGGAGAACTTTTAAAAGAAAAGAAAATAAGGGAGATTTGAGGTATATTCTGAATAATTTTGCTACATTTCTGAATACTTTCCCCTCTCTATCTTGTTTGGTAAACTTCTTCTTAACAAACCTTGAGGATGAGATTGGCGATAAAAATCTTTATTGAAGAGAAGTGTGGGAAAGCTAAGTCAAAATCTGTGTGAGGAACTGAAATATTATTATAGGCCAACACCCATCTTAACATGTTCGCCCAAAGTGAAGCCAACAGAAACAACAACTAAAATCTGAAGCAAAGAGCCAGGAATCTGCAGTTGAGGAAAATGAGCAGGAAGAGGGCGGGGCTGGCGCAGGCCCAGAAGAACATCAGGTGAGAAGCTTCGGGCCTGTCGTTCTTTGATCAGCAGCCAGTGAGGTAGCCAGACCTCGGCCTCCAGTCCCCAGTTCCCACGGATCTGCACAGGTAAGAATATAGGCTTGCCATTTACTACCTCAGTTTATCACGGGGTAGCTTGCAATTCTAAATGAAAATCACGGTGCACTGTAGACTTCAAAGCAGAGTTTCACAATAACTGAGGTTGATAATGTACAAAGCAGATACACCTAATTTAGACAAACATATCACATAATTCTTGTGGCAGAGGATTCAGATTCAGTGTTTTATGAGAATGGGATAAATGTAAGGTATGTAAACATTGCTTGGGGTACAGAATGAGGGAATGGTAAAAAAACACACACACAAAAAAAAAACAAGACCTGTTTAGATAATGTATTCCATAGTGCCCTGGAGTTTGTAATGCAGGGTCAGGGCCACCTGTGCAGCAAACACTACCTGTGGCACCTGATAGAGGATACAAATATTTGAATGAAGTAGAAGAACTTTCTACTGATCCATTGTTGAAATATAGAATCACAAGTTTAGTAACCAAAACAAATATATCCATTTGATACTTTTCATTGATACAGTCTGTCCAAACCATTAAACAAACAAAACCATCGAGGTTTTTTGTATTTTCAGTCTTTTCTGTAGGTATTGGTTTCTGCGTTATACGTGTGCCTAATGAAGAAGACTGTGCTTACTTCAGTTATTTTATATTGCTTTAATTTTAGCCCTTGCTTAAAGAAACATTGGATTCGCGATTCTGGTGTCAAGTTGAAAAAAATATTTACCCAGTTTGAGGATCCTGTGATTTTTAATGTATCTTAGTTATTAAGATATATTGCAACTTAAAATATTTCAGTGGTGCGTTACATCATTTAGAGTAGGGAAAGTAGTCTGAAGTGATTAAATGATATGTTTTGAAAAGAAACTCCGAAGTAACCCAGTAATCCCAATGTAAATAGGACAAGCACACTTTGTGCTGAGCGATGTGGCCCACCTGCGGGGCCATAGATCAGCTGTGCGTGTGGATGTATGTTACCGCACGGGCACGGGTACCGCTAATGGGGCCACTTGCAGGCCGGGGAGTTGTTTTTACATCCCTCCTACCATGACAGGTTTCCTGGAGGGGCGAAGAATGGCAAAAGAATGGCACTGGTGAGAAGAGCAGACCGTTCAGGGACTGAAAGAGGAGCTGTAAGCAGTCAGTGTTGAGTGTATCAGTCCTGGCAGAGCAGTGCGGGTGGGAAGGCTCCGTGATGAGATTCTACCACGGTCCTGGACTCTTTCTCTTCTCATCTTCACTCCTCATCCCACCATGTAAGTCACAACTACACACACACATAAAAACAGAAGTGTAAAACATATATCTGTGTATAAAACAAATGTGTATGTACGTGTGTGCATGAGAGAGAGACTCTTAGTTACCCTCTTTCGAAAAGGCTAGTCAGATGAAATGGCATTCTTCATGTCCTCTACAGCACATGCTGAGGAATGCCCACAAAACACGGATGACTCATGATTGTGGCCTACTCCTCAGCATACAGGGGCAGTTCCACTACAGTAGCTGAGTTGTGTGTGTTTACCCATACTAAATTGTCTGCCCCCCTGAAAAACGTTTATGCCTGAAGGATTTGTAATTAACTAATGCATAAAATCAAGTTCTATTTTTATATTCCAAATATTATTATATTCACAATCTATACTAATAAAAGAGAAATATACAAATTGACTATACCTCTGAACACCCACCAGCCAATCAGGAGTGAGTATGCAAATCAACCCAACAAAGATGGCAGGTTAATTTGCATATGCAGGCATGGAGAAGCCAGGTGGGGCAGACGCCTGCTATGAGGGGGAGGGTGGGTGGTGGAGGGAGCTACAGGAGCGGCGCTCCGGCTGGAGCGAACACTGAAGGCTCCGGCTGGAGCAAAGACGGAAGGCAGTGGCCAGAGCGAAGGCCTGGGTCCCGGGTGCCGAAGAAAAACCGGTGCTGGCAGCCAGGGGACGGAAGAAGACCTATTGCATGAATCTTCATGCAACAGGCCTCTAGTCAAGTATAAAGTAAGAGTTGCTGCTGCTGTGAAAGTAGAATATCTTTCTTGCATCCCGTTTATGATTCAAAATGCTGTTTTCATAGTTTTTGTGTTGTTTTGGACGGAGGTAGTACTCATTTTTAAAGCTAAAATAATCTCGAATTCTTTATGAAAATATTTCTTGTTGCTGGGCTTGCTCTGATTTTCTGGTGCATCCTGCTGTTTATGTTGTTTATATAGCGCACTCATTTTGGCATGAGATGAAGGGTATTACAGTGTGGTGATTATTTATATAAAGTGCATGTACCTGCAGCCTGAGTTGCTCCTCTCACTTTCCACTTGTTTGCCACTTGAGATGTGGAACATTGTTGAAGGCCCTAACTCCAACGTGTTTCTCTTTGTCTAGCCAGCTCTAGTCTGTTTCTTATAGATTAGGTATGCAAATTATTTTCGGCTCCCATTTTCAGAATTTGTGATCCCTTGATGTACTGGAAAATTTCAATCTCCAGAATGTACTAATATGGGGTTCTTCTTGTCTCTATTTGTACATAAACCTCTGATTTGGGGAACTATACCACCAGTAAGATATATTTCCTAGTTTAAAGGATTCATTTACACCCAAGTTTATTAATAAATACCAAGGGAAATGAAAGGGAGTAGGAACACAGTTTTACTTTACTTTGTTTGTTTGTTCAAGTAGTTGAGAGAAACTGATTTCATAGTCCAGTTTTCACCAGAGCCTCTGGTATTTTGGGATTGTTTCATTTACACTGAATGACATAATACATGATACTTGCACTTTTTTAGTTTGTCTTATAATGTAGATTCTGTCCCATTTTAATAGTCTGAACTCTGTAATTCTCACAAAAGTAAAAGTTAGTTTGCAATTCTGATAAATTATTTAATATCTACTCTCCATATTAGCAGTATTTTATATTCTTGCTCTATAGTATATTTGAAGGGCAAAAATGGGTTCATTATTGTGATAGCTAAAAGTCAATCATGTTATAAATATACTAGAGCCCTGGTATGAATTCGTGCATGGGTGGGGTCCCTCAGCCTTGCTGGCTATCAGGGTCTATCGCGGCCATCTGGCCCAGTCCCGATCAGGGCCATGGGGGCAGACCGGCCGTGGGGAGGGACCTTGGGAAGTTGGCTGGCCACGGGAGGTTGGCTGTGGGAGTGCACTGACCACCAGAGGGCAGCTCCTGTGTTGAGCATCTGCCCCCCTAGTGGTCAGTGCATGTCATAGCAATTGGCCAGTCATCCGGTCATCTGGTCCTAATGGTTGCTTAGGCTTTTATATATATAGATAAATAGGTGCTGAATTGATGAATAAACATGATTATGGCTTTTAAAAAATATTATGACATCATATCTTTACTCTCTTTTAAGGAAAAATGTTTTAATTATGATATTTCAAGAAGATCAATGCTCTCAACTTAGCATTGCTATGCCAACTGATACCAATTCTTTACTGACATCTCTCTTTTTTTTTTTTCCTGAAAGTTGGAGAATGACCTAGACTGAGTACTAGTCCTCCTCAACAGAGAAAGAGCAACACTGTTCATCTCTCATATAAAATAACTGATGAGGCCATCCTTCTGTGACTTGCTCAGTAATTTTGAGGAAAATTCATATCTGTCTAATCCAAAGTAAAATGATTACAGTGATTTTTATTGCAACCTTGAGATTAATTACTGATGTTATTAAAAATGTTACATGCTTTTTTATCAACTACTAGAGGCCCAGTGCATGATTAAATCATGCACGTGTAGGGTCCCCTAGGCCTAACCTGCCATCCAGGCCATATCCACTGCCCCGCAAAGCCTAGCACGCTCCGTGGACACTGCTGGCAGCCTGCTCCCCGCTTTTGATGGCAGGGGGTCCGCTAGTGCCAGAGCGGACACACAGCTCCCCGCTTTCGATCACGGTGGAGCTGGGTGTCTGTCCGCTGGTGCACCAGGCCTTTCAGAAGCCTCTGGCGCAGCGGAGGCTTCTGAAAGGCCTGGTGCCGGAGCGGACAGGCACCCAGCTCCCCCGCTTTTGATGGTCCGCGGCAGGATGTGGGCTCACTGCCCCAGAGGCCCCTTCTGAGCTGCAGCACAGCCATGGCGCAGACGCTGAGCTCGCGCCGCCGCTGGCAAAGCGAGCTCAGCATCCCACCGGCCCAATCAGCCACCCTGGCCACCCGAGTCCCGCCCCCCCGTGCCTCCTGGCCAATCGTGGGCATAGCGAAGGTACGGTCAATTTGCATATCTGTCTATTATTAGGTAGGATTATGATACCCTAGAGAACAAATGCATAATTATAGAAAATTGCTGCACCCTTACTTAAAAACATCAAAGGACAAAATGATACCTAAGACCAGGATGTTATGTTTACCACACTGTGTACAAATTTCCTGTGTGCACTATTTTATATTAATTTCTGTTTCTCACTGTCACTGTTAGGAATGCTCTCCAATATATTAACACTGATGCAGAATTTGTTGCACAAGTTTTCACCTAAGCAAGAGTAAAGACAGGTCATAAAGCACAAAATGTATAGCTCTCTGTAAATTGCTGTATTTGGAAAGCATCTTCGATATATTACAGTAATTTTAAGTAAAAAATAATGTCTGCTTGTATTTTCAGAAAAGTAGAGTTGTAAATTATTTTTAAAAATGACTGATCTGCTTGATGCTATTCTCCAGCACAGCAGTTTTCTTTCTTTTTCCATTTTTAATTTTTTTTGTATTTTACTTTTTTTTCATTTTTTAATTAAGGTATTATATGTGTACACTAGAAGCCCGGTGCACGAAATTCGTGCACGGCGGGGGGTTGTCCCTTAGCCCAGCCTGTACCCTCTCCAATCTGGGACTCCTGGAGGGATGTCTGACTGCCCGTTTAGGCCCGATCCTGGTGGGATCGGGCCTAAAGGGGCAGTCGGACATCCCTCTCACAATTCAGGACTGCTGGCTCCCAACTGCTTGCCTGCCTGCCTTCCTGATTGCCCCTAACTGCTTCTGCCTGCCAGCCTGATCACCCCCTAACCACTCTGCTGCCAGCCTGGTTGATGCTTAACTGCTCCCCTGCCAGCCTGTTTGCCCCCAACTTCTCTCCTCTGCCAGCCTGGTCACCCCTAACTGCCCTCTCCTGCAGGGTTGATCACCTCCAACTGCCCTCCCTTGCAAGCCTGGTCACCCCTAACTGCCCTCTCCTGCAGGGTTGATCACCTCCAACTGTCCTCCCTTGCAAGCCTGGTCCCTCTCAACTGCCCTCCCTTGCAGGCCTGGTCCCTCACAACTGCCCTCCCTTGCAGGCCAGGTGCCTCCCAACTGCCCTCTCCTGCTGGCCATCTTGTGGTGGCCATCTTGTGTCCACATGGGGGCAGGATCTTTGACCACATGGGGGCAGCTATATTGTGTGTTGCAGTGATGATCAATCTGTATATTACTCTTTTATTAGGATAGAGGCCTGGTACAGGGGTGGGGGCCAGCTGGTTTGCCCTGAAGGGTGTCACAGAAAAGGGTGGGGGTTCCCTTGGGGTGTGGGGCGGCCTGAGCGAGGGGCCTGTGGTGGTTTGCAGGCCGGCCACACCCCCTGGCAACCCAAGGGGAGGCCCTGGTATCTGGAATTTATTTTCCTTCTACAATTGAAACTTTGTAGCCTGGAGCGGAGCCAAGCCTGGGGCTCCGGCAGCCATTTCTATGGAAGTTAATTCACCTTCTACAATTGAAACTTTGTAGCCTTAAGCGGGTGGGCCCAGCCAGGGTGTGCGGAAAGCTTTGCTTCCCCTGTTGCCGCCAGCAACCCTGGCCTGCTCTCTCAAGCTCCATTCTGCCGCCATTTGTTTGAATTTGTTTACCTTCTATAATTGAAACTTTGTAGCTTGAATGGAGGCTTAGGCCTGCAACGGCGATGGAAAGCTTGGCTTCCTCTGTTACCTGGGAAACCTTGCTCTCTGTGGCTGTAGCCATCTTGGATTGGGGTTAATTTGCATACTCGCCCTGATTGGCTGGTGGGCGTGGCTTGGCTGGTGGGTGTGGCTTATGTAGCGGAGTGATGGTTAATTTGCATATTACCATTTTATTAGAGAGGATATCTTACCATTGCCCCACCCCCACCCCACTCCCATACATACCCTCACCTCCCCCCCAGGGTTTTGTGTCCATTGGTTATGCTTATATGCTTCGGTTGATCTCTTATCTCCCCCAACTCTCCCTAACCTTCCACTGTAATTTGACAGTCTGTTTGATGCTTTACTGTCTCTGTATCTATCTTTTTGTTCAACAGCTTATAATTTTCTTTATTATCCATAAATAAGTGAGATCATGTGGTATTTTTCTTTCATTGACTGGCTTATTTCACTCAGCATAATGTTCTCCAATTCCATCCAGGTTACTGCAAATGGTAAGGATTCTTTCTTTTTTATGGCAGCTTAGTATTCCATTGTGTAGATGTACCATAGTTTTCTGATCCAGTCATCTGCTGACGGGCACCTAGGCTGTTTCCAAATATTTGCTATTGTAAATTGTGCTGCTATGAACATAGGGGTGCATATATCCTTTCTTATTGGTGTTTCCAGTTTCTTAGGATATATTCCTAGGAGTGGGATTACTGGGACAAATGGGAGTTCCATTTTCAGTTTCTGGAGGAAACTCCATACTGTTCTCCACAGTGGCTGCACCAGTCTACATTCCCACCAGCAGTGCACGAGTGTTCCTTTTTCTCTGCATCCTCGCCAATACTTGTCGTTTGTTGATTTGTTGATGATAGCCATTCTGGCCGGTGTGAGATGGTACCGCATTGTCGTTTTGATTTGCATCTCTCAGATAATTAGTGACTTTGAGCATGTTTTCATGTGTCTCTTGGCCTTCCTTCTGTCTTCTTTTGAAAAGATTCTATTTAGGTCCGTTGCCCATTTTTTTATTGGATCATTTATCTTCCTTTTATTAAGTTGTATAAGCTGCCTATAGATGTTGGAGATTAAACCTTTATCAGTGATACCATTTGCAAATATGTTCTCCCATACAGTGGGATTTCTTGTTGTTTTGTTGATAGTTTCTTTTGCTGTAAAAAAGCTTTTTATTTTGATGTAGTCCCATTTGTTTATTTTCTTTTTAGCTGCCATTGCCCTAGGGGCAGTATCAGTGAAGAATTTCTTTTGGCATATGTCTGAGATTTTGCTGCCTCTAGTATTTTTATGGTTTCCCGTCTTATGTTTAAGTCTTGTATCCATTTTGAGTTTATTTTTGTGTATGGTGTAAGTTGGTGATCTAGTTTCATTTTTTTGCATGTATCTGTCCAATTTTCCCAACACCATTTATTGAAGAGACTGTCTTGACTCCATTGTATGTTCATGCCTCCTTTGTCAAATATTAATTGAGCATAGTGGTTTGGGTTGATATCTGGATTCTCTATTCTATTCCATTGACCTATATGTCTGTTCTTGTGCCAGAACCAGGCTATTTTGAGAACAGTGGCTTTGTAATACAGCTTGAAATCTGGTATTGAGATCCCTCCTACTTTATTCTTTCTCAATATTGCTGTGGCTATTCGGAGTCTTATTTTATTCCAAATGAATTTTTGGAGAGTTCTTTCCAGGTCTGTGAAATATGCCGTTGGTATTTTAATGGGGAGTGAATTGAATCTATAGATTGCTTTGGGTAGTATGGACATTTTAATGATGTTGATTCTACCAATCCATGAGCATGGTATGTTCTTCCATCTGTTTACGTCTCCCTCTATCTCTTTTTTCAGTGTCCTGTAGTTTTCTGCATATAGGTCTTTTACCTCCTTAGTTAAATTTATTCCTAGGTATCTTAATATTTTTGGTGCGATGGTAAATGGGATTGCTTTTTTAGTCTCTCTTTCTATAAGTTCACTATTGGTGTATAGAAAGGCCATAGATTTCTTGGTGTTAATTTTGTATCCTGCTACATTGCCAAATTCATTTATTAAGTCTAGTAGTTTTTTGATGGAGTCTTTCGGGTTTTTTATGTACAATATCATGTCATCTGCAAGTAAGGATAGCTTTACTTCTTCTTTTCCAATTTGGATGCCTTTTATTTCTACTTCTTGTCTGATTGCAATGGCTAATACTTCCAGTACTATGTCAAACAGGAGTGGTGAGAGTGGGCATCCCTGTCTTGTTCTTGTTCTTAGGGGAAATGGTTTTAGTTTTTGTCCCTTGAGTATGATGTTTTCTCTGGGTTTATCATATATAACTTTTATTATGTTGAGGTATGATCCCTCTATTCCCATCTTGTTGAGAATTTTTATCAAGAAAGGGTGTTGGATTTTGTCAAATGCTTTTTCTGCATCAATTGATATGACTATGTGATTTTTATCTCTCAGTTTGTCTATGTGATGTATCACGTTTATTGATTTATGGATATTGTACCATCCTTGCATTCCTAGGATAAATCCTACTTGGTCATGGTGTATGATATTTCTGATGTACTGCTGGAGCCGATTTGCTAGAATTTTGTTGAGGATTTTGGCATCTATGTTCATGAGGGATATTGGCCTGTAATTCTCTTTCATTGTGTTGTCTTTATCTGGTTTTGGTATTAGGGTGATGCTGGCTTCATAGAAGGAGCTTGGAAGTGTTCCTTCCTCTTGAATATTTTGAAATAGCCTGAGGAGGATAGGTTTTAGTTCTTCCTTGAATGTTTGGTAAAACTCTCCTGTGAAGCTGTCTGGCCCTGGGCTTTTGTTTGCCAGAAGATTTTTTATGACTGCTTCAATTTCTTCCATAGTTACTGGCCTGTTGAGCTGTTTAGCTTCTTCCTGATTGAGTTTTGGAAGGTTATATTTTTCTAGGAATATGTCTATTTCCTCCAGGTTGTCCAGTTTGTTAGAATAGAGTTGTTCGTAGTATTTTGAAACAATCCTTTCTATTTTGGTGAGGTCTATTGTTATTTCGCCTCTTTCATTTCTGATTTTGTTTATTTGTGTCCTCTCTCTTTGCTTCTTGATGAGTCTGGCTAGAGGTTCATCAATCTTGTTTATTCTTTCAAAGAACCAACTCTTGGTTTTGTTGATCTTTTGTATTGTTTCTTTGGTCTCTATGTCGTTTATCTCTGCTCTGATCTTTATTATTTCCTTCCTTCTGCTTACACTGGACTTTTCTTGTTGCTCTCTCTCTAACTCTTTGAGTTGTAGGGTTAGGTAATTTATTACCATTGTTTCTTGTTTTTTGCAGTAGGCTTGTAGAGCTATGAACTTCCCTCTCAGGACTGCTTTCTCTGTGTCCCATAGATTTTGGATTGTTGTGTTTTCATTGTCATTTGTTGCCATGATGTTTTTTATTTCTTCCTTGATGTCTCTGGTAACCCAGTCATTGTTTAATAAATAGCATGCTGTTTAGTCTTCATGTGTTTTATTTCTTTGGATTGTTTTTATTGTAGTTGATTTCCAGTTTTATGCCACTGTGATCTGAGAAGATGCTTGATATGATTTCTATCTTCTTGAATTTGGAGAGACTTTGCCTATGTCCTAACATATGGTCTATCTTTGAAAATGACCCATGTGCACTTGAGAAGAATGTATATTCTGTGGCTTTGGGGTGAAATGTTCTGAAGATGTCAACTAATTCCATATGGTCTAGTGAGTCATTTAGGATTGATGTTTCTTTGCTGATTTTTTTGTTTAGAGGATTTGTCCAGTGGTGATAGTGGGGTATTAAAGTCTCCTACTATGATTGTATTGCTGTTAATCTCTCCCTTGATATCCTCCAGGAGTTTTTTTATGTATTTGGGTGCTCCTGTATTGGGTGCATATATGTTTACCAGAGTTATTTCTTCTTGTTGGATTGCTCCCTTTAGTATTATAAAGTGGCCTTCCTTATCTCTTGTTATGTCCTTCACTTTGAGATCTAATTTTACAGATATAAGTATTGGTACCCCAGCTGTTTTTTCATTTCCATTCACCTGGGAAACCATTTTCCATCCCTTCATCCTCAGTCTGTGTGCATCTTTTTTTCTGAGGTGGGTTTCTTGTAGACAGCAGATATAGGGGTCTTGTTTTCTTATCCAGTCTGTTACCCTATGTCTTTTGATTGGGGCATTTAATCCATTTACATTTAAAGTTATTATTGATAGGTACTTATTTGTCACCATTTTTATTCTATACCCCTGTGTTCCTTCTTCGCTTCCTATTTCTTTTCTTTTCTCTTTTTTTATACAGCAGACCCTTTAGCATTTCTTGCATTGCTGGTTTGGTGGTGATAAATTCCCTTAGCCCTCTTTTGTCTGTGAAGCTTCTGATTTCACCTTCATTTTTGATTGATAGCCTTGCTGGGTACAGTATTCTTGGATTGAGACCCTTCCTTTGCATGACTTTATATATTTCATTCCATTTCCTTCTGGCCTGATGAGTTTGTTGAGAAATCAGTTGCTAGTCTGATGGGGGTTCCTTTGTATGTAACTTTCTGTGTCTCTCTGGCCACTTTTAAGATTCTTACTTTGTCGTTGGTGTTTGCCAACTTAATTATAATGTGCCTTGGTGTCGGTCTTTTGGGGTTCATTTTGCTTGGGACTCTATGAGCTTCTTGTATTTGTGTGGGGTTTTGCTTCCCTATATCAGGAAAGTTTTCTGTCATTATTTCTTCAAACAGGTTTTCTATTCCTTGCTCAGTTTCCTTTCCTTCTGGAACCCCTATTATGCAGATGTTGTTTTGTTTCATGTTATCCCAAATTTCCCTTATAACCATTTCTCTGAATTCTTTCTCTGATAGGTTGCTGGCCTCTAATTTGTTTACTTCCTTTTCTGATAATGCCTGTTTTCTTTCACATGCGGGCTGGTTTTTTTTTTTTTTTTCTCCCCATGGTTTCTCTTCTCCGGATGTCTGGTTAAGTAGTTCTCTCTCTCCTTTCCGTGGTGGAGTGAAGAGCACCTTTGAGCTATGTTATCTATACATGACATTTAATCTAAATTATTTCAACAAAATTTTATTGATTACTTATGGTGTGCCATACATTGTGTAATGTTTTGCTGTCCAATAGGAGCTCACAAAAGAGAAAAGGAATATACATTTTTATAGCAGAGGCTGTAAGTCCTGTCACCTTACTTAGTATGATTATACAGATTATTTCATTAGAAATTAGTATCTAGATGTTAATATCCAGGAAGTGATTTTGGGTGGCACATAGATTGAAAGCTAACACCATGAGTATCACAAATAAAAGACGTTATTTTTCTTCTCAAAAAATAAAAATAGCAAACTCTTTCTAAGTCACTCTATCTTCAAGAGAAAACTTTCAAAACATTACTATGCTATGAATAAATAAAAATTATACAATATAAAATTACTATGAATTTAAAACAAAGGCACAACTCAATAATAAGGGAAACGTTTTTTCAGTGTCCTCAATTTTTAAATTGTAGAAAATTAAAAGCTATCCTTATTATACAAAACATAATTTTAGATACTTGAATCATTCTTGGGTAGACACTGTAGAAAGTACTAGACTTTTTGAGATGTATTTTATAGTGTACTTAGGTATACTGGAATGAGGCAGAAAATGATGACAAGCATAGAGAGGATTTTGAATCTCAACAGGATATATACATGCTTTTTATTTTTAGAAAATAGGGAAAATAACTTAGTGTAATATATACAGATAATAGACTTATTACCCATCATAAAGAAATAAGGACAAATAGTAAATACCACAAATGGAATTGGTAGCATGTAAGAAATTTTATTTGCTTTATCCATTTAACAAAATTCCATATGGAACAGATCAATAGATGTTACTTTGCAAATACAATCTAGGCTCCAGTACATGCTATCCTAACAAAACACTTTCATAGAAATATGACGGCTGAGTAGAGGGGATATTACAATCTGTATTATTAAATTTCTAAGGTGCTTAAAATCTTTGGCATCAAGCGTGTACTCATGGGTGGCATATGTAGGGGGTATAATAAAGTTGGATAGAGGGTAGGACAGTATCTGGGATGTGTGGTCTGCCTTTTTCCTCAGGAAAATGCTAAGGTAGTATTAAAAGGGGCCGTCTGCTCATATTGCTGCGATGGTTGTAGAGATGGAGGTGGTAGATGTGCATAAAATGTTGGCTACTATGCTAAATGCACTTTCTGAATTAATCAAGGACAGACTATATGTACTGGCTACCAGTATATCCCTTAGTGTTTCAATACGAAGTCAGAGGAATATAATGTGTTCCTCCTTTCTAGGTTATGTCATTTCAGCTATTCAAATGGAAGAAATTATGTTGAAGCTAATTAATTAAAGAACATGTTACAAACAACAGGCAATGGCTTAGGCTAATTGAGGAAAAAAACCAAGATCTTATTGAAGAGTTAGTGCTAAGGCTTAATGACTTAAAGTCAAAGTTTAAACAGCCCGATCTTTCAAAAGAGAGGAATTGAAGAGTGGGAAAACTCTGAGTTGCAAACAAAGGATAACTCACCACTACCACTACCACCACCACCACCACCACCCCAATCTCTCTCTCTCTCTCTCTCTCTCTCTCTCTCCTGTTTTAGCTTCCAAGTTATCAGTACAGATTGGTCAGGGATAGATGTTTACTCAGGGTAACTGGGTCGGATGATGACAGGAAGGCAGAGAAGTAATGA
Organism: Cnephaeus nilssonii; assembly: GCF_951640355.1. Lineage (NCBI taxonomy): Eukaryota > Metazoa > Chordata > Mammalia > Chiroptera > Vespertilionidae > Cnephaeus > Cnephaeus nilssonii. The sequence continues at coordinate 53,771,898 of NC_137089.1, read as the reverse complement.
CCTCACTTGACTAGTCTGACTTGCCCACATATTTGGCAGAAAACAGAGCCTCTTTTCAAAGGAAGAAGTAAAAAATACTCAAATGCAACCAACAGCAACTGTAATCCATCTCTGATCTTCTATGCACTTGTGGACACACGGGTGCATATATAGTTTTTATACATGTGTTTTTATGGGGAAGGATGCAGCACAAAATGAAAAGTTACAAGACAATCTAATATGAATACATAAAGGTATACAAAATATCATAGTACAGATTTAAGCTTTAATAATTTCAAAAGGGTAAAAGCTACAAATTATAAAGATAATTTAAAAGTGGATCTATTTTAATTTCCATTCTACCTTATAGTTTTTGGAATTAGAAATAATACTTTTTGAATTTTCATTTTTTCTTACCCTCTGAAGATTGCAGAGAGAAAAATTAACATTGACAGTTCAAAAGGTACAAAGTCAAGTAAGTATAAATGGCATGCATGTAAATAAAAATGGAAATAGTGTTTTTCAAGTTGGTAGCTCTCACCATTCTAAAGTCATTAACCTTAAATATGCACTATGACATTTTAGAAACCTGTATATATACACGTATGTTAATATAAATATTAGAGTATCTGGTAATTGTTCATTGTGTGCTCCATTCTTCCCCATGGATATGTACGAATAAGAAGTGTATATGCACCTGTGTTTCCACAAGTTCATAGACGGTTAGAGGTGGATTATAGTTGCTTTTGCTTTCATCCATGCAGCACATTTTTATACCTCCATAATGTCTGTCTTCCAGCCAAATAATTGTGAGGGTGAATACATCAGAGGGACATACTGGAAAAAGGTATATCTTCATTTAAAGAAAGGGATATAGAAAAATATGTAAATTTTTTTAACAAAGACCAATTTCATGGAAAAGTGGAGGTGGGTAAGGGGATGGGAATTACAATCTGTACTATCAAAATTTTATAGTGTTTACAGTCTTTTTGTATCAAACATGCATCAAGGATGGTATATAATAAACTTGGGTAGAGGAAAGGCAGTATCTGGGATGGTGTGGTCTGCCTTCTTGTCCCTCAGGAAAGTGGTGGATGGTATTACAAGGGGCTGTCTGCTGAGACAGGTGGTAGGGGTGTAGTGATGGTGGTGGCAGATATGAGTAAAAAGGTTGGATACTATGTCTGCTCGAAGGGAATGAAGCCTCCTGAGTGGAGTCTAACCTTCACATCCTCTCTTTTAGGGGCTGAAAAACAGTCTGTGTAGTTGTACAAGTTTGTCTTCATGCCAAATGTTTTTCCTTCTAGAATCTAAACGTTGCCTTCTTTTTTCTCCTTCTTCTTCCTCATCCGCTCTTTGTACTTGAGATGAGCCATGGCCCTATGGAACACATGGCAGCTGAAGCCCTCCCTGACCCCGCACTCCACATGCTCCTGGAGGACTTGTAGGCTGGGGAAGACCCGGCAGCAGGCCATGCACCTGAACCCACTGTCCAGGGCCACCAGCCACTCGGGCGTCTTAGCGCTGGGATACCCGCCTACAGCTGGGGGCTGTGCTGGACGGTCAGCCTCCCCCCTTTTCTCCTGGGCTCTGCTGTCTAACATCGGCTCACGGGCAATTAGGTGCTTCTTCTCAGACATGTGAGAGAACGGGACATCTTTATGGACCTTTCCAAGGTAGGTCATTTCTTCCATTTTGATCTTTTTTGAGGGAGGCACCAACCCTTCCTTGGTATGGAATAAGACGGCCACACCCCTTTTCAATTGTACACGCATATAGTACATTTTCATGGGCCTCACATCTGTCCCATGTGCTGGGGACTGAAAGGACTCGTTCTTATTAAGTGAATGGGACGGGATGTAGGAATGTAAATAGTCAGAGGAGTCCTCTGTTTGCTCCGAGTGCCGGGATACAGGCAGCTCCTTCATTTCTAGGAAAGAAAATTTGAAACATAAAAAGATTAGAAAATATATGTAAGGGCTGTAGGAGTGAAGGCACAAGTGCAATATGTGACCATGTGAAGTGAAAATATATATGTGGTACTTCAGAATTCTATGTGTGGTGTGCTATATTTGAGGTATTTACATGGTATAACTGTAAGAATGAGGATGATTAGCATGTTCATGTAGAGTTGTATGTTTCTTCTTGGACATATCTGGGAAGTGTTCCATGTTGCTAAAAGAGGATGGCAAATGGGTGAGTGCATGCTTCTTATGTGGTGCGACAGCACATGTGAACAGTGCAGGAGTGGTACATGTCTTTACTGTGAGACAGTGAGATTGAGAGTGTTAGGGGAGGTGTGTATGTGCTCTCAGAGTGTTCAGCTCTATGAAGGTCTCAGGCCTGGTGGATGAAGTAATATGGTTAGTTAGGGGCACAAGAGATGAAAGTTCCTATCCTTTAGGGTATGTAAGTTTGACCTAAAGAGGTTATCTATGTGAGTTTGAACTAAAGAGATTGAGTTCTGAAGGGATTAAGATAAAATATGGGAACTAAGGCCTAGCAGTCTAACTCTTAAGCATTCACCAAATAGAAATGTGTCCATAGTGAAAAATACATGCAATAGAATACCCACATCATCACTTTTTCACGCAGTTCAGATGAAAGCAACCATAATGATCAGATCATTACAGTCAATGAAAATATAATATTCATGCAATGGTATACATGTACAAAAAGGAACAAAATTAACGTCATACACAACATGGATAAATTCCACAAATATAGTGGATGTGGATTATTTATGGAATTAGTGTGTAAATGGGTGAGTATGAAAGTGATTGTGTGAAGGAATGAAGGTAAGAGTGCACCTGGTAATGTTGCCAGAGAATGGGAAAGACAGATGAGGAGGGAAGGCCTGTGTATAGGAGAGAACAAGGGAAAAGCAGCAGAAATGGGGCCTGAGCTGCTATGAAGGAGGACAGATGTGAGAGAGTGTGAAGATCTGTGTGTGTGCTCATCTGAGGGGCAGGTTCTGAGTAAACTCCCGTGCACATGTCAGCACTGTGCTCTGCCTCAGCCACAGCTGTCCCAGTGCTGCATGGGGATGTGTGCTGAAGGACTGAGCCCAGCTCTGAAGGCACACTCCCTACTTGTGCCTCTGCAGAAGCCTCAGTACTGGTCCTTCTGCCCTGAAGCCATTTCCTGTTTTTGAGGGGAAAGTGAACTAACAGAGAGTAGACTGAGAAACTGAGGTACATCTCTTGACCAAACTCAGATCCCACCTGTGTATTCCTTACCATCCTCATCAGGACTGGGACGCTTGGATGGGGTGGAGACACCGATAAGATGTTCTGAGAAGGCAGGCTTTTCTGCTGCTGCCTGACTACAGGCTGCGGCCTCCACGGGCGACTCAGGCTGAGGCTCGTTGTCTTGGCTGACGCAGCGTCCTGGGCAATGGAATAAAATAGAACATTGAGATGAGGCATTTGCCGAGGTTTGTGTCAATTCAAGAATTACATGTTGAGTGGACATGACATGTGAGGCATCATTACTACACACGACACCACTTGTCATAGAAATTAATACGAGCTTTCCGTTTCCAATTCCATTAACTCCAAACTATAAGTAAACTTGCTAAATGGTGTGTTTTGTGAATATCAGTGGGATTAGGTATCAAAGTGTTATTTGAATGTAATGTGCTTGTTGTTTAAATGCATAATGTGTTGGTTAAAACCGGGTTAAGATTTAATGTAAGGTTGATTTGGTATTTGCTAATGTGAAATGGGATCAACTTTGTGTGACTGAAAAGGTTAAAGTTGTGTGTGCCTTATGTCTGTTAGTTCCGCACACATTTATGTATGTAGATTGCATTATCAATAATGATATATTTATGTGCTTTATATATTATGTTGTGTAGGTAAGGAATGTTGTTACTGAGAATATACTCTTTGAGACTAAGAGCAGTTGGTGTATTTGCAAAATGTGAGGGAATAATGAAAGGGGATGTGATAATGAAGGCATATAAAAGAAATGATACCTGTGCTTTGAACAAATGGCATAGAGTTCAGAGAAGCATGGGTAACATTACATGTGTGGTAACACGTGATTGCATTAGAAATTAAAAGTATGAGAGATTGAGTTCTGAAGGGATTAAGATAAAATATGGGAACTAAGGCCTAGCAGTCTAACTCTTAAGCATTCACCAAATAGAAGTGTGTCCATAGTGAAAAATACATGCAATGGAATACCCACAACATCACTTTTTCAAGCAGTTCAGACTGAAAGCAACCCTAATGATCAGATAATTATAGTCAATGAAAATATAATATTCGTGCAATGATATACATGTACCAAAAAGGAACAAAATTAACATCACACGCAACATGGATAAATTCCATAAATATAGTGATTAGTGATAGGAGCTAGACACAAAGTATATATTGTGCCCTTCTATTTCCATAAAATGTAAAAACAAGGATACTAATCTAGGGTCTTAGGAGTCAGAGAAATTAGACCTGTTTGCATGGTATGGACACAAATCCACCGTGGAGAATTTAGATGCATGTGGAAGATTGTATGGAAATGAATGATGGGACAGTGACAGCAAAGAGGTCTTATATGGGATGAATGTGAATGGGAAACACTGGCTATGAAAAGATGTGGATGTGATGGTGTCTTTGCCTGGGTATCTCTGCACTCTATGTCAAGTTCAGTTCTTGAGGATCCTACCACATTGGGCCTTTGATAAGTTCGTGCTTCACAGGTTCCTGGTAATATGACATGCCCTTGGCCAGCTCACAGGAACATACTCTTCCATGTTTCTCTGATCAAACTCTCATCCCCTTAGGCCCTCTTCCTTTATTTCCTCAAAAAGAACACTGTTCTCCACTGATCTCCTTGGGCTCACTCCAGCTGTTTTCAATGTTTTTCCTTGGAAAGTATTGCTTCAATGCTGATCCCACTGAGAAGATGCAGAATCATTGGAGTATCGGTTTGTACTGGGCAGCCTATTGTTGATTAATGGGCAGAAACGCTCAGTTCAAATCCGTGTTCTGTCTAGATCCCACCTACCTACTCAATAGTCCCTTCTTACCAGCATCATCCTACTCAATAGTCCCTCCTTACCAGCATCATCCTACTCAATAGTCCCTTCTTACCAGCATCATTCCCTTGTCTTTAGAAGAGATGCTTTCTGAAGAAGAGGCCTTCCATGCGTTCTGGTGTTGAGTTAGGGCCACTGCCTTGTGTCTGCACTGGAAAGCACCTTCTCGTGAATTCAGCTTTGCTGAGAAATTAAATAAAAATAATAGCTATGCAGTCCATAGCTATTATTGTTATTTGTGTATTCATCTGTCCATTAATCAAGGAGTCTACTATGTACCAATTTCGTTGAGCACACACAAGCCTGGATGGATAGTGTAATGTGGTTCCTATGAAAATATTAAGTGCACAGAAGTACTTATTGTGCCAATATATGTCCTGAGTAACTGGGTTTGTTCAAAGTGGCTTCTTTGAAAATGGAACAGAGATTGCTGTCTTCTTTCAAGCTCGACATACAACTGTCTTATCTTTGTGAGCTTCCCTTGCAGGTAGTTATGACCATGAGATTACCTTTCTACAATGGAAATGAATGGAAATGACATGTGCCATTTCAGGCTTCGCCATACAAACCTTGTAAGTGCCCCTGTGTGCTCTTCGGTTTCCTAACTGACTGGAATGCAGGCTTTTCAAAGTCTCCAGTACAGGAAACTTTTCGACGTGGTTGATGGAATGATGGGAAAGAAAATTTCCACCATAAGAAAGGTAGCCGAGGTGTGTGAAAGGTATAGGGGTTAAGATGTCCACACGAGAATTTGGAGTGAAAATCCATGCACAGATTATATTTCAGAATTCAGTATGTGGCATACTTTGAGGTGTTTACATGGTATAACAATGTTGGACTGCGGATGTAGTTTTGTATGCAAGTATTTTTGAAATTGTATGTATGTATTAGAATATTTATAGTGAGTGTTTTTCATGTTGGTAAGTGGGATGGGGAATGAGTGTGTGCATGTTTGCCATTTGGTATGAAAGCACATGTGAATGGTGCATGACAGGTACTTGTTCTTACACTAAGACCATGATACTGAGAGTATGAGGGGAGGTATGTTTAAGATCTCAGAATGTTGAGTTCAGTGAAGTTCTGAAGGCCTGCTATCTGAAGTGCCATATAGATTAGAAAGGCAACAGATGAAAGTAAATTTTCTTCAGGGCATATAACTTTATTAGACTTTGACCTAAAAAGGTTATCTGTGTGAGGAGATGTGGATTATTTATGGAATTCGCGTGTGCATGGGTGAGTCTGGTCATGATTATGTGATGAAATGAAGGTAAGCGTATACTCGGTAATGCTGCTAGAGACTGGGAAAGGCAGATAACGAGTGAAAGCTTTGCCAAAACCGGTTTTGCTCAGTGGATAGAGCGTCGGCCTGCGGACTCAAGGGTCCCAGGTTCGATTCCAGTCAAGGGCATGTACCTGGTTGCGGGCACATCCCCAGTGGGGGGTGTGCAAGAGGCAGCTGATCGATGTTTCTCTCTCATCGATGTTTCTAACTCTCTATCCCTCTCTCTTCCTCTCTGTAAAAAAATCAATAAAATATATTTTAAAAAAAAAAAAGAGTGAAAGCCTGTGTATATGAGAGAACAAGGGAAAAGCAGGACATGCAGAGACCTACCTGGTATGAAGGAGGACAGATGTGTGAGTGAGTGTGTGAGGATCTCAGTTTGTGCTTCTCTGAGGGGAAGGTCTGAGTAAAATATCACACACACACACACACACACACACACACACACACACACACACACACGTCAGCACTGTCTATTGCCTCAGTTCCAGCTGTCCCCGGCCTGCTATTTTGGAAATTTGTGCTGAGCGATCTTGCCCTGTCCTTGAAGGCACACTGCCTACTTGTCCCTCTGCAGGAGCCTTAGTCCTAGTCCTTCTTCCCTGAAGCCCCTTTTCTGTTTCTGAGGGGAAAATGAACTAAGTGGAGAGTAGGCTGAGCCATTGAGCTACATCTCTTGATTAAGTTCAGATCCCACCTTTGTTTATTCCTTACCACCCTCATCAGGACGGGCACGCTTGGATGGGGTGGAGACAGCGATAGGATGTTCTGAGAAGGCAGGCTTTTCTGCTGCTGCCTGACTACAGGCTGCGGCCTCCACGGGCGACTCAGGCTGAGGCACGTTGTCTTGGCTGATGCAGCGTCCTGGGCAATGGAATAAAGTAGAACATTGAGATGAGGCATTTTCTGGGGTCTTTGTCAATTCAAAAACTACATGTTGAGTGGACATTACATATCAGGCATGATCATTTCACTTGATACTTGTTCTCACAGAAATTAAGGTGACTTTCCTATTTAAAATTATATTTACTCCAAACGATAAGTAAACTCTTATTAAATGGTGTGTTTGGTGGATGTCAGTGGGATTGGGTATCTTGCATGTGATATTTCTGGAGATCTATCTATATACATTAGCAACAACTTTGAATCATGCCTGAAAGACAGTATGCAAGGATTAAAAGGTGGATATCAACTCAATTTCTTCATGAAAAATTGTGCATTTAGGAGACATATGGTGTGACTTTCATGAAGTTCTTAATGAATACCCATATATTTACATTGCTCTCTATACTGATATAGATATACAGACAGAGCTGTAAAAGGATAAAGTTTTATTTTTGAAGAAATTATTCACTATTATGTCACTGTCCATTTCAATCTTAGCCACTGTCTTGCTCCTTATTTCACTGTTTAAGATTATCATCATGTCCCATGATTGTGTGTGCTATAGTATTATTCACATTTTTAGAAAAATGCCATGGTGAATTGTAATGTTCTTGGTGTTTACGTTTATAATGTGTTGGTTAAAACCGGGTTGAAGTATATTGTGTTATTAATTTGGTGTTGCAAATGTAAATGTGGAATGAGCTTTGTGTGACTGAGGAGGGTATGTGCGCTTTTTGTGTCTGTGTGAGTTCACATATTTATGTGTATAGATTGCCTTATCAATAATAATTATCTGCTTTATATATTATGTTGTTTAGATAAGGAATGTTATTACTAAGAATATTCTCTTTGAGACTAGAGCAATTAGTGTATTTCCAAAATGTGAGAGGATAATTATAGAATGTGGGGATGTGCAAATGAAGGTGTATAAGAGAAAGAATACCTGTGCTTTGAAAATAATGGCAGAGAATATTCTGTAATACTAGTGGCCCAGTGCATGAAATGTGTGCACATTAAAAGGAAATTAATTAGAGGAAATATTTTAATATTGCTATTTGCCCTTTCTCTATAATATAAGTGTCAGAGATGAAAGAAAATGAGTAAAATGTATATGAAAATCTCCCTCCTGTCAGAGTCTGGGGCATGCCTCAGGATCCGGAGTCAAGGCCCCGTGCACCTGCTCGTGCCTCGAAATTGCGCGAGACCCAAACCCGGCCGACCCCACCCCCGTCAAAACCCGCAGGGGGGGGGTGCAGCTTCAGGTCCCCCAACCAGGCACCAGGTAGGAGGCGCAGCCTCAGTTCACCCAGCCCGGCACTGTGTGGGGGGCGCAGCCTCAGTTCACCCAGCCCGGCACTGTGTGGGGGGCGCAGCCTCAGTTCACCCAGCTCAGCACTGTGTGGGGGGTGCAGCCTCAGGTCCCCCATTAAGCCCTGCCAGGCAGAGGGGTGCGTTCTCAGGTCTCCCGGCTCCAGCGCCTGGCCCAGCCTCAGGTCCCCTGGCCCTGGCGCAAGGGTGTGAGGGTGTGACGACAATTTGCATATTAGCTTAATTAATCTTTATTATGTAGGATTAAGTATGCTGCGACAAGAAATTACATTAGAAAGTAAAATGTGAAAGATTGACTTTGGAGGAGGTTAAAATAGAATATGGTCCCTATGGCCTAATAGTCTAATTGTAGCATTCACCACATAGAATTGTGTCCATATTGATAAGTACAGTGAATGTAATAGATTGCCCAGAACATCACATTTTCAAGTAATTCCAAGTCAAAGCAACCTGAATGATCAGAAAAGTATAATCAATGAAGAAATAATATTCATGAATGATATACATATACCAAAAAGGAACAAAATTAACATCAGGTATAACATGGATAAATTACACAAATATAGTAATGAGTGAAAGTAACTAGACACAAAGTATTATTGAGCCTCTCTATTTCCATAAAATTCAAAAACAGAGATACTAATCTAGGGTCTTAGGAGTCAGAGAAATTATAACTCTCTGCATGGTACAGAATTTCGATCCTTGTGGAATATTATAAGGAAACTAGTGGCCCGGTGCATGAAATTCGTGCATGGGGGGGGGTGTTCCTCAGCCCGGCCTGCACCCTCTCCAATCTGGGACCCCTTGAAGGATGTCCTACTGCCAGTTTACAGGGATCGGGCCTAAACCGGCAGTTGGACATCCCTCTCACAATTCGGGACTGCTGTCTCCAGCTGCTCACCTGCCTGCCTGATTGCCCCTAACCACTCTGCCTGCCAGCCTGCTCGCCCCCAACTGCCCCCCGCCGCTGGCCTGCTCACCCCCAAATGTCCCCCTTCCAGTCTGACCACCCCCAACTGCCCCTTGTGCCAGCCTACTCACCCCCAACTGCCACCCCTGCTGGCCTGCTCTCCCCCACCTTCCCTTCCCACTGGCCTACTCGCCCCCAACTGCCCCCCTGCTGGCCTGCTCACTCCAAACTGCCCCCCTGCTTTCCTGATCACCTCCAACTGACCCCACCGAAAGCCTGTGCACTCAAACTGGACCCCCTGCTGATCTGTTTATCCCCAACAGCCCCGCCACCCACCAGCCTGATAACCCACAACTGCCGTCCCCTCCTGGCCTGATCACACCCCGGTGACCCAAGCTCCCAGTCCTTCCTTTTTTTTTTTTTTTTTTTCAGCATCTTCTTGAGTGGAGGCCAGGTCCGGCTGAAATCAAGTATCTGGAATTTATTTATCTTCTATAATTGAAACTTTGTAGCCTTGAGTGGAGGCCATGGCTGGCCAGGGCGGGCGGGAAGCTTGGCTTCCTCCATAGCTGGGGCAACCCAACCCTACTGCTTGCTCCAGCTCCGTGGCCGCCACCATCTTGGTGGATTAATTTGCATAATCTCTCCTGATTTTCTGGTGGGTGTGGCTTGTGGGTGTAACAGAGGTACGGTCAATTTGCATGTTTCTCTTTTATTAGATAGGATAGATGATGGAGAAAGTGAGTTCCTAGGAGTTTGATATGGAATGAATGGGAATGGGAAAGATTGTCTATGAAAATATATAGATGTTATGGGATCTTTGCTTGGTTATATCTATACTCTACCTCAAATTCAGTTCTGGAGAATCCTACCTCTTTGGACCTGTGTTAAGTTATTAGTGCTTCACATGTTTCTGGTAACACAACATGCCCTTTTCCAGCTCATATAAAAATATTCTTCCACGTTTCTCTGATAGGCCCTTTCCCACTATTTCCTCAAATAGAATGCTGTTTTCCACTGATCGTCTTGGGCTTGCTCCAGTCCTAACACTTGTTTTTCCCTTGGAATGTATTGCTTCCACTGTTGATACTATTGAAGACGATGCAGAAGCATTCCTGTTTTTGCCCTTGGCATCCTTCTGTTGACTAATAGGCAGAACTATTCAGCTCAACCCTGGATTCTGTCTAGATCCCAACTGCCCTTTGCATCCTATTCGATAGTCCCTCCTTAGCAGCACCGTTTAGCTTATCTTTAGAAGAGGTGCAGGATAAACTGTCTGAAGAAGAGGCCTTGCATGCTTTCTGGCCTTGAGTTAGGGCCACTGCCTTGTTCTGTGCTATGAAGCATCTTCTCTTATGTTCAGCTTTGCTGAGAAATTAAATAAAAATAATAGATATATAGTTGATGCTTGTTATTTGTGTATTTATCTGTCCATTTAACAAACAAGGAGAGTCTACTATGTGCCATGTTCAGTGAGCACACGTGGCCTTCATGTTCCTTAATAGGGTAATATGATTCCTATGAAAATATTAAATGCACATAAATATTTATTGTGTCAATATATGTCATGGGAGACTGGGTTTGCACAAAGAGTTCTTTGAAAATGATCAGAGACTGCTGTCCCCTTTCAACCTGGACATACTACTCTGTTGTATTTATTAGCTTCCCTTGCAGGTAGCACTGACCATGAGGTTACATTTCTACAACAGGAAATGAAGGGAAATGACAGGTTCCACTTCCAGGCATCACCATACACTCCTCCTCTGTGCTCCTCCGGGCTCCTCTGCTTCCTCGCTGACTGGGATGCAGGCATGTTACAGGTTCCAGGACAGGCAACATTTTGATGTGATTGATGGAATGCTCAGAAAGAAATTTTCAAACATAAGAAAACTAGAAGATGTGTGTGAAGGTGGTAGGAGTTAAGATGGCCATGACCTACGTGAGCATGTGGAGTGAAAGTTCATGTATATATTTTATTTCAGAATCCGGTGTGGGTTACTTTGTTTGATGTGATTACATGGTATAACAATGTGCGAATGAGAATGTAGTTTGTGTGCAAGTTTTTGCCGAGTGGTATGCATATTCTGGGACTTATCTGGGAGTGTTTTCCATGGCTGTCAAAGGGGATGGTGACTGAGGGTGTGCATCTTTGCTATGTAGTATGACAGCACATGTGAACATGTGCAGGAGTGGTACCTGTTCTTACTTGAGATTTTGAGAGGGAGCATGTTAGAGGACATGTGTGTGTACTTTCGGAATGTTCAGCTCTATGAAGGACTGAAGGCCTGGTCACTGAAGAGCCATATGGTTGGAGACACAACAGATGAAATTTCATTTCCTTCAGGGCATGTTAGGTTACCTGTGTGGATTATTTATGGAATTAATGTGTAAATTGGTAAGTCTGAAAATGATTGTTTGAAGGAATGAAGACAAGAGTGTATCTAGGTAAGTCTGCTAGAGAGTGGGAAAGATAGATGAGTAGTGAAGGCCTGTGTATATGAGAGAACTAGGGAAAAGGAGGAGCATGGAGCCTACCTGGGTATGAAAGAGGACAGAAGTGTGAGTTTGTGAGAATCTTTGTTTGTACTCATTTGATTCTTAGGTTCTAGTTAAACTTTCTGATACCTCTTGACATGGTCCTCTACCTCAGCCACAGCTGTCCCAGAGCTGTTTGTTGGGGATTTATGCTGAAGGACTTTGCCCAGTTCTGGAAGACACACTCCCTACTTGTCCCTCTGCAGAGGAATTAGTCCTAGTCCTTCTGCCCTGAAGCCCTTTCCTGTTTTTGAGGGGAAAGTGAACTAAGTAGAGAAGAGCCTGAAGAATTGAGCTACATCTCATGACCAAGCTCAGATCCCATCTTTGTGTATTCCTTACCATCCTTTTCAAGACTGGGACGCTTCAATGGGGAGAAGACACCGATGAAACCTTTAGAGAAGTCAGGCCTTTCTCCTGCTGCCTGACGACAGGCTGCGGCCTCCACAGGTGACTGACGCTGAGGCGTGTCCTCTTGGGTGTTGCATGGTCCTGGGCAATGGGATAAAGAACAACATTGACATGAGGCATTTTCTGAGGTCCGTGTCAATTCAACAACTACATGTTGAGTGGATATTACCTGTCAGGCATGCTCATTTCAAATGACACTTGCTCTCACAGAAATTAAAGTGACTATCACACTTAAAATTCCATTTACTCCAAACTATTAGTAAATAGTTATTATATGGTATGTTTGGTGGATGTCAGTGGGATTGGTTATTTTGCATGTGATATTTCTGGAGATCTATATGGATTATCAACAACTTAATATCATGTCGAAAGACAGTGTGCAGGAACTAAAAGTTGGGAATCAACCCAATTTCCTCATGAAAAAGTGTTCAATTTGGAAGTATGTGGTGTGAGTTTCATGAAGCATTCTGCATGCACCCATATATTTACAGTATATTGCTACCTATAGTGATGTTGCTATACAGACAGAGATACAAAAAGATGAATTTTTATTTTTGAAGATATTATTTTATATTATTACGTCACTGTCCCAGTTTCAATGTCAGCCAAGCTCAATTCTCATCAATTCTATGTCTCATGAATGTGTATGCTATGTGTATTATTCATATTTGTAGCAAAATCTATGGTGAAGGTAATGTGTGTGGTGTTTGTGTATTGGTTAACACTGGGTCAAGGTTTAATGTGTGATTGATTTGGCGTTTGCAAATCTGAATATGGGTGGGGCTTTTTGTGACTGAGAAGGGTATATGTGCTCTTTGTGTGTTAGTTCAGCACATATTTATGTGTGTATATTGCATTTCCTATAATGAAGGATTTGTGTGTTTTTCATATCATGTGGTTTAGATATGGAATTTTATTACTGAGAATGTTCTCTTTGAAACTAGTGGAATTGCAAAATGTGAGGGCATAATTAAAGAATGTGAAGATGTGAAAATGAAGGTGTATAAGAGAAAGAGTACCTTTGCTTTTAAAAAGATGACAAAGAGTATAAAAAAGAGTGTGTAAATTAGGAGGCCAGTAACATGTGATTGCCTTAGAAGTTGAAAGTATGAAGGATTGAGTTCTGAAGGGTGAAGATAGAATATGGCACCTTAGGCCCAGTGGCCCAGCTCTTCAGCATTCACCAAGTAGAAATGTGTCCATACTGAAAAATACTTGCAATCAAATGCCCAGAACATCACTTTTTCATGTAATTCAGACACAAAGCAACTAAAATGCTCAGAAAAGTAGAATTAATGAAGAAATTATATTCATGCAATGCTATACAGATACCAAGAATGAAAAAACTAAAGTCAAATGCTGCATGGATGAATATCACAAATATAACGAAGCGGGAAAGGAAGCAAACACAAAGTATATATTGTGCACTTCTGTTTACCTAAAATTTAAAAACAGGTATACCAATCTAGTGTGTTAGGAGTCAGATAAAGTATAACTCTTTGTATGGTAGAGAGCGTGGAGAATTCAGATGCATGTGGATGATTTCAATGAAATGAATGATGGGACAGTGAGTGCAAAGGAGTCTGAATGTGAAAACATGGGCTATGAAAATATGTGGATGTGATGGGGTCTTCAACTGGATATCCCTACTCCATCCAAAGTTCAGGTTTGGGGGATCCTGCCATTTTGGTGTGTTTTAAGTTGTTGGTGCTTTCACATGTTCCCGGTGACATGCCATGCCCTTGTCTGGCTCACAGGGGCCTGTTCTTCTCTGTTTCTCTGATTGAAACTCTCTTCACTCAGCCCCTCTCCCATTAGACCCTCAAACAGAACACTGTTCTCCAGTGATCTCCTTGGACTTACCCATTCCTTTCAGTGTTTTTCCCTTGGAATATATTCCTTCCCCTGATGATGACATTAAAGAAGATGCAGAAGCATTTGAGGTTTGTACTGTGCAGCCTTGTGTCCACTAAGGGGTAGGACCACTGAGCTCAACTCGGAGTTCTGTCTACATCCCACCCTCCCTTTGCATTCTATTCAGCAGTCCCCCTTACAGCACCATTTAGCTTGTCCTTAGATGGGATGCAGGATAAATCATCAGAGGAAGAAGAAGGCGCCCATGCTTCCTGGCCCTCAGTTAGAGCCACTGCCTTATTTCTATGCTGCAAAGCATCTTCTAGTAAATTCAGCTTTGCTGAAAAATTAAAAATATTAGCAGTGTGGTCCATGTTTGTAATTTGTTTATTTATCTGCCCACTAACCAAACACAAAGGTTCTGCATAGCAAAAGAAACCATCAGCAAAATGAAGAGAATCCACTCTATTGGAGAATGTATCTGTCAATGATACATCATAAAAGGTTTAGTTTCCAAAATATATAAATAAGTTATAAAACTCAACACCAGGAGAAGAACCACCCAATTTAAAAAAAAGCAAAATTGCTGAATATACACTTTTCTAAAGGGGACATACAGATGGCCAATAGAAAGTATCATGGGTGACTGGGATTGCACACAGAAGGTTATTTTTATATAGAACAGAGGCTGCTGTCTCCTTCCTACCTGGACATACAACTATGTTATATCTACCAGCTTCCCTTGAAGGTAGTTCTGACCATGTGATTACGTTTGGGTGATAGAAAATGAATGGAAATGACAAGTGCCAATTCCAGGCATCACCATACAAACCTCCCATGTGCCCCTCTCTGCTGCGCCCTTTCCTAGATGACTGGGATGGTGATATCCTAGATCTACTTGAAAGCTGCATGTTCATAATAAAGTTTACATCAGCTCAGGTCCATGAATCATCCCATGCAGGAGACTTGCCCTAGTAGCCTGCACCTATATGCTGATGTGACATATAAGCAAGAGATAGATTCATTTGTGTCTTAGTCACTAAAGCCTAATCAACTCCAAGTAGAGATATAAGGTGTTTTTGAGAGGCAAAAAAGTAGGCCTGGTACATAATTACGTTACATTAATATATATTTTTCCCTGGCTTATTTATATTCTATATGTGTGTGTGTATGTGAAAAGGTGTGAATGTACATTAGCTTGTCTCATAGTTTATGCTCAATAACATCTCTAAATATGTGCAATTATTTTTTAAAAGTGACATGAAGTCAGCCTTTTCCAAAGGTCCCCTGGAGGATGCAGAAATCCCAAACAAGTTGGAAATACCAGTTCCCCTGAGGAATGTGAGCTGCCATTGGAACTTTGGGGTTGGCTCCAATCCGTCTCCCTCCCACCCCTGACCAACGGTTCTTCCATATACTGCTTACTTGTTTACTTGTAATCTCCATAGAAACCAAAATATTCCAGTTTTCCAGTTTTCAGAAAGAGCCAAACTTTCTCCTTAATTTAACCATCATTGTTAATGGTTGTTTTATTTGTTTGTGTGTTGTGTGTGTGTACCCCATTTTTTCTTACATTTCACATAAGGGTCCACATTTACATCTTCATAATCTAAAACAAAATTTTTTACACCTGCGTAAATAATTTCTATTTGACATTAAACTCTCATCCCTATACAATGAGTTTAAGTGTTCAAAGTCCACCGACCCCCCAATTTATTCCTCACCTCTAAGAGCCAGACTTTCTTCTTTATTAATAGGAAAATATACTATTAGAAAACTAGTAACAACATTTACTTTACCGATGCCTTTAGGCAGAAATCAAATACAGGGAAATACATTTCTAAGAAATATTATACTAATCAACCACTCTGTCTCTAACAGAGTAACCCAGAGGGACAAGGTGCAGGTGGCACACTAAACCACAGTGACAAGGACCCGGGCATCTGAATTTACTCTCATACTCCCTGGGCCCTCAACATGCACACATACATCTCTGTCTCTCAGTGTCTCTCTCTCCCTCCCTTCCTCCCATCACCCTCTCTTTCTTTCCCTCCTTTCTCTTTTTTCTCCCCTTCTCTTCATTCTCTCTCTTCTCCTCTCTCCCACCCACCTCTCGCTCCCCTTCCTCTCTCTTCCCATCCTCCCTCTTCCTTCCTCACTCGCTCACTCTCTCCCTCCATCATCAAAGCTAGAAATTCTCTCTTTCTTTAGAAAACAGTACCTGGTTACTCTATGCCCCAAGAATGTGTGTAACACAGACCTCTTGACATCCTTGCAGTTTTGATGAAATACTTGCCTTCCAGATGTTTCTGTTTTTTCTTATGCTTCATGGTTCAACTCTTTAAAGGGTCACTCAAATCAGATACCTTTCTCCCCCAAATTCTGCTCTCAGTGTGTAAGTTGATGATGACAAAGAATCAAATTAACAAATACAATCAATATAAACAAGTTACTATCAATAATAAGACACTTGAGAGACCTGTGTAAGTTGATGATGACAAAGAATCAAATTAACAAATATAATCAATATAAACAAATTACTATCAATAATAAGACACTTGAGAGACCTCTCTCACAGAGTCACTGTTCTGACCAGTGCTTAGGACACCACCAGGGCAGTTATGATGCTAGTCATCGCCATGGTTTCAGTGGTGTTCTATGACCTGTGCATGACATCACTGCACCCCAGGTACCCAGCTAGTATTCACAGGACTGCAGGGCCACAACACACACTGGCCAGAGTGATCCCTTTGTCCAATGGAAACACTACCATTAACTTGAATTTTTTAAATTGTTTATTTCATATCTAAACTAGAGGACAGTTGACTTGAGTGAAAAAAGGCAATTATTTTATGTGTAGGATAAGCACATTCCTAATTCTCTCCAGTGGTGAAGCTAAGCAATTCCTGAGAAAATTAGGCTTAGAACCATGCTTGTCTCACAGAAAGTGGGATTGTTATATATATGCTATTGGCAGCTCTATTTAACTGATGTATAAACATGAGTTATATGTGAGGTATATATTGGTGTATATATGTGGATTTGAAAATTACACACAACTCTATCATTTATAGAGCACCCCCACTATGGGGAATAGTCTCCTACATTTTTACTACAAGCCATTTTCCCTTTGGCTACGCTTCTCCTTATCATGGCCCCAGAGGCTTGGGAACAGAGGGAGCCTCTGGCTCTTGTCGTGAATTGTGTTCTTGTCACTCCAGAAGGTCTCATTTCCAGGCTTGTTGTAGGCCCCCAGCTATATCTTCTGGAAACGGCTGGGCTCTAAACAGGGTTTGAACTCTATAGACTTTTTCCATTCTACCTCCCACCCACCACAGACTATGCCTCCTCCCTTAAGAGCAGTATGTATTTACTTCCAAACCTTAGCAGTCACCTCAGAACCTGGCCACGACTTAGCCTTCTCAGTGTTTCTTATGCCCAGTAGGCCCTGCCTCTGGGTCTTTCCTCATGTAACGATGGGCAGTATTTTCCAATGCTATCACCAGTACGCCATTATAAATAGTTGTGGGAAGAGACTGCACTTGGGGTGATGAACACAGTAGAGCTGATATATTATAGACTTGTACCCTTAAAACTTATATTTTGTAACCAATATGACTCCAGTAATCTCAATACAAATAAAAGAAACTATAAACAATAATGTCCTTAAAAATTACATTTTCAAAGTATTTTGTTACTTCCAGGCTCTTCTACTTTTCTCACTGTTATTCATTTATAACTTAGCACTGGGTTCTGCAAGTGTCTCTTCAGTTTTACCTTGGCACTAGGTTTCTCTGAGAAGGCATTTTTACCTTCATGTTTAAATAGCTCTCTATCACCTGAATTATGATTTTTATTTTTTCCTTTTTGCTTCCCATTTGTCTTTTTCTTCAAACTTTCTTGATCTATATTATAAATGTAGAGTTTATAATCCTAGAGAATTTAGTGATGTACTTTATAAATAAAGAAGCAGTGAGCAGGGTCAGCGAGTGTAAACCCTGGTCATCTGGTGTATGGTTACAATATTTTATCTTTCCTCATGATTCCTGAGATTTCCATAAGAACTTAATTGCTGTAGTCATCCCTATATGTAATCTAAGATACTTTTGGATCATCTTTTACTACTAACGAGATGGCTAAGATAGACACCCTCATTAAAACACCCATTATTAGGTTTTCTTAAGGAGGACATAAGAATTAATAGGGTAAGATAGTAACACTATATAAAATATAATAATTAAAGCATAATGTGGTAATTAGACCAGACATCCTTCTGGATGACCTTCTGGACAAAGCTGGGGCTTCGAGGGAAGCCCGGGTCCCGGGTGCCTGCTCGTGGCCAGAAGGAAGCCCAGGTCCCCAGTAGGAGAGGGAAGCTGGTCCCAGCATCCGGGGGAAGGAAGGCCTACTCTTGCACGAATTTCGTGCATCAGGCCTCTAGTACTATCTAAAACATTTTTAAGCTAGAGGGTTAGCCCTTGCTGAGAAACAAATGATCCAAAGGATCTGGTATAGCCTGGGTTATGTAGCTTCCATTTTCATTAGTATATTGTTCTTCTGAAGTTGTTGGTGGTATTTACTTTCATCATTTTTTGGCTGTACCATCCACTCATTTTATCTGAGCCTCCTTGGTGCCTTTTAACCAATTCATCCCTTTCCTCTCTACTCCCACGTCAGTGTGTACATGTATGTGACCATCCACTCTTGTGCTGTTGGACTGAATTATCTCGACCTAAATCCTTCTTGTAGGAGAAAGTGTTGCCAAAGCAGGGTGGCCAAGCTGGGAACTATTCAGGGCATTGTGATAGCTCCTATATTTGAGAGGTAGAGAATGCAATTCTGAAATGGAATGGGAACAATAACCATCATAATTAAGAAGAGCTCTATTAAAGAAGAGAGAAATGATTCTCAAGGCTACTCTTCAGGAATAATAGCATATTACATCCTCAAATATTTGTGAGAACACTGTATTTACATTGCATATAAATATATACTCTCTTACCAGAAACGCTGCTTTCTTTTTTTTTAATTTCTTTATTGATTAAGGTATTACATATGTGTCCTTAT
The DNA here is from genome assembly GCF_951640355.1 of Cnephaeus nilssonii. Lineage (NCBI taxonomy): Eukaryota > Metazoa > Chordata > Mammalia > Chiroptera > Vespertilionidae > Cnephaeus > Cnephaeus nilssonii. Next base: position 53,752,602 of record NC_137089.1, on the reverse strand, counting down.
TCCCCCATTAACCCCCCTATACCCCCGCACTCATGGCCTCACCCCCACTGTTGTCTGTGTCAATTGGTTAGGCTTATATGCATGCATGCAAGTCCTTTGATTGATCTCTCCCCCTTACCCCCACCCTCCCCTACCTTCCCTCTGAGGTTTGATGGTCTGATCGATGTTTCTCTGTCTCTGGATCTATTTTTGTTCATCAGTTTATGCTGTACATTATATTCCACAAATGAGTGAGATCATGTGATATTTATCTTTATCTGACTGGCTTATTGCACTTAGCATAATGCTCTCCAGTTCCATCCATGCTGTTGCAAATGGTAAGAATTCCTTCTTTTTCACCGCAGTGTAGTATTCCATTGTGCAGATGTACCACAGTTTTTTAATCCACTCATCTGCTGATGGGCACTTAGGCTGTTTCCAAATCTTAGCTATTGTAAATTGTGCTGTTATGAACATAGGGGTGCATATATCCTTTATAATTGATGTTTCTGGTTTCTTGGGATATATTCCCAGAAGAGGGATCACTGGGTCAAATGGGAGTTCCATTTTTAGTTTTTTGAGGGAACTCCATACTGTTCTCCACAGTGGCTGCACCAGTCTGCATTCCCACCAGCCGTGCAGGAGGGTTCCTTTTTCTCTGCATCCTCGCCAGCACAGAAATGTTGCTTTCAATTTCACATTGAGGAAGCATCATATTTTGTTACTCCTTCAAGATTACTGTTTTTATAACTTTCAAACCAATTTCTTACATTTAAATATGTATATAACATCACATATGATAATAGCATGAATTAATTTATTTAGTGAAAAGGTCTCTAGAGAGTGCCAGGCACTCACTAGGAATTGCTGATTCTCTTGAAATGATACCTCTACTTTCAAAGAGTTTATTTTGATGAGGAAGACAAACAGGTAAAGAGGTTATTACAATATGGCCTGTTAAGTGTTCTGATAATATTCTGCACAGTTTTGTGATTCATTTTATTTTAGTTTGTTATGCCCACTATTCAGTTTCTATATAGTAGCAATAGACTTATCTGAATATTAAGGACATATGCATCAATATATATTGTTGGTTAAAGACCTTCTGATTATAATAAACCATTATTGGAGATGCTAGAACTTGTCCCATTGGATGCCACTAGGGACATTTGATCGTGCCTATGATGCTGTCTTAATGTTTCTACTAGAAAGCACAAGTTAAATCACAGTGTACAGAAATATTGATGCAAGATGGGAAAAGCACAGTATAATCAAGATGCTTTTCAAAGTCTCACCATATTAACATTAATCCTTGAAATAAAATAGAAATGATTGATAAAGCTGGAGTTTGCATTCTTTATTAGTTTATTACCAGAAAAAAAAAGAGTAAAAGGACCAATTACAAATTGTGGAATATATTTACAATTTTCACAACCAAAAGGAAGAGCATCAAGCATATTTTAAAAATAGGTACAAATTGGTAAGAAAAAGAAAACTACTTAAACAAAAAAAGGCAAACTATATGAATAGGAATTTTGCTGAAGAAGAAATATAAGAAGCAAAATTATTAGAAATCAGGGAAATTTAAATCAATATCATAATGAGATGCCCTCTTACATTAATCAATTGATAAAAACTATGTGACAATATGAAATGTTAGAGTATATATGGCCAAACAGAATCTCTTATTCAGATGCAAATATATTTAAGATAGTTTAGCATTATCTCCTAAGGCTGAACACTGCATATACTTTAAGGAAATAGTTCTACTCCTAAATTTATACAGAAGAAACTCTTGTCTGTGTACAATAGAAGTCATGTGCAACAATGTTCATATCAATTTTGTTCACAATAGAAAAAAATGGGAAACACTCCAAGTGTTCATAATGAGAACACAAATGAACTATGATGTATTCACACAATGGATTATCATAAAGTGGTAAAAAAAATTAACTATGGTAACAATCCCAATATGGATGAAGCTCAACAGAATAATATTTAATGAAAACCCCCCACAGCTCCGACACGATGCTTTTAATAAAGTGAACATAACTAAAATTGAAAAAACACACAATCAGTTGCATTTCATACAACAATTAATAACTATATACTTCTTGGGAAACATTCAAATGTATAAAACAGTATTAAGAGGAAAGCTGAAAAATGAACACTGACTTTAGAAAGATAAGAATATATCAAGTAAGAGAAAACAAGGTAATGGGAAAGATAGACAAGAACATACGTTTAGATGTAGATTAAAATGTCTGGTGGATTCACTTGTACTTGTTGCATGCATGAAAATACTACACTAAATGTATACAATATATATAAGGACATCGTGTTGAACCGGCAATGAGTGTGAACCAACTTCTATTAATAATGCAATTCTATTCTTATGGGAGAATTCCAAGAAATTTTAATTAATTATCATAGGTGGGGAAAAATGCAAGTCACCCAAACATGGTTTGACTAGAAAATGACTAGCTAAATTGACAAAGAAGGCAAAATCCAACTTTCACAATCTCCTCTGTCATACTTCTCAGAAAATTGCTTGGCTGTTTCTGATAATATTTTCCTCAAACTTTTTAAACAGGGGGCCAGTTCACTGTCCATCAGACCATTGGAGGGCCAGACTATAGTTTAAAAAAAACTATGAACAAATTCCTATGCACACTGCACATATCTTATTTTGAAGTAAAAAAACAAAAGGGCAAAAACGCCCGCATGTGGCCCGCGGGCCGTAGTTTGAGGACGCCTGTATGAGCAATTAGGGAGATAGAATGATCCTCCAAGTTTCCCTCTCCTGACCATGACTGCTGCCAATGATTGTATGGAGAAGCCATGCAGTCTCCTTCCAGAGACCCAACTGGGGTGGAATAGACAAGGTCTACTCTCTGCTTTAACTCCACTCCCTTGTCTATACAAGTTCTCCTTTTAAGCTAAAGGCAAATGAAGAGAAATCAGGTTGTGAACTTAGAAAATTCAACACATCACCTCTCTCACACATTGTTCATGTAATTTTTCCTTGAGTCACATGAGCAAGCCTCCTGGCTTTCTTTTTGTTGTTGTTGTTTTGTTTTGTTTTGGTTATTTCTTACATACAACTGTGTGGTCTAGCTTTTCTGGTCTTGCTGTTGATAAAATAGAGGAATTTAGAAATTCATTCTCAATGCAACACTATTAATTGCAACCTACTTCTATTTATATCTCTTCTCTAACACTCTAATTTCTCTCTCCCCAAAGGCAGATATCTATTCCAAGTCAAACAACTTTGTGGTCATAAACTCAAAAATGTAAGGGACATACTCATTTTCAAAAGGAGTACTCACACTAACCAAGATTTAAATAGAAAAGGTGACACTAACCAAGATTTAAATAGAAAAGGTGACACTAACCAAGATTTAAATAGAAAAGTCCATTACAAATTATACAATTTTTGGGCACAGGTTCTTCCTCACCTGGCAAAGCAAATATGGAAACTGTAGCATGTTCTCTAGATAGATCTTTATGAATAAGGGTGCCCAGAATTCAAGGCAATTACAAAGATCAATTACATATCAAATTACTTCTTTAATTCAGTTTTTTATACATGCCAAATATGAACACATTTTTCACAAGAATTTACTTTTTAACAAAAATTAGTTAGCTTCTTATAAAGAAATTTTCAAAAGAGACCAAGCTTCATAAAGGAAGACCATGAACAATTATAAATATTTTTATTTGAAAAGTTTATTTTGCACCCTACTAAACACCATACATACAAAAAAATCAATTCTAGCAACATTGTAGAACTAGAGATGTAAGATATAAAAATACAACTAGAGCCTGGCCAGCTTGGCTCCGTGGTTGAGGATAGACCTATGAACCTGAGTCTTGGTTCAATTCCCAGACAGGGCACATGCCTGGGTTGCAGGCTTGATCCACAGTATGGGTTGTGCAACAGGTAGCCAATCAATTATTCTCTCTCATCATTGATGTTTCTACTCTCTCTCTCACTTCCTCTCTGAAATCAATAAAAATATATGTAAAAAAATAAAAGCTCTGGAGCTAAAAGAGTTTTCAAATAACCATTTAAAATAAGAAAAGACTTAACCCTTGTAGTCTCTTTTATCAAGATTTAAATAGTCTACAATTGCCCAGCCAGTGTGTCTCAGTGGTTGAGCATTGACCTATGACCCAGGAGGTCACGGTTCAATTCCCAATCAGGACACATGCCCGGGTTGCTGGTTTGATCCCTAGTGCAGGGCATGCAGAAAGCAGCCAATCCATGATTCTCTCTCATAACTGATATTTCTGTTTCTCTTTCCTCCCGTCTTCTCTGAAATCAACAAAAATTTATTAAAAAATAATAAAAATACAAATAGAAATAGAGCTCTGGAATGATCTTTAAGACATTGATAGGATTGAAGAAGTGGTTAAGAGCCAGGAGGTAAAGAATGCAAACTCCAGCTTTATCAATCATTTCTACTTTATTTCAAGGATTAATGTTAACATGGTGAGACTTTGAAAAGCATCTTGATTATACTGTGCTTTACCCATCTTGCATCAATATATTGATCCATATGTTCTTAATATTCAGATAAGACTATTGCTACTGTGTGGAAACTGAATAGAGGGCATAACAAATAAAAATAAAGTGAATCACAAAACTCTGCAGAAGGCAGCCAATCAATGATTCTCATAACTGATATTTCTATTTCTCTCTCCTGCCATCCTCTCTGAAATCAACAAAAATTTATTAAAAAATAATAAAAATACAAATAGAAACATAAAGAGAAGGAAACATAAGGCAAACACTAATAAATTATATTATGTCAAAATTAGGAATATCGTTAAGGGAGTAAAAAAATTTACTGCAAATAAGATATTTAAATATGTAACTGAAAGTCAACTTTTAGCCAAATAGCTAACATATCCTCAGAACTCAATCAGTAAAGAAGTCAGAAGGCATGTCATAAAGTAGAATATCCAAATGCTAACGTTAGTAAACAAGGAAATACAAACTAACATTAGTCAGTATATTTCTTTACTAGAGTTGCTACAACAAAAGACCACGAACTGACGGGCTTAAGACCACAGAAATTTATTCTGAGATTTCAGAGGCTAAATCAAGTTATCAGCAATGTGTACTCCTTCCAAGGGCTGTGAGGGAGCATTTGTTCCACGTTTCTCTTATGGTTTCTACCAGTTTGTTGGTCATCTTTGACATTCCTTCATTTGTGGCAGCAAAAGTCCAATGTTCACATGGCATTCTCCCTTGTGTCTGTATCCAAATCATACCCTCATCCCTCTTAAATTAAGAACACAAGTTATTTTGGATTAGGAGTCACCCTTACTCTATAGTATGACCTTATTTTTTTTAACTAATTACATTTGCAATGGCCCTGCAATGACTCCAAATAAGGTAGTATTCTGAGTACTAGGGCTTATAATTTCAGCATATGAATTTTGAGAACACAAGACAAATCATAGCAGTGTTTAGGGGAATTCAGTTAAAAAGAACTATACTAGATATTACCCTTAAACTGATAATGATTGACACGGTTCAGCTTTAAGGTGGGAAAATGAGATAAAAACTCAAATCTTTCTTACTGCTCTTTTTTTTTTTCTTTCTTACTGCTCTTTTATCAGTTTGGTTAAAACTAATCATACGGGCCAAGCCACTGAGCAGTGGTTAGCGTCTACCTATGGACCAGGAGGTCATGGTTCAATTCCTGGTCAGGGTACATGCCCAGGTTGCAGGCCTGATTCCTGAAAGGGGTCAGCCTATCAGTGTTCTGCTCTCGCATGGATGTTTCTGTCTCTCTAAAAATCAATAAAAAATCTTTTAAAAAATAAAATTGATCACCATCATATTTACAATCATTTACTCTCCTAACATATAGTAATGTGCCTTGCTAAATAGGCACAGTTTTTCTCAGGTATCTTATGTGCTGTTTATAATTTGAAAAAGAGTATTTGAATTTTGGCCTGGAAAGCCATATTGAGTATTTAGTTGTTTCCTCAATTTTCAGATTTTGAGTAATATTGATCAAAGTTCTATTCCAAAAATACATGTAAGCATGAGAAAGAGAGAGGAAGACAGATTGAGAGAGAATAAAGGTTCCAAAGCTCCTAGCTGCCAGCTAAGTGTCCCCATCTCTCCGGTGGTTCCAACATGATCCAGCTGGCTCACAATGGCGCCCCGTAGTAGGCCCCGACCTGCCAGTGGCCACTTTTATAACCTCCAAAGAAAAGGGGTGGACCAGTTGGCCGGGTTGATTCAGTGCAGGCAAAACCATGCATTGAGGGGTGAGGGGGGGGGGGGTAGAGGTAAGTGGGGACCAGGCAAAGGGAATGACCACAGATGCAAGCGTGCAGTGGGGAGTGGAAGGCAGTCTAGAGGCACAGGGTGGGTAGTCATACTAGCACTTGTATTTTTTTTTCACACATCATCTATAATAATAAAAGCGTAATATGCTAATTAGATCAGATGACCTTCTGGACAACCTTCCAGATGACCTTCTGAACTAGGCCACAGCGCTGTGGGGGCCAAGGCAGAGGCAGCCATGGCAGCGGCGGGGGCTGAGCCCCTTGCACGAATTTCATGCATCAGGCCTCTAGTCTATATATATAAAAGCCTAAGTGACCCGTGGACCTGATGACCAAATGACTGGTTGAATGGTTGCTATGACATGCATTGACCACCAGGGATCAGACGCTCAGTGCAGGAGCTGCCCCCTGGTGGTCAGTGTGCTCCCATAGCAGGAGTACTGCTCAGCTAACCGACAGGTGCCAAACACCGGGTTCATGGCACGAGCCTCTCCCCATCTGGACTGACTGGGCAGGAGCAGTGGGGCAGGATGAGTGGGAGCGGGGTGGCTCCAGGCCCAGGCTCGGGCTCCTCCCCGGCCGCCTGCCACTTGAGTACTACTACATCCCCCGAGGGGTCCCGGATTAGGAGAGGGCACAGGCCAGGCTGAGGGACCCCACTGGTGCACGAATCCGTGCACCGGGCCTCTAGTTTATAAGTAACACATAGCAGTACCTGAAATAGAAACTTCTTTCGACGGACATGAAAAATGCAGGTCACATCACTTTTTGAATATTAACTCCCATGTCCTGTGGAAATGGAGACACATGAATAAGCCATTCCGATCTCTGTGGTCCTTAGGTGGTCCTGGTTAAACACATGCACTCTCCTCATCCAGGGAGGGTATTAGGTGGACTGAAGTGGACGAAGAAGGGGTTCCAGGCTGGAGCCCAAACACACTTCTGGTGGCCACCAACCCCGCGGGCGTGCCCAAAAGTCTAATCAGAACAGAAGACCTCCCTCTTATTTTTACTGCCCCCCTACCCCCTTGAGAACACCCCATCCAGACAATCCCCAAACTTGGATCCAATAGGAGGAAAGGAAATATGCTCCCCCTCATCTTCTCGGCTGCCAGCCCCACTTCCCCAGCCACAGCGCAACCACCATCAAACTTCCTTCCACTCCTCCCCTGGCCTCAGGTTTGAGTCTCTGCCAAGTGCACGTGTGGGCCGCCCGGCAGCCTAGTGCCAAGGCTCACAGTCCAGCAGTAGTTCTCCTTCTCTGTGCTGACCTTCCTTTCACTCCCACAGGTTTTGTGTGTATGTGTGTGAGTAGTGTTGGGCCGGGGGTGGGGGTGGGGGGGGAGGAACAAAAAAACACAAAACAGAAATGAACACAGAGATGTAGAGAGAGAGACAACATGATGCTTGCCAGATGGAAGAGGAAATGAGGCCCTGGGTGAAAAAGGTGAAGAAGGGGTTAGGAAGTACAATTTGCAGTTATACAATAGTCATGTGAAATTAAGTACAGTGTAGAGCATATAGTCAATAATGAAGTAAACATAGGGGGCCAGTTGGGTATTTGAAGTATCTGGAAGATCACCTCATAAATTATATAATTGTCTAGCTACTATTCTGTACACTTAAAACTAATATAAAAAAATATTGAATGTAAACAGTATTTGAAAAATAAAATCTAAAAAAAAACAACACCTGTAGGTAGCTCGTCCCTGGCTAAACCCCTGACCCTTCCCCAAGGCCCCTTTTCTCTGACTCTCCAGTGAGTTGACACTCCCTCGCCAGAGCTCACTTCTTCTGATAACACTTCCAGAGAGCCAAAGCAGCCCTCCAAGTCTCTCTCCTGTTGCTGCTTCTTTCCTAAGCCCTTCCTTGTTTCACTGTCCCCAGCTTTAATAAATGTACTCAAAATAACCCGGATTCGTATTATGAAATCTTTCCTGCATGACGTCAAGAACCCATGAACCTACATGCTCTAGTCCAGCCTGAGCCACACCTGCTCCTGGCACAGTCCCCTTGGGCAACATTCTCTGGTAATTCAGATATGTATTTCCTAAGCCTACACAGTCCAGCTGGCTCAGTTCTACTACCTCTGTGACTTTCAACTTCGTGGGTAACAAATGGTGCCATTTTGTCATTAACATCACCGGTAATATATGGTGGTGGAGAAACATAGGCACTCCATCTTGTGCCTGTAACCTCTATGTTGTAAAAACTGTTGTTTGATATTTTCCACTAATTATAAATGGTCCTTTGTTCTGTAAATTAACTCTGTTTTTCTTGGCTTCTGTAAACATGCTTGCTCGAATAATAGGGAAAATGAGCTCAATTATCTGGCCTTGTAAGCCACTCTGCTGCATGCCAGGTGTCGTTTAGTTATCTGAGTTATACTGTGCTCAAGCTATTGAGTTATGCTGTGCTCAAGGTTACAAGCTCCCTGCAAAATATCTACACAGGGCTCTTTGAAAAGCCTGCAAAAGGTTCAGAAACTCCATATTTAGGAGACAAAGGAACTAGGGGGGTTTAAAGGGAAAGTTTCCTCTGTTATTTTGCTCAGACTTTGAGAGGCAACTCCTCTGAGACCGCTAGCGTAATAAAGACTCCAAATTTGGCTTACTAACTAAGGCATCCTCTGTTCAGCTTGCCCATTTACAATATAGCAGTGTGACTCGGATCACCTTATCACCCTTCTCCGACACATAAAGCCAGTTTCCAATTGTGGTTTTATCAACCAAGACTGACTGGAATGTCATGATGGAGAGAGACATGCCGGGACTCTGGATGTCAGCAAAAAGCTTTAAGGATTTAAGATTGACTTTGAATCTGATCAAAGCCCCTTGGAGAAATGGCCTGATAACCTTGCTTATTCACAGGGTTCATGGCACTCTTTCCAGGTCCCACTTTGGGAGCCCATCTGCATCATCACCTCCTGAAATCGGCAATTGAACGGAACGGACTTATTTTCAGGACTACATAATTGAGTCAGTGAAATATGAAGCAATCTACCAACTTTGCTTCTGGAATGATACAACCATTCCATGTCAAGATGATGATGCTGTGGGGATTCTAGCCTATCCCTACTTTGGAAGAATCAGCTAACAGCCTCTCTGTTCCAATCTCAGATCCCATTCCCTTGCCCCTTAGCTCAGGCCGAGAAACTTCCATCCCCTACACAGGCAGGGACCACAGCCCTTGTCAGCAGGAAGCAGTTAAAGAATACACACTGTCCTCCCTCATCACCCCTAAAAGGTTTCAAGGATGGAAGTCTCTCAGCGGGGAATGAGATAGACGAGCAGCCTGGCCAAGTGGAATAAGGGAACTGAGACATGTAGTTAAATGGCCAAGAAGTTTACAGCCATCTAGTAAATTGCAAAGTCCTGTTTTCTGTAACAAAGACTCTTAAGAGAAATGGTTCACACTTCTCCTCTCCAATCAGAGGGTAAATAGCTTAAAATCACCCTCCTCATGAAGATAGGTAGAAGAAACCCAGTTAGTACCCTTTGTGCCAAACACACCCAAGGACAGATGAGGTTAAGGGATTAAATCTCATTTTGGCACATCAGCATCAGCTGATGAATATTCTGTTGAGATTCTCCCCTAAGACCTTTCCTAACCCCCCAGCCTTTCAAACCCTCAAGACAAAGGACCCAGCATGCTCTCCTTCCCAGGAGCACATCTGTGCCTTTTCCTTCTCCCTTTCATCCCCCATAGGCATGCATCTCTTAAACTCTAAGGGGCCCTCCGAGATTGGCAACCACGGGGACCATGGGCAGCGGCAGCTTGTCCAAGGCCACACCCCTGAACCTGTCCGCAGGACTCCCTTTTCTCTCAGTTCCCAGGGGGCGGACAGCAGCTTTGCCCGCTCACTTTCCCCATCACGTTTCTGAAGAGCCAAAGCAGCCCCCCAGTCTCTGTCCTGTTGTCTTCCTTGTTCCACTGGCCCAGCTTTAATAAACATCCTCTCATAATGAAAATGAAATGTAATGTAAGTTATCTTTCTGGTGACCAGTATTAGTATCAACATTCTGATTGTAATGATATATAGTTCTGTAAAACGTTATCAATTAAGGAACTAGGGAAGGAATACAAGAGGTTTCTTTATTATCCTCCTACATAATAATAGGCTAATATGCGAATTGTCCCCACCTGAGGGAGTTCAACTGACCGGGAGTTAGACGTGTGCTGACCACCAGGGGGCGGCGCGGAACAGGGCGGGCTTAGGCCATGCAGTGCTGGCAGCGGGGGCAGTGGAGGCCCTGCTGGCCCAGATGGGCCCTGATGAGAGCGGGATGGAGCAGGTGAGCAGGTGGCGCCAGGCCAAGGTGGCTGTGAGCGGGGGTGCTGGTCACCGCACAGATGGCAATCGGTGGAGGGGAGGGGGGGCAGTGAGCCGGCAGCACCAGGACAAGGTGGGTGTGAGCGGGGGGCCTCCATTATCCCGTTGATTGCCCACAGATGGCCACCAGCAGTGGGGGGAGGGCAGGGTCGGCGAGCAGGTGGCGCCAGCCCAAGGCTGGGGGTGGGGCTGGTGCAGGGGAGACAGAAAAGAGCTAAAAATACAAGGTAACAGTTCATAAGGCATTCACCGAGAAACCAAGAAACTAAGATGGGCAGAGGGATCAGTGTACAGAGATTTCATAGAGGAGATGGGTCCTAAGAATTACAAGTCAGTTGCTTTAACTTAAACGTTCTTTTTATATATATATATATATAATTTATTGATTTTTTACAGAGAGGAAGGGAGAGGGACAGAGAGTTCGAAACATAGATCAGCTGCCTCCTACACACCCCCCACTGGGGATGTGCCTGCAACCAAGGCACATGCCCTTGACCACAATCGAACACCGAACACCGGACCCTTCAGTCCGCAGGCCATCGCTCCATCCACCGAGCCAAACCGGTTTCGGCAACTTAAACATTCTTTGATTCAAAGAAGTACTAACATCAAAATTTAGTATTGTATCTTTGCTCTTTAGAATTTTTGTGTCAGGTGAACTGCTACTTGTTTCCTTACTCTTTTATTCTGTTGTGTTCATGTCCTACATCATCTGTCACCTGCATTCCATGATAAATCAATTTTAAGTATATTTTGTCATGCCATATTTTAAACATATTTTCCAAAAGCATTCTAACAACTATGTGCAATTAAAATAAATAAACTAATTAAGTAATAATAATAAAGAAGGCCCACTCACATCATTTGCATTTCTTAATAAATACCATCAACATGTAAGATGTAAGTACAAAATATCTTGCTTAATGTCACATGGAATGTAGCAAGTTTAGGACATGAGAGAAAAAGGATGCAGTTGTTAGAGGCACCTCTCCCTGACACCAGAGGTGTGACCGGACAGCCAGCCCCGAGTCAGTGCAAGAGGGCTGTTCCCAACCTCAATCCTTGTCTTCTCATATAAATAAATGTATATGAGAGGCCTTGACTGCAATGTGGAAAGCCAGTTTATTAAAGCAATTAAAGCGTGCACCATTATTGAAAAAGCAAAGCAAGCAAACCTATATACTAGTCCATCTGCTATGTAGTGCAGACAGACTCTCAGCTAATCTGAAGAGCAGGTTGGGTGGGGTCCGAGGCATCATATACCCTCCTCTCTATAAGTTTCAAAATTTCTTTGCTGACTATTTTGGTGCAGATTAATTCTCAAGGTCCCTTTCTACTTCCTGTGGCCCTCCCAGAATTCCTGAGAAGCCTCTGGCAACTTGATCTTGCCAAGCCTTGAGAGTGCTGGCTTCTCTGCTTGGGGAGTAAAACTGCCCTTTTCTCTTCCCCCCGCCCCCTCCCCCTCCCCCTTTCATGTCCTAAACTTGCTATATTCCATGTGACATTAAGCAAGATCTTTTGTCCTTACATCTTACATGTTGATGTTATTTATTAAGAAATGCTAATGATGTGAGAGTGGACCTTCTTTATTATTATTACTTACGTAATTAATTGATTCTTTCCTTAGGAAGGTTTTTTCTTTTTATCATTTGCTCTCAAGTGTTCTTGGCTGAGGAAGATAATGGCTTGTTAGTTACAAGTTGGCTGCAAATTGACCACACTTTTGGGCCTTTTTAAAGCGTTCCTGTCTCAGTTTCCCTATTCCTCTTGCCCTGGAATCCTGTAACAAAATCAATATGGGATCTGATTGGAGACGGGGTCAGTGTGGTAAAGTGGAATCAAAAATCTGGATGTAGAAATCATCTAGTGGGTTGGGGATAGATTTCCTAGTCATATGGTATTTAGTAACCTATGTCCCAAAATGACAATCCAAACAATGTGGCCTGCCCCTAACCAGTTCTATTTTTGCTTTCATTGAGTGAGACATCCAGGCTTCAATCAAGATCAATATTTACTTTAATCATTATCTAAGGTTCATAAGCTGCTCTTCAAAATGGGCCAAATGAAGTGAATTGCCTTTTTTGACATTTACACTTACATCATCATAATTTTCACATAATTTTTCAATATTCTCTGGAGTAGTTGATTTTCACACTTTCCTCCAAAATTGCATAGATTTATATTGCCTAATGAATTACTGAATGTATGTATGGCTATACAAATACAAACATTTTAAGCTCTACATCATTTGTTGTATAATTTTAATCCAAGTGCTATTTTCAAAATGTTCCAGGTTTTATTTTAAAAACACAAGCTGTCTTTTGAGGTATTTATATACATTTTAAACTAAAAATCACAACTGGTAGGCTGTTTTCTTTGACCTGCATAGCACTTTAATTTTTAAAATGCTTTTAAAGTTATTTGATACCTTTTTAAAATAGGCATATTTCTAGAAGTGTATATAATCAGACATGCTAGGGCTTTATTGCCACATGGCACCGGTCATCCTAAGATAAATTGTGCCTACACGCTTTCCATTGAACCCCAGACAAAGTCTACTAAGTTATTTATTTCATCACCTTGCTGGCCCTTGTAGGTATCTCTTCTTGTGACTCACTCCCCACTCCAATGATCACAAATCTTAACATGGCAGATAAATTTTGAGTATTTGATTTCTGTGGATGGTTATTGGTTTTAAAAATGACAATACTGATAGTTCTATCATGAGAAAGTGTGTGATTGCCAAACCAAAGGTGATCTGAATACTGTGTCATCATTTCATCAGGCTTGTGTGTGAGTACTGATGAGTAATGGTACCCATTTTCTGAGGACTTTTGCTTCTCTTTCTTGTCTTTGTTTCCTTATTCCTCACTCGAGGATATGGTTAGAGAGAGGAGGGAGGGAGGGAAGAAGGAGAGAGAGCCTCCTGGATGTGCCCTGACCGGGGATTGAACCTGCAACCTAGGTATGTATCCCGACCACGGATCGAACCTACAACCTTTTGTTGTACAACACTTCGATCAGCTAAGCCACCCAGCCGAGGCTCTTTCTCTTCTTCTTTTCTCTCTCGTATTGAATTTTTTGGCGTGACACTGGTTAACAAAATTATATGGGATTAAGGTGCACTATTCTACATCGCATCATCTGAACACAGTATGGTGCTTCTCTCTGAGTTTGTCTGCAGGATATGTAGTTTTCAGTCTGAGCATAATGTACTTAGCTCACCAAGTGGAGTCAGAAATCTCTTTTCAGCCTGCTAATGACCGACTCTCCTTCTCTAGCCTTCTCCCTCAGAATTAACATCTACCAAATGAGAGTGAAGCTCAGCAGTTTACAGGCGGCCTGTGATCCTGAATCTTTTTACCTTTTGGTAGTCATTTCAGAAAGCATCATGGAAAATGTATCGAGAGTCCTCAGAAAGAATGCACAGCTTTTGCAGGAATTGAGGTTAGGGAGCTTAGACCAGTGATGGCGAACCTATGACACGCATGTCAGCACTGACACGCGTAGCCATTTCTGGTGACACGTGGCCGCTGAGGCGGCTGCACGCCGAGGATGAAACATTTGCTGCTCCTGAGGATGAAACATTTGCGAAATAATGTTTTTTCCTCAAAGTGACACAGTACCCGGGTTATGCTCAGTTTTTTGGCGAAGTTTGACACACCAAGCTCAAAAGGTTGCCCATCACTGGCTTAGACTGATGAAACTTGTGGTCAGATCATTATACAGATTGTAAATAAGGTCATGATGGCACTTGACTTTACTTATATCCTATGTACATATTCAGGACAAATGTCACTTTAAACCAGTGCATGACATACAATATTGCAAAAAATTAAAGCTAGAAATTTAAAAAATCTTATGGCTGTTTAAAATGAAGTCCGGAGTAATGCTTCAAAATCATGCCATAATGACCCGTATGTGCCAAAAATCAGGCTTCCACATTCTCACAGGCAGTCAAAAAGGGAGAAACCTGTACAGGCATAAAGTCCACAGTGTCTGTAAGATATAAACCGAGTGGTTGTTCAAAAATTATTTTATTTTTTAAAATATTTTTATTGATTTCAGTGAGTAAGGGAGAGGGAGAGATAGAAACATCAATGATGAGAGAGAATCATTGACTGGCTACCTCCTGCAAGGCCCCCACTGGGGATCAAGCCCACAACCCGGGCATGTGCCCTGATTGGGAATCAAACTGTGACCTCCTGGTTCATAGGCTGATGCTCAGCCACTGAGCCACTGCGGCCAGGCTCAAAAATATTCTTATTTGTTGTTGCAACTGGAGGGAATTTATCCTAGTGGTCTACATAAACAAAATGTGTTGCAATAAGGAAATCAATATGAGATGTGGGGGATAGCGCCTGTAGTGAGCAGCAGGAGAGGAGTGATGGTCACCAGCAAGGGAAGGGCATGCACTGTCCCAGGCTTCAAGCCAGGCAGCACCCCCTGGTTGTCACCTCCTGCCCCCAGCAAGTCCCAGAGAAGAGCTGGCACCGGGCACCTCCTCCCCTTGTATCCCAACTAGTGCCATGTCTTGTGCAGGTAGAGATACTGACTGCCTCCCCATGCACCCTCCCGGTTGGCATTGCCAAGGCCAAAGGGAAGCATAGGGGTTTCCCCACATCTGGCTCCACTCCCAGACAATCCCAGGCTTTGGGCTTTTCCGTAAGCTTGGAGAGGGGGGCAATAAGGAGGGAACCCTTAAAAAAGAGATAGATTCCTATCTCCCCCCAGAAATCCATGTAACATATTTAAGTACTAATATAATGAGACCATTCATTTTTATTATCATTTTTACGATTTTTAGAGAGAGGAAAGGAGAGGGAGAGAGAAATATTGATGTGAAAGCATAACATCGATTGGCTACCTCCTGCATGCCCCTCCTGGGGACCAAGCCCACAACCTGGGCATGTGTCCTGACCTGGAATCGGACAGGCAACCTTTCAGTACTTGGGATAATGTCAAACCATCTGAGCCACACTGGGAAAGGCTCTGATTCTGACCTCCAGTCTGAGCTAGTGCTATAACATCAAAGTGCAATTAACGTAAGTAATCCTGGAGAGAATGCCCGTCTTACCCTTGTGCTGATCTGAAAAAGTAAAAGGTAAAATGTTTTTAAGACGTTCACTTTAAAGGCAGTTTCTCTTGACTGAGTCTTGAATAAGATGTGATGACTGACTGGAGTTGTTCATGAAAGCTGGAGGTGAGCAAGGCCTGTGCTGAATAGAAGACCATGCCTAGGCAGAGGTAAAAAGAATAGGGTTAGTTTTCCCCTTAAGTAATATGCTAGCGTCTGCTTAAATGCACACGTGAATTTATGATAAAACTTATAACATTCTATGTCATATAACACATGGACAGGAGTACTTTCAATCGGGACAGAAAACATTGAGGTTGTTATAGCCATACATCTCCCTCAGTTAAGCTCCCAAAGAGGCCTATAGAACTTGCAGTCCTAACAGATAAATTGTATGCAAAGTCCACACCATGATAAGAGCACCATCAAAATTAAATTAATATTAATACTTAATATTAGGAGGAATCTATTAGAAATAATTTAATTTTGGAATCATTTTTGGTGTTCTTTCTTCATGAAATAATTATCTGGTAGAACTGTCAATCTTGTTTAAGAAAATAACACCCTATTATCTCCTAATAGATAAATGTTTATATTCTTTTCTTTTGATAATGGGGTGGACAATTTATACCCAGATTATCTAAAATGGTCTATTAAATTATGGAGAGACAAGATAAAATGTATGCAGACACATTAATGAGATTTAGAAGCATTGAAAGCCACTCACAATCCTTTTTACAAGCTCATTTAATGCAAATATAGTTACTACTTTCTATAAAAGGAATAGATAAACACTGTACCTTGCTGAAAAGTGCTTATTAGACATCAGGATTTAGTACCATAACTATCTGGTTCCTTTGAAGGGCATAAAAATCTTAGTGGAACTTATTTTTTATTTAAAGTGTTGTTGATTTAGTCAGCTTTCTCAGTTTAGAGTTCATAGACCGAAGGATCTTGAATGCTTTTTCACTCAATCCAACTAATCTTTATCAAGTTTCCAGGTTCAGAGTTCTGTGACGAGTGCTGAATAACTTGAGCAAGTCATTATCTTCAGTGTGTTTTCCTTCTTAGCAAACAAAATAAATCCATAGAGCTTGGTGGCTCAGTAAAGCCCTTTGTCAGCCAGACTGCCTGGTTTTCACCTCTGACCTCTCTCATTTAGCTGTTTGACTTTGGCAAATTAGTTGAAGTCTTTTTGGTTTCAATGTCCTCAGCAGAAGGAAAAATGAGAATAAAACAACAATAATAAGACTCTCCTCATAAGACTGTCAGGAGATTGAAATGAAATAATTCCAGTAAAACCCTTAGTAAATATTCAACTGCTGGTTATTATTACTATTATTGTTATTACTGGCATTTTTGCAGCTAGTGCCATGTAATAACAATAATGTATGCATTAACATGTCTAGAAAAGTCTGAAGGCAGACTTTTCTAGACATGTTAATGCATACAGAAAGGTTTAATAGAAACTTTCAGGCCTGTCCCTTTAATATGGCTTGGGATTTGTCACTGAAGTTATTTGGTGTGCTTTTTAAAGCTTAATAACATTTCAGAGGGAGTCTTATTCTTGCTTTTCCACACTTCAGACATCATTGTTTCACAGTGTAGCACTTTAAAAACAAATAATTGACAGGCACTCATTCAGTTAATGTGGACATCGTGGGTCTCCTGAGGAAGAGCAGTGACTGTCCCATAACTATAGTGTCTCCGTGGTGAGTGCACCATCGTATTTGTTCTGACTCAAAACATGTTTATCCATAAACTGAGAACAGAGCATTTTTCCAGAGGTCCACCCACCTTAACCACGGACTCAAGAGTTCTGAAGAAAAGCGTATGTCCCTTTAGATACACAGTGGGAAATGTAGCTCTCATAAAGCCTAAAATATCGGTGTTTGCCTGACTAGCTAGGGGCTTAATCACAAGGAACAACAACAGCCTGTAATTATTGGAATCGAGAGTCAGATCATGGGAAGTGAGGATATAATTAAGTTCCAAGCGTGGTGAAAACTATTTGGAAATGTGGAGATTTTATGATTACAAATTTGCAGCTCCTGGCTTAAGAAAGCAATCATTTCGCCAGTGAGAGGGGAACAGTCAACATCCATTATCTAAAGTCTCTTTTATTCTAGATTGTGATTAAGTAGACACTGCTACTAGTTGCTTCCTAAATTCCTTAGCCAGTCATCTCTCTCCCTACTTTCCATCCAAAAGAATGCAGACTTTTCTAGACATGTTAATGCATACAGAAAGGTTTAATAGAAACTTTCAGGCCTGTCCCTTTAATATGGCTTGGGAGTTGTCACTGAAGTTATTTGGTGCTTTTTAAAGCTTAATAACATTTCAGAGGGAGTCTTATTCTTGCTGTCACTTAGTAGTTTGCAGGCAGAAACAACATTGGTTATAGGTGGTAAGTACATAAAGGGTAAAAACCAGTAAGGACCTCCATGTAGTTTGCTTTTTCTCTTTGTAGATGAAGAAACTATTTTTAACAGAATATAAGGAAAAAGTGGACTCTGAAATGATTAGAAATGCAGCCTAGATTTTCATTATTTTATTTTACCTTTAGTGTTGAGAGTATTACAGACCTCCTCCTTTTTCCCCCCATTGCTCCCCTTCACCCAGTTCCCACCCTGTCCAGGCCTTCACCACACTATTGTCTGTGTCCATGGATTTATCACACAGTTGTTTCCCTACTGCCTTCAGAGACGATGAGAATATTTCTGAAAAAGAATTTCAATGAAAGAGCGATTAAAATAGAAACATTATGAACTTCCATATTGTTATACCTAGAAAAATAAATATGTTTTAAAATTAACTCCCCAGAATGAATTAGCTCTGTTACTTTTCCTTATGCATGTGTTTGACTATTCATGAAAAGAGTGTGTTTGACTACACACACACACACACACACACACACACACGTACACTTATGAAAATAAACAAAGTATACAAAAGGACTTTTGGGGCAATTTTGTACTCCCAATTAAGAATATTTTTTATTTTATAAACCTGTTAGTTTAATCATAGTGAATGTCATTTCTATAATCTAGAGATTGGTCAAATATTGCTATATTTGGGTAGAAGTCCTGTATCAGAATCTTCAGTTTAAATTGTTAATTAATGGAAAAAGCAAGATCCTAATGTATATCAAAATGTAGATTTATTGATCCTACACAGTATCCTGTATTTCTGTATACATTTCTCTAACTATAAATAATTAAAATAAATCTTAAAATGAAAACTGTATCTTGCAGATGAAATATATTAAACCATTAGCAACTGTAAATATTAGATTAATTTATCACAACATCTTCAAGGTTTTTATTGCAACTTGACAACTTAGATCATATCTTTGGTATGTTTTGCTAAGAGGGAGCTGATAAATATCCTTAACATTTATTTCAGTGTGAGAAACAAGGCCGCAAAAAAGGGTACTGGACACTGTACACATAGGTAAATATCAAGGTGGTATATCATCATCATCATCATCATAATTATTATAATACTAGTCACCTGGTGCACAAAATTCGTGCACATTAAAAGGGAATTAATTAGAGGAAATATTTTAACATTGCTATTTGCCCTTTCTCTATAACAGAAGTGTCAGAGATGAAAGAAAATTAGTAAAATGTATATGAAAATCTTCCTCCTGTCAGAGTCTGGGGCGCGCCACGGGAACCAAAGTCAAGTCCCCACCCACCCGCGTACGCCTTGAAATCATGTGAGACCCAGACCCGGCATTCCCCACCCCCATTGAGCTAGATCCAAAGCTGGCCGGCCCCACCCATGCCAAGCCCCGCTGGGTGGGGGGTGCGGCCTCAGGTCACCTAGCCTGGCACTGGGGCGGGGGGGGGGGGGCGCAGCCTGAGGTGCCACAGCCCGGGCCAAGGGGCCTAGCCTGAGGTCCCACGTCAAGCCCAGCCAGGTAGGAAGCACAGCCTCATGTCCCCCGGTTCGGTGCCGGGGAGGGGTGTGCGGCCTGAGGTTCCCTGTCAAGCCCTGCCAGGCGGGGGGTGTGGCCTCAGGTCCTACGGCCCAGCACCAGAGCGGGGGGCACAGCCTCAGGTCCCCCGGCCCGGTGCCGGGGAGGGGTGTGCGGCCTGAGGTCCCCCAGCCTGGTGCCGGGGTGGGGGGCGCAGTCTGAGGTCCCCGGCCCCAGCCCAGTGCCACGCAGCCTCAGGTCCCTGCTGATTGCTCGTTAAGGCTTGTTACAGGAACTCGGCCTCCACTGTGGGTGCAGCCATCTTGTGTTATGGAATCCCTGCCTCCGCTGTGGGCACAGCCATCTTTGCTATGGTGTGACAGTCAATTTGCATATTCCCTCTTTATTAGTTAGGATTAATAGGTAAACTTCATTAGCATGTTCTATGTGTCAGGTATTCGTCTAAGCATGTTTGTGTTTATTGACTTAATTTTCCCAGTAACAATATGATGGAAGTCATCTTTCCATACTTATTTACACATGAGGAATCCGAGGCACCGACAGGGTTCCCTTCTCCTGGGTCACAGAACACTAATTATATTCCCAGGAAGTCTGGCCTGTGAAATCCCACCCTTCTTAGTCACTGTGTTACAATGCCCTTCACAGCAGTGAACAGGTGAAGGGAAGGAATAAGAGAATGAAAGTGTTTTGGAGGCCTACACTCTGCCAAGACCTAAGCCAGGTATTGCAGCTGTTTTTACATTTGACACTAATTTCAAGGCCTTAAAATGTTGCTCTTTTATTTCTGCTCCTATGCCCTTGGGGATATTCTTACTTTTCCTGGTCCGCAGTGTTCTTACCTGTAAATTGTTAATTGTCTATTTGCTAATTGCATTCTTCCTATGAATACTTACAGTCTGATCTTCTGCTTCTATGCCTACTGCTGAAATAAAAGGATCTTTTATTTTTCCATGACTTACCCTATGTTTTACTTGGTCAACTTTTTAAAAAGCCTTCAGAGATTATAATCTTTATATTTTGGTTTTGGAGAATTGTACTCTATGCTATATTTTTCCTGATATCATACAACCCCTCACCTTAGTCTTGTGCCATTTAGAATAAGTCACTTGGCAATGGTAAAATCTTTGTAAAAAAATGTAAAAGCAATTACTAGACTTCATCCTCCACAATTCGGTTTTGAAATTTAAGGGTCACCTCTATGTTTGGACCTGGCAAAATATCATTTTTTAACTGCAAAATGTGATATACAACAGGCATCTTAAAGAGTATAATGCTTTTCATGCTCCACTGTAAATTCCCAATAGCTGCTAAGTCTAAATATAGTCACAGGACTTAGTGAAGTTTATCCAGAGGAAGTCTGGGGAGATTTTGACCTCAATATTTCAGTGGAGATTTAATACGCAAGCTGTTTCTTACCAGCAATTTAGTCAAGGAGCTATTAGGACATAACTCCCACCAGAAACAAACATCTCCTCTGTAAACCTTATCTCATATACACCTTCATAGAAGAAAACATTCCTACATTTCTTAAGTAACCAAAGCAAATAAGGAGAAAGCCATTTTAACCCTTTATTTTCATGTATACGTATGTGTATATATATAGACAGTTCATGACTTACAAATGACTTACACTTTTTAAACATACACACACACACACACACACAACACACACACACACACGTATGTATTGATTTCAGAGAGGAAGGGAGAGGGAAAGAGAGATAGAAACATCAATGATGAGAGAGAATCATTTATCGGCTGCCTTCTGCATGCCCTCCACTGGGGATACTGGGGACCGAACCCACAACCCGGGGATGTACCCTTGACCAGAATCGAACCCGAGACCCTTAAGTCCACAGGCAGACACTCTATTCACTGAGCCTAAACAACTAGGGCATGTCTTACAATTTTAAGAGATAATTTTTAAACTTTACTATGGGGTGAAAGCAATTTCATGGAAACCATACTCCAGATTTTGAATTTTGACCTTTTCCTGGGCTGGCAGTCTGGGGTGTGATACTCTGTGGTGATGCATGCGATCAGAAGGGTAAATGACTGATACTATAGCTTTAGTATTCAATGTATTTTTAATTTAACTTTTTTCAACTTGGTTTGTAATCCTATTGTAAGTCAGGAAGCACCTGTGTGTGTGTGTTTATATTTTTAAGAGAGTTAGGTTTCTGTAAATATGCTTTCTTTTCAAACTGTTTTGTTTGATTTTTCTGGATGCTAAATATATAGTCCATTTATATAAATGAATAACAAGGAACGATTGTTGAGTTCTGGGTAAAGCATTGGGCACAGCCTGTGGGCAAGTGGGACTCTTTCTTAGAGAGAAGCCAAGTTCATCAGGCTGGTGTTGCTCAGTGGTAGAGCATCTACCCATGAACTAGAATGTCACGGTTTGATTCCTGATCAGGGCACATGCTTGGGTGAGGGCTTCATCCCTAGTGTGGGATGTGCAGGAGGCAGCCGATGGAAGATTCTCTCTCATCATTGATGTTTCTGTCTCTCTCTACTTCTCTCTTCCTCTCTCTGAAGTCAATAAAATAAAGAGAAAGAGAAGCCAAGTCATTGTAGGATATCAAAATTTAGTTGGTAAAGAAATTAGAACGATACTTTTTTAAAAGCATTTCTTGAAGGAGATAACACTGTGAAAAAATACATGGAATGTCATAAAGCAGTGGAACAAATAAAGAATGTTTTATAATAGATGATACATTAAATCAATAGTGAAAATTTGAATGATATATAGGAAAATCTGTGTGATGGATAGTTCTTAAGAAGTCACTTTCAGTTACTATTCATTCAGAAAGTTAAGAGTCTTTGCAATCCGAAAACCAATGATGTGGTTTTGAAAATTTAGTTTCTTCACTGTTTGTTTGTCAGGTCATAACACAGCAAAATGTATTATTCACTTTTCTCCCTGCTCATTGCACAAGCATTTCATAGAGATTGCTGGATGCAGAGGTGCTCTCAAGGAGCACAGAACCACAAGCCGGCAAACAACCAGAATAATGCAGCAAGTGCAGATCTCTGTACGTATTGTTCTGGAAGCACAGATGGAGGCTGCAAGGAAAAAAGATCCCAGATATCTTCACTGAGGAGGTAACATTTGAGTTGTCTTTTAGAATGAAAATAAGTTTGTCTGGCAGGCCATGGCAGGGTGGGGGGGGGGGGGAGGGGGGAGTAGTATCTGCTTTAATCACACTTGACTTAGTTTGCTCTGCCGCTAGGAAATATATCATATAGAGCAATAATGAGACAAATGAAAGGTGTCAGCTCATAATTTGTGTTAAACCCTTCTAATATGTTACAGAATGTAGTTCATAAACCAAGTTATGAGTCAAATCATAACTTCTCAGTATGTCAATGTAATATTTGTTCTCAGTTTGTGAAATTCAGTTGTTCACTTTACATTGTTCATATAGATGTAAGCTCTTTATAATATTCATTGAAAAAGCTTTGAGTTATAGATCTATATGTTTTAAACAAGAAAATAAGTTCTAAGTTGTAGACTTCTCTGCATGAGTAATAGAAAATAATTCCACCACGTTCTGAAATGGTTTATTCTTTGGGAAAATGTTGCAGTGTAATTTTTTGATCTCCATAAGTCTTTTTTATAAAAAGAATTGCATAGCAAAATGCAAGTGAGACATTTTAATAATTGTTTTTTATTAATTGCCAGCATTGTTCTTAATGAACCATGGAGATGTTAGAAATCTTCTCACTCATGTTGTTAAAAAAATAATTCTCACTTTGGAGACAACTTGATGGTTTCTCACAAAACTAAACATACTCTTACAAATAATCATATTCCGTGGTATTTACCTAAGGAGTTGAAAAATTATGTTTACACAAAAACCCTGCACATGGATGTTTATAGCAGCTTTATTTATAATTGCCAAAACTTGGAAGCAAACAAGATGTCCTTCAGTCGGTGAATGGCCAAATAAACCCTAGTACATTGAGACATTGACATATTACTCAGCACTAAAAAGAAATGAGCTATTATGAAAAGACATGGAAAAAACAAATGCCTATATCTAAGTGAAATAAGTCCATCTGAAAAGGCTACACCCTGTTTCATTTCAAATATATGACATTCTGGAAAAGGCAAATTATGGCAACAGTAAAAATATCAATGATTTCCAGGGGATAGAGGAGGGAAGGGATGAATAAGCAGAGCACAGAGGGTTTTTAGAACAGTAAAACTACTGCATACGGCACTATCATGTTGGATACATGTCAAATATTTGTCCAAACCCATGACATACACAATATCAAGAGTGAACCCAAGGTTAAACTGTGGACTCTGGATGACGAAGATGCATCAGTGCGCAGTCATCAGTTGTAAGACATGTACTACTCTGATGGAGGACGTTGGTCATGGTGGAGACTATGCACGTGTGGAGACGGGATATATGAGAAATCTCTGTACCTTCCATTTAATTTTGCTGTAAACCTGAAACTACTCTAAAACATAAAGCCTATCAAGTCATGTGTTTTTTTAATAAAAAGAGTTCTAATTTGATTGCACAAACCACCTTTATCTTTGAGCACAGATAGCCAGAATTTTTATTATACATTATCATTAATTCACCTAATCTGAATACATATTTCATAGTATTCTCTTTTGCCCATCAAATGGTAAAATTAATGTCAAATGTTTAACATTTTATTCAGCGTTATCATATTAATTTAGAGTTTTTATTTTATTTTACTTTCACAGTTCTTTTATTAAATTCTTTACATTGATCGAGACACAGAAGTTTTTGTCAAATTGAATTACATATATTAGCCTTCAAGTGTTCCTTATTCAAAGACAGCACTAAAAAATAATAATATTAAGAATACTATTATCCTGATCTGTTATGTTTATGTGTTCTTTTCGATCTTATTTAAGTTTATAGATTTATATATGTGATATATTGGACATTATCATTCATTTTTTCTTTAAAATATAGTATTTTTAATTCAATTCTCACAAAGCTCAGTTTAGAACACATTACTTACACTTTTGGTATTTCGTTAGTTTTCATAATTACAATTTACCCGTTACATGGGAACCTAGTTTAAGGCTGCTTAAAGACAATTATTCTGGTCTACTGTGGTACTTCACAATTGGTTCTCTTTGTCTTTTCCTCTACCAGCTTATGTCATTTCAGTAAGGTGCTCCTACCTGTTTCACAGAAACATAGCTCCTTTTGGTTTGTTTTTAAGGTCATTCATATTTTACACTTTTATTAAAAACTACCACTAGTGACATCATGGGTGGGCCTTGAGAATATCATGCTTAAGCAAAGTAAGTCAGGCAGAAAAAGTTAAGAGCCACATGATTTTACACATATGTGGAATATGAAACTTAAAGCAACAAATAAGCAAATAAGAAAAACAAAAACTCACAGATACAGACAACAGTAGGTGCTTACCAGAGGGAAAGGAAGTGGGGGAGGGGGTAGAAAAGGGTCAAGTATAAGGTGAGAGAAGATTATTTCAGTTTGGGTGGTGGGCATACAATGATCATGTATTATAGAAATGTACACTTGAAACCTCTATGATCTTTTTAACCAATGCCACCCTGATACATTTCAAAATAATAAAATCTTACCTAACAGCCATCTCATTTTGTTATGTATAGGTGCATATCTTTTTTATTTTTAATGCTCACCTGATTATATTTTTTCCATTGCTTTTTACAGGAAGTGGAAGGAAAGGAGGGAACCCACAACCCAGACACATGCTCTTGACTGGTAATCCAACCGATTACCCTTGGGTGGGTGTGCCGATACTCTAATCCTGTGGTCAGCAAACTGCGGCTCCCGAGCCACATGTGGCTCTGGCTCCTTGAGTGTGGCTCTTCCACAAAATACCACATGCAGGCGCGCACGTACAGTACAATTGAAACTTCGTGGCCCATGCGCAGAAGTCAGTTTTCGTTGTACTGTTGATATTTGGCTCTGTTGACTAATGAGTTTGCCCACCACTGCTCTAATCACTGAACACACCAGCCAAGGCTGTTGGGTGCATATCTTAATCTTTGTGGCTGGCAGAGAAATCCCTTTTTCTTACCAAAGGCCAAGGTTGCCCACACTTATAGGTTTTAAATTTAAAATAGATGTATTATTTGTATCTCCCTCAATTTCTTTAATATAATTTTCCAAATACAGGTCTTTTACTTCCTTAGTTAAATTTATTCCTAGGTACATTATTATTATTTGCAATTGTAAATGGGATTGTTCTTAATTTTTCTTTCTGATAGTTCATTACTGGTGTATAAAAATGCCAAAATTTCTGAATATTAATTTGTAGCCTGCTACTTTATTGAATTTATTTATCTAGTAGTTTTTTGGTGGTGTCTATGATTTTCAGAATATAGTATCATGTCATCTACAAATAATGATAGCTTTATTCTTCTTTCCAATTGGGATGCCTTTGATTTCTTTTACTAGTCTGATTGCTGTGGCTAGAACTTCCAAGGCTGTGCTCATTAAGAGTGGTGAAAGCAGACATCACTCTTATTCCTGATATAAAGGGAAACACTTAGTTTTTGCACATTGAGTAGGATGTGAGCTGTCATATATGGTCATTATTATATTGATGTATGTTCCCGCTATTCCCACTCTCTTGAGCATTCTGCCTTACGACCCAGCAATTCCACTTCTGGTAATATATCCGAGGAAACCTGAAACACTGATTCCAAAGAATGTATGCGCCCCCATCTTCATTGCAGTATTATTAATAACAGCCAAGATTTGGAAGCAGCCCAAGTGCCCTTCAGTAGATGAGTAGATAAAAAACCTTTGGTACATTTACACAATGAGATACCACTCAGGCATATAAAAGAAGAAAAGCTTACCTTTTGCAACAACATGGATGGAAATGGAGATTATTACACTAAGTGAAATAAATCCATCAGAGAAAAACAAATGCCATACAATCTCACTTAGATGTGGAATCTAATGAACAGAACATTGAAACAAACAAAATAGAAACAGAAGCACAGCTACATAGATCAGATTGACAGCTGGGTGCTTGGGGGCCGGATAAAATAAGGAGGTGGATGGAATAAAGGGGAGATTAAAGGTAGTAAGGAAGGAAGAAATGGTGACAACAAGTGACTTTAGTTTGGGTGATCAATATGCAGATGATGTTTTATTGAGTTATAGAACACTTGAAACCTGTATTGTTTTATTAACCAATGTCAACCCAAAAAATTCAATAAAAATATTAAAAATTACAAAAAAATAACTCATTTCTGCCTGGCATGTGTGGCTTAATCTTTGAGTGTTGACCTATGAACAGGAGGTCACTGTTCCATTCCTGGTCAGGGCACATGACCCGGTTACAGGCTCCATCCCCAGGGAGGGAAGGAGATGCAGCAGGCAGCTGATCTAGAATTCTCTCTGATCTTTGACGTTTCTATCTCTTCCTCTCCCTTCCTCGCTGATATCAATAAAAATATATTTTTAAAAAATAATAAAAAATAGCAAACTCTTTCCAAGTCACTCTTTCTTCATCTATCTCTCCCTCTCCCTTCTTCTCTGACATCAATAAAAATATAATTTTTAAAAACTAATATAGTAAACTCTTTCTAAGCCACTCTATCTTCAAGAGAAAACTTTCAAGACATTACTATGCTATGAATAAATAAAAATTTTACAATATAAAATTATTATGAATTTAAAACAAAGGCACAATGCAATAATAAGGGAAAATGTTTTTTTCAGTGTCCTCAATTTTTAACTTGTAGAAAATTAAAAGCTATCCTTATTGTACAAAACATAATTTTAGATACTGGAATCATTCTTGGGTAGACACTGTAGAAAGTACTAGACTTTTAAAGACATATTTTATAGTGTACTTAGTATTAGGTATACTGGAATGAGGCAGAAAATGATGACAAGCATAGAGAGGATTTTGAATCTCAACAGGATATATACATGCTTTTTTTTTTTTTAGAAAATGGGGAAAATAACTTAGTGTAACATACACAGATAATAGACTTATTACCCATCATATAGAAAATAAGGACAAATAGTGAATGCCAAAAATGGAATTGGTAGCATATAAGAAATTTTATTTGTTTACTCATTTAACAAAATTCCATATGGAACAGACCAATAGATGTTGCTTTGCAAATACAGTCTAGGCTCCAGTACATGCTATCCTAACAAAACACTTTCATAGAAATATGAGGGCTGAGTAGAGGGGAGGGATATTACAATCTGTATTATTAAATTTCTAAGGTGCTTACAGTCTTTTGCATCAAGTGTGTACTCATGGGTGGATATGTAGGGGGTATAATAAAGTTGGATAGAGGGTAGGACAGTATCTGGGATGTGTGGTCTGCCTTTTTCCTCAGGAAAGTGCTAGGTGGTATTAAAAGGGGCCGTCTGCTCATATTGCTGCGATGGTTGTAAAGATGGTGGTGGTAGATGTGCATAAAATGTTGGCTACTATGCTAAATGCACTTTCCGAATTAATCAAGGACAGACAATACGTACTGGCTACCAGTATATCCCTTAGTGTTTCAATATGAAGTCAGAGGAATATAATGTGTTCCTCCTTTCTAGGTTATGTCATTTCAGCTATTCAAATGGAAGAAATTATTATGTTGAAGCTAATTAATTAAAGAACATGTTACAAACAACAGGCAATGGCTTAGGCTAAGTGAGGGAAAAAACCAAGATCTTATTGAAGAGTTAGTGCTGAGGCTTAATGACTTAAAGTCACAGTTTAAACAGCCCGATCTTTCAAAAGAGTGGAAAAACTTTGAGTTGCAAACAAAGGATAACTCATCACCACCACTACCACCACCAACAACAACACCCCAATCTCTCTCTTTCTCCTGTTTTAGCTTCCAAGTTATCAGTACAGATTGGTCAGGGATAGATGTTTACTCGGGGTAACTGGGTCGGATGATGACTGGAAGGCAGAGAAGTAATGACCTCACTTGACTAGTCTGACTTGACACATATTTGGCAGAAAACAGAGCCTCTTTTCAAAGGAAGAAGTAAAAAATACTCAGATGCAACCAACAGCAACTATAATCCATCTCTGAGCTTCTATGCACTTGTGGACACACGGGTGCATATATAGTTTTTATACATGTGTTTTTATGGGGAAGGATGCAGCACAAAATGAAAAGTTACAAGATAATCTAATATGAATACATAAAAGTATCCAAAATATCACAGTACAGGTTTAAGCTTTAATAATTTCAAAAGGGTAAAAGCTACAAATTATAAAGATAATTTAAAAGTGGATCTATTTTAATTTCCATTCTCCCTTATAGTTTTTGGAATTAGAAATAATACTTTTTGAATTTTCATTTTTTCTTACCCTCTGAAGATGGCAGAGAGAGTAAAATTAACATTGACAGTTCAAAAGGTACAAAGTCAAGTAAGTATAAATGACATGCATGTAAATAAAAATGGAAATAGTGTTTTTCAAGTTGGTAGCTCTCACCCTTCTAAAGGTATTAACCTTAAATATGCACTATGACATTTTAGAAACCTGTATATATACACGTATGTTAATATAAATATTAGAGTATCTGGTAATTGTTCATTGTGTGCTCCATTCTTCCCCATGGATATGTATGTATAAGAAGTGTATATGCACCTGTGTTTCCACAAGTTCATAGACGGTTAGAGGTGGATGATAGTTGCTTTTGCTTTCATCCATGCAGCACCTTTTTATACCTCCATAATGCCTGTCTTCCAAATAATTGTGAGGGTGAATACATCAGAGGGACATACTGGAAAAAGATATATCTTCATTTAAAGAAAGGGATATAGAAAAATATGTAAATTTTTTTAACAAAGACCAATTTCATGGAAAAGTGGAGGTGAGTACAGGGGATGGGAATTAAAATCTGTACTATCAAAATTTTATGGTGTTTACAGTCTTTTGCATCAAACATGCATCAAGGATGGTATATAATAAACTTGGGTAGAGGAAAGGCAGTATCTGGGATGGTGTGGTCTGCCTTCTTGACCCTCAGGAAAGTGGTGGATGGTATTACAAGGGGCTGTCTGCTGAGACAGGTGGTAGGGGAGTAGAGATGGTGGTGGTAGATGTGAGTAAAAAGGTTGGATACTATGTCTGCTCGAAGGGAATGAAGCCTCCTGAGTGGAGTCTAACCTTCACTTCCTCTCTTTTAGGGGCTGAAAAACAGTCTGTTTTGTTGTACAAGTTTGTCTTCATGCCAAATGTTTTTCCTTCTAGAATCTAAACGTTGCCTTCTTTTTTCTCCTTCTTCTTCCTCATCCGCTCTTTGTACTTGAGATGAGCCATGGCCCTATGGAACACATGGCAGCTGAAGCCCTCCCTGACCCCGCACTCCACATGCTCCTGGAGGACTTGTAGGCTGGGGAAGACCCGGCAGCAGGCCATGCACCTGAACCCACTGTCCAGGGCCACCAGCCACTCGGGCGTCTTAGCGCTGGGATACCCGCCTACAGCTGGGGGCTGTGCTGGACGGTCAGCCTCCCCCCTTTTCTCCTGGGCTCTGCTGTCTAACATCGGCTCACGGGCAATTAGGTGCTTCTTCTCAGACATGTGAGAGAATGGGACATCTTTATGGACCTTTCCAAGGTAGGTCATTTCTTCCATTTTGATCTTTTTTGAGGGAGGCACCAACCCTTCCTTTGTATGGAATAAGACGGCCACACCCCTTTACAATTGTACACGCACATAGTACATTTTCATGGATCTCAAATCTGTCCCATGTACTGGGGACTGCAAGGACTCGTTCTTATTAAGTGCATGGGACGGAATGTAGGAATGTAAATACTCAGAGGAGTCCTCCGTTTGCTCCGAGTGCCGGGATACAAGGCAGCTCCTTCATTTCTAGGAAAGAAAATTTGAAACGTAAAAAGATTAGAAAATATATGTAAGGACTGTAGGAGTGAAGGTACAAGTGCAATATGTGACCATGTGAAGTGAAAATATATATGTGGTACTTCAGAATTCTATGTGTGGTGTGCTATATTTGAGGTATTTACATGGTATAACTGTAAGAATGAGGATGATTAGCATGTTCATGTAGAGTTGTATGTTTCTTCTTGGACATATCTGGGAAGTGTTCCATGTTGCTAAAAGAGGATGGCAAATGGGTAAGTGCATGCTTCTTATGTGGTGTGACAGCACATGTGAACAGTGCAGGAGTGGTACATGTCTTTACTGTGAGACAGTGAGATTGAGAGTGTTAGGGGAGGTGTGTATGTGCTCTCAGAGTGTTCAGCTCGATGAAGGTCTCAGGCCTGGTGGATGAAGTGATATGGTTAGTTAGGGGCACAAGAGATGAAAGTTCCTATCCTTTAGGGTATGTGAGTTAGACCTAAAGAGGTTACTAATGTGAGTTTGACCTAAAAAGATTGAGTTCTGAAGGGATTAAGATAAAATATGGGAACTAAGGCCTAGCAGTCTAACTCTTAAGCATTCACCAAATAGAAATGTGTCCATAGTGAAAAATACATGCAATAGAATACCCACAACATCACTTTTTCAAGCAGTTCAGACTGAAAGCAACACTAATGATCAGATCATCACAGTCAATGAAAATATTCATGCAATGATATACCTGTACCAGAAAGGAACAAAATTAACGTCATATGCAACATGGATAAATTCCACAAATATAGTGGATGTGGATTATTTATGGAGTTAGTGTGTAAATGGGTGAGTATGAAAGTGATTGTGTGAAGGAATGAAGGTAAGAGTGCACCTGGTAATGCTGTCAGAGAATGGGAAAGACAGATGAGGAGGGAAGGCCTGTGTATATGAGAGAACAAGGGAAGAGCAGCAGAAATGTGGCGTGAGCTGCTATGAAGGAGGACAGATGTGAGAGAGTGTGAAGATCTGTGTGTGTGCTCATCTGTGGAGCAGGTAGTTCTTACCATGAGATGACATTTCTACAATGGAAATGACGTGTGACATTTCAGTCTTCGCCATACAAACCTTGTAAGTGCCCCTGTGTGCTCTTCGTTTTCCTAACTGACTGGAATTCGGGCTTCTCAGAGGCTCCAGGACAGGAAACTTTTCCACGTGGTTGATGGAATCCTGGGAAAGAAAATTTTCACCATGAGAAAGGTAGCCGAGGTGTGTGAAGGCTCTAGGCGTTAAGATGTCCACAGGAGCAGTTGGAGTGTAGGTGCATGCACAGATTATACTTCAGAATTCAGTGTGTGGCATACTTTGAGGTGTTTACATGGTATAACAATGTGGGAATGCGGATGAAGTTTTGTATGCAAGTATTTTTGGAATGGTATGTATGTATTAGAATATTTATGGTGCGTGTTTTCCATGTTGGTAAGGAGGATGGGGAAAATGAGTGTGTGCGTGTTTGCAATGCGGTATGACAGCACATGTGAATGGTGCATGACGGGTACTTGTTCTTACTCTAAGACCGTGATCCTGAGAGTATTAGGGGAGGAGTGTTTAAGATCTCAGAATGTTGAGTTCAGTGAAGATCTGAAGGCCTGGTATCTGAAGTGCCATATAGATTAGAAAGGCAACAGATGAAAGTAAATTTTCTTCAGGGCATATAACTTTATTAGACTTTGACCTAAAAAGGTTATCTGTGTGAGGGGATGTGGATTATTTATGGAATTCGCGTGTGCATCGGTGAGTCTGGTCATGATTATGTGATGAAATGAAGGTAAGCGTATACTCGGTAATGCTGCTAGAGACTGGGAAAGGCAGATAAAGAGTGAAAGCCTGTGTATATGAGAGAACAAGGGATATGCAGGACATGCAGAGCCCTACCTGGTATGAAGGAGGACAGATGTGTGAGTGAGTGTGTGAGGATCTCAGTTTGTGCTTCTCTGAGGGGAAGGTCTGAGTAAAATACCACACACACACACACACACACACACACACACACACACACACACGTCAGCACTGTCTATTGCCTCAGTTCCAGCTGTCCCCGGCCTGCTATTTTGGAAACTTGTGCTGAGCGACCTTGCCCTGTCCTTGAAGGCACACTGCCTACTTGTCCCTCTGCAGGAGCCTTAGTCCTAGTCCTTCTTCCCTGAAGCCCCTTTTCTGTTTCTGAGGGGAAAATGGACTAAAAAGAGAGTAGGCTGAGCCATTGAGCTACATCTCTTGATTAAGTTCAGATCCCACCTTTGTTTATTCCTTACCATCCTCATCAGGACGGGCATGGTCTGATGGGGTGGAGACAGCGATAGGATGTTCTGAGAAGGCAGGCTTTTCACCTGCTGCCTGACTACAGGCTGCGGCCTCCACGGGCGACTCAGGCTGAGGCTCGTTGTCTTGGCTGACGCAGCGTCCTGGGCAATGGAATAAAATAGAACATTGAGATGAGGCATTTGCCGAGGTCTGTGTCAAGTCAAGAATTACATGTTGAGTGGACATGACATATGAGGCATCATTACTACACACGACACCACTTCTCATAGAAATTAATACGAGCTTTCCGTTTCCAATTCCATTAACTCCAAACTATAAGTAAACTTGCTAAATGGTGTGTTTTGTGAATATCAGTGGGATTAGGTATCAAAGTGTTATTTGAATGTAATGTGCTTGCTGTTTAAATGCATAATGTGTTGGTTAAAACCGGGTTAAGGTTTAATGTAAGGTTGATTTGGTATTTGCTAATGTGAAATGGGATCAACTTTGTGTGACTGAAAAGGTTAAAGTTGTGTGTGCCTTATGTCTGTTAGTTCCGCACACATTTATGTATGTAGATTGCATTATCAATAATGATATATTTATGTGCTTTATATATTATGTTGTTTAGGTAAGGAATGTTGTTACTGAGAATATACTCTTTGAGACTAAGAGCAGTTGGTGTATTTGCAAAATGTGAGGGAATAATGAAAGGGGATGTGAAAATGAAGGCATATAAAAGAAATGATACCTGTGCTTTGAACAAATGGCATAGAGTTCAGAGAAGCATGGGTAACATTAGATGTGTGGTAACACGTGATTGCATTAGAAATTAAAAGTATGAGAGATTGAGTTCTGAAGGGATTAAGATAAAATATGGGAACTAAGGCCTAGCAGTCTAACTCTTAAGCATTCACCAAATAGAAGTGTTTCCATAGTGAAAAATACATGCAATAGAATACCCACAACATCACTTTTTCAAGCAGTTCAGACTGAAAGCAACCCTAATGATCAGATAATTATAGTCAATGAAAATGTAATATTCGTGCATTGATATACATGTACCAAAAAGGAACAAAATTAACGTCATATGCAACATGGATAAATTCCACCAAAATAGTGATTAGTGATAGGAGCTAGACACAAAGTATATATTGTGCCCTTCTATTTCCATAAAATGTAAAAACAAGGATACTAATCTAGGGTCTTAGGAGTCAGAGAAATTAGACCTGTTTGCATGGGATGGACACAAATCCACCGTGGAGAATTTAGATGCATGTGGAAGATTGTAGGGAAATGAATGATGGGACAGTGACAGCAAAGGGGTCTCATTTGGGATGAATGTGAACGGGAAACACTGGCTATGAAAAGATGTGGATGTGATGGTCTCTTTGCCTGGGTATCTCTGCACTCTACGTCAAGTTCAGTTCTTGAGGATCCGACCACATTGGGCCTTTGATAAGTTAGTGCTTCTCAGGTTCCTGGTAATATGACATGCCCTTGGCCAGCTCACAGGAACATATTCTTCCATGTTTCTCTGATCAAACTCTCATCCCCTTAGGCCCTCTTCCTTTATTTCCTCAAATAGAACACTGTTCTCCACTGATCTCCTTGGCCTCACTCCAGCTGTTTTCAATGTTTTTCCTTGGAAAGTATTGCTTCTATGCTGATCCCACTGAGAAGATGCAGAATCATTGTAGTATCGGTTTGTACTGGGCAGCCTATTGTTGATTAATGGGCAGGAAGGCTCAGCTGAACTCCGGGTTCTGTCTAGATCCCACCTACCTTTGCATCCTACTCAACAGTCCCTTCTTACCAGCATCATTTCCCTTGTCTTTAGAAGAGATGCTTTCTGAACAAGAGGCCTTCCGTGCTTTCTGGCGTTGAGTTAGGGCCACTGCCTTGTGTCTGCGCTGCAAGGCACCTTCTCGTGAATTCAGCTTTGCTGAGAAATTAAATAAAAATAATAGCTATGCAGTCCATGAAGGTTGTTTGTGTATTCATCTGTCC
The DNA here is from genome assembly GCF_951640355.1 of Cnephaeus nilssonii. Classification (NCBI taxonomy): domain Eukaryota; kingdom Metazoa; phylum Chordata; class Mammalia; order Chiroptera; family Vespertilionidae; genus Cnephaeus; species Cnephaeus nilssonii. The sequence continues at coordinate 53,717,805 of NC_137089.1, read as the reverse complement.
ATTAAGCAAGGACTCTACTATGTACCACATTCATTGAGCACACACAAGCCTGGATGGATAGTGGAATGTGGTTCTTATGAAAATATTAAGTGCACAGAAGTAGTTATTGTGCCAATATATGTCCTGAGTAACTGGGTTTGTTCAAAGCGGTTTCTTTGAAAATGGAACAGAGATTGCTGTCTTCTTTCAAGCTGGACATACAGCCGTCTTATCTTTGTGAGCTTTCCTTGCAGGTAGTTCTGACCATGAGATGACATTTCTACAATGGAAAATGAATGGAAATGACATGTGCCATTTCAGGCTTCGCCATACAAACCTTGTAAGTGCTCCTGTGTGCTCTTCGGTTTCCTATCTGACTGGAATGCATGCTTCTCAGAGCCTCCAGGACAGTAAACTTTACCACGTGGCTGATGCAATGCTGGGAAAGAAAATTTCCACCATAAGAAAGGTAGCCGAGGTGTGTGAAGGCTTTAGGCGTTAAGATGTCCACAGGAGAATTTGGAGTGAAAGTGCATGCACAGATTATATTTCAGAATTCAGTGTGTGGCATACTATGAGGTGTTTACATGGTATAACAATGTGGGAATGCGGATGAAGTTTTGTATGCAAGTATTTTTGAAATGGTATGTATGTATCAGAATATTTATGGTGTGTGTTTTCCATGTTGGTAAGGAGGATGGGGAAAATGAGCGTGTGCGTGTTTGCAATGCGGTATGACAGCACATGTGAATGGTGCATGACTGGTACTTGTTCTTACTCTAAGACAGTGATCCTGAGAGTATTAGGGGAGGTGTGTTTAAGATCTCAGAATGTTGAGTTCAGTGAAGATCTGAAGGCCTGGTATCTGAAGTGCCATATAGATTAGGAAGGCAACAGATGAAAGTAAATTTTCTTCAGGGCATATAACTTTATTAGACTTTGACCTAAAAAGGTTATCTGTGTGAGGAGATGTGGATTATTTATGGAATTCGCGTGTGCATGGGTGAGTCTGGTCATGATTATGTGATGAAATGAAGGTAAGCGTATACTCGGTAATGCTGCTATTGACTGGGAAAGGCAGATAAAGAGTGAAAGCCTGTGTATATGAGAGAACAAGGGATATGCAGGACATGCAGAGCCCTACCTGGTATGAAGTAGGACAGATGTGTGAGTGAGTGTGTGAGGATCTCAGTTTGTGCTTTCCTGAGGGGAAGGTCTGAGTAAAATACCACACACACACACACACACACACACACACACACACACACACACACACACGTCAGCACTGTCTATTGCCTCAGTTCCAGCTGTACCCGGCCTGCTATTTTGGAAACTTGTGCTGAGCGACCTTGCCCTGTCCTTGAAGGCACACTGCCTACTTGTCCCTCTGCAGAAGCCTTAGTCCTAGTCCTTCTTCCCTGAAGCCCCTTTTCTGTTTCTGAGGGGAAAATGGACTAAAAAGAGAGTAGGCTGAGCCATTGAGCTACATCTCTTGATTAAGTTCAGATCCCACCTTTGTTTATTCCTTACCATCCTCTTCAGGACGGGCATGCTCGGATGGGGTGGAGACAGCGATAGGATGTTCTGAGAAGGCAGGCTTTTCACCTGCTGCCTGAATACAGGCTGCGGCCTCCACGGGCGACTCAGGTTGAGGCTCGTTGTCTTGGCTGACGCAGCGTCCTGGGCAATGGAATAAAATAGAACATTGAGATGAGGCATTTGCCGAGGTCTGTGTCAAGTCAAGAATTACATGTTGAGTGGACATGACATATGAGGCATCATTACTACACACGACACCACTTCTCATAGAAATTAATACGAGCTTTCCGTTTCCAATTCCATTAACTCCAAACTATAAGTAAACTTGCTAAATGGTGTGTTTTGTGAATATCAGTGGGATTAGGTATCAAAGTGTTATTTGAATGTAATGTGCTTGCTGTTTAAATGCATAATGTGTTGGTTAAAACCGGGTTAAGGTTTAATGTAAGGTTGATTTGGTATTTGCTAATGTGAAATGGGATCAACTTTGTGTGACTGAAAAGGTTAAAGTTGTGTGTGCCTTATGTCTGTTAGTTCCGCACACATTTATGTATGTAGATTGCATTATCAATAATGATATATTTATGTGCTTTATATATTATGTTGTTTAGGTAAGGAATGTTGTTACTGAGAATATACTCTTTGAGACTAAGAGCAGTTGGTGTATTTGCAAAATGTGAGGGAATAATGAAAGGGGATGTGAAAATGAAGGCATATAAAAGAAATGATACCTGTGCTTTGAACAAATGGCATAGAGTTCAGAGAAGCATGGGTAACATTAGATGTGTGGTAACACGTGATTGCATTAGAAATTAAAAGTATGAGAGATTGAGTTCTGAAGGGATTAAGATAAAATATGGGAACTAAGGCCTAGCAGTCTAACTCTTAAGCATTCACCAAATAGAAGTGTTTCCATAGTGAAAAATACATGCAATAGAATACCCACAACATCACTTTTTCAAGCAGTTCAGACTGAAAGCAACCCTAATGATCAGATAATTATAGTCAATGAAAATGTAATATTCGTGCATTGATATACATGTACCAAAAAGGAACAAAATTAACGTCATATGCAACATGGATAAATTCCACCAAAATAGTGATTAGTGATAGGAGCTAGACACAAAGTATATATTGTGCCCTTCTATTTCCATAAAATGTAAAAACAAGGATACTAATCTAGGGTCTTAGGAGTCAGAGAAATTAGACCTGTTTGCATGGGATGGACACAAATCCACCGTGGAGAATTTAGATGCATGTGGAAGATTGTAGGGAAATGAATGATGGGACAGTGACAGCAAAGGGGTCTCATTTGGGATGAATGTGAACGGGAAACACTGGCTATGAAAAGATGTGGATGTGATGGTCTCTTTGCCTGGGTATCTCTGCACTCTACGTCAAGTTCAGTTCTTGAGGATCCGACCACATTGGGCCTTTGATAAGTTAGTGCTTCTCAGGTTCCTGGTAATATGACATGCCCTTGGCCAGCTCACAGGAACATATTCTTCCATGTTTCTCTGATCAAACTCTCATCCCCTTAGGCCCTCTTCCTTTATTTCCTCAAATAGAACACTGTTCTCCACTGATCTCCTTGGCCTCACTCCAGCTGTTTTCAATGTTTTTCCTTGGAAAGTATTGCTTCTATGCTGATCCCACTGAGAAGATGCAGAATCATTGTAGTATCGGTTTGTACTGGGCAGCCTATTGTTGATTAATGGGCAGGAAGGCTCAGCTGAACTCCGGGTTCTGTCTAGATCCCACCTACCTTTGCATCCTACTCACAGTCCCTTCTTACCAGCATCATTTCCCTTGTCTTTAGAAGAGATGCTTTCTGAACAAGAGGCCTTCCGTGCTTTCTGGCTTTGAGTTAGGGCCACTGCCTTGTGTCTGCGCTGCAAAGCACCTTCTCGTGAATTCAGCTTTGCTGAGAAATTAAATAAAAATAATAGCTATGCAGTCAATGATCGTTGTTTGTGTATTCATCTGTCCGTTAAGCAAGGAGTCTACTATGTACCACATTCATTGAGCACACACAAGCCTGGATGGATAGTGGAATGTGGTTCCTATGAAAATATTAAGTTCACAGAAGTAGTAATTGTGCCAATATATGTCCTGAGTAACTGGGTTTGTTCAAAGTGGCTTCTTTGAAAATGGAACAGAGATTGCTGTCTTCTTTCAAGCTGGACATACAGCCGTCTTATCTTTGTGAGCTTTCCTTGCAGGTAGTTCTGACCATGAGATGACATTTCTACGATGGAAAATGAATGGAAATGACATGTGCCATTTCAGGCTTCGCCATACAAACCTTGTAAGTGCCCCTGTGTGCTCTTCGGTTTCTTATCTGACTGGAATGCATGCTTCTCAGAGCCTCCAGGACAGGAAACTTTACCACGTGGCTGATGCAATGCTGGGAAAGAAAATTTCCACCAAAAGAAAGGTAGCCGAGGTGTGTGAAGGCTTTAGGCGTTAAGATGTCCACAGGAGAATTTGGAGTGAAAGTGCATGCACAGATTATATTTCAGAATTCAATGTGTGGCATACTTTGAGGTGTTTACATGGTATAACAATGTGGGAATGCGGATGAAGTTTTGTATGCAAGTATTTTTGGAATGGTATGTATGTATTAGAATATTTATGGTGCGTGTTTTCCATGTTGGTAAGGAGGATGGGGAAAATGAGCGTGTGCGTGTTTGCAATGCGGTATGACAGCACATGTGAATGGTGCATGACTGGTACTTGTTCTTACTCTAAGACCGTGATCCTGAGAGTATTAGGGGAGGTGTGTTTAAGATCTCAGAATGTTGAGTTCAGTGAAGATCTGAAGGCCTGGTATCTGAAGTGCCATATAGATTAGAAAGGCAACAGATGAAAGTAAATTTTCTTCAGGGCATATAACTTTATTAGACTTTGACCTAAAAAGGTTATCTGTGTGAGGAGATGTGGATTATTTATGGAATTCGCGTGTGCATGGGTGAGTCTGGTCATGATTATGTGATGAAATGAAGGTAAGCGTATACTCGGTAATGCTGCTAGAGACTGGGAAAGGCAGATAAAGAGTGAAAGCCTGTGTATATGAGAGAACAAGGGATATGCAGGACATGCAGAGCCCTACCTGGTATGAAGGAGGACAGATGTGTGAGTGAGTGTGTGAGGATCTCAGTTTGTGCTTCTCTGAGGGGAAGGTCTGAGTAAAATACCACACACACACACACACACACACACACACACACACACACACACACGTCAGCACTGTCTATTGCCTCAGTTCCAGCTGTCCCCGGCCTGCTATTTTGGAAACTTGTGCTGAGCGACCTTGCCCTGTCCTTGAAGGCACACTGCCTACTTGTCCCTCTGCAGGAGCCTTAGTCCTAGTCCTTCTTCCCTGAAGCCCCTTTTCTGTTTCTGAGGGGAAAATGGACTAAGTAGAGAGTAGGCTGAGCCATTGAGCTACATCTCTTGATTAAGTTCAGATCCCACCTTTGTTTATTCCTTACCATCCTCTTCAGGACGGGCATGCTCGGATGGGGTGGAGACAGCGATAGGATGTTCTGAGAAGGCAGGCTTTTCTTCTGCTGCCTGAATACAGGCTGCGGCCTCCACGGGCGACTCAGGCTGAGGCTCGTTGTCTTGGCTGACGCAGCGTCCTGGGCAATGGAATAAAATAGAACATTGAGATGAGGCATTTGCCGAGGTCTGTGTTAAGTCAAGAATTACATGTTGAGTGGACATGACATGTGAGGCATCATTACTACACACGACACCACTTCTCATAGAAATTAATACGAGCTTTCCGTTTCCAATTCCATTAATTCCAAACTATAAGTAAACTTGCTAAATGGTGTGTTTTGTGAATATCAGTGGGATTAGGTATCAAAGTGTTATTTGAATGTAATGTGCTTGCTGTTTAAATGCATAATGTGTTGGTTAAAACCGGGTTAAGGTTTAATGTAAGGTTGATTTGGTATTTGCTAATGTGAAATGGGATCAACTTTGTGTGACTGAAAAGGTTAAAGTTGTGTGTGCCTTATGTCTGTTAGTTCCGCACACATTTATGTATGTAGATTGCATTATCAATAATGATATATTTATGTGCTTTATATATTATGTTGTTTAGGTAAGGAATGTTGTTACTGAGAATATACTCTTTGAGACTAAGAGCAGTTGGTGTATTTGCAAAATGTGAGGGAATAATGAAAGGGGATGTGAAAATGAAGGCATATAAAAGAAATGATACCTGTGCTTTGAACAAATGGCATAGAGTTCAGAGAAGCATGGGTAACATTAGATGTGTGGTAACACGTGATTGCATTAGAAATTAAAAGTATGAGAGATTGAGTTCTGAAGGGATTAAGATAAAATATGGGAACTAAGGCCTAGCAGTCTAACTCTTAAGCATTCACCAAATAGAAGTGTTTCCATAGTGAAAAATACATGCAATAGAATACCCACAACATCACTTTTTCAAGCAGTTCAGACTGAAAGCAACCCTAATGATCAGATAATTATAGTCAATGAAAATGTAATATTCGTGCATTGATATACATGTACCAAAAAGGAACAAAATTAACGTCATATGCAACATGGATAAATTCCACCAAAATAGTGATTAGTGATAGGAGCTAGACACAAAGTATATATTGTGCCCTTCTATTTCCATAAAATGTAAAAACAAGGATACTAATCTAGGGTCTTAGGAGTCAGAGAAATTAGACCTGTTTGCATGGGATGGACACAAATCCACCGTGGAGAATTTAGATGCATGTGGAAGATTGTAGGGAAATGAATGATGGGACAGTGACAGCAAAGGGGTCTCATTTGGGATGAATGTGAACGGGAAACACTGGCTATGAAAAGATGTGGATGTGATGGTCTCTTTGCCTGGGTATCTCTGCACTCTACGTCAAGTTCAGTTCTTGAGGATCCGACCACATTGGGCCTTTGATAAGTTAGTGCTTCTCAGGTTCCTGGTAATATGACATGCCCTTGGCCAGCTCACAGGAACATATTCTTCCATGTTTCTCTGATCAAACTCTCATCCCCTTAGGCCCTCTTCCTTTATTTCCTCAAATAGAACACTGTTCTCCACTGATCTCCTTGGCCTCACTCCAGCTGTTTTCAATGTTTTTCCTTGGAAAGTATTGCTTCTATGCTGATCCCACTGAGAAGATGCAGAATCATTGTAGTATCGGTTTGTACTGGGCAGCCTATTGTTGATTAATGGGCAGGAAGGCTCAGCTGAACTCCGGGTTCTGTCTAGATCCCACCTACCTTTGCATCCTACTCACAGTCCCTTCTTACCAGCATCATTTCCCTTGTCTTTAGAAGAGATGCTTTCTGAACAAGAGGCCTTCCGTGCTTTCTGGCTTTGAGTTAGGGCCACTGCCTTGTGTCTGCGCTGCAAAGCACCTTCTCGTGAATTCAGCTTTGCTGAGAAATTAAATAAAAATAATAGCTATGCAGTCAATGATCGTTGTTTGTGTATTCATCTGTCCGTTAAGCAAGGAGTCTACTATGTACCACATTCATTGAGCACACACAAGCCTGGATGGATAGTGGAATGTGGTTCCTATGAAAATATTAAGTTCACAGAAGTAGTAATTGTGCCAATATATGTCCTGAGTAACTGGGTTTGTTCAAAGTGGCTTCTTTGAAAATGGAACAGAGATTGCTGTCTTCTTTCAAGCTGGACATACAGCCGTCTTATCTTTGTGAGCTTTCCTTGCAGGTAGTTCTGACCATGAGATGACATTTCTACGATGGAAAATGAATGGAAATGACATGTGCCATTTCAGGCTTCGCCATACAAACCTTGTAAGTGCCCCTGTGTGCTCTTCGGTTTCTTATCTGACTGGAATGCATGCTTCTCAGAGCCTCCAGGACAGGAAACTTTACCACGTGGCTGATGCAATGCTGGGAAAGAAAATTTCCACCAAAAGAAAGGTAGCCGAGGTGTGTGAAGGCTTTAGGCGTTAAGATGTCCACAGGAGAATTTGGAGTGAAAGTGCATGCACAGATTATATTTCAGAATTCAATGTGTGGCATACTTTGAGGTGTTTACATGGTATAACAATGTGGGAATGCGGATGAAGTTTTGTATGCAAGTATTTTTGGAATGGTATGTATGTATTAGAATATTTATGGTGCGTGTTTTCCATGTTGGTAAGGAGGATGGGGAAAATGAGCGTGTGCGTGTTTGCAATGCGGTATGACAGCACATGTGAATGGTGCATGACTGGTACTTGTTCTTACTCTAAGACCGTGATCCTGAGAGTATTAGGGGAGGTGTGTTTAAGATCTCAGAATGTTGAGTTCAGTGAAGATCTGAAGGCCTGGTATCTGAAGTGCCATATAGATTAGAAAGGCAACAGATGAAAGTAAATTTTCTTCAGGGCATATAACTTTATTAGACTTTGACCTAAAAAGGTTATCTGTGTGAGGAGATGTGGATTATTTATGGAATTCGCGTGTGCATGGGTGAGTCTGGTCATGATTATGTGATGAAATGAAGGTAAGCGTATACTCGGTAATGCTGCTAGAGACTGGGAAAGGCAGATAAAGAGTGAAAGCCTGTGTATATGAGAGAACAAGGGATATGCAGGACATGCAGAGCCCTACCTGGTATGAAGGAGGACAGATGTGTGAGTGAGTGTGTGAGGATCTCAGTTTGTGCTTCTCTGAGGGGAAGGTCTGAGTAAAATACCACACACACACACACACACACACACACACACACACACACACACACACACGTCAGCACTGTCTATTGCCTCAGTTCCAGCTGTCCCCGGCCTGCTATTTTGGAAACTTGTGCTGAGCGACCTTGCCCTGTCCTTGAAGGCACACTGCCTACTTGTCCCTCTGCAGGAGCCTTAGTCCTAGTCCTTCTTCCCTGAAGCCCCTTTTCTGTTTCTGAGGGGAAAATGGACTAAGTAGAGAGTAGGCTGAGCCATTGAGCTACATCTCTTGATTAAGTTCAGATCCCACCTTTGTTTATTCCTTACCATCCTCTTCAGGACGGGCATGCTCGGATGGGGTGGAGACAGCGATAGGATGTTCTGAGAAGGCAGGCTTTTCTTCTGCTGCCTGAATACAGGCTGCGGCCTCCACGGGCGACTCAGGCTGAGGCTCGTTGTCTTGGCTGACGCAGCGTCCTGGGCAATGGAATAAAATAGAACATTGAGATGAGGCATTTGCCGAGGTCTGTGTTAAGTCAAGAATTACATGTTGAGTGGACATGACATGTGAGGCATCATTACTACACACGACACCACTTCTCATAGAAATTAATACGAGCTTTCCGTTTCCAATTCCATTAATTCCAAACTATAAGTAAACTTGCTAAATGGTGTGTTTTGTGAATATCAGTGGGATTAGGTATCAAAGTGTTATTTGAATGTAATGTGCTTGCTGTTTAAATGCATAATGTGTTGGTTAAAACCGGGTTAAGGTTTAATGTAAGGTTGATTTGGGATTTGCTAATGTGAAAAGGGATCAACTTTGTGTGACTGAAAAGGTTAAAGTTGTGTGGGCCTTATGTCTGTTAGTTCTGCACACATTTATGTATGTAGATTGCATTATCAATAATGATATATTTATGTGCTTTATATATTATGTTGTTTAGGTAAGGAATGTTGTTACTGAGAATATACTCTTTGAGACTAAGAGCAGTTGGTGTATTTGCAAAATGTGAAGGAATAATGAAAGGGGATGTGAAAATGAAGGCATATAAAAGAAATGATACCTGTGCTTTGAACAAATGGCATAGAGTTCAGACGCATGGGTAACATTAGATGTGTGGTAACACGTGATTGCATTAGAAATTAAAAGTATGAGAGATTGAGTTCTGAAGGGATTAAGATAAAATATGGGAACTAAGGCCTAGCAGTCTAACTCTTAAGCATTCACCAAATAGAAGTGTGTCCATAGTGAAAAATACATGCAATAGAATACCCACAACATCACTTTTTCAAGCAGTTCAGACTGAAAGCAACCCTAATGATCAGATAATTATAGTCAATGAAAATATAATATTCGTGCAATGATATACATGTACCAAAAAGGAACAAAATTAACGTCATACGCAACATGGATAAATTCCACAAATATAGTGATTAGTGATAGGAGCTAGACACAAAGTACATATTCTGCCCTTCTATTTCCATAAAATGTAAAAACAAGGATACTAATCTAGGGTCTTAGGAGTCAGAGAAATTAGACCTGTTTGCATGGGATGGACACAAATCCACCGTGGAGAATTTAGATGCATGTGGAAGATTGTAGGGAAATGAATGATGGGACAGTGACAGCAAAGGGGTCTCATTTGGGATGAATGTGAATGGGAAACACTGGCTATGAAAAGATGTGGATGTGATGGTGTCTTTGCCTGGGTATCTCTGCACTCTACGTCAAGTTCAGTTCTTGAGGATCCTACCACATTGGGCCTTTGATAAGTTAGTGCTTCTCAGGTTCCTGGTAATATGACATGCCCTTGGCCAGCTCACAGGAACATATTCTTCCATGTTTCTCTGATCAAACTCTCATCCCCTTAGGCCCTCTTCCTTTATTTCCTCAAATAGAACACTGTTCTCCACTGATCTCCTTGGGCTCACTCCAGCTGTTTTCAATGTTTTTCCTTGGAAAGTATTGCTTCTATGCTGATCCCACTGAGAAGATGCAGAATCATTGGAGTATCGGTTTGTACTGGGCAGCCTATTGTTGATTAATGGGCAGGAAGGCTCAGCTGAACTCCGGGTTCTGTCTAGATCCCACCTACCTTTGCATCCTACTCACAGTCCCTTCTTACCAGCATCATTTCCCTTGTCTTTAGAAGAGATGCTTTCTGAACAAGAGGCCTTCCGTGCTTTCTGGCTTTGAGTTAGGGCCACTGCCTTGTGTCTGCGCTGCAAAGCACCTTCTCGTGAATTCAGCTTTGCTGAGAAATTAAATAAAAATAATAGCTATGCAGTCAATGATCGTTGTTTGTGTATTCATCTGTCCGTTAAGCAAGGAGTCTACTATGTACCACATTCATTGAGCACACACAAGCCTGGATGGATAGTGGAATGTGGTTCCTATGAAAATATTAAGTGCACAGAAGTAGTAATTGTGCCAATATATGTCCTGAGTAACTGGGTTTGTTCAAAGTGGCTTCTTTGAAAATGGAACAGAGATTGCTGTCTTCTTTCAAGCTGGACATACAGCCGTCTTATCTTTGTGAGCTTTCCTTGCAGGTAGTTCTGACCATGAGATGACATTTCTACGATGGAAAATGAATGGAAATGACATGTGCCATTTCAGGCTTCGCCATACAAACCTTGTAAGTGCCCCTGTGTGCTCTTCGGTTTCTTATCTGACTGGAATGCATGCTTCTCAGAGCCTCCAGGACAGGAAACTTTACCACGTGGCTGATGCAATGCTGGGAAAGAAAATTTCCACCAAAAGAAAGGTAGCCGAGGTGTGTGAAGGCTTTAGGCGTTAAGATGTCCACAGGAGAATTTGGAGTGAAAGTGCATGCACAGATTATATTTCAGAATTCAATGTGTGGCATACTTTGAGGTGTTTACATGGTATAACAATGTGGGAATGCGGATGAAGTTTTGTATGCAAGTATTTTTGGAATGGTATGTATGTATTAGAATATTTATGGTGCGTGTTTTCCATGTTGGTAAGGAGGATGGGGAAAATGAGCGTGTGCGTGTTTGCAATGCGGTATGACAGCACATGTGAATGGTGCATGACTGGTACTTGTTCTTACTCTAAGACCGTGATCCTGAGAGTATTAGGGGAGGTGTGTTTAAGATCTCAGAATGTTGAGTTCAGTGAAGATCTGAAGGCCTGGTATCTGAAGTGCCATATAGATTAGAAAGGCAACAGATGAAAGTAAATTTTCTTCAGGGCATATAACTTTATTAGACTTTGACCTAAAAAGGTTATCTGTGTGAGGAGATGTGGATTATTTATGGAATTCGCGTGTGCATGGGTGAGTCTGGTCATGATTATGTGATGAAATGAAGGTAAGCGTATACTCGGTAATGCTGCTAGAGACTGGGAAAGGCAGATAAAGAGTGAAAGCCTGTGTATATGAGAGAACAAGGGATATGCAGGACATGCAGAGCCCTACCTGGTATGAAGGAGGACAGATGTGTGAGTGAGTGTGTGAGGATCTCAGTTTGTGCTTCTCTGAGGGGAAGGTCTGAGTAAAATACCACACACACACACACACACACACACACACACACACACACACACACGTCAGCACTGTCTATTGCCTCAGTTCCAGCTGTCCCCGGCCTGCTATTTTGGAAACTTGTGCTGAGCGACCTTGCCCTGTCCTTGAAGGCACACTGCCTACTTGTCCCTCTGCAGGAGCCTTAGTCCTAGTCCTTCTTCCCTGAAGCCCCTTTTCTGTTTCTGAGGGGAAAATGGACTAAGTAGAGAGTAGGCTGAGCCATTGAGCTACATCTCTTGATTAAGTTCAGATCCCACCTTTGTTTATTCCTTACCATCCTCTTCAGGACGGGCATGCTCGGATGGGGTGGAGACAGCGATAGGATGTTCTGAGAAGGCAGGCTTTTCTTCTGCTGCCTGAATACAGGCTGCGGCCTCCACGGGCGACTCAGGCTGAGGCTCGTTGTCTTGGCTGACGCAGCGTCCTGGGCAATGGAATAAAATAGAACATTGAGATGAGGCATTTGCCGAGGTCTGTGTTAAGTCAAGAATTACATGTTGAGTGGACATGACATGTGAGGCATCATTACTACACACGACACCACTTCTCATAGAAATTAATACGAGCTTTCCGTTTCCAATTCCATTAATTCCAAACTATAAGTAAACTTGCTAAATGGTGTGTTTTGTGAATATCAGTGGGATTAGGTATCAAAGTGTTATTTGAATGTAATGTGCTTGCTGTTTAAATGCATAATGTGTTGGTTAAAACCGGGTTAAGGTTTAATGTAAGGTTGATTTGGGATTTGCTAATGTGAAAAGGGATCAACTTTGTGTGACTGAAAAGGTTAAAGTTGTGTGGGCCTTATGTCTGTTAGTTCTGCACACATTTATGTATGTAGATTGCATTATCAATAATGATATATTTATGTGCTTTATATATTATGTTGTTTAGGTAAGGAATGTTGTTACTGAGAATATACTCTTTGAGACTAAGAGCAGTTGGTGTATTTGCAAAATGTGAAGGAATAATGAAAGGGGATGTGAAAATGAAGGCATATAAAAGAAATGATACCTGTGCTTTGAACAAATGGCATAGAGTTCAGACGCATGGGTAACATTAGATGTGTGGTAACACGTGATTGCATTAGAAATTAAAAGTATGAGAGATTGAGTTCTGAAGGGATTAAGATAAAATATGGGAACTAAGGCCTAGCAGTCTAACTCTTAAGCATTCACCAAATAGAAGTGTGTCCATAGTGAAAAATACATGCAATAGAATACCCACAACATCACTTTTTCAAGCAGTTCAGACTGAAAGCAACCCTAATGATCAGATAATTATAGTCAATGAAAATATAATATTCGTGCAATGATATACATGTACCAAAAAGGAACAAAATTAACGTCATACGCAACATGGATAAATTCCACAAATATAGTGATTAGTGATAGGAGCTAGACACAAAGTACATATTCTGCCCTTCTATTTCCATAAAATGTAAAAACAAGGATACTAATCTAGGGTCTTAGGAGTCAGAGAAATTAGACCTGTTTGCATGGGATGGACACAAATCCACCGTGGAGAATTTAGATGCATGTGGAAGATTGTAGGGAAATGAATGATGGGACAGTGACAGCAAAGGGGTCTCATTTGGGATGAATGTGAATGGGAAACACTGGCTATGAAAAGATGTGGATGTGATGGTGTCTTTGCCTGGGTATCTCTGCACTCTACGTCAAGTTCAGTTCTTGAGGATCCTACCACATTGGGCCTTTGATAAGTTAGTGCTTCTCAGGTTCCTGGTAATATGACATGCCCTTGGCCAGCTCACAGGAACATATTCTTCCATGTTTCTCTGATCAAACTCTCATCCCCTTAGGCCCTCTTCCTTTATTTCCTCAAATAGAACACTGTTCTCCACTGATCTCCTTGGGCTCACTCCAGCTGTTTTCAATGTTTTTCCTTGGAAAGTATTGCTTCTATGCTGATCCCACTGAGAAGATGCAGAATCATTGGAGTATCGGTTTGTACTGGGCAGCCTATTGTTGATTAATGGGCAGGAAGGCTCAGCTGAACTCCGGGTTCTGTCTAGATCCCACCTACCTTTGCATCCTACTCACAGTCCCTTCTTACCAGCATCATTTCCCTTGTCTTTAGAAGAGATGCTTTCTGAACAAGAGGCCTTCCGTGCTTTCTGGCTTTGAGTTAGGGCCACTGCCTTGTGTCTGCGCTGCAAAGCACCTTCTCGTGAATTCAGCTTTGCTGAGAAATTAAATAAAAATAATAGCTATGCAGTCAATGATCGTTGTTTGTGTATTCATCTGTCCGTTAAGCAAGGAGTCTACTATGTACCACATTCATTGAGCACACACAAGCCTGGATGGATAGTGGAATGTGGTTCCTATGAAAATATTAAGTGCACAGAAGTAGTAATTGTGCCAATATATGTCCTGAGTAACTGGGTTTGTTCAAAGTGGCTTCTTTGAAAATGGAACAGAGATTGCTGTCTTCTTTCAAGCTGGACATACAGCCGTCTTATCTTTGTGAGCTTTCCTTGCAGGTAGTTCTGACCATGAGATGACATTTCTACGATGGAAAATGAATGGAAATGACATGTGCCATTTCAGGCTTCGCCATACAAACCTTGTAAGTGCCCCTGTGTGCTCTTCGGTTTCTTATCTGACTGGAATGCATGCTTCTCAGAGCCTCCAGGACAGGAAACTTTACCACGTGGCTGATGCAATGCTGGGAAAGAAAATTTCCACCAAAAGAAAGGTAGCCGAGGTGTGTGAAGGCTTTAGGCGTTAAGATGTCCACAGGAGAATTTGGAGTGAAAGTGCATGCACAGATTATATTTCAGAATTCAATGTGTGGCATACTTTGAGGTGTTTACATGGTATAACAATGTGGGAATGCGGATGAAGTTTTGTATGCAAGTATTTTTGGAATGGTATGTATGTATTAGAATATTTATGGTGCGTGTTTTCCATGTTGGTAAGGAGGATGGGGAAAATGAGCGTGTGCGTGTTTGCAATGCGGTATGACAGCACATGTGAATGGTGCATGACTGGTACTTGTTCTTACTCTAAGACCGTGATCCTGAGAGTATTAGGGGAGGTGTGTTTAAGATCTCAGAATGTTGAGTTCAGTGAAGATCTGAAGGCCTGGTATCTGAAGTGCCATATAGATTAGAAAGGCAACAGATGAAAGTAAATTTTCTTCAGGGCATATAACTTTATTAGACTTTGACCTAAAAAGGTTATCTGTGTGAGGAGATGTGGATTATTTATGGAATTCGCGTGTGCATGGGTGAGTCTGGTCATGATTATGTGATGAAATGAAGGTAAGCGTATACTCGGTAATGCTGCTAGAGACTGGGAAAGGCAGATAAAGAGTGAAAGCCTGTGTATATGAGAGAACAAGGGATATGCAGGACATGCAGAGCCCTACCTGGTATGAAGGAGGACAGATGTGTGAGTGAGTGTGTGAGGATCTCAGTTTGTGCTTCTCTGAGGGGAAGGTCTGAGTAAAATACCACACACACACACACACACACACACACACACACACACACACACACGTCAGCACTGTCTATTGCCTCAGTTCCAGCTGTCCCCGGCCTGCTATTTTGGAAACTTGTGCTGAGCGACCTTGCCCTGTCCTTGAAGGCACACTGCCTACTTGTCCCTCTGCAGGAGCCTTAGTCCTAGTCCTTCTTCCCTGAAGCCCCTTTTCTGTTTCTGAGGGGAAAATGGACTAAGTAGAGAGTAGGCTGAGCCATTGAGCTACATCTCTTGATTAAGTTCAGATCCCACCTTTGTTTATTCCTTACCATCCTCTTCAGGACGGGCATGCTCGGATGGGGTGGAGACAGCGATAGGATGTTCTGAGAAGGCAGGCTTTTCTTCTGCTGCCTGAATACAGGCTGCGGCCTCCACGGGCGACTCAGGCTGAGGCTCGTTGTCTTGGCTGACGCAGCGTCCTGGGCAATGGAATAAAATAGAACATTGAGATGAGGCATTTGCCGAGGTCTGTGTTAAGTCAAGAATTACATGTTGAGTGGACATGACATGTGAGGCATCATTACTACACACGACACCACTTCTCATAGAAATTAATACGAGCTTTCCGTTTCCAATTCCATTAATTCCAAACTATAAGTAAACTTGCTAAATGGTGTGTTTTGTGAATATCAGTGGGATTAGGTATCAAAGTGTTATTTGAATGTAATGTGCTTGCTGTTTAAATGCATAATGTGTTGGTTAAAACCGGGTTAAGGTTTAATGTAAGGTTGATTTGGGATTTGCTAATGTGAAAAGGGATCAACTTTGTGTGACTGAAAAGGTTAAAGTTGTGTGGGCCTTATGTCTGTTAGTTCTGCACACATTTATGTATGTAGATTGCATTATCAATAATGATATATTTATGTGCTTTATATATTATGTTGTTTAGGTAAGGAATGTTGTTACTGAGAATATACTCTTTGAGACTAAGAGCAGTTGGTGTATTTGCAAAATGTGAAGGAATAATGAAAGGGGATGTGAAAATGAAGGCATATAAAAGAAATGATACCTGTGCTTTGAACAAATGGCATAGAGTTCAGAGAAGCATGGGTAACATTAGATGTGTGGTAACACGTGATTGCATTAGAAATTAAAAGTATGAGAGATTGAGTTCTGAAGGGATTAAGATAAAATATGGGAACTAAGGCCTAGCAGTCTAACTCTTAAGCATTCACCAAATAGAAGTGTGTCCATAGTGAAAAATACATGCAATAGAATACCCACAACATCACTTTTTCAAGCAGTTCAGACTGAAAGCAACCCTAATGATCAGATAATTATAGTCAATGAAAATATAATATTCGTGCAATGATATACATGTACCAAAAAGGAACAAAATTAACGTCATACGCAACATGGATAAATTCCACAAATATAGTGATTAGTGATAGGAGCTAGACACAAAGTACATATTCTGCCCTTCTATTTCCATAAAATGTAAAAACAAGGATACTAATCTAGGGTCTTAGGAGTCAGAGAAATTAGACCTGTTTGCATGGGATGGACACAAATCCACCGTGGAGAATTTAGATGCATGTGGAAGATTGTAGGGAAATGAATGATGGGACAGTGACAGCAAAGGGGTCTCATTTGGGATGAATGTGAATGGGAAACACTGGCTATGAAAAGATGTGGATGTGATGGTGTCTTTGCCTGGGTATCTCTGCACTCTACGTCAAGTTCAGTTCTTGAGGATCCTACCACATTGGGCCTTTGATAAGTTAGTGCTTCTCAGGTTCCTGGTAATATGACATGCCCTTGGCCAGCTCACAGGAACATATTCTTCCATGTTTCTCTGATCAAACTCTCATCCCCTTAGGCCCTCTTCCTTTATTTCCTCAAATAGAACACTGTTCTCCACTGATCTCCTTGGGCTCACTCCAGCTGTTTTCAATGTTTTTCCTTGGAAAGTATTGCTTCTATGCTGATCCCACTGAGAAGATGCAGAATCATTGGAGTATCGGTTTGTACTGGGCAGCCTATTGTTGATTAATGGGCAGGAAGGCTCAGCTGAACTCCGGGTTCTGTCTAGATCCCACCTACCTTTGCATCCTACTCACAGTCCCTTCTTACCAGCATCATTTCCCTTGTCTTTAGAAGAGATGCTTTCTGAACAAGAGGCCTTCCGTGCTTTCTGGCTTTGAGTTAGGGCCACTGCCTTGTGTCTGCGCTGCAAAGCACCTTCTCGTGAATTCAGCTTTGCTGAGAAATTAAATAAAAATAATAGCTATGCAGTCAATGATCGTTGTTTGTGTATTCATCTGTCCGTTAAGCAAGGAGTCTACTATGTACCACATTCATTGAGCACACACAAGCCTGGATGGATAGTGGAATGTGGTTCCTATGAAAATATTAAGTTCACAGAAGTAGTAATTGTGCCAATATATGTCCTGAGTAACTGGGTTTGTTCAAAGTGGCTTCTTTGAAAATGGAACAGAGATTGCTGTCTTCTTTCAAGCTGGACATACAGCCGTCTTATCTTTGTGAGCTTTCCTTGCAGGTAGTTCTGACCATGAGATGACATTTCTACGATGGAAAATGAATGGAAATGACATGTGCCATTTCAGGCTTCGCCATACAAACCTTGTAAGTGCCCCTGTGTGCTCTTCGGTTTCTTATCTGACTGGAATGCATGCTTCTCAGAGCCTCCAGGACAGGAAACTTTACCACGTGGCTGATGCAATGCTGGGAAAGAAAATTTCCACCAAAAGAAAGGTAGCCGAGGTGTGTGAAGGCTTTAGGCGTTAAGATGTCCACAGGAGAATTTGGAGTGAAAGTGCATGCACAGATTATATTTCAGAATTCAATGTGTGGCATACTTTGAGGTGTTTACATGGTATAACAATGTGGGAATGCGGATGAAGTTTTGTATGCAAGTATTTTTGGAATGGTATGTATGTATTAGAATATTTATGGTGCGTGTTTTCCATGTTGGTAAGGAGGATGGGGAAAATGAGCGTGTGCGTGTTTGCAATGCGGTATGACAGCACATGTGAATGGTGCATGACTGGTACTTGTTCTTACTCTAAGACCGTGATCCTGAGAGTATTAGGGGAGGTGTGTTTAAGATCTCAGAATGTTGAGTTCAGTGAAGATCTGAAGGCCTGGTATCTGAAGTGCCATATAGATTAGAAAGGCAACAGATGAAAGTAAATTTTCTTCAGGGCATATAACTTTATTAGACTTTGACCTAAAAAGGTTATCTGTGTGAGGAGATGTGGATTATTTATGGAATTCGCGTGTGCATGGGTGAGTCTGGTCATGATTATGTGATGAAATGAAGGTAAGCGTATACTCGGTAATGCTGCTAGAGACTGGGAAAGGCAGATAAAGAGTGAAAGCCTGTGTATATGAGAGAACAAGGGATATGCAGGACATGCAGAGCCCTACCTGGTATGAAGGAGGACAGATGTGTGAGTGAGTGTGTGAGGATCTCAGTTTGTGCTTCTCTGAGGGGAAGGTCTGAGTAAAATACCACACACACACACACACACACACACACACACACACACACACACACGTCAGCACTGTCTATTGCCTCAGTTCCAGCTGTCCCCGGCCTGCTATTTTGGAAACTTGTGCTGAGCGACCTTGCCCTGTCCTTGAAGGCACACTGCCTACTTGTCCCTCTGCAGGAGCCTTAGTCCTAGTCCTTCTTCCCTGAAGCCCCTTTTCTGTTTCTGAGGGGAAAATGGACTAAGTAGAGAGTAGGCTGAGCCATTGAGCTACATCTCTTGATTAAGTTCAGATCCCACCTTTGTTTATTCCTTACCATCCTCTTCAGGACGGGCATGCTCGGATGGGGTGGAGACAGCGATAGGATGTTCTGAGAAGGCAGGCTTTTCTTCTGCTGCCTGAATACAGGCTGCGGCCTCCACGGGCGACTCAGGCTGAGGCTCGTTGTCTTGGCTGACGCAGCGTCCTGGGCAATGGAATAAAATAGAACATTGAGATGAGGCATTTGCCGAGGTCTGTGTTAAGTCAAGAATTACATGTTGAGTGGACATGACATGTGAGGCATCATTACTACACACGACACCACTTCTCATAGAAATTAATACGAGCTTTCCGTTTCCAATTCCATTAATTCCAAACTATAAGTAAACTTGCTAAATGGTGTGTTTTGTGAATATCAGTGGGATTAGGTATCAAAGTGTTATTTGAATGTAATGTGCTTGCTGTTTAAATGCATAATGTGTTGGTTAAAACCGGGTTAAGGTTTAATGTAAGGTTGATTTGGGATTTGCTAATGTGAAAAGGGATCAACTTTGTGTGACTGAAAAGGTTAAAGTTGTGTGGGCCTTATGTCTGTTAGTTCTGCACACATTTATGTATGTAGATTGCATTATCAATAATGATATATTTATGTGCTTTATATATTATGTTGTTTAGGTAAGGAATGTTGTTACTGAGAATATACTCTTTGAGACTAAGAGCAGTTGGTGTATTTGCAAAATGTGAAGGAATAATGAAAGGGGATGTGAAAATGAAGGCATATAAAAGAAATGATACCTGTGCTTTGAACAAATGGCATAGAGTTCAGACGCATGGGTAACATTAGATGTGTGGTAACACGTGATTGCATTAGAAATTAAAAGTATGAGAGATTGAGTTCTGAAGGGATTAAGATAAAATATGGGAACTAAGGCCTAGCAGTCTAACTCTTAAGCATTCACCAAATAGAAGTGTGTCCATAGTGAAAAATACATGCAATAGAATACCCACAACATCACTTTTTCAAGCAGTTCAGACTGAAAGCAACCCTAATGATCAGATAATTATAGTCAATGAAAATATAATATTCGTGCAATGATATACATGTACCAAAAAGGAACAAAATTAACGTCATACGCAACATGGATAAATTCCACAAATATAGTGATTAGTGATAGGAGCTAGACACAAAGTACATATTCTGCCCTTCTATTTCCATAAAATGTAAAAACAAGGATACTAATCTAGGGTCTTAGGAGTCAGAGAAATTAGACCTGTTTGCATGGGATGGACACAAATCCACCGTGGAGAATTTAGATGCATGTGGAAGATTGTAGGGAAATGAATGATGGGACAGTGACAGCAAAGGGGTCTCATTTGGGATGAATGTGAATGGGAAACACTGGCTATGAAAAGATGTGGATGTGATGGTGTCTTTGCCTGGGTATCTCTGCACTCTACGTCAAGTTCAGTTCTTGAGGATCCTACCACATTGGGCCTTTGATAAGTTAGTGCTTCTCAGGTTCCTGGTAATATGACATGCCCTTGGCCAGCTCACAGGAACATATTCTTCCATGTTTCTCTGATCAAACTCTCATCCCCTTAGGCCCTCTTCCTTTATTTCCTCAAATAGAACACTGTTCTCCACTGATCTCCTTGGGCTCACTCCAGCTGTTTTCAATGTTTTTCCTTGGAAAGTATTGCTTCTATGCTGATCCCACTGAGAAGATGCAGAATCATTGGAGTATCGGTTTGTACTGGGCAGCCTATTGTTGATTAATGGGCAGGAAGGCTCAGCTGAACTCCGGGTTCTGTCTAGATCCCACCTACCTTTGCATCCTACTCACAGTCCCTTCTTACCAGCATCATTTCCCTTGTCTTTAGAAGAGATGCTTTCTGAACAAGAGGCCTTCCGTGCTTTCTGGCTTTGAGTTAGGGCCACTGCCTTGTGTCTGCGCTGCAAAGCACCTTCTCGTGAATTCAGCTTTGCTGAGAAATTAAATAAAAATAATAGCTATGCAGTCAATGATCGTTGTTTGTGTATTCATCTGTCCGTTAAGCAAGGAGTCTACTATGTACCACATTCATTGAGCACACACAAGCCTGGATGGATAGTGGAATGTGGTTCCTATGAAAATATTAAGTGCACAGAAGTAGTAATTGTGCCAATATATGTCCTGAGTAACTGGGTTTGTTCAAAGTGGCTTCTTTGAAAATGGAACAGAGATTGCTGTCTTCTTTCAAGCTGGACATACAGCCGTCTTATCTTTGTGAGCTTTCCTTGCAGGTAGTTCTGACCATGAGATGACATTTCTACGATGGAAAATGAATGGAAATGACATGTGCCATTTCAGGCTTCGCCATACAAACCTTGTAAGTGCCCCTGTGTGCTCTTCGGTTTCTTATCTGACTGGAATGCATGCTTCTCAGAGCCTCCAGGACAGGAAACTTTACCACGTGGCTGATGCAATGCTGGGAAAGAAAATTTCCACCAAAAGAAAGGTAGCCGAGGTGTGTGAAGGCTTTAGGCGTTAAGATGTCCACAGGAGAATTTGGAGTGAAAGTGCATGCACAGATTATATTTCAGAATTCAATGTGTGGCATACTTTGAGGTGTTTACATGGTATAACAATGTGGGAATGCGGATGAAGTTTTGTATGCAAGTATTTTTGGAATGGTATGTATGTATTAGAATATTTATGGTGCGTGTTTTCCATGTTGGTAAGGAGGATGGGGAAAATGAGCGTGTGCGTGTTTGCAATGCGGTATGACAGCACATGTGAATGGTGCATGACTGGTACTTGTTCTTACTCTAAGACCGTGATCCTGAGAGTATTAGGGGAGGTGTGTTTAAGATCTCAGAATGTTGAGTTCAGTGAAGATCTGAAGGCCTGGTATCTGAAGTGCCATATAGATTAGAAAGGCAACAGATGAAAGTAAATTTTCTTCAGGGCATATAACTTTATTAGACTTTGACCTAAAAAGGTTATCTGTGTGAGGAGATGTGGATTATTTATGGAATTCGCGTGTGCATGGGTGAGTCTGGTCATGATTATGTGATGAAATGAAGGTAAGCGTATACTCGGTAATGCTGCTAGAGACTGGGAAAGGCAGATAAAGAGTGAAAGCCTGTGTATATGAGAGAACAAGGGATATGCAGGACATGCAGAGCCCTACCTGGTATGAAGGAGGACAGATGTGTGAGTGAGTGTGTGAGGATCTCAGTTTGTGCTTCTCTGAGGGGAAGGTCTGAGTAAAATACCACACACACACACACACACACACACACACACACACACACACACGTCAGCACTGTCTATTGCCTCAGTTCCAGCTGTCCCCGGCCTGCTATTTTGGAAACTTGTGCTGAGCGACCTTGCCCTGTCCTTGAAGGCACACTGCCTACTTGTCCCTCTGCAGGAGCCTTAGTCCTAGTCCTTCTTCCCTGAAGCCCCTTTTCTGTTTCTGAGGGGAAAATGGACTAAGTAGAGAGTAGGCTGAGCCATTGAGCTACATCTCTTGATTAAGTTCAGATCCCACCTTTGTTTATTCCTTACCATCCTCTTCAGGACGGGCATGCTCGGATGGGGTGGAGACAGCGATAGGATGTTCTGAGAAGGCAGGCTTTTCTTCTGCTGCCTGAATACAGGCTGCGGCCTCCACGGGCGACTCAGGCTGAGGCTCGTTGTCTTGGCTGACGCAGCGTCCTGGGCAATGGAATAAAATAGAACATTGAGATGAGGCATTTGCCGAGGTCTGTGTTAAGTCAAGAATTACATGTTGAGTGGACATGACATGTGAGGCATCATTACTACACACGACACCACTTCTCATAGAAATTAATACGAGCTTTCCGTTTCCAATTCCATTAATTCCAAACTATAAGTAAACTTGCTAAATGGTGTGTTTTGTGAATATCAGTGGGATTAGGTATCAAAGTGTTATTTGAATGTAATGTGCTTGCTGTTTAAATGCATAATGTGTTGGTTAAAACCGGGTTAAGGTTTAATGTAAGGTTGATTTGGTATTTGCTAATGTGAAATGGGATCAACTTTGTGTGACTGAAAAGGTTAAAGTTGTGTGTGCCTTATGTCTGTTAGTTCCGCACACATTTATGTATGTAGATTGCATTATCAATAATGATATATTTATGTGCTTTATATATTATGTTGTTTAGGTAAGGAATGTTGTTACTGAGAATATACTCTTTGAGACTAAGAGCAGTTGGTGTATTTGCAAAATGTGAGGGAATAATGAAAGGGGATGTGAAAATGAAGGCATATAAAAGAAATGATACCTGTGCTTTGAACAAATGGCATAGAGTTCAGAGAAGCATGGGTAACATTAGATGTGTGGTAACACGTGATTGCATTAGAAATTAAAAGTATGAGAGATTGAGTTCTGAAGGGATTAAGATAAAATATGGGAACTAAGGCCTAGCAGTCTAACTCTTAAGCATTCACCAAATAGAAGTGTTTCCATAGTGAAAAATACATGCAATAGAATACCCACAACATCACTTTTTCAAGCAGTTCAGACTGAAAGCAACCCTAATGATCAGATAATTATAGTCAATGAAAATGTAATATTCGTGCATTGATATACATGTACCAAAAAGGAACAAAATTAACGTCATATGCAACATGGATAAATTCCACCAAAATAGTGATTAGTGATAGGAGCTAGACACAAAGTATATATTGTGCCCTTCTATTTCCATAAAATGTAAAAACAAGGATACTAATCTAGGGTCTTAGGAGTCAGAGAAATTAGACCTGTTTGCATGGGATGGACACAAATCCACCGTGGAGAATTTAGATGCATGTGGAAGATTGTAGGGAAATGAATGATGGGACAGTGACAGCAAAGGGGTCTCATTTGGGATGAATGTGAACGGGAAACACTGGCTATGAAAAGATGTGGATGTGATGGTCTCTTTGCCTGGGTATCTCTGCACTCTACGTCAAGTTCAGTTCTTGAGGATCCGACCACATTGGGCCTTTGATAAGTTAGTGCTTCTCAGGTTCCTGGTAATATGACATGCCCTTGGCCAGCTCACAGGAACATATTCTTCCATGTTTCTCTGATCAAACTCTCATCCCCTTAGGCCCTCTTCCTTTATTTCCTCAAATAGAACACTGTTCTCCACTGATCTCCTTGGCCTCACTCCAGCTGTTTTCAATGTTTTTCCTTGGAAAGTATTGCTTCTATGCTGATCCCACTGAGAAGATGCAGAATCATTGTAGTATCGGTTTGTACTGGGCAGCCTATTGTTGATTAATGGGCAGGAACGCTCAGCTGAACTCCGGGTTCTGTCTAGATCCCACCTACCTTTGCATCCTACTCAACAGTCCCTTCTTACCAGCATCATTTCCCTTGTCTTTAGAAGAGATGCTTTCTGAACAAGAGGCCTTCCGTGCTTTCTGGCGTTGAGTTAGGGCCACTGCCTTGTGTCTGCGCTGCAAGGCACCTTCTCGTGAATTCAGCTTTGCTGAGAAATTAAATAAAAATAATAGCTATGCAGTCCATGAAGGTTGTTTGTGTATTCATCTGTCCATTAAGCAAGGACTCTACTATGTACCACATTCATTGAGCACACACAAGCCTGGATGGATAGTGGAATGTGGTTCTTATGAAAATATTAAGTGCACAGAAGTAGTTATTGTGCCAATATATGTCCTGAGTAACTGGGTTTGTTCAAAGCGGTTTCTTTGAAAATGGAACAGAGATTGCTGTCTTCTTTCAAGCTGGACATACAGCCGTCTTATCTTTGTGAGCTTTCCTTGCAGGTAGTTCTGACCATGAGATGACATTTCTACAATGGAAAATGAATGGAAATGACATGTGCCATTTCAGGCTTCGCCATACAAACCTTGTAAGTGCTCCTGTGTGCTCTTCGGTTTCCTATCTGACTGGAATGCATGCTTCTCAGAGCCTCCAGGACAGTAAACTTTACCACGTGGCTGATGCAATGCTGGGAAAGAAAATTTCCACCATAAGAAAGGTAGCCGAGGTGTGTGAAGGCTTTAGGCGTTAAGATGTCCACAGGAGAATTTGGAGTGAAAGTGCATGCACAGATTATATTTCAGAATTCAGTGTGTGGCATACTATGAGGTGTTTACATGGTATAACAATGTGGGAATGCGGATGAAGTTTTGTATGCAAGTATTTTTGAAATGGTATGTATGTATCAGAATATTTATGGTGTGTGTTTTCCATGTTGGTAAGGAGGATGGGGAAAATGAGCGTGTGCGTGTTTGCAATGCGGTATGACAGCACATGTGAATGGTGCATGACTGGTACTTGTTCTTACTCTAAGACAGTGATCCTGAGAGTATTAGGGGAGGTGTGTTTAAGATCTCAGAATGTTGAGTTCAGTGAAGATCTGAAGGCCTGGTATCTGAAGTGCCATATAGATTAGGAAGGCAACAGATGAAAGTAAATTTTCTTCAGGGCATATAACTTTATTAGACTTTGACCTAAAAAGGTTATCTGTGTGAGGAGATGTGGATTATTTATGGAATTCGCGTGTGCATGGGTGAGTCTGGTCATGATTATGTGATGAAATGAAGGTAAGCGTATACTCGGTAATGCTGCTATTGACTGGGAAAGGCAGATAAAGAGTGAAAGCCTGTGTATATGAGAGAACAAGGGATATGCAGGACATGCAGAGCCCTACCTGGTATGAAGTAGGACAGATGTGTGAGTGAGTGTGTGAGGATCTCAGTTTGTGCTTTCCTGAGGGGAAGGTCTGAGTAAAATACCACACACACACACACACACACACACACACACACACACACACACACACGTCAGCACTGTCTATTGCCTCAGTTCCAGCTGTACCCGGCCTGCTATTTTGGAAACTTGTGCTGAGCGACCTTGCCCTGTCCTTGAAGGCACACTGCCTACTTGTCCCTCTGCAGAAGCCTTAGTCCTAGTCCTTCTTCCCTGAAGCCCCTTTTCTGTTTCTGAGGGGAAAATGGACTAAAAAGAGAGTAGGCTGAGCCATTGAGCTACATCTCTTGATTAAGTTCAGATCCCACCTTTGTTTATTCCTTACCATCCTCTTCAGGACGGGCATGCTCGGATGGGGTGGAGACAGCGATAGGATGTTCTGAGAAGGCAGGCTTTTCACCTGCTGCCTGACTACAGGCTGCGGCCTCCACGGGCGACTCAGGCTGAGGCTCGTTGTCTTGGCTGACGCAGCGTCCTGGGCAATGGAATAAAATAGAACATTGAGATGAGGCATTTGCCGAGGTCTGTGTTAAGTCAAGAATTACATGTTGAGTGGACATGACATGTGAGGCATCATTACTACACACGACACCACTTCTCATAGAAATTAATACGAGCTTTCCGTTTCCAATTCCATTAACTCCAAACTATAAGTAAACTTGCTAAATGGTGTGTTTTGTGAATATCAGTGGGATTAGGTATCAAAGTGTTATTTGAATGTAATGTGCTTGCTGTTTAAATGCATAATGTGTTGGTTAAAACCGGGTTAAGGTTTAATGTAAGGTTGATTTGGTATTTGCTAATGTGAAATGGGATCAACTTTGTGTGACTGAAAAGGTTAAAGTTG
The DNA here is from genome assembly GCF_951640355.1 of Cnephaeus nilssonii. Lineage (NCBI taxonomy): Eukaryota > Metazoa > Chordata > Mammalia > Chiroptera > Vespertilionidae > Cnephaeus > Cnephaeus nilssonii. The sequence continues at coordinate 53,691,254 of NC_137089.1, read as the reverse complement.
TGTGTGCCTTATGTCTGTTAGTTCCGCACACATTTATGTATGTAGATTGCATTATCAATAATGATATATTTATGTGCTTTATATATTATGTTGTTTAGGTAAGGAATGTTGTTACTGAGAATATACTCTTTGAGACTAAGAGCAGTTGGTGTATTTGCAAAATGTGAGGGAATAATGAAAGGGGATGTGAAAATGAAGGCATATAAAAGAAATGATACCTGTGCTTTGAACAAATGGCATAGAGTTCAGAGAAGCATGGGTAACATTAGATGTGTGGTAACACGTGATTGCATTAGAAATTAAAAGTATGAGAGATTGAGTTCTGAAGGGATTAAGATAAAATATGGGAACTAAGGCCTAGCAGTCTAACTCTTAAGCATTCACCAAATAGAAGTGTTTCCATAGTGAAAAATACATGCAATAGAATACCCACAACATCACTTTTTCAAGCAGTTCAGACTGAAAGCAACCCTAATGATCAGATAATTATAGTCAATGAAAATGTAATATTCGTGCATTGATATACATGTACCAAAAAGGAACAAAATTAACGTCATATGCAACATGGATAAATTCCACCAAAATAGTGATTAGTGATAGGAGCTAGACACAAAGTATATATTGTGCCCTTCTATTTCCATAAAATGTAAAAACAAGGATACTAATCTAGGGTCTTAGGAGTCAGAGAAATTAGACCTGTTTGCATGGGATGGACACAAATCCACCGTGGAGAATTTAGATGCATGTGGAAGATTGTAGGGAAATGAATGATGGGACAGTGACAGCAAAGGGGTCTCATTTGGGATGAATGTGAACGGGAAACACTGGCTATGAAAAGATGTGGATGTGATGGTCTCTTTGCCTGGGTATCTCTGCACTCTACGTCAAGTTCAGTTCTTGAGGATCCGACCACATTGGGCCTTTGATAAGTTAGTGCTTCTCAGGTTCCTGGTAATATGACATGCCCTTGGCCAGCTCACAGGAACATATTCTTCCATGTTTCTCTGATCAAACTCTCATCCCCTTAGGCCCTCTTCCTTTATTTCCTCAAATAGAACACTGTTCTCCACTGATCTCCTTGGCCTCACTCCAGCTGTTTTCAATGTTTTTCCTTGGAAAGTATTGCTTCTATGCTGATCCCACTGAGAAGATGCAGAATCATTGTAGTATCGGTTTGTACTGGGCAGCCTATTGTTGATTAATGGGCAGGAAGGCTCAGCTGAACTCCGGGTTCTGTCTAGATCCCACCTACCTTTGCATCCTACTCACAGTCCCTTCTTACCAGCATCATTTCCCTTTTCTTTAGAAGAGATGCTTTCTGAACAAGAGGCCTTCCGTGCTTTCTGGCTTTGAGTTAGGGCCACTGCCTTGTGTCTGCGCTGCAAAGCACCTTCTCGTGAATTCAGCTTTGCTGAGAAATTAAATAAAAATAATAGCTATGCAGTCAATGATCGTTGTTTGTGTATTCATCTGTCCGTTAAGCAAGGAGTCTACTATGTACCACATTCATTGAGCACACACAAGCCTGGATGGATAGTGGAATGTGGTTCCTATGAAAATATTAAGTTCACAGAAGTAGTAATTGTGCCAATATATGTCCTGAGTAACTGGGTTTGTTCAAAGTGGCTTCTTTGAAAATGGAACAGAGATTGCTGTCTTCTTTCAAGCTGGACATACAGCCGTCTTATCTTTGTGAGCTTTCCTTGCAGGTAGTTCTGACCATGAGATGACATTTCTACGATGGAAAATGAATGGAAATGACATGTGCCATTTCAGGCTTCGCCATACAAACCTTGTAAGTGCCCCTGTGTGCTCTTCGGTTTCTTATCTGACTGGAATGCATGCTTCTCAGAGCCTCCAGGACAGGAAACTTTACCACGTGGCTGATGCAATGCTGGGAAAGAAAATTTCCACCAAAAGAAAGGTAGCCGAGGTGTGTGAAGGCTTTAGGCGTTAAGATGTCCACAGGAGAATTTGGAGTGAAAGTGCATGCACAGATTATATTTCAGAATTCAATGTGTGGCATACTTTGAGGTGTTTACATGGTATAACAATGTGGGAATGCGGATGAAGTTTTGTATGCAAGTATTTTTGGAATGGTATGTATGTATTAGAATATTTATGGTGCGTGTTTTCCATGTTGGTAAGGAGGATGGGGAAAATGAGCGTGTGCGTGTTTGCAATGCGGTATGACAGCACATGTGAATGGTGCATGACTGGTACTTGTTCTTACTCTAAGACCGTGATCCTGAGAGTATTAGGGGAGGTGTGTTTAAGATCTCAGAATGTTGAGTTCAGTGAAGATCTGAAGGCCTGGTATCTGAAGTGCCATATAGATTAGAAAGGCAACAGATGAAAGTAAATTTTCTTCAGGGCATATAACTTTATTAGACTTTGACCTAAAAAGGTTATCTGTGTGAGGAGATGTGGATTATTTATGGAATTCGCGTGTGCATGGGTGAGTCTGGTCATGATTATGTGATGAAATGAAGGTAAGCGTATACTCGGTAATGCTGCTAGAGACTGGGAAAGGCAGATAAAGAGTGAAAGCCTGTGTATATGAGAGAACAAGGGATATGCAGGACATGCAGAGCCCTACCTGGTATGAAGGAGGACAGATGTGTGAGTGAGTGTGTGAGGATCTCAGTTTGTGCTTCTCTGAGGGGAAGGTCTGAGTAAAATACCACACACACACACACACACACACACACACACACACACACACACACGTCAGCACTGTCTATTGCCTCAGTTCCAGCTGTCCCCGGCCTGCTATTTTGGAAACTTGTGCTGAGCGACCTTGCCCTGTCCTTGAAGGCACACTGCCTACTTGTCCCTCTGCAGGAGCCTTAGTCCTAGTCCTTCTTCCCTGAAGCCCCTTTTCTGTTTCTGAGGGGAAAATGGACTAAGTAGAGAGTAGGCTGAGCCATTGAGCTACATCTCTTGATTAAGTTCAGATCCCACCTTTGTTTATTCCTTACCATCCTCTTCAGGACGGGCATGCTCGGATGGGGTGGAGACAGCGATAGGATGTTCTGAGAAGGCAGGCTTTTCTTCTGCTGCCTGAATACAGGCTGCGGCCTCCACGGGCGACTCAGGCTGAGGCTCGTTGTCTTGGCTGACGCAGCGTCCTGGGCAATGGAATAAAATAGAACATTGAGATGAGGCATTTGCCGAGGTCTGTGTTAAGTCAAGAATTACATGTTGAGTGGACATGACATGTGAGGCATCATTACTACACACGACACCACTTCTCATAGAAATTAATACGAGCTTTCCGTTTCCAATTCCATTAATTCCAAACTATAAGTAAACTTGCTAAATGGTGTGTTTTGTGAATATCAGTGGGATTAGGTATCAAAGTGTTATTTGAATGTAATGTGCTTGCTGTTTAAATGCATAATGTGTTGGTTAAAACCGGGTTAAGGTTTAATGTAAGGTTGATTTGGGATTTGCTAATGTGAAAAGGGATCAACTTTGTGTGACTGAAAAGGTTAAAGTTGTGTGGGCCTTATGTCTGTTAGTTCTGCACACATTTATGTATGTAGATTGCATTATCAATAATGATATATTTATGTGCTTTATATATTATGTTGTTTAGGTAAGGAATGTTGTTACTGAGAATATACTCTTTGAGACTAAGAGCAGTTGGTGTATTTGCAAAATGTGAAGGAATAATGAAAGGGGATGTGAAAATGAAGGCATATAAAAGAAATGATACCTGTGCTTTGAACAAATGGCATAGAGTTCAGAGAAGCATGGGTAACATTAGATGTGTGGTAACACGTGATTGCATTAGAAATTAAAAGTATGAGAGATTGAGTTCTGAAGGGATTAAGATAAAATATGGGAACTAAGGCCTAGCAGTCTAACTCTTAAGCATTCACCAAATAGAAGTGTGTCCATAGTGAAAAATACATGCAATAGAATACCCACAACATCACTTTTTCAAGCAGTTCAGACTGAAAGCAACCCTAATGATCAGATAATTATAGTCAATGAAAATATAATATTCGTGCAATGATATACATGTACCAAAAAGGAACAAAATTAACGTCATACGCAACATGGATAAATTCCACAAATATAGTGATTAGTGATAGGAGCTAGACACAAAGTACATATTCTGCCCTTCTATTTCCATAAAATGTAAAAACAAGGATACTAATCTAGGGTCTTAGGAGTCAGAGAAATTAGACCTGTTTGCATGGGATGGACACAAATCCACCGTGGAGAATTTAGATGCATGTGGAAGATTGTAGGGAAATGAATGATGGGACAGTGACAGCAAAGGGGTCTCATTTGGGATGAATGTGAATGGGAAACACTGGCTATGAAAAGATGTGGATGTGATGGTGTCTTTGCCTGGGTATCTCTGCACTCTACGTCAAGTTCAGTTCTTGAGGATCCTACCACATTGGGCCTTTGATAAGTTAGTGCTTCTCAGGTTCCTGGTAATATGACATGCCCTTGGCCAGCTCACAGGAACATATTCTTCCATGTTTCTCTGATCAAACTCTCATCCCCTTAGGCCCTCTTCCTTTATTTCCTCAAATAGAACACTGTTCTCCACTGATCTCCTTGGGCTCACTCCAGCTGTTTTCAATGTTTTTCCTTGGAAAGTATTGCTTCTATGCTGATCCCACTGAGAAGATGCAGAATCATTGGAGTATCGGTTTGTACTGGGCAGCCTATTGTTGATTAATGGGCAGGAAGGCTCAGCTGAACTCCGGGTTCTGTCTAGATCCCACCTACCTTTGCATCCTACTCACAGTCCCTTCTTACCAGCATCATTTCCCTTGTCTTTAGAAGAGATGCTTTCTGAACAAGAGGCCTTCCGTGCTTTCTGGCTTTGAGTTAGGGCCACTGCCTTGTGTCTGCGCTGCAAAGCACCTTCTCGTGAATTCAGCTTTGCTGAGAAATTAAATAAAAATAATAGCTATGCAGTCAATGATCGTTGTTTGTGTATTCATCTGTCCGTTAAGCAAGGAGTCTACTATGTACCACATTCATTGAGCACACACAAGCCTGGATGGATAGTGGAATGTGGTTCCTATGAAAATATTAAGTGCACAGAAGTAGTAATTGTGCCAATATATGTCCTGAGTAACTGGGTTTGTTCAAAGTGGCTTCTTTGAAAATGGAACAGAGATTGCTGTCTTCTTTCAAGCTGGACATACAGCCGTCTTATCTTTGTGAGCTTTCCTTGCAGGTAGTTCTGACCATGAGATGACATTTCTACGATGGAAAATGAATGGAAATGACATGTGCCATTTCAGGCTTCGCCATACAAACCTTGTAAGTGCCCCTGTGTGCTCTTCGGTTTCTTATCTGACTGGAATGCATGCTTCTCAGAGCCTCCAGGACAGGAAACTTTACCACGTGGCTGATGCAATGCTGGGAAAGAAAATTTCCACCAAAAGAAAGGTAGCCGAGGTGTGTGAAGGCTTTAGGCGTTAAGATGTCCACAGGAGAATTTGGAGTGAAAGTGCATGCACAGATTATATTTCAGAATTCAATGTGTGGCATACTTTGAGGTGTTTACATGGTATAACAATGTGGGAATGCGGATGAAGTTTTGTATGCAAGTATTTTTGGAATGGTATGTATGTATTAGAATATTTATGGTGCGTGTTTTCCATGTTGGTAAGGAGGATGGGGAAAATGAGCGTGTGCGTGTTTGCAATGCGGTATGACAGCACATGTGAATGGTGCATGACTGGTACTTGTTCTTACTCTAAGACCGTGATCCTGAGAGTATTAGGGGAGGTGTGTTTAAGATCTCAGAATGTTGAGTTCAGTGAAGATCTGAAGGCCTGGTATCTGAAGTGCCATATAGATTAGAAAGGCAACAGATGAAAGTAAATTTTCTTCAGGGCATATAACTTTATTAGACTTTGACCTAAAAAGGTTATCTGTGTGAGGAGATGTGGATTATTTATGGAATTCGCGTGTGCATGGGTGAGTCTGGTCATGATTATGTGATGAAATGAAGGTAAGCGTATACTCGGTAATGCTGCTAGAGACTGGGAAAGGCAGATAAAGAGTGAAAGCCTGTGTATATGAGAGAACAAGGGATATGCAGGACATGCAGAGCCCTACCTGGTATGAAGGAGGACAGATGTGTGAGTGAGTGTGTGAGGATCTCAGTTTGTGCTTCTCTGAGGGGAAGGTCTGAGTAAAATACCACACACACACACACACACACACACACACACACACACACACACACACACGTCAGCACTGTCTATTGCCTCAGTTCCAGCTGTCCCCGGCCTGCTATTTTGGAAACTTGTGCTGAGCGACCTTGCCCTGTCCTTGAAGGCACACTGCCTACTTGTCCCTCTGCAGGAGCCTTAGTCCTAGTCCTTCTTCCCTGAAGCCCCTTTTCTGTTTCTGAGGGGAAAATGGACTAAGTAGAGAGTAGGCTGAGCCATTGAGCTACATCTCTTGATTAAGTTCAGATCCCACCTTTGTTTATTCCTTACCATCCTCTTCAGGACGGGCATGCTCGGATGGGGTGGAGACAGCGATAGGATGTTCTGAGAAGGCAGGCTTTTCTTCTGCTGCCTGAATACAGGCTGCGGCCTCCACGGGCGACTCAGGCTGAGGCTCGTTGTCTTGGCTGACGCAGCGTCCTGGGCAATGGAATAAAATAGAACATTGAGATGAGGCATTTGCCGAGGTCTGTGTTAAGTCAAGAATTACATGTTGAGTGGACATGACATGTGAGGCATCATTACTACACACGACACCACTTCTCATAGAAATTAATACGAGCTTTCCGTTTCCAATTCCATTAATTCCAAACTATAAGTAAACTTGCTAAATGGTGTGTTTTGTGAATATCAGTGGGATTAGGTATCAAAGTGTTATTTGAATGTAATGTGCTTGCTGTTTAAATGCATAATGTGTTGGTTAAAACCGGGTTAAGGTTTAATGTAAGGTTGATTTGGGATTTGCTAATGTGAAAAGGGATCAACTTTGTGTGACTGAAAAGGTTAAAGTTGTGTGGGCCTTATGTCTGTTAGTTCTGCACACATTTATGTATGTAGATTGCATTATCAATAATGATATATTTATGTGCTTTATATATTATGTTGTTTAGGTAAGGAATGTTGTTACTGAGAATATACTCTTTGAGACTAAGAGCAGTTGGTGTATTTGCAAAATGTGAAGGAATAATGAAAGGGGATGTGAAAATGAAGGCATATAAAAGAAATGATACCTGTGCTTTGAACAAATGGCATAGAGTTCAGAGAAGCATGGGTAACATTAGATGTGTGGTAACACGTGATTGCATTAGAAATTAAAAGTATGAGAGATTGAGTTCTGAAGGGATTAAGATAAAATATGGGAACTAAGGCCTAGCAGTCTAACTCTTAAGCATTCACCAAATAGAAGTGTGTCCATAGTGAAAAATACATGCAATAGAATACCCACAACATCACTTTTTCAAGCAGTTCAGACTGAAAGCAACCCTAATGATCAGATAATTATAGTCAATGAAAATATAATATTCGTGCAATGATATACATGTACCAAAAAGGAACAAAATTAACGTCATACGCAACATGGATAAATTCCACAAATATAGTGATTAGTGATAGGAGCTAGACACAAAGTACATATTCTGCCCTTCTATTTCCATAAAATGTAAAAACAAGGATACTAATCTAGGGTCTTAGGAGTCAGAGAAATTAGACCTGTTTGCATGGGATGGACACAAATCCACCGTGGAGAATTTAGATGCATGTGGAAGATTGTAGGGAAATGAATGATGGGACAGTGACAGCAAAGGGGTCTCATTTGGGATGAATGTGAATGGGAAACACTGGCTATGAAAAGATGTGGATGTGATGGTGTCTTTGCCTGGGTATCTCTGCACTCTACGTCAAGTTCAGTTCTTGAGGATCCTACCACATTGGGCCTTTGATAAGTTAGTGCTTCTCAGGTTCCTGGTAATATGACATGCCCTTGGCCAGCTCACAGGAACATATTCTTCCATGTTTCTCTGATCAAACTCTCATCCCCTTAGGCCCTCTTCCTTTATTTCCTCAAATAGAACACTGTTCTCCACTGATCTCCTTGGGCTCACTCCAGCTGTTTTCAATGTTTTTCCTTGGAAAGTATTGCTTCTATGCTGATCCCACTGAGAAGATGCAGAATCATTGGAGTATCGGTTTGTACTGGGCAGCCTATTGTTGATTAATGGGCAGGAAGGCTCAGCTGAACTCCGGGTTCTGTCTAGATCCCACCTACCTTTGCATCCTACTCACAGTCCCTTCTTACCAGCATCATTTCCCTTGTCTTTAGAAGAGATGCTTTCTGAACAAGAGGCCTTCCGTGCTTTCTGGCTTTGAGTTAGGGCCACTGCCTTGTGTCTGCGCTGCAAAGCACCTTCTCGTGAATTCAGCTTTGCTGAGAAATTAAATAAAAATAATAGCTATGCAGTCAATGATCGTTGTTTGTGTATTCATCTGTCCGTTAAGCAAGGAGTCTACTATGTACCACATTCATTGAGCACACACAAGCCTGGATGGATAGTGGAATGTGGTTCCTATGAAAATATTAAGTGCACAGAAGTAGTAATTGTGCCAATATATGTCCTGAGTAACTGGGTTTGTTCAAAGTGGCTTCTTTGAAAATGGAACAGAGATTGCTGTCTTCTTTCAAGCTGGACATACAGCCGTCTTATCTTTGTGAGCTTTCCTTGCAGGTAGTTCTGACCATGAGATGACATTTCTACGATGGAAAATGAATGGAAATGACATGTGCCATTTCAGGCTTCGCCATACAAACCTTGTAAGTGCCCCTGTGTGCTCTTCGGTTTCTTATCTGACTGGAATGCATGCTTCTCAGAGCCTCCAGGACAGGAAACTTTACCACGTGGCTGATGCAATGCTGGGAAAGAAAATTTCCACCAAAAGAAAGGTAGCCGAGGTGTGTGAAGGCTTTAGGCGTTAAGATGTCCACAGGAGAATTTGGAGTGAAAGTGCATGCACAGATTATATTTCAGAATTCAATGTGTGGCATACTTTGAGGTGTTTACATGGTATAACAATGTGGGAATGCGGATGAAGTTTTGTATGCAAGTATTTTTGGAATGGTATGTATGTATTAGAATATTTATGGTGCGTGTTTTCCATGTTGGTAAGGAGGATGGGGAAAATGAGCGTGTGCGTGTTTGCAATGCGGTATGACAGCACATGTGAATGGTGCATGACTGGTACTTGTTCTTACTCTAAGACCGTGATCCTGAGAGTATTAGGGGAGGTGTGTTTAAGATCTCAGAATGTTGAGTTCAGTGAAGATCTGAAGGCCTGGTATCTGAAGTGCCATATAGATTAGAAAGGCAACAGATGAAAGTAAATTTTCTTCAGGGCATATAACTTTATTAGACTTTGACCTAAAAAGGTTATCTGTGTGAGGAGATGTGGATTATTTATGGAATTCGCGTGTGCATGGGTGAGTCTGGTCATGATTATGTGATGAAATGAAGGTAAGCGTATACTCGGTAATGCTGCTAGAGACTGGGAAAGGCAGATAAAGAGTGAAAGCCTGTGTATATGAGAGAACAAGGGATATGCAGGACATGCAGAGCCCTACCTGGTATGAAGGAGGACAGATGTGTGAGTGAGTGTGTGAGGATCTCAGTTTGTGCTTCTCTGAGGGGAAGGTCTGAGTAAAATACCACACACACACACACACACACACACACACACACACACACACACACACGTCAGCACTGTCTATTGCCTCAGTTCCAGCTGTCCCCGGCCTGCTATTTTGGAAACTTGTGCTGAGCGACCTTGCCCTGTCCTTGAAGGCACACTGCCTACTTGTCCCTCTGCAGGAGCCTTAGTCCTAGTCCTTCTTCCCTGAAGCCCCTTTTCTGTTTCTGAGGGGAAAATGGACTAAGTAGAGAGTAGGCTGAGCCATTGAGCTACATCTCTTGATTAAGTTCAGATCCCACCTTTGTTTATTCCTTACCATCCTCTTCAGGACGGGCATGCTCGGATGGGGTGGAGACAGCGATAGGATGTTCTGAGAAGGCAGGCTTTTCTTCTGCTGCCTGAATACAGGCTGCGGCCTCCACGGGCGACTCAGGCTGAGGCTCGTTGTCTTGGCTGACGCAGCGTCCTGGGCAATGGAATAAAATAGAACATTGAGATGAGGCATTTGCCGAGGTCTGTGTTAAGTCAAGAATTACATGTTGAGTGGACATGACATGTGAGGCATCATTACTACACACGACACCACTTCTCATAGAAATTAATACGAGCTTTCCGTTTCCAATTCCATTAATTCCAAACTATAAGTAAACTTGCTAAATGGTGTGTTTTGTGAATATCAGTGGGATTAGGTATCAAAGTGTTATTTGAATGTAATGTGCTTGCTGTTTAAATGCATAATGTGTTGGTTAAAACCGGGTTAAGGTTTAATGTAAGGTTGATTTGGGATTTGCTAATGTGAAAAGGGATCAACTTTGTGTGACTGAAAAGGTTAAAGTTGTGTGGGCCTTATGTCTGTTAGTTCTGCACACATTTATGTATGTAGATTGCATTATCAATAATGATATATTTATGTGCTTTATATATTATGTTGTTTAGGTAAGGAATGTTGTTACTGAGAATATACTCTTTGAGACTAAGAGCAGTTGGTGTATTTGCAAAATGTGAAGGAATAATGAAAGGGGATGTGAAAATGAAGGCATATAAAAGAAATGATACCTGTGCTTTGAACAAATGGCATAGAGTTCAGAGAAGCATGGGTAACATTAGATGTGTGGTAACACGTGATTGCATTAGAAATTAAAAGTATGAGAGATTGAGTTCTGAAGGGATTAAGATAAAATATGGGAACTAAGGCCTAGCAGTCTAACTCTTAAGCATTCACCAAATAGAAGTGTGTCCATAGTGAAAAATACATGCAATAGAATACCCACAACATCACTTTTTCAAGCAGTTCAGACTGAAAGCAACCCTAATGATCAGATAATTATAGTCAATGAAAATATAATATTCGTGCAATGATATACATGTACCAAAAAGGAACAAAATTAACGTCATACGCAACATGGATAAATTCCACAAATATAGTGATTAGTGATAGGAGCTAGACACAAAGTACATATTCTGCCCTTCTATTTCCATAAAATGTAAAAACAAGGATACTAATCTAGGGTCTTAGGAGTCAGAGAAATTAGACCTGTTTGCATGGGATGGACACAAATCCACCGTGGAGAATTTAGATGCATGTGGAAGATTGTAGGGAAATGAATGATGGGACAGTGACAGCAAAGGGGTCTCATTTGGGATGAATGTGAATGGGAAACACTGGCTATGAAAAGATGTGGATGTGATGGTGTCTTTGCCTGGGTATCTCTGCACTCTACGTCAAGTTCAGTTCTTGAGGATCCTACCACATTGGGCCTTTGATAAGTTAGTGCTTCTCAGGTTCCTGGTAATATGACATGCCCTTGGCCAGCTCACAGGAACATATTCTTCCATGTTTCTCTGATCAAACTCTCATCCCCTTAGGCCCTCTTCCTTTATTTCCTCAAATAGAACACTGTTCTCCACTGATCTCCTTGGGCTCACTCCAGCTGTTTTCAATGTTTTTCCTTGGAAAGTATTGCTTCTATGCTGATCCCACTGAGAAGATGCAGAATCATTGGAGTATCGGTTTGTACTGGGCAGCCTATTGTTGATTAATGGGCAGGAAGGCTCAGCTGAACTCCGGGTTCTGTCTAGATCCCACCTACCTTTGCATCCTACTCACAGTCCCTTCTTACCAGCATCATTTCCCTTGTCTTTAGAAGAGATGCTTTCTGAACAAGAGGCCTTCCGTGCTTTCTGGCTTTGAGTTAGGGCCACTGCCTTGTGTCTGCGCTGCAAAGCACCTTCTCGTGAATTCAGCTTTGCTGAGAAATTAAATAAAAATAATAGCTATGCAGTCAATGATCGTTGTTTGTGTATTCATCTGTCCGTTAAGCAAGGAGTCTACTATGTACCACATTCATTGAGCACACACAAGCCTGGATGGATAGTGGAATGTGGTTCCTATGAAAATATTAAGTGCACAGAAGTAGTAATTGTGCCAATATATGTCCTGAGTAACTGGGTTTGTTCAAAGTGGCTTCTTTGAAAATGGAACAGAGATTGCTGTCTTCTTTCAAGCTGGACATACAGCCGTCTTATCTTTGTGAGCTTTCCTTGCAGGTAGTTCTGACCATGAGATGACATTTCTACGATGGAAAATGAATGGAAATGACATGTGCCATTTCAGGCTTCGCCATACAAACCTTGTAAGTGCCCCTGTGTGCTCTTCGGTTTCTTATCTGACTGGAATGCATGCTTCTCAGAGCCTCCAGGACAGGAAACTTTACCACGTGGCTGATGCAATGCTGGGAAAGAAAATTTCCACCAAAAGAAAGGTAGCCGAGGTGTGTGAAGGCTTTAGGCGTTAAGATGTCCACAGGAGAATTTGGAGTGAAAGTGCATGCACAGATTATATTTCAGAATTCAATATGTGGCATACTTTGAGGTGTTTACATGGTATAACAATGTGGGAATGCGGATGAAGTTTTGTATGCAAGTATTTTTGGAATGGTATGTATGTATTAGAATATTTATGGTGCGTGTTTTCCATGTTGGTAAGGAGGATGGGGAAAATGAGCGTGTGCGTGTTTGCAATGCGGTATGACAGCACATGTGAATGGTGCATGACTGGTACTTGTTCTTACTCTAAGACCGTGATCCTGAGAGTATTAGGGGAGGTGTGTTTAAGATCTCAGAATGTTGAGTTCAGTGAAGATCTGAAGGCCTGGTATCTGAAGTGCCATATAGATTAGAAAGGCAACAGATGAAAGTAAATTTTCTTCAGGGCATATAACTTTATTAGACTTTGACCTAAAAAGGTTATCTGTGTGAGGAGATGTGGATTATTTATGGAATTCGCGTGTGCATGGGTGAGTCTGGTCATGATTATGTGATGAAATGAAGGTAAGCGTATACTCGGTAATGCTGCTAGAGACTGGGAAAGGCAGATAAAGAGTGAAAGCCTGTGTATATGAGAGAACAAGGGATATGCAGGACATGCAGAGCCCTACCTGGTATGAAGGAGGACAGATGTGTGAGTGAGTGTGTGAGGATCTCAGTTTGTGCTTCTCTGAGGGGAAGGTCTGAGTAAAATACCACACACACACACACACACACACACACACACACACACACACACACGTCAGCACTGTCTATTGCCTCAGTTCCAGCTGTCCCCGGCCTGCTATTTTGGAAACTTGTGCTGAGCGACCTTGCCCTGTCCTTGAAGGCACACTGCCTACTTGTCCCTCTGCAGGAGCCTTAGTCCTAGTCCTTCTTCCCTGAAGCCCCTTTTCTGTTTCTGAGGGGAAAATGGACTAAGTAGAGAGTAGGCTGAGCCATTGAGCTACATCTCTTGATTAAGTTCAGATCCCACCTTTGTTTATTCCTTACCATCCTCTTCAGGACGGGCATGCTCGGATGGGGTGGAGACAGCGATAGGATGTTCTGAGAAGGCAGGCTTTTCTTCTGCTGCCTGAATACAGGCTGCGGCCTCCACGGGCGACTCAGGCTGAGGCTCGTTGTCTTGGCTGACGCAGCGTCCTGGGCAATGGAATAAAATAGAACATTGAGATGAGGCATTTGCCGAGGTCTGTGTTAAGTCAAGAATTACATGTTGAGTGGACATGACATGTGAGGCATCATTACTACACACGACACCACTTCTCATAGAAATTAATACGAGCTTTCCGTTTCCAATTCCATTAATTCCAAACTATAAGTAAACTTGCTAAATGGTGTGTTTTGTGAATATCAGTGGGATTAGGTATCAAAGTGTTATTTGAATGTAATGTGCTTGCTGTTTAAATGCATAATGTGTTGGTTAAAACCGGGTTAAGGTTTAATGTAAGGTTGATTTGGGATTTGCTAATGTGAAAAGGGATCAACTTTGTGTGACTGAAAAGGTTAAAGTTGTGTGGGCCTTATGTCTGTTAGTTCTGCACACATTTATGTATGTAGATTGCATTATCAATAATGATATATTTATGTGCTTTATATATTATGTTGTTTAGGTAAGGAATGTTGTTACTGAGAATATACTCTTTGAGACTAAGAGCAGTTGGTGTATTTGCAAAATGTGAAGGAATAATGAAAGGGGATGTGAAAATGAAGGCATATAAAAGAAATGATACCTGTGCTTTGAACAAATGGCATAGAGTTCAGAGAAGCATGGGTAACATTAGATGTGTGGTAACACGTGATTGCATTAGAAATTAAAAGTATGAGAGATTGAGTTCTGAAGGGATTAAGATAAAATATGGGAACTAAGGCCTAGCAGTCTAACTCTTAAGCATTCACCAAATAGAAGTGTGTCCATAGTGAAAAATACATGCAATAGAATACCCACAACATCACTTTTTCAAGCAGTTCAGACTGAAAGCAACCCTAATGATCAGATAATTATAGTCAATGAAAATATAATATTCGTGCAATGATATACATGTACCAAAAAGGAACAAAATTAACGTCATACGCAACATGGATAAATTCCACAAATATAGTGATTAGTGATAGGAGCTAGACACAAAGTACATATTCTGCCCTTCTATTTCCATAAAATGTAAAAACAAGGATACTAATCTAGGGTCTTAGGAGTCAGAGAAATTAGACCTGTTTGCATGGGATGGACACAAATCCACCGTGGAGAATTTAGATGCATGTGGAAGATTGTAGGGAAATGAATGATGGGACAGTGACAGCAAAGGGGTCTCATTTGGGATGAATGTGAATGGGAAACACTGGCTATGAAAAGATGTGGATGTGATGGTGTCTTTGCCTGGGTATCTCTGCTCTCTACGTCAAGTTCAGTTCTTGAGGATCCTACCACATTGGGCCTTTGATAAGTTAGTGCTTCTCAGGTTCCTGGTAATATGACATGCCCTTGGCCAGCTCACAGGAACATATTCTTCCATGTTTCTCTGATCAAACTCTCATCCCCTTAGGCCCTCTTCCTTTATTTCCTCAAATAGAACACTGTTCTCCACTGATCTCCTTGGGCTCACTCCAGCTGTTTTCAATGTTTTTCCTTGGAAAGTATTGCTTCTATGCTGATCCCACTGAGAAGATGCAGAATCATTGGAGTATCGGTTTGTACTGGGCAGCCTATTGTTGATTAATGGGCAGGAAGGCTCAGCTGAACTCCGGGTTCTGTCTAGATCCCACCTACCTTTGCATCCTACTCACAGTCCCTTCTTACCAGCATCATTTCCCTTGTCTTTAGAAGAGATGCTTTCTGAACAAGAGGCCTTCCGTGCTTTCTGGCGTTGAGTTAGGGCCACTGCCTTGTGTCTGCGCTGCAAAGCACCTTCTCGTGAATTCAGCTTTGCTGAGAAATTAAATAAAAATAATAGCTATGCAGTCCATGAAGGTTGTTTGTGTATTCATCTGTCCGTTAAGCAAGGAGTCTACTATGTACCACATTCATTGAGCACACACAAGCCTGGATGGATAGTGGAATGTGGTTCCTATGAAAATATTAAGTGCACAGAAGTAGTAATTGTGCCAATATATGTCCTGAGTAACTGCGTTTGTTCAAAGTGGCTTCTTTGAAAATGGAACAGAGATTGCTGTCTTCTTTCAAGCTGGACATACAGCTGTCTTATCTTTGTGAGCTTTCCTTGCAGGTAGTTCTGACCATGAGATGACATTTCTACGATGGAAAATGAATGGAAATGACATGTGCCATTTCAGGCTTCGCCATACAAACCTTGTAAGTGCCCCTGTGTGCTCTTCGGTTTCTTATCTGACTGGAATGCATGCTTCTCAGAGCCTCCAGGACAGGAAACTTTACCACGTGGCTGATGCAATGCTGGGAAAGAAAATTTCCACCATAAGAAAGGTAGCCGAGGTGTGTGAAGGCTTTAGGCGTTAAGATGTCCACAGGAGAATTTGGAGTGAAAGTGCATGCACAGATTATATTTCAGAATTCAGTGTGTGGCATACTTTGAGGTGTTTACATGGTATAACAACGTGGGAATGCGGATGAAGTTTTGTATGCAACTATTTTTGGAATGGTATGTATGTATTAGAATATTTATGGTGCGTGTTTTCCATGTTGGTAAGGAGGATGGGGAAAATGAGCGTGTGCGTGTTTGCAATGCGGTATGACAGCACATGTGAATGGTGCATGACTGGTACTTGTTCTTACTCTAAGACCGTGATCCTGAGAGTATTAGGGGAGGTGTGTTTAAGATCTCAGAATGTTGAGTTCAGTGAAGATCTGAAGGCCTGGTATCTGAAGTGCCATATAGATTAGAAAGGCAACAGATGAAAGTAAATTTTCTTCAGGGCATATAACTTTATTAGACTTTGACCTAAAAAGATTATCTGTGTGAGGAGATGTGGATTATTTATGGAATTCGCGTGTGCATGGGTGAGTCTGGTCATGATTATGTGATGAAATGAAGGTAAGCGTATACTCGGTAATGCTGCTAGAGACTGGGAAAGGCAGATAAAGAGTGAAAGCCTGTGTATATGAGAGAACAAGGGATATGCAGGACATGCAGAGCCCTACCTGGTATGAAGGAGGACAGATGTGTGAGTGAGTGTGTGAGGATCTCAGTTTGTGCTTCTCTGAGGGGAAGGTCTGAGTAAAATACCACACACACACACACACACACACACACACACACACACACACACACACACGTCAGCACTGTCTATTGCCTCAGTTCCAGCTGTCCCCGGCCTGCTATTTTGGAAACTTGTGCTGAGCGACCTTGCCCTGTCCTTGAAGGCACACTGCCTACTTGTCCCTCTGCAGGAGCCTTAGTCCTAGTCCTTCTTCCCTGAAGCCCCTTTTCTGTTTCTGAGGGGAAAATGGACTAAGTAGAGAGTAGGCTGAGCCATTGAGCTACATCTCTTGATTAAGTTCAGATCCCACCTTTGTTTATTCCTTACCATCCTCTTCAGGACGGGCATGCTCGGATGGGGTGGAGACAGCGATAGGATGTTCTGAGAAGGCAGGCTTTTCTTCTGCTGCCTGAATACAGGCTGCGGCCTCCACGGGCGACTCAGGCTGAGGCTCGTTGTCTTGGCTGACGCAGCGTCCTGGGCAATGGAATAAAATAGAACATTGAGATGAGGCATTTGCCGAGGTCTGTGTTAAGTCAAGAATTACATGTTGAGTGGACATGACATGTGAGGCATCATTACTACACACGACACCACTTCTCATAGAAATTAATACGAGCTTTCCGTTTCCAATTCCATTAATTCCAAACTATAAGTAAACTTGCTAAATGGTGTGTTTTGTGAATATCAGTGGGATTAGGTATCAAAGTGTTATTTGAATGTAATGTGCTTGCTGTTTATATGCATAATGTGTTGGTTAAAACCGGGTTAAGGTTTAATGTAAGGTTGATTTGGGATTTGCTAATGTGAAAAGGGATCAACTTTGTGTGACTGAAAAGGTTAAAGTTGTGTGGGCCTTATGTCTGTTAGTTCTGCACACATTTATGTATGTAGATTGCATTATCAATAATGATATATTTATGTGCTTTATATATTATGTTGTTTAGGTAAGGAATGTTGTTACTGAGAATATACTCTTTGAGACTAAGAGCAGTTGGTGTATTTGCAAAATGTGAAGGAATAATGAAAGGGGATGTGAAAATGAAGGCATATAAAAGAAATGATACCTGTGCTTTGAACAAATGGCATAGAGTTCAGAGAAGCATGGGTAACATTAGATGTGTGGTAACACGTGATTGCATTAGAAATTAAAAGTATGAGAGATTGAGTTCTGAAGGGATTAAGATAAAATATGGGAACTAAGGCCTAGCAGTCTAACTCTTAAGCATTCACCAAATAGAAGTGTGTCCATAGTGAAAAATACATGCAATAGAATACCCACAACATCACTTTTTCAAGCAGTTCAGACTGAAAGCAACCCTAATGATCAGATAATTATAGTCAATGAAAATATAATATTCGTGCAATGATATACATGTACCAAAAAGGAACAAAATTAACGTCATACGCAACATGGATAAATTCCACAAATATAGTGATTAGTGATAGGAGCTAGACACAAAGTACATATTCTGCCCTTCTATTTCCATAAAATGTAAAAACAAGGATACTAATCTAGGGTCTTAGGAGTCAGAGAAATTAGACCTGTTTGCATGGGATGGACACAAATCCACCGTGGAGAATTTAGATGCATGTGGAAGATTGTAGGGAAATGAATGATGGGACAGTGACAGCAAAGGGGTCTCATTTGGGATGAATGTGAATGGGAAACACTGGCTATGAAAAGATGTGGATGTGATGGTGTCTTTGCCTGGGTATCTCTGCACTCTACGTCAAGTTCAGTTCTTGAGGATCCTACCACATTGGGCCTTTGATAAGTTAGTGCTTCTCAGGTTCCTGGTAATATGACATGCCCTTGGCCAGCTCACAGGAACATATTCTTCCATGTTTCTCTGATCAAACTCTCATCCCCTTAGGCCCTCTTCCTTTATTTCCTCAAATAGAACACTGTTCTCCACTGATCTCCTTGGGCTCACTCCAGCTGTTTTCAATGTTTTTCCTTGGAAAGTATTGCTTCTATGCTGATCCCACTGAGAAGATGCAGAATCATTGGAGTATCGGTTTGTACTGGGCAGCCTATTGTTGATTAATGGGCAGGAAGGCTCAGCTGAACTCCGGGTTCTGTCTAGATCCCACCTACCTTTGCATCCTACTCACAGTCCCTTCTTACCAGCATCATTTCCCTTGTCTTTAGAAGAGATGCTTTCTGAACAAGAGGCCTTCCGTGCTTTCTGGCGTTGAGTTAGGGCCACTGCCTTGTGTCTGCGCTGCAAAGCACCTTCTCGTGAATTCAGCTTTGCTGAGAAATTAAATAAAAATAATAGCTATGCAGTCCATGATCGTTGTTTGTGTATTCATCTGTCCGTTAAGCAAGGAGTCTACTATGTACCACATTCATTGAGCACACACAAGCCTGGATGGATAGTGGAATGTGGTTCCTATGAAAATATTAAGTGCACAGAAGTAGTAATTGTGCCAATATATGTCCTGAGTAACTGGGTTTGTTCAAAGTGGCTTCTTTGAAAATGGAACAGAGATTGCTGTCTTCTTTCAAGCTGGACATACAGCTGTCTTATCTTTGTGAGCTTTCCTTGCAGGTAGTTCTGACCATGAGATGACATTTCTACGATGGAAAATGAATGGAAATGACATGTGCCATTTCAGGCTTCGCCATACAAACCTTGTAAGTGCCCCTGTGTGCTCTTCGGTTTCTTATCTGACTGGAATGCATGCTTCTCAGAGCCTCCAGGACAGGAAACTTTACCACGTGGCTGATGCAATGCTGGGAAAGAAAATTTCCACCATAAGAAAGGTAGCCGAGGTGTGTGAAGGCTTTAGGCGTTAAGATGTCCACAGGAGAATTTGGAGTGAAAGTGCATGCACAGATTATATTTCAGAATTCAGTGTGTGGCATACTTTGAGGTGTTTACATGGTATAACAACGTGGGAATGCGGATGAAGTTTTGTATGCAAGTATTTTTGGAATGGTATGTATGTATTAGAATATTTATGGTGCGTGTTTTCCATGTTGGTAAGGAGGATGGGGAAAATGAGCGTGTGCGTGTTTGCAATGCGGTATGACAGCACATGTGAATGGTGCATGACTGGTACTTGTTCTTACTCTAAGACCATGATCCTGAGAGTATTAGGGGAGGTGTGTTTAAGATCTCAGAATGTTGAGTTCAGTGAAGATCTGAAGGCCTGGTATCTGAAGTGCCATATAGATTAGAAAGGCAACAGATGAAAGTAAATTTTCTTCAGGGCATATAACTTTATTAGACTTTGACCTAAAAAGGTTATCTGTGTGAGGAGATGTGGATTATTTATGGAATTCGCGTGTGCATGGGTGAGTCTGGTCATGATTATGTGATGAAATGAAGGTAAGCGTATACTCGGTAATGCTGCTAGAGACTGGGAAAGGCAGATAAAGAGTGAAAGCCTGTGTATATGAGAGAACAAGGGATAAGCAGGACATGCAGAGCCCTACCTGGTATGAAGGAGGACAGATGTGTGAGTGAGTGTGTGAGGATCTCAGTTTGTGCTTCTCTGAGGGGAAGGTCTGAGTAAAATACCACACACACACACACACACACACACACACACACACACACACGTCAGCACTGTCTATTGCCTCAGTTCCAGCTGTCCCCGGCCTGCTATTTTGGAAACTTGTGCTGAGCGACCTTGCCCTGTCCTTGAAGGCACACTGCCTACTTGTCCCTCTGCAGGAGCCTTAGTCCTAGTCCTTCTTCCCTGAAGCCCCTTTTCTGTTTCTGAGGGGAAAATGGACTAAGTAGAGAGTAGGCTGAGCCATTGAGCTACATCTCTTGATTAAGTTCAGATCCCACCTTTGTTTATTCCTTACCATCCTCTTCAGGACGGGCATGCTCGGATGGGGTGGAGACAGCGATAGGATGTTCTGAGAAGGCAGGCTTTTCTTCTGCTGCCTGAATACAGGCTGCGGCCTCCACGGGCGACTCAGGCTGAGGCTCGTTGTCTTGGCTGACGCAGCGTCCTGGGCAATGGAATAAAATAGAACATTGAGATGAGGCATTTGCCGAGGTCTGTGTTAAGTCAAGAATTACATGTTGAGTGGACATGACATGTGAGGCATCATTACTACACACGACACCACTTCTCATAGAAATTAATACGAGCTTTCCGTTTCCAATTCCATTAACTCCAAACTATAAGTAAACTTGCTAAATGGTGTGTTTTGTGAATATCAGTGGGATTAGGTATCAAAGTGTTATTTGAATGTAATGTGCTTGCTGTTTAAATGCATAATGTGTTGGTTAAAACCGGGTTAAGGTTTAATGTAAGGTTGATTTGGTATTTGCTAATGTGAAAAGGGATCAACTTTGTGTGACTGAAAAGGTTAAAGTTGTGTGGGCCTTATGTCTGTTAGTTCTGCACACATTTATGTATGTAGATTGCATTATCAATAATGATATATTTATGTGCTTTATATATTATGTTGTTTAGGTAAGGAGTGTTGTTACTGAGAATATACTCTTTGAGACTAAGAGCAGTTGGTGTATTTGCAAAATGTGAGGGAATAATGAAAGGGGATGTGAAAATGAAGGCATATAAAAGAAATGATACCTGTGCTTTGAACAAATGGCATAGAGTTCAGAGAAGCATGGGTAACATTAGATGTGTGGTAACACGTGATTGCATTAGAAATTAAAAGTATGAGAGATTGAGTTCTGAAGGGATTAAGATAAAATATGGGAACTAAGGCCTAGCAGTCTAACTCTTAAGCATTCACCAAATAGAAGTGTGTCCATAGTGAAAAATACATGCAATAGAATACCCACAACATCACTTTTTCAAGCAGTTCAGACTGAAAGCAACCCTAATGATCAGATAATTATAGTCAATGAAAATATAATATTCGTGCAATGATATACATGTACCAAAAAGGAACAAAATTAACGTCATACGCAACATGGATAAATTCCACAAATATAGTGATTAGTGATAGGAACTAGACACAAAGTACATATTCTGCCCTTCTATTTCCATAAAATGTAAAAACAAGGATACTAATCTAGGGTCTTAGGAGTCAGAGAAATTAGACCTGTTTGCATGGGATGGACACAAATCCACCGTGGAGAATTTAGATGCATGTGGAAGATTGTAGGGAAATGAATGATGGGACAGTGACAGCAAAGGGGTCTCATTTGGGATGAATGTGAATGGGAAACACTGGCTATGAAAAGATGTGGATGTGATGGTGTCTTTGCCTGGGTATCTCTGCACTCTACGTCAAGTTCAGTTCTTGAGGATCCTACCACATTGGGCCTTTGATAAGTTAGTGCTTCTCAGGTTTCTGGTAATATGACATGCCCTTGGCCAGCTCACAGGAACATATTCTTCCATGTTTCTCTGATCAAACTCTCATCCCCTTAGGCCCTCTTCCTTTATTTCCTCAAATAGAACACTGTTCTCCACTGATCTCCTTGGGCTCACTCCAGCTGTTTTCAATGTTTTTCCTTGGAAAGTATTGCTTCTATGCTGATCCCACTGAGAAGATGCAGAATCATTGGAGTATCGGTTTGTACTGGGCAGCCTATTGTTGATTAATGGGCAGGAAGGCTCAGCTGAACTCCGGGTTCTGTCTAGATCCCACCTACCTTTGCATCCTACTCACAGTCCCTTCTTACCAGCATCATTTCCCTTGTCTTTAGAAGAGATGCTTTCTGAACAAGAGGCCTTCTGTGCTTTCTGGCGTTGAGTTAGGGCCACTGCCTTGTGTCTGCGCTGCAAAGCACCTTCTCGTGAATTCAGCTTTGCTGAGAAATTAAATAAAAATAATAGCTATGCAGTCCATGATCGTTGTTTGTGTATTCATCTGTCCGTTAAGCAAGGAGTCTACTATGTACCACATTCATTGAGCACACACAAGCCTGGATGGATAGTGGAATGTGGTTCCTATGAAAATATTAAGTGCACAGAAGTAGTAATTGTGCCAATATATGTCCTGAGTAACTGGGTTTGTTCAAAGTGGCTTCTTTGAAAATGGAACAGAGATTGCTGTCTTCTTTCAAGCTGGACATACAGCCGTCTTATCTTTGTGAGCTTTCCTTGCAGGTAGTTCTGACCATGAGATGACATTTCTACGATGGAAAATGAATGGAAATGACATGTGCCATTTCAGGCTTCGCCATACAAACCTTGTAAGTGCCCCTGTGTGCTCTTCGGTTTCTTATCTGACTGGAATGCATGCTTCTCAGAGCCTCCAGGACAGGAAACTTTACCACGTGGCTGATGCAATGCTGGGAAAGAAAATTTCCACCATAAGAAAGGTAGCCGAGGTGTGTGAAGGCTTTAGGCGTTAAGATGTCCACAGGAGAATTTGGAGTGAAAGTGCATGCACAGATTATATTTCAGAATTCAGTGTGTGGCATACTTTGAGGTGTTTACATGGTATAACAATGTGGGAATGAGGATGAAGTTTTGTATGCAAGTATTTTTGGAATGGTATGTATGTATTAGAATATTTATGGTGCGTGTTTTCCATGTTGGTAAGGAGGATGGGGAAAATGAGCGTGTGCGTGTTTGCAATGCGGTATGACAGCACATGTGAATGGTGCATGACTGGTACTTGTTCTTACTCTAAGACCGTGATCCTGAGAGTATTAGGGGAGGTGTGTTTAAGATCTCAGAATGTTGAGTTCAGTGAAGATCTGAAGGCCTGGTATCTGAAGTGCCATATAGATTAGAAAGGCAACAGATGAAAGTAAATTTTCTTCAGGGCATATAACTTTATTAGACTTTGACCTAAAAAGGTTATCTGTGTGAGGAGATGTGGATTATTTATGGAATTCGCGTGTGCATGGGTGAGTCTGGTCATGATTATGTGATGAAATGAAGGTAAGCGTATACTCGGTAATGCTGCTAGAGACTGGGAAAGGCAGATAAAGAGTGAAAGCCTGTGTATATGAGAACAAGGGATATGCAGGACATGCAGAGCCCTACCTGGTATGAAGGAGGACAGATGTGTGAGTGAGTGTGTGAGGATCTCAGTTTGTGCTTCTCTGAGGGGAAGGTCTGAGTAAAATACCACACACACACACACACACACACACACACACACACACACACACACACGTCAGCACTGTCTATTGCCTCAGTTCCAGCTGTCCCCGGCCTGCTATTTTGGAAACTTGTGCTGAGCGACCTTGCCCTGTCCTTGAAGGCACACTGCCTACTTGTCCCTCTGCAGGAGCCTTAGTCCTAGTCCTTCTTCCCTGAAGCCCCTTTTCTGTTTCTGAGGGGAAAATGGACTAAGTAGAGAGTAGGCTGAGCCATTGAGCTACATCTCTTGATTAAGTTCAGATCCCACCTTTGTTTATTCCTTACCATCCTCTTCAGGACGGGCATGCTCGGATGGGGTGGAGACAGCGATAGGATGTTCTGAGAAGGCAGGCTTTTCTTCTGCTGCCTGAATACAGGCTGCGGCCTCCACGGGCGACTCAGGCTGAGGCTCGTTGTCTTGGCTGACGCAGCGTCCTGGGCAATGGAATAAAATAGAACATTGAGATGAGGCATTTGCCGAGGTCTGTGTTAAGTCAAGAATTACATGTTGAGTGGACATGACATGTGAGGCATCATTACCACACACGACACCACTTCTCATAGAAATTAATACGAGCTTTCCGTTTCCAATTCCATTAACTCCAAACTATAAGTAAACTTGCTAAATGGTGTGTTTTGTGAATATCAGTGGGATTAGGTATCAAAGTGTTATTTGAATGTAATGTGCTTGCTGTTTAAATGCATAATGTGTTGGTTAAAACCGGGTTAAGGTTTAATGTAAGGTTGATTTGGTATTTGCTAATGTGAAAAGGGATCAACTTTGTGTGACTGAAAAGGTTAAAGTTGTGTGGGCCTTATGTCTGTTAGTTCTGCACACATTTATGTATGTAGATTGCATTATCAATAATGATATATTTATGTGCTTTATATATTATGTTGTTTAGGTAAGGAATGTTGTTACTGAGAATATACTCTTTGAGACTAAGAGCAGTTGGTGTATTTGCAAAATGTGAGGGAATAATGAAAGGGGATGTGAAAATGAAGGCATATAAAAGAAATGATACCTGTGCTTTGAACAAATGGCATAGAGTTCAGAGAAGCATGGGTAACATTAGATGTGTGGTAACACGTGATTGCATTAGAAATTAAAAGTATGAGAGATTGAGTTCTGAAGGGATTAAGATAAAATATGGGAACTAAGGCCTAGCAGTCTAACTCTTAAGCATTCACCAAATAGAAGTGTGTCCATAGTGAAAAATACATGCAATAGAATACCCACAACATCACTTTTTCAAGCAGTTCAGACTGAAAGCAACCCTAATGATCAGATAATTATAGTCAATGAAAATATAATATTCGTGCAATGATATACATGTACCAAAAAGGAACAAAATTAACGTCATACGCAACATGGATAAATTCCACAAATATAGTGATTAGTGATAGGAGCTAGACACAAAGTACATATTCTGCCCTTCTATTTCCATAAAATGTAAAAACAAGGATACTAATCTAGGGTCTTAGGATTCAGAGACATTAGACCTGTTTGCATGGGATGGACACAAATCCACCGTGGAGAATTTAGATGCATGTGGAAGATTGTAGGGAAATGAATGATGGGACAGTGACAGCAAAGGGGTCTCATTTGGGATGAATGTGAATGGGAAACACTGGCTATGAAAAGATGTGGATGTGATGGTGTCTTTGCCTGGGTATCTCTGCACTCTACGTCAAGTTCAGTTCTTGAGGATCCTACCACATTGGGCCTTTGATAAGTTAGTGCTTCTCAGGTTCCTGGTAATATGACATGCCCTTGGCCAGCTCACAGGAACATATTCTTCCATGTTTCTCTGATCAAACTCTCATCCCCTTAGGCCCTCTTCCTTTATTTCCTCAAATAGAACACTGTTCTCCACTGATCTCCTTGGGCTCACTCCAGCTGTTTTCAATGTTTTTCCTTGGAAAGTATTGCTTCTATGCTGATCCCACTGAGAAGATGCAGAATCATTGGAGTATCGGTTTGTACTGGGCAGCCTATTGTTGATTAATGGGCAGGAAGGCTCAGCTGAACTCCGGGTTCTGTCTAGATCCCACCTACCTTTGCATCCTACTCACAGTCCCTTCTTACCAGCATCATTTCCCTTGTCTTTAGAAGAGATGCTTTCTGAACAAGAGGCCTTCCGTGCTTTCTGGCGTTGAGTTAGGGCCACTGCCTTGTGTCTGCGCTGCAAAGCACCTTCTCGTGAATTCAGCTTTGCTGAGAAATTAAATAAAAATAATAGCTATGCAGTCCATGATCGTTGTTTGTGTATTCATCTGTCCGTTAAGCAAGGAGTCTACTATGTACCACATTCATTGAGCACACACAAGCCTGGATGGATAGTGGAATGTGGTTCCTAT
This sequence comes from Cnephaeus nilssonii, assembly GCF_951640355.1. Taxonomy (NCBI): domain Eukaryota; kingdom Metazoa; phylum Chordata; class Mammalia; order Chiroptera; family Vespertilionidae; genus Cnephaeus; species Cnephaeus nilssonii. Next base: position 53,665,173 of record NC_137089.1, on the reverse strand, counting down.
GAAAATATTAAGTGCACAGAAGTAGTAATTGTGCCAATATATGTCCTGAGTAACTGGGTTTGTTCAAAGTGGCTTCTTTGAAAATGGAACAGAGATTGCTGTCTTCTTTCAAGCTGGACATACAGCTGTCTTATCTTTGTGAGCTTTCCTTGCAGGTAGTTCTGACCATGAGATGACATTTCTACGATGGAAAATGAATGGAAATGACATGTGCCATTTCAGGCTTCGCCATACAAACCTTGTAAGTGCCCCTGTGTGCTCTTCGGTTTCTTATCTGACTGGAATGCATGCTTCTCAGAGCCTCCAGGACAGGAAACTTTACCACGTGGCTGATGCAATGCTGGGAAAGAAAATTTCCACCATAAGAAAGGTAGCCGAGGTGTGTGAAGGCTTTAGGCGTTAAGATGTCCACAGGAGAATTTGGAGTGAAAGTGCATGCACAGATTATATTTCAGAATTCAGTGTGTGGCATACTTTGAGGTGTTTACATGGTATAACAACGTGGGAATGCGGATGAAGTTTTGTATGCAAGTATTTTTGGAATGGTATGTATGTATTAGAATATTTATGGTGCGTGTTTTCCATGTTGGTAAGGAGGATGGGGAAAATGAGCGTGTGCGTGTTTGCAATGCGGTATGACAGCACATGTGAATGGTGCATGACTGGTACTTGTTCTTACTCTAAGACCGTGATCCTGAGAGTATTAGGGGAGGTGTGTTTAAGATCTCAGAATGTTGAGTTCAGTGAAGATCTGAAGGCCTGGTATCTGAAGTGCCATATAGATTAGAAAGGCAACAGATGAAAGTAAATTTTCTTCAGGGCATATAACTTTATTAGACTTTGACCTAAAAAGGTTATCTGTGTGAGGAGATGTGGATTATTTATGGAATTCGCGTGTGCATGGGTGAGTCTGGTCATGATTATGTGATGAAATGAAGGTAAGCGTATACTCGGTAATGCTGCTAGAGACTGGGAAAGGCAGATAAAGAGTGAAAGCCTGTGTATATGAGAGAACAAGGGATATGCAGGACATGCAGAGCCCTACCTGGTATGAAGGAGGACAGATGTGTGAGTGAGTGTGTGAGGATCTCAGTTTGTGCTTCTCTGAGGGGAAGGTCTGAGTAAAATACCACACACACACACACACACACACACACACACACACACACACACGTCAGCACTGTCTATTGCCTCAGTTCCAGCTGTCCCCGGCCTGCTATTTTGGAAACTTGTGCTGAGCGACCTTGCCCTGTCCTTGAAGGCACACTGCCTACTTGTCCCTCTGCAGGAGCCTTAGTCCTAGTCCTTCTTCCCTGAAGCCCCTTTTCTGTTTCTGAGGGGAAAATGGACTAAGTAGAGAGTAGGCTGAGCCATTGAGCTACATCTCTTGATTAAGTTCAGATCCCACCTTTGTTTATTCCTTACCATCCTCTTCAGGACGGGCATGCTCGGATGGGGTGGAGACAGCGATAGGATGTTCTGAGAAGGCAGGCTTTTCTTCTGCTGCCTGAATACAGGCTGCGGCCTCCACGGGCGACTCAGGCTGAGGCTCGTTGTCTTGGCTGACGCAGCGTCCTGGGCAATGGAATAAAATAGAACATTGAGATGAGGCATTTGCCGAGGTCTGTGTTAAGTCAAGAATTACATGTTGAGTGGACATGACATGTGAGGCATCATTACTACACACGACACCACTTCTCATAGAAATTAATACGAGCTTTCCGTTTCCAATTCCATTAACTCCAAACTATAAGTAAACTTGCTAAATGGTGTGTTTTGTGAATATCAGTGGGATTAGGTATCAAAGTGTTATTTGAATGTAATGTGCTTGCTGTTTAAATGCATAATGTGTTGGTTAAAACCGGGTTAAGGTTTAATGTAAGGTTGATTTGGTATTTGCTAATGTGAAAAGGGATCAACTTTGTGTGACTGAAAAGGTTAAAGTTGTGTGGGCCTTATGTCTGTTAGTTCTGCACACATTTATGTATGTAGATTGCATTATCAATAATGATATATTTATGTGCTTTATATATTATGTTGTTTAGGTAAGGAGTGTTGTTACTGAGAATATACTCTTTGAGACTAAGAGCAGTTGGTGTATTTGCAAAATGTGAGGGAATAATGAAAGGGGATGTGAAAATGAAGGCATATAAAAGAAATGATACCTGTGCTTTGAACAAATGGCATAGAGTTCAGAGAAGCATGGGTAACATTAGATGTGTGGTAACACGTGATTGCATTAGAAATTAAAAGTATGAGAGATTGAGTTCTGAAGGGATTAAGATAAAATATGGGAACTAAGGCCTAGCAGTCTAAGTCTTAAGCATTCACCAAATAGAAGTGTGTCCATAGTGAAAAATACATGCAATAGAATACCCACAACATCACTTTTTCAAGCAGTTCAGACTGAAAGCAACCCTAATGATCAGATAATTATAGTCAATGAAAATATAATATTCGTGCAATGATATACATGTACCAAAAAGGAACAAAATTAACGTCATACGCAACATGGATAAATTCCACAAATATAGTGATTAGTGATAGGAGCTAGACACAAAGTATATATTGTGCCCTTCTCTTTCCATAAAATGTAAAAACAAGGATACTAATCTAGGGTCTTAGGAGTCAGAGAAATTAGACCTGTTTGCATGGGATGGACAGAAATCCACCGTGGAGAATTTAGATGCATGTGGAAGATTGTAGGGAAATGAATGATGGGACAGTGACAGCAAAGGGGTCTCATTTGGGATGAATGTGAATGGGAAACACTGGCTATGAAAAGATGTGGATGTGATGGTGTCTTTGCCTGGGTATCTCTGCACTCTACGTCAAGTTCAGTTCTTGAGGATCCTACCACATTGGGCCTTTGATAAGTTAGTGCTTCTCAGGTTCCTGGTAATATGACATGCCCTTGGCCAGCTCACAGGAACATATTCTTCCATGTTTCTCTGATCAAACTCTCATCCCCTTAGGCCCTCTTCCTTTATTTCCTCAAATAGAACACTGTTCTCCACTGATCTCCTTGGGCTCACTCCAGCTGTTTTCAATGTTTTTCCTTGGAAAGTATTGCTTCTATGCTGATCCCACTGAGAAGATGCAGAATCATTGGAGTATCGGTTTGTACTGGGCAGCCTATTGTTGATTAATGGGCAGGAAGGCTCAGCTGAACTCCGGGTTCTGTCTAGATCCCACCTACCTTTGCATCCTACTCACAGTCCCTTCTTACCAGCATCATTTCCCTTGTCTTTAGAAGAGATGCTTTCTGAACAAGAGGCCTTCCGTGCTTTCTGGCGTTGAGTTAGGGCCACTGCCTTGTGTCTGCGCTGCAAAGCACCTTCTCGTGAATTCAGCTTTGCTGAGAAATTAAATAAAAATAATAGCTATGCAGTCCATGATCGTTGTTTGTGTATTCATCTGTCCGTTAAGCAAGGAGTCTACTATGTACCACATTCATTGAGCACACACAAGCCTGGATGGATAGTGGAATGTGGTTCCTATGAAAATATTAAGTGCACAGAAGTAGTAATTGTGCCAATATATGTCCTGAGTAACTGGGTTTGTTCAAAGTGGCTTCTTTGAAAATGGAACAGAGATTGCTGTCTTCTTTCAAGCTGGACATACAGCCGTCTTATCTTTGTGAGCTTTCCTTGCAGGTAGTTCTGACCATGAGATGACATTTCTACGATGGAAAATGAATGGAAATGACATGTGCCATTTCAGGCTTCGCCATACAAACCTTGTAAGTGCCCCTGTGTGCTCTTCGGTTTCTTATCTGACTGGAATGCATGCTTCTCAGAGCCTCCAGGACAGGAAACTTTACCACGTGGCTGATGCAATGCTGGGAAAGAAAATTTCCACCATAAGAAAGGTAGCCGAGGTGTGTGAAGGCTTTAGGCGTTAAGATGTCCACAGGAGAATTTGGAGTGAAAGTGCATGCACAGATTATATTTCAGAATTCAGTGTGTGGCATACTTTGAGGTGTTTACATGGTATAACAATGTGGGAATGCGGATGAAGTTTTGTATGCAAGTATTTTTGGAATGGTATGTATGTATTAGAATATTTATGGTGCGTGTTTTCCATGTTGGTAAGGAGGATGGGGAAAATGAGCGTGTGCGTGTTTGCAATGCGGTATGACAGCACATGTGAATGGTGCATGACTGGTACTTGTTCTTACTCTAAGACCGTGATCCTGAGAGTATTAGGGGAGGTGTGTTTAAGATCTCAGAATGTTGAGTTCAGTGAAGATCTGAAGGCCTGGTATCTGAAGTGCCATATAGATTAGAAAGGCAACAGATGAAAGTAAATTTTCTTCAGGGCATATAACTTTATTAGACTTTGACCTAAAAAGGTTATCTGTGTGAGGAGATGTGGATTATTTATGGAATTCGCGTGTGCATGGGTGAGTCTGGTCATGATTATGTGATGAAATGAAGGTAAGCGTATACTCGGTAATGCTGCTAGAGACTGGGAAAGGCAGATAAAGAGTGAAAGCCTGTGTATATGAGAGAACAAGGGATATGCAGGACATGCAGAGCCCTACCTGGTATGAAGGAGGACAGATGTGTGAGTGAGTGTGTGAGGATCTCAGTTTGTGCTTCTCTGAGGGGAAGGTCTGAGTAAAATACCACACACACACACACACACACACACACACACACACACACACGTCAGCACTGTCTATTGCCTCAGTTCCAGCTGTCCCCGGCCTGCTATTTTGGAAACTTGTGCTGAGCGACCTTGCCCTGTCCTTGAAGGCACACTGCCTACTTGTCCCTCTGCAGGAGCCTTAGTCCTAGTCCTTCTTCCCTGAAGCCCCTTTTCTGTTTCTGAGGGGAAAATGGACTAAGTAGAGAGTAGGCTGAGCCATTGAGCTACATCTCTTGATTAAGTTCAGATCCCACCTTTGTTTATTCCTTACCATCCTCTTCAGGACGGGCATGCTCGGATGGGGTGGAGACAGCGATAGGATGTTCTGAGAAGGCAGGCTTTTCTTCTGCTGCCTGAATACAGGCTGCGGCCTCCACGGGCGACTCAGGCTGAGGCTCGTTGTCTTGGCTGACGCAGCGTCCTGGGCAATGGAATAAAATAGAACATTGAGATGAGGCATTTGCCGAGGTCTGTGTTAAGTCAAGAATTACATGTTGAGTGGACATGACATGTGAGGCATCATTACCACACACGACACCACTTCTCATAGAAATTAATACGAGCTTTCCGTTTCCAATTCCATTAACTCCAAACTATAAGTAAACTTGCTAAATGGTGTGTTTTGTGAATATCAGTGGGATTAGGTATCAAAGTGTTATTTGAATGTAATGTGCTTGCTGTTTAAATGCATAATGTGTTGGTTAAAACCGGGTTAAGGTTTAATGTAAGGTTGATTTGGTATTTGCTAATGTGAAAAGGGATCAACTTTGTGTGACTGAAAAGGTTAAAGTTGTGTGGGCCTTATGTCTGTTAGTTCTGCACACATTTATGTATGTAGATTGCATTATCAATAATGATATATTTATGTGCTTTATATATTATGTTGTTTAGGTAAGGAATGTTGTTACTGAGAATATACTCTTTGAGACTAAGAGCAGTTGGTGTATTTGCAAAATGTGAGGGAATAATGAAAGGGGATGTGAAAATGAAGGCATATAAAAGAAATGATATATGTGCTTTGAACAAATGGCATAGAGTTCAGAGAAGCATGGGTAACATTAGATGTGTGGTAACACGTGATTGCATTAGAAATTAAAAGTATGAGAGATTGAGTTCTGAAGGGATTAAGATAAAATATGGGAACTAAGGCCTAGCAGTCTAACTCTTAAGCATTCACCAAATAGAAGTGTGTCCATAGTGAAAAATACATGCAATAGAATACCCACAACATCACTTTTTCAAGCAGTTCAGACTGAAAGCAACCCTAATGATCAGATAATTATAGTCAATGAAAATATAATATTCGTGCAATGATATACATGTACCAAAAAGGAACAAAATTAACGTCATACGCAACATGGATAAATTCCACAAATATAGTGATTAGTGATAGGAGCTAGACACAAAGTACATATTCTGCCCTTCTATTTCCATAAAATGTAAAAACAAGGATACTAATCTAGGGTCTTAGGAGTCAGAGAAATTAGACATGTTTGCATGGGATGGACACAAATCCACCGTGGAGAATTTAGATGCATGTGGAAGATTGTAGGGAAATGAATGATGGGACAGTGACAGCAAAGGGGTCTCATTTGGGATGAATGTGAATGGGAAACACTGGCTATGAAAAGATGTGGATGTGATGGTGTCTTTGCCTGGGTATCTCTGCACTCTACGTCAAGTTCAGTTCTTGAGGATCCTACCACATTGGGCCTTTGATAAGTTAGTGCTTCTCAGGTTCCTGGTAATATGACATGCCCTTGGCCAGCTCACAGGAACATATTCTTCCATGTTTCTCTGATCAAACTCTCATCCCCTTAGGCCCTCTTCCTTTATTTCCTCAAATAGAACACTGTTCTCCACTGATCTCCTTGGGCTCACTCCAGCTGTTTTCAATGTTTTTCCTTGGAAAGTATTGCTTCTATGCTGATCCCACTGAGAAGATGCAGAATCATTGGAGTATCGGTTTGTACTGGGCAGCCTATTGTTGATTAATGGGCAGGAAGGCTCAGCTGAACTCCGGGTTCTGTCTAGATCCCACCTACCTTTGCATCCTACTCACAGTCCCTTCTTACCAGCATCATTTCCCTTGTCTTTAGAAGAGATGCTTTCTGAACAAGAGGCCTTCCGTGCTTTCTGGCTTTGAGTTAGGGCCACTGCCTTGTGTCTGCGCTGCAAAGCACCTTCTCGTGAATTCAGCTTTGCTGAGAAATTAAATAAAAATAATAGCTATGCAGTCCATGATCGTTGTTTGTGTATTCATCTGTCCGTTAAGCAAGGAGTCTACTATGTACCACATTCATTGAGCACACACAAGCCTGGATGGATAGTGGAATGTGGTTCCTATGAAAATATTAAGTGCACAGAAGTAGTAATTGTGCCAATATATGTCCTGAGTAACTGGGTTTGTTCAAAGTGGCTTCTTTGAAAATGGAACAGAGATTGCTGTCTTCTTTCAAGCTGGACATACAGCTGTCTTATCTTTGTGAGCTTTCCTTGCAGGTAGTTCTGACCATGAGATGACATTTCTACAATGGAAAATGAATGGAAATGACATGTGCCATTTCAGGCTTCGCCATACAAACCTTGTAAGTGCCCCTGTGTGCTCTTCGGTTTCTTATCTGACTGGAATGCATGCTTCTCAGAGCCTCCAGGACAGGAAACTTTACCACGTGGCTGATGCAATGCTGGGAAAGAAAATTTCCACCATAAGAAAGGTAGCCGAGGTGTGTGAAGGCTTTAGGCGTTAAGATGTCCACAGGAGAATTTGGAGTGAAAGTGCATGCACAGATTATATTTCAGAATTCAGTGTGTGGCATACTTTGAGGTGTTTACATGGTATAACAACGTGGGAATGCGGATGAAGTTTTGTATGCAAGTATTTTTGGAATGGTATGTATGTATTAGAATATTTATGGTGCGTGTTTTCCATGTTGGTAAGGAGGATGGGGAAAATGAGCGTGTGCGTGTTTGCAATGCGGTATGACAGCACATGTGAATGGTGCATGACTGGTACTTGTTCTTACTCTAAGACCGTGATCCTGAGAGTATTAGGGGAGGTGTGTTTAAGATCTCAGAATGTTGAGTTCAGTGAAGATCTGAAGGCCTGGTATCTGAAGTGCCATATAGATTAGAAAGGCAACAGATGAAAGTAAATTTTCTTCAGGGCATATAACTTTATTAGACTTTGACCTAAAAAGGTTATCTGTGTGAGGAGATGTGGATTATTTATGGAATTCGCGTGTGCATGGGTGAGTCTGGTCATGATTATGTGATGAAATGAAGGTAAGCGTATACTCGGTAATGCTGCTAGAGACTGGGAAAGGCAGATAAAGAGTGAAAGCCTGTGTATATGAGAGAACAAGGGATATGCAGGACATGCAGAGCCCTACCTGGTATGAAGGAGGACAGATGTGTGAGTGAGTGTGTGAGGATCTCAGTTTGTGCTTCTCTGAGGGGAAGGTCTGAGTAAAATACCACACACACACACACACACACACACACACACACACACACACACGTCAGCACTGTCTATTGCCTCAGTTCCAGCTGTCCCCGGCCTGCTATTTTGGAAACTTGTGCTGAGCGACCTTGCCCTGTCCTTGAAGGCACACTGCCTACTTGTCCCTCTGCAGGAGCCTTAGTCCTAGTCCTTCTTCCCTGAAGCCCCTTTTCTGTTTCTGAGGGGAAAATGGACTAAGTAGAGAGTAGGCTGAGCCATTGAGCTACATCTCTTGATTAAGTTCAGATCCCACCTTTGTTTATTCCTTACCATCCTCTTCAGGACGGGCATGCTCGGATGGGGTGGAGACAGCGATAGGATGTTCTGAGAAGGCAGGCTTTTCTTCTGCTGCCTGAATACAGGCTGCGGCCTCCACGGGCGACTCAGGCTGAGGCTCGTTGTCTTGGCTGACGCAGCGTCCTGGGCAATGGAATAAAATAGAACATTGAGATGAGGCATTTGCCGAGGTCTGTGTTAAGTCAAGAATTACATGTTGAGTGGACATGACATGTGAGGCATCATTACTACACACGACACCACTTCTCATAGAAATTAATACGAGCTTTCCGTTTCCAATTCCATTAACTCCAAACTATATGTAAACTTGCTAAATGGTGTGTTTTGTGAATATCAGTGGGATTAGGTATCAAAGTGTTATTTGAATGTAATGTGCTTGCTGTTTAAATGCATAATGTGTTGGTTAAAACCGGGTTAAGGTTTAATGTAAGGTTGATTTGGTATTTGCTAATGTGAAAAGGGATCAACTTTGTGTGACTGAAAAGGTTAAAGTTGTGTGGGCCTTATGTCTGTTAGTTCTGCACACATTTATGTATGTAGATTGCATTATCAATAATGATATATTTATGTGCTTTATATATTATGTTGTTTAGGTAAGGAATGTTGTTACTGAGAATATACTCTTTGAGACTAAGAGCAGTTGGTGTATTTGCAAAATGTGAGGGAATAATGAAAGGGGATGTGAAAATGAAGGCATATAAAAGAAATGATACCTGTGCTTTGAACAAATGGCATAGAGTTCAGAGAAGCATGGGTAACATTAGATGTGTGGTAACACGTGATTGCATTAGAAATTAAAAGTATGAGAGATTGAGTTCTGAAGGGATTAAGATAAAATATGGGAACTAAGGCCTAGCAGTCTAACTCTTAAGCATTCACCAAATAGAAGTGTGTCCATAGTGAAAAATACATGCAATAGAATACCCACAACATCACTTTTTCAAGCAGTTCAGACTGAAAGCAACCCTAATGATCAGATAATTATAGTCAATGAAAATATAATATTCGTGCAATGATATACATGTACCAAAAAGGAACAAAATTAACGTCATACGCAACATGGATAAATTCCACAAATATAGTGATTAGTGATAGGAGCTAGACACAAAGTACATATTCTGCCCTTCTATTTCCATAAAATGTAAAAACAAGGATACTAATCTAGGGTCTTAGGAGTCAGAGAAATTAGACCTGTTTGCATGGGATGGACACAAATCCACCGTGGAGAATTTAGATGCATGTGGAAGATTGTAGGGAAATGAATGATGGGACAGTGACAGCAAAGGGGTCTCATTTGGGATGAATGTGAATGGGAAACACTGGCTATGAAAAGATGTGGATGTGATGGTGTCTTTGCCTGGGTATCTCTGCACTCTACGTCAAGTTTAGTTCTTGAGGATCCTACCACATTGAGCCTTTGATAAGTTAGTGCTTCTCAGGTTCCTGGTAATATGACATGCCCTTGGCCAGCTCACAGGAACATATTCTTCCATGTTTCTCTGATCAAACTCTCATCCCCTTAGGCCCTCTTCCTTTATTTCCTCAAATAGAACACTGTTCTCCACTGATCTCCTTGGGCTCACTCCAGCTGTTTTCAATGTTTTTCCTTGGAAAGTATTGCTTCTATGCTGATCCCACTGAGAAGATGAGGAATCATTGGAGTATCGGTTTGTACAGGGCAGCCTATTGTTGATTAATGGGCAGGAAGGCTCAGCTGAACTCCGGGTTCTGTCTAGATCCCACCTACCTTTGCATCCTACTCACAGTCCCTTCTTACCAGCATCATTTCCCTTGTCTTTAGAAGAGATGCTTTCTGAAAAAGAGGCCTTCCGTGCTTTGTGGCGTTGAGTTAGGGCCACTGCCTTGTGTCTGCGCTGCAAAGCACCTTCTCGTGAATTCAGCTTTGCTGAGAAATTAAATAAAAATAATAGCTATGCAGTCCATGATCGTTGTTTGTGTATTCATCTGTCCGTTAAGCAAGGAGTCTACTATGTACCACATTCATTGAGCACACACAAGCCTGGATGGATAGTGGAATGTGGTTCCTATGAAAATATTAAGTGCACAGAAGTAGTAATTGTGCCAATATATGTCCTGAGTAACTGGGTTTGTTCAAAGTGGCTTCTTTGAAAATGGAACAGAGATTGCTGTCTTCTTTCAAGCTGGACATACAGCCGTCTTATCTTTGTGAGCTTTCCTTGCAGGTAGTTCTGACCATGAGATGACATTTCTACGATGGAAAATGAATGGAAATGACATGTGCCATTTCAGGCTTCGCCATACAAACCTTGTAAGTGCCCCTGTGTGCTCTTCGGTTTCTTATCTGACTGGAATGCATGCTTCTCAGAGCCTCCAGGACAGGAAACTTTACCACGTGGCTGATGCAATGCTGGGAAAGAAAATTTCCACCATAAGAAAGGTAGCCGAGGTGTGTGAAGGCTTTAGGCGTTAAGATGTCCACAGGAGAATTTGGAGTGAAAGTGCATGCACAGATTATATTTCAGAATTCAGTGTGTGGCATACTTTGAGGTGTTTACATGGTATAACAATGTGGGAATGCGGATGAAGTTTTGTATGCAAGTATTTTTGGAATGGTATGTATGTATTAGAATATTTATGGTGCGTGTTTTCCATGTTGGTAAGGAGGATGGGGAAAATGAGCGTGTGCGTGTTTGCAATGCGGTATGACAGCACATGTGAATGGTGCATGACTGGTACTTGTTCTTACTCTAAGACCGTGATCCTGAGAGTATTAGGGGAGGTGTGTTTAAGATCTCAGAATGTTGAGTTCAGTGAAGATCTGAAGGCCTGGTATCTGAAGTGCCATATAGATTAGAAAGGCAACAGATGAAAGTAAATTTTCTTCAGGGCATATAACTTTATTAGACTTTGACCTAAAAAGGTTATCTGTGTGAGGAGATGTGGATTATTTATGGAATTCGCGTGTGCATGGGTGAGTCTGGTCATGATTATGTGATGAAATGAAGGTAAGCGTATACTCGGTAATGCTGCTAGAGACTGGGAAAGGCAGATAAAGAGTGAAAGCCTGTGTATATGAGAGAACAAGGGATATGCAGGACATGCAGAGCCCTACCTGGTATGAAGGAGGACAGATGTGTGAGTGAGTGTGTGAGGATCTCAGTTTGTGCTTCTCTGAGGGGAAGGTCTGAGTAAAATACCACACACACACACACACACACACACACACACACACACACACACGTCAGCACTGTCTATTGCCTCAGTTCCAGCTGTCCCCGGCCTGCTATTTTGGAAACTTGTGCTGAGCGACCTTGCCCTGTCCTTGAAGGCACACTGCCTACTTGTCCCTCTGCAGGAGCCTTAGTCCTAGTCCTTCTTCCCTGAAGCCCCTTTTCTGTTTCTGAGGGGAAAATGGACTAAGTAGAGAGTAGGCTGAGCCATTGAGCTACATCTCTTGATTAAGTTCAGATCCCACCTTTGTTTATTCCTTACCATCCTCTTCAGGACGGGCATGCTCGGATGGGGTGGAGACAGCGATAGGATGTTCTGAGAAGGCAGGCTTTTCTTCTGCTGCCTGAATACAGGCTGCGGCCTCCACGGGCGACTCAGGCTGAGGCTCGTTGTCTTGGCTGACGCAGCGTCCTGGGCAATGGAATAAAATAGAACATTGAGATGAGGCATTTGCCGAGGTCTGTGTTAAGTCAAGAATTACATGTTGAGTGGACATGACATGTGAGGCATCATTACTACACACGACACCACTTCTCATAGAAATTAATACGAGCTTTCCGTTTCCAATTCCATTAACTCCAAACTATATGTAAACTTGCTAAATGGTGTGTTTTGTGAATATCAGTGGGATTAGGTATCAAAGTGTTATTTGAATGTAATGTGCTTGCTGTTTAAATGCATAATGTGTTGGTTAAAACCGGGTTAAGGTTTAATGTAAGGTTGATTTGGTATTTGCTAATGTGAAAAGGGATCAACTTTGTGTGACTGAAAAGGTTAAAGTTGTGTGGGCCTTATGTCTGTTAGTTCTGCACACATTTATGTATGTAGATTGCATTATCAATAATGATATATTTATGTGCTTTATATATTATGTTGTTTAGGTAAGGAATGTTGTTACTGAGAATATACTCTTTGAGACTAAGAGCAGTTGGTGTATTTGCAAAATGTGAGGGAATAATGAAAGGGGATGTGAAAATGAAGGCATATAAAAGAAATGATACCTGTGCTTTGAACAAATGGCATAGAGTTCAGAGAAGCATGGGTAACATTAGATGTGTGGTAACACGTGATTGCATTAGAAATTAAAAGTATGAGAGATTGAGTTCTGAAGGGATTAAGATAAAATATGGGAACTAAGGCCTAGCAGTCTAACTCTTAAGCATTCACCAAATAGAAGTGTGTCCATAGTGAAAAATACATGCAATAGAATACCCACAACATCACTTTTTCAAGCAGTTCAGACTGAAAGCAACCCTAATGATCAGATAATTATAGTCAATGAAAATATAATATTCGTGCAATGATATACATGTACCAAAAAGGAACAAAATTAACGTCATACGCAACATGGATAAATTCCACAAATATAGTGATTAGTGATAGGAGCTAGACACAAAGTACATATTCTGCCCTTCTATTTCCATAAAATGTAAAAACAAGGATACTAATCTAGGGTCTTAGGAGTCAGAGAAATTAGACCTGTTTGCATGGGATGGACACAAATCCACCGTGGAGAATTTAGATGCATGTGGAAGATTGTAGGGAAATGAATGATGGGACAGTGACAGCAAAGGGGTCTCATTTGGGATGAATGTGAATGGGAAACACTGGCTATGAAAAGATGTGGATGTGATGGTGTCTTTGCCTGGGTATCTCTGCACTCTACGTCAAGTTCAGTTCTTGAGGATCCTACCACATTGGGCCTTTGATAAGTTAGTGCTTCTCAGGTTCCTGGTAATATGACATGCCCTTGGCCAGCTCACAGGAACATATTCTTCCATGTTTCTCTGATCAAACTCTCATCCCCTTAGGCCCTCTTCCTTTATTTCCTCAAATAGAACACTGTTCTCCACTGATCTCCTTGGGCTCACTCCAGCTGTTTTCAATGTTTTTCCTTGGAAAGTATTGCTTCTATGCTGATCCCACTGAGAAGATGCAGAATCATTGGAGTATCGGTTTGTACAGGGCAGCCTATTGTTGATTAATGGGCAGGAAGGCTCAGCTGAACTCCGGGTTCTGTCTAGATCCCACCTACCTTTGCATCCTACTCACAGTCCCTTCTTACCAGCATCATTTCCCTTGTCTTTAGAAGAGATGCTTTCTGAACAAGAGGCCTTCCGTGCTTTCTGGCGTTGAGTTAGGGCCACTGCCTTGTGTCTCCGCTGCAAAGCACCTTCTCGTGAATTCAGCTTTGCTGAGAAATTAAATAAAAATAATAGCTATGCAGTCCATGATCGTTGTTTGTGTATTCATCTGTCCGTTAAGCAAGGAGTCTACTATGTACCACATTCATTGAGCACACACAAGCCTGGATGGATAGTGGAATGTGGTTCCTATGAAAATATTAAGTGCACAGAAGTAGTAATTGTGCCAATATATGTCCTGAGTAACTGGGTTTGTTCAAAGTGGCTTCTTTGAAAATGGAACAGAGATTGCTGTCTTCTTTCAAGCTGGACATACAGCTGTCTTATCTTTGTGAGCTTTCCTTGCAGGTAGTTCTGACCATGAGATGACATTTCTACGATGGAAAATGAATGGAAATGACATGTGCCATTTCAGGCTTCGCCATACAAACCTTGTAAGTGCCCCTGTGTGCTCTTCGGTTTCCTAACTGACTGGAATGCAGGCTTCTCAGAGCCTCCAGGACAGGAAACTTTACCACGTGGCTGATGCAATGCTGGGAAAGAAAATTTCCACCATAAGAAAGGTAGCCGAGGTGTGTGAAGGCTTTAGGCGTTAAGATGTCCACAGGAGAATTTGGAGTGAAAGTGCATGCACAGATTATATTTCAGAATTCAGTGTGTGGCATACTTTGAGGTGTTTACATGGTATAACAATGTGGGAATGCGGATGAAGTTTTGTATGCAAGTATTTTTGGAATGGTATGTATGTATTAGAATATTTATGGTGCGTGTTTTCCATGTTGGTAAGGAGGATGGGGAAAATGAGCGTGTGCGTGTTTGCAATGCGGTATGACAGCACATGTGAATGGTGCATGACTGGTACTTGTTCTTACTCTAAGACCGTGATCCTGAGAGTATTAGGGGAGGTGTGTTTAAGATCTCAGAATGTTGAGTTCAGTGAAGATCTGAAGGCCTGGTATCTGAAGTGCCATATAGATTAGAAAGGCAACAGATGAAAGTAAATTTTCTTCAGGGCATATAACTTTATTAGACTTTGACCTAAAAAGGTTATCTGTGTGAGGAGATGTGGATTATTTATGGAATTCGCGTGTGCATGGGTGAGTCTGGTCATGATTATGTGATGAAATGAAGGTAAGCGTATACTCGGTAATGCTGCTAGAGACTGGGAAAGGCAGATAAAGAGTGAAAGCCTGTGTATATGAGAGAACAAGGGATATGCAGGACATGCAGAGCCCTACCTGGTATGAAGGAGGACAGATGTGTGAGTGAGTGTGTGAGGATCTCAGTTTGTGCTTCTCTGAGGGGAAGGTCTGAGTAAAATACCACACACACACACACACACACACACACACACACACACACACGTCAGCACTGTCTATTGCCTCAGTTCCAGCTGTCCCCGGCCTGCTATTTTGGAAACTTGTGCTGAGCGACCTTGCCCTGTCCTTGAAGGCACACTGCCTACTTGTCCCTCTGCAGGAGCCTTAGTCCTAGTCCTTCTTCCCTGAAGCCCCTTTTCTGTTTCTGAGGGGAAAATGGACTAAGTAGAGAGTAGGCTGAACCATTGAGCTACATCTCTTGATTAAGTTCAGATCCCACCTTTGTTTATTCCTTACCATCCTCTTCAGGACGGGCATGCTCGGATGGGGTGGAGACAGCGATAGGATGTTCTGAGAAGGCAGGCTTTTCTTCTGCTGCCTGAATACAGGCTGCGGCCTCCACGGGCGACTCAGGCTGAGGCTCGTTGTCTTGGCTGACGCAGCGTCCTGGGCAATGGAATAAAATAGAACATTGAGATGAGGCATTTGCCGAGGTCTGTGTTAAGTCAAGAATTACATGTTGAGTGGACATGACATGTGAGGCATCATTACTACACACGACACCACTTCTCATAGAAATTAATACGAGCTTTCCGTTTCCAATTCCATTAACTCCAAACTATATGTAAACTTGCTAAATGGTGTGTTTTGTGAATATCAGTGGGATTAGGTATCAAAGTGTTATTTGAATGTAATGTGCTTGCTGTTTAAATGCATAATGTGTTGGTTAAAACCGGGTTAAGGTTTAATGTAAGGTTGATTTGGTATTTGCTAATGTGAAAAGGGATCAACTTTGTGTGACTGAAAAGGTTAAAGTTGTGTGGGCCTTATGTCTGTTAGTTCTGCACACATTTATGTATGTAGATTGCATTATCAATAATGATATATTTATGTGCTTTATATATTATGTTGTTTAGGTAAGGAATGTTGTTACTGAGAATATACTCTTTGAGACTAAGAGCAGTTGGTGTATTTGCAAAATGTGAGGGAATAATGAAAGGGGATGTGAAAATGAAGGCATATAAAAGAAATGATACCTGTGCTTTGAACAAATGGCATAGAGTTCAGAGAAGCATGGGTAACATTAGATGTGTGGTAACACGTGATTGCATTAGAAATTAAAAGTATGAGAGATTGAGTTCTGAAGGGATTAAGATAAAATATGGGAACTAAGGCCTAGCAGTCTAACTCTTAAGCATTCACCAAATAGAAGTGTGTCCATAGTGAAAAATACATGCAATAGAATACCCACAACATCACTTTTTCAAGCAGTTCAGACTGAAAGCAACCCTAATGATCAGATAATTATAGTCAATGAAAATATAATATTCGTGCAATGATATACATGTACCAAAAAGGAACAAAATTAACGTCATACGCAACATGGATAAATTCCACAAATATAGTGATTAGTGATAGGAGCTAGACACAAAGTATATATTGTGCCCTTCTATTTCCATAAAATGTAAAAACAAGGATACTAATCTAGGGTCTTAGGAGTCAGAGAAATTAGACCTGTTTGCATGGGATGGACACAAATCCACCGTGGAGAATTTAGATGCATGTGGAAGATTGTAGGGAAATGAATGATGGGACAGTGACAGCAAAGGGGTCTCATTTGGGATGAATGTGAATGGGAAACACTGGCTATGAAAAGATGTGGATGTGATGGTGTCTTTGCCTGGGTATCTCTGCACTCTACGTCAAGTTCAGTTCTTGAGGATCCTACCACATTGGGCCTTTGATAAGTTAGTGCTTCTCAGGTTCCTGGTAATATGACATGCCCTTGGCCAGCTCACAGGAACATATTCTTCCATGTTTCTCTGATCAAACTCTCATCCCCTTAGGCCCTCTTCCTTTATTTCCTCAAATAGAACACTGTTCTCCACTGATCTCCTTGGGCTCACTCCAGCTGTTTTCAATGTTTTTCCTTGGAAAGTATTGCTTCTATGCTGATCCCACTGAGAAGATGCAGAATCATTGGAGTATCGGTTTGTACAGGGCAGCCTATTGTTGATTAATGGGCAGGAAGGCTCAGCTGAACTCCGGGTTCTGTCTAGATCCCACCTACCTTTGCATCCTACTCACAGTCCCTTCTTACCAGCATCATTTCCCTTGTCTTTAGAAGAGATGCTTTCTGAACAAGAGGCCTTCCGTGCTTTCTGGCGTTGAGTTAGGGCCACTGCCTTGTGTCTCCGCTGCAAAGCACCTTCTCGTGAATTCAGCTTTGCTGAGAAATTAAATAAAAATAATAGCTATGCAGTCCATGATCGTTGTTTGTGTATTCATCTGTCCGTTAAGCAAGGAGTCTACTATGTACCACATTCATTGAGCACACACAAGCCTGGATGGATAGTGGAATGTGGTTCCTATGAAAATATTAAGTGCACAGAAGTAGTAATTGTGCCAATATATGTCCTGAGTAACTGGGTTTGTTCAAAGTGGCTTCTTTGAAAATGGAACAGAGATTGCTGTCTTCTTTCAAGCTGGACATACAGCTGTCTTATCTTTGTGAGCTTTCCTTGCAGGTAGTTCTGACCATGAGATGACATTTCTACGATGGAAAATGAATGGAAATGACATGTGCCATTTCAGGCTTCGCCATACAAACCTTGTAAGTGCCCCTGTGTGCTCTTCGGTTTCCTAACTGACTGGAATGCAGGCTTCTCAGAGCCTCCAGGACAGGAAACTTTACCACGTGGCTGATGCAATGCTGGGAAAGAAAATTTCCACCATAAGAAAGGTAGCCGAGGTGTGTGAAGGCTTTAGGCGTTAAGATGTCCACAGGAGAATTTGGAGTGAAAGTGCATGCACAGATTATATTTCAGAATTCAGTGTGTGGCATACTTTGAGGTGTTTACATGGTATAACAATGTGGGAATGCGGATGAAGTTTTGTATGCAAGTATTTTTGGAATGGTATGTATGTATTAGAATATTTATGGTGCGTGTTTTCCATGTTGGTAAGGAGGATGGGGAAAATGAGCGTGTGCGTGTTTGCAATGCGGTATGACAGCACATGTGAATGGTGCATGACTGGTACTTGTTCTTACTCTAAGACCGTGATCCTGAGAGTATTAGGGGAGGTGTGTTTAAGATCTCAGAATGTTGAGTTCAGTGAAGATCTGAAGGCCTGGTATCTGAAGTGCCATATAGATTAGAAAGGCAACAGATGAAAGTAAATTTTCTTCAGGGCATATAACTTTATTAGACTTTGACCTAAAAAGGTTATCTGTGTGAGGAGATGTGGATTATTTATGGAATTCGCGTGTGCATGGGTGAGTCTGGTCATGATTATGTGATGAAATGAAGGTAAGCGTATACTCGGTAATGCTGCTAGAGACTGGGAAAGGCAGATAAAGAGTGAAAGCCTGTGTATATGAGAGAACAAGGGATATGCAGGACATGCAGAGCCCTACCTGGTATGAAGGAGGACAGATGTGTGAGTGAGTGTGTGAGGATCTCAGTTTGTGCTTCTCTGAGGGGAAGGTCTGAGTAAAATACCACACACACACACACACACACACACACACACACACACGTCAGCACTGTCTATTGCCTCAGTTCCAGCTGTCCCCGGCCTGCTATTTTGGAAACTTGTGCTGAGCGACCTTGCCCTGTCCTTGAAGGCACACTGCCTACTTGTCCCTCTGCAGGAGCCTTAGTCCTAGTCCTTCTTCCCTGAAGCCCCTTTTATGTTTCTGAGGGGAAAATGGACTAAGTAGAGAGTAGGCTGAACCATTGAGCTACATCTCTTGATTAAGTTCAGATCCCACCTTTGTTTATTCCTTACCATCCTCTTCAGGACGGGCATGCTCGGATGGGGTGGAGACAGCGATAGGATGTTCTGAGAAGGCAGGCTTTTCTTCTGCTGCCTGAATACAGGCTGCGGCCTCCACGGGCGACTCAGGCTGAGGCTCGTTGTCTTGGCTGACGCAGCGTCCTGGGCAATGGAATAAAATAGAACATTGAGATGAGGCATTTGCCGAGGTCTGTGTTAAGTCAAGAATTACATGTTGAGTGGACATGACATGTGAGGCATCATTACTACACACGACACCACTTCTCATAGAAATTAATACGAGCTTTCCGTTTCCAATTCCATTAACTCCAAACTATATGTAAACTTGCTAAATGGTGTGTTTTGTGAATATCAGTGGGATTAGGTATCAAAGTGTTATTTGAATGTAATGTGCTTGCTGTTTAAATGCATAATGTGTTGGTTAAAACCGGGTTAAGGTTTAATGTAAGGTTGATTTGGTATTTGCTAATGTGAAAAGGGATCAACTTTGTGTGACTGAAAAGGTTAAAGTTGTGTGGGCCTTATGTCTGTTAGTTCTGCACACATTTATGTATGTAGATTGCATTATCAATAATGATATATTTATGTGCTTTATATATTATGTTGTTTAGGTAAGGAATGTTGTTACTGAGAATATACTCTTTGAGACTAAGAGCAGTTGGTGTATTTGCAAAATGTGAGGGAATAATGAAAGGGGATGTGAAAATGAAGGCATATAAAAGAAATGATACCTGTGCTTTGAACAAATGGCATAGAGTTCAGAGAAGCATGGGTAACATTAGATGTGTGGTAACACGTGATTGCATTAGAAATTAAAAGTATGAGAGATTGAGTTCTGAAGGGATTAAGATAAAATATGGGAACTAAGGCCTAGCAGTCTAACTCTTAAGCATTCACCAAATAGAAGTGTGTCCATAGTGAAAAATACATGCAATAGAATACCCACAACATCACTTTTTCAAGCAGTTCAGACTGAAAGCAACCCTAATGATCAGATAATTATAGTCAATGAAAATATAATATTCGTGCAATGATATACATGTACCAAAAAGGAACAAAATTAACGTCATACGCAACATGGATAAATTCCACAAATATAGTGATTAGTGATAGGAGCTAGACACAAAGTATATATTGTGCCCTTCTATTTCCATAAAATGTAAAAACAAGGATACTAATCTAGGGTCTTAGGAGTCAGAGAAATTAGACCTGTTTGCATGGGATGGACACAAATCCACCGTGGAGAATTTAGATGCATGTGGAAGATTGTAGGGAAATGAATGATGGGACAGTGACAGCAAAGGGGTCTCATTTGGGATGAATGTGAATGGGAAACACTGGCTATGAAAAGATGTGGATGTGATGGTGTCTTTGCCTGGGTATCTCTGCACTCTACGTCAAGTTCAGTTCTTGAGGATCCTACCACATTGGGCCTTTGATAAGTTAGTGCTTCTCAGGTTCCTGGTAATATGACATGCCCTTGGCCAGCTCACAGGAACATATTCTTCCATGTTTCTCTGATCAAACTCTCATCCCCTTAGGCCCTCTTCCTTTATTTCCTCAAATAGAACACTGTTCTCCACTGATCTCCTTGGGCTCACTCCAGCTGTTTTCAATGTTTTTCCTTGGAAAGTATTGCTTCTATGCTGATCCCACTGAGAAGATGCAGAATCATTGGAGTATCGGTTTGTACAGGGCAGCCTATTGTTGATTAATGGGCAGGAAGGCTCAGCTGAACTCCGGGTTCTGTCTAGATCCCACCTACCTTTGCATCCTACTCACAGTCCCTTCTTACCAGCATCATTTCCCTTGTCTTTAGAAGAGATGCTTTCTGAACAAGAGGCCTTCCGTGCTTTCTGGCGTTGAGTTAGGGCCACTGCCTTGTGTCTCCGCTGCAAAGCACCTTCTCGTGAATTCAGCTTTGCTGAGAAATTAAATAAAAATAATAGCTATGCAGTCCATGATCGTTGTTTGTGTATTCATCTGTCCGTTAAGCAAGGAGTCTACTATGTACCACATTCATTGAGCACACACAAGCCTGGATGGATAGTGGAATGTGGTTCCTATGAAAATATTAAGTGCACAGAAGTAGTAATTGTGCCAATATATGTCCTGAGTAACTGGGTTTGTTCAAAGTGGCTTCTTTGAAAATGGAACAGAGATTGCTGTCTTCTTTCAAGCTGGACATACAGCCGTCTTATCTTTGTGAGCTTTCCTTGCAGGTAGTTCTGACCATGAGATGACATTTCTACGATGGAAAATGAATGGAAATGACATGTGCCATTTCAGGCTTCGCCATACAAACCTTGTAAGTGCCCCTGTGTGCTCTTCGGTTTCTTATCTGACTGGAATGCATGCTTCTCAGAGCCTCCAGGACAGGAAACTTTACCACGTGGCTGATGCAATGCTGGGAAAGAAAATTTCCACCATAAGAAAGGTAGCCGAGGTGTGTGAAGGCTTTAGGCGTTAAGATGTCCACAGGAGAATTTGGAGTGAAAGTGCATGCACAGATTATATTTCAGAATTCAGTGTGTGGCATACTTTGAGGTGTTTACATGGTATAACAATGTGGGAATGAGGATGAAGTTTTGTATGCAAGTATTTTTGGAATGGTATGTATGTATTAGAATATTTATGGTGCGTGTTTTCCATGTTGGTAAGGAGGATGGGGAAAATGAGCGTGTGCGTGTTTGCAATGCGGTATGACAGCACATGTGAATGGTGCATGACTGGTACTTGTTCTTACTCTAAGACCGTGATCCTGAGAGTATTAGGGGAGGTGTGTTTAAGATCTCAGAATGTTGAGTTCAGTGAAGATCTGAAGGCCTGGTATCTGAAGTGCCATATAGATTAGGAAGGCAACAGATGAAAGTAAATTTTCTTCAGGGCATATAACTTTATTAGACTTTGACCTAAAAAGGTTATCTGTGTGAGGAGATGTGGATTATTTATGGAATTCGCGTGTGCATGGGTGAGTCTGGTCATGATTATGTGATGAAATGAAGGTAAGCGTATACTCGGTAATGCTGCTAGAGACTGGGAAAGGCAGATAAAGAGTGAAAGCCTGTGTATATGAGAGAACAAGGGATATGCAGGACATGCAGAGCCCTACCTGGTATGAAGGAGGACAGATGTGTGAGTGAGTGTGTGAGGATCTCAGTTTGTGCTTCTCTGAGGGGAAGGTCTGAGTAAAATACCACACACACACACACACACACACACACACACACACACACACACACACGTCAGCACTGTCTATTGCCTCAGTTCCAGCTGTCCCCGGCCTGCTATTTTGGAAACTTGTGCTGAGCGACCTTGCCCTGTCCTTGAAGGCACACTGCCTACTTGTCCCTCTGCAGGAGCCTTAGTCCTAGTCCTTCTTCCCTGAAGCCCCTTTTCTGTTTCTGAGGGGAAAATGGACTAAGTAGAGAGTAGGCTGAGCCATTGAGCTACATCTCTTGATTAAGTTCAGATCCCACCTTTGTTTATTCCTTACCATCCTCTTCAGGACGGGCATGCTCGGATGGGGTGGAGACAGCGATAGGATGTTCTGAGAAGGCAGGCTTTTCTTCTGCTGCCTGAATACAGGCTGCGGCCTCCACGGGCGACTCAGGCTGAGGCTCGTTGTCTTGGCTGACGCAGCGTCCTGGGCAATGGAATAAAATAGAACATTGAGATGAGGCATTTGCCGAGGTCTGTGTTAAGTCAAGAATTACATGTTGAGTGGACATGACATGTGAGGCATCATTACCACACACGACACCACTTCTCATAGAAATTAATACGAGCTTTCCGTTTCCAATTCCATTAACTCCAAACTATAAGTAAACTTGCTAAATGGTGTGTTTTGTGAATATCAGTGGGATTAGGTATCAAAGTGTTATTTGAATGTAATGTGCTTGCTGTTTAAATGCATAATGTGTTGGTTAAAACCGGGTTAAGGTTTAATGTAAGGTTGATTTGGTATTTGCTAATGTGAAAAGGGATCAACTTTGTGTGACTGAAAAGGTTAAAGTTGTGTGGGCCTTATGTCTGTTAGTTCTGCACACATTTATGTATGTAGATTGCATTATCAATAATGATATATTTATGTGCTTTATATATTATGTTGTTTAGGTAAGGAATGTTGTTACTGAGAATATACTCTTTGAGACTAAGAGCAGTTGGTGTATTTGCAAAATGTGAGGGAATAATGAAAGGGGATGTGAAAATGAAGGCATATAAAAGAAATGATACCTGTGCTTTGAACAAATGGCATAGAGTTCAGAGAAGCATGGGTAACATTAGATGTGTGGTAACACGTGATTGCATTAGAAATTAAAAGTATGAGAGATTGAGTTCTGAAGGGATTAAGATAAAATATGGGAACTAAGGCCTAGCAGTCTAACTCTTAAGCATTCACCAAATAGAAGTGTGTCCATAGTGAAAAATACATGCAATAGAATACCCACAACATCACTTTTTCAAGCAGTTCAGACTGAAAGCAACCCTAATGATCAGATAATTATAGTCAATGAAAATATAATATTCGTGCAATGATATACATGTACCAAAAAGGAACAAAATTAACGTCATACGCAACATGGATAAATTCCACAAATATAGTGATTAGTGATAGGAGCTAGACACAAAGTACATATTCTGCCCTTCTATTTCCATAAAATGTAAAAACAAGGATACTAATCTAGGGTCTTAGGATTCAGAGACATTAGACCTGTTTGCATGGGATGGACACAAATCCACCGTGGAGAATTTAGATGCATGTGGAAGATTGTAGGGAAATGAATGATGGGACAGTGACAGCAAAGGGGTCTCATTTGGGATGAATGTGAATGGGAAACACTGGCTATGAAAAGATGTGGATGTGATGGTGTCTTTGCCTGGGTATCTCTGCACTCTACGTCAAGTTCAGTTCTTGAGGATCCTACCACATTGGGCCTTTGATAAGTTAGTGCTTCTCAGGTTCCTGGTAATATGACATGCCCTTGGCCAGCTCACAGGAACATATTCTTCCATGTTTCTCTGATCAAACTCTCATCCCCTTAGGCCCTCTTCCTTTATTTCCTCAAATAGAACACTGTTCTCCACTGATCTCCTTGGGCTCACTCCAGCTGTTTTCAATGTTTTTCCTTGGAAAGTATTGCTTCTATGCTGATCCCACTGAGAAGATGCAGAATCATTGGAGTATCGGTTTGTACTGGGCAGCCTATTGTTGATTAATGGGCAGGAAGGCTCAGCTGAACTCCGGGTTCTGTCTAGATCCCACCTACCTTTGCATCCTACTCACAGTCCCTTCTTACCAGCATCATTTCCCTTGTCTTTAGAAGAGATGCTTTCTGAACAAGAGGCCTTCCGTGCTTTCTGGCGTTGAGTTAGGGCCACTGCCTTGTGTCTGCGCTGCAAAGCACCTTCTCGTGAATTCAGCTTTGCTGAGAAATTAAATAAAAATAATAGCTATGCAGTCCATGATCGTTGTTTGTGTATTCATCTGTCCGTTAAGCAAGGAGTCTACTATGTACCACATTCATTGAGCACACACAAGCCTGGATGGATAGTGGAATGTGGTTCCTATGAAAATATTAAGTGCACAGAAGTAGTAATTGTGCCAATATATGTCCTGAGTAACTGGGTTTGTTCAAAGTGGCTTCTTTGAAAATGGAACAGAGATTGCTGTCTTCTTTCAAGCTGGACATACAGCTGTCTTATCTTTGTGAGCTTTCCTTGCAGGTAGTTCTGACCATGAGATGACATTTCTACGATGGAAAATGAATGGAAATGACATGTGCCATTTCAGGCTTCGCCATACAAACCTTGTAAGTGCCCCTGTGTGCTCTTCGGTTTCTTATCTGACTGGAATGCATGCTTCTCAGAGCCTCCAGGACAGGAAACTTTACCACGTGGCTGATGCAATGCTGGGAAAGAAAATTTCCACCATAAGAAAGGTAGCCGAGGTGTGTGAAGGCTTTAGGCGTTAAGATGTCCACAGGAGAATTTGGAGTGAAAGTGCATGCACAGATTATATTTCAGAATTCAGTGTGTGGCATACTTTGAGGTGTTTACATGGTATAACAATGTGGGAATGCGGATGAAGTTTTGTATGCAAGTATTTTTGGAATGGTATGTATGTATTAGAATATTTATGGTGCGTGTTTTCCATGTTGGTAAGGAGGATGGGGAAAATGAGCGTGTGCGTGTTTGCAATGCGGTATGACAGCACATGTGAATGGTGCATGACTGGTACTTGTTCTTACTCTAAGACCGTGATCCTGAGAGTATTAGGGGAGGTGTGTTTAAGATCTCAGAATGTTGAGTTCAGTGAAGATCTGAAGGCCTGGTATCTGAAGTGCCATATAGATTAGAAAGGCAACAGATGAAAGTAAATTTTCTTCAGGGCATATAACTTTATTAGACTTTGACCTAAAAAGGTTATCTGTGTGAGGAGATGTGGATTATTTATGGAATTCGCGTGTGCATGGGTGAGTCTGGTCATGATTATGTGATGAAATGAAGGTAAGCGTATACTCGGTAATGCTGCTAGAGACTGGGAAAGGCAGATAAAGAGTGAAAGCCTGTGTATATGAGAGAACAAGGGATATGCAGGACATGCAGAGCCCTACCTGGTATGAAGGAGGACAGATGAGTGAGTGAGTGTGTGAGGATCTCAGTTTGTGCTTCTCTGAGGGGAAGGTCTGAGTAAAATACCACACACACACACACACGCACACACACACACACACACACACACACACGTCAGCACTGTCTATTGCCTCAGTTCCAGCTGTCCCCGGCCTGCTATTTTGGAAACTTGTGCTGAGCGACCTTGCCCTGTCCTTGAAGGCACACTGCCTACTTGTCCCTCTGCAGGAGCCTTAGTCCTAGTCCTTCTTCCCTGA
Organism: Cnephaeus nilssonii; assembly: GCF_951640355.1. Classification (NCBI taxonomy): domain Eukaryota; kingdom Metazoa; phylum Chordata; class Mammalia; order Chiroptera; family Vespertilionidae; genus Cnephaeus; species Cnephaeus nilssonii. The sequence continues at coordinate 53,639,351 of NC_137089.1, read as the reverse complement.
AGCCCCTTTTCTGTTTCTGAGGGGAAAATGGACTAAGTAGAGAGTAGGCTGAGCCATTGAGCTACATCTCTTGATTAAGTTCAGATCCCACCTTTGTTTATTCCTTACCATCCTCTTCAGGACGGGCATGCTCGGATGGGGTGGAGACAGCGATAGGATGTTCTGAGAAGGCAGGCTTTTCTTCTGCTGCCTGAATACAGGCTGCGGCCTCCACGGGCGACTCAGGCTGAGGCTCGTTGTCTTGGCTGACGCAGCGTCCTGGGCAATGGAATAAAATAGAACATTGAGATGAGGCATTTGCCGAGGTCTGTGTTAAGTCAAGAATTACATGTTGAGTGGACATGACATGTGAGGCATCATTACTACACACGACACCACTTCTCATAGAAATTAATACGAGCTTTCCGTTTCCAATTCCATTAACTCCAAACTATATGTAAACTTGCTAAATGGTGTGTTTTGTGAATATCAGTGGGATTAGGTATCAAAGTGTTATTTGAATGTAATGTGCTTGCTATTTAAATGCATAATGTGTTGGTTAAAACCGGGTTAAGGTTTAATGTAAGGTTGATTTGGTATTTGCTAATGTGAAAAGGGATCAACTTTGTGTGACTGAAAAGGTTAAAGTTGTGTGGGCCTTATGTCTGTTAGTTCTGCACACATTTATGTATGTAGATTGCATTATCAATAATGATATATTTATGTGCTTTATATATTATGTTGTTTAGGTAAGGAATGTTGTTACTGAGAATATACTCTTTGAGACTAAGAGCAGTTGGTGTATTTGCAAAATGTGAGGGAATAATGAAAGGGGATGTGAAAATGAAGGCATATAAAAGAAATGATACCTGTGCTTTGAACAAATGGCATAGAGTTCAGAGAAGCATGGGTAACATTAGATGTGTGGTAACACGTGATTGCATTAGAAATTAAAAGTATGAGAGATTGAGTTCTGAAGGGATTAAGATAAAATATGGGAACTAAGGCCTAGCAGTCTAACTCTTAAGCATTCACCAAATAGAAGTGTGTCCATAGTGAAAAATACATGCAATAGAATACCCACAACATCACTTTTTCAAGCAGTTCAGACTGAAAGCAACCCTAATGATCAGATAATTATAGTCAATGAAAATATAATATTCGTGCAATGATATACATGTACCAAAAAGGAACAAAATTAACGTCATACGCAACATGGATAAATTCCACAAATATAGTGATTAGTGATAGGAGCTAGACACAAAGTACATATTCTGCCCTTCTATTTCCATAAAATGTAAAAACAAGGATACTAATCTAGTGTCTTAGGAGTCAGAGAAATTAGACCTGTTTGCATGGGATGGACACAAATCCACCGTGGAGAATTTAGATGCATGTGGAAGATTGTAGGGAAATGAATGATGGGACAGTGACAGCAAAGGGGTCTCATTTGGGATGAATGTGAATGGGAAACACTGGCTATGAAAAGATGTGGATGTCATGGTGTCTTTGCCTGGGTATCTCTGCACTCTACGTCAAGTTCAGTTCTTGAGGATCCTACCACATTGGGCCTTTGATAAGTTAGTGCTTCTCAGGTTCCTGGTAATATGACATGCCCTTGGCCAGCTCACAGGAACATATTCTTCCATGTTTCTCTGATCAAACTCTCATCCCCTTAGGCCCTCTTCCTTTATTTCCTCAAATAGAACACTGTTCTCCACTGATCTCCTTGGGCTCACTCCAGCTGTTTTCAATGTTTTTCCTTGGAAAGTATTGCTTCTATGCTGATCCCACTGAGAAGATGCAGAATCATTGGAGTATCGGTTTGTACAGGGCAGCCTATTGTTGATTAATGGGCAGGAAGGCTCAGCTGAACTCCGGGTTCTGTCTAGATCCCACCTACCTTTGCATCCTACTCACAGTCCCTTCTTACCAGCATCATTTCCCTTGTCTTTAGAAGAGATGCTTTCTGAACAAGAGGCCTTCCGTGCTTTCTGGCGTTGAGTTAGGGCCACTGCCTTGTGTCTCCGCTGCAAAGCACCTTCTCGTGAATTCAGCTTTGCTGAGAAATTAAATAAAAATAATAGCTATGCAGTCCATGATCGTTGTTTGTGTATTCATCTGTCCGTTAAGCAAGGAGTCTACTATGTACCACATTCATTGAGCACACACAAGCCTGGATGGATAGTGGAATGTGGTTCCTATGAAAATATTAAGTGCACAGAAGTAGTAATTGTGCCAATATATGTCCTGAGTAACTGGGTTTGTTCAAAGTGGCTTCTTTGAAAATGGAACAGAGATTGCTGTCTTCTTTCAAGCTGGACATACAGCTGTCTTATCTTTGTGAGCTTTCCTTGCAGGTAGTTCTGACCATGAGATGACATTTCTACGATGGAAAATGAATGGAAATGACATGTGCCATTTCAGGCTTCGCCATACAAACCTTGTAAATGCCCCTGTGTGCTCTTCGGTTTCTTATCTGACTGGAATGCATGCTTCTCAGAGCCTCCAGGACAGGAAACTTTACCACGTGGCTGATGCAATGCTGGGAAAGAAAATTTCCACCATAAGAAAGGTAGCCGAGGTGTGTGAAGGCTTTAGGCGTTAAGATGTCCACAGGAGAATTTGGAGTGAAAGTGCATGCACAGATTATATTTCAGAATTCAGTGTGTGGCATACTTTGAGGTGTTTACATGGTATAACAATGTGGGAATGCGGATGAAGTTTTGTATGCAAGTATTTTTGGAATGGTATGTATGTATTAGAATATTTATGGTGCGTGTTTTCCATGTTGGTAAGGAGGATGGGGAAAATGAGCGTGTGCGTGTTTGCAATGCGGTATGACAGCACATGTGAATGGTGCATGACTGGTACTTGTTCTTACTCTAAGACCGTGATCCTGAGAGTATTAGGGGAGGTGTGTTTAAGATCTCAGAATGTTGAGTTCAGTGAAGATCTGAAGGCCTGGTATCTGAAGTGCCATATAGATTAGAAAGGCAACAGATGAAAGTAAATTTTCTTCAGGGCATATAACTTTATTAGACTTTGACCTAAAAAGGTTATCTGTGTGAGGAGATGTGGATTATTTATGGAATTCGCGTGTGCATGGGTGAGTCTGGTCATGATTATGTGATGAAATGAAGGTAAGCGTATACTGGGTAATGCTGCTGGAGACTGGGAAAGGCAGATAAAGAGTGAAAGCCTGTGTATATGAGAGAACAAGGGATATGCAGGACATGCAGAGCCCTACCTGGTATGAAGGAGGACAGATGTGTGAGTGAGTGTGTGAGGATCTCAGTTTGTGCTTCTCTGAGGGGAAGGTCTGAGTAAAATACCACACACACACACACACACACACACACACACACACACACACACACGTCAGCACTGTCTATTGCCTCAGTTCCAGCTGTCCCCGGCCTGCTATTTTGGAAACTTGTGCTGAGCGACCTTGCCCTGTCCTTGAAGGCACACTGCCTACTTGTCCCTCTGCAGGAGCCTTAGTCCTAGTCCTTCTTCCCTGAAGCCCCTTTTCTGTTTCTGAGGGGAAAATGGACTAAGTAGAGAGTAGGCTGAGCCATTGAGCTACATCTCTTGATTAAGTTCAGATCCCACCTTTGTTTATTCCTTACCATCCTCTTCAGGACGGGCATGCTCGGATGGGGTGGAGACAGCGATAGGATGTTCTGAGAAGGCAGGCTTTTCTTCTGCTGCCTGAATACAGGCTGCGGCCTCCACGGGCGACTCAGGCTGAGGCTCGTTGTCTTGGCTGACGCAGCGTCCTGGGCAATGGAATAAAATAGAACATTGAGATGAGGCATTTGCCGAGGTCTGTGTTAAGTCAAGAATTACATGTTGAGTGGACATGACATGTGAGGCATCATTACTACACACGACACCACTTCTCATAGAAATTAATACGAGCTTTCCGTTTCCAATTCCATTAACTCCAAACTATAAGTAAACTTGCTAAATGGTGTGTTTTGTGAATATCAGTGGGATTAGGTATCAAAGTGTTATTTGAATGTAATGTGCTTGCTGTTTAAATGCATAATGTGTTGGTTAAAACCGGGTTAAGGTTTAATGTAAGGTTGATTTGGTATTTGCTAATGTGAAAAGGGATCAACTTTGTGTGACTGAAAAGGTTAAAGTTGTGTGGGCCTTATGTCTGTTAGTTCTGCACACATTTATGTATGTAGATTGCATTATCAATAATGATATATTTATGTGCTTTATATATTATGTTGTTTAGGTAAGGAATGTTGTTACTGAGAATATACTCTTTGAGACTAAGAGCAGTTGGTGTATTTGCAAAATGTGAGGGAATAATGAAAGGGGATGTGAAAATGAAGGCATATAAAAGAAATGATACCTGTGCTTTGAACAAATGGCATAGAGTTCAGAGAAGCATGGGTAACATTAGATGTGTGGTAACACGTGATTGCATTAGAAATTAAAAGTATGAGAGATTGAGTTCTGAAGGGATTAAGATAAAATATGGGAACTAAGGCCTAGCAGTCTAACTCTTAAGCATTCACCAAATAGAAGTGTGTCCATAGTGAAAAATACATGCAATAGAATACCCACAACATCACTTTTTCAAGCAGTTCAGACTGAAAGCAACCCTAATGATCAGATAATTATAGTCAATGAAAATATAATATTCGTGCAATGATATACATGTACCAAAAAGGAACAAAATTAACGTCATACGCAACATGGATAAATTCCACAAATATAGTGATTAGTGATAGGAGCTAGACACAAAGTACATATTCTGCCCTTCTATTTCCATAAAATGTAAAAACAAGGATACTAATCTAGGGTCTTAGGAGTCAGAGAAATTAGACCTGTTTGCATGGGATGGACACAAATCCACCGTGGAGAATTTAGATGCATGTGGAAGATTGTAGGGAAATGAATGATGGGACAGTGACAGCAAAGGGGTCTCATTTGAGATGAATGTGAATGGGAAACACTGGCTATGAAAAGATGTGGATGTGATGGTGTCTTTGCCTGGGTATCTCTGCACTCTACGTCAAGTTCAGTTCTTGAGGATCCTACCACATTGGGCCTTTGATAAGTTAGTGCTTCTCAGGTTCCTGGTAATATGACATGCCCTTGGCCAGCTCACAGGAACATATTCTTCCATGTTTCTCTGATCAAACTCTCATCCCCTTAGGCCCTCTTCCTTTATTTCCTCAAATAGAACACTGTTCTCCACTGATCTCCTTGGGCTCACTCCAGCTGTTTTCAATGTTTTTCCTTGGAAAGTATTGCTTCTATGCTGATCCCACTGAGAAGATGCAGAATCATTGGAGTATCGGTTTGTACTGGGCAGCCTATTGTTGATTAATGGGCAGGAAGGCTCAGCTGAACTCCGGGTTCTGTCTAGATCCCACCTACCTTTGCATCCTACTCACAGTCCCTTCTTACCAGCATCATTTCCCTTGTCTTTAGAAGAGATGCTTTCTGAACAAGAGGCCTTCCGTGCTTTCTGGCGTTGAGTTAGGGCCACTGCCTTGTGTCTGCGCTGCAAAGCACCTTCTCGTGAATTCAGCTTTGCTGAGAAATTAAATAAAAATAATAGCTATGCAGTCCATGATCGTTGTTTGTGTATTCATCTGTCCGTTAAGCAAGGAGTCTACTATGTACCACATTCATTGAGCACACACAAGCCTGGATGGATAGTGGAATGTGGTTCCTATGAAAATATTAAGTGCACAGAAGTAGTAATTGTGCCAATATATGTCCTGAGTAACTGGGTTTGTTCAAAGTGGCTTCTTTGAAAATGGAACAGAGATTGCTGTCTTCTTTCAAGCTGGACATACAGCTGTCTTATCTTTGTGAGCTTTCCTTGCAGGTAGTTCTGACCATGAGATGACATTTCTACGATGGAAAATGAATGGAAATGACATGTGCCATTTCAGGCTTCGCCATACAAACCTTGTAAGTGCCCCTGTGTGCTCTTCGGTTTCTTATCTGACTGAAATGCATGCTTCTCAGAGCCTCCAGGACAGGAAACTTTACCACGTGGCTGATGCAATGCTGGGAAAGAAAATTTCCACCATAAGAAAGGTAGCCGAGGTGTGTGAAGGCTTTAGGCGTTAAGATGTCCACAGGAGAATTTGGAGTGAAAGTGCATGCACAGATTATATTTCAGAATTCAGTGTGTGGCATACTTTGAGGTGTTTACATGGTATAACAATGTGGGAATGCGGATGAAGTTTTGTATGCAAGTATTTTTGGAATGGTATGTATGTATTAGAATATTTATGGTGCGTGTTTTCCATGTTGGTAAGGAGGATGGGGAAAATGAGCGTGTGCGTGTTTGCAATGCGGTATGACAGCACATGTGAATGGTGCATGACTGGTACTTGTTCTTACTCTAAGACCGTGATCCTGAGAGTATTAGGGGAGGTGTGTTTAAGATCTCAGAATGTTGAGTTCAGTGAAGATCTGAAGGCCTGGTATCTGAAGTGCCATATAGATTAGAAAGGCAACAGATGAAAGTAAATTTTCTTCAGGGCATATAACTTTATTAGACTTTGACCTAAAAAGGTTATCTGTGTGAGGAGATGTGGATTATTTATGGAATTCGCGTGTGCATGGGTGAGTCTGGTCATGATTATGTGATGAAATGAAGGTAAGCGTATACTGGGTAATGCTGCTGGAGACTGGGAAAGGCAGATAAAGAGTGAAAGCCTGTGTATATGAGAGAACAAGGGATATGCAGGACATGCAGAGCCCTACCTGGTATGAAGGAGGACAGATGTGTGAGTGAGTGTGTGAGGATCTCAGTTTGTGCTTCTCTGAGGGGAAGGTCTGAGTAAAATACCACACACACACACACACACACACACACACACACACACACACACACACGTCAGCACTGTCTATTGCCTCAGTTCCAGCTGTCCCCGGCCTGCTATTTTGGAAACTTGTGCTGAGCGACCTTGCCCTGTCCTTGAAGGCACACTGCCTACTTGTCCCTCTGCAGGAGCCTTAGTCCTAGTCCTTCTTCCCTGAAGCCCCTTTTCTGTTTCTGAGGGGAAAATGGACTAAGTAGAGAGTAGGCTGAGCCATTGAGCTACATCTCTTGATTAAGTTCAGATCCCACCTTTGTTTATTCCTTACCATCCTCTTCAGGACGGGCATGCTCGGATGGGGTGGAGACAGCGATAGGATGTTCTGAGAAGGCAGGCTTTTCTTCTGCTGCCTGAATACAGGCTGCGGCCTCCACGGGCGACTCAGGCTGAGGCTCGTTGTCTTGGCTGACGCAGCGTCCTGGGCAATGGAATAAAATAGAACATTGAGATGAGGCATTTGCCGAGGTCTGTGTTAAGTCAAGAATTACATGTTGAGTGGACATGACATGTGAGGCATCATTACTACACACGACACCACTTCTCATAGAAATTAATACGAGCTTTCCGTTTCCAATTCCATTAACTCCAAACTATAAGTAAACTTGCTAAATGGTGTGTTTTGTGAATATCAGTGGGATTAGGTATCAAAGTGTTATTTGAATGTAATGTGCTTGCTGTTTAAATGCATAATGTGTTGGTTAAAACCGGGTTAAGGTTTAATGTAAGGTTGATTTGGTATTTGCTAATGTGAAAAGGGATCAACTTTGTGTGACTGAAAAGGTTAAAGTTGTGTGGGCCTTATGTCTGTTAGTTCTGCACACATTTATGTATGTAGATTGCATTATCAATAATGATATATTTATGTGCTTTATATATTATGTTGTTTAGGTAAGGAATGTTGTTACTGAGAATATACTCTTTGAGACTAAGAGCAGTTGGTGTATTTGCAAAATGTGAGGGAATAATGAAAGGGGATGTGAAAATGAAGGCATATAAAAGAAATGATACCTGTGCTTTGAACAAATGGCATAGAGTTCAGAGAAGCATGGGTAACATTAGATGTGTGGTAACACGTGATTGCATTAGAAATTAAAAGTATGAGAGATTGAGTTCTGAAGGGATTAAGATAAAATATGGGAACTAAGGCCTAGCAGTCTAACTCTTAAGCATTCACCAAATAGAAGTGTGTCCATAGTGAAAAATACATGCAATAGAATACCCACAACATCACTTTTTCAAGCAGTTCAGACTGAAAGCAACCCTAATGATCAGATAATTATAGTCAATGAAAATATAATATTCGTGCAATGATATACATGTACCAAAAAGGAACAAAATTAACGTCATACGCAACATGGATAAATTCCACAAATATAGTGATTAGTGATAGGAGCTAGACACAAAGTACATATTCTGCCCTTCTATTTCCATAAAATGTAAAAACAAGGATACTAATCTAGGGTCTTAGGAGTCAGAGAAATTAGACCTGTTTGCATGGGATGGACACAAATCCACCGTGGAGAATTTAGATGCATGTGGAAGATTGTAGGGAAATGAATGATGGGACAGTGACAGCAAAGGGGTCTCATTTGGGATGAATGTGAATGGGAAACACTGGCTATGAAAAGATGTGGATGTGATGGTGTCTTTGCCTGGGTATCTCTGCACTCTACGTCAAGTTCAGTTCTTGAGGATCCTACCACATTGGGCCTTTGATAAGTTAGTGCTTCTCAGGTTCCTGGTAATATGACATGCCCTTGGCCAGCTCACAGGAACATATTCTTCCATGTTTCTCTGATCAAACTCTCATCCCCTTAGGCCCTCTTCCTTTATTTCCTCAAATAGAACACTGTTCTCCACTGATCTCCTTGGCCTCACTCCAGCTGTTTTCAATGTTTTTCCTTGGAAAGTATTGCTTCTATGCTGATCCCACTGAGAAGATGCAGAATCATTGGAGTATCGGTTTGTACTGGGCAGCCTATTGTTGATTAATGGGCAGGAAGGCTCAGCTGAACTCCGGGTTCTGTCTAGATCCCACCTACCTTTGCATCCTACTCACAGTCCCTTCTTACCAGCATCATTTCCCTTGTCTTTAGAAGAGATGCTTTCTGAACAAGAGGCCTTCCGTGCTTTCTGGCTTTGAGTTAGGGCCACTGCCTTGTGTCTGCGCTGCAAAGCACCTTCTCGTGAATTCAGCTTTGCTGAGAAATTAAATAAAAATAATAGCTATGCAGTCCATGATCGTTGTTTGTGTATTCATCTGTCCGTTAAGCAAGGAGTCTACTATGTACCACATTCATTGAGCACACACAAGCCTGGATGGATAGTGGAATGTGGTTCCTATGAAAATATTAAGTGCACAGAAGTAGTAATTGTGCCAATATATGTCCTGAGTAACTGGGTTTGTTCAAAGTGGCTTCTTTGAAAATGGAACAGAGATTGCTGTCTTCTTTCAAGCTGGACATACAGCCGTCTTATCTTTGTGAGCTTTCCTTGCAGGTAGTTCTGACCATGAGATTACATTTCTACGATGGAAAATGAATGGAAATGACATGTGCCATTTCAGGCTTCGCCATACAAACCTTGTAAGTGCCCCTGTGTGCTCTTCGGTTTCTTATCTGACTGGAATGCATGCTTCTCAGAGCCTCCAGGACAGGAAACTTTACCACGTGGCTGATGCAATGCTGAGAAAGAAAATTTCCACCATAAGAAAGGTAGCCGAGGTGTGTGAAGGCTTTAGGCGTTAAGATGTCCACAGGAGAATTTGGAGTGAAAGTGCATGCACAGATTATATTTCAGAATTCAGTGTGTGGCATACTTTGAGGTGTTTACATGGTATAACAATGTGGGAATGCGGATGAAGTTTTGTATGCAAGTATTTTTGGAATGGTATGTATGTTTACATTAGAATATTTATGGTGCGTGTTTTCCATGTTGGTAAGGAGGATGGGGAAAATGAGCGTGTGCGTGTTTGCAATGCGGTATGACAGCACATGTGAATGGTGCATGACTGGTACTTGTTCTTACTCTAAGACCGTGATCCTGAGAGTATTAGGGGAGGTGTGTTTAAGATCTCAGAATGTTGAGTTCAGTGAAGATCTGAAGGCCTGGTATCTGAAGTGCCATATAGATTAGAAAGGCAACAGATGAAAGTAAATTTTCTTCAGGGCATATAACTTTATTAGACTTTGACCTAAAAAGGTTATCTGTGTGAGGAGATGTGGATTATTTATGGAATTCGCGTGTGCATGGGTGAGTCTGGTCATGATTATGTGATGAAATGAAGGTAAGCGTATACTCCGTAATGCTGCTAGAGACTGGGAAAGGCAGATAAAGAGTGAAAGCCTGTGTATATGAGAGAACAAGGGATATGCAGGACATGCAGAGCCCTACCTGGTATGAAGGAGGACAGATGTGTGAGTGAGTGTGTGAGGATCTCAGTTTGTGCTTGTCTGAGGGGAAGGTCTGAGTAAAATAACACACAGACACACACACACACACACACACACACACACACACACACACACACACACACGTCAGCACTGTCTATTGCCTCAGTTCCAGCTGTCCCCGGCCTGCTATTTTGGAAACTTGTGCTGAGCGACCTTGCCCTGTCCTTGAAGGCACACTGCCTACTTGTCCCTCTGCAGGAGCCTTAGTCCTAGTCCTTCTTCCCTGAAGCCCCTTTTCTGTTTCTGAGGGGAAAATGGACTAAGTAGAGAGTAGGCTGAGCCATTGAGCTACATCTTTTGATTAAGTTCAGATCCCACCTTTGTTTATTCCTTACCATCCTCATCAGGAAGGGCATGCTCGGATGGGGTGGAGACAGCGATAGGATGTTCTGAGAAGGCAGGCTTTTCTTCTGCTGCCTGAATACAGGCTGCGGCCTCCACGGGCGACTCAGGCTGAGGCTCGTTGTCCTGGGTGACGCAGCGTCCTGGGCAATGGAATAAAATAGAACATTGAGATGAGGCATTTGCCGAGGTCTGTGTTAAGTCAAGAATTACATGTTGAGTGGACATGACATGTGAGGCATCATTACTACACACGACACCACTTCTCATAGAAATTAATACGAGCTTTCCGTTTCCAATTCCATTAACTCCCAACTATTAGTAAACTTGCTAAATGGTGTGTTTTGTGAATATCAGTGGGATTAGGTATCAAAGTGTTATTTGAATGTAATGTGCTTGCTGTTTAAATGCATAATGTGTTGGTTAAAACCGGGTTAAGGTTTAATGTAAGGTTGATTTGGTATTTGCTAATGTGAAAAGGGATCAACTTTGTGTGACTGAAAAGGTTAAAGTTGTGTGGGCCTTATGTCTGTTAGTTCTGCACACATTTATGTATGTAGATTGCATTATCAATAATTATATATTTATGTGCTTTATATATTCTGTTGTTTAGGTAAGGAATGTTGTTACTGAGAATATACTCTTTGAGACTAAGAGCAGTTGGTGTATTTGCAAAATGTGAGGGAATAATGAAAGGGGATGTGAAAATGAAGGCATATAAAAGAAATGATACCTGTGCTTTGAACAAATGGCATAGAGTTCAGAGAAGCATGGGTAACATTAGATGTGTGGTAACACGTGATTGCATTAGAAATTAAAAGTATGAGAGATTGAGTTCTGAAGGGATTAAGATAAAATATGGGAACTAAGGCCTAGCAGTCTAACTCTTAAGCATTCACCAAATAGAAGTGTGTCCATAGTGAAAAATACATGCAATAGAATACCCACAACATCACTTTTTCAAGCAGTTCAGACTGAAAGCAACCCTAATGATCAGATAATTATAGTCAATGAAAATATAATATTCGTGCAATGATATACATGTACCAAAAAGGAACAAAATTAACGTCATACGCAACATGGATAAATTCCACAAATATAGTGATTAGTGATAGGAGCTAGACACAAAGTACATATTCTGCCCTTCTATTTCCATAAAATGTAAAAACAAGGATACTAATCTAGGGTCTTAGGAGTCAGAGAAATTAGACCTGTTTGCATGGGATGGACACAAATCCACCGTGGAGAATTTAGATGCATGTGGAAGATTGTAGGGAAATGAATGATGGGACAGTGACAGCAAAGGGGTCTCATTTGGGATGAATGTGAATGGGAAACACTGGCTATGAGAAGATGTGGATGTGATGGTGTCTTTGCCTGGGTATCTCTGCACTCTACGTCAAGTTTAGTTCTTGAGGATCCTACCACATTGGGCCTTTGATAAGTTAGTGCTTCTCAGGTTCCTGGTAATATGACATGCCCTTGGCCAGCTCACAGGAACATATTCTTCCATGTTTCTCTGATCAAACTCTCATCCCCTTAGGCCCTCTTCCTTTATTTCCTCAAATAGAACACTGTTCTCCACTGATCTCCTTGGCCTCACTCCAGCTGTTTTCAATGTTTTTCCTTGGAAAGTATTGCTTCTATGCTGATCCCACTGAGAAGATGCAGAATCATTGGAGTATCGGTTTGTACTGGGCAGCCTATTGTTGATTAATGGGCAGGAAGGCTCAGCTGAACTCCGGGTTCTGTCTAGATCCCACCTACCTTTGCATCCTACTCAACAGTCCCTTCTTACCAGCATCATTTCCCTTGTCTTTAGAAGAGATGCTTTCTGAACAAGAGGCCTTCCGTGCTTTCTGGCGTTGAGTTAGGGCCACTGCCTTGTGTCTGCGCTGCAAAGCACCTTCTCGTGATTTCAGCTTTGCTGAGAAATTAAATAAAAATAATAGCTATTCAGTCCATGATTGTTGTTTGTGTATTCATCTCTCCGTTAAGCAAGGAGTCTACTATGTACCACATTCATTGAGCACACACAAGCCTGGATGGATAGTGGAATGTGGTTCCTATGAAAATATTAAGTGCACAGAAGTAGTAATTGTGCCAATATATGTCCTGAGTAACTGGGTTTGTTCAAAGTGGCTTCTTTGAAAATGGAACAGAGATTGCTGTCTTCTTTCAAGCTGGACATACAGCCGTCTTATCTTTGTGAGCTTTCCTTGCAGGTAGTTCTGACCATGAGATGACATTTCTACGATGGAAAATGAATGGAAATGACATGTGCCATTTCAGGCTTCGCCATACAAACCTTGTAAGTGCTCCTGTGTGCTCTTCGGTTTCTTATCTGACTGGAATGCATGCTTCTCAGAGCCTCCAGGACAGGAAACTTTACCACGTGGCTGATGCAATGCTGGGAAAGAAAATTTCCACCATAAGAAAGGTAGCCGAGGTGTGTGAAGGCTTTAGGCGTTAAGATGTCCACAGGAGAATTTGGAGTGAAAGTGCATGCACAGATTATATTTCAGAATTCAGTGTGTGGCATACTTTGAGGTGTTTACATGGTATAACAATGTGGGAATGCGGATGAAGTTTTGTATGCAAGTATTTTTGGAATGGTATGTATGTTTACATTAGAATATTTATGGTGCGTGTTTTCCATGTTGGTAAGGAGGATGGGGAAAATGAGCGTGTGCGTGTTTGCAATGCGGTATGACAGCACATGTGAATGGTGCATGACTGGTACTTGTTCTTACTCTAAGACCGTGATCCTGAGAGTATTAGGGGAGGTGTGTTTAAGATCTCAGAATGTTGAGTTCAGTGAAGATCTGAAGGCCTGGTATCTGAAGTGCCATATAGATTAGAAAGGCAACAGATGAAAGTAAATTTTCTTCAGGGCATATAACTTTATTAGACTTTGACCTAAAAAGGTTATCTGTGTGAGGAGATGTGGATTATTTATGGAATTCGCGTGTGCATGGGTGAGTCTGGTCATGATTATGTGATGAAATGAAGGTAAGCGTATACTCGGTAATGCTGCTAGAGACTGGGAAAGGCAGATAAAGAGTGAAAGCCTGTGTATATGAGAGAACAAGGGATATGCAGGACATGCAGAGCCCTACCTGGTATGAAGGAGGACAGATGTGTGAGTGAGTGTGTGAGGATCTCAGTTTGTGCTTCTCTGAGGGGAAGGTCTGAGTAAAATACCACACACACACACACACACACACACACACACACACACACACGTCAGCACTGTCTATTGCCTCAGTTCCAGCTGTCCCCGGCCTGCTATTTTGGAAACTTGTGCTGAGCGACCTTGCCCTGTCCTTGAAGGCACACTGCCTCCTTGTCCCTCTGCAGGAGCATTAGTCCTAGTCCTTCTTCCCTGAAGCCCCTTTTCTGTTTCTGAGGGGAAAATGGACTAAGTAGAGAGTAGGCTGAGCCATTGAGCTACATCTCTTGATTAAGTTCAGATCCCACCTTTGTTTATTCCTTACCATCCTCTTCAGGACGGGCATGCTCGGATGGGGTGGAGACAGCGATAGGATGTTCTGAGAATGCAGGCTTTTCTCCTGCTGCCTGAATACAGGCTGCGGCCTCCACGGGCGACTCAGGCTGAGGCTCGATGTCTTGGCTGACGCAGCGTCCTGCGCAATGGAATAAAATAGAACATTGAGATGAGGCATTTGCCGAGGTCTGTGTTAAGTCAAGAATTACATGTTGAGTGGACATGACATGTGAGGCATCATTACTACACACGACACCACTTCTCATAGAAATTAATACGAGCTTTCCGTTTCCAATTCCATTAACTCCAAACTATAAGTAAACTTGCTAAATGGTGTGTTTTGTGAATATCAGTGGGATTAGGTATCAAAGTGTTATTTGAATGTAATGTGCTTGCTGTTTAAATGCATAATGTGTTGGTTAAAACCGGGTTAAGGTTTAATGTAAGGTTGATTTGGTATTTGCTAATGTGAAAAGGGATCAACTTTGTGTGACTGAAAAGGTTAAAGTTGTGTGGGCCTTATGTCTGTTAGTTCTGCACACATTTATGTATGTAGATTGCATTATCAATAATTATATATTTATGTGCTTTATATATTCTGTTGTTTAGGTAAGGAATGTTGTTACTGAGAATATACTCTTTGAGACTAAGAGCAGTTGGTGTATTTGCAAAATGTGAGGGAATAATGAAAGGGGATGTGAAAATGAAGGCATATAAAAGAAATGATACCTGTGCTTTGAACAAATGGCATAGAGTTCAGAGAAGCATGGGTAACATTAGATGTGTGGTAACACGTGATTGCATTAGAAATTAAAAGTATGAGAGATTGAGTTCTGAAGGGATTAAGATAAAATATGGGAACTAAGGCCTAGCAGTCTAACTCTTAAGCATTCACCAAATAGAAGTGTGTCCATAGTGAAAAATACATGCAATAGAATACCCACAACATCACTTTTTCAAGCAGTTCAGACTGAAAGCAACCCTAATGATCAGATAATTATAGTCAATGAAAATATAATATTCGTGCAATGATATACATGTACCAAAAAGGAACAAAATTAACGTCATACGCAACATGGATAAATTCCACAAATATAGTGATTAGTGATAGGAGCTAGACACAAAGTACATATTCTGCCCTTCTATTTCCATAAAATGTAAAAACAAGGATACTAATCTATGGTCTTAGGAGTCAGAGAAATTAGACCTGTTTGCATGGGATGGACACAAATCCACCGTGGAGAATTTAGATGCATGTGGAAGATTGTAGGGAAATGAATGATGGGACAGTGACAGCAAAGGGGTCTCATTTGGGATGAATGTGAATGGGAAACACTGGCTATGAGAAGATGTGGATGTGATGGTGTCTTTGCCTGGGTATCTCTGCACTCTACGTCAAGTTTAGTTCTTGAGGATCCTACCACATTGGGCCTTTGATAAGTTAGTGCTTCTCAGGTTCCTGGTAATATGACATGCCCTTGGCCAGCTCACAGGAACATATTCTTCCATGTTTCTCTGATCAAACTCTCATCCCCTTAGGCCCTCTTCCTTTATTTCCTCAAATAGAACACTGTTCTCCACTGATCTCCTTGGCCTCACTCCAGCTGTTTTCAATGTTTTTCCTTGGAAAGTATTGCTTCTATGCTGATCCCACTGAGAAGATGCAGAATCATTGGAGTATCGGTTTGTACTGGGCAGCCTATTGTTGATTAATGGGCAGGAAGGCTCAGCTGAACTCCGGGTTCTGTCTAGATCCCACCTACCTTTGCATCCTACTCAACAGTCCCTTCTTACCAGCATCATTTCCCTTGTCTTTAGAAGAGATGCTTTCTGAACAAGAGGCCTTCCGTGCTTTCTGGCGTTGAGTTAGGGCCACTGCCTTGTGTCTGCGCTGCAAAGCACCTTCTCGTGATTTCAGCTTTGCTGAGAAATTAAATAAAAATAATAGCTATGCAGTCCATGATTGTTGTTTGTGTATTCATCTCTCCGTTAAGCAAGGAGTCTACTATGTACCACATTCATTGAGCACACACAAGCCTGGATGGATAGTGGAATGTGGTTCCTATGAAAATATTAAGTGCACAGAAGTAGTAATTGTGCCAATATATGTCCTGAGTAACTGGGTTTGTTCAAAGTGGCTTCTTTGAAAATGGAACAGAGATTGCTGTCTTCTTTCAAGCTGGACATACAGCCGTCTTATCTTTGTGAGCTTTCCTTGCAGGTAGTTCTGACCATGAGATGACATTTCTACGATGGAAAATGAATGGAAATGACATGTGCCATTTCAGGCTTCGCCATACAAACCTTGTAAGTGCCCCTGTGTGCTCTTCGGTTTCTTATCTGACTGGAATGCATGCTTCTCAGAGCCTCCAGGACAGGAAACTTTACCACGTGGCTGATGCAATGCTGAGAAAGAAAATTTCCACCATAAGAAAGGTAGCCGAGGTGTGTGAAGGCTTTAGGCGTTAAGATGTCCACAGGAGAATTTGGAGTGAAAGTGCATGCACAGATTATATTTCAGAATTCAGTGTGTGGCATACTTTGAGGTGTTTACATGGTATAACAATGTGGGAATGCGGATGAAGTTTTGTATGCAAGTATTTTTGGAATGGTATGTATGTTTACATTAGAATATTTATGGTGCGTGTTTTCCATGTTGGTAAGGAGGATGGGGAAAATGAGCGTGTGCGTGTTTCCAATGCGGTATGACAGCACATGTGAATGGTGCATGACTGGTACTTGTTCTTACTCTAAGACCGTGATCCTGAGAGTATTAGGGGAGGTGTGTTTAAGATCTCAGAATGTTGAGTTCAGTGAAGATCTGAAGGCCTGGTATCTGAAGTGCCATATAGATTAGAAAGGCAACAGATGAAAGTAAATTTTCTTCAGGGCATATAACTTTATTAGACTTTGACCTAAAAAGGTTATCTGTGTGAGGAGATGTGGATTATTTATGGAATTCGCGTGTGCATGGGTGAGTCTGGTCATGATTATGTGATGAAATGAAGGTAAGCGTATACTCGGTAATGCTGCTAGAGACTGGGAAAGGCAGATAAAGAGTGAAAGCCTGTGTATATGAGAGAACAAGGGATATGCAGGACATGCAGAGCCCTACCTGGTATGAAGGAGGACAGATGTGTGAGTGAGTGTGTGAGGATCTCAGTTTGTGCTTCTCTGAGGGGAAGGTCTGAGTAAAATACCACACACACACACACACACACACACACACACACACACACACACGTCAGCACTGTCTATTGCCTCAGTTCCAGCTGTCCCCGGCCTGCTATTTTGGAAACTTGTGCTGAGCGACCTTGCCCTGTCCTTGAAGGCACACTGCCTCCTTGTCCCTCTGCAGGAGCATTAGTCCTAGTCCTTCTTCCCTGAAGCCCCTTTTCTGTTTCTGAGGGGAAAATGGACTAAGTAGAGAGTAGGCTGAGCCATTGAGCTACATCTCTTGATTAAGTTCAGATCCCACCTTTGTTTATTCCTTACCATCCTCTTCAGGACGGGCATGCTCGGATGGGGTGGAGACAGCGATAGGATGTTCTGAGAATGCAGGCTTTTCTCCTGCTGCCTGAATACAGGCTGCGGCCTCCACGGGCGACTCAGGCTGAGGCTCGATGTCTTGGCTGACGCAGCGTCCTGCGCAATGGAATAAAATAGAACATTGAGATGAGGCATTTGCCGAGGTCTGTGTTAAGTCAAGAATTACATGTTGAGTGGACATGACATGTGAGGCATCATTACTACACACGACACCACTTCTCATAGAAATTAATACGAGCTTTCCGTTTCCAATTCCATTAACTCCAAACTATAAGTAAACTTGCTAAATGGTGTGTTTTGTGAATA
Source organism: Cnephaeus nilssonii (assembly GCF_951640355.1). NCBI lineage: Eukaryota > Metazoa > Chordata > Mammalia > Chiroptera > Vespertilionidae > Cnephaeus > Cnephaeus nilssonii. The sequence continues at coordinate 53,621,346 of NC_137089.1, read as the reverse complement.
TCAGTGGGATTAGGTATCAAAGTGTTATTTGAATGTAATGTGCTTGCTGTTTAAATGCATAATGTGTTGGTTAAAACCGGGTTAAGGTTTAATGTAAGGTTGATTTGGTATTTGCTAATGTGAAAAGGGATCAACTTTGTGTGAATGAAAAGGTTAAAGTTGTGTGGGCCTTATGTCTGTTAGTTCTGCACACATTTATGTATGTAGATTGCATTATCAATAATTATATATTTATGTGCTTTATATATTCTGTTGTTTAGGTAAGGAATGTTGTTACTGAGAATATACTCTTTGAGACTAAGAGCAGTTGGTGTATTTGCAAAATGTGAGGGAATAATGAAAGGGGATGTGAAAATGAAGGCATATAAAAGAAATGATACCTGTGCTTTGAACAAATGGCATAGAGTTCAGAGAAGCATGGGTAACATTAGATGTGTGGTAACACGTGATTGCATTAGAAATTAAAAGTATGAGAGATTGAGTTCTGAAGGGATTAAGATAAAATATGGGAACTAAGGCCTAGCAGTCTAACTCTTAAGCATTCACCAAATAGAAGTGTGTCCATAGTGAAAAATACATGCAATAGAATACCCACAACATCACTTTTTCAAGCAGTTCAGACTGAAAGCAACCCTAATGATCAGATAATTATAGTCAATGAAAATATAATATTCGTGCAATGATATACATGTACCAAAAAGGAACAAAATTAACGTCATACGCAACATGGATAAATTCCACAAATATAGTGATTAGTGATAGGAGCTAGACACAAAGTACATATTCTGCCCTTCTATTTCCATAAAATGTAAAAACAAGGATACTAATCTATGGTCTTAGGAGTCAGAGAAATTAGACCTGTTTGCATGGGATGGACACAAATCCACCGTGGAGAATTTAGATGCATGTGGAAGATTGTAGGGAAATGAATGATGGGACAGTGACAGCAAAGGGGTCTCATTTGGGATGAATGTGAATGGGAAACACTGGCTATGAGAAGATGTGGATGTGATGGTGTCTTTGCCTGGGTATCTCTGCACTCTACGTCAAGTTTAGTTCTTGAGGATCCTACCACATTGGGCCTTTGATAAGTTAGTGCTTCTCAGGTTCCTGGTAATATGACATGCCCTTGGCCAGCTCACAGGAACATATTCTTCCATGTTTCTCTGATCAAACTCTCATCCCCTTAGGCCCTCTTCCTTTATTTCCTCAAATAGAACACTGTTCTCCACTGATCTCCTTGGGCTCACTCCAGCTGTTTTCAATGTTTTTCCTTGGAAAGTATTGCTTCTATGCTGATCCCACTGAGAAGATGCAGAATCATTGGAGTATCGGTTTGTACTGGGCAGCCTATTGTTGATTAATGGGCAGGAAGGCTCAGCTGAACTCCGGGTTCTGTCTAGATCCCACCTACCTTTGCATCCTACTCAACAGTCCCTTCTTACCAGCATCATTTCCCTTGTCTTTAGAAGAGATGCTTTCTGAACAAGAGGCCTTCCGTGCTTTCTGGCGTTGAGTTAGGGCCACTGCCTTGTGTGTGCGCTGCAAAGCACCTTCTCGTGATTTCAGCTTTGCTGAGAAATTAAATAAAAATAATAGCTATGCAGTCCATGATTGTTGTTTGTGTATTCATCTCTCCGTTAAGCAAGGAGTCTACTATGTACCACATTCATTGAGCACACACAAGCCTGGATGGATAGTGGAATGTGGTTCCTATGAAAATATTAAGTGCACAGAAGTAGTAATTGTGCCAATATATGTCCTGAGTAACTGGGTTTGTTCAAAGTGGCTTCTTGAAAATGGAACAGAGATTGCTGTCTTCTTTCATGCTGGACATACAGCCGTCTTATCTTTGTGAGCTTTCCTTGCAGGTAGTTCTGACCATGAGATGACATTTCTACGATGGAAAATGAATGGAAATGACATGTGCCATTTCAGGCTTCGCCATACAAACCTTGTAAGTGCCCCTGTGTGCTCTTCGGTTTCTTATCTGACTGGAATGCATGCTTCTCAGAGCCTCCAGGACAGGAAACTTTACCACGTGGCTGATGCAATGCTGGGAAAGAAAATTTCCACCATAAGAAAGGTAGCCGAGGTGTGTGAAGTCTTTAGGCGTTAAGATGTCCACAGGAGAATTTGGAGTGAAAGTGCATGCACAGATTATGTTTCAGAATTCAGTGTGTGGCATACTTTGAGGAGTTTACATGTTATAACAATGTGGGAATGCAGATGAAGTTTTGTATGCAAGTATTTTTGAAATAGTATGTATGTATTAGAATATTTATGGTGCCTGTTTTCTATGTTGGTAAGGAGGATGGGGAAAATGAGCGTGTGCGTGTTTGCAATGCGGTATGACAGCACATGTGAATGGTGCATGACTGGTACTTGTTCTTACTCTAAGACCGTGATCCTGAGAGTATTAGGGGAGGTGTGTTTAAGATCTCAGAATGTTGAGTTCAGTGAAGATCTGAAGGCCTGGTATCTGAAGTGCCATATAGATTAGAAAGGCAACAGATGAAAGTAAATTTTCTTCAGGGCATATAACTTTATTAGACTTTGACCTAAAAAGGTTATCTGTGTGAGGAGATGTGGATTATTTATGGAATTCGCGTGTGCATGGGTGAGTCTGGTCATGATTATGTGATGAAATGAAGGTAAGCGTATACTCGGTAATGCTGCTAGAGACTGGGAAAGGCAGATAAAGAGTGAAAGCCTGTGTATATGAGAGAACAAGGGATATGCAGGACATGCAGAGCCCTACCTGGTATGAAGGAGGACAGATGTGTGAGTGAGTGTGTGAGGATCTCAGTTTGTGCTTCTCTGAGGGGAAGGTCTGAGTAAAATACCACACACACACACACACACACACACACACACGTCAGCACTGTCTATTGCCTCAGTTCCAGCTGTCCCCGGCCTGCTATTTTGGAAACTTGTGCTGAGCGACCTTGCCCTGTCCTTGAAGGCACACTGCCTACTTGTCCCTCTGCAGGAGCCTTAGTCCTAGTCCTTCTTCCCTGAAGCCCCTTTTCTGTTTCTGAGGGGAAAATGGACTAAGTAGAGAGTAGGCTGAGCCATTGAGCTACATCTCTTGATTAAGTTCAGATCCCACCTTTGTTTATTCCTTACCATCCTCTTCAGGACGGGCATGCTCGGATGGGGTGGAGACAGCGATAGGATGTTCTGAGAATGCAGGCTTTTCTCCTGCTGCCTGAATACAGGCTGCGGCCTCCACGGGCGACTCAGGCTGAGGCTCGATGTCTTGGCTGACGCAGCGTCCTGCGCAATGGAATAAAATAGAACATTGAGATGAGGCATTTGCCGAGGTCTGTGTTAAGTCAAGAATTACATGTTGAGTGGACATGACATGTGAGGCATCATTACTACACACGACACCACTTCTCATAGAAATTAATACGAGCTTTCCGTTTCCAATTCCATTAACTCCAAACTATAAGTAAACTTGCTAAATGGTGTGTTTTGTGAATATCAGTGGGATTAGGTATCAAAGTGTTATTTGAATGTAATGTGCTTGCTGTTTAAATGCATAATGTGTTGGTTAAAACCGGGTTAAGGTTTAATGTAAGGTTGATTTGGTATTTGCTAATGTGAAAAGGGATCAACTTTGTGTGACTGAAAAGGTTAAAGTTGTGTGGGCCTTATGTCTGTTAGTTCTGCACACATTTATGTATGTAGATTGCATTATCAATAATTATATATTTATGTGCTTTATATATTCTGTTGTTTAGGTAAGGAATGTTGTTACTGAGAATATACTCTTTGAGACTAAGAGCAGTTGGTGTATTTGCAAAATGTGAGGGAATAATGAAAGGGGATGTGAAAATGAAGGCATATAAAAGAAATGATACCTGTGCTTTGAACAAATGGCATAGAGTTCAGAGAAGCATGGGTAACATTAGATGTGTGGTAACACGTGATTGCATTAGAAATTAAAAGTATGAGAGATTGAGTTCTGAAGGGATTAAGATAAAATATGGGAACTAAGGCCTAGCAGTCTAACTCTTAAGCATTCACCAAATAGAAGTGTGTCCATAGTGAAAAATACATGCAATAGAATACCCACAACATCACTTTTTCAAGCAGTTCAGACTGAAAGCAACCCTAATGATCAGATAATTATAGTCAATGAAAATATAATATTCGTGCAATGATATACATGTACCAAAAAGGAACAAAATTAACGTCATACGCAACATGGATAAATTCCACAAATATAGTGATTAGTGATAGGAGCTAGACACAAAGTACATATTCTGCCCTTCTATTTCCATAAAATGTAAAAACAAGGATACTAATCTATGGTCTTAGGAGTCAGAGAAATTAGACCTGTTTGCATGGGATGGACACAAATCCACCGTGGAGAATTTAGATGCATGTGGAAGATTGTAGGGAAATGAATGATGGGACAGTGACAGCAAAGGGGTCTCATTTGGGATGAATGTGAATGGGAAACACTGGCTATGAGAAGATGTGGATGTGATGGTGTCTTTGCCTGGGTATCTCTGCACTCTACGTCAAGTTTAGTTCTTGAGGATCCTACCACATTGGGCCTTTGATAAGTTAGTGCTTCTCAGGTTCCTGGTAATATGACATGCCCTTGGCCAGCTCACAGGAACATATTCTTCCATGTTTCTCTGATCAAACTCTCATCCCCTTAGGCCCTCTTCCTTTATTTCCTCAAATAGAACACTGTTCTCCACTGATCTCCTTGGCCTCACTCCAGCTGTTTTCAATGTTTTTCCTTGGAAAGTATTGCTTCTATGCTGATCCCACTGAGAAGATGCAGAATCATTGGAGTATCGGTTTGTACTGGGCAGCCTATTGTTGATTAATGGGCAGGAAGGCTCAGCTGAACTCCGGGTTCTGTCTAGATCCCACCTACCTTTGCATCCTACTCAACAGTCCCTTCTTACCAGCATCATTTCCCTTGTCTTTAGAAGAGATGCTTTCTGAACAAGAGGCCTTCCGTGCTTTCTGGCGTTGAGTTAGGGCCACTGCCTTGTGTCTGCGCTGCAAAGCACCTTCTCGTGATTTCAGCTTTGCTGAGAAATTAAATAAAAATAATAGCTATGCAGTCCATGATTGTTGTTTGTGTATTCATCTCTCCGTTAAGCAAGGAGTCTACTATGTACCACATTCATTGAGCACACACAAGCCTGGATGGATAGTGGAATGTGGTTCCTATGAAAATATTAAGTGCACAGAAGTAGTAATTGTGCCAATATATGTCCTGAGTAACTGGGTTTGTTCAAAGTGGCTTCTTTGAAAATGGAACAGAGATTGCTGTCTTCTTTCAAGCTGGACATACAGCCGTCTTATCTTTGTGAGCTTTCCTTGCAGGTAGTTCTGACCATGAGATGACATTTCTACGATGGAAAATGAATGGAAATGACATGTGCCATTTCAGGCTTCGCCATACAAACCTTGTAAGTGCCCCTGTGTGCTCTTCGGTTTCTTATCTGACTGGAATGCATGCTTCTCAGAGCCTCCAGGACAGGAAACTTTACCACGTGGCTGATGCAATGCTGAGAAAGAAAATTTCCACCATAAGAAAGGTAGCCGAGGTGTGTGAAGGCTTTAGGCGTTAAGATGTCCACAGGAGAATTTGGAGTGAAAGTGCATGCACAGATTATATTTCAGAATTCAGTGTGTGGCATACTTTGAGGTGTTTACATGGTATAACAATGTGGGAATGCGGATGAAGTTTTGTATGCAAGTATTTTTGGAATGGTATGTATGTTTACATTAGAATATTTATGGTGCGTGTTTTCCATGTTGGTAAGGAGGATGGGGAAAATGAGCGTGTGCGTGTTTCCAATGCGGTATGACAGCACATGTGAATGGTGCATGACTGGTACTTGTTCTTACTCTAAGACCGTGATCCTGAGAGTATTAGGGGAGGTGTGTTTAAGATCTCAGAATGTTGAGTTCAGTGAAGATCTGAAGGCCTGGTATCTGAAGTGCCATATAGATTAGAAAGGCAACAGATGAAAGTAAATTTTCTTCAGGGCATATAACTTTATTAGACTTTGACCTAAAAAGGTTATCTGTGTGAGGAGATGTGGATTATTTATGGAATTCGCGTGTGCATGGGTGAGTCTGGTCATGATTATGTGATGAAATGAAGGTAAGCGTATACTCGGTAATGCTGCTAGAGACTGGGAAAGGCAGATAAAGAGTGAAAGCCTGTGTATATGAGAGAACAAGGGATATGCAGGACATGCAGAGCCCTACCTGGTATGAAGGAGGACAGATGTGTGAGTGAGTGTGTGAGGATCTCAGTTTGTGCTTCTCTGAGGGGAAGGTCTGAGTAAAATACCACACACACACACACACACACACACACACACACACACACACGTCAGCACTGTCTATTGCCTCAGTTCCAGCTGTCCCCGGCCTGCTATTTTGGAAACTTGTGCTGAGCGACCTTGCCCTGTCCTTGAAGGCACACTGCCTCCTTGTCCCTCTGCAGGAGCATTAGTCCTAGTCCTTCTTCCCTGAAGCCCCTTTTCTGTTTCTGAGGGGAAAATGGACTAAGTAGAGAGTAGGCTGAGCCATTGAGCTACATCTCTTGATTAAGTTCAGATCCCACCTTTGTTTATTCCTTACCATCCTCTTCAGGACGGGCATGCTCGGATGGGGTGGAGACAGCGATAGGATGTTCTGAGAATGCAGGCTTTTCTCCTGCTGCCTGAATACAGGCTGCGGCCTCCACGGGCGACTCAGGCTGAGGCTCGATGTCTTGGCTGACGCAGCGTCCTGCGCAATGGAATAAAATAGAACATTGAGATGAGGCATTTGCCGAGGTCTGTGTTAAGTCAAGAATTACATGTTGAGTGGACATGACATGTGAGGCATCATTACTACACACGACACCACTTCTCATAGAAATTAATACGAGCTTTCCGTTTCCAATTCCATTAACTCCAAACTATAAGTAAACTTGCTAAATGGTGTGTTTTGTGAATATCAGTGGGATTAGGTATCAAAGTGTTATTTGAATGTAATGTGCTTGCTGTTTAAATGCATAATGTGTTGGTTAAAACCGGGTTAAGGTTTAATGTAAGGTTGATTTGGTATTTGCTAATGTGAAAAGGGATCAACTTTGTGTGAATGAAAAGGTTAAAGTTGTGTGGGCCTTATGTCTGTTAGTTCTGCACACATTTATGTATGTAGATTGCATTATCAATAATTATATATTTATGTGCTTTATATATTCTGTTGTTTAGGTAAGGAATGTTGTTACTGAGAATATACTCTTTGAGACTAAGAGCAGTTGGTGTATTTGCAAAATGTGAGGGAATAATGAAAGGGGATGTGAAAATGAAGGCATATAAAAGAAATGATACCTGTGCTTTGAACAAATGGCATAGAGTTCAGAGAAGCATGGGTAACATTAGATGTGTGGTAACACGTGATTGCATTAGAAATTAAAAGTATGAGAGATTGAGTTCTGAAGGGATTAAGATAAAATATGGGAACTAAGGCCTAGCAGTCTAACTCTTAAGCATTCACCAAATAGAAGTGTGTCCATAGTGAAAAATACATGCAATAGAATACCCACAACATCACTTTTTCAAGCAGTTCAGACTGAAAGCAACCCTAATGATCAGATAATTATAGTCAATGAAAATATAATATTCGTGCAATGATATACATGTACCAAAAAGGAACAAAATTAACGTCATACGCAACATGGATAAATTCCACAAATATAGTGATTAGTGATAGGAGCTAGACACAAAGTACATATTCTGCCCTTCTATTTCCATAAAATGTAAAAACAAGGATACTAATCTATGGTCTTAGGAGTCAGAGAAATTAGACCTGTTTGCATGGGATGGACACAAATCCACCGTGGAGAATTTAGATGCATGTGGAAGATTGTAGGGAAATGAATGATGGGACAGTGACAGCAAAGGGGTCTCATTTGGGATGAATGTGAATGGGAAACACTGGCTATGAGAAGATGTGGATGTGATGGTGTCTTTGCCTGGGTATCTCTGCACTCTACGTCAAGTTTAGTTCTTGAGGATCCTACCACATTGGGCCTTTGATAAGTTAGTGCTTCTCAGGTTCCTGGTAATATGACATGCCCTTGGCCAGCTCACAGGAACATATTCTTCCATGTTTCTCTGATCAAACTCTCATCCCCTTAGGCCCTCTTCCTTTATTTCCTCAAATAGAACACTGTTCTCCACTGATCTCCTTGGGCTCACTCCAGCTGTTTTCAATGTTTTTCCTTGGAAAGTATTGCTTCTATGCTGATCCCACTGAGAAGATGCAGAATCATTGGAGTATCGGTTTGTACTGGGCAGCCTATTGTTGATTAATGGGCAGGAAGGCTCAGCTGAACTCCGGGTTCTGTCTAGATCCCACCTACCTTTGCATCCTACTCAACAGTCCCTTCTTACCAGCATCATTTCCCTTGTCTTTAGAAGAGATGCTTTCTGAACAAGAGGCCTTCCGTGCTTTCTGGCGTTGAGTTAGGGCCACTGCCTTGTGTGTGCGCTGCAAAGCACCTTCTCGTGATTTCAGCTTTGCTGAGAAATTAAATAAAAATAATAGCTATGCAGTCCATGATTGTTGTTTGTGTATTCATCTCTCCGTTAAGCAAGGAGTCTACTATGTACCACATTCATTGAGCACACACAAGCCTGGATGGATAGTGGAATGTGGTTCCTATGAAAATATTAAGTGCACAGAAGTAGTAATTGTGCCAATATATGTCCTGAGTAACTGGGTTTGTTCAAAGTGGCTTCTTGAAAATGGAACAGAGATTGCTGTCTTCTTTCATGCTGGACATACAGCCGTCTTATCTTTGTGAGCTTTCCTTGCAGGTAGTTCTGACCATGAGATGACATTTCTACGATGGAAAATGAATGGAAATGACATGTGCCATTTCAGGCTTCGCCATACAAACCTTGTAAGTGCCCCTGTGTGCTCTTCGGTTTCTTATCTGACTGGAATGCATGCTTCTCAGAGCCTCCAGGACAGGAAACTTTACCACGTGGCTGATGCAATGCTGGGAAAGAAAATTTCCACCATAAGAAAGGTAGCCGAGGTGTGTGAAGTCTTTAGGCGTTAAGATGTCCACAGGAGAATTTGGAGTGAAAGTGCATGCACAGATTATGTTTCAGAATTCAGTGTGTGGCATACTTTGAGGAGTTTACATGTTATAACAATGTGGGAATGCAGATGAAGTTTTGTATGCAAGTATTTTTGAAATAGTATGTATGTATTAGAATATTTATGGTGCCTGTTTTCTATGTTGGTAAGGAGGATGGGGAAAATGAGCGTGTGCGTGTTTGCAATGCGGTATGACAGCACATGTGAATGGTGCATGACTGGTACTTGTTCTTACTCTAAGACCGTGATCCTGAGAGTATTAGGGGAGGTGTGTTTAAGATCTCAGAATGTTGAGTTCAGTGAAGATCTGAAGGCCTGGTATCTGAAGTGCCATATAGATTAGAAAGGCAACAGATGAAAGTAAATTTTCTTCAGGGCATATAACTTTATTAGACTTTGACCTAAAAAGGTTATCTGTGTGAGGAGATGTGGATTATTTATGGAATTCGCGTGTGCATGGGTGAGTCTGGTCATGATTATGTGATGAAATGAAGGTAAGCGTATACTCGGTAATGCTGCTAGAGACTGGGAAAGGCAGATAAAGAGTGAAAGCCTGTGTATATGAGAGAACAAGGGATATGCAGGACATGCAGAGCCCTACCTGGTATGAAGGAGGACAGATGTGTGAGTGAGTGTGTGAGGATCTCAGTTTGTGCTTCTCTGAGGGGAAGGTCTGAGTAAAATACCACACACACACACACACACACACACACACACGTCAGCACTGTCTATTGCCTCAGTTCCAGCTGTCCCCGGCCTGCTATTTTGGAAACTTGTGCTGAGCGACCTTGCCCTGTCCTTGAAGGCACACTGCCTACTTGTCCCTCTGCAGGAGCCTTAGTCCTAGTCCTTCTTCCCTGAAGCCCCTTTTCTGTTTCTGAGGGGAAAATGGACTAAGTAGAGAGTAGGCTGAGCCATTGAGCTACATCTCTTGATTAAGTTCAGATCCCACCTTTGTTTATTCCTTACCATCCTCTTCAGGACGGGCATGCTCGGATGGGGTGGAGACAGCGATAGGATGTTCTGAGAAGGCAGGCTTTTCTTCTGCTGCCTGAATACAGGCTGCGGCCTCCACGGGCGACTCAGGCTGAGGCTCGTTGTCTTGGCTGACGCAGCGTCCTGGGCAATGGAATAAAATAGAACATTGAGATGAGGCATTTGCCGAGGTCTGTGTTAAGTCAAGAATTACATGTTGAGTGGACATGACATGTGAGGCATCATTACTACACACGACACCACTTCTCATAGAAATTAATACGAGCTTTCCGTTTCCAATTCCATTAACTCCAAACTATAAGTAAACTTGCTAAATGGTGTGTTTTGTGAATATCAGTGGGATTAGGTATCAAAGTGTTATTTGAATGTAATGTGCTTGCTGTTTAAATGCATAATGTGTTGGTTAAAACCGGGTTAAGGTTTAATGTAAGGTTGATTTGGTATTTGCTAATGTGAAAAGGGATCAACTTTGTGTGACTGAAAAGGTTAAAGTTGTGTGGGCCTTATGTCTGTTAGTTCTGCACACATTTATGTATGTAGATTGCATTATCAATAATGATATATTTATGTGCTTTATATATTATGTTGTTTAGGTAAGGAATGTTGTTACTGAGAATATACTCTTTGAGACTAAGAGCAGTTGGTGTATTTGCAAAATGTGAGGGAATAATGAAAGGGGATGTGAAAATGAAGGCATATAAAAGAAATGATACCTGTGCTTTGAACAAATGGCATAGAGTTCAGAGAAGCATGGGTAACATTAGATGTGTGGTAACACGTGATTGCATTAGAAATTAAAAGTATGAGAGATTGAGTTCTGAAGGGATTAAGATAAAATATGGGAACTAAGGCCTAGCAGTCTAACTCTTAAGCATTCACCAAATAGAAGTGTGTCCATAGTGAAAAATACATGCAATAGAATACCCACAACATCACTTTTTCAAGCAGTTCAGACTGAAAGCAACCCTAATGATCAGATAATTATAGTCAATGAAAATATAATATTCGTGCAATGATATACATGTACCAAAAAGGAACAAAATTAACGTCATACGCAACATGGATAAATTCCACAAATATAGTGATTAGTGATAGGAGCTAGACACAAAGTACATATTCTGCCCTTCTATTTCCATAAAATGTAAAAACAAGGATACTAATCTAGGGTCTTAGGAGTCAGAGAAATTAGACCTGTTTGCATGGGATGGACACAAATCCACCGTGGAGAATTTAGATGCATGTGGAAGATTGTAGGGAAATGAATGATGGGACAGTGACAGCAAAGGGGTCTCATTTGGGATGAATGTGAATGGGAAACACTGGCTATGAGAAGATGTGGATGTGATGGTGTCTTTGCCTGGGTATCTCTGCACTCTACGTCAAGTTTAGTTCTTGAGGATCCTACCACATTGGGCCTTTGATAAGTTAGTGCTTCTCAGGTTCCTGGTAATATGACATGCCCTTGGCCAGCTCACAGGAACATATTCTTCCATGTTTCTCTGATCAAACTCTCATCCCCTTAGGCCCTCTTCCTTTATTTCCTCAAATAGAACACTGTTCTCCACTGATCTCCTTGGGCTCACTCCAGCTGTTTTCAATGTTTTTCCTTGGAAAGTATTGCTTCTATGCTGATCCCACTGAGAAGATGCAGAATCATTGGAGTATCGGTTTGTACTGGGCAGCCTATTGTTGATTAATGGGCAGGAAGGCTCAGCTGAACTCCGGGTTCTGTCTAGATCCCACCTAACTTTGCATCCTACTCAACAGTCCCGTCTTACCAGCATCATTTCCCTTGTCTTTAGAAGAGATGCTTTCTGAACAAGAGGCCTTCCGTGCTTTCTGGCGTTGAGTTAGGGCCACTGCCTTGTGTGTGCGCTGCAAAGCACCTTCTCGTGATTTCAGCTTTGCTGAGAAATTAAATAAAAATAATAGCTATTCAGTCCATGATTGTTGTTTGTGTATTCATCTGTCCGTTAAGCAAGGAGTCTACTATGTACCACATTCATTGAGCACACACAAGCCTGGATGGATAGTGGAATGTGGTTCCTATGAAAATATTAAGTGCACAGAAGTAGTAATTGTGCCAATATATGTCCTGAGTAACTGGGTTTGTTCAAAGTGGCTTCTTGAAAATGGAACAGAGATTGCTGTCTTCTTTCATGCTGGACATACAGCCGTCTTATCTTTGTGAGCTTTCCTTGCAGGTAGTTCTGACCATGAGATGACATTTCTACGATGGAAAATGAATGGAAATGACATGTGCCATTTCAGGCTTCGCCATACAAACCTTGTAAGTGCCCCTGTGTGCTCTTCGGTTTCTTATCTGACTGGAATGCATGCTTCTCAGAGCCTCCAGGACAGGAAACTTTACCACGTGGCTGATGCAATGCTGGGAAAGAAAATTTCCACCATAAGAAAGGTAGCCGAGGTGTGTGAAGTCTTTAGGCGTTAAGATGTCCACAGGAGAATTTGGAGTGAAAGTGCATGCACAGATTATGTTTCAGAATTCAGTGTGTGGCATACTTTGAGGAGTTTACATGTTATAACAATGTGGGAATGCAGATGAAGTTTTGTATGCAAGTATTTTTGAAATAGTATGTATGTATTAGAATATTTATGGTGCCTGTTTTCTATGTTGGTAAGGAGGATGGGGAAAATGAGCGTGTGCGTGTTTGCAATGCGGTATGACAGCACATGTGAATGGTGCATGACTGGTACTTGTTCTTACTCTAAGACCGTGATCCTGAGAGTATTAGGGGAGGTGTGTTTAAGATCTCAGAATGTTGAGTTCAGTGAAGATCTGAAGGCCTGGTATCTGAAGTGCCATATAGATTAGAAAGGCAACAGATGAAAGTAAATTTTCTTCAGGGCATATAACTTTATTAGACTTTGACCTAAAAAGGTTATCTGTGTGAGGAGATGTGGATTATTTATGGAATTCGCGTGTGCATGGGTGAGTCTGGTCATGATTATGTGATGAAATGAAGGTAAGCGTATACTCGGTAATGCTGCTAGAGACTGGGAAAGGCAGATAAAGAGTGAAAGCCTGTGTATATGAGAGAACAAGGGATATGCAGGACATGCAGAGCCCTACCTGGTATGAAGGAGGACAGATGTGTGAGTGAGTGTGTGAGGATCTCAGTTTGTGCTTCTCTGAGGGGAAGGTCTGAGTAAAATACCACACACACACACACACACACACACACACACGTCAGCACTGTCTATTGCCTCAGTTCCAGCTGTCCCCGGCCTGCTATTTTGGAAACTTGTGCTGAGCGACCTTGCCCTGTCCTTGAAGGCACACTGCCTACTTGTCCCTCTGCAGGAGCCTTAGTCCTAGTCCTTCTTCCCTGAAGCCCCTTTTCTGTTTCTGAGGGGAAAATGGACTAAGTAGAGAGTAGGCTGAGCCATTGAGCTACATCTCTTGATTAAGTTCAGATCCCACCTTTGTTTATTCCTTACCATCCTCTTCAGGACGGGCATGCTCGGATGGGGTGGAGACAGCGATAGGATGTTCTGAGAAGGCAGGCTTTTCTTCTGCTGCCTGAATACAGGCTGCGGCCTCCACGGGCGACTCAGGCTGAGGCTCGTTGTCTTGGCTGACGCAGCGTCCTGGGCAATGGAATAAAATAGAACATTGAGATGAGGCATTTGCCGAGGTCTGTGTTAAGTCAAGAATTACATGTTGAGTGGACATGACATGTGAGGCATCATTACTACACACGACACCACTTCTCATAGAAATTAATACGAGCTTTCCGTTTCCAATTCCATTAACTCCAAACTATAAGTAAACTTGCTAAATGGTGTGTTTTGTGAATATCAGTGGGATTAGGTATCAAAGTGTTATTTGAATGTAATGTGCTTGCTGTTTAAATGCATAATGTGTTGGTTAAAACCGGGTTAAGGTTTAATGTAAGGTTGATTTGGTATTTGCTAATGTGAAAAGGGATCAACTTTGTGTGACTGAAAAGGTTAAAGTTGTGTGGGCCTTATGTCTGTTAGTTCTGCACACATTTATGTATGTAGATTGCATTATCAATAATGATATATTTATGTGCTTTATATATTATGTTGTTTAGGTAAGGAATGTTGTTACTGAGAATATACTCTTTGAGACTAAGAGCAGTTGGTGTATTTGCAAAATGTGAGGGAATAATGAAAGGGGATGTGAAAATGAAGGCATATAAAAGAAATGATACCTGTGCTTTGAACAAATGGCATAGAGTTCAGAGAAGCATGGGTAACATTAGATGTGTGGTAACACGTGATTGCATTAGAAATTAAAAGTATGAGAGATTGAGTTCTGAAGGGATTAAGATAAAATATGGGAACTAAGGCCTAGCAGTCTAACTCTTAAGCATTCACCAAATAGAAGTGTGTCCATAGTGAAAAATACATGCAATAGAATACCCACAACATCACTTTTTCAAGCAGTTCAGACTGAAAGCAACCCTAATGATCAGATAATTATAGTCAATGAAAATATAATATTCGTGCAATGATATACATGTACCAAAAAGGAACAAAATTAACGTCATACGCAACATGGATAAATTCCACAAATATAGTGATTAGTGATAGGAGCTAGACACAAAGTACATATTCTGCCCTTCTATTTCCATAAAATGTAAAAACAAGGATACTAATCTAGGGTCTTAGGAGTCAGAGAAATTAGACCTGTTTGCATGGGATGGACACAAATCCACCGTGGAGAATTTAGATGCATGTGGAAGATTGTAGGGAAATGAATGATGGGACAGTGACAGCAAAGGGGTCTCATTTGGGATGAATGTGAATGGGAAACACTGGCTATGAGAAGATGTGGATGTGATGGTGTCTTTGCCTGGGTATCTCTGCACTCTACGTCAAGTTTAGTTCTTGAGGATCCTACCACATTGGGCCTTTGATAAGTTAGTGCTTCTCAGGTTCCTGGTAATATGACATGCCCTTGGCCAGCTCACAGGAACATATTCTTCCATGTTTCTCTGATCAAACTCTCATCCCCTTAGGCCCTCTTCCTTTATTTCCTCAAATAGAACACTGTTCTCCACTGATCTCCTTGGGCTCACTCCAGCTGTTTTCAATGTTTTTCCTTGGAAAGTATTGCTTCTATGCTGATCCCACTGAGAAGATGCAGAATCATTGGAGTATCGGTTTGTACTGGGCAGCCTATTGTTGATTAATGGGCAGGAAGGCTCAGCTGAACTCCGGGTTCTGTCTAGATCCCACCTAACTTTGCATCCTACTCAACAGTCCCGTCTTACCAGCATCATTTCCCTTGTCTTTAGAAGAGATGCTTTCTGAACAAGAGGCCTTCCGTGCTTTCTGGCGTTGAGTTAGGGCCACTGCCTTGTGTGTGCGCTGCAAAGCACCTTCTCGTGATTTCAGCTTTGCTGAGAAATTAAATAAAAATAATAGCTATTCAGTCCATGATTGTTGTTTGTGTATTCATCTGTCCGTTAAGCAAGGAGTCTACTATGTACCACATTCATTGAGCACACACAAGCCTGGATGGATAGTGGAATGTGGTTCCTATGAAAATATTAAGTGCACAGAAGTAGTAATTGTGCCAATATATGTCCTGAGTAACTGGGTTTGTTCAAAGTGGCTTCTTGAAAATGGAACAGAGATTGCTGTCTTCTTTCATGCTGGACATACAGCCGTCTTATCTTTGTGAGCTTTCCTTGCAGGTAGTTCTGACCATGAGATGACATTTCTACGATGGAAAATGAATGGAAATGACATGTGCCATTTCAGGCTTCGCCATACAAACCTTGTAAGTGCCCCTGTGTGCTCTTCGGTTTCTTATCTGACTGGAATGCATGCTTCTCAGAGCCTCCAGGACAGGAAACTTTACCACGTGGCTGATGCAATGCTGGGAAAGAAAATTTCCACCATAAGAAAGGTAGCCGAGGTGTGTGAAGTCTTTAGGCGTTAAGATGTCCACAGGAGAATTTGGAGTGAAAGTGCATGCACAGATTATGTTTCAGAATTCAGTGTGTGGCATACTTTGAGGAGTTTACATGTTATAACAATGTGGGAATGCAGATGAAGTTTTGTATGCAAGTATTTTTGAAATAGTATGTATGTATTAGAATATTTATGGTGCCTGTTTTCTATGTTGGTAAGGAGGATGGGGAAAATGAGCGTGTGCGTGTTTGCAATGCGGTATGACAGCACATGTGAATGGTGCATGACTGGTACTTGTTCTTACTCTAAGACCGTGATCCTGAGAGTATTAGGGGAGGTGTGTTTAAGATCTCAGAATGTTGAGTTCAGTGAAGATCTGAAGGCCTGGTATCTGAAGTGCCATATAGATTAGAAAGGCAACAGATGAAAGTGAATTTTCTTCAGGGCATATAACTTTATTAGACTTTGACCTAAAAAGGTTATCTGTGTGAGGGGATGTGGATTATTTATGGAATTCGCGTGTGCATGGTTGAGTCTGGTCATGATTATGTGATGAAATGAAGGTAAGCGTATACTCGGTAATGCTGCTAGAGACTGGGAAAGGCAGATAAAGTGTGAAAGCCTGTGTATATGAGAGAACAAGGGATATGCAGGACATGCAGAGCCCTACCTGGTATGAAGGAGGACAGATGTGTGAGTGAGTGTGTGAGGATCTCAGTTTGTGCTTCTCTGAGGGGAAGGTCTGAGTAAAATACCACACACACACACACACACACACACACACACACACACACACACACGTCAGCACTGTCTATTGCCTCAGTTCCAGCTGTCCCCGGCCTGCTATTTTGGAAACTTGTGCTGAGCGACCTTGCCCTGTCCTTGAAGGCACACTGCCTACTTGTCCCTCTGCAGGAGCCTTAGTCCTAGTCCTTCTTCCCTGAAGCCCCTTTTCTGTTTCTGAGGGGAAAATGGACTAAGTAGAGAGTAGGCTGAGCCATTGAGCTACATCTCTTGATTAAGTTCAGATCCCACCTTTGTTTATTCCTTACCATCCTCTTCAGGACGGGCATGCTCGGATGGGGTGGAGACAGCGATAGGATGTTCTGAGAAGGCAGGCTTTTCTTCTGCTGCCTGAATACAGGCTGCGGCCTCCACGGGTGACTCAGGCTGAGGCTCGTTGTCTTGGCTGACGCAGCGTCCTGGGCAATGGAATAAAATAGAACATTGAGATGAGGCATTTGCCGAGGTCTGTGTTAAGTCAAGAATTACATGTTGAGTGGACATGACATGTGAGGCATCATTACTACACACGACACCACTTCTCATAGAAATTAATACGAGCTTTCCGTTTCCAATTCCATTAACTCCAAACTATAAGTAAACTTGCTAAATGGTGTGTTTTGTGAATATCAGTGGGATTAGGTATCAAAGTGTTATTTGAATGTAATGTGCTTGCTGTTTAAATGCATAATGTGTTGGTTAAAACCGGGTTAAGGTTTAATGTAAGGTTGATTTGGTATTTGCTAATGTGAAAAGGGATCAACTTTGTGTGACTGAAAAGGTTAAAGTTGTGTGGGCCTTATGTCTGTTAGTTCTGCACACATTTATGTATGTAGATTGCATTATCAATAATGATATATTTATGTGCTTTATATATTATGTTGTTTAGGTAAGGAATGTTGTTACTGAGAATATACTCTTTGAGACTAAGAGCAGTTGGTGTATTTGCAAAATGTGAGGGAATAATGAAAGGGGATGTGAAAATGAAGGCATATAAAAGAAATGATACCTGTGCTTTGAACAAATGGCATAGAGTTCAGAGAAGCATGGGTAACATTAGATGTGTGGTAACACGTGATTGCATTAGAAATTTAAAGTATGAGAGATTGAGTTCTGAAGGGATTAAGATAAAATATGGGAACTAAGGCCTAGCAGTCTAACTCTTAAGCATTCACCAAATAGAAGTGTGTCCATAGTGAAAAATACATGCAATAGAATACCCACAACATCACTTTTTCAAGCAGTTCAGACTGAAAGCAACCCTAATGATCAGATAATTATAGTCAATGAAAATATAATATTCGTGCAATGATATACATGTACCAAAAAGGAACAAAATTAACGTCATACGCAACATGGATAAATTCCACAAATATAGTGATTAGTGATAGGAGCTAGACACAAAGTATATATTGTGCCCTTCTGTTTCCATACAATGTAAAAACAAGGATACTAATCTAGGGTCTTAGGAGTCAGAGAAATTAGACCTGTTTGCATGGGATGGACACAAATCCACCGTGGAGAATTTAGATGCATGTGGAAGATTGTAGGGAAATGAATGATGGGACAGTGACAGCAAAGGGGTCTCATTTGGGATGAATGTGAATGGGAAACACTGGCTATGAAAAGATGTGGATGTGATGGTGTCTTTGCCTGGGTATCTCTGCACTCTACGTCAAGTTTAGTTCTTGAGGATCCTACCACATTGGGCCTTTGATAAGTTAGTGCTTCTCAGGTTCCTGGTAATATGACATGCCCTTGGCCAGCTCACAGAAACATATTCTTCCATGTTTCTCTGATCAAACTCTCATCCCCTTAGGCCCTCTTCCTTTATTTCCTCAAATAGAACACTGTTCTCCACTGATCTCCTTGGGCTCACTCCAGCTGTTTTCAATGTTTTTCCTTGGAAAGTATTGCTTCTATGCTGATCCCACTGAGAAGATGCAGAATCATTGGAGTATCGGTTTGTACAGGGCAGCCTATTGTTGATTAATGGGCAGGAAGGCTCAGCTGAACTCCGGGTTCTGTCTAGATCCCACCTACCTTTGCATCCTACTCACAGTCCCTTCTTACCAGCATCATTTCCCTTGTCTTTAGAAGAGATGCTTTCTGAACAAGAGGCCTTCCGTGCTTTCTGGCGTTGAGTTAGGGCCACTGCCTTGTGTGTGCGCTGCAAAGCACCTTCTCGTGATTTCAGCTTTGCTGAGAAATTAAATAAAAATAATAGCTATTCAGTCCATGATTGTTGTTTGTGTATTCATCTGTCCGTTAAGCAAGGAGTCTACTATGTACCACATTCATTGAGCACACACAAGCCTGGATGGATAGTGGAATGTGGTTCCTATGAAAATATTAAGTGCACAGAAGTAGTAATTGTGCCAATATATGTCCTGAGTAACTGGGTTTGTTCAAAGTGGCTTCTTGAAAATGGAACAGAGATTGCTGTCTTCTTTCAAGCTGGACATACAGCCGTCTTATCTTTGTGAGCTTTCCTTGCAGGTAGTTCTGACCATGAGATGACATTTCTACGATGGAAAATGAATGGAAATGACATGTGCCATTTCAGGCTTCGCCATACAAACCTTGTAAGTGCCCCTGTGTGCTCTTCGGTTTCTTATCTGACTGGAATGCATGCTTCTCAGAGCCTCCAGGACAGGAAACTTTACCACGTGGCTGATGCAATGCTGGGAAAGAAAATTTCCACCATAAGAAAGGTAGCCGAGGTGTGTGAAGTCTTTAGGCGTTAAGATGTCCACAGGAGAATTTGGAGTGAAAGTGCATGCACAGATTATGTTTCAGAATTCAGTGTGTGGCATACTTTGAGGAGTTTACATGTTATAACAATGTGGGAATGCAGATGAAGTTTTGTATGCAAGTATTTTTGAAATAGTATGTATGTATTAGAATATTTATGGTGCCTGTTTTCCATGTTGGTAAGGAGGATGGGGAAAATGAGCGTGTGCGTGTTTGCAATGCGGTATGACAGCACATGTGAATGGTGCATGACTGGTACTTGTTCTTACTCTAAGACCGTGATCCTGAGAGTATTAGGGGAGGTGTGTTTAAGATCTCAGAATGTTGAGTTCAGTGAAGATCTGAAGGCCTGGTATCTGAAGTGCCATATAGATTAGAAAGGCAACAGATAAAAGTGAATTTTCTTCAGGGCATATAACTTTATTAGACTTTGACCTAAAAAGGTTATCTGTGTGAGGGGATGTGGATTATTTATGGAATTCGCGTGTGCATGGGTGAGTCTGGTCAAGATTATGTGATGAAATGAAGGTAAGCGTATACTCGGTAATGCTGCTAGAGACTGGGAAAGGCAGATAAAGTGTGAAAGCCTGTGTATATGAGAGAACAAGGGATATGCAGGACATGCAGAGCCCTACATGGTATGAAGGAGGACAGATGTGTGAGTGAGTGTGTGAGGATCTCAGTTTGTGCTTCTCTGAGGGGAAGGTCTGAGTAAAATACCACACACACACACACACACACACACACACACACACACACACGTCAGCACTGTCTATTGCCTCAGTTCCAGCTGTCCACGGCCTGCTATTTTGGAAACTTGTGCTGAGCGACCTTGTCCTGTCCTTGAAGGCACACTGCCTACTTGTCCCTCTGCATGAACCTTAGTCCTAGTCCTTCTTCCCTGAAGCCCCTTTTCTGTTTCTGAGGGGAAAATGGACTAAGTAGAGAGTAGGCTGAGCCATTGAGCTACATCTCTTGATTAAGTTCAGATCCCACCTTTGTTTATTCCTTACCATCCTCTTCAGGACGGGCATGCTCGGATGGGGTGGAGACAGCGATAGGATGTTCTGAGAAGGCAGGCTTTTCTTCTGCTGCCTGAATACAGGCTGCGGCCTCCACGGGCGACTTAGGCTGAGGCTCGTTGTCTTGGCTGACGCAGCGTCCTGGGCAATGGAATAAAATAGAACATTGAGATGAGGCATTTGCCGAGGTCTGTGTTAAGTCAAGAATTACATGTTGAGTGGACATGACATGTGAGGCATCATTACTACACACGACACCACTTCTCATAGAAATTAATACGAGATTTCCGTTTCCAATTCCATTAACACCAAACTATAAGTAAACTTGCTAAATGGTGTGTTTTGTGAATATCAGTGGGATTAGGTATCAAAGTGTTATTTGAATGTAATGTGCTTGCTGTTTAAATGCATAATGTGTTGGTTATAACCGGGTTAAGGTTTAATGTAAGGTTGATTTGGTATTTGCTAATGTGAAAAGGGATCAACTTTGTGTGACTGAAAAGGTTAAAGTTGTGTGGGCCTTATGTCTGTTAGTTCTGCACACATTTATGTATGTAGATTGCATTATCAATAATGATATATTTATGTGCTTTATATATTATGTTGTTTAGGTAAGGAATGTTGTTACTGAGAATATACTCTTTGAGACTAAGAGCAGTTGGTGTATTTGCAAAATGTGAGGGAATAATGAAAGGGGATGTGAAAATGAAGGCATATAAAAGAAATGATACCTGTGCTTTGAACAAATGGCATAGAGTTCAGAGAAGCATGGGTAACATTAGATGTGTGGTAACACGTGATTGCATTAGAAATTTAAAGTATGAGAGATTGAGTTCTGAAGGGATTAAGATAAAATATGGGAACTAAGGCCTAGCAGTCTAACTCTTAAGCATTCACCAAATAGAAGTGTGTGCATAGTGAAAAATACATGCAATAGAATACCCACAACATCACTTTTTCAAGCAGTTCAGACTGAAAGCAACCCTAATGATCAGATAATTATAGTCAATGAAAATATAATATTCGTGCAATGATATACATGTACCAAAAAGGAACAAAATTAACGTCATACGCAACATGGATAAATTCCACAAATATAGTGATTAGTGATAGGAACTAGACACAAAGTACATATTCTGCCCTTCTATTTCCATAAAATGTAAAAACAAGGATACTAATCTAGGGTCTTAGGAGTCAGAGAAATTAGACCTGTTTGCATGGGATGGACACAAATCCACCGTGGAGAATTTAGATGCATGTGGAAGATTGTAGGGAAATGAATGATGGGACAGTGACAGCAAAGGGGTCTCATTTGGGATGAATGTGAATGGGAAACACTGGCTATGAGAAGATGTGGATGTGATGGTGTCTTTGCCTGGGTATCTCTGCACTCTACGTCAAGTTTAGTTCTTGAGGATCCTACCACATTGGGCCTTTGATAAGTTAGTGCTTCTCAGGTTCCTGGTAATATGACATGCCCTTGGCCAGCTCACAGGAACATATTCTTCCATGTTTCTCTGATCAAACTCTCATCCCCTTAGGCCCTCTTCCTTTATTTTCTCAAATAGAACACTGTTCTCCACTGATCTCCTTGGCCTCACTCCAGCTGTTTTCAAAGTTTTTCCTTGGAAAGTATTGCTTCTATGCTGATCCCACTGAGAAGATGCAGAATCATTGGAGTATCGGTTTGTACTGGGCAGCCTATTGTTGATTAATGGGCAGGAAGGCTCAGCTGAACTCCGGGTTCTGTCTAGATCCCACCTACCTTTGCATCCTACTCAACAGTCCCTTCTTACCAGCATCATTTCCCTTGTCTTTAGAAGAGATGCTTTCTGAACAAGAGGCCTTCCGTGCTTTCTGGCGTTGAGTTAGGGCCACTGCCTTGTGTCTGCGCTGCAAAGCACCTTCTCGTGAATTCAGCTTTGCTGAGAAATTAAATAAAAATAATAGCTATGCAGTCCATGATTGTTGTTTGTGTATTCATCTGTCCGTTAAGCAAGGAGTCTACTATGTACCACATTCATTGAGCACACACAAGCCTGGATGGATAGTGGAATGTGGTTCCTATGAAAATATTAAGTGCACAGAAGTAGTAATTGTGCCAATATATGTCCTGAGTAACTGGGTTTGTTCAAAGTGGCTTCTTTGAAAATGGAACAGAGATTGCTGTCTTCTTTCAAGCTGGACATACAGCCGTCTTATCTTTGTGAGCTTTCCTTGCAGGTAGTTCTGACCATGAGATGACATTTCTACGATGGAAAATGAATGGAAATGACATGTGCCATTTCAGGCTTCGCCATACAAACCTTGTAAGTGCCCCTGTGTGCTCTTCGGTTTCTTATCTGACTGGAATGCATGCTTCTCAGAGCCTCCAGGACAGGAAACTTTACCACGTGGCTGATGCAATGCTGGGAAAGAAAATTTCCACCATAAGAAAGGTAGCCGAGGTGTGTGAAGGCTTTAGGCGTTAAGATGTCCACAGGAGAATTTGGAGTGAAAGTGCATGCACAGATTATATTTCAGAATTCAGTGTGTGGCATACTCTGAGGTGTTTACATGGTATAACAATGTGGGAATGCGGATGAAGTTTTGTATGCAAGTATTTTTGGAATGGTATGTATGTATTAGAATATTTATGGTGCGTGTTTTCCATGTTGGTAAGGAGGATGGGGAAAATGAGCGTGTGCGTGTTTGCAATGCGGTATGACAGCACATGTGAATGGTGCATGACTGGTACTTGTTCTTACTCTAAGACCGTGATCCTGAGAGTATTAGGGGAGGTGTGTTTAAGATCTCAGAATGTTGAGTTCAGTGAAGATCTGAAGGCCTGGTATCTGAAGTGCCATATAGATTAGAAAGGCAACAGATGAAAGTAAATTTTCTTCAGGGCATATAACTTTATTAGACTTTGACCTAAAAAGGTTATCTGTGTGAGGAGATGTGGATTATTTATGGAATTCGCGTGTGCATGGGTGAGTCTGGTCATGATTATGTGATGAAATGAAGGTAAGCGTATACTCGGTAATGCTACTAGAGACTGGGAAAGGCAGATAAAGAGTGAAAGCCTGTGTATATGAGAGAACAAGGGATATGCAGGACATGCAGAGCCCTACCTGGTATGAAGGAGGACAGATGTGTGAGTGAGTGTGTGAGGATCTCAGTTTGTGCTTCTCTGAGGGGAAGGTCTGAGTAAAATACCACACACACACACACACACACACACACACACACACACACACACGTCAGCACTGTCTATTGCCTCAGTTCCACCTGTCCCGGCCTGCTATTTTGGAAACTTGTGCTGAGCGACCTTGCCCTGTCCTTGAAGGCACACTGCCTACTTGTCCCTCTGCCGGAGCCTTAGTCCTAGTCCTTCTTCCCTGAAGCCCCTTTTCTGTTTCTGAGGGGAAAATGGACTAAGTAGAGAGTAGGCTGAGCCATTGAGCTACATCTCTTGATTAAGTTCAGATCCCACCTTTGTTTATTCCTTACCATCCTCTTCAGGACGGGCATGCTCGGATGGGGTGGAGACAGCGATAGGATGTTCTAAGAAGGCAGGCTTTTCTTCTGCTGCCTGAATACAGGCTGCGGCCTCCACGGGCGACTCAGGCTGAGGCTCGTTGTCTTGGCTGACGCAGCGTCCTGGGCAATGGAATAAAATAGAACATTGAGATGAGGCATTTGCCGAGGTCTGTGTTAAGTCAAGAATTACATATTGAGTGGACATGACATGTGAGGCATCATTACTACACACGACACCACTTCTCATAGAAATTAATACGAGCTTTCCGTTTCCAATTCCATTAACTCCAAACTATAAGTAAACTTGCTAAATGGTGTGTTTTGTGAATATCAGTGGGATTAGGTATCAAAGTGTTATTTGAATGTAATGTGCTTGCTGTTTAAATGCATAATGTGTTGGTTATAACCGGGTTAAGGTTTAATGTAAGGTTGATTTGGTATTTGCTAATGTGAAAAGGGATCAACTTTGTGTGACTGAAAAGGTTAAAGTTGTGTGGACCTTATGTCTGTTAGTTCTGCACACATTTATGTATGTAGATTGCATTATCAATAATGATATATTTATGTGCTTTATATATTATGTTGTTTAGGTAAGGAATGTTGTTACTGAGAATATACTCTTTGAGACTAAGAGCAGTTGGTGTATTTGCAAAATGTGAGGGAATAATGAAAGGGGATGTGAAAATGAAGGCATATAAAAGAAATGATACCTGTGCTTTGAACAAATGGCATAGAGTTCAGAGAAGCATGGGTAACATTAGATGTGTGGTAACACGTGATTGCATTAGAAATTTAAAGTATGAGAGATTGAGTTCTGAAGGGATTAAGATAAAATATGGGAACTAAGGCCTAGCAGTCTAACTCTTAAGCATTCACCAAATAGAAGTGTGTGCATAGTGAAAAATACATGCAATAGAATACCCACAACATCACTTTTTCAAGCAGTTCAGACTGAAAGCAACCCTAATGATCAGATAATTATAGTCAATGAAAATATAATATTCGTGCAATGATATACATGTACCAAAAAGGAACAAAATTAACGTCATACGCAACATGGATAAATTCCACAAATATAGTGATTAGTGATAGGAACTAGACACAAAGTACATATTCTGCCCTTCTATTTCCATAAAATGTAAAAACAAGGATACTAATCTAGGGTCTTAGGAGTCAGAGAAATTAGACCTGTTTGCATGGGATGGACACAAATCCACCGTGGAGAATTTAGATGCATGTGGAAGATTGTAGGGAAATGAATGATGGGACAGTGACAGCAAAGGGGTCTCATTTGGGATGAATGTGAATGGGAAACACTGGCTATGAGAAGATGTGGATGTGATGGTGTCTTTGCCTGGGTATCTCTGCACTCTACGTCAAGTTTAGTTCTTGAGGATCCTACCACATTGGGCCTTTGATAAGTTAATGCTTCTCAGGTTCCTGGTAATATGACATGCCCTTGGCCAGCTCACAGGAACATATTCTTCCATGTTTCTCTGATCAAACTCTCATCCCCTTAGGCCCTCTTCCTTTATTTCCTCAAATAGAACACTGTTCTCCACTGATCTCCTTGGGCTCACTCCAGCTGTTTTCAAAGTTTTTCCTTGGAAAGTATTGCTTCTATGCTGATCCCACTGAGAAGATGCAGAATCATTGGAGTATCGGTTTGTACTGGGCAGCCTATTGTTGATTAATGGGCAGGAAGGCTCAGCTGAACTCCGGGTTCTGTCTAGATCCCACCTACCTTTGCATCCTACTCAACAGTCCCTTCTTACCAGCATCATTTCCCTTGTCTTTAGAAGAGATGCTTTCTGAACAAGAGGCCTTCCGTGCTTTCTGGCGTTGAGTTAGGGCCACTGCCTTCTGTCTGCGCTGCAAAGCACCTTCTCGTGAATTCAGCTTTGCTGAGAAATTAAATAAAAATAATAGCTATTCAGTCCATGATTGTTGTTTGTGTATTCATCTGTCCGTTAAGCAAGGAGTCTACTATGTACCACATTCATTGAGCACACACAAGCCTGGAGGGATAGTGGAATGTGGTTCCTATGAAAATATTAAGTGCACAGAAGTAGTAATTGTGCCAATATATGTCCTGAGTAACTGGGTTTGTTCAAAGTGGCTTCTTTGAAAATGGAACAGAGATTGCTGTCTTCTTTCAAGCTGGACATACAGCTGTCTTATCTTTGTGAGCTTTCCTTGCAGGTAGTTCTGACCATGAGATGACATTTCTACGATGGAAAATGAATGGAAATGACATGTGCCATTTCAGGCTTCGCCATACAAACCTTGTAAGTGCCCCTGTGTGCTCTTCGGTTTCTTATCTGACTGGAATGCATGCTTCTCAGAGCCTCCAGGACAGGAAACTTTACCACGTGGCTGATGCAATGCTGGGAAAGAAAATTTCCACCATAAGAAAGGTAGCCGAGGTGTGTGAAGGCTTTAGGCGTTAAGATGTCCACAGGAGAATTTGGAGTGAAAGTGCATGCACAGATTATATTTCAGAATTCAGTGTGTGGCATACTCTGAGGTGTTTACATGTTATAACAATGTGGGAATGCGGATGAAGTTTTGTATGCAAGTATTTTTGGAATGGTATGTATGTATTAGAATATTTATGGTGCGTGTTTTCCATGTTGGTAAGGAGGATGGGGAAAATGAGCGTGTGCGTGTTTGCAATGCGGTATGACAGCACATGTGAATGGTGCATGACTGGTACTTGTTCTTACTCTAAGACCGTGATCCTGAGAGTATTAGGGGAGGTGTGTTTAAGATCTCAGAATGTTGAGTTCAGTGAAGATCTGAAGGCCTGGTATCTGAAGTGCCATATAGATTAGAAAGGCAACAGATGAAAGTAAATTTTCTTCAGGGCATATAACTTTATTAGACTTTGACCTAAAAAGGTTATCTGTGTGAGGAGATGTGGATTATTTATGGAATTCGCGTGTGCATGGGTGAGTCTGGTCATGATTATGTGATGAAATGAAGGTAAGCGTATACTCGGTAATGCTGCTAGAGACTGGGAAAGGCAGATAAAGAGTGAAAGCCTGTGTATATGAGAGAACAAGGGATATGCAGGACATGCAGAGCCCTACCTGGTATGAAGGAGGACAGATGTGTGAGTGAGTGTGTGAGGATCTCAGTTTGTGCTTCTCTGAGGGGAAGGTCTGAGTAAAATACCACACACACACACACACACACACACACACACACACACACACACACGTCAGCACTGTCTATTGCCTCAGTTCCAGCTGTCCCGGCCTGCTATTTTGGAAACTTGTGCTGAGCGACCTTGCCCTGTCCTTGAAGGCACACTGCCTACTTGTCCCTCTGCAGGAGCCTTAGTCCTAGTCCTTCTTCCCTGAAGCCCCTTTTCTGTTTCTGAGGGGAAAATGGACTAAGTAGAGAGTAGGCTGAGCCATTGAGCTACATCTCTTGATTAAGTTCAGATCCCACCTTTGTTTATTCCTTACCATCCTCTTCAGGACGGGCATGCTCGGATGGGGTGGAGACAGCGATAGGATGTTCTGAGAAGGCAGGCTTTTCTTCTGCTGCCTGAATACAGGCTGCGGCCTCCACGGGCGACTCAGGCTGAGGCTCGTTGTCTTGGCTGACGCAGCGTCCTGGGCAATGGAATAAAATAGAACATTGAGATGAGGCATTTGCCGAGGTCTGTGTTAAGTCAAGAATTACATATTGAGTGGACATGACATGTGAGGCATCATTACTACACACGACACCACTTCTCATAGAAATTAATACGAGCTTTCCGTTTCCAATTCCATTAACTCCAAACTATAAGTAAACTTGCTAAATGGTGTGTTTTGTGAATATCAGTGGGATTAGGTATCAAAGTGTTATTTGAATGTAATGTGCTTGCTGTTTAAATGCATAATGTGTTGGTTAAAACCGGGTTAAGGTTTAATGTAAGGTTGATTTGGTATTTGCTAATGTGAAAAGGGATCAACTTTGTGTGACTGAAAAGGTTAAAGTTGTGTGGGCCTTATGTCTGTTAGTTCTGCACACATTTATGTATGTAGATTGCATTATCAATAATGATATATTTATGTGCTTTATATATTATGTTGTTTAGGTAAGGAATGTTGTTACTGAGAATATACTCTTTGAGACTAAGAGCAGTTGGTGTATTTGCAAAATGTGAGGGAATAATGAAAGGGGATGTGAAAATGAAGGCATATAAAAGAAATGATACCTGTGCTTTGAACAAATGGCATAGAGTTCAGAGAAGCATGGGTAACATTAGATGTGTGGTAACACGTGATTGCATTAGAAATTAAAAGTATGAGAGATTGAGTTCTGAAGGGATTAAGATAAAATATGGGAACTATGGCCTAGCAGTCTAACTCTTAAGCATTCACCAAATAGAAGTGTGTGCATAGTGAAAAATACATGCAATAGAATACCCACAACATCACTTTTTCAAGCAGTTCAGACTGAAAGCAACCCTAATGATCAGATAATTATAGTCAATGAAAATATAATATTCGTGCAATGATATACATGTACCAAAAAGGAACAAAATTAACGTCATACGCAACATGGATAAATTCCACAAATATAGTGATTAGTGATAGGAGCTAGACACAAAGTACATATTCTGCCCTTCTATTTCCATAAAATGTAAAAACAAGGATACTAATCTAGGGTCTTAGGAGTCAGAGAAATTAGACCTGTTTGCATGGGATGGACACAAATCCACCGTGGAGAATTTAGATGCATGTGGAAGATTGTAGGGAAATGAATGATGGGACAGTGACAGCAAAGGGGTCTCATTTGGGATGAATGTGAATGGGAAACACTGGCTATGAGAAGATGTGGATGTGATGGTGTCTTTGCCTGGGTATCTCTGCACTCTACGTCAAGTTTAGTTCTTGAGGATCCTACCACATTGGGCCTTTGATAAGTTAATGCTTCTCAGGTTCCTGGTAATATGACATGCCCTTGGCCAGCTCACAGGAACATATTCTTCCATGTTTCTCTGATCAAACTCTCATCCCCTTAGGCCCTCTTCCTTTATTTCCTCAAATAGAACACTGTTCTCCACTGATCTCCTTGGGCTCACTCCAGCTGTTTTCAAAGTTTTTCCTTGGAAAGTATTGCTTCTATGCTGATCCCACTGAGAAGATGCAGAATCATTGGAGTATCGGTTTGTACTGGGCAGCCTATTGTTGATTAATGGGCAGGAAGGCTCAGCTGAACTCCGGGTTCTGTCTAGATCCCACCTACCTTTGCATCCTACTCAACAGTCCCTTCTTACCAGCATCATTTCCCTTGTCTTTAGAAGAGATGCTTTCTGAACAAGAGGCCTTCCGTGCTTTCTGGCGTTGAGTTAGGGCCACTGCCTTCTGTCTGCGCTGCAAAGCACCTTCTCGTGAATTCAGCTTTGCTGAGAAATTAAATAAAAATAATAGCTATTCAGTCCATGATTGTTGTTTGTGTATTCATCTGTCCGTTAAGCAAGGAGTCTACTATGTACCACATTCATTGAGCACACACAAGCCTGGAGGGATAGTGGAATGTGGTTCCTATGAAAATATTAAGTGCACAGAAGTAGTAATTGTGCCAATATATGTCCTGAGTAACTGGGTTTGTTCAAAGTGGCTTCTTTGAAAATGGAACAGAGATTGCTGTCTTCTTTCAAGCTGGACATACAGCTGTCTTATCTTTGTGAGCTTTCCTTGCAGGTAGTTCTGACCATGAGATGACATTTCTACGATGGAAAATGAATGGAAATGACATGTGCCATTTCAGGCTTCGCCATACAAACCTTGTAAGTGCCCCTGTGTGCTCTTCGGTTTCTTATCTGACTGGAATGCATGCTTCTCAGAGCCTCCAGGACAGGAAACTTTACCACGTGGCTGATGCAATGCTGGGAAAGAAAATTTCCACCATAAGAAAGGTAGCCGAGGTGTGTGAAGGCTTTAGGCGTTAAGATGTCCACAGGAGAATTTGGAGTGAAAGTGCATGCACAGATTATATTTCAGAATTCAGTGTGTGGCATACTCTGAGGTGTTTACATGTTATAACAATGTGGGAATGCGGATGAAGTTTTGTATGCAAGTATTTTTGGAATGGTATGTATGTATTAGAATATTTATGGTGCGTGTTTTCCATGTTGGTAAGGAGGATGGGGAAAATGAGCGTGTGCGTGTTTGCAATGCGGTATGACAGCACATGTGAATGGTGCATGACTGGTACTTGTTCTTACTCTAAGACCGTGATCCTGAGAGTATTAGGGGAGGTGTGTTTAAGATCTCAGAATGTTGAGTTCAGTGAAGATCTGAAGGCCTGGTATCTGAAGTGCCATATAGATTAGAAAGGCAACAGATGAAAGTAAATTTTCTTCAGGGCATATAACTTTATTAGACTTTGACCTAAAAAGGTTATCTGTGTGAGGAGATGTGGATTATTTATGGAATTCGCGTGTGCATGGGTGAGTCTGGTCATGATTATGTGATGAAATGAAGGTAAGCGTATACTCGGTAATGCTGCTAGAGACTGGGAAAGGCAGATAAAGAGTGAAAGCCTGTGTATATGAGAGAACAAGGGATATGCAGGACATGCAGAGCCCTACCTGGTATGAAGGAGGACAGATGTGTGAGTGAGTGTGTGAGGATCTCAGTTTGTGCTTCTCTGAGGGGAAGGTCTGAGTAAAATACCACACACACACACACACACACACACACACACACACACACACACACGTCAGCACTGTCTATTGCCTCAGTTCCAGCTGTCCCGGCCTGCTATTTTGGAAACTTGTGCTGAGCGACCTTGCCCTGTCCTTGAAGGCACACTGCCTACTTGTCCCTCTGCAGGAGCCTTAGTCCTAGTCCTTCTTCCCTGAAGCCCCTTTTCTGTTTCTGAGGGGAAAATGGACTAAGTAGAGAGTAGGCTGAGCCATTGAGCTACATCTCTTGATTAAGTTCAGATCCCACCTTTGTTTATTCCTTACCATCCTCTTCAGGACGGGCATGCTCGGATGGGGTGGAGACAGCGATAGGATGTTCTGAGAAGGCAGGCTTTTCTTCTGCTGCCTGAATACAGGCTGCGGCCTCCACGGGCGACTCAGGCTGAGGCTCGTTGTCTTGGCTGACGCAGCGTCCTGGGCAATGGAATAAAATAGAACATTGAGATGAGGCATTTGCCGAGGTCTGTGTTAAGTCAAGAATTACATATTGAGTGGACATGACATGTGAGGCATCATTACTACACACGACACCACTTCTCATAGAAATTAATACGAGCTTTCCGTTTCCAATTCCATTAACTCCAAACTATAAGTAAACTTGCTAAATGGTGTGTTTTGTGAATATCAGTGGGATTAGGTATCAAAGTGTTATTTGAATGTAATGTGCTTGCTGTTTAAATGCATAATGTGTTGGTTAAAACCGGGTTAAGGTTTAATGTAAGGTTGATTTGGTATTTGCTAATGTGAAAAGGGATCAACTTTGTGTGACTGAAAAGGTTAAAGTTGTGTGGGCCTTATGTCTGTTAGTTCTGCACACATTTATGTATGTAGATTGCATTATCAATAATGATATATTTATGTGCTTTATATATTATGTTGTTTAGGTAAGGAATGTTGTTACTGAGAATATACTCTTTGAGACTAAGAGCAGTTGGTGTATTTGCAAAATGTGAGGGAATAATGAAAGGGGATGTGAAAATGAAGGCATATAAAAGAAATGATACCTGTGCTTTGAACAAATGGCATAGAGTTCAGAGAAGCATGGGTAACATTAGATGTGTGGTAACACGTGATTGCATTAGAAATTAAAAGTATGAGAGATTGAGTTCTGAAGGGATTAAGATAAAATATGGGAACTAAGGCCTAGCAGTCTAACTCTTAAGCATTCACCAAATAGAAGTGTGTGCATAGTGAAAAATACATGCAATAGAATACCCACAACATCACTT
Organism: Cnephaeus nilssonii; assembly: GCF_951640355.1. Classification (NCBI taxonomy): domain Eukaryota; kingdom Metazoa; phylum Chordata; class Mammalia; order Chiroptera; family Vespertilionidae; genus Cnephaeus; species Cnephaeus nilssonii. Next base: position 53,589,262 of record NC_137089.1, on the reverse strand, counting down.
TTTCAAGCAGTTCAGACTGAAAGCAACCCTAATGATCAGATAATTATAGTCAATGAAAATATAATATTCGTGCAATGATATACATGTACCAAAAAGGAACAAAATTAACGTCATACGCAACATGGATAAATTCCACAAATATAGTGATTAGTGATAGGAGCTAGACACAAAGTATATATTCTGCCCTTCTATTTCCATAAAATGTAAAAACAAGGATACTAATCTAGGGTCTTAGGAGTCAGAGAAATTAGACCTGTTTGCATGGGATGGACACAAATCCACCGTGGAGAATTTAGATGCATGTGGAAGATTGTAGGGAAATGAATGATGGGACAGTGACAGCAAAGGGGTCTCATTTGGGATGAATGTGAATGGGAAACACTGGCTATGAAAAGATGTGGATGTGATGGTGTCTTTGCCTGGGTATCTCTGCACTCTACGTCAAGTTTAGTTCTTGAGGATCCTACCACATTGGGCCTTTGATAAGTTAGTGCTTCTCAGGTTCCTGGTAATATGACATGCCCTTGGCCAGCTCACAGGAACATATTCTTCCATGTTTCTCTGATCAAACTCTCATCCCCTTAGGCCCTCTTCCTTTATTTCCTCAAATAGAACACTGTTCTCCACTGATCTCCTTGGGCTCACTCCAGCTGTTTTCAATGTTTTTCCTTGGAAAGTATTGCTTCTATGCTGATCCCACTGAGAAGATGCAGAATCATTGGAGTATCGGTTTGTACTGGGCAGCCTATTGTTGATTAATGGGCAGGAAGGCTCAGCTGAACTCCGGGTTCTGTCTAGATCCCACCTACCTTTGCATCCTACTCAACAATCCCTTCTTACCAGCATCATTTCCCTTGTCTTTAGAAGAGATGCTTTCTGAACAAGAGGCCTTCCGTGCTTTCTGGCGTTGAGTTAGGGCCACTGCCTTGTGTGTGCGCTGCAAAGCACCTTCTCGTGATTTCAGCTTTGCTGAGAAATTAAATAAAAATAATAGCTATGCAGTCCATGATTGTTGTTTGTGTATTCATCTGTCCGTTAAGCAAGGAGTCTACTATGTACCACATTCATTGAGCACACACAAGCCTGGATGGATAGTGGAATGTGGTTCCTATGAAAATATTAAGTGCACAGAAGTAGTTATGGTGCCAATATATGTCCTGAGTAACTGGGTTTGTTCAAAGTGGCTTCTTTGAAAATGGAACAGAGATTGCTGTCTTCTTTCAAGCTGGACATACAGCCGTCTTATCTTTGTGAGCTTTCCTTGCAGGTAGTTCTGACCATGAGATGACATTTCTACGATGGAAAATGAATGGAAATGACATGTGCCATTTCAGGCTTCGCCATACAAACCTTGTAAGTGCCCCTGTGTGCTCTTCGGTTTCTTATCTGACTGGAATGCATGCTTCTCAGAGCCTCCAGGACAGGAAACTTTACCACGTGGCTGATGCAATGCTGGGAAAGAAAATTTCCACCATAAGAAAGGTAGCCGAGGTGTGTGAAGGCTTTAGGCGTTAAGATGTCCACAGGAGAATTTGGAGTGAAAGTGCATGCACAGATTATATTTCAGAATTCAGTGTGTGGCATACTTTGAGGTGTTTACATGGTATAACAATGTGGGAATGCGGATGAAGTTTTGTATGCAAGTATTTTTGGAATGGTATGTATGTATTAGAATATTTATGGTGCGTGTTTTCCATGTTGGTAAGGAGGATGGTGAAAATGAGCGTGTGCGTGTTTGCAATGCGGTATGACAGCACATGTGAATGGTGCATGACTGGTACTTGTTCTTACTCTAAGACCGTGATCCTGAGAGTATTAGGGGAGGTGTGTTTAAGATCTCAGAATGTTGAGTTCAGTGAAGATCTGAAGGCCTGGTATCTGAAGTGCCATATAGATTAGAAAGGCAACAGATGAAAGTAAATTTTCTTCAGGGCATATAACTTTATTAGACTTTGACCTAAAAAGGTTATCTGTGTGAGGAGATGTGGATTATTTATGGAATTCGCGTGTGCATGGGTGAGTCTGGTCATGATTATGTGATGAAATGAAGGTAAGCGTATACTCGGTAATGCTGCTAGAGACTGGGAAAGGCAGATAAAGAGTGAAAGCCTGTGTATATGAGAGAACAAGGGATATGCAGGACATGCAGAGCCCTACCTGGTATGAAGGAGGACAGATGTGTGAGTGAGTGTGTGAGGATCTCAGTTTGTGCTTCTCTGAGGGGAAGGTCTGAGTAAAATACCACACACATACACACACACACACACACACACACACACACACACACACGTCAGCACTGTCTATTGCCTCAGTTCCAGCTGTCCCCGGCCTGCTATTTTGGAAACTTGTGCTGAGCGACCTTGCCCTGTCCTTGAAGGCACACTGCCTCCTTGTCCCTCTGCAGGAGCCTTAGTCCTAGTCCTTCTTCCCTGAAGCCCCTTTTCTGTTTCTGAGGGGAAAATGGACTAAGTAGAGAGTAGGCTGAGCCATTGATCTACATCTCTTGATTAAGTTCAGATCCCACCTTTGTTTATTCCTTACCATCCTCTTCAGGACGGGCATGCTCGGATGGGGTGGAGACAGCGATAGGATGTTCTGAGAAGGCAGGCTTTTCTTCTGCTGCCTGAATACAGGCTGCAGCCTCCACGGGCGACTCAGGCTGAGGCTCGATGTCTTGGCTGACGCAGCGTCCTGGGCAATGGAATAAAATAGAACATTGAGATGAGGCATTTGCCGAGGTCTGTGTTAAGTCAAGAATTACATGTTGAGTGGACATGACATGTGAGGCATCATTACTACACACGACACCACTTCTCATAGAAATTAATACGAGCTTTCCGTTTCCAATTCCATTAACTCCAAACTATAAGTAAACTTGCTAAATGGTGTGTTTTGTGAATATCAGTGGGATTAGGTATCAAAGTGTTATTTGAATGTAATGTGCTTGCTGTTTAAATGCATAATGTGTTGGTTAAAACCGGGTTAAGGTTTAATGTAAGGTTGATTTGGTATTTGCTAATGTGAAAAGGGATCAACTTTGTGTGACTGAAAAGGTTAAAGTTGTGTGGGCCTTGTGTCTGTTAGTTCTGCACACATTTATGTATGTAGATTGCATTATCAATAATGATATATTTATGTGCTTTATATATTATGTTGTTTAGGTAAGGAATGTTGTTACTGAGAATATACTCTTTGAGACTAAGAGCAGATGGTGTATTTGCAAAATGTGAGGGAATAATGAAAGGGGATGTGAAAATGAAGGCATATAAAAGAAATGATACCTGTGCTTTGAACAAATGGCATAGAGTTCAGAGAAGCATGGGTAACATTAGATGTGTGGTAACACGTGATTGCATTAGAAATTAAAAGTATGAGAGATTGAGTTCTGAAGGGATTAAGATAAAATATGGGAACTAAGGCCTAGCAGTCTAACTCTTAAGCATTCACCAAATAGAAGTGTGTCCATAGTGAAAAATACATGCAATAGAATACCCACAACATCACTTTTTCAAGCAGTTCAGACTGAAAGCAACCCTAATGATCAGATAATTATAGTCAATGAAAATATAATATTCGTGCAATGATATACATGTACCAAAAAGGAACAAAATTAACGTCATACGCAACATGGATAAATTCCACAAATATAGTGATTAGTGATAGGAGCTAGACACAAAGTACATATTCTGCCCTTCTATTTCCATAAAATGTAAAAACAAGGATACTAATCTATGGTCTTAGGAGTCAGAGAAATTAGACCTGTTTGCATGGGATGGACACAAATCCACCGTGGAGAATTTAGATGCATGTGGAAGATTGTAGGGAAATGAATGATGGGACAGTGACAGCAAAGGGGTCTCATTTGGGATGAATGTGAATGGGAAACACTGGCTATGAGAAGATGTGGATGTGATGGTGTCTTTGCCTGGGTATCTCTGCACTCTACGTCAAGTTCAGTTCTTGGGGATCCTACCACATTGGGCCTTTGATAAGTTAGTGCTTCTCAGGTTCCTGGTAATATGACATGCCCTTGGCCAGCTCACAGAAACATATTCTTCCATGTTTCTCTGATCAAACTCTCATCCCCTTAGGCCCTCTTCCTTTATTTCCTCAAATAGAACACTGTTCTCCACTGATCTCCTTGGGCTCACTCCAGCTGTTTTCAATGTTTTTCCTTGGAAAGTATTGCTTCTATGCTGATCCCACTGAGAAGATGCAGAATCATTGGAGTATCGGTTTGTACTGAGCAGCCTATTGTTGATTAATGGGCAGGAAGGCTCAGCTGAACTCCGGGTTCTGTCTAGATCCCACCTACCTTTGCATCCTACTCAACAGTCCCTTCTTACCAGCATCATTTCCCTTGTCTTTAGAAGAGATGCTTTCTGAACAAGAGGCCTTCCGTGCTTTCTGGCGTTGAGTTAGGGCCACTGCCTTGTGTGTGCGCTGCAAAGCACCTTCTCGTGATTTCAGCTTTGCTGAGAAATTAAATAAAAATAATAGCTATGCAGTCCATGATTGTTGTTTGTGTATTCATCTGTCCGTTAAGCAAGGAGTCTACTATGTACCACATTCATTGAGCACACACAAGCCTGGAGGGATAGTGGAATGTGGTTCCTATGAAAATATTAAGTGCACAGAAGTAGTTATTGTGCCAATATATGTCCTGAGTAACTGGGTTTGTTCAAAGTGGCTTCTTTGAAAATGGAACAGAGATTGCTGTCTTCTTTCAAGCTGGACATACAGCCGTCTTATCTTTGTGAGCTTTCCTTGCAGGTAGTTCTGACCATGAGATGACATTTCTACGATGGAAAATGAATGGAAATGACATGTGCCATTTCAGGCTTCGCCATACAAACCTTGTAAGTGCCCCTGTGTGCTCTTCGGTTTCTTATCTGACTGGAATGCATGCTTCTCAGAGCCTCCAGGACAGGAAACTTTACCACGTGGCTGATGCAATGCTGGGAAAGAAAATTTCCACCATAAGAAAGGTAGCCGAGGTGTGTGAAGGCTTTAGGCGTTAAGATATCCACAGGAGAATTTGGAGTGAAAGTGCATGCACAGATTATATTTCAGAATTCAGTGTGTGGCATACTTTGAGGTGTTTACATGGTATAACAAAGTGGGAATGCGGATGAAGTTTTGTATGCAAGTATTTTTGGAATGGTATGTATGTATTAGAATATTTATGGTGCGTGTTTTCCATGTTGGTAAGGAGGATGGGGAAAATGAGCGTGTGCGTGTTTGCAATGCGGTATGACAGCACATGTGAATGGTGCATGACTGGTACTTGTTCTTACTCTAAGACCGTGATCCTGAGAGTATTAGGGGAGGTGTGTTTAAGATCTCAGAATGTTGAGTTCAGTGAAGATCTGAAGGCCTGGTATCTGAAGTGCCATATAGATTAGAAAGGCAACAGATGAAAGTAAATTTTCTTCAGGGCATATAACTTTATTAGACTTTGACCTAAAAAGGTTATCTGTGTGAGGAGATGTGGATTATTTATGGAATTCGCGTGTGCATGGGTGAGTCTGGTCATGATTATGTGATGAAATGAAGGTAAGCGTATACTCGGTAATGCTGCTAGAGACTGGGAAAGGCAGATAAAGAGTGAAAGCCTGTGTATATGAGAGAACAAGGGATATGCAGGACATGCAGAGCCCTACCTGGTATGAAGGAGGACAGATGTGTGAGTGAGTGTGTGAGGATCTCAGTTTGTGCTTCTCTGAGGGGAAGGTCTGAGTAAAATAACACACACACACACACACACACACACACACACACACACACACACGTCAGCACTGTCTATTGCCTCAGTTCCAGCTGTCCCGGCCTGCTATTTTGGAAACTTGTGCTGAGCGACCTTGCCCTGTCCTTGAAGGCACACTGCCTACTTGTCCCTCTGCAGGAGCCTTAGTCCTAGTCCTTCTTCCCTGAAGCCCCTTTTCTGTTTCTGAGGGGAAAATGGACTAAGTAGAGAGTAGGCTGAGCCATTGAGCTACATCTCTTGATTAAGTTCAGATCCCACCTTTGTTTATTCCTTACCATCCTCTTCAGGACGGGCATGCTCGGATGGGGTGGAGACAGCGATAGGATGTTCTGAGAAGGCAGGCTTTTCTTCTGCTGCCTGAATACAGGCTGCGGCCTCCACGGGCGACTCAGGCTGAGGCTCGTTGTCTTGGCTGACGCAGCGTCCTGGGCAATGGAATAAAATAGAACATTGAGATGAGGCATTTGCCGAGGTCTGTGTTAAGTCAAGAATTACATGTTGAGTGGACATGACATGTGAGGCATCATTACTACACACGACACCACTTCTCATAGAAATTAATACGAGCTTTCCGTTTCCAATTCCATTAACTCCAAACTATAAGTAAACTTGCTAAATGGTGTGTTTTGTGAATATCAGTGGGATTAGGTATCAAAGTGTTATTTGAATGTAATGTGCTTGCTGTTTAAATGCATAATGTGTTGGTTAAAACCGGGTTAAGGTTTAATGTAAGGTTGATTTGGTATTTGCTAATGTGAAAAGGGATCAACTTTGTGTGACTGAAAAGGTTAAAGTTGTGTGGGCCTTATGTCTGTTAGTTCTGCACACATTTATGTATGTAGATTGCATTATCAATAATGATATATTTATGTGCTTTATATATTATGTTGTTTAGGTAAGGAATGTTGTTACTGAGAATATACTCTTTGAGACTAAGAGCAGTTGGTGTATTTGCAAAATGTGAGGGAATAATGAAAGGGGATGTGAAAATGAAGGCATATAAAAGAAATGATACCTGTGCTTTGAACAAATGGCATAGAGTTCAGAGAAGCATGGGTAACATTAGATGTGTGGTAACACGTGATTGCATTAGAAATTAAAAGTATGAGAGATTGAGTTCTGAAGGGATTAAGATAAAATATGGGAACTAAGGCCTAGCAGTCTAACTCTTAAGCATTCACCAAATAGAAGTGTGTCCATAGTGAAAAATACATGCAATAGAATACCCACAACATCACTTTTTCAAGCAGTTCAGACTGAAAGCAACCCTAATGATCAGATAATTATAGTCAATGAAAATATAATATTCGTGCAATGATATACATGTACCAAAAAGGAACAAAATTAACGTCATACGCAACATGGATAAATTCCACAAATATAGTGATTAGTGATAGGAGCTAGACACAAAGTACATATTCTGCCCTTCTATTTCCATAAAATGTAAAAACAAGGATACTAATCTAGGGTCTTAGGAGTCAGAGAAATTAGACCTGTTTGCATGGGATGGACACAAATCCACCGTGGAGAATTTAGATGCATGTGGAAGATTGTAGGGAAATGAATGATGGGACAGTGACAGCAAAGGGGTCTCATTTGGGATGAATGTGAATGGGAAACACTGGCTATGAAAAGATGTGGATGTGATGGTGTCTTTGCCTGGGTATCTCTGCACTCTACGTCAAGTTCAGTTCTTGAGGATCCTACCACATTGGGCCTTTGATAAGTTAGTGCTTCTCAGGTTCCTGGTAATATGACATGCCCTTGGCCAGCTCACAGGAACATATTCTTCCATGTTTCTCTGATCAAACTCTCATCCCCTTAGGCCCTCTTCCTTTATTTCCTCAAATAGAACACTGTTCTCCACTGATCTCCTTGGGCTCACTCCAGCTGTTTTCAATGTTTTTCCTTGGAAAGTATTGCTTCTATGCTGATCCCACTGAGAAGATGCAGAATCATTGGAGTATCGGTTTGTACTGGGCAGCCTATTGTTGATTAATGGGCAGGAAGGCTCAGCTGAACTCCGGGTTCTGTCTAGATCCCACCTACCTTTGCATCCTACTCAACAGTCCCTTCTTACCAGCATCATTTCCCTTGTCTTTAGAAGAGATGCTTTCTGAACAAGAGGCCTTCCGTGCTTTCTGGCGTTGAGTTAGGGCCACTGCCTTGTGTCTGCGCTGCAAAGCACCTTCTCGTGAATTCAGCTTTGCTGAGAAATTAAATAAAAATAATAGCTATGCAGTCCATGATTGTTGTTTGTGTATTCATCTGTCCGTTAAGCAAGGAGTCTACTATGTACCACATTCATTGAGCACACACAAGCCTGGATGGATAGTGGAATGTGGTTCCTATGAAAATATTAAGTGCACAGAAGTAGTAATTGTGCCAATATATATCCTGAGTAACTGGGTTTGTTCAAAGTGGCTTCTTTGAAAATGGAACAGAGATTGCTGTCTTCTTTCAAGCTGCACATACAGCTGTCTTATCTTTGTGAGCTTTCCTTGCAGGTAGTTCTGACCATGAGATGACATTTCTACGATGGAAAATGAATGGAAATGACATGTGCCATTTCAGGCTTCGCCATACAAACCTTGTAAGTGCCCCTGTGTGCTCTTCGGTTTCTTATCTGACTGGAATGCATGCTTCTCAGAGCCTCCAGGACAGGAAACTTTACCACGTGGCTGATGCAATGCTGGGAAAGAAAATTTCCACCATAAGAAAGGTAGCCGAGGTGTGTGAAGGCTTTAGGCGTTAAGATGTCCACAGGAGAATTTGGAGTGAAAGTGGATGCACAGATTATATTTCAGAATTCAGTGTGTGGCATACTTTGAGGTGTTTACATGGTATAACAATGTGGGAATGCGGATGAAGTTTTGTATGCAAGTATTTTTGGAATGGTATGTATGTTTACATTAGAATATTTATGGTGCGTGTTTTCCATGTTGGTAAGGAGGATGGGGAAAATGAGCGTGTGCGTGTTTGCAATGCGGTATGACAGCACATGTGAATGGTGCATGACTGGTACTTGTTCTTACTCTAAGACCGTGATCCTGAGAGTATTAGGGGAGGTGTGTTTAAGATCTCAGAATGTTGAGTTCAGTGAAGATCTGAAGGCCTGGTATCTGAAGTGCCATATAGATTAGAAAGGCAACAGATGAAAGTAAATTTTCTTCAGGGCATATAACTTTATTAGACTTTGACCTAAAAAGGTTATCTGTGTGAGGAGATGTGGATTATTTATGGAATTCGCGTGTGCATGGGTGAGTCTGGTCATGATTATGTGATGAAATGAAGGTAAGCGTATACTCGGTAATGCTGCTAGAGACTGGGAAAGGCAGATAAAGAGTGAAAGCCTGTGTATATGAGAGAACAAGGGATATGCAGGACATGCAGAGCCCTACCTGGTATGAAGGAGGACAGATGTGTGAGTGAGTGTGTGAGGATCTCAGTTTGTGCTTCTCTGAGGGGAAGGTCTGAGTAAAATAACACACACACACACACACACACACACACACACACACACACACGTCAGCACTGTCTATTGCCTCAGTTCCAGCTGTCCCCGGCCTGCTATTTTGGAAACTTGTGCTGAGCGACCTTGCCCTGTCCTTGAAGGCACACTGCCTACTTGTCCCTCTGCAGGAGCCTTAGTCCTAGTCCTTCTTCCCTGAAGCCCCTTTTCTGTTTCTGAGGGGAAAATGGACTAAGTAGAGAGTAGGCTGAGCCATTGAGCTACATCTCTTAAGTTCAGATCCCACCTTTGTTTATTCCTTACCATCCTCATCAAGACGGGGACGCTTAGGTGGTAAGAAAGCACAGATGAAATGTTCTGAGAAGGCAGACTTTTCTCTTGCTGGCTGACCAGAGGATGGGGTCTCCTCAGGTGACTTGGTTTGAGGTGCATCGTCTTGGGTGTTGCATGGTCCTGGGAAATGGAATTAAAAAGAACACTTAGATGAGGCATTTTCTGGGGTCTTTGTCAATTCAAAAACTACATGTTGAGTGGACACAACATATCAGGCAAGGTCATTTCACTTGACACTTGTTCTCACAGAAATTAAGGTGACTTTCCTATTTAAAATTATATTTTCTCCAAACGATATGTAAACTCTTATGAAATGGTTTGTTTGGTGGATGTCAGTTGGCTTGGGTATCTTGCATGTGATATTTCTGGAGATCTATCTATATAGATTATCAACAACTTTGAATCATGCCTGAAAGACAGTATGCAAGAATTAAAAGGTGGATATCAACTCAATTTCTTCATGAAAAATTGTGCATTTAGGAGACATATGGTGTGACTTTCATGTAGTTCTTAATGAATATCCATATATGTACATTGCTCTCTATACTGATATAGATATACAGACAGAGCTGTAAAAGGATAAAGTTTTATTTTTGAAGAAATTATTCACTATTATGTCACTGTCCATTTCAATCTTAGCCAAGCTCACTGCTCCTTAATCCACTGTTTAAGATTTCATCATGTCCCATGATTGTGTGTGCTATAGTATTATTCACATTTTTAGAAAAATGCCATGGTGAATTGTAATGTACATGGTGTTTAAGTTTATAATGTGTTGGTTAAAACCGGGTTGAAGTATAATGTGTTATTAATTTGGTGTTGCAAATGTAAATGTGGGATGAGCTTTGTGTGACAGAGGAGGGTATGTATGCTTTTTGTGTCTGTGTGAGTTCAGCACATATTTATGTGTGTAGATTGCATTATCAATAACAATTATGTGCTTTATATATTATGTTGTTTAGATAAGGAATGTTATTACTAAGAATATTCTCTTTGAGACTAGAGCAGTTAGTGTATTTCCAAAATGTGAGAGAATAATTATAGAATGTGGGAATGTGCAAATGAAGGTGTATAAGAGAAAGAATACCTGTGCTTTGAAAATAATGGCAGAGAATATTCTGGAATACTAGTGGCTCGGTGCACGAAATGTGTGCACATTAAAAGGGAATTAATTAGAGGCAATATTTTAATATTGGTATATGCCCTTTCTCTATAATGTAAGTGTCAGAGATGAAAGAAAATGAGTAAAATGTATATGAAAATCTCCCTCCTGTCAGAGTCTGGGGCACTCCTCGGGAATCAGAGTCAAGTCCCTGTGCACCGGCTCATGCCTCGAAATTGCGCGAGACCCAAACCCGGTCAGCCCCACCCCCGTCAAGACGCGCAGGGTGAGGGTTGCAGTTTCAGGTCCCCCGACCAGGCACCATGTGGGGGGCGCAGCCTCAGTTCACCCAGCCCGGCACTGTGTGGGGCGCGCAGCCTCAGTTCACCCAGCCCAGCACTGTATAGGGGGCGCAGCCTCAGGTCCCCCATCAAGCCCTGGCAGGCGGAGGGATGCGGTCTCAGGTCTCCCAGCTCCTGCGCGGGGGACACAGCCTCAGGTCCCCCGGCCCAGGTGCAAGGGCGTGAGGGTGTGACGACAATTTGCATATTAGCTTAATTAATCTTTATTATGTAGGATTAAGTATCCCGTGACAAGAAATTACATTAGAAAGTAAAATGTGAAAGATTGACTTTGGAGGAGGTTAAAATAGAATATGGTCCCTATGGCCTAATAGTCTAATTGTAGCATTCACCACATAGAATTTTGTCCATATTGAAAAATACAGTAAATGTAATAGATTGCCCAGAACATCACATTTTCAAGTAGTTCCAAGTCAAAGCAACCTGAATGATCAGAAAAGTATAATCAATGAAGAAATAATATTCATGAATGATATACATATACCAAAAAGGAACAAAATTAACATCCGGTATAACGTGGATAAATTACACAAATATAGTAATGAGTGAAAGTAACTAGACACAAAGTATTATATTGCCTCTCTATTTCCATAAAATTCAAAAACAGGGATACTAATCTAGGGTCTTAGGAGTCAGAGAAATTATAACTCTCTGCATGGTACAGAATTTCGATCCTTGTGGAATATTATACGGAAACTAGTGGACTGTTGTATGAAATTCGTGCACTGGGGGGAGGGGGGGGGGGGTTGTTCCACAGCCCGGCCTGCACCCTCTCCAATCTGGGACCCTTCGAAGGATGTCCCACTGTCGGTTTACAGGGATCGGGCCTAAACCGGCAGTCGGACATCCCTCTCGCAATTCGGGACTGCTGGCTCCAGACGCTCACCTGCCTGCCTGATTTCCCCTAACCACTCTTCCTGCCGGCCTTCTCTCCCCCAACTGCCCCACCGCCGCTGGCCTGCTCACCCCCAAATGCCCCCCTGCCAGTCTGACCACCCCCAACTGCCCCCATGCCAGCCTGCTCACCCCCAACTGCCACCCCTGCTGGCCTGCTTGCCCCCATCTTCCCTTCCCACTGGCCTGCTCGCCCCCAACTGCCACCCTGCTGGCCTCCTCACTCCAAACTGCCCCCTGCCCGCTGTCCTGATCACCTCCAACTGAACCCCACTGACACCCTGCTCACTCCCAACTGGCCCCCTGGCTGGTCTGTTTACCCACAACGCCCCCCCCCACCACCACCCACCAGCCTGATCACCCACAACTGCCGTCCCCTCCTGTCATGATCACCCCCCGGTGTCCCAAGCCCCCAGCCCCTCCTTTTTTTTTTTTTTTTTTTCCCAGCGCCTTCTTGAGTGGAGGCCAGGCCCGGCTGGAAGCAAGTATATGGGATTTATTTATCTTCTATAATTGAAACATTGTAGCCTTGAGTGGAGGCCAGGGCTGGCCAGGTCATGCATGAAGCTTGGCTTCCTCCATTGCCTGGGCAATCCAAGCCTACTGCTTGCTCCAGCTCTGTGGCCACCACCATCTTGGTGTGTTAATTTGCATACTCTCTCCTGATTTGCTGGTGGGTGTGGCTTGTGGGTGTAACAGAGGTACGGTCAATTTGCATGTTTCTCTTTTATCAGATAGGATAGATGATGGAGAAAAAGAGTTCCTAGGAGTTTGATATGGGATGAATGGGAATGGGAAAGATTGTCTATGAAAATATATAGATGTGATGGGATATTTGCTTTGTTATCTCTACACTCTACCTCAAATTCAGGTCTGGAGGATCCTACCACTTTGGACCTGTGTTAAGTTATTAGTTCTTCACATGTTTCTGGTAACACAACATGCCCTTTTCCAGCTCATATAAAAATATTCTTCCACATTTCTCTGATAGGCCCTTTCCCACTATTTCCTCAAATAGAATGCTGTTTTCCACTGATCTCCTTGGGCTTGCTCCAGTCCTATTACTTGCTTTTCCCTTGGAATGGATTGCTTCCACTGTTGATCCTATTGAAGACGATGCAGAAGCATTCCTGTTTTTGCCCTTGGCATCCTTGTGTTGACTAATAGGCAGAACTATTCAGCTCAACCCTGGATTCTGTCTAGATCCCAACCGCCCTTTGCATCCTATTCGAGAGTCCCTCCTTAGCAGCACCATTTAGCTTATCATTAGAAGAGATGCAGGATAAACTGTCTGAAGAAGAGGCCTTGCATGCTTTCTGGCCTTGAGTTAGGGCCACTGCCTTGTTCTGTGCTGTGAAGCATCTTCTCTTATGTACGTTCAGCTTTGCTGAGAAATTAAATAAAAATAATAGATATATAGTTGATGCTTGTTATTTGTTATTTATCTGTCCATTTAACACACAAGGAGAGTCTACTTTGTGCCATGTTCAGTGAGCACACATGGCCTTCATGTTCCTCGATAGGATAATATGATTCCTATGAAAATATTAAATGCACAGAAATATTTATTGTGTCAATATGTGTCATGGGAGACTGGGTTTGCACAAAGAGTTCTTTGGAAATGGACAGAGACTGCTGTCTCCTTTCAACCTGGACATACTACTATGTTGTATTTATTAGCTTCCCTTGCAGGTAGTACTGACCATGAGGTTACATTTCTACAACAGGAAATGAAGGGAAATGACAGGTTCCACTTCCAGGCATCACCATACAATCCTCCTTTGTGCTCCTCCGGGCTCCTCTGCTTCCTAGCTGACTGGGATGCAGGCATGTTACAGGTTCCAGGACAGGCAACATTTTGATGTGATTGTTGGAATGCTCAGAAAGAAATTTTCAAACATAAGAAAACTAGAAGATGTGTGTGACGGTGGTAGGAGTTAAGATGGCCATGACCTACGTGAGCATGTGGAGTGAAAGTTCATGTATATATTTTATTTCAGAATCCTGTGTGTGGGTTACTTTGTTTGATGTGATTACATGGTATAACAATGTGCGAATGAGAATGTAGTTTGTGTGCAAGTTTTTGCCAAATGGTATGCATATTCTGGGACTTATCTGGGAGTGTTTTCCATGTCTGTCAAAGGGGATGGTGACTGAGGGTGTGCATCTTTGCTCTGTAGTGTGACAGCACATGTGAACATGTGCAGGAGTGGTACCTGTTCTTACTTGAGATTTTGAGAGGGAGCATGTTAGAGGACATGTGTGTGCACTTTTGAAATGTTCAGCTCTACGAAGGACTGAAGGCCTGGTCACTGAAGAGCCATATGGTTAGAGACACAACAGATGAAATTTCATTTCCTTCAGGGCATGTTAGGTTACCTGTGTGGATTATTTATGGAATTAATGTGTAAATGGGTGAGTCTGAAAATGATTGTTTGAAGGAATGAAGACAAGAGTGTATCTAGGTAAGTCTGCTAGAGAGTGGGAAAGATAGATGAGTAGTGAAGGTCTGGGTATATGAGAGAACTAGGGAAAAGGAGGAGCATGGAGCCTACCTGGGTATGAAAGAGGACAGAAGTGTGAGTTTGTGAGAATCTTTGTTTGTACTCATTTGATTCTTAGGTTCTAATTAAACTTTCTTATACCTCTTGACATGGTCCTCTACCTCAGCCACAGCTGTCCCAGAGCTGTTTGTTGGGGATTTATGCTGAAGGACTTTGCCCAGTTCTGGAAGGCACACTCCCTACTTGTCCCTCTGCAGAGGAATTAGTCCTAGTCCTTCTGCCCTGAAGCCCTTTCCTGTTTTTGAGAGGAAAGAGAACTAAGTAGAGAAGAGCCTGAAGAATTGAGCTACATCTCATGACCAAGCTCAGATCCCATCTTTGTGTATTCCTTACCATCCTTACCAAGACTGGGACGCTTCACTGGGGACAAGACACGGATGAAACCTTTAGAGAAGTCAGGCCTTTCTCCTGCTGCCTGAAGACAGGCTGCGGCCTCCACAGGTGACTGATGCTGAGGCGTGTCCTCTTGGGTGTTGCATGGTCCTGGGCAATGGGATAAAGGAGAACATTGACATGAGGCATTTTCTGAGGTCCGTGTCAATTCAACAACTACATGTTGAGTGGATATTACCTGTCAGGCATGCTCATTTCAAATGACACTTGCTCTCACAGAAATTAAAGTGACTATCACACTTAAAATTCCATTTACTCCAAACTATTAGTAAATAGTTATTATATGGTATGTTTGGTGGATGTCAATGGGATTGGGTATTTTGCATGTGATATTTCTGGAGATCTATATGGATTATCAACAACTTAATATCATGTCTGAAAGACAGTGTGCAGGAACTAAACGTTGGGAATCAACCCAATTTCCTCATGAAAAAGTGTTCAATTTGGAAGTATGTGGTAGAGTTTCATGAAGCATTCTGCATGCACCCATATATTTACAGTATATTGCTACCTATAATGATGTTGCTATACAGACAGAGATACAAAAAGATGAATTTTTATTTTTGAAGATATTATTTTGTATTATTACGTCACTGTCCCAGTTTCAATGTCAGCCAAGCTCAATTCTCATCAATTCTATGTCTCATGAATGTGTATGCTATGTGTATTATTCATATTTGTAGCAAAATCTATGGTGAAGGTAATGTGTGTGGTGTTTGAGTTTATAATGTATTGGTTAACCCTGGGTTAAGGTTTAATGTGTGATTGATTTGGCGTTTGCAAATCTGAATATGGGTTGGGCTTTTTGTGACGGAGGAGGGTATATGTGCTCTTTGTGTGTTAGTTCAGCACATATTTATGTGTGTATATTGTACTTCCTATAATGAAGGATTTGTGTGTTTTTCATATCATGTGGTTTAGATATGGAATTTTATTACTGAGAATGTTCTCTTTGAAACTAGTGGAATTGCAAAATGTGAGGGCATAATTAAAGAATGTGAAGATGTGAAAATGAAGGTGTATAAGAGAAAGAGTACCTTTGCTTTTAAAAAGATGGCAAAGAGTATAAAAAAGAGTGTGTAAATTAGGAGGCCAGGAACATGTGATTGCCTTAGAAGTTGAAAGTATGAAGGATTGAGTTCTGAAGGGTGAAGATAGAATATGGCACATAAGGCCCATTGGTCCAGCTCTTCAGCATTCACCAAGTAGAAATGTGTCCATACTGAAAAATACTTGCAATCAAATGCCCAGAACATCACTTTTTCATGTAATTCAGACACAAAGCAACCAAAATGCTCAGAAAAGTAGAATTAATGCAGAAATTATATTCATGCAATGCTATACAGATACCAAGAAAGAAAAAACTAAAGTCAAATGCTGCATGGATGAATATCACAAATATAACGAAGTGGGAAAGGAAGCAGACACAAAGTATATATTGTGCATTTCTGTTTACCTAAAATTTAAAAACAAGGATAGTAATCTAGGGTCTTAGGAGTCAGAGAAATTAGACCTGTTTGCATGGGATGGACACAAATCCACCGTGGAGAATTTAGATGCATGTGGAAGATTGTAGGGAAATGAATGACGGGACAGTAACAGCAAAGGGGTCTCATATGGGATGAATGTGAATGGGAAACACTGGCTATGAAAAGATGTGGATGTGATGGTGTCTTTGCCTGGGTATCTCTGCACTCTACGTCAAGTTCAGTTCTTAAGGATCCTACCACATTGGGCCTTTGATAAGTTAGTGCTTCTCAGGTTCCTGGTAATATGACATGCCCTTGGCCAGCTCACAGGAACATATTCTTCCATGTTTCTCTGATCAAACTCTCATCCCTTAGGCCCTCTTCCTTTATTTCCTCAAATAGAACACTGTTCTCCACTGATCTCCTTGGGCTCACTCCAGCTGTTTTCAATGTTTTTCCTTGGAAAGTATTGCTTCTATGTTGATCCCACTGAGAAGATGCAGAGTCATTGGAGTATCGGTTTGTACTGGGCAGCC
This sequence comes from Cnephaeus nilssonii, assembly GCF_951640355.1. NCBI lineage: Eukaryota > Metazoa > Chordata > Mammalia > Chiroptera > Vespertilionidae > Cnephaeus > Cnephaeus nilssonii. The sequence goes on along the minus strand of NC_137089.1, from coordinate 53,572,370 downwards.
TATTGTTGATTAATGGGCAGGAACGCTCAGCTGAACTCCGGGTTCTGTCTAGATCCCACCTACCTTTGCATCCTACTCAACAGTCCCTTCTTACCAGCATCATTTCCCTTGTCTTTAGAAGAGATGCTTTCTGAACAAGAGGCCTTCCGTGCTTTCTGGCATTGAGTTAGGGCCACTGCCTTGTGTCTGCGCTGCAAATCACCTTCTCCTGAATTCAGCTTTGCTGAGAAATTTAATTAAAATATTAGCTATGCAGTCCATGATTGTTATTTGTGTATTCATCTGTCCATTAAGCAAGGAGTCTACTATGTACCACATTCATTGAGCACACACAAGCCTGGATGGATAGTGGAATGTGGTTCCTATGAAAATATTAAGTGCACAGAAGTAGTTATTGTGCCAATATATGTCCTGAGTAACTGGGTTTGTTCAAAGTGGCTTCCTTGAAAATGGAACAGAGATTGCTGTCTTCTTTCAAGCTGGACATACAACTGTCTTATCTTTGTGAGCTTTCCTTGCAGGTAGTTCTGACCATGAGATGACATTTCTACAATGGAAAATGAATGAAAATGAAATGTCCCATTTCAGGCTTCGCCATACAAACCTTTTAAGTGCTCCTGTGTGCTCTTCGGTTTCCTATCTGAGTGGAATGCAGGCTTCTCAGAGCCTCCAGGACAGGAAACTTTTCCACGTGGTTGATGGAATGCTGGGAAAGAAAATTTCCACCATAAGAAAGGTAGCCGAGGTGTGTGAAGGCTATAGGCGTTAAGATGTCCACAGGAGAATTTGGAGTGAAAGTGCATGCACAGATTATATTTCAGAATTCAGTGTGTGGTATACTTTGAGGTGTTTACATGGTATAACAATGTGGGAATGCGGATGTAGTTTTGTATGCAAGTATTTCTGGAAGGGTATGTATGTATAGAATATTTATGGTGAGTGTTTTGCAGGTTGGTAAGGAGGATGGGGAAAATGAGTGTGTGCATGTTTGCATTGCGGTATGACAACACATGTGAATGGTGCATGACTGGTACTTGTTCTTACTCTAAGACCGTGATCCTGGGAGTATTAGGGGAGGTGTGTTTAAGATCTCAGAATGCTGAGTTCAGTGAAGATCTGAAGGCCTGGTATCTGAAGTGCCATATAGATTAGAAAGGCAACAGATGAAAGTAAATTTTCTTCAGGGCATATAACTTTATTAGAGTTTGACCTAAAAAGGTTATCTGTGTGAGGGGATGTGGATTATTTATGGAATTCACGTGTGCATGGGTGAGTCTGGTCATGATTATGTGATGAAATGAAGGTAAGCGTATACTCGGTAATGCTGCTAGAGACTGGGAAAGGCAGATAAAGAGTGAAAGCCTGTGTATATGAGAGAACAAGGGATATGCAGGACATGCAGAGCCCTACTTGGTATGAAGGAGGACAGATGTGTGAGTGAGTGTGTGAGGATCTCAGTTTGTGCTTCTCTGAGGGGAAGGTCTGAGTAAAATACCACACACACACACACACACACACACACACATGTCAGCACTGTGTATTGCCTCAGTTCCAGCTGTCCCTGGCCTGCTATTTTGGAAACTTGTGCTGAGCGACCTTGCCCTGTCCTTGAAGGCACACTGCCTACTTGTCCCTCTGCAGGAGCCTTAGTCCTAGTCCTTCTTCCCTGAAGCCCCTTTTCTGTTTCTGAGGGGAAAATGGACTAAGTAGAGAGTAGGCTGAGCCATTGAGCTACATCTCTTAAGTTCATATCCCCCCTTTGTTTATTCCTTACCATCCTCATCAAGACGGGGACGCTTAGGTGGTAAGAAAACACAGATGAAAGGTTCTGAGAAGGCAGACTTTTCTCTTGCTGGCTGACCAGAGGATGGGGTCTCCTCAGGTGACTTGGGTTGAGGTGCATCGTCTTTGGTGTTGCATGGTCCTGGGAAATGGAATGAAAAAGAACACTTAGATGAGGCATTTTCTGGGGTCTTTGTCAATTCAAAAACTACATGTTGAGTGGACACAACATATCAGGCATGATCATTTCACTTGACAGTTGTTCTCACAGAAATTAAGGTGACTTTCCTATTTAAAATTATATTTACTCCAAACGATATGTAAACTCTTATTAAATGGTTTGTTTGGTGGATGTCAGTGGGCTTGGGTATCTTGCATGTGATATTTCTGGAGATCTATCTATATAGATTATCAACAACTTTGAATCATGCCTGAAAGACAGTATGCAAGAATTAAAAGGTGGATATCAACTCAATTTCTTCATGAAAAATTGTGCATTTAGGAGACATATGGTGTGACTTTCATGTAGTTCTTAATGAATATCCATATATGTACATTGCTCTCTATACTGATATAGATATACAGACAGAGCTGTAAAAGGATAAAGTTTTATTTTTGAAGAAATTATTCACTATTATGTCACTGTCCATTTCAATCTTAGCCAAGCTCACTGCTCCTTAATCCACTGTTTAAGATTTCATCATGTCCCATGATTGTGTGTGCTATAGTATTATTCACATTTTTAGAAAAATGCCATGGTGAATTGTAATGTACATGGTGTTTAAGTTTATAATGTGTTGGTTAAAACCGGGTTGAAGTATAATGTGTTATTAATTTGGTGTTGCAAATGTAAATGTGGGATGAGCTTTGTGTGACAGAGGAGGGTATGTATGCTTTTTGTGTCTGTGTGAGTTCAGCACATATTTATGTGTGTAGATTGCATTATCAATAACAATTATGTGCTTTATATATTATGTTGTTTAGATAAGGAATGTTATTACTAAGAATATTCTCTTTGAGACTAGAGCAGTTAGTGTATTTCCAAAATGTGAGAGAATAATTATAGAATGTGGGAATGTGCAAATGAAGGTGTATAAGAGAAAGAATACCTGTGCTTTGAAAATAATGGCAGAGAATATTCTGGAATACTAGTGGCTCGGTGCACGAAATGTGTGCACATTAAAAGGGAATTAATTAGAGGCAATATTTTAATATTGGTATATGCCCTTTCTCTATAATGTAAGTGTCAGAGATGAAAGAAAATGAGTAAAATGTATATGAAAATCTCCCTCCTGTCAGAGTCTGGGGCACTCCTCGGGAATCAGAGTCAAGTCCCTGTGCACCGGCTCATGCCTCGAAATTGCGCGAGACCCAAACCCGGTCAGCCCCACCCCCGTCAAGACGCGCAGGGTGAGGGTTGCAGTTTCAGGTCCCCCGACCAGGCACCATGTGGGGGGCGCAGCCTCAGTTCACCCAGCCCGGCACTGTGTGGGGCGCGCAGCCTCAGTTCACCCAGCCCAGCACTGTATAGGGGGCGCAGCCTCAGGTCCCCCATCAAGCCCTGGCAGGCGGAGGGATGCGGTCTCAGGTCTCCCAGCTCCTGCGCGGGGGACACAGCCTCAGGTCCCCCGGCCCAGGTGCAAGGGCGTGAGGGTGTGACGACAATTTGCATATTAGCTTAATTAATCTTTATTATGTAGGATTAAGTATCCCGTGACAAGAAATTACATTAGAAAGTAAAATGTGAAAGATTGACTTTGGAGGAGGTTAAAATAGAATATGGTCCCTATGGCCTAATAGTCTAATTGTAGCATTCACCACATAGAATTTTGTCCATATTAAAAAATACAGTAAATGTAATAGATTGCCCAGAACATCACATTTTCAAGTAGTTCCAAGTCAAAGCAACCTGAATGATCAGAAAAGTATAATCAATGAAGAAATAATATTCATGAATGATATACATATACCAAAAAGGAACAAAATTAACATCCGGTATAACGTGGATAAATTACACAAATATAGTAATGAGTGAAAGTAACTAGACACAAAGTATTATAGTGCCTCTCTATTTTCATAAAATTCAAAAACAGGGATACTAATATAGGGTCTTAGGAGTCAGAGAAATTATAACTCTCTGCATGGTACAGAATTTCGATCCTTGTGGAATATTATACGGAAACTAGTGGACTGTTGTATGAAATTCGTGCACTGAAGGAGGGGGGCGGGGGGGGGGGGTTGTTCCACAGCCCGGCCTGCACCCTCTCCAATCTGGGACCCTTCGAAGGATGTCCCACTGTCGGTTTACAGGGATCGGGCCTAAACCGGCAGTCGGACATCCCTCTCGCAATTCGGGACTGCTGGCTCCAGATGCTCACCTGCCTGCCTGATTTCCCCTAACCACTCTTCCTGCCAGCCTGCTCTCCCCCAACTGCCCCACCGCCGCTGGCCTGCTCACCCCCAAATGCCCCCCTGCCAGTCTGACCACCCCCAACTGCCCCCATGCCAGCCTGCTCACCCCCAACTGCCACCCCTGCTGGCCTGCTTGCCCCCATCTTCCCTTCCCACTGGCCTGCTCGCCCCCAACTGCCACCCTGCTGGCCTCCTCACTCCAAACTGCCCCCTGCCCGCTGTCCTGATCACCTCCAACTGAACCCCACTGACACCCTGCTCACTTCCAACTGGCCCCCTGGCTGGTCTGTTTACCCACAATGCCCCCCCCCACCACCACCCACCAGCCTGATCACCCACAACTACCGTCCCCTCCTGTCATGATCACCCCCCAGTGTCCCAAGCCCCCAGCCCCTCCTTTTTTTTTTTTTTTTTCCCAGCGGCTTCTTGAGTGGAGGCCAGGCCCGGCTGGAAGCAAGTATATGGGATTTATTTATCTTCTATAATTGAAACATTGTAGCCTTGAGTGGAGGCCAGGGCTGGCCAGGTCATGCATGAAGCTTGGCTTCCTCCATTGCCTGGGCAATCCAAGCCTACTGCTTGCTCCAGCTCTGTGGCCACCACCATCTTGGTGTGTTAATTTGCATACTCTCTCCTGATTTGCTGGTGGGTGTGGCTTGTGGGTGTAACAGAGGTACGGTCAATTTGCATGTTTCTCTTTTATCAGATAGGATAGATGATGGAGAAAAAGAGTTCCTAGGAGTTTGATATGGGATGAATGGGAATGGGAAAGATTGTCTATGAAAATATATAGATGTGATGGGATATTTGCTTTGTTATCTCTACACTCTACCTCAAATTCAGGTCTGGAGGATCCTACCACTTTGGACCTGTGTTAAGTTATTAGTTCTTCACATGTTTCTGGTAACACAACATGCCCTTTTCCAGCTCATATAAAAATATTCTTCCACATTTCTCTGATAGGCCCTTTCCCACTATTTCCTCAAATAGAATGCTGTTTTCCACTGACCTCCTTGGGCTTACTCCAGTCCTATTACTTGCTTTTCCCTTGGAATGGATTGCTTCCACTGTTGATCCTATTGAAGACGATGCAGAAGTATTCCTGTTTTTGCCCTTGGCATCCTTGTGTTGACTAATAGGCAGAACTATTCAGCTCAACCCTGGATTCTGTCTAGATCCCAACCGCCCTTTGCATCCTATTCGAGAGTCCCTCCTTAGCAGCACCATTTAGCTTATCATTAGAAGAGATGCAGGATAAACTGTCTGAAGAAGAGGCCTTGCATGCTTTCTGGCCTTGAGTTAGGGCCACTGCCTTGTTCTGTGCTGTGAAGCATCTTCTCTTATGCATGTTCAGCTTTGCTGAGAAATTAAATAAAAATAATAGATATATACTTGATGCTTGCTTTTGTTAATTATCTGTCCATTTAACACACAAGGAGAGTCTACTTTGTGCCATGTTCAGTGAGCACACATGGCCTTCATGTTCCTTGATAGGATAATATGATTCCTATGAAAATATTAAATGCACAGAAATATTTATTGTGTCAATATGTGTCATGGGAGACTGGGTTTGCACAAAGAGTTCTTTGGAAATGGACAGAGACTGCTGTCTCCTTTCAACCTGGACATACTACTATGTTGTATTTATTAGCTTCCCTTGCAGGTAGTACTGACCATGAGGTTACATTTCTACAACAGGAAATGAAGGGAAATGACAGGTTCCACTTCCAGGCATCACCATACAATCCTCCTTTGTGCTCCTCCGGGCTCCTCTGCTTCCTAGCTGACTGGGATGCAGGCATGTTACAGGTTCCAGGACAGGCAACATTTTGATGTGATTGTTGGAATGCTCAGAAAGAAATTTTCAAACATAAGAAAACTAGAAGATGTGTGTGACGGTGGTAGGAGTTAAGATGGCCATGACCTACGTGAGCATGTGGAGTGAAAGTTCATGTATATATTTTATTTCAGAATCCTGTGTGTGGGTTACTTTGTTTGATGTGATTACATGGTATAACAATGTGCGAATGAGAATGTAGTTTGTGTGCAAGTTTTTGCCAAATGGTATGCATATTCTGGGACTTATCTGGGAGTGTTTTCCATGTCTGTCAAAGGGGATGGTGACTGAGGGTGTGCATCTTTGCTCTGTAGTGTGACAGCACATGTGAACATGTGCAGGAGTGGTACCTGTTCTTACTTGAGATTTTGAGAGGGAGCATGTTAGAGGACATGTGTGTGCACTTTTGAAATGTTCAGCTCTACGAAGGACTGAAGGCCTGGTCACTGAAGAGCCATATGGTTAGAGACACAACAGATGAAATTTCATTTCCTTCAGGGCATGTTAGGTTACCTGTGTGGATTATTTATGGAATTAATGTGTAAATGGGTGAGTCTGAAAATGATTGTTTGAAGGAATGAAGACAAGAGTGTATCTAGGTAAGTCTGCTAGAGAGTGGGAAAGATAGATGAGTAGTGAAGGTCTGGGTATATGAGAGAACTAGGGAAAAGGAGGAGCATGGAGCCTACCTGGGTATGAAAGAGGACAGAAGTGTGAGTTTGTGAGAATCTTTGTTTGTACTCATTTGATTCTTAGGTTCTAATTAAACTTTCTTATACCTCTTGACATGGTCCTCTACCTCAGCCACAGCTGTCCCAGAGCTGTTTGTTGGGGATTTATGCTGAAGGACTTTGCCCAGTTCTGGAAGGCACACTCCCTACTTGTCCCTCTGCAGAGGAATTAGTCCTAGTCCTTCTGCCCTGAAGCCCTTTCCTGTTTTTGAGAGGAAAGAGAACTAAGTAGAGAAGAGCCTGAAGAATTGAGCTACATCTCATGACCAAGCTCAGATCCCATCTTTGTGTATTCCTTACCATCCTTACCAAGACTGGGACGCTTCACTGGGGACAAGACACGGATGAAACCTTTAGAGAAGTCAGGCCTTTCTCCTGCTGCCTGAAGACAGGCTGCGGCCTCCACAGGTGACTGATGCTGAGGCGTGTCCTCTTGGGTGTTGCATGGTCCTGGGCAATGGGATAAAGGAGAACATTGACATGAGGCATTTTCTGAGGTCCGTGTCAATTCAACAACTACATGTTGAGTGGATATTACCTGTCAGGCATGCTCATTTCAAATGACACTTGCTCTCACAGAAATTAAAGTGACTATCACACTTAAAATTCCATTTACTCCAAACTATTAGTAAATAGTTATTATATGGTATGTTTGGTGGATGTCAATGGGATTGGGTATTTTGCATGTGATATTTCTGGAGATCTATATGGATTATCAACAACTTAATATCATGTCTGAAAGACAGTGTGCAGGAACTAAACGTTGGGAATCAACCCAATTTCCTCATGAAAAAGTGTTCAATTTGGAAGTATGTGGTAGAGTTTCATGAAGCATTCTGCATGCACCCATATATTTACAGTATATTGCTACCTATAATGATGTTGCTATACAGACAGAGATACAAAAAGATGAATTTTTATTTTTGAAGATATTATTTTGTATTATTACGTCACTGTCCCAGTTTCAATGTCAGCCAAGCTCAATTCTCATCAATTCTATGTCTCATGAATGTGTATGCTATGTGTATTATTCATATTTGTAGCAAAATCTATGGTGAAGGTAATGTGTGTGGTGTTTGAGTTTATAATGTATTGGTTAACCCTGGGTTAAGGTTTAATGTGTGATTGATTTGGCGTTTGCAAATCTGAATATGGGTTGGGCTTTTTGTGACTGAGGAGGGTATATGTGCTCTTTGTGTGTTAGTTCAGCACATATTTATGTGTGTATATTGTACTTCCTATAATGAAGGATTTGTGTGTTTTTCATATCATGTGGTTTAGATATGGAATTTTATTACTGAGAATGTTCTCTTTGAAACTAGTGGAATTGCAAAATGTGAGGGCATAATTAAAGAATGTGAAGATGTGAAAATGAAGGTGTATAAGAGAAAGAGTACCTTTGCTTTTAAAAAGATGGCAAAGAGTATAAAAAAGAGTGTGTAAATTAGGAGGCCAGGAACATGTGATTGCCTTAGAAGTTGAAAGTATGAAGGATTGAGTTCTGAAGGGTGAAGATAGAATATGGCACATAAGGCCCAGTGGTCCAGCTCTTCAGCATTCACCAAGTAGAAATGTGTCCATACTGAAAAATACTTGCAATCAAATGGCCAGAACATCACTTTTTCATGTAATTCAGACACAAAGCAACCAAAATGCTCAGAAAAGTAGAATTAATGCAGAAATTATATTCATGCAATGCTATACAGATACCAAGAATGAAAAAACTAAAGTCAAATGAGCATGGATGAATATCACAAATATAACGAAGTGGGAAAGGAAGCAGACACAAAGTATATATTGTGCACTTCTGTTTACCTAAAATTTAAAAACAAGGATAGTAATCTAGGGTCTTAGGAGTCAGAGAAATTAGACCTGTTTGCATGGGATGGACACAAATCCACCGTGGAGAATTTAGATGCATGTGGAAGATTGTAGGGAAATGAATGACGGGACAGTAACAGCAAAGGGGTCTCATATGGGATGAATGTGAATGGGAAACACTGGCTATGAAAAGATGTGGATGTGATGGTGTCTTTGCCTGGGTATCTCTGCACTCTACGTCAAGTTCAGTTCTTAAGGATCCTACCACATTGGGCCTTTGATAAGTTAGTGCTTCTCAGGTTCCTGGTAATATGACATGCCCTTGGCCAGCTCACAGGAACATATTCTTCCATGTTTCTCTGATCAAACTCTCATCCCTTAGGCCCTCTTCCTTTATTTCCTCAAATAGAACACTGTTCTCCACTGATCTCCTTGGGCTCACTCCAGCTGTTTTCAATGTTTTTCCTTGGAAAGTATTGCTTCTATATTGATCCCACTGAGAAGATGCAGAGTCATTGCAGTATCGGTTTGTACTGGGCAGCCTATTGTTGATTAATGGGCAGGAACGCTCAGCTGAACTCCGGGTTCTGTCTAGATCCCACCTACCTTTGCATCCTACTCAACAGTCCCTTCTTACCAGCATCATTTCCCTTGTCTTTAGAAGAGATGCTTTCTGAACAAGAGGCCTTCCGTGCTTTCTGGCATTGAGTTAGGGCCACTGCCTTGTGTGTGCGCTGCAAATCACCTTCTCCTGAATTCAGCTTTGCTGAGAAATTTAATTAAAATATTAACTATGCAGTCCATGATTGTTATTTGTGTATTCATCTGTCCATTAAGCAAGGAGTCTACTATGTACCACATTCATTGAGCACACACAAGCCTGGATGGATAGTGGAATGTGGTTCCTATGAAAATATTAAGTGCACAGAAGTAGTTATTGTGCCAATATATGTCCTGAGTAACTGGGTTTGTTCAAAGTGGCTTCTTTGAAAATGGAACAGAGATTGCTGTCTTCTTTCAAGCTGGACATACAGCCGTCTTATCTTTTTGAGCTTTCCTTGCAGGTAGTTCTGACCATGAGATGACATTTCTACAATGGAAAATGAATGGAAATGACATGTCCCATTTCAGGCTTCGCCATACAAACCTTGTAAGTGCTCCTGTGTGCTCTTCGGTTTCCTATCTGAGTGGAATGCAGTCTTCTCAGAGGCTGCAGGACAGGAAACTTTTCCACGTGGTTGATGGAATGCTGGGAAAGAAAATTTCCACCATAAGAAAGGTAGCCGAGGTGTGTGAAGGCTTTAGGCGTTAAGATGTCCACAGGAGAATTTGGAGTGAAAGTGCATGCACAGATTATATTTCAGAATTCAGTGTGTGGTATACTTTGAGGTGTTTACATGATATAACAATGTGGGAATTCGGATGTAGTTTTGTATGCACGTATTTTTGGAATGGTATGTATGTATTAGAATATTTATGGTGAGTGTTTTCCATGTTGGTAAGGAGGATGGGAAAAATGAGTGTGTGCATGTTTGCATTGCGGTATTACAGCACATGTGAATGGTGCATGACTGGTACTTGTTCTTACTCTAAGACCGTGATCCTGGGAGTATAAGGGGAGGTGTGTTTAAGATCTCAGAATGCTGAGTTCAGTGAAGATCTGAAGGCCTGGTATCTGAAGTGCCATATAGATTAGAAAGGCAACAGATGAAAGTAAATTTTCTTCAGGGCATATAACTTTATTAGACTTTGACCTAAAAAGGTTATCTGTGTGAGGGGATGTGGATTATTTATGGAATTCGCGTGTGCATGGGTGATCTGGAAATGATTATGTGATGAAATGAAGGTAAGCGTATACTCGGTAATGCTGCTAGAGACTGGGAAAGGCAGATAAAGTGTGAAAGCCTGTGTATATGAGAGAACAAGGGATATGCAGGACATGCAGAGCCCTACCTGGTATGAAGGAGGACAGATGTGTGAGTGAGTGTGTGAGGATCTCAGTTTGTGCTTCTCTGAGGGGAAGGTCTGAGTAAAATACCACACACACACACACACACACACACACACACACACACACACACACACAAGTCAGCACTGTGTATTGGCTCAGTTCCAGCTCTCCCCGGCCTGCCATTTTGGAAATTTGTGCTGAGCGACCTTGCCCTGTCCTTGAAGGCACACTGCCTACTTGTCCCTCTGCAGGAGCCTTAGTCCTAGTCCTTCTTCCCTGAAGCCCCTTTTCTGTTTCTGAGGGGAAAATGGACTAAGTAGAGAGTAGGCTGAGCCATTGAGCTACATCTCTTGATTAAGTTCAGATCCCCCCTTTGTTTATTCCTTACCATCCTCATCAAGACGGGGACGCTTAGGTGGTAAGAAAACACAGATGAAAGGTTCTGAGAAGGCAGACTTTTCTCTTGCTGGCTGACCAGAGGATGGGGTCTCCTCAGGTGACTTGGGTTGAGGTGCATCGTCTTTGGTGTTGCATGGTCCTGGGAAATGGAATAAAAAAGAACACTTAGATGAGGCATTTTCTGGGGTCTTTGTCAATTCAAAAACTACATGTTGAGTGGACACAACATATCAGGCATGGTCATTTCACTTGACACTTGTTCTCACAGAAATTAAGGTGACTTTCCTATTTAAAATTATATTTACTCCAAACGATATGTAAACTCTTATTAAATGGTGTGTTTGGTGGATGTCAGTGGGCTTGGGTATCTTGCATGTGATATTTCTGGAGATCTATCTATATAGATTATCAACAACTTTGAATCATGCCTGAAAGACAGTATGCAAGAATTAAAAGGTGGATATCAACTCAATTTCTTCATGAAAAATTGTGCATTTAGGAGACATATGGTGTGACTTTCATGAAGTTCTTAATGAATATCCATATATGCACATTGCTCTCTATACTGATATAGATATACAGACAGAGCTGTAAAAGGATAAAGTTTTATTTTTGAAGAAATTATTCACTATTATGTCACTGTCCATTTCAATCTTAGCCAAGCTCACTGCTCCTTAATCCACTGTTTAAGATTTCATCATGTCCCATGATTGTGTGTGCTATAGTATTATTCACATTTTTAGAAAAATGCCATGGTGAATTGTAATGTACATGGTGTTTAAGTTTATAATGTGTTGGTTAAAACCGGGTTGAAGTATAATGTGTTATTAATTTGGTGTTGCAAATGTAAATGTGGGATGAGCTTTGTGTGACAGAGGAGGGTATGTATGCTTTTTGTGTCTGTGTGAGTTCAGCACATATTTATGTGTGTAGATTGCATTATCAATAACAATTATGTGCTTTATATATTATGTTGTTTAGATAAGGAATGTTATTACTAAGAATATTCTCTTTGAGACTAGAGCAGTTAGTGTATTTCCAAAATGTGAGAGAATAATTATAGAATGTGGGAATGTGCAAATGAAGGTGTATAAGAGAAAGAATACCTGTGCTTTGAAAATAATGGCAGAGAATATTCTGGAATACTAGTGGCTCGGTGCACGAAATGTGTGCACATTAAAAGGGAATTAATTAGAGGCAATATTTTAATATTGGTATATGCCCTTTCTCTATAATGTAAGTGTCAGAGATGAAAGAAAATGAGTAAAATGTATATGAAAATCTCCCTCCTGTCAGAGTCTGGGGCACTCCTCGGGAATCAGAGTCAAGTCCCTGTGCACCGGCTCATGCCTCGAAATTGCGCGAGACCCAAACCCGGTCAGCCCCACCCCCGTCAAGACGCGCAGGGTGAGGGTTGCAGTTTCAGGTCCCCCGACCAGGCACCATGTGGGGGGCGCAGCCTCAGTTCACCCAGCCCGGCACTGTGTGGGGCGCGCAGCCTCAGTTCACCCAGCCCAGCACTGTATAGGGGGCGCAGCCTCAGGTCCCCCATCAAGCCCTGGCAGGCGGAGGGATGCGGTCTCAGGTCTCCCAGCTCCTGCGCGGGGGACACAGCCTCAGGTCCCCCGGCCCAGGTGCAAGGGCGTGAGGGTGTGACGACAATTTGCATATTAGCTTAATTAATCTTTATTATGTAGGATTAAGTATCCCGTGACAAGAAATTACATTAGAAAGTAAAATGTGAAAGATTGACTTTGGAGGAGGTTAAAATAGAATATGGTCCCTATGGCCTAATAGTCTAATTGTAGCATTCACCACATAGAATTTTGTCCATATTGAAAAATACAGTAAATGTAATAGATTGCCCAGAACATCACATTTTCAAGTAGTTCCAAGTCAAAGCAACCTGAATGATCGGAAAAGTATAATCAATGAAGAAATAATATTCATGAATGATATACATATACCAAAAAGGAACAAAATTAACATCAGGTATAACGTGGATAAATTACACAAATATAGTAATGAGTGAAAGTAACTAGACACAAAGTATTATAGTGCCTCTCTATTTCCATAAAATTCAAAAACAGGGATACTAATGTAGGGTCTTAGGAGTCAGAGAAATTATAACTGCATGGTGTAGAATTTCGATCCTTATGGAATATTATACGGAAACTAGTGGACTGTTGTATGAAATTCGTGCACTGGGGGGAGGGGGGCGGGGGGGGTTGTTCCACAGCCCGGCCTGCACCCTCTTCAATCTGGGACCCTTCGAAGGATGTCCTACTGTCGGTTTACAGGGATCGGGCCTAAACCGGCAGTCGGACATCCCTCTCGCAATTCGGGACTGCTGGCTCCAGACGCTCACCTGCCTGCCTGATTTCCCCTAACCACTCTTCCTGCCGGCCTTCTCTCCCCCAACTGCCCCACTGCCGCTGGCCTGCTCACCCCCAAATGCCCCCCTGCCAGTCTGACCACCCCCAACTGCCCCCATGCCAGCCTGCTCACCCCCAACTGCCACCCCTGCTGGCCTGCTTGCCCCCATCTTCCCTTCCCACTGGCCTGCTCGCCCCCAACTGCCACCCTACTGGCCTCCTCACTCCAAACTGCCCCCTGCCCGCTGTCCTGATCACCTCCAACTGAACCCCACTGACACCCTGCTCACTCCCAACTGGCCCCCTGGCTGGTCTGTTTACCCACAACGCCACCCCCCCCACCCCCGCAACCCACCAGCCTGATCACCCACAACTGCCGTCCCCTCCTGTCATGATCACCCCCCGGTGTCCCAAGCCCCCAGCCCCTCCTTTTTTTTTTTTTTTTTTCCAGCGCCTTCTTGAGTGGAGGCCAGGTCCAGCTGGAAGCAAGTATATGGGATTTATTTATCTTCTATAATTGAAACATTGTAGCCTTGAGTGGAGGCCAGGGCTGGCCAGGTCATGCATGAAGCTTGGCTTCCTCCATTGCCTGGGCAATCCAAGCCTACTGCTTGCTCCAGCTCTGTGGCCACCACCATCTTGGTGTGTTAATTTTCATATTCTCTCCTGATTTGCTGGTGGGTGTGGCTTGTGGGTGTAACAGAGGTACGGTCAATTTGCATGTTTCTCTTTTATCAGATAGGATAGATGATGGAGAAAAAGAGTTCCTAGGAGTTTGATATGGGATGAATGGGAATGGGAAAGATTGTCTATGAAAATATATAGATGTGATGGGATATTTGCTTTGTTATCTCTACACTCTACCTCAAATTCAGGTCTGGAGGATCCTACCACTTTGGACCTGTGTTAAGTTATTAGTTCTTCACATGTTTCTGGTAACACAACATGCCCTTTTCCAGCTCATATAAAAATATTCTTCCACATTTCTCTGATAGGCCCTTTCCCACTATTTCCTCAAATAGAATGCTGTTTTCCACTGATCTCCTTGGGCTTGCTCCAGTCCTATTACTTGCTTTTCCCTTGGAATGGATTGCTTCCACTGTTGATCCTATTGAAGACGATGCAGAAGCATTCCTGTTTTTGCCCTTGGCATCCTTGTGTTGACTAATAGGCAGAACTATTCAGCTCAACCCTGGATTCTGTCTAGATCCCAACCGCCCTTTGCATCCTATTCGAGAGTCCCTCCTTAGCAGCACCATTTAGCTTATCTTTAGAAGAGATGCAGGATAAACTGTCTGAAGAAGAGGCCTTGCATGCTTTCTGGCCTTGAGTTAGGGCCACTGCCTTGTTCTGTGCTATGAAGCATCTTCTCTTATGTATGTTCAGCTTTGCTGAGAAATTAAATAAAAATAATAGATATATACTTGATGCTTGTTATTTGTTATTTATCTGTCCATTTAACACACAAGGAGAGTCTACTTTGTGCCATGTTCAGTGAGCACACATGACCTTCATGTTCCTCGATAGGATAATATGATTCCTATGAAAATATTAAATGCACAGAAATATTTATTGTGTCAATATATGTCATGGGAGACTGGGTTTGCACAAAGAGTTCTTTGGAAATGGACAGAGACTGCTGTCCCCTTTCAACCTGGACATACTACTATGTTGTATTTATTAGCTTCCCTTGCAGGTAGTACTGACCATGAGGTTACATTTCTACAACAGGAAATGAAGGGAAATGACAGGTTCCACTTCCAGGCATCACCATACAATCCTCCTTTGTGCTCCTCCGGGCTCCTCTGCTTCCTAGCTGACTGGGATGCAGGCATGTTACAGGTTCCAGGACAGGCAACATTTTGATGTGATTGTTGGAATGCTCAGAAAGATATTTTCAAACATAAGAAAACTAGAAGATGTGTGTGACGGTGGTAGGAGTTAAGATGGCCATGACCTACGTGAGCATGTGGAGTGAAAGTTCATGTATATATTTTATTTCAGAATCCTGTGTGTGGGTTACTTTGTTTGATGTGATTACATGGTATAACAATGTGCGAATGAGAATGTAGTTTGTGTGCAAGTTTTTGCCG
This sequence comes from Cnephaeus nilssonii, assembly GCF_951640355.1. Classification (NCBI taxonomy): domain Eukaryota; kingdom Metazoa; phylum Chordata; class Mammalia; order Chiroptera; family Vespertilionidae; genus Cnephaeus; species Cnephaeus nilssonii. Next base: position 53,556,969 of record NC_137089.1, on the reverse strand, counting down.
AGTGGTATGCATATTCTGGGACTTATCTGGGAGTGTTTTCCATGTCTGTCAAAGGGGATGGTGACTGAGGGTGTGCATCTTTGCTCTGTAGTGTGACAGCACATGTGTACATGTGCAGGAGTGGAACCTGTTCTTACTTGAGATTTTGAGAGGAAGCATGTTAGAGGACATGTGTGTGCACTTTCGGAATGTTCAGCTCTATGAAGGACTGAAGGCCTGGTCACTGAAGAGCCATATGGTTAGAGACACAACAGATGAAATTTCATTTCCTTCAGGGCATGTTAGGTTACCTGTGTGGATTATTTATGGAATTAATGTGTAAATGGGTGAGTCTGAAAATGATTGTTTGAAGGAATGAAGACAAGAGTGTATCTAGGTAAGTCTGCTAGAGAGTGGGAAAGATAGATGAGTAGTGAAGGTCTGGGTATGTGAGAGAACTAGAGAAAAGGAGGAGCATGGAGCCTACCTGGGTATGAAAGAGGACAGAAGTGTGAGTTTGTGAGAATCTTTGTTTGTACTCATTTGATTCTTAGGTTCTAATTAAACTTTCTTATACCTCTTGACATGGTCCTCTACCTCAGCCACAGCTGTCCCAGAGCTGTTTGTTGGGGATTTATGCTGAAGGACTTTGCCCAGTTCTGGAAGGCACACTCCCTACTTGTCCCTCTGCAGAGGAATTAGTCCTAGTCCTTCTGCCCTGAAGCCCTTTCCTGTTTTTGAGGGGAAAGAGAACTAAGTAGAGAAGAGCCTGAAGAATTGAGCTACATCTCATGACCAAGCTCAGATCCCATCTTTGTGTATTCCTTACCATCCTTACCAAGACTGGGACGCTTCAATGGGGAGAAGACACCGTTGAAACCTTTAGAGAAGTCAGGCCTTTCTCCTGCTGCCTGACGACAGGCTGCGGCCTCCACAGGTGACTGATGCTGAGGCGTGTCCTCTTGGGTGTTGCATGGTCCTGGGCAATGTGATAAAGGAGAACATTGACATGAGGCATTTTCTGAGGTCCGTGTCAATTCAACAACTACATGTTGAGTGGATATTACCTGTCAGGCATGCTCATTTCAAATGACACTTGCTCTCACAGAAATTAAAGTGACTATCACACTTAAAATTCCATTTACTCCAAACTATTAGTAAATAGTTATTATATGGTATGTTTGGTGGATGTCAATGGGATTGGGTATTTTGCATGTGATATTTCTGGAGATCTATATGGATTATCAACAACTTAATATCATGTCTGAAAGACAGTGTGCAGGAACTAAATGTTGGGAATCAACCCAATTTCCTCATGAAAAAGTGTTCAATTTGGAAGTATGTGGTGAGAGTTTCATGAAGCATTCTGCATGCACCCATATATTTACAGTATATTGCTACCTATAATGATGTTGCTATACAGACAGAGATACAAAAAGATGAATTTTTATTTTTGAAGATATTATTTTATATTATTACGTCCCTGTCCCAGTTTCAATGTCAGCCAAGCTCAATTCTCATCAATTCTATGTCTCATGAATGTGTATGCTATGTGTATTATTCATATTTGTAGCAAAATCTATGGTGAAGGTAATGTGTGTGGTGTTTGAGTTTATAATGTATTGGTTAACCCTGGGTTAAGGTTTAATGTGTGATTGATTTGGCGTTTGCAAATCTGAATATGGGTTGGGCTTTTTGTGACTGAGGAGGGTATATGTGCTCTTTGTGTGTTAGTTCAGCACATATTTATGTGTGTATATTGCACTTCCTATAATGAAGGATTTGTGTGTTTTTCATATCATGTGGTTTAGATATGGAATTTTATTACTGAGAATGTTCTCTTTGAAACTAGTGGAATTGCAAAATGTGAGGGCATAATTAAAGAATGTGAAGATGTGAAAATGAAGGTGTATAAGAGAAAGAGTACCTTTGCTTTTTAAAAGATGGCAAAGAGTATAAAAAAGAGTGTGTAAATTAGGAGGCCAGTAACATGTGATTGCCTTAGAAGTTGAAAGTATGAAGGATTGAGTTCTGAAGGGTGAAGATAGAATATGGCACCTTAGGCCCAGTGGTCCAGCTCTTCAGCATTCACCAAGTAGAAATGTGTCCATACTGAAAAATACTTGCAATCAAATGCCCAGAACATCACTTTTTCATGTAATTCAGACACAAAGCAACCAAAATGCTCAGAAAAGTAGAATTAATGAAGAAATTATAATCATGCAATGCTATACAGATACCAAGAATGAAAAAACTAAAGTCAAATGCTGCATGGATGAATATCACAAATATAACGAAGTGGGAAAGGAAGCAGACACAAAGTATATATTGTGCACTTCTGTTTACCTAAAATTTAAAAACAGGTATACCAATCTAGTGTGTTAGGTGTCAGATAAAGTATAACTCTTTTATGGTAGAGAGCATGGAGAATTCAGATGCATGTGGATGATTTCAATGAAATGAATGATGGGACAGTGAGTGCAAAGGGGTCTGAATGTGAAAACATGGGCTATGAAAATATGTGGATGTGATGGGGTCTTCAACTGGATATCCCTACTCCATCCAAAGTTCAGGTTTGGGGGATCCTGCCATTTTGGTGTGTTTTAAGTTGTTGGTGCTTTCACATGTTCCCGGTGACATGCCATGCCCTTGTCTGGCTCACAGGGGCCTGTTCTTCTCTGTTTCTCTGATTGAAACTCTCTTCACTCAGCCCCTCTCCCATTAGACCCTCAAACAGAACACTGTTCTCCAGTGATCTCCTTGGACTTACCCATTCCTTTCAGTGTTTTTCCCTTGGAATATATTCCTTCCCCTGATGATGACATTAAAGAAGATGCAGAAGCATTTGAGGTTTGTACTGTGCAGCCTTGTGTCCACTAAGGGGTAGGACCACTGAGCTCAACTCGGAGTTCTGTCTACATCCCACCCTCCCTTTGCATCCTATTCAGCAGTCCCCCTTACAGCACCATTTAGCTTGTCCTTAGATGGGATGCAGGATAAATCATCAGAGGAAGAAGAAGGCGCCCATGCTTCCTGGCCCTCAGTTAGAGCCACTGCCTTATTTCTATGCTGCAAAGCATCTTCTAGTAAATTCAGCTTTGCTGAAAAATTAAAAATATTAGCAGTGTGGTCCATGTTTGTAATTTGTTTATTTATCTGCCCATTAACCAAACACAAAGGTTCTGCATAGCAAAAGAAACCATCAGCAAAATGAAGATAATCCACTCTATTGGAGAATGTATCTGTCAATGATACATCATAAAAGGTTTAGTTTCCAAAATATATAAAGAAGTTATAAAACTCAACACCAGGAGAAGAACCACCCAATTTAAAAAAAAAGCAAAATTGCTGAATATACACTTTTCTAAAGAGGACATACAGATGGCCAATAGAAAGTATCATGGGTGACTGGGATTGCACACAGAAGGTTATTTTTATATAGAACAGAGGCTGCTGTCTCCTTCCTACCTGGACATACAACTATGTTATATCTACCAGCTTCCCTTGAAGGTAGTTCTGACCATGTGATTACGTTTGGGCGATAGAAAATGAATGGAAATGACAAGTGCCAATTCCAGGCATCACCATACAAACCTCCCATGTGCCCCTCTCTTCTCCGCCCTTGCCTAGATGACTGGATGTTGATATCCTGGGTCTACTTGAAAGCTGCATGTTAATAATAAAGTTTACATCAGCTCAGGTCCATGAATCATCCCATGCCGGAGACTTGCCCTAGTAGCCTGCACCTATATGCTGATGTGACATATAAGCAAGAGATAGATTCATTTGTGTCTTAGTCACTAAAGCCTAATCAACGCCAAGTAGAGATATAAGGTGTTTTTGAGAGGCAAAAAAGTAGGCCTGGTACATAATTACGTTACATTAATATATATTTTCCCCTGGCTTATTTATATTCTATATGTGTGTGTATATGTGAAAAGGTGTGAATGTACATTAGCTTGTCTCATAGTTTATGCTCAATAACATCTCTAAATATGTGCAATTATTTTTTAAAAGTGACATGAAGTCAGCCTTTTCCAAAGGTCCCCTGGAGGATGCAGAAATCCCAAACAAGTTGGAAATACCAGTTCCCCTGAGGAATGTGAGCTGCCATTGGAACTTTGGGGCTGGCTCCAATCCGTCTCCCTCCCACCCCTGACCAACGGTTCTTCCATATACTGGTTACTTGTTTACTTGTAATCTCCATAGAAACCAAAATATTCCAGTTTTCCATTTTTCAGAAAGAGCCAAACTTTCTCCTTAATTTAACCATCATTGTTAATGGTTGTTTTGTTTGTATGTGTGTTGCGTGTATGTATCCCATTTTTTCTTACATTTCACATAAGAGGCCCACATTTACATCTTCATAATCTAAAACAAAATTTTTTACACCTGCGTAAATAATTTCTATCTGACATTAAACTCTCATCCCTATACAGTGAGTTTAAGTGTTCAAAGTCCACCGACCCCCCAATTTATTCCTCACCTCTAAGAGCCAGACTTTCTTCTTTATTAACAGGAAAATATACTATTAGAAAACTAGTAACAACATTTACTTTACCGATGCCTTTAGGCAGAAATCAAATACAGGGAAATACATTTCTAAGAAATATTATACTAATCAACCACTCTGACTCTAACAGAGTAACCCAGAGGGACAAGGAGCAGGTAGCGCACTAAACCACAGTGACAAGGACCCGGGCATCTGAATTTACTCTCATACTCCCTGGGCCCTCAACATGCACACATACATCTCTGTCTCTCAGTGTCTCTCCCTCCCTCCCTCCCTCCCATCACCCTCTCTTTCTTTCCCTCCTTTCTCTTTTTTCTCCCCTTCTCTTCATTCTCTCTCTTCTCCTCTCTCCCACCCACCTCTCGCTCCCCTTCCTCTCTCTTCCCATCCTCCCTCTTCCTTCCTCACTCGCTCACTCTCTCCCTCCATCATCAAAACTAGAAATTCTCTTTCTTTAGAAAACAGTACCTGGTTACCCTATGCCCCGAGAATGTGTGTAACACAGACCTCTTGACATCCTTGCAGTTTTGATGAAATACTTGCCTTCCAGATGTTTCTGTTTTTTCTTATGCTTCATGGTTCAACTCTTTAAAGAGTCACTAAAATCAGATACCTTTCTACCCCAAACTCTGCTCTCAGTGTGTAAGTTGATGATGACAAAGAATCAAATTAACAAATACAATCAATATAAACAAATTACTATCAATAATAAGACACTTGAGAGACCTGTGTAAGTTGATGATGACAAAGAATCAAATTAACAAATATAATCAATATAAACAAATTACTATCAATAATAAGACACTTGAGAGACCTCTCTCACAGAGTCACTGTTCTGACCGGTGCTTAGGACACCACCAGGGCAGTTATGATGCTAGTCATCGCCATGGTTTCAGTGGTGTTCTATGACCTGTGCATGACACCACTGCACCCCAGGTACCCAGCTAGTATTCACAGGACTGCAGGGCCACCACACACACTGGCCAGAGTGATCCCTTTGTCCAATGGAAACACTACCATTAACTTGAATTTTTTAAATTGTTTACTTCATATCTAAACTAGAGGACAGTTGACTTGAGTGAAAAAAGGCAATTATTTTATGTGTAGGATGAGCACATTCCTAATTCTCTCCAGTGGTGAGGCTAAGCAATTCCTGAGAAAATTAGGCTTAGAACCATGCTTATCTCACAGAAAGTGGGATTGTTATATATATGCTATTGGCAGCTCTATTTAACTGATGTATAAACATGAGTTATATGTGAGGTATATATTGGTGTATATATGTGGATTTGAAAATTACACACAACTCTACCATTTATAGAGCACCCCCCACTATGGGGAATAGTCTACATTTTTACAACAAGCCATTTTCCCTTTGGCTGCGCTTCTCCTTATCATGGCCCCAGAGGCTTGGGAACAGAGGGAGCCTCTGGCTCTTGTCGTGAATTATGTTCTTGTCACTCCAGAAGGTCTCATTTCCAGGCTTGTTGTAGGCCCCCAGCTATATCTTCTGGAAACGGCTGGGCTCTAAACAGGGTTTGAACTCTATAGACTTTTTCCATTCTACCTCCCACCCACCACAGACTATGCCTCCTCCCTTAAGAGCAGTATGTATTTACTTCCAAACCTTAGCAGTCACCTCAGAACCTGGCCATGACTTAGCCTTCTCAGTCTTCCTTATGCCCAGCAGGCCCTGCCTCTGGGTCTTTCCTCATGTAACGATGGGCAGTATTTTCCAATGCTATCACCAGTACGCCATTATAAATAGTGGTGGAAAGAGACTGCACTTGGGGTGGTGAAGACAGTAGAGCTGATGTATTACAGACTTGTACCCTTAAAACTTATGTTTTGTAACCAATATGACTCCAGTAATTTCAATACAAATAAAAGAAACTATAAGACAATAATGTCCTTAAAAATTACATTTTCAAAGTATTTTGTTACTTCCAGGCTCTTCTACTTTTCTCACTGTTATTCATTTATAACTTAGCACTGGGCTCTGCAAGTGTCTCTTCAGTTTTACCTTGGCACTAGGTTTCTCTGAGAAGGCATTTTTACCTTCATGTTTAAATAGCTCTCTATCACCTGAATTATGATTTTTATTTTGTGCTTTTTGCTTCTCATTTGTCTTTTTCTTCAAAGTTTCTTGATCTATATTATAAATGTAGAGTTTATAATCCTAGATAATTTAGTGATGTACTTTATAAATAAAGAAGCAGTGAGCAGGGTCAGCAAGTATAAACCCTGGTCATCTGGTGTATGGTTACAATATTTTATCTTTCCTCATGATTCCTGAGATTTCCATAATATCTTAATTGCTGTAGTCATCCCTATATGTAATCTAAGATATACTTTTGGATCATCTTTTACTACTAATGAGATGGCTAAGATAGACACCCTCATTAAATCACCCATTATTAAGTTTTCTTAAGGAGGACATAAGAATTAATAGGGTAAGATAGTAACACTCTATAAAATATAATAATTAAAGCATAATGTGCTAATTAGACCAGACATCCTTCCGGATGACCTTCTGGACAAAGCCGGGGCTTCGATGGAAGCCTGGGTCCCGGGTGCCTGCTCGTGGCCAGAAGGAAGCCCAGGTCCCCAGTAGGAGAGGGAAGCTGGTGCCAGCATCCGGGGGAAGGAAGGCCTACTCTTGCACGAATTTCGTGCATCGGGCCTCTAGTACTATTAAAACATTTTTAAGCTAGAGGGTTAGCCCTTGCTGAGAAACAAATGATCCAAAGGACCTGGTATAGCCTGGATTGTGTAGCTTCCATTCTCATTATTACATTGTTCTTGTGAAGTTGGTGGTGGTATTTACTTTCATCATTTTTTGGCTGTACCATCCACTCATTTTATCTGAGGCTCCTTGGTGCCTTTTAACCAATTCATCCCTTTCCTCTCTACTCCCTCGTCAGTGTGTACATGTATGTGACCATCCACTCTTGTGCTGTTGGACTGAATTATCTCGACCTAAATCCTTCTTGTAGGAGAAAGTGTTGCCAAAGCAGGGTGGCCAAGCTGGGAACTATTCAGGGCATTGTGATAGCTCCTATATTTGAGAGGTAGAGAATGCAATTCTGAAATGGAATGGGAACAATAACCATCGTAATTAAGAAGAGCTCTATTAAAGAAGAGAGAAATGATTCTCAAGGCTACTCTTCAGGAATAATAGCATATTACATCCTCAAATATTTGTGAGAACACTGTATTTACATTGCATATAAATATATACTCTCTTACCAGAAATGCTGCTTTCTTTTTTTAATTTCTTTATTGATTAAGCTATTACATATGTGTCCTTATTCCCCCATTAACCCCCTATCCTCTCCCACTCATGGCCTCACTCCCCCTGTTGTCTGTGTCAGTTGGTTAGGCTTATATGCATGCATGCAAGTCCTTTGATTGATCTCTCCCCCTTACCCCCACCCTCCCCTACCTTCCCTCTGAAGTTTGATGGTCTGATCGATGTTTCTCTGTCTCTGGATCTATTTTTGTTCATCAGTTTATGCTGTTCATTATATTCCACAAATGAGTGAGATCATGTGATATTTATCTTTCTCTCACTGGCTTATTTCACTTATCATAATGCTCTCCAGTTCCATCCATGCTGTTGCAAATGGTAAGAACTCCTTCTTTTTCACCACAGCGTAGTTTTCCATTGTGTAGATGTACCACAGTTTTTTAATCCACTCATCTGCTGATGGGCACTTAGGCTGTTTCCAGATCTTAGCTATTGTAAATTGTGCTGTTATGAACATAGGGGTGCATATATCCTTTATAATTGATGTTTCTGGTTTCTTGGGATATATTCCCAGAAGAGGGATCACTGGGTCAAATGGGAGTTCCATGTTTAGTTTTTTGAGGGAACTCCATACTGTTCTCCACAGTGGCTGCTCCAGTCTGCATTTAGGAATATTTGGAGCTTGAGACAAGACAAACCATTCCTGTGAAAAAGCTCCTGGAAGCAGCTTGGATGGGCCGGAAAGTTGGGTGGGGCACGGCCTCAGGGAATCAGGATAGGGAAAACAGTGTGAGCTGAGTTGATGTGATAGAGTCTCAGATATGGGGCCCATCTGCTGGCTCTGTGGGGGAAGGGCTCATCAAAGGAACAATGGCTTCTGCTAGCACTTCTGTCTGGGAGACCGCTGCCCTTCCAGCTCTTGCCCTGATGCCAAACAATCCACTTCTTCCCCGTCTGTCTCTGGTGCCCCCTTGCTGGGACTTGGGGGGAGTGAGACTGAACTGCTGAAGATTCCAGCAGCCTCAGTTTCCCTCAGCCCCAGTCCCCGCTGGTTTTTACAGGCAGATGTTAAGGGGACTTCTCTTCCTGGCACAGGAACCCTGGCCTGCGTGGCCTTGTGTGGGACTGGGACCCCTCACTCCTCAGTGAGGACCTCCACAGCCCATTATCCCTCCTGATTTTTATCCGCCACCCCTGGGAGTGGGACCAGTCCCTTCCATGTCTCCAGGCTTGATGTGGCTTTTTCAGTTTGGTAGTTTTAGGACTTCCATTCAGGTCAATTTCAGGTAGGTCTAAGTGATGGTTGTTCTGTAGTTTAGATGTAATTTTGATGTGGTTATGGGAGGAGGTGAGTACCCTCTTTACCTATCCGCCATCTTGGTCCGGAGTGGTGTCTGTCTTTTTTCCTTTTTATGTCTCCTTTTCTTTCTCTCGCTCTCTGCATGTGTATATTTCTTTTTTTTTTTTTGGGGGGGGGGGTCTATTATTTTAGGGTAATTTGAAAATAGTGTGCCTTTACCCCAAATATTTTTTTCACTAGAATTAAGGACATTCTCTTACATAAGCATAATATAATTATGAAATAGGAAATAAAAGTTTGATACAATACTATTACCTAATCAATAATTCATATTCAAATTTTACTAATTGCCTAAAAATTACTTATTTTCCCAGGCTCAAGATCCAATCTGGGATTATGTGTTTTATTTCATTTTCATGCTTCTTTAGTCTTCTGTTAATCTGGGAACATTTCCTCAGACTTTCTTTATGTTTCTTGACCTTGTCATGGTTGAGTGTGTAGGCCAATTTTGGACCAGTCTGATATTTTCTCCTGTATAGGTTTAGGTTATATGTGTTTGGTAGGAATATCAGAGAAGCTTTCCTGTCTTTATCTCAGTGCCTCATATCAATGTTGGTTTACCTCAACATCACCACTTGATTGTGATGATGTCTGACAGGTTTCTCTGCTGTAAAATTAGTATTTTTATCTTTAAAGTTAATAAGTAATTTGTGGTGAGATGGCTTGTGACCATGTAAATATCCTCTTCACCATCAAACTTTCATCCACTAATTCATTTATGATTTTCTAAATCTATTATTTTTTTTGTTTATATCAATATAGACTCATATTCTTATTTTATTCAGGCCATAATTTTCTACTGTTACTGTTTATTCATGCCAGCCGTGTGCCTTTTAGACACATTCTGATTATTCCTTGAGCACTTTATTACTCTCCAGTTCAAGATATTTCAGGCTCATCTTGTACTTCCATATCCCATCTCTGGTATCACCGATTTCTTAAAAGAGCTGACTTGGGCTGAATTAATGTGTTAAAGAGGTATTCTGGAGTTTAAAGAATTATATATAAATACTAGGGACCCAGTGCACGAATTCGTGCACTTTCAAAGGAACTGTGTGTTACGAGGCTGCGGTGGGCACAGGGGCAGGTCTCGGCCCATCCTCTGCGCCCCTTTCCGGCCCTCCCTCCATGGTCCCCGGTCCGCTGTCTACTGGTAGCCCTGCTCCCGCTGCCGCCGCTCCCACGTGCTGACAGCACTGGTCCCACTCGCACCCGCTGACGGCACGGAGCAATTGGGGCCGGCGCCAGCAGCAGGTGCAAGCGGCGGCTCCTGCCCCAATCGCCCCTCAGGAGCAGGAAGAAGTGGAGAAGCCCTCAGGGGTGATCGGGGCCAGCAGTCGCCACTCACACCCACTGATGGTGCCACGTGATCGGGGCCAGCGCTGGGCACGGGCAGCGGGTGTGAGCGGGGGCTCTGGCACCAGCAGTGGATGCAAGTGGGGCTGGAACCAGTAGCAGGTGCAAGCACTGGGCGGGACCGTGGTATGCGGGAGCAAAGAATTTTCAGTAACCACCAGAGGCTTGCCGAGATGACATCGACTGGTGCCACGTCTTGGTCTAGCACCCTTGCTCACCTACTCCACCATCCCACCATGTTCCGCCATGTTCTGCACTCTGTCACCTGCTGCTGATGCCCGCCATGTTCCACACATAATAGCAACCGGTTGTTCAGTTGTTTCTTTGTACGGTCTATTTGCATATTAGGGTTATATATATATAGATGCTCTAAATAGACCAAATTATGTTTTCCATTTTTACTGTTTTAGATAATTAACTGAGCTTCTTTACAGTTGTCAGGGGAAACTGCATACTACAATAGGAGTTTCTACATAGGAGGAATATGCTTAGAGCAATTACATATTAAAAGGCCATCTATGTTATGGCTGAATTTGTTTTTATGGATTTGTTCCCTTCTTTTTGGTTAAGGAAGTTTTAATGGTATGTTTTAATTTGTATTTTGTTTAACTACAGTGGTATTGATGAGGGTTTTTATTTCTGTTTTTGCGATCACCTCATAGTAGTTGACCTTAATTTGATTCCTACTGCAGTTGTAAAAATATTCCTTCAAATAAAATGCAAATTTAAAAACTTATGAAATGCCCAACCGGTGTGGCTCGGTGGTTCAGTGTCAACCCATGAACCAGATTGCCTGTCAGGGCACATGCCCCAGTTGCGGTTGCGGGCTCGATCCCCAATGGGGGGCGTGTAGGAGGCAGCTGATCAATGATTCTCTCTCACCATTGATATTTCTATCTCTCCCTCTCCCTTCCTCTCTAAAATCAATAAAAATATATTTTTTAAAAAACTTATGAAATGAATACATGTCTGTTGTAGACATTTGGAAACAAAACAAACAAAAAAGCTTGGAAAATAAGTCTGTGTTATCACTGTTGCTGGATATAAACTCCTTGGCTCACATTTTCTTTTCTTGAGTATTTTAAATATGTTATTCTACTTTCTTTTGGCATAAAGCATTTTTGTCAACATAAATGTAATTTTTATTCACTTGTAAGTTATTTTCTAGAGATTTAAAGAATTTCTTTTCTTTCTTTTTAATCCTCACCTGAGGAGGTGTTTTTATTGATTTAATTTTTGTATTTTTATTAAAAATTTTTTTTGTTAATCCTCACCCAAGGGTATTTTTTCCATTGATTTTTAGAGTGGAAGGGAGGGAAGGAGGGGTAGAGAAAGAGAAAGATCAATGTGACAGAGACACAGTGATTGGTTGCCTCCTGCACATGTCCTGACCAGGACTGGGGATTAAACCTGCAACCCAAACAAACCTGTCCTTGATTGGGAATCAAACCCAAGACCCTTAGTTCAGCAGGCAGACACTCTAACCACTGAGTCAAACCAGCTAGGGCTGTTTTTATTCATTTTAGAGAGAGAGGAAGTGAGAGAAAGAGAAACATCGATGTGAAAGGAACATCAATTGGGTACCTTTTGTATATGACTCCACTGGGGATTGAACTCACAACCTAGGTATGTACCCTGAACGGGAATGTGACCCACAACCTTTTGGTGAGGGATGATGCTCCAATCAACTGAGCCACCTGGCCAGGGCTCAAAGAAGTTCTTGAGTCTATTTACTAGGATATATCTTATTTTGATTGCTTCTGGGTTGGTATTTTCAGGTATGTGGTATACTTCAATATGTAATTTACTTTTTGCTTTTGAATTTTAGGAAAGATTTTGTAGGATTGTAGTCTTTGGTATTTGTTCTTTCCCATTGCTTTGGTTTTCTTCTTCAGGGATTCCTAATATCTGTATGTTGGTTCCCTAGAGAGACTTGATCACTCGATTTCTCTTAAATCCTTTTAGTCTTTATTCATTGGAGGGTAAATTTTATTTATTTATTTATTTATTTATTTATTTATTTATTTATTTATTGAATTCATTGGGGTGACACTAGCTAACAAAATCATACAGGTTTCAGGTACACAGTTCCACAACACATTATATCTATACTGTATTGTATGTTCACTACCCCAAGTCAAGTCTCCTTCCATCACCATTTATCCCCCCTCTACCCTCCTCCACCTCCCCCACCCTCCTCCCAGCAATCCTTGTCCCTGTCCATTTGTTCTTGTGTTCCTTCTGATTTATTCTTTTTTGTTTTTACTGAGGTGATTTTTTTTAAAGAGATAATTTCTGCCATGATTTTATTGTCAAGATGCTAGAAATAAAATCTTCATCCAGCTTTACCACTAGCTTGCAAGTAACTTAACATGAAGAAGCCTCAACGAGTTTTTCAATATCAAGACACCTCAGCTTTCATTCACTTTAATTCTGCTTCAGGATTGGACTGGGAGTCCATAAAAATGTGTTTTATTCAAATAAGCAAAATCATTACTAGCACAATTACAAGTATTCAAAGATAGGCACTAAGCCAAAAAACAAATTGAATACACACTAATATATACACACTAGAGGCCTGGTGCACAAAATTTGTGCACTTATGGGGCCCTGCTCCCCAACCCTCCAATATTCATGTATTTTTGTATATGTGTGTATGTATGCACTGTTGGTTTTTTTTGTTAATCCTCACCTAAGGACATTTTTCATAGATTTTTAGAGTAGAAGGGAAGGAGAGAGACAGAGAGAGAAACATGGATGTGAGAAAGACATATCAATTGGTTGCCTCCTGCACATGCCCCGACCAGATCAGGCCGAAATAGCGCTGCCAACAGGGCCGACTGCTGGCAGCCCACTGGGCTCAGATGTTGAGCATATGGCAATTTTCTGTTTCTGCTTCCACATCTGGTAGAGGTCACGCTTGTAGGAGCCGCTGATGTAGCCACCACTTTCTGTCTTGATCTTCTTCTTGTCCTCTTGTCCTGACTGTCCCACAAACCGCTTCTTCTTTCAGTCCCACTTGAGCTGCTGCCGGCCCCTGGTCAGGTTCTGGGCCTCGCCCCCCATCAGGTCCAGGACAGCACCAGCCACATGCTGCTCAAAGGCACCTCTGGTCCCCACCAACGCTTAGGACCCATTCACTGTCGAAATCTTTGGGCTGATAGGGGACATAGAAATCCTGGTCCAGCTGCCGGGCCTCCTCCTTCCACCTCTTGGCTCCCCGTTCAGGTCCTGGCTGTTGCCGTTTTCGGCCCACAACCTCTATGAGACATCCTCCATGCTCTCTCCCTCCTCCTCCTCCTCCTCCTCCTCCTCCTCCTCCTCCTCCTCCTCCTCCTCCTCCTCCTTTTTCCCAGGCTGCTCCGCCTGCCACACTGGCAGCTCGGGGCTGGACCAGCCAGGCCCTCCTGCCGCTCCTGCCGGCCCTGCCGGAAGCTGGCGATGGCCTTGAAGTCCTTCTGCCGCTTGGCCCACATCACCTGGCTGCTCAGGTCCCGGCTGGAGGCGTTGATCTCAAAGATGGTCGCCTGTGAGCGGTACTGCTTGATGCTGTCCCACCAGCCTCAGCCGCTGCAGCTCCTCCTCCTCAAAGCTCAAGCTGAAGAGGGGTTGTAGGTCCAGCCCTGCAAGGTCCAGCTCCTTGGCCTGCTTAATGGACTCTGGCAAGTACACCGGCTCCCCGCTTTTTGGCCTTGGAGCTGGAGAGGACACCCCTCCCCACTTTAGATGGCAGGGCAGCCAGGTATCCGCTCCGTCTCCCCGCTTTCGATGACAGGGGAGCCGGGTATCCGCGGCAGCCCCCCTCAGCGGCCACTGATCGGTCTTTGAGAGGCGTGGGGGGGTGGGACTCGAGAGTCCCGGCCCCGTGCCTCTCAATGACCAGATCGGCCGCCCGAGTGCTTGCCCCGTGCCTCTCAGCAGCCCCATCGGCGGCCGATCCGGTCATTGAGAGGGGCGGGGGGCGGGACTCGCGAGTCCTGCGCCCTGCGCCTCTCAATGACCGGATAGGCCACCCCGAGTCCCGCCCCCAAGCCTCTGCTGCCCAATCGTGGGCGTAGCGGAGTGATGGTTATTTGCATCTTACCCTATTATTAGGTAAGATTTTAAAAGTGTGTACAGAAGTATGAGGTGATTTTTTTATTTTACTCTACTTAAGTTTTGTCATTTAATTTCTGAGTTTTTGTTAGATAGGACAAGGGTCTCAAGGTCTGAGGTGGTTCTTACTAAAATATTAAAATGTAGCACAGTATTTTGCAGTAGCCAGATGCAAAGAAGAAATCAATGTGTAATTGGTCAAATGGTGTACATACTAGTATAAGCAAAGCTAAGCCTCCCTCTGGGGAGAAGGGACTGTGAATGTGAATCATTTGTCTTTTTTACTTGCTACAAGTAATACCTAATGACCACATCTTATTCTTGAATAGAATGGCAACCCCTTCAGTTTGGTAACATTTTGGTAATCTGAATGGCCTTATTTATATTAATTTTCACCTGAGGGCATTTTAAAAATTGATTTTTAAGAGGAAGGGATGGAGAGAAAGAGAGAGAGAGAGAGAAAGAGAGAGAGAGAGAGAGAGAGAGAGAGAGAGAGAGAGGAGAGAGAGAGAGAGAGAGAGAGAGAGAGAGAGAGAGAGAGAGACAGACATCAATGCAATGTCAGAGAGAAACATCGAAAGGTTGCCTCCTATACCCGTCCCGACCAAGAATTGAACTTGCATTATGGGTGTGTGCCCTGATCCTGAATTGAACCTGCATCCTTTTGGTGTATGGGGAAATGCTACAACTGAGCCACCAGCCCAGGGCAGAATGCCTTATTTTGTTTTGAAATACAGTAAGCCCTCACTTAACATCGTCATTAGGTTCTTAAAACTTTCAAGTTTAAGCAAAATGACATATAATAAAAACAAGTTTACCATAGGCTAATTAATATAAACAAGAATTAATGAAGTGGCGTGTTTCTGGTCACAAAAACATCAGCAGACTTGTAGATAAAAACCTAACTCTTTTAATCTTTAACATTGAAGTAAATGTGACCTATCAATACATTTAAGAAAGATTAATAAAAGCGGGTAAGAGTCTATCCCTGAAACTCAGGGCACAGGGTGGGAACCAACCCTGGACAGAACCCCCTTCCGTTGCAGGGAGAACTCATACACACCCGTACTCACCCACACTGAGACATTTAGACACGCCAGTCACCTCACAGGCACAGCTTTGGGATGTGGGAGGAAACGAGTACCCCAAGAAAACCCACGCAGACATGGGGAGAATGTCAAGAATAGATTTTTTTCCCAGGCCAGGAGTAGGTTTTTTTCCCTTCTCATCAACATTATAATGAGACAATATTGAACCCAGCACTGTTATTTGAAGACCTACTGTATTATATTACAATTTTTTTGTTTTATGGGCATGTCTTTGTGTGCTGAAATGTAATTTAATTTTGTGCTTTTGTGGGGTTTTTTTCTAATAATAACTTTGTATGTGATTTGGCTCTGCTCTTTTTCTGTTATTTTTATTTTATAGTTTTTCAGAGTTTTTAGGAGGCAGGATTCAAGATAGTTTTTATAACTTCTGTGGTTTCTTTGTAATTTGTAAAAATATGGCCTCTTACTTGTTATTTAAATATGTCTTGGCTTTGCTTCCCTCCACCACTGTTTGTTTTGTTTAGTCTTGTCCGTCATCCCTGTGCTGCTGAGCAGACTCCACTCCCAGCAGCTCTCCTCAGTGTTGGGCCCTTTTGAGGAAGGTGGTCCCAGCTGACTGGTTGTTTGAGTACCCAGACTGCCCCACCCTTTGGATCCTGGTTCGGACCTTGTTCTCCCCCTTTGCAGACACGGTTCTCAGGTCGCCTGCTCCACTTTGTAGTGAACACCAGTTGTCTGAGCACAGGCCCTTCTTTGCTTCTCTCAGCTTCTTGCCTTTCAGATATGACACCATGTGTGAGTGTGGAGGATTGGGTGTTTATTCTGACCCACTTGTATTTTGGACTTGGTTGACAAGTTGTAATTGTTGTCTGTGTACTTTTGGTTTTGCTGTCACATTACTCCTTTACATGGGGATTCAGAGACTTTTTAAAAATATGCCTTCACCATTGCCATTCTTGGTTTTCCATGTTGTTAATTGTCAACTCAGTGAAGTTGATTATTTTTTCTTTAAAAATTATCACCACAGAGAAAAAGAAATCGGGATGCTGTGGAATACGCCTCCTTCCCAGGAGAGTGTCCACCGCAGTCCAGAAGAGCAGGCCTCAGGACCGTGGGGGCCCCGCCTCCCTCTCAGAAGCATGGCTCAGGGGTGCGGAAGGACTTCAGGTACTCCTGGGACTCCCGTAAAGTACTAATTCGGGCGAGGGGGTGTCCTTTAAGCTGAAAGTTTGTTATATAATAAAGTGGGTTTTTCGAATGTGCATGTTAAAAAATTGACAAATTAGTTTACCTGTTTTTACTTATGTAGACATGTTTGATTAAAGTTCGTATGAAAAGTTTAATTTCACAGAAAAGTTTTTTATACATATTACTGTAATTTTAAATTTATACTGAATAGGTCTAGTAAATGCGTGCATTTACGAATCATCTCCAGAAAACAAATACACACGGCTGGGGCATGGCTTAGCGTACCTTAGAACATTGGCTGACATACGTTATTAGTAAAACTGCTCCAGGAAGTCACACCATGCAACAACAACCAATGCGCGATGTGGCGTGATCACATGCTAATCACTCGCCAAACATTGTTTATGAGCAGTGACTCTTGGATTTAAACATGTACACTATATTTGTAGATAATGCAACCTCTATTTATGTCGGCAAAATTACTATAGTGTTTTCCCCCTCAAATATAGCCTATTTGCTCAAATTTGTTAAAAATAATTGTGAATTTAAAAAAAAACACTTAATCCTACATAATAAAAGCGTAAAATGTAAATTACCATCACTCCGGTATGCCCACAATTGGGCCAGCAGGAGGTGCAGGGGGTAGGACTCGGGGTGGCCGGGGTGGCTGATTGGGCCGGCGGGACACTGAGCTCGCGTCACCAGAGGCTGCGTGAGCTCAGTGTCTGCGCCATGGCTGTGCTGTGGCACAGAAGGGGCCTCTGGGGCAGCGAGCCCACGTCCTGCTGCGGACCATCAAAAGCGGGGAGCGAAAGCGGGGGAGCTGGCTGTCTTTCCGCCCCGGCACCAGGCCTTTCGAAAGCCTCCGCCACGTCTGAGGCTTTCGAAAGTCCTGGTGCACCATCGGACAGACAGGCAGCTCCCCCGCGATTGAAAGTAGGGAGCTGAGTGTCTGCTCCAGCACCAGCGGACCCCCTGCCATCAAAAGCGGGGAGCAGGCTGCTAGCAGTGTCCGCGGAGCGTGCTAGGCTTTGCGGGGCAGTGGATATGGCCTGGATGGCAGGTTAGGCCTAGGGGACCCTACACGTGCATGATTTAATCATGCACTGGGCCTCTAGTTCAATTATAAGCAAATATTGGTTAAAAGCATTTTGAAATTAACAGGGTATTTTAAAACAACATCCAGACTGGAAATTTTGTCCATTAAATCTGAATTCTGTTAAATCAAAGACTGCAAAATTGAGGGTTTACTACAGTATAATTTTTAGATCTGAGTGTTCAGGCCACTGTACTTTTATGTCTTTGGAATTCCCTTTCTTGTTCTCTTTGAAGATACTGTCATGATATAGTAGGAAACTATATTACATTGTTTTCTTATCCGTGAATTCCTTTAATAGTTATGGCATGTCAGTACTCACCTCTTTACGCCAGGCAGCACCTTTATACTTTACTTTATATATGAAGGATACCTACTGAGAATTCTCTGAGAAGAACATTCTCAGAAGAGCAATGAGCATCCTCTTTACAAGAAGTATAATTATGCAATGCTTATATATTCAGATATATAATGAGATACAGGCAGTCCTCAGGTTACGTGGGACTCGACATACTTCATTTCATGGTTACGTCTCCATCTCCCATTTATTTATTTAAAAAAAAGTTCTGTAATTTCGACGTATGTACTTATGTGCTTTATGTTTCTTATTATTTACTGTATTTACCACAAGTAAAGGTCAGGAATTGTTCTCTTTCTTTAAAATTTTTTTTACTGTTTCACTTCATCACTGCTGTGTCTGTGCTCCAAGTGAGTGATGTAGGTGCTTAGGTAGGTGGGTTCTGACTTTCGGCGAAAGTCACGTTACGTCACAACGTAGGAACGTATCCTGATGTAACCCAAGGACCTACTGTATTCAGGTTATTTTTTGTTAATGTAACTTTGAAATACTTAAAATATGGAGCAATACTATTATAAACTAAATGTTAACTTTCTGTTCAGATTCAGGAAAACTATAAAAATACATTTATAAGTATATGAAGAGTATGTGCTTTGGGAATAATTATTGGTAAATATAAATAAAGGAAAACAGAGAGGAATACGTTGAGGAGGATGCAATTAAGGCTTTGAATATTTTACAAAATATCGTTGGTTTTTAGCCCTTGTCACATAAAGAACTACATTGTTGTTATTATTATCATTTTTATTATCTGCCTACAGTCATTAGCAGCTGAAAAGAAGACCGTTACAGAAAAGCACATTGAATTGTTTGCTAGTCCCAAGAAAGGTAATATTTTGTTGGTTTCTTGATAGAAAAAGTATAAGGATAATATATTCTTCCTTGATTTATTTTCTTTTAAAACATTATTTACATAGTTTGAATAGACTATATATTCATGCTTTAATAACATCCCAACAATGTAATAAGGTATTTTTTGAGAAATCTGTCCACCTTTGTCGCTGTCTGCCCCATTTTTCCTGCCTCCTATAGGTAATTATTAGAATTTTTTGTGTGTCCTTTCTGGGTTTACTCACTGACAGAGCCCAGTAGGTTAGCTCAGACTCATAGCTCCAACGTTTTAAAAAATGTCTGATTTGTGAAATAAAATTATGACCTGTACTACTTCAGGCAATGAAATTCTTACTTGACAAATTAGTTAGGGAAGGCTTTCAGTTACAAATAGTAGGGAACTATATTAGAGTGTTTGAAGAAATGGGGTTGAATCTATCTTCTGTAACAAGAAGTCCAGGGCGCCAGGCTCTTTCTGAATTCTGTAGCATTAGTGTGGGGTTGTTCTGGTGTTGAAGAGGTAGAAGCTGAATTCTCCAGGCCCAATTCTTGGGAAGAATGTAGGTCTGAGGATTTTCTCCAAGGGAACTTTTCATCTGGGAAGGAATTCCCACCAGGACCTCTAGGTTTGGCCAGAACCTATTACATAGAGGCACCTCCCCTGAAGAGACTTCAGTGAAATTAAGGATTTTTAAACATGTATGTTGCTACTCAGATAAAATTGGGGTTTTGTTAGTAAGGAAGAAGAGGGGCTGGGTATCAGGTGGGTCATTGGCTGTGCTGCCCCACTCAGTTCTACTGTGGGTGAGCAGGGAGAGTGCGGATCTCATCGGCCCATATCCTGACTGTGATCTTGGGAAAGCAAGCGAAACATGCTGAGCCTTAGTTTCTGCATCTGGAAAATGGGAATAAGAATGTGTGCCTCATTGGATTAATGTGAGCTAAAAAAAAAAGCGCTTAGCTCAAACTCATTGATGGCAGCAATTGCTATTATGTCTGATGGCCAAATGAAGAATATGAAAGCCTGTTCAGAATTCTGCAGAGTGGGAAAACTGTGAATAAGAGACTAAACACTTTAATAATAATAACACTTATTATTTTATGCAAATGAAAATAACATTTCTCAAATTTTAAAAAATTCCTAAAATTCTATATTATAAAATAAAATTGGCACACATCTTTTTGTAATACCATAATCTTCTAGAGGATCTCCAGAATTTAACTTTTCTTCTTATTAGTGCCAAAGGCTATGATATTCAAAGATCAATTAATTCTGACTTCTAAACTATCATATTATATGGAAAAAATAGAATTTATAGATGCGGCTTATATCTTTATGTGAACATTTTAAGTATAGTTAAACTTGGAGAAAGATATATTAAATAAGCTGCTACCTTTTATCTAATTACAAACGGATGTTTTGGAATGATTTCCCCACGTTAGTGTATATTTGACTCACTCTGCTATACGTTCTATTCTGTAGAGTACTCAATATATTCTTAAAGCCTTAAAGAGCTTTTATCAATATATAATTACTTTACTTGCAGCATATAAGAAGCTTATTAAAGCAAGAAAGTATTGATAATTTAACAAAAGCTTACTAATAGAAATTGATAAAAATAGACTTAAGGTATTTCTTAGAACTGGCTCATTTAAAAAGATAGCATCCAAAGTATTAAAGACAAGCTATTAACAGAAATTTTAGGGTGTGGAAGCAATATTTTTATCAGAGCTGGGAAGTAGAAGTGGGAGAACATACTTTTGCTAAGTGTGCAAAAAAAAAAAAAAGGCAATGGGAACCAGAGAAGACTAAAGAAGAAGATGGGAAGGTGAGAGAAGAAAGCATATAAATTTTAGCAAAGGCTCTTGGCAAAGTTTTAGGAGAGATGGAAAAAGATAAAAACTTAAAATTAAGAGACTGGAACCTTTGTAGATAGCAATTTTCTTTAAAAAGCAGAACTTTAAAAAAAATCTATTTACCAAACAAAATGAAACTATGAAGTAAACAGGAAATAGTGTTTATTTTTTTTCCCTGAAATACACTGCAGAAATATTTTTATTGAGGTTAGAAATCTCTTACTCCTTGAGATGTATTACTAAATTTGGCCCTGTTTTCTCCTCAGTGGATCATGGGTTTCTTAACAGCAGACTCTTCTCTGTTGCTCATCTTTATATGCTAGGTATATTAGTTTGTTAGGGCTGCCATAATAAAATACCACAAAGCAGGTGGTTTGAACAACAGAAACTTAATATCTCACAGTTTTGGAGGCTAGAAGTCCAAAATGAAGGTATTGAACAAGTTGGTTCATTTTAGAATCTTCTCCAGGCTTCTTTCCTTTGCTTGTAGATGGCTGTCTTTCTTCTCCACGTGTCTCTTTACATCGTCGATTCCTCTCTGAATGTATTTCTGTGTCTAAATTTCTTCCTTTTATAAAGAATCCTATCAGATTAGGGTCACCATAAAGACCTCACTTTAACTTGATTAACTCTGTAAAGACCCTACCTTCAAATAACGTCACATTCTAAAATGCTGGAGTTAAAAATTTAACTTATGAATGAATTTTGGGGAGGGGCATAGTTCAACTTATAATATCCTATGCTGGCACAATGCCTAGCACACAAGGGCACCCAGAAATGTTTACAAATGCATGGTAACTCTTCCTATAGTCTGACTAATGTCCTTACTGGCATTTCACTGGAATGGGCCTTGATTTCAAGGGCAACGCTTTCCAGCAAATAAAATGATTTACTGACTATTAAATTTCATATAGTGGTTTTACTTATATAAATTTTATAGTTAAGTGTCTATAACTCATAGGCTTATGAATTTCATAAATTTGTTATATAATCACATGAATAGTGATAACTTCCTGTCTTAGTCTATTCAGGCTACTAACAACAACAAAAACCCCCAATAGAATGAGTAGTTTATAAACAGCAGAAATATTATTTCTCATAGTTTTGGAGGCTGGAAGTTCAGTGCATTTGGTGTCCGGTGGATACTCACTTCCTGGTACATACACACTATCATGTTGTGTCCCCACATAGCACTTATCTAGGATGCAGGAGCTCAAATAAGATTGTCAGCTGATTTCTCAACAGAAACGTTTTCAGGCCAGAAAGGATTTGACACAAACTATTCAAAGTGGTGAAAAGGACGGACCTACAACTGAGGCTACTCTACCCAGCAAGGCTATCATTTAAAATTGAATGAGAAGTAAAGAGCTTTCCAGACAAGGAAAAGCTAAAGGAGCTCATAATCACCAAACCAGTATCATAAGAAATGTTAAAGGGACTTCTTTAAGAAGAAAAAAAAAAGAGAGGAACATATAAATAACAAAATGGCAACAACTGCATATCTATCCTATATAGAAAAAGGCTAATATGTAAATTGACTGAACAGTGGAGCGACCAGTTGCTATGACATGCACTGACCACCATGGGGCGGACGCTCAATGCAGGAGCTGCCCCCTGGTGATCAGTGCATTGCCACAGGGAGTGCCGCTCAGCCAGAAGCCAGGCTCACGGATGGAGAGCTCAGTAGTGATGATGGGAGCTTCTCCCGCCTCCATGACAGCACTAAGGATGTTCAACTGACGGCTTAGGCCCCGCCACCCGAGGGAGCAGGGCCTAAGCTGTCAGTCGAACATTCCCCGAGGGCTGCCGCACTGGGAGAGTGTGCAGGCTGGGCTGAGGACCCTCCTGAGTGCACGAATTTCATGCCCTGGGCCTCTAGCCTATATATATAAAAAAGCTAATATGCAGAGTGTCCCCTCAGGAGTTCGACCGGGAGACCGTGATTTCAATCACTTGCTATGACGTGCGCTGACCATGAGGGAGCGGCATCAAAGGAAGGAAGGCCCCGACCAGCAGTCAGGGAAGGGAGGCCTTGGCTGGCAGCTGGAAGGCCCTGATTGGCCCTGATCGCCAGCCAGGCCTTAGGGACCCTAACTGTGCTCGAATTTTGTACACTGGGCCTCTAGTCAACAATAATCATTTTAAATGTAAATGGATTAAATGCTCCAATGAAAAGACATAGGGTAGCTGAGTGGATAAGAAAATGAGACCCATATATATGGTGTCTACAACAGACCCACTTCAGATTGAAAACAAAGTGATGGTAAATAATATTTCATGCACAAAGTAACAAAAAAATAAAAGCTGGGGTAGAAACACTTATATCAAAAAACACACACAAAAAAAAACATAAAAAACATAAAAATGAAGGCTATCCTACCTAATAAAGGAGTAATATGCAAATTGACCTACCTTTGCTACACCCACCAGCCACGCCCACCAGCCAATCAGGAGCAAATATGCACATTAACCCAGCAAAGATGGCGGGGGAGGGAACAGCGCCTGCTGCCAGTGGGATCCAAGCCATGATGGTAGACTGGGCTAGGCGGTGTGGGTTAGCGCCCACGGTGCCAGACCAGGTCCCTGATCACGGATCACGAACCAGGGCAGGCGGCGTGGGTTAGCGCCTGCATCCACCTGACCAGTCCCCGATAGGGACTTGGATTCTAGCATAACAAAAAGAATATTCAGCAAAAGCAGGAGACAAGGTTTCATAAGTTCTCCCCCAGGTCACCACTGTTCTCTTATACATTTTAATTATCCCAGACTTTGCCTGATGGGATTTGATTTGAATTATGCCTGATAGAGATTACATGGCATGAATTGTAGGCTCATTCTTTTTGTGGTTGCCTGACTGAGAAAGGCCTTGGAATGAGAGAAGGCACTTTTATTTTCCTTTTTTTTTTTTCTATAGAGACTGAGGAATTACAGTTATATGAAGAAGTTAGTGAGAGAATGAAAGTCTCATGCTGTATTTTTCTGTAAGTTTTATCATGTGGACTATCAAAAACTTGGTGGGATCCTTTTCAAGAGGTGTTACAAAAATTATGTTGGAATTAACATTCAAGAGTAAAAGGAGAGAAGTGAGTGGTGGGTAAAGGAAAGAACTTTGTCCTAGAAACCAAATGGAAGCTATATAAACCTTCAGATTCTTACTCATTGTGCTTTGGAGGTATTAAAGGATAATTTTTTAAAAAGGTAAAATCATGACTCATAATCTGTATAGATAAAAGGCTAAGTGACCGACATTTGTCCATCCATCCTACCAACCGGTACATGACGCACACTGGAAATTTAAAAATAAACTTTGACTCGCACACGTGCCATACATATAAAGCTCTCATTGGTGCTAATTTGAATGTTGCATTTGGTGGGAAAGTTCTTTTCAGAGGGGATATTTTTGTCGCCATGCTATACGATTGGCCATAGTACAAACGAGTTTAAAGTACTGTAGTGTTTGGGAATGTTTCAGACAGTTGTCTGTTAAAATAAATATGAGATCAGAGGATTCTGCTTATAGTGAATGGTTAGTAAAACTTGGAGATGGCAAACTTGATAGCGGTTTTCATTTAGGAATGGATATTATTGAAATTCCCCATGAAATGATTTTTAATGGATCTATTATTAAAGCTACCTTTGGAAATAGTATATCCATAGATAATATTAAAAATATATCTAAATGTGCAATTCTTTGTCCAAAAAATGAGCACGTTCAAAAATTAAATGAAGAAATTTTGGATGTACTTGATGGAGATTTTCACACCTATTTGAGTGATGATTCCATTGACTCAACAGATGATGCTGAAAAGGAAAATTTTCCTATTGAATTTCTTAATAGTATTACTCCTTCTGGAATGCCGTGTCATAAATTAAAGTTGAAAGTGGGTGCAATCATCATGCTATTGAGAAATCTTAATAGTAAATGGGGTCTTTGTAATGGTACCAGATTTATTATCAAAAGATTGCAACCTAACATTATCAAAGCTGAAATATTAACAGGATCTGCAGAGGGAGAGATTGTTCTGATTCCAAGAATTGATTTGTCCCCATCTGACACTGGCCACCCATTTAAATTAATTCAAAGGTAGTTTCCTGTTATGCCAGCATTTGTGATGACTATTAATAAATCACAAGGACAAACTCTAGACAGAGTAGGAATATTCCTACCTGAACCTGTTTTTGGACATGGTCAGTTATATGTTCCTTTCTCTCTCTCTCTCTCTCTCTTTTTTTTAAGTATTTTAAAAAATATTTTATTGATTTTTTTACGGAGAAGAAGGGAAAGGGATAGAGAGTTAGAAACATGGATGAGAGAGAAACATCTATCAGATGCCTCCTGCACACCTCCTACGGGGGATGTGCCCGCAACCAAGGTACATGTTCTTGACCGGAATCGAACCTGGGACCTTTCAGTCCACAGGGTGACGCTCTATCCACTGAGCCAAACCAGTTACAGCTGTTGCTTTCTCTTGAGTTCAAAGAGCTTGTGACGTTAAAGTTAAAGTTGTAAATACTTTATCTCAAGGGAAATTAGTCAAGCACTCTGAAAGTGTTTTTACTCTTAATGTGGTATACAGGGTGATATTAGAATAAGTTTAATCACTTTATCAGCCATTATTTGCATCAATGTTGTTTTTATATTACGAGTTTGTTATTGTTGTTATATCATTTTGTTATTGTCTAGTTATTAATAAAATTATGTATTATTTTCATATACATTGTACTCATTTCCTTTTATCTCTCACACTTTTATTATAGAGAAAGGGCAAATAGCAATATTAAAATATTTCATCTAATTAATTCCCTTTCAATGTGCACGAATTTCGTGCACCAGGCTACTAATAGTCAATAATATTGAAATAAACATATAGGGGGCCAGTTGGGTATTTGAAGTATCGGGAAGATCACCTCATAAATTACATAATTGTCTAGCTTCCATTCTGTACACTTGAAACTAATATAAAAAATATTGAATGTAAACAGTATTTGAAAAATAAAATCTAAAAAAAAAACTAGGTAGCTCGTCCCTGGCTAAACCCCTGACCCTTCCCCAAGGCCCCTTTTCTCTGACTCTCCAGTGAGTTGACACTCCCTCGCCAGAGCTCACTTCTTCTGATAACACTTCCAGAGAGCCAAAGCAGCCCTCCGAGTCTCTCTCCTGTTGCTGCTTCTATCCTAAGCCTCTCCTCGTTTCACTGTCCCCAGCTTTAATAAATGTACTCAAAATAACCCGGATTCGTATTGTGGAATCTTTCCTGCATGTCGTCAAGAACCCATGAACCTACATGCTCTAGTCCAGCCTGAGCCACACCTGCTCCTGGCACAGTCCCCTTAGGTAACATTCTCTGGTAATCCAGATATGTATTTCCTAAGCCTACACAGTCCAGCTGGCTCAGTTCTACTACCTCTGTGACTTTCAACTTCGTGGGTAACAAATGGTGCCATTTTGTCATTAACATCACCGGTAATATATGGTGGTGTTGAAACATAGGCACTCCATCTTGTTCCCGTAACCTCTATGTTGTAGAAACTGTTGTTTGATATTTTCCACTAATTATAAATGGTCTTTTGTTCTATAAATTAACTCTCTTATTCTTGGCTTCTGTAAATATGCTTGCTTGAATAATAGGGAAAATGAGCTCAATTATCTGGCCTTGCAAGCCGCTCTGCTGCATGCCAGGTGTCTTTTAGTTATTTGAATTATACTGTGCTCAAGGCTATTGAGTTATGCTGTGCTCAAGGTTACAAGCTTCCTGCAAAATATCTACATGGGGCTCTTTGAAAAGCCTGCAAAAGGTTCAGAAACTCCATATTTAGGAGACAAAGGAACTAGGGGGGTTTAAAGGGAAAGTTTCCTCTGTTACTTTGCTCAGACTTTGAGAGGCAACTCCTCTGAGACTGCTAGCATAATAAAGACTCCAAATTTGGCTTACTAACTAAGGCATCCTCTGTTCAGCTAGCCGATTTACAATATAACAGTGTGACTCGGATCACCTTATCACCCTTCTCCGTCACATAAAGCCAGTTTCCAATTGTGGTTTTATCAACCAAGACTGACTGGAATGTCATGATGGAGAGAGACATGCCGGGACTCTGGATGTCACCAGAAAGCTTTAAGGATTTAAGATTGACTTTGAATCTGATCAAAGCCCCTTGGAGAAATGACCTGATACCTTGCTTATTCACAGGGTTCATGGCACTCTTTCCAGGTCCCACTTTGGGAGCCCATCTGCATCACCACCTCCTGAAATCGGCAATTGAACTGAACGGACTTGTTCTCAGGACTACATAATTGAGTCAGTGAAATATGAAGCAATCTACCAACTTGGCTTCTGGAATGATACAACCATTCCATATCAAGATGATGATGCTGTGGGGATTCTACCCTATCCCTACTTTGGAAGAATCAGCTAACAGCCTCTCTGTTCCGGTCTCAGATCCCATTCCCTTGCCCCTTAGCTCAGGCCGAGAGACTTCCATCCCCTACATGGGCAGGGTCCACAGCCCTTGTCAGCAGGAAGCAGTTAAAGAATACACACTGTCCTCCCTCATCACCCCTAAAAGGTTTCAAGGATGGAAGTCTCTCAGCGGGGAATGAGACAGACTAGCAGCCTGGCCAAGTGGAATAAGGGAACTGAGACATGTAGTTAAATGGCCAAGAAGTTTACAGCCATCTAGTAAATTGCAAAGTCCTATTTTCTGTAACGAAGACTCTTAAAGAAATGGTTCGCACTTCTCCTCTCCAATCAGAGGGTAAATAGCTTGAAATCACCCTCCTCATGAAGATAGGTAGAAGAAACCCAGTTAGTACCGTTTGTGCCAAACACACCCAAGGACAGATGAGGTTAAGGGATTAAATCTCATTTTGGCACATCAGCATCAGCTGATGAATATTCTGTTGAGATTCTCCCCTAAGACCTTTCCTAACCCCCCAGCCTTTCAAACCCTCAAGACAAAGGACCCAGCATGCTCTCCTTCCCAGGAGCACATCTGTGCCTTTTCCTTCTCCCTTTCATCCCCCATAGGCATGCATCTCTTAAACTCTAAGGGGCCCTCCGAGATTGGCGACCACGGGGACCATGGGCAGCGGCAGCTTGTCCAAGGCCACACCCCTGAACCTGTCCGCAGGACTCCCTTTTCTCTCAGTTCCCAGGGGGCGGACAGCAGCTTTGCCCGCTCACTTTCCCCATCACGTTTCTGAAGAGCCAAAGCAGCCCCCCAGTCTCTGTCCTGTTGTCTTCCTTGTTCCACTGGCCCCAGCTTTAATAAACATCCTCTCATAATGAAAATAAAATGTAATGTACGGGGCGGGCCCTGAGCTTCTCTGGGATTCGTTAGCAAATATTCTGTTCCCTGGGCCTGCGGCCATGGGGCTCGGGCCCGTTGCGAGGAGGAGGCCCACGTGTCGCGGCGGGGAACCGGCTGCGGAGAACAAGCCGAAGAGCGTGTCCCAAAGTTTATTCTTCAAACCAGCACCCACTGTGTTGTCGGCACCAGGCCCCCTCTGGAAGGTGACCGTGGGAACAGCAATAGCAGCATGCAAACATCTTCTTACCGAACGTCTGCCGAAATGTTCAAGTTTTGCCCGAGCAGGTTTGCCTCAGTGGATAGAGCAACGGCCTGCGGATGTGGATGGGTCCTGGCATTGACTGTGGTCAGGGCACTCGCCCGGGTTGTGGGATTGGTCCCCAGTGGGGGGTGTGCAGGAGGCAGCTGATCGATGTTCCTCTCTCATCGATGTTCCCAGCTCTCTATCCCTCTCCCTTCCGCGCTGAAATCAAAAATATATATATTAAAAAAATAAATGTTCAAGTATACCCAGAGAGAGGCACTGTGGGGACAATAATGAGAGGTCATGATGCAGCCTTCCTTTAGAATTTCGTTTTAATGTGTGACCCTTCACCTTTGATCCCCTGACCTGTATTACCTTGGTAACCATTTTATTTTTTAATTTTATTTCATTTTTTAATTTTGATGTGCAAGCTGTAACATTTCATTTCTTAAAGTGTAACATCCTGATTTTCTCCAATAGAGATCTCTTTGAGCAATGGGGAGAAGAAAGTTATTTTCCAGCCCAGCCTACGTGGCTCAGTGATGGAGTGGCTGAGCGCACACCTAGGAGCCAGGAGGTCACTGTTTGTTTCCTGGTCACGGCACTTTCCCAGGATGCAGTCCGGATCTCCAGTGGGGGTGCAGCCAATTGATGATTCTCATCATTGATGTTTATCTTTATCTCTCTCTCTCTCTCTCTCTCTCTCTCTCTCTCTCTCTCTCTCTCCCTCCCTCCCTCCTTCTCCCTTCCTCTCTGAAACCAATAAAAAATTATTTTCCAAAAAAAGGAATATAAGTTATCTTTCTGGTGACCAGTATTAGTATCAACATTCTGATTGTAATGATATATAGTTCTGTAAAACGTTATCAATTAAGGAACTAGGGAAGGAATACAAGAGGTTTCTTTATTATCCTCCTACATAATAATAGGCTAATATGCGAATTGTCCCCACCTGCGGGAGTTCAACTGACCGGGAGTTAGACGTGTGCTGACCACCAGGGGGCGGCGCGGAACAGGGCGGGCTTAGGCCATGCAGTGCTGGCAGCGGGGGCAGTGGGCGCTGCTGGCCCAGATGGGCCCTGATGAGAGCGGGATGGAGCAGGTGAGCAGGTGGCGCCAGGCCAAGGTGGCTGTGAGCGGGGGCGCTGGTCACCGCACAGATGGCAATCGGTGGAGGGGTGGGGTGGGGGGGGGGGGCAGTGAGCCGGCAGCACCAGGACAAGGTGGGTGTGAGCGGGGGCCTCGATTATCCCGTTGGTCGCCCACAGATGGTGACCAGCAGTGGGGGGAGGGCAGGGCTGGTGAGCGGGTGGCCCCAGCCCAAGGCTGGGGGGTGGGGCTGGTGCAGGGGAGATAGAAAAGAGCTAAAAATACAAGGTAACAGTTCATAAGGCATTCACCGAGAAACCAAGAAACTGACATGGGCAGAGGGATCAGTTTACAGAGATTTCATAGAGGAGATGGGTCCTAAGAATTACAAGTCAGTTGCTTTAACTTAAACGTTCTTTGATTCAAAGAAGTAATAACATCGAAATTTAGTATTGTATCTTTGCTCTTTAGAATTTTTGTGTCAGGTGAACTGCTATTTCTTTCTTTACTATTTTATTCTGTTGTGTTCATGTCCTACATCATCTGTCACCTGCATTCCATGATAAATCAATTTTAAGTATATTTTGTCATGCCATATTTTAAATATATTTTCAAAAAGCATTCTAACAACTATGTGCAATTAAAATAAATAAATTAATTAAGTAATACTAATAAAGAAGGCCCACTCTCACATCATTTGCATTTCTTAATAAATAACATCAACATGTAAGATGTAAGTACAAAATATCTTGCTTAATGTCACATGGAATATAGCCAGTTTAGGACATGAGAGAAAAAGGATGCAGTTGTTAGAGGCACCTCTCCCTGACACCAGAGGTGTTACCATCTTGTGGCTGTGGGCACCGCCATCTTGTGAGGGCGTGATGGTCAATTAGCATATTCCCTCTTTATTAGATAGGATATATTTCATGGTTACTAGGTCTGACACTAAAGTCTCTAGTTCTTTTTTCATTATATAATTTTGGAGCTTTATGCATAGAATTCAAAAGTTATATTGGGTTTTGATTGGTTTTAGAGGAGAAACAAGAGCAATTTTTAAAAATGCTCTTGTAATTTCTGGACTTGTTAGGAAACTAAGCATATAATCTTTAGCCATAATTGTTCTTTTTAAACTTGAGTTTTTAGAGAAAATATTTTTTAGTACAACACATAATTTTGCAAAAATAAAGATGAATGGGGACGGAATGATTTACAAAGTAAAGTTTAATGTTACTTTTTAAAATATATTTTTATTGATTTCAGAGAGAAAGGGAGAGAGAGATAGACACATCAATGATGAGAGAGAATCATTGATCAGCCGCCTCCTGCACGCCCCATACTGGGGATCAAGCCTGAAGCCCAGACTGGAATAGAAACCGGGATCCCTCAATCTGCAGGCTGACACTCTATCCACTGAGCCAATCAGCTAGGGCTCAATATTACCTTTTTTATCACTTAGAGGAAGTAGTTTCAAGTGAGAGAGTAGTTTCCCCTTTGACGCCATGAGGCATAAGAAAAGTTGCAAGAGCAGGGAAAGCCGCTGGAGATAAATTTCCATGTCCAGGGAAGCTCTGGGAGTAAGTGTGAATCACAGCATCTTGGTTACGAAATTCCTTTGGCAGCTTTTCAAAAAATCCTTGCCCGCCTGCGTGCTCAGTGGTTGATCATTGACCTATGAACCAGGAAGTCAAGGTTTGATTCTTGATCAGGGCACATGCCTGGGTTTCAGGCTCAATCCCCAGTGGGGGGTGTGCATGAGACGCTGATTAATGATTCTTTCTCATATTGATGTTTCTATTTCTCGCTCCCTCTCCCTTCTTCTCTGAAATCCATAAAAATGTATTTTTTAAAAAGCTCAAACAAAATATTTGTAAAAGCCCTAAAATTAATTCCAAATATTAACAACTCTTTAAGATTGGAGAGAGTTAAAAAAAAGGGGGGGGGCGCATCATTGTCAAGCAAAAATGTCAGCAGGATCACAAAGGAAAGTGAACTTACTCTGCAGGTCTCAGGAAGACGGACCGTGGGGTCAGCAGATCCCGAAGAACGCAGGCTCCGAGGCCCCGGATGACGGCCCACACGGAGGGAAAGAGCCCGGACCTTGGACCTGCACTTGTACTGCATGAAAGCGGGCCGGTCCCCCTCTAATTCTTAGACCCCTTTTCCGTGAAATGGGGCAACCACGGTCCTGCCGCCTGGGGCTGTGATAATGCACAAAACCTGCCCACAGCAATGATTAGCGAAAGGGTCGTCAGAATTTAGACATCTTAAGCCAGACAGATGAGCACTCTCCCCGCTTATCCAAGGACGAGGAAGAAACAATTCCTTCCTGCTTCAGAGCAGCTTGACTGGAGCAGCGGGAAGGCTTCCTGCAAGGAAAACGGCCGAGGGCACAGAACGCCTCCTGCAGCCCCCGGTTCGTTGCACAGCGGGAGAAATGAAAGAGATCTGGCAGCATAGTTCTTAAAGTTGGATTTTCCTCACATCATTCCAACGGTTCCTTTCAACACTCAAGTAAACATCCGCTGGAACCCATTCTACCACAAAGAGCCAATCAGGGAAAAGAGATTTTCGAATGTGTTCTGGGTCCGTGATCACAGGGGAGCACACCAGCAACACTCCAACCGCAAATCTAGCAGTTGTCATTTTAGAGACCGTTACTTCAAGTTTCTGCTTTGTCACAATCAGAAATTAAGTGATTCTTCCTGAAAACTAGGGAATAAAACAAATGAGCTCCCTTCCCAGTGGACGATGTGGAAGGGGGAAGAGAGGCGATTTGTTCTCTAGGCGCATTCAGATTTAAAACCGAAAAGTACCTTATAAATAAAAGTCTCAGAGGCATGATTTTTATTAAAAAGTCATTCCATAGGCCAAGTACTTGATCTTTAGTTCTACTTTTTGGAGTCCATTAAAACATTAGCCTTGCAAGTTCTAGCCCGTGGTAAATACACTTCATTAAAGAAATGACAATCTCAGAGGCCAAGCATTGCAGTTTTTAATTTAGTCTTTGCAAAACGACAGAAAACCAAGGGGCATTCAGAGGTGCAGGCTCCCGGGGTGGGGGGAAGGTTAGGGGGGAGGTGTTGGCCTTGCTGGTTTGACTGCTGCTGCCTTGCTTTCCATCTGCCCTCCGCCATCTCCGCTCTCTGAACGCCAGTCCTTTTGTGCAGCGGGTGTGACAGCAGATGCCCGCGGAGTGCTGTGTGGAGCAAATGCATGTGCAAAGCTAGCGCTTCCCGACTCCAGTCATCACCAGATGGACAGAAACCTCTCGGTATTTTCCTCGTGCATTCGCTGCCTGGATCCAACTTTGGTTTTTGTGGCTGTGGATGCCCAGGTGTCTTCCCGGTCACCAGGCTCAGGGAGCTGCTTCCAAACAGCTCCTGTCAGAGCCTGGACAGCCCAGGTGGGCTCCAGCTCAGTGAGCCCCGGCAGGTGGGCTGCCCAGAGAGCCCTGCCAGAGGCAAGGCTTGGCCAGGCCACGGCCAGGAACTCAGAAAGGTCCTGGCAGAGCACGGGGACGCCTTCCCTAGGACCTTCCGTTGGCACCAGACGTGAGGGCACCCCACCTTCTCCTCTTTCAGCAGGTGGAAGCGGTTCTGCTTCTGAGTCTGCCGAGGCTCAAGCTGACGCTCTATGGCAGTTTGGTTTCCTTGAAGTCCTAAGAGAACTGGATTTTCTTTCTCTGCAGCAGTTCACGCTTCTGTTACAGCGTCTCTCCCAGCCCCTCTCCGGCTAGAGGATGTCTCTCACCCTTTGTACCTTCTGACCCTCACTTCTCACCCCCCCCCCCTCACCTACAGCTGCTTTCCTCTCTGGCAGCAGGTCTTACTTAATCCTATATAATAAATGCATAATATGCAAATCGACTGAATGGCAGAAAGACCAGTCTGTGGGGGACGGGACAGTGGGCAGAGGGAAGGGGAGGGGATGGTGATTTGGCGGCGGTGGTGACCAGCGGTGGTGGAGGGGCGATGGGGGGTGGGCAGGGC
Organism: Cnephaeus nilssonii; assembly: GCF_951640355.1. NCBI lineage: Eukaryota > Metazoa > Chordata > Mammalia > Chiroptera > Vespertilionidae > Cnephaeus > Cnephaeus nilssonii. The sequence continues at coordinate 53,523,404 of NC_137089.1, read as the reverse complement.
CGGCCACTCGCCAGCCGGCTCCGTCCCTGGATGGGCCTGCCTGGTCGCTTCCCACAGAGGGGAGCTGGCCTAAACCATCAGTCCCACATCCCCTGAGGGTCCCTGGACTGTGAGGGGGTGCAGGCTGGGCTGAGGGTTCCCCCCGAGTGCACAAATTTCATGCACCAGCCCTCTAGTACATTATAAGCTAGACACGTCTCAGCCGCCTCCCTTAGCAATGTCCTAGCAATGACACTCCCTCCAGAGGTGCTTGGTGGGAGATTTCTTCCGAAACAGTTCCAAGTAAACATTCAGTAATTACCAGGTAACAGAATCCAACTTTTCACACTTGTAATTTTTGGAATAAACACTGATGGGGGGGGGTAGGAACCCCCTCAATTTAAAGAGCTGACACTGGCAGCAGCTCTTTTGACTCTGGTTTAATTTTGGCAACATACCATATGTGTCTCCTCTTAAAGGTTCCGTATCATTTAACAAAGTGCAGTGTTTTTAATAGGGTTACATAGACATTTGTGGGAAATGATGTTGATTTCATCAGCGAGGCTCCGATGAGACAAGCGAAGGCCATGGGCAAGGATTCATCAGGTCAGTGAGGAGGGAAAAGTGGGTGGTGTGAGTCAATTCACTAAACTATGAAGCTGCCTCTGAGATACCGCCCCCCTCCCCCAGGAGAACACTGTCAGTGAGTCATGGAGCATGCCCAGTCCTCAGACCACAACTCTATGTGAGCGGGGGAAGCGATTATCTCTCCCAACCGGCAGATTCTAATAGTACAGTAATGCCATTTACATAACGACTCCATGAGACGGTGAAAAAAATGTTCGTTAGGACTGTGATTAAACAGGTGCGTGCTCCTCACAATAATAGCTTTCCTCTCCTTACAGCAGGCTTGTTGCCCTGGCACAGGCCTGCTGAGCTGCCTGCACCAGAGGAATTATGGGAGAGAGAAGGTTCGTACGGTGAGCTGTGGGGCTTACATTCTTACTGGGGCTGCAGAACTGCATACGTACTCTCTAATGCAGCACATTCCCAAGTGATCCAACGGTAGAAATGAAATGATTCTATGTTAAGAAGAGTGCCGTGTCTTTATTACTACTTAGCTATTAGTCAGGGTTCTCCAGAGAAAATAAACTTTATAAACTTTATACTAGAGGCCTGATGCATGAAATTTGTGCAAGAGTAGGCCTTCCTTCCCCCAGCTGCCAGCACCGGCTTCCCTCCAACACCCGGGACCCAGGTTTCCCTCAGGCCACCAGCAGGCACCTGGGACCCAGGCTTCCCTCACAGCCCCAGCTTCATCTTGAAGGTCATCCGGAAGGACATCCGGTCTAATTAGCATAGTTTGCTTTTATTATATATACTAGTGGCCCTGTGCACAAAATCCGTGCACATGAAAAGGGAATTAATTAGAGTAAATATTTTAATATTGCTATTTACCCTTTATCTATAATAGAAGTGTCAGAGATGAAAGAAAATCAGTAAAATGTATATGAAAACCTTCCTCCTGTCAGAGTCTGGGGTGCACTGTGGGACCCAGAGTCAAGTCCCCGCCCACCTGCACACACCTCAAAATCACGTGAGAACCAGACCCAGCCAGCGCCACCCCCCGTCAAGCCCCTCAGGGTGGGGGGCACAGCCTCAGGTCCCCTGGCCCAGCATCGGGTGGGAGGTGCAGCCTTAGGTCCCCCGTCAAGCCCTGCGGGGTGGGGGGCGCAGCCTCAGGTTCCCCGGCCCTGGCACCAGGGCGGGGGTGTGGCCTCAGGTCCCCCAGCCTGGGTGCAAGGGCACGAGGGCATGACAACCATTTGCATATTAGCTCTTTATTATATAGGATATATATACATATATATCAGAGAGACAAAGGTGGAGAAGGAGGGAGCAGGGATAGAGAGAGAAAGGAGAGAGAGAGCAATTTCCAATTCCTATTGTAAAGAATTGGAAATTGGCTCATACAATTGGGGCTGGCAAGTCTGAAATTCACAGAGCAGGCCAACAGAAAATTCAAATAAGAGTTGATGTTGTCCATGCCCTAGCCAATTTGGCTCAGTAGCTAGAGCATCAGCCCACGGATGGAAGGGTGCTGGGTTCGATTCTGATCAAGGGCCCCAGTCAGGGTGTGTGCAGGAGGCGACCAATCCATGTGTCTTTCTCACATCAATGTTTCTCTCTGTCTCTCCCCATCCCTTCCACTCTCTCTAAAAATCAATGGAAAAATATCCACAGCTGAGGATTAACAAAAATAAATAGATAGATAGATGATAGATAGGTAGATAAGAGTTGATGTCCTGGGTTCAAATTCAGCTCAGGAGTCTTTTATCTTAATCCCTTCAACTGATTGGATAACCCCACTGACATTATGAAGGGTAATCTGCTTTATACAAAGCCCACGGATTTAAATGCTAATGTTATCTAAAAAACACCTTCATAGTAACATCTAGACTAGTTTTTAGCAAAATAACTGGGCATCATAGCCAAGTTGACACCAATTTAACCATCACAGTTATAGACATCCTCAGAACAGTCAAGAAAATAATTGCCTGCAAGAGAGTCATGCTCCTCAGAAAGCTTCCAGGACAGGGCACTTCCATATCGTGGCCCTAAATGCTTGGACAGTCCTCCCTGAGCAGTGCCAGGAACGGTCTCTCCACGAGGCTTGAGCTGCTCACAGCACCCGGAGCTGCTGGGAAGGATGCACGCAGGATTCCATGAGAAATAAGATGACATTTTATGACCTGGGTTCAGAGGTCACATAGTGTCACTTCTCTATATTTTATTGGCTGATGCCATTACAAGTGTTCCTTAACTCAAGGAACACAAACTCCGTCTCTCTCTCTGAGAGGATTATCAAAGAGTGTAGGGCCGTGTGTAAAAATGCCACAGTTAATTAACATTAATTCAGCTGCTACTGTGTCTCAGGCACCGTGATGGGCTTTCACATGTCTCATTTAATCCTCCAAACTTCCTGAAATGTGGTTATTCTGTATAAGTAAATGAGGCTGAAAAATATTCACATTCTTCCCCAAACCACACACTTAGCACAAAGCAAAACAAGATTCCAACCTAGGAATGTGTGCACGTAGCAAAACAAGATTTTGACTCTAAATCCCCACACATTTTGTGTAACACAATCCTGCCTCACTTTTAAAAATAGAAATAAAGAAAAATAAAATAAAATTTGATAATGATATTTTTAATTGCCACCAGAAGTGGACATTTTTGTTTAGGTCTACCCAGCTTACTATCCATTCATTCACGCTTCTGGTACTAGCTACGCAGCAGCCTGAGAAAAATTAGGAAGAGTTTCCCATCCCAGCAGCTGCTGCCCGATGTATTGTATCTGGGCAAGTAGCACCCAGATGTCCATCCCTCATTACCGTCTCAGCTGGGTACTGTCCTGAAATGTGAAACCGAACATGAAAAACTAGGCATGTTGTCCTTGCCCCAAACCAACCTTGTTCCTCAGAAAGGTGATTGGGGCCTACTCCTCCCCTTGTTTCAACTAAACGGGATCCAGGTCCACATAATGAGCTTCACTTCAAAGGTTCTTGTTGAAACTGTTGGGGGGAAAAATTACTTTCTCTGAAGACACTTCTAGCAATAAAGAGCATAAGGTGAGAGTGACTGGGGCCACTCTTTATTTCAAACCCTGGAGCAAAGCCACCACTGTGGAGGATAGCAGAATAAAGAGATAGAGAAGAGACTGGGTGCCTGGATCCAGAATATGCCTGAAGCAAGATGATCTATCGCTGGACTGAGGATACTTCAGCTAACAACCACTCTCCTTTTTAATTTTAAAAACCAACTTGTGCTGAATTTATGACACAATCAAAAGTATTCCAACTAATACATCTCCTTTCGTGCCTTCATTTTCCATATCTGTAAAAAACTGAATGACTTGGAAAAGCCACCTGGTTCTACATGTATATAATTTCTATATCTCTGGGCCTCTACTTGCCCATCTTTATAGCTGGAATTCTGGACTGAAAGGTCTGCAAGGCTCTTACAAAGCTAATAGCATGATCCTGAGGTTTGTGTAGATCAGGACAGAAAATGTCCTGGTAAGTGATTTCTACCCAGATAACAGAGAAGGTGGCCGATTGGGAACAGTTGAAGTACTACCCTGTGGAGGATAAATTGTGCCACAAAAGTGGGAATTATGCTTATTTATCTTTGAGTGAAGGATGCTGGGGGAAAATTATTTAAGGCAGATAGCAGATTTCTTCTGAAGGAGAAAATATTTTTTTAGAAAAATAAAGCCATCAGGATAATGGCCCAGACAGATAGACAGAGAACTGAATTATGCATGAGCAAGCTGGAGAAACACGGAGCTCTGGGCCATGTGAGACGAAGGTGAATGGACAGGAGCCTCTGGAGGGAGCAGGCAGGAGGAAGGAGATTCAGAACAGTCAGCATCCCGTGCTGGGAGGAGGGACACTGGGGAGGAAAGGTATGAAATATTCAATTTTGGATCTTCAGACACAGGGAATCCTTCAGGAAATAGCCTAACATGCAAATGCTTCTGAGTGGTATTTCAAGCAAAGGAAGGGGAAGGACAGAGACCATCTGGGGTTGACCTGAGCGGGGAGAAGATTGGGAGTAGAGGACAAGATGTGAGCACAGCTGGCAACTGGAGAAGTATGAGTGGAAGCGAGAGAGGAGCAGGGAAAGTTTTGTGGGCGAGGTGCTGGTATCTTAGCATGTGGGCAGGATTCCAGACATCTCTACTGTATTTAAATAGTGAAGGAGGAGTCCCTCAACCCTGAATCGGTGGAGGAGGCAGTCATCAGACCTACCCACTAGGGTTACCTTCAGGAAAGAAATTTTGAAATCGCTCACCATGAGTTTTTGCTTGATGGAACTAGTATTATTTCTCACATGTATCTCTATGATCTTTACAACTCTATTGTGTGTTGACTTTTCAAGCTAACATTTATTTTGCGTTAACTGTGCTCCATGACCTGGGCTAAGTGCTCTAGGAGAGCTCTCTGGCCCAGACATCATTCCTACCCTACATTATGGACCAGCACTCAAGTCTCCGGTAAAGTCACCTGCTCAAGGCGAGGGGAAAATGGCAGCCAAATAGGCAGGCCTGTCAAGCACCTTGTCCCAGGGCCAGACTGGAAATACAACTACATTGAGGAAAATTCACCTGGAATTACCAACTGAAGTCCAAATGAGGAGGAGACTTATAGCAAGGAAGGACAGAAAACACTTGGAGGGCACAAGAGGAGCTGACCCTGCTTCCGGGTCAGCAAGCGTATAGGTCATTCATATGCATCCAAGCCTAAAGGGCCATTTTTTCCTGGGAGGAGCTAGTCATTCCCAGCAGCCACAGGGCAGGAGAAGGAGAAAACCCACCCTGGGTGATACAGCCTGCCCCACCCTCAGGAGCCCTGCCTGCCACACCCTGCATTTTGACCTTTTCAGAGGAAGCAAAAGCAGAGGCTAAGCCTACAGGTTGGAACAGTCTCAGCAGCCCTCAGTGCCGGGTTGGGGGAGGGGCTGTCTGCCCCACTATCCTGGGCACCAACTGGTACTTTCCCTGCAGGGAGAGCTGATGGAAACCCCAGGGTCCCAGCTGACCATGCTGGTCGCCATACAAGGACCTCTGCCCAGCTGAGGGCAGAGTAATACTTTGGGCCACTCACGGAGGAGCAGCTCTGGGTCAGGGAAACACACCCACCACTTTCCCTGAAACCTAACAGCACCTAGCCTGCCTAAAGCCCTGTCAGAAACAGACTTTTGAGTCATTAAGATTGACAGCTGGCTGGCAGGCAAAGGCAGGCAGAGGCGGAGCCTGGAGCACCAGGGGAAATTTGCTGACCAGCCCTGGGCACCTGCTGCTAAAAACCTGCAGATTGGCCCCTCCTGCTGGCAGCTGAGTCCTGTGGAGACAGATACAAACTGGATGGCTCAGAGCTTAAAGCAGGTTGCTGAGAGCCAAAGGAGGTGTCTGACCGTGGTTAGCACCTCAGGACCTCCAAGGAAGACCAGAATTGGCAGACAGAACAGTCGGCCAAGGGAGCTCCCATGGGCACCACACTCAGCTGAAAGGAATGCTACTTCACCTTATTTTCTCCTCTCTCTCTTTTTTCTTTTCCTTTTTAAAATTTTTTACTTTTATTTCTTTTTTCCTTTTTTATCTTCTTTATCTATCTGCTTTATTGATTTGTTATTATTCTAGTCTCCATTGTTTCATTCATATATCCAATTTTCCTCTTCCCTTTTCCTACACAATCTTTTTATTTCTTTTTCTTTTCTTTCTGCCCTCTTATCTATTTTCCTTTCCTTATTTTTTTAAAAATATATTTTTAAAAAATATATTTCTTTATTGAGTTATAAAAGAGGAAGGGAGAGGGAGAGAGCAATAGAAACATCAATGATGAGAGAGAATCATTGATCAGCTGCCTCCTGCATAGCCCCTACTAGGGATCAAACCTGCAACCCGGGCATGTGCCCTTGACTGGAATCAAACCAGGGTCCCTTCAGTCCACAGTCTGACACTCTATTCACTGAGCTAAATCAGCTGGGGCTTCCTTTTCTTATTTTGAGTCTATCTGCTTTCTCTTCTATTTTCCTTTTCAATTTTTTTTTTTTTTACTTTTCTTCCTCCTTTATTTTAAACAATTTTTCTTCCCCTATTCTTCTGATTCTTTATTCTAATTTTCTTTATTTCAGCTCTGCACCTACATATTCCTTTTTCCTCCCCCACTTTTTTCTTGGTCTTTTTTATTTGTTTTTTGTTTGTGGGGGGTGTTTTTTTTGTTTGTTTGGTTTGTTGTTTTATTATTTTTCTCCTCACATTTTTCTCTTCTATCATTCTTGCTCTCTTTTCTCTTTCTTAATTCTCTCTTCTCTGGTGGTTGCTTTTGTTGTTGCTGTAGGGGTCTGATGTATGTTTTAATTTTGTTTCTTTTGTTTTGCATTTTGTTGTGTTGTATTTTGTCTTGTTCTGTCAGCACCTCCACAACAGCTCACTTGACATAGTCAGGGTGAGCCATATAGTCAGCCAGCCTGAGAGGAGATTCCATCCATGAATGAGATAACAACATTCAAGACACAACTACACTAGAAGAATCCAAAATAACTCAAGCAAGAGACTTTCCTTGGGCACCCAGCTCAGGATATCTAAGAAACTGCACCACTGGGTCCCATAAAACACCTACTACATAAGACCACCCTACAAAGTTTTAGAAGAATAGCAGTTTGATCTAATACATAGAAACAAATACAAAGGGACAGCAAAATTGGGGAGACAAAAAAACAATTCCCAAGTGAAAAAAAAGGGAAGAGTCACAAGCAAAGAAACTAAAGGAAATGGAGGCAAGCAATATGTCAGGTAAAGAATTATAAGGAAATTAATGAAAATATTAAGGGACTTAATGAGAGCTGCACCAACATGAAAAGAGAGGTTGAAAGAATAAACAAGAATCAATTGGAAATGAAGAAAAACATAGATGAAATAAATCTTGGAAGGATTCAACAGTATACCAGAAGAAGCTGAGGACAAAATCAGTGAATTAGAAGACAAGGCAGAAAAAAACACCCATTTAGAGCAGCAAATGGGGAAAAAATTAAAAAGCAGGAGGAGAGTTTAAGGGAGCTTTGGGACATGAAACAACAGTATTCATATCAGACAGGTCCCAGAAGGAGAAGAATGCAAGCAAGGAAAAGAGAACCTATTTGAAGAAATAATGGCAGAAAATTTCCCTATCCTGGTGAAAGAAAAAGTCACTCAAATTCAGAAAACAGAGAGTCCCAGCAAAGTTGGACCCAAAAAGATCCACACCTATGCACATAATAATTAAAATGGCAAGCATTAAAGACAAAGAAAGAATCTCAAAGGCTGTGAGGGACAGAAAGTTAATTACAAGGGAACTCCCAATAGACTTTCAACTAATTTCTCAATAGAAACATTTCAGACCAGAAGGGAGTGGGATGAAGTATACAAAGTAATGAAAACCAAGGGCCTGAACTCAAAACTACTGGATCCAGCAAGTCTATGATTCAAAATCAAAGTAAAATAAAGATCTTCCCAGAACAAAAGAAAAGGCTAAAAGAATGTACTACCACCAAACCAGCACTGCAATAAATGCTAAAGGGACTGGTATAAAAAGAAGAAATAAATAGAAAGAGAAGAACACAAGCATAAAGAGTAAGAATGACAACAAATAAGTACCTATCAATAATAACCTTAAATGTAAATGGTTTAAATGCTCCAATCAAAAAGCATAGAGTAGCTGAATAGATGATAAAACATAGCCTATATCAGTGATGGCGAACCTATGACACGCGTGTCAGCACTGACACACGTAGCCATTTTTGATGACACGCGGCCGCTAAGGCGGCCGCATGCCGAGGATGAAATATTTTCTGCTCCTGAGGATGAAACATTTGTGAAATAATGTTTTTTCCTCAAAGTGACACACTACCTGAGTTATGCTCAGTTTTTTGGCAAAGTTTGACACACCAAGCTCAAAAGGTTGCCCATCGCTGGCCTATATAATGCTGTCTACAAGAAACTCACCTCAGAACAAAAGAATCACACAAAATGAAAGTGAAGGGATGGGGAAAAAAAATTCCAGGAAAAAACAATCTGGGGTAGCAATAGTTATATCTGACAAAATTGACCTTAAAGTGAAGGCCATAACAAGAGACAGTGGAAGACACTTCATAATACTAAAGGGATTGATACAACAAGAGGATATAACTCCGGTAAACATATATGCACCAAATATAGGAGCATCCAAATATATATATAAACTTCTGGAGGATTTTTTAAAAGAGAGATGGACAGCAATACAATCATAGTAGGAGACATCAACATCCCACTGACATCAATGGATAGATCTTCTAGACAAAAAATCAACCAGGAAACAGCAATCCTAAAAGACACACTAGATCGGATGGAATTAATTGGCATTTACAGAACATTTCACCCCAAAGCTACAGAATATGCATTCTTCTCAAGTGCACATGGGATATTTTCAAAGAGAGACCACATGTCAGGACAAAAACTAAGTCTCTACAAGTCAAGAAGATTGAAATCATATCAAGCATATTCTCAGATCTCAATGGCATGAAATTAGAAATGAACTCCAATACTCAGAAATCTTCAAACACATAGAGGCTAAATAGCATGTTATTAAACAATGAATGGGTTACCAAAGAGATCAAGAAAGAAATGAGAAACTTCCTGGAAACAAATTAAAATGAATACACAACCCAAAATCTGTGGTTCACAGCAACAGCAGTCCTGAGAGGGAAGTTCATAGCACTACAGGCCTACCTCAAACAACAAGAAAAACTAATAAGCTATCTAACCCTACAACTTGAAGAGAACAACAAGAAAAGCCCAGAGTAAGTAGAAGGAAGAAAATAATGAATATCAGAGTGAAAATAATGACAGAGACTAAAATATAAAAATAAAAAAGATCAACAAAACCAAGGTCTAGTTCTTTGAAAAGATAAACAAAATTGATGAACCTTTAGCCAGACTCATAAAGAAACAAAGAGAGAGGACCCAAATAAACAAAATCAGAAATAAAAGAGGTGAAGTAACAACTGACCCCACAGAAATATAAAGGATCATAAAAAAAAAAAAATACTATGAACAACCATGTTTCAACAAACTGGGCAACCTAGACAAAATGGACATATTCTTAGCAAAATATAATTTTCCAAAACTCAATCAGGAAGAATCAGAAAACTTGAATAAGCTGATAACTAGTGATGAAATTGAAGCAGTAATAAAAACAAACAAACAAATAAACAAAAAACTCCCAGCAAACAAGAGCCCTGGTTCAGATGGCTTCATAGGGGAGTTTTACCAAACATTCAAAGAAAACTAATACCTATCCTCCTTAAACTATTCCAAAAAATCAAAAAGGAAGGAACACCTTTTCATGAGGCAGGCATTAGCCTAATTCAAATAACAGATAAAGACACTAAAAGAAAGAGAATTATAGGCCAATATCTCTGATGAAATTAAAGGCTAAGATCCTCAACAAAATATTAGTAAACAGGATCCAGCAATACATTAAAAAGATCATACATGATGACCAAGTGGGATTTATTCCAGGGATGCAAGGCTGGTATAATATTCCCAAATCAATAAATGTGATACATCACATAAACAAATTGGAAGACAAAAATCACAGATCATGTCAATTGACACAGAAAAAGCATTTGACATAATCTAGCATCCTTTTTTGGTAAGTGGTAATAGAGGGATCATACCTCAATATAATAAAGGCCTTATATGATAAACCTACAGCCAACATCATACTCAATGAGAATAAACTAAAACCATTTCCCCTAAGAACAGGAATAAGACAGGGATATCCACTTTCACTATAGAACTGGAAGTCCTAGCCACAGCAATCAGACAAGAAGAAATGAAAGGTTTCCAAATTGGAAAGGAGGAAGTGAAAGTCTCATTATCACAGATGACATGATATTGTACAAAGAAAACCTTAAAGACTCCATCAAAAAATTACTAGATTTAATAAATGAATTCAGCAATGCAGCAGGATACAAAATTAGTACCCAGAAACCTATGGTAGTTTTATACACTAATAAGAACTCTCAGGATGAACAACATAGACTGATGAACAAGAACAGAACCAGAAACAAGGAGGCATCGATCGGACTATCGGGCCTCAGAGGGAGGATAGGGGAGGGTGGGGGGAGGGTGGAGAGATCAACCAAAGGACTTGCGTGCATGCATATGAGCCTAACCAATGGTTAAGTTCAACAGGGGGTTGGGGCATCCATGGGGAGGGGTGTGGGATGGGAATGGGGGGATGAGGACAAATATGTGACACCTTAATCAATAAAAAAATTTTAAAAAAAGAACTCTCAGAAAAAGAAACTAAACAATCCCATTTACTATTGCAACAAAAAAATTAAGATACTTAGGAATAAACTTAATGAAGGAGGCAAAAGACCTATACTCAGAAAACTATAGGACGTTGAAAAAAGAGATAGAGGAAGACATAAAATAATGGAAGAAAACACCATGTTCATGGATTAATAGAGTCAACATCATTGAAATGTCAAAGCAATCTATAGATTCAATGCAATCCCTATTAAAATACCAATGGCATATTTCACAAATCTGGAACAAACTCTCCAAAAGTTTATATGGAATCAAAAAAGAACCTGAATAGCCACAGCAATCTTGAGAAAAAAGAACAAAGTTGGAGGAATCACAATACCAGACATCAATTTATACTACAAAGCCTCTGTACTCAAAACAGCGTGGTACTGGCACAAGAACAGGCAAATAGAATAGAACAGAGACCCCAGAAATTTACCTAAGCCATTACACTCAATATTTGACAAAGGAGGCAAGAGCATACAATGTAGTAAAGATAGTCTCTTCAATAAATGGTGTTGGGAAAACTTGACAGGTACTTGCAAATAAAATGAAACTAGACCACCAACTTACACCATACACAAGAATAAACTCAAAATGAATAAAAGACCTAAATGTAAGCTGTGAGATCATAAAAATCTTAGAAAAAAACCATAGGCAGCAAAATCTCAGATATCTCTCGTAGATACATCTACTAGAGCAAAGGAAACAAAGGAGAAAATAAACAAATGGGACTACATCAAAATAAAAAGCTTCTGCACAGCAAAAGAAACCATCAACAAAGTGAAAAGAGAGCCCACGGCATGGGAGAACATATTTGCCAATGATATATCCAATAAGGGTTTAATTTCCAAAATATATAAGGAACTCATACAACTTAACAAAAGGATTAAAACAATTTAATTAAAAATGAGCAAAAAGCCTAAATAGACACTTCTCCAAAATGAACATACAGAAAGCTAAGAGACATGAAAAAATGCTCAAAGTCACAAATCATCTGAGAGATGCAAATTAAATATCACTTCACTCCTGTCTGAATGGCAAACATTAACAAATCAACGAAAGACAAGTGTTGATGAGGATGTGGAGAAAAGGAAACCCTAATACACTGCTGGTGGGAATGCAGCCACTGTGGAGGACAGTCTGGAGTTTCCTCAAAAAATTAAAAATGGATCTCCTATTTGACCTAGTGTTCTCACTTCTAGGAATATATCCTAAGAAACCTGAAATACCAATCAGAAAGAACATATGCGCCCTTATGTTCATAGCAGTGTAATTTATGTTCTTAGCACAATAGCTAAGGTTTGGAAACAGCCCACGTGCCCATCATTGAATGAGTGGATAAAAAGCTGTGATACATTTACACAATGGAATACTAAGAGGCAGTAAAAAAGAAGGAGCTCTTACCCTTTGAGACAGCATGGAGGGACCTGGAGAGCTTTATGCTAAGTGCAATAAGCCAATCAGAGAAAGACAAGTATCACATGATCTCACTCATATGTGGAATCTAATGAACAAAATAAACTGATAAACAAAATAGATACACTGACATAGAACCATGAACAGACTGATGAATTTCAGAGGGAAGGTGGGAGTGGGGGATTTGGAGGTGAGAGATTAACTGGGGAACTTATATGCATACTAGAGGCCCGGTGCACAAAATTCGTGGGGGATCGGGCCTAAACCAGCAGTCGGACAGCCTTCTCACAATCCGGGACTGCTGGCCCCCAACTGATCACCTGCTTGCTTGCCTGATTGCCCCTAACCACTTCTGCCTGCCAGCCTGATCACCCCCTAACCACTCCCCTGCCAGCCTGATGGATGCCTAACTTCTCCCCTGCCGACCCGATTGCCCCCAACTGCCCTCCCCTGCAGGCCTGGTCCCCCCCAACTACCCTCCCCTGCAGGCCTGGTCCCCCCCCAACTGCTCACCCCTGCAGGCCTGGTCCCCCCCAACTACCCTCCCCTGCAGGCCTGGTCCCCCCCAACTGCCCTCCCCTGCAGGCCTGGTCCCCCCCAACTACCCTCCCCTGCAGGCCTGGTCCCCCCCAACTGCTTGCCCCTGCCAGCCTGGTCGCCCCTAACTGCCCTCCCCTGCTGGTCCGATCGCCCACAACTGCCCTCTCCTGCCGGCCATCTTGTGGCGGCCATCTTGTGACCACATGGGGGTGGCCATCTTGTGACCTCATGGGGGCAGCCATCTTGTGCGAGGGTGTGATGGTCAATTTCCATATTACCTCTTTATTATATAGGATTATATAGGATATGCATAGCCCATGGACACAGACAATAGGGTGGCAAAGGCTTGGGAGGGGCAGATGCAGGGAGAAGGGGGAGTCAATGAGGGGGGAAAAACACAAAACGGACATTTGTAATACTTTCAACAATAAAGTTTAAAATAGAAATTAATTTTAAAAATAGTCACAGGGATGTGAAGCACAGCATAGGAAATATAGTAAAAAATATTGCAGTAACTATGTAGGGGGGTCACTTTGGAAGGGGGTTCTCTTTGGAAAGTATATGATTGTCTAACCACTATGCTGTACACCTGAAACTAAAACAAAATAATATTGAATGTAAACTGTAATTGAAAAATAAAATTTTTAAAAATTTCAACAAAAAATAAATAAAATAAACTTGAAACTTAAGTAGTAATCATGAAACTTCATATTCACATGCAAATCAAGGTCATAAGTGGGTCAGGTTATTCTTATATTATTTTTCTTAAAAGGATAGCATCAAAAATTGTGTTCTTAAATACCATGTTACACTGTAATTATTTTTTTTTTTTTTGTCTATAGCACAGAGATACCAGTACAAGTAAACTTTCCAAGAATGTTGACCAAAATATTTATAGTAAAAATGTCTGAGGATGCCTGGCTGGCATGGCTCAGTGGTAGAGCATTGACTTATGAACCAGAAGGTCATGGTTTGATTCCTGGTCAGGGCACATGCCTGGGTGCGGGCTCAATCACCAGTCAGGCGTGCAGGAGGTGGCCAATGGAAGATACTCTCACATCACTGATGTTTCTATCTTTCTCTCCCTTCCTCTCTGAAATCAATAAAAATATATTTTAAAAAGTAAAAATGTCTGAGGGCAATGTGAGGTTAAAAAAGAAGTATTGAGTAAATTATCCCACATGTGGTTGAACATTGCTGCTTATGTTCTACATAATTAAGACTAGAATGGCATCCTGTGCAGTTCCAGTTGCATGCCTACATTCAGATGTCAATGCTACAAATTTCTAATTTGGTGACCATGAGCAAGATGACGCTGTGCCTTAGTTTTCTTCTTGGGTAGAGTAATACAGACCACTCAGAACTTGATGAGAAGACCAATTACAATGTGCAACATGTTAGATAGAGTCCTAGCACTGTTTTAATTGTTTTCCGTTTAAAAATAATTGGTATTTTAAAATTTGGATGTAAAATAATAGTTTTGGGTTACATGGCATATGTGGATGGTTAACCTCATGGGATAACAATTCATAATATTGTCATTTTGCCAATTGTAGGTCATTGGAGTAGAAGTTCATCTGTTGTAACCACCCGCCCCCTCCCCCCCCCGAAAGAAACTTATTACAGTGAATGGTGTTTAAAAATTAGAGTATTTTAAATTTATTGTGTCGATCATTTCGTAATATATACAAACACAGAATCAACATGTTGTACACTTGAAACTGCTATGTCACTTACAGCTCAATAAAAATAAAAATAAGTAGAGTATTAAAAAAAAAAAGTCACCTTCTGGAAGATGTACAGCCAGTCGGGTGGGACAGAGAGAGGAGTGGAATTCAGGCTGCGGTCCAGAGCCAGACTCTCAATGCCATCCTGTATCCTTTTGTCTCATAGTCATCCCGTGTCAGCTCACAGACATGCCATTACTCAAAACATGGAAGACCTGAATCTATTTGGAGAAAAGTCTGTAATAAATACTAACATGTACAATTAGAGGACAGTCCAATCCTGTTTAAACATTTACAAGTGTTTACATTAGAAGAAATCTCAATATTGTAATACAGAAATGGACAAAGTGACCTCATTCCATAGAATTAAAAACAAGGGGAGGGGACCACGTGGAGTCAGGAGAGCTTTTACATTTTCTAAGCACTGGTTCCGAGCTCCGAGTCTTCAACAGCGGGGTCTGGGACAGGCACTGGAGATTACACAATTCATAGTACAAATAAGAGGAGTTGGAACCAGCATATCTTGGCCGAGTTGTTTGTTTCCTTTCTTTCTTTCTTTCTTTCTTTCTTTCTTTCTTTCTTTCTTTCTTTCTTTCTTTCTTTCTTTCTTTCTTTCTTCCTTCCTTCCTTCCTTCCTTTCTTTCTTTCTTTCTTTCTTTCTTTCTTTCTTTCTTTCTTTCTTTCTTTTTCTATTTTTTCTTACAGCTGCTTCCAAGAAAAATTAAAATGCTGGCTCAGCTACTCAGGAAGGGACACACTGTCAGAACAGATTAAGAAGCAGCAGCCTGAGACACTGATAAGACTTACACCGACACTGGCATTTTTTTTTTTTTTTTTTTTTTTGCTGTAACTGGAAAAATGCCACAGTTTATAAAGTGAGTTTGAAGAAGTAATGAGTTTTTTTTGCCCTTGAAATACTTTTTTGATGAAAAAAGCTAAAATTCAACTGTTATGATGTAATGGAGTCTCTGTGGAAGGCCTGACAGATTGCTGGGAGTTAGTGAGGGACCTCAGGCGTTGCTGTGACTGCTCGTCCCGGGGTTGGCGTCTTCTGAAAGCAGGGCTGTCCCGTGACCTTGCTCTCATGACGAGCTCATGCACTGAGTGCGAGCACCTGTCCAAGGCCGAGGAGGCATTGGGAATGGCCTGATCACCAACAGATACCGAGTGGATACCTACATAAGACAAGCAAAGCCTGGAGACTTGGATGCAAAATTAGAAATCAGGAATATGGTCCATGATATTGTGACAACTATGCATGGTGTCAGATGGGTACGAGAGTTACCAGTGATCACTTCATAAGTTACATAAGTGTCTAACCACTGGGTTGCACACCTGACACTAATATAATATTGTATGTCAGCTGTAATTGAAAAATAAAGAAAACGTAACTAGAAAGACACAGTTCCTGCCCTTGAGTCAGAGTCTGGAGGGCAGTTGGACATGCAGTAATCAGAAGCGAGGCTCAGCTGGTGGGCACAGATGGCCTTCACCCATCCACAGCTGGGCCCCCATCAGGTTAGCACCTTGCCAAAATGGCAGCCCATGTTTTTAACGTCACCCTGCAGTGTACCATGGCATGTCCTCTATCTAAAGCACCTGGGTGATGCCAGAGAAAGAGAGAAAAGACACTCGTCCCATCTTAAGTGGAAAGGGAAGTGGGAGTGCCTCGAGGGTCTGTGGTGCTCCGTCCTAGTATGCCCGCCTACAGTGACAGTGACAAAGACCCAGACTTCTGAGGTTGGGAGTGATCCCAGAAGTCAGCTAGGATCTTCATCTACAGGAGAAGGATGGAATCGCAAAATGCTTCCCTGACTCCCCACAATCACCCACCTAGTGACAGTAGGTGTGCTCTTTAAAAGGTGAGCTCAGGGTGGTTGGTTAATTTCGGCCAAATGCTATGTGTCCTCTTTGGGTATGTGTCCCTGTGGAAAGCAATATTAGAGAAATGATGGCTTGCTTCTTGTTCTTCTCTCAGCTGATAAAAATGATGTGGTTAGTGTACTGTTCACTGGTAATTTTTAAAAGAGGGTATAATTATGAATGCCATATAAATAGTCAATGAACATGTCTCAAAGATATTATTTGACTCATTAATTCTTGAGGAAAATGGAAGATGTTATAATTCTTTAGAAAGATAATCCAAACAACAGAGATAGAGAAATGGATGACTGATAGACTTACATATGATAGATAGATGATAGATAGATAGATAGATAGATAGATAGATAGATAGATAGATAGATAGATGGATGATAGAATATGCAAAGTGTCCCCTCAGGAGTTTGACTAACTGGGAGTTTGATCGCTCGCTATGATGTGCACTGACCACCGGGGGTGGTGCGGAACAAAGGAAGGTCCCGGCCTGCAGCTGGCAGCCAGGGAAGGGAGGCCCTGGCCAGCAGCCAGTAGCCACTAGAGACCCTACCCATGTGCGAATTTTGTGCACTGGGCCTCTAGTAGGTAGATAATTTATAGAGATAGATGATAGATGATGATAGATAGATAGATAGATAGATAGATAGATAGATAGATAGATGATAGATAGATGATAGGTAGAATAGGTAGATATAGGTAGATAATTTATAGATATAGATAGATAGATATGTTAAAATGATGGATTTGCTTAAAATATGAAAAAGTTGGCCAATATTAATAGGACAATAACCAACTGCATCTCCAGTGGACATAATGTTTTCTTTCCGTGAAAAATAATCATCTCTACTACTTCTAAAATGGTAAAATAGCTTTAGATCTAAAATATACTACCCAGAAGTGTGTGTCATTGCCTAATTTTCCATTGAGGACATCCAAAAATCTTTTTTGTCCATTTCTAAGTCTTTTACAATTTTTTTTCTGATAGTATCATGTTAATGCATATATTAAAACACTATAAAATATTACTTATATAGATTTATCCACAAGTATGTTTCTGGGTATCCTACTAAATGTGCTGATTGTTCATCAACATTGCCTTAGAATGACATGATCTATAATGCAGAACAGTCTCTCCCAAATTTGTTCATAAGATTTCATCCAGGTTGTTTCTTAACTTTCACATTTCCAGGTCTTTCCTTGGGAATTCTCCTTCAGAATGTGTAGAAAGGAATCTGGACATAAACATTTTGAATAAGCACCATACATAATTTTTATGATCAGGCAAGTTGGGGATTGTTTAATTAAAGCAAGGTTGGCCCTGGCCTGTTTTGCTCAGTGGTTAGAGTATAGGCCTATGGACTGAAGGGTCACAGGTTCGATTCTGGTCGAGGGTACCTGCCTCAGTTATAGGCTTGATCCTCAGCCCTGATCAGGGCATGTGTGGGAGGCAGCAAATTGTTTCTTCCTCTCCCTTCCACTCTCTCTAAAAATATCAATGGAAAAAAATGAAAAAAAAAATCCTTGGGTGAGGATTAACAAAATAAATTAATAAAAGCAAGGTTGAAAAGAATACAGTGAAATATAGTTTTGAGTTCCCTTAATTAAACAATCTATAACTAAACTTTTATCTAATCAAGAGGCTTATCAAGTCTTTTTTTAGAAGAGTGTTTAAATTCATGATACTTATTGTCTCCCAGGTCATCTAAGTATTTTCCAGAGTAAAAGTATTAATTGCATCTGAAGCCCCTCCCTTTTCACTTTCTAAGGTCCCTGTGATATCAATGTACTTTCATCACATTATATTGTACTAGAGGCCCGGTGCATGAAATTCATGCACTGGGGGTGGGGGTGGGGTCCTCAGCCTGGCCTGCACACTCTCGCAGTCCGGGAGCTCTGAGGGGATGTCTGATGTGGGGAGCAGGCTAAGCCAGCAGTCGGACTTCCTTAGTGCTGCCTTGAAGGCAGGAGAGGCTCCTGCCACTGCGGCTGCACTTGCCAGCCATAAGCCTGGCTCAGGGCTTCTGACTGAGTGGTATTCACCCTGTGGGAGCACACCAGTCACCAGGGGGCAGCTCCTACATTGAGTTTCTGCCCTTTGGTGTTCAGTGCGTGTCATCTCTGGTGGTCAGTGCGTGTCATAGTGACCAGTCGTTCTGCAGTTTGGTCGATTTGCATATTAGCCTTTTATTATATAGGATATTGGAATACAGGATGTGGGGGTTCTTTTTGCAAATAAAATATAGAGAAATGATTCTATGAGGTGGAGAAAGTTGAACATAAATCATCTTGTTGCTAAGAAGGTATCAAAATTGTGAAATTAATGAATTTAGTGTGGTAGCAAACATATTTCAAACATATGATTCACTGGTACAGACCAAAGAAAATTCACTGGGAATAGAGAGGGATGGGAAAATTTTTCATCAATGATAGGTACTTGTTCTTTAGCTCATGTTCCTTTAAAGAAAATGTGAATATGGCTTCCACTTTCTCCTTCTTAAGAACTTTAAGCAAAAATCTAGAAGGACAAATGAGAGTTAATAAATGTCTGGAATTCTTTAAAAGAACTAACAATGTAAATGGCATTAAAATGAGTATCCTAAGAGTACCTTGTCTTTGGAAATGTCCTCAAAATACCCTAAAAGTTTTCGGGGGCAGGCAAAATGACATTGGTAGAGGCAGCCATTATGAAAAGACATTTTGCATGGACACAGACTATATTCAGTGAAGGCCTGAGGAGCAGCATGGAGTGGGGTAGAGGGGGACCAAGTGGGGGAGACATTTTGAAAAGCTTAAGTAAGAAAAATGTTAATGGGAATAATGGAGAAACTTCAGATTGAGTATATTATTGTGTTAAATAAATCAGTTAGTTTCAGAGTTCCTACTATGTGTCCAGCCTATTGTTAAATGTTGGACATAAAAAGGAAAATTGGACAGATCCTATTTCTTTCAAATGGGTAACAGATAATCCTATCTAATAAAACAGTAATATGCAAATTGATCGTCACAACAAGACACAAGATAGCTGCCCCCATGTGGACACAAGATGGCCACCACAAGATGGCCACCACAAGATGGCTTGCAGGGGAGGGAAGTTGTGGGAAGTTAGGGGTGACCAGGCCAGCAGAGGAGGGCAGTTGGGGGTGACCAGGCCGGCAGAGGAGGGCAGTTGGGGGGACCAGGCCTGCAGGGGAGGACAGTTGGGGGGGACTCAGGCCTGCAGGGGAGGGCAGTAGGGAGCCAGCAGTCCTGGATTGTGAGAGGGATGTCCGACTACCCATTTAGGACAGAACTGTGGGATCAGGCCTAAACGGGTGGTCGGACATCCCTCAAGGGGTCCCAGATTGGGTGCAGGCTGGGCTGAGGGACACCCCCCCCATGCACAAATTTTGTGCACCGGGCCTCTAGTTATACAAATAATTATCACACTGTGAAACTGGCATTAGTCTGGGGGCTTGCACAAATTCCCCTGACAGCGCTGATGGAAACGGGACAAAGAAAGGTTAGGTGAGGCATTTAAATTCATGCAAAGTTATTGACGAATTTATATGTCAACAAATCAATAGTGACATTGGTTTAGTTGGGGGCGGAGCTGGAGGGTGGCAGCAGTTGCCAGACATGCATCACATTAGAAAGACAAAAAGAAACCAGAAAATTCTCTTCCAAGACATAGTGGGGGGAAATATCCATAACTTCCTTCTGGTACAATGTGCTTGCTAGGAATTTATTTTTCCCTTGTAATTAAAATCACACACATACTCAAGTCCTTTGAGTTTTGTGAGCATATTATATATTCAAGACATCAACTGAGCATGGTATTGTCAAGAGTGTGATTATAAGGAAAAGTTTAAACGGAAGTGGGTGTTTCAGACATGGGAAGGCTGGATAGAAGGTTGAAAAACACCGTTTTCCTACTTGCAAAAACTCTGAACTTTTTTTTTTAAGTTTTAATTCATTACTTTATTTTGAAGAAAAGTGCTGCTGAAAGTTATCATATACTTTGGGAATCTTAAGCTGAACATGCTCCATCTCAAGATATTTGTGAACACTGGTTTAAACGCTTTAAAAGTGATGATTTCTATGTGAAAGACAAAGAACGTCCAGGTCAACCAAAAAAATTTGAAGACCAACAATTACGTGTCAAACTCAAAAACAACTTGCAGTAAGATTAAACGTTACTCAGCAAACAATTTCCGATTGTTTACAAGCAATGGAAGGATTTTATTTTTATTTTTGTTTTGTTTTGTTTTTTGTGAGAACATTCATTTGGAAAATCATAGAGGTGGAAGAAGTAATATGTAAAAGAAATGGGCTTAGGAAGCAAGCAATAGAGGCATAGGAAGGGCCATAGGAGGTTGGGAGTGAGGAAGGTAAGGGTAATGTCCTTGGGGGGGGTTGGGGGATGGAGAAGGGGAAGGGAAAGGTGAAGGGGAAGGGAAAGGGAAAGCATGGGTGTGCTCCCTGGAGGGAGAGTGCACTGGGTCCTCCTCCTAAAGGTTTTAAGGGTAGAGATTTTAGGGGAGGTCCCTAGGGAAGATCTCATTATAATATTCAGCAGTTTTCCAGGTGTGTCCTTTCAGGGTCTAGGTCTCCATTGATTGATTGGTCAGCTCCAGGGCAGGGAGTCACTATTCAATGCAGCTGGTCCTGAGGTAAGCCTTGGTGTTACTTGTCTGGTTTTGCTGCTTTTCTGGACTTGGAGCTTTTTATTCTTCTTCCTCCTCTTCTTAAAGAATACCTTTCAGCATTTCACATACTACTAGTTTGGTGGTGATGAACTCCTTTAGCTTTTTCTTATCTGTGAAGCTCTTTATCTGACCTTTAATTCTGAATGATAATTTTGCTGGGTAGAGTAATCTTGGTTGTAGGTTCTTGCTATTCATCATTTTGAATATTTCTTGCCACTCCCGTCTGGCCTGCATAGTATCTGTTGAGAAATCAGCTGACAATCATATGGGTGCTCCCTTGTAGGTAATTAACTGTTTTTCTCTTGCTGCTTTTAATATTCTATCTTTGTCTTTTGCTCTTGGCATTTTAATTATGATGTGTCTTGGTATGGTCCTCTTTGGATTCCTTTGGTTTGCAGTTCTGTGCGCTTCCTGGACTTGTAAGTCTATTTCTTTCACCAGATGGGGGAAGTTTTCTGTCATTATTTCTTCAAATAGGTTTTCAGTGTCTTGCTCTCTCTCTTCTTCTGGCACCCCCATAATTCGGATGTTGGTACGCTTGATGTTGTCCCAGAGGCTCCTTACACTATCTTCAAATTTTTGGATTATTTTTCCTTTTTGCTTTTCCAGTTGAGTGTTTTTTGCTTCTTTGTATTTCAAGTCTTTGACTTGATTCTTGTGGTCCTCTATTCTGCAGTTAGGTCTCTGTATAATATTTTTTTATTTCAGTCAGTGTATGTTTAATTTCTAGTTGGTCCGTTTTCATATCCTCGAGGGTCTCACTAAATTTATCGGCCTTTTCTAGGAAATTCTTGAAAAACCTTATAACCGTGGTTTTAACACTATCCAGTTGTTTGCTTTCCTCCATTTCTTTCATTTGTGATCTGTTTCTTTGTCTCTGCATTTTGGCTGCTTCCCTGAGTTGGTAAAGTAGCTTTGTGGTGCTAGGTGTCCTATAGGGCCCAGTGGCTCAGCCTCCCCAAGTTACCTGAGGTGGACACTCCTGGTGTACCCCTTTGTGGACTGTGTGCTCAGCCTTGTTGTAGTTAAGTCTTGATTGTTGTTGGTATCACTGGGAGGAATTGACCTCCAGGCCAACTGGCTGTGAGGATCAGCTGTGTCTACGATGGGTGAACTTCTGTGCTGGAGACACACTCATGAGACAAGACTTGCAAAATTGCAAAAGCCTCTGTGCTCAGCTTGGATGGGGCAGAGTCTCAGGGCTGAGCAGACAGCCTTGGCTTCCCATCAGCCCTGCCCTATGAAGCCCCTGGGTCTCAGTGTCCCTCGGTAATCGCTGCAAGCACCTCTGAGAGAAAGCCGCCCTCGAGTTTCGCCCACTGCCAGACAGTGCAGTTTCTCCCCGAATGAGTCTGGGTTCCCAGAAACTCACCAGGAACTGGAGTTCGGCGCAGTTGGGAGCTTCCATCTCCCTCCCGCTTTAGAAAGCCAGCTGCGCACTCAGCCGCCCATGCACTCAGCCGCCCGTCATCTCCACGTGCGTGTGTCTTTGTACCTCAGTCTTTTGCAGCTCCTCTGATTCTCAATGTGCTTTCCTCTTTCCTTCTAATTGTAGAATTTCCACTCAGCCAGCTTTCCTGTGGTTCTGGATGGTGTCCGTTTTGTCTTTTAGTTGTAGTTTTGATATTGTTGTGCGAGGTAGCAGTCTAGGTGTTTACCTATGCTGCCATCTTGGTTTCTCCCCAAACTCTGAACTTTTGAGCTTCCCCAAATACATGTGTGTGTGTCTGTGTGTGTAGGCAGATCTATTTCAGTAGGATTTTAAAACAATTTTTTAAAATCATGCTCTCTCTGTGTTGCTGCGCTGCAAACATGGAGCAGCCCCTTAGGATCGTGTGTCCAAAGCTGCAGCAGAAGCACTGACTAGCAGCGCTGTTTACGCCACCCTCTCCCCATTCCTCTACGGGGAGCCACCATCTCTGAGCCTGGGTCACCTCTAGGGACTGGAACTGGGGGTGGGGGCCCGGGAACCTGGCTCCTCCGGAAAACTTTGCTGCGGGTGGGAGCGAGGGCTCTAGTCCTGGTGCATGGGAACGTGCCACCAGCCAGCCGCCTCCACCTGGTGCTTGGCTGTGGCCCTACCTCTCCGGGCACAAGGTGCAGGCTCCGTGTGCACAGCCAGTGGGCGGGGCCGGTGGCATGGGGCGGGGCTGAGGGTGGGGGCTCAGCTGGGTATATAAGGCCGGTGGTGCCGGTTTAACTTCTGACTTGGGGTTATTTATTTGGGGAGCACACGAACCTCACAGGCTGGTGGAGATGGTAGTGGTGGTGGTGGTGGCTGCAGAGGCTGCCACAGATGGTGATTTTTTTTAAAAAGGCAGCAGTGAGTGATGGGAGCATCATGGCTCCTGGCACAGGCTGGAGTGCTGAGAGAAAGGGGAGCATCCGGGACCCAGCAGCTGCTCTGGAGGCGCTGGCCGGGTTTTTGTTCGGCTGTGCTCAGCGCCAGGCAGCCCAAGTGAACAACTCTAGTCACCACAGCAATTCACCTTCCCGCAGCCGCGTCCCTCCTATTGTTTAGACACTTGCTAGGAGTTCCGGAGTCAGTGGAGCCACCAAGTCCTCACTCCTGGTTGCCGCTCCCCCCAGTGGGGTTGACAGGACCAGACACTCCAGTGGCAGGGCTGATGGGACTGGGCACTGCCATCCTGTGGCTATGGGCACTGCCATCTTTGTGATGGAGTGATGGTTAATTTGCATATTACCCTTTTATTAGATAGGATAGTATGATATCATCCTTTGAGCTATCAAAATTTTAGCAAAGTGATCAATGAGCAATAAACTGAGATCAGTCACCAGGAATAGCAGACAGCTGATCCCCCAAAGCCTAAAATATTAGTAAGTGGGGAGAGGCAGAGATAAGATCATGAGCCACAGTGATAATTGAATCTGAAGAGCAAATCCAGATAAGATTTTGTATGAGTGCACAAATGGTCAATAGGAGAGAGTAAAGAAACAACTTTGGGAAATCAAGATGAATTTCCAGCACAGTATTCTTCAAAGAGAGTCTTCATTGTCTTAACAGGTCTAAATCTCAGCCAGCACACACCGGTCCATTGAAAGAGTTTTATAGAGAAACCAAGATGGCGGCATAGGATAAACACCTAACCTACAGCCTGGCACAACAATTTCAAAAATACAACTAAAAGTCAAAATGGACATCATCCAGAACCACAGGAAAGCTGGCTGACTGAAATGCCCACAACTAGAAGGAAAGAGAAAACCACAAGGAAAATCAGAGAAGCCGTAAAAGCCTGAGGTATGGAGACACGGGCAGAGACAGGAGCCCGCGCGCCCCTGGGCCATGTGCCCCTGGATCCGGGTGAGGCTGGGTCCCGGGTCCGGGAGAGGCTGTGGGCCCCTGGATCCGGGTGAGGCCACGCGACCCTGAGTCCGGGTGAGGCCATGAGCCCCTGGGTCCAGGTGAAGCTGAATCCTGGGTCTGGGCAAGGCCGTGTGCCCCTGGATCCGGGTGAGGCTGGGTCCCGGGTCCGGGCGAGGCTGTGGGCCCCTTGGATCCAGGTGAGGCCACGCGACCCTGGGTCTGGGAGAGGCCACGCGCCCCAGGGTCCGGGTGAGGCCACGTGCCCCTGGATCCGGGTGAGGCTGGGTCCCGGGTCCGGGTGAGGCCATGGGCCCCTGGATCCGGGTGAGGCCACGCGACCCTGGGTCTGGGAGAGGCCACGCGCCCCTGGGTCCGGGTGAGGCCATGTGCCCCTGGGTCCGGGGGAAGCTAGATCCCAGGTCCTGGCGAGGCCGTGTGCCCCTGGATCCGGGTGAGGCTGGGTCCCGGGCCCGGGAGAGGCCACGCGCCCCTGGGTCCGGGTGAGGCCATGCGCCCCTGGGTCCGGGTGAAGCTGAATCCTGGGTCTGGGCGAGTCCGTGTGCCCATGGATCCGGGTGAAGCCGTGCCCCTGGGTCCGGCCGAGACCAAACCAGAGGGAGTCGGACCTGCATTACCACCATTTGTCCACCATCCAGAGCTGAGGGGTCAGTGCCGACATGTACTCATAAGGAACTGGTGGACATTGATATTGGGTCTCAAAAGAACTGTTGGTCCAGAAAGAAACTCACTACAGACTGATTCATTTGCCTGTCAGCATAACTATTATTGCTCGTCTCACATTCAATTCTTATAAGTATATCTCTAGTGACATGATCTCGCTCATCTAGGGGAAATGATGAACAACATAGACTGATGAACAAGAACAGAACCAGAAACAAGGAGGCATCGATCGGACTATCGGGCCTCAGAGGGAGGATAGGGGAGGGTGGGGGGAGAGGGGAGAGATCAACCAAAGGTCTTGTGTGCATGCATATGAGCCTAACTAATGGTTAAGTTCAACAGGGGGTTGGGGCATCCATGGGGAGGGGTGTGGGATGGGAATGGGGGGATGAGGACAAATATGTGACACCTTAATCAATAAAGAAATTTTTAAAAAAGCAAAAAAAAAAAAAAAAAGAAAGAGTTTTATACTACGGGGTTACTATCCCAAGTTGGTCAGTTCTTCCAGCCAACCCAGCATCTAGTGACTGCAGGGATGCTATCTGACCCATCAGAGGATTCCGAAACCCTGTGCCAGCCCCACAGCCTGTGACTGTCTCAATGATTTAGGTCCACATGTTGCTGTGGTTAAGTACAGCGGTTACTGCTGGTGCCCCTGGGATGCCTCTGCTGATCTTTCATGGTGTTCTTAACCAGACTCTTGTAACTGCCAAAAAGAAATCCATTTTTTTCTTATATATAAAAAAAGAGTGCTTGTGCTGTTATTCCAGCACTTGAATTTATGTCATATTAAGCTGAAAATGGCATCCATGTCCTTATGTTTGCATTGTGGCTTTAAAATGAGAGAGTGCACTCAATGGGGGCTGTAGTTGATTGTGTTGCCAATTCTTAACTGAATAATATTTTGCTACTTCTTTTCTACTAACTCCTGTGAAGTTTCCTTCTAAATACTTATAAAAAGAGGCAGAAAAAAAATATTGGACATCTACTTATTTGTAAAGGACTATGGTAAATGCTACTATATTTAAACATAGAGCTAAACAAAGCAGCATGATTGAAACAACACAACTATTTTATCACATACTTGTAAAATGTTTTTTCTTTTGTGGGACCATTGCCAGCTCATCATACCAATTTCCTCTGGGAACTAGGTTTTTTATTGAAATTGTTGGGCTTTCTCAATGAAACAACTCGGGCTTTCTCAATAAAACAAAATTCTCGTCACACCAGCACACCTGAGGGGCATGAAATCAGGGCGCGGCTTACAGTAGGTGTCCAGGGGAAGGTGGGAACTCCCTTTACAGTCCTTGTCTCAGGGCCCTCTGTGAAATGGGTACATGGTAAATCAGAGCGTTTCCAACCTGTAGCAGCATAAAACTCTCTTCCGAGAACTGTGGCATGAAAGGTGAACAGATCAGCAGGGCTTCTCCCACCAGGGGAGGGGCAGCAGCGCGTGGCAGCTTGAGCCCTCATCTGTATCCCAGGCAACTCTGACACCCTCAGGGGCTGCTTCATATTCCACAGAACACAACATGAAATCCACCAAATGTATTATTGCTAAGATCTAAAATTCTAAACACTCTTAACAAATTTATGAGGTTCTACAATGTGTTCCCACTGCCTGGGTTGTTCACTTCGACAGAAGTGGGGGCTCCAGTGATAAAGGCAACACTGGTACAAACTCACTACAGAGGAGAATATTGTTATCCATAATATAAGAGAAATGATGAAAAGTAGGCAAAGTTGTAACTCATTCTCAGTCCCTTCACATCTCATGATATAATTCCAACCGAATATCAATTGAAGATAAATATTAGAAAATTAAAGTAATTACAATAAAACACACATTGACCATGAACATTTAGCTGTGAATATATATATATTCACACACACACACATTCATATATTATCTATTCATACATTTATACATACTCATACCTATAGTATACTTATATATTCATACAAATTCCTCTTCCAATTTTTCCTTTGACTGTTTCATTGTGGGAGCTTCTTTGTCCCTGACTAGATCTAAGTTAGATCCCCCAAAGCCTATTTCTATAGATTGATTTCAGTTATTCCTTGGTGACCATTTTTAATCCAATAATTTGAACAACTTGAGAAAAGCTGGAGACCTCATAAAATATTTTTTAATCTTTATTATTGAGAGTATTACAAATGTCCCCTTTTTCCCCCCATTGCTCCCCTCCACCCAGTTCCTGCCCAACTCCAGGCCTTCACCACCCTATTGTCTGTGTACATAGTAATGCATATATGCCTATAACATCAGTGGTTAATCTCTTACAGTTCCCTTCCCCTCTTCCCTCTGAGATTCATCAGTTTGTCCCATGTTTCCATGCCTCTGATTCTATTTTATTCATCAATTTACTTTGTTCATTAGATTTCTTATTTATTTTGATTTTTAGATTCAATTGTTGATAGATATGTATTGCCATTTTATTGTTCATATTTTTATCTTTTTTTCTTCTTCCTATTTTTAAAGAATGCCCTTCAACATTTCATGCAATCTGGTTTGGTGGTGATTAACTCCTTTAGCTTTTTCTTCTCTGTGAATTCTTTATCTGACCTTCAATTCTAAATGATAGCTTTGCTGTGTAGAGCAATATTGTTTGTAGGTCCTTGCTATTCATCACTTTGAATATCTCTTACCACTCCTTTCTGGCCTGCAAAGTGTCTGTTGAGAAATCAGCTGACAGTCGTATGGGTGCTCCCTTGAATTTAACTAACTGCTTTTCTCTTGAAGCTTTTAAGATTCTCTCTTTGTCTTTAGCCCTTGGCACTTTAATTATGATGTGTCTTGGTGTGGGCCTCTTTGGGTTCCTCTTGTTTGGGACACTCTGTGATTCCTGGACTTGTAAGTCTATTTCTTTACCCACGTAGGGTAAGTTTTCTGTTATTATTTCTTCAAATAGTTTTTCAATATAGTGCTCTCTCTCATATCCTTCTGGCACCCCATAATGTGAATGTTGGTACACTTGAAGTTATCCCAGAGGCTCTTTACACTATCTTTATTTTTTTTATTCTTTTTTCTTTTTTCTCCTTATTGGGTGTTTTTTGCTTCCTCATATTCTAAATCATTGATTTAATTCTTGGAATCCTCTACTCTATTGTTGAATCCCTGTAAATTATACTTTATTTCAGTTAGTGTATGCTTAATTTCTGACTGGCCCTTTTTCATGTCTTTGAAATTGTAAGATTCTTGAAAGGCTCATTAAGTCCCTTGAAGCTCTCATGAAGATCCTTGAGCAACCTTATAATCATTGTTTTGAACTCTGTATCCAGTAGTTTGCTTGCTTCCACTTCTTTCACTTGTGACATGTTTCTTTGTCTCCACATTTTGGCTGCTTCCCTGTGTTTATTTCTATGTAGTAGGTAGAGCTGCTATGTCTCCTGGAATTGGTAGAGTAGCCTTGTATAGTAGGTGTCCAGTAGGGCTCAGTGGCTCAGCCTCCCCAGTGACCTGAGCTGGGCACTCTAGGTGTGCCCCTGTGTGGACTGTGTGCACAGTCTGATTGTAGATGAGCCTTGATTGCTGTTGGCATCACTGGGAGGAATAGACCTACAGGCCAACTGGCTGTGAGAACCAGCTGCAACTACAATGGGAAAGTTGCTATGCAGGCGGCACCCCTATGGAGCAGGACTTCAGTGGGGCTTTGATGCTCACTAAGTCTTACCCGTGAGTGTGTCACTTGTGGATATTTAGAGTTGTAATCTAGTATAATCTGAAGCTGCCCACCAGGTGCACTGACTCTGGGGCATCCTGGGAGCTGCGAAGTCAGCCACTGCCTAGGGCCAACTGACACAAGCTATGGAGAGATCTGCAGAGGCTGATAGTTGTATTAGGCTTGGAAGTGCTAAGGCAGTGGTCGGCAAACTCATTCGTCAACAGAGCCAAATATCAACAGTACAATTGAAATTTCTTTTGAGAGCCAAATTTTTTAAACTTAAACTTCTTCTAATGCCAATTCTTCAAAATAGACTCGCCCAGGCCGTGGTATTTCGTGGAAGAGCCACACTCAAGGGGCCAAAGAGCCACATGCGGCTCGCGAGCCTCAGTTTGCCGACCACGGTGCTAAGGCAAGCCCCAGCTGTGAAGCAAAGCAGGCTGGTGCTAGTGTCAGGTCTTGGGTCTCTTATTGATAGGTTTGGGGCACACTGATGCCAGCTGCTGCTTGTTTGAGAGATTTTAGGAAAGTCTGAAGCCTGAGCCAGGACAGGCCATTCATATGGAAAAGCTGCTGCAAACAGCTTGGGTGGGGCAGCAAATTGGATGAGGTAGGGAATCATGAGGGTAGAGCAAACAGTGTGAGCACACTGATGGAAACTCAGATATGGCTGCTAGTCAGCTGGGAGGTCCCGGTACAGGAACAATGACCCCGTGAGCACCTGTGTCTGGGAGAAAGCTGCTCCCAAGTTTCTGCCCCAATGCCAGACAATCCAGTTCCTCCCTATATGTCCCTGGATCACCCAAAACTGCACATAGCACTGGAGTTCAGAGGAAGCAGGATCTTGTAGGTTTGTGCACTGGCTCTTTAAGAGAAACTGCCTGGGTCTCCAGCAGCCTCTGTGCTATTCAGCCACAGTCCCCACTGGTTTTTATATCCAAAGTTATGGGGACTTCTCTTCGCAGCTCTGGATCCTGGGGTGGGGGTCTGGTGTGCAGCTGGGACCTCTTGCTCCTCATAGGAGGCCTCTGCAGCTGAGGTTAAAAAACACCACATGTGGGTGTCAGACCAGCCTGTTCCATGCTTCTACCCCTCCTACCAGTCTCAATGTACTTTCTTTTTTACTTCTCTAGTTGTACGTCTTCCATTCAGTCAGATTTCTGAATGATGGTTTTTCTGTATTTTACCTGTAATTTTGATGTGGTTGTGGGAGGCAGCGAGTATCGGTGTTTATCTATGCCACCATTCTCTCTCCTTTACAAAATCTTACCCATACTGAAAGGGTGACAAGAGTTATCTGTCAAAAATGTAAATGCTATCACATGATTAGTGTGCTTAAACACTACTTAGCTGCCCACCTGTATTAAATGCAATGTGAAATTCAGGACCTTTCTTGATGGGGCCCTGGGAAACTCACCAGCCTCGTATCCTACTCTCTCTTTGCCCACTTTTGCTCCTGAAGTACAGCATGTCTTGTCTCCATCCCCTGTCCTCTCCCATCCCCCAGCCTAGAAAGACATGTTTTCAGCCACTTGCTTGAACAGCCTTCATCCTGCAGACCCAGCTTGGGCCTCACTTCCTCAATAGCCTCCTTTGACGCAGTCTATGATTGGTATCCTAATCTACATTCCAGCAGCAGCTTATGTCTTTTCACAGACTTGTGTATTTGAAACTGTTTGATTTATCATCTGTAATTACTGTTTTGTTTCTGAATTCTTGTTTTCAGCAAACTGCACATGGAGAGGGCTATGTCTGCATTGCTCACCCCCTTGGCCCCAGCACAGGACCTGGCACTTGGTAGATATTCAATAAATATTTATTGGCAATAAAGACACTCAGAAACTTTACAAATTTCTGAATTTACTCATGAATGACTAGTAGTGGTTTTAAACTCACTTTCATATATATATATATATATATATATATATATATATATATATATATATATATCGTTATAAAAGGTATTATGATGCCTTCACATTCTTGAACCAAAGGGCTTGTTCAGAATATAGATGCTTTCATAGAGCCATCTAGTGTCCATTTTGTTTAGTGATGCTCAGTGAGGAAAGCATGATCTCCATGTGGCAGCAGCAATTTAATGCCTCTTGCACAACTTTTTTCCCCCTGTCCTTCACCATATAAATGCTGTATTAGTCATTCCAGAATTATGGTAACTAAAATGTGATGAGAGTTTGCTGGTTGATGTGACATGCACTGCTAGCTGCTCCCTTCTGAAACCCCACTAACATGGTAGGAAAGAAATCAAATATGCGTAAACAGATCGTGATTTTAAAAAGAAGAATATGATAGGAGACAACAGCAAATAAGAGATGTAACCAAATTTTACAACTTAAAAAGGAGGATGAGTGGCAATCAACATCAGCATTAGAAAAAGCAGAAAGCTAAGGAAGACTGTGGGGAGACCAGTAAGATGACCCTCAGAACATCTCAAAATTGAAGGCATAGTAGTTACAGCCCTTTACCAGAAGATCCTGCGGGACATGTGCTCCGGCAGAGTATAAACCAAGAGCAAAACAAAAACATGTGTTCAGGACACAATACCCAACAAGGGAAAGGCCACGGGAGCTGCCAGGATGGCCAAGAAGGCAAGTCTCAGGACTCCGGCTCTGAAGCGGGGACAGAAATCAGCTTGGAGTCTTCTGAGAAAATGAGCAGAAGCAGGCAAGATGTCTTGAGGTTTAACACGAGATATCTTGGAACTAGGACTAGAAATTCAATGAATTCGATTGATTTTATAAAAAGTCACAAGTAAGCCCAGAATCAAAAAGCCAGCAAAGAGTTTCTACTGCCACCTCTTGTTGAAAGAATCTAGAGACACATGACAAAGCACGGGGTTCTAGGGAACAAAGAATTGTGGCTGTAAGTTTTATAATATGATAGGCTTAGATAAATCATAAATTAGCAACAGTTAAGCCTGTGAATATTTTCAGTATTAGATGAGAAACTTAGGCCTTTATTTGGTAAGTAATGAGGGATCATGTCAGGTTGTAGTTCAGTAGTGACAGCTCCAGAGGTGAGCTATCCCTTGGTCTCCATTTTTAAGTCTATTTTTAAAAATGTATTTTTATTAGTTTCAGAGAGGAAGGGAGAGGGAGACACAGAAACATCAGCGATGAGAGAAAAGCATTGATTGATTGGTTGCCTCCTGCACACCTCCAGGCTGGTCTCCATTTTTTAATATCCCCATGACTCAGAGAGCAATCCTTGATTGGTTGCCTCCTGCACACCTCCAGGCTGGTCTTCATTTTTTAATATCCCCATGACTCAGAGAGCAATCCTTGACCTTCTTCCGGCATTTTCTTCCTTCTGCAATGCCATGCATTGTCAGAGCTCCCCTAACCAGCTCAACCATCAGTAATTTCCTTTCAGGCTACTTCTGCACTACTCACAGCACCATGTGGGCTTCAATGCTCCTGAGCTCTTCCTAGTGTTCCTGGAATTTGAAAGCCAGGTTCTTGAGTCTCAGTGTCATAAAAATAAGCACGGAACTAAGTTGGTCAGTCGAGTTTATTGAAAAGAGCCTGCACACAGGGAGTGGAGAAGAGAGCCAATCTCCCAGAAGGTTTTGTGGATGGATTATATAGGGGGCCTCGGGGTGGGTGTAGGGCTTGAGAATGAGGTCAGTTGTTCCACAATCGTCATACGGCTGTAGTTGATCCCAGAGTAGTCACAAGGTGTTTTCCCCGGTCAGTGGACCACCCAAGGGCCTGTAAAATAAAGTTTGCACAGCCCTACCAGTGTGCTCAGTAAGCCAGGTCACATGCCCAGGGTGCAGGCTCAATCCCTGGTAGGGGTGTGCAGGAGGCAGCCGATCAATGATTCTCTCTCATCATTGATATTTCTCTCTCTCCCTCTCTCTCTGAAATCAAGAAAAATAATTTTAAAAAGTAATAATGCTTGCACAAATATTCTAGTTACCATCTAGTGGACAAAAAACTATTTTTCAGAACATGATGTTAAGAAAGGATGTCATTGCTGTACATTCGTTCCTTTAAGGATGAGGTTAGGTTAATTTCAACAACGGTATTTTACCGAAAAAACGAGTCGCGGAGCTGTAAGCTCTGCTCACCATGGAATGAGCG
The DNA here is from genome assembly GCF_951640355.1 of Cnephaeus nilssonii. Taxonomy (NCBI): domain Eukaryota; kingdom Metazoa; phylum Chordata; class Mammalia; order Chiroptera; family Vespertilionidae; genus Cnephaeus; species Cnephaeus nilssonii. Next base: position 53,490,484 of record NC_137089.1, on the reverse strand, counting down.
TTACCTCCGATGGCGCTCACCTCGCACGGGTTTCCCACACTGAACAGTGAAAGCTCCGGGCGAGCACGGGCTCCCGACCCCTGCGGCGGGCAGGCCGGGCGCTGGAAGGCACCCAACGCTGACCAACCAGGTGGGGACACCCCGGCGGGAGAGGCTGTGGGCCTGCAAAGACCCCGTGCCGGCCGTGCAAACAACTGACACCTGGGAGCCTCCTCGCACCGGAAGCTGCGCGCTTTACGGCAAGTGCCAGGCGAGTGCCAAGGCTGCCGTAAAAGGAAGCGAAGCCCCGGGCGCGGAGGCGCGGACTTCCGGCTTCGCCACTGGCCCGGCGGGAAAGTGCGCGGTCGGTTGGAGCAGCCTGGCCCCGCCCCGCGGGCCGCACTCCCGAGAGGCGTGTTCCGGGCGGGCGGACCCAGCGCCGGCGCCGGTTGAGACACCGCTCCGCGTCCATGGAGGCGCCGGGGCAGGCGGAGGTCGGGAATGAGGACGGCGACAGCACCTGTGGGGACCTGTGCTGCATGGACAAAGGCCTGCGGAGGTGAGGGGCGCCCCGGGCCGGGCGGCGGGGCCGGGACCGCCCCGAAACCACACGCTCCCTCCCTGCCCGGACCCCCGTTAGCTCCGGGCGGCCGCCCGCCCCTCCCCGCCGAGGTCCCTGTCCCTCCGGGTTCTGCCCGTCCCTGCGCTGCCTTCTCTGACGCTGACGCCGCGGTCACCGCCCTGCACGGGCTCTGCCTCGGGCCTCCCGGTTCCAGTCCGCCCTGTGCTGAGCCCGCGACGCAGGCGTTCACGTGCTTCTTGCAAGCCCTGAGCTAACCCTTTTGAGCCCCCGTGCCCTCTGTCCTGCAGCCCAAACGTGTGCGTGGAGCACCTGGCCCTTGTCCCGGTTACTGACTGCCCCCGCGCACCTCGCAGCCCTTCCTCTACCTTTTCCCGCAGGTGCCGCCTCCGCTCCTTTGGGCGTTGGCGCGGGCTGTCCTTGGCGGCGCTTCCTCTGTGTGAGCCTGGCTGCTCCCAGTTACAGCATCTTGTCTGGACCCTGGTCTGGAATTTGCCAGATGTTTTTCAAAGGAATATATATGTTTAATAGTAGCTGTCATTTACTGAATGCCATCGCTGTGTGCATGTGACATATATTGTCACTGATCCTCACAACAGTTCTGCAAGGTGGTAATTTTGCAGGTGACAAATCTGAGACCAGAGGATGTAAATAACTTTCCCAGCCTCGCAGCTGGTGAGCAACTAAGTTCAAATTCAAACCCATTTCCGTCTAATTTCACTCTGCTTTTTCTACTGTGCCACATGACCTGCACACTTTTAATTTCCAGAAGCAGAGATGTTTTGGAAAATAAATGATTGATATCAAGAACACATGTTAATAGTATACGGTCTGGACTAAGGAATAGCTCAATAAATGACAGAGGCGAGGTAACTGGGAAATATTTGGAACAGTCAGACCTGTAGAGGTTGCTAGTTTGACATTGAGAAGAGCTGCATCCCTTTCTGTGGAGGGACACAGAACATGGAGCCAGTGCCATGCCCTTGCCGCCACCCCTCTGAACTGTGTACATGCGATGGTATTCCTGGGTCCTGGGAGGGCTGTTTCAGAGGGGCTCTGGTTTAAAGGGCACAAACTGAGAGAAAGAAGAGATGAGTTCCATTTAGCGCAGGTGCATTCCAAAGTCGACAGGCAGGACAGGCACTTTTTCAATAGAAATGGCAGTGCCCGTGGTTTCTTTTGAAATGGGCTGCCTGCTGGGCTAAGCAGCCATTGTGGACAGTGAGGGAAGCAGCACACTGCAGAGCCAGGTCTGGATTTATACCAGCTCAGTTAGGCAACAACTACAAGAACTGGGACAAGTTACTTAATTTCTGTAAATGTCAGTTTCCTTAGATCCCTGCGGTTTAGTATTGTAAGAGTTGAAGGAGATGAGGAATCTGAGGCTGTTAACTCATGGAACAGCAAAAAGGAGTAGAGTGCAGTTTTGCGCTGGGGTATAGGGACCCCAGGGCCTTTGCATTGGTGCCTTCCCTGTGTGCTCATCACTTCATGTTGAGAAGCTAGACATGCCCAGGGTCACCTGCCTCTCCTGAGTGCGTTTCTTGATTGTATAAATGGCCCAAAATGCTGGTTCATGGTAGGAATCGCTATACCTTGTGAGACATTTCCAGGCTACTACAAATAGGGAGGATTTCATTATAGAACTAGAGGCCCGATGCACAAAATTCGTGCAAGGGGCTCAGCCCTTATAGCCCTGGCTTAGTCCGGAAGGTGGTCCAGCTGTCCGGTCTAGTTAGCATAATACACTTTATTATTATAGATGAGTAGAGCTCACAGTTATATATATGCTGTTGGGTTAATTTTAATTATTTGGTTATGATTTCAAAATCTTTTTTTTTTTACCTGTGTTTAATGGTACATATTTTCTTTTATAGCATATCAGAGTTATCCTTAGATTCAACCCTCCATGCCATCAATCTGCATTGTAACAACATCTCGAAGATAGAAGCCATTGACCATGTCTGGAATTTACAACATTTAGATTTGTCATCTAATCAAATAAGTCAAATCGAAGGGCTAAGCACACTGACAAAACTACGCACTTTAAATTTGTCCTGCAATTTGATCACAAAAATAGAAGGTGTGTAAGTGATTTTCATGTAATAGTAATACTTTGAATAAGGAAGATGACTTAAGTCCATTTTTTTTCTTCCTAGAAGAATGGGATAAATAGTAAACTTTTGAAAACTGACCCTAAAATTTATTATATAAAATTTTTTCTCCTAGAAAAGTTATTAGCCTTTTTCAAGTATTTTATAAAATACCAAAAAATTAATTTCACTGTTATTTAATTTGACTGTAGATTTGCTTCAAAACAGTCAGAAATAGTATTGCAGTACTATATAGCTTTAGTATATTGATTATTGAATCCTGTAAAAGCTTTATTTTATTTTATTTTATTTTATTTTAGGACTTGAAGCACTAATTAATCTGACTAGACTGAATTTATCCTATAACCACATAAATGATTTAAGTGGTAAGTAGATGTGCTTAATCTATATATATAAAAGCCTAAGCGACTGTTACAACCAGTTGACCAGTCGCTATGACGTGCACTGACCACCAGGGGGCAGACACTCAATGCAGGAGCTTCCCCTGGTGGTCAGTGTGCTCCCATAGCCAACCTCCTATGGCCGGCCCCAATGGGCCCTCATCAGGGCCGGCTGGCCAACCTCCCGCAGTCCGTCCCCCCAGCCGGCTGGCCCCGATAGGCCCCAATCGGGACTGGGTGATGGGCGAGACAGCCCCAATCGCCAGACAGGCCAAGGAACCCCACCTGTGCACGGATTTGTGCACCAGGCCTCTAGTTTTACTATAATGCTCAATATTTGCCATGTGTGGTGAGTTAGAATGAGCTCAGCATGTCAAAAAGCTGAATAATACAATTTTTGATAAAAAATTTCATCTAGAGAATGTGTTGGTACCAAAGCTACCGCTGAATGAAAAATTGGGATTAAAACTTGGGTGGTCCGTACCAGGACAAACTTGGATAGGAAGGACCTCCTTTGGGGGAAATGGTATTTTAATATTAGATAATTAATGAATATACTATTCTAGAGAGAAAGAATTCCAATAGAACCTCTTACAGTGATATAAATATTCTATGTGTGTGCTGCCTGGCATGGCACCCAGTGTGCCAGGCGAGCATTTGAAATGTGCCTAGTGCACTGAGGAACTGGATTTGTCATTTTATTTACTTTCAGTCAAATTTAAGTTTAAATTCCAAAGCCACCTGAGGCCATCCTACCAGATTGGACAGTATGAGCTTATAGCATCCCAAAGGCCATGACAAATTAAAAATCAAATACGTGTTTATTCTTTTTTACTTCAGTATGTCTAAAAAGGTAAAAAATTACCTACTTTTTAACTGATTAAAGTGGTACACTGATAAAGTGAAAAGGTTTCATAATTATTCATCAAATTATTGCTTAACTAGATCATCTAATTATCTTCATAAACTCAATCGATATTTGAAACAGCCTTATTCATTTGTTTTTTCCCCTACTAGAAAAATACTACCCTACGCCAGGTGTTTAGTATACAAAAAAAGAAATGATCTTGTCACTACCCTTAAGCTGAAGTTGTAGCAGTATTTTAAATTTTCCCCCCAAAGGTGTGAAAGTATTAGGATTGATTATTGGCTGTAGGTCTGTCACTGCTGTGCGCTTTTGAGCAAAGTCTGCTACTTTTTGGATGAAATTTCCTTATCTGAAAAATAAGAATCTTAGTTAAGATAATTTACTTATTCAACAAATATTTATTAAAGAGCACCTGTGGACAGGTTCTTTTTTTAATATGTTTTTTATTGATTTTTAGAGAGGAAGGGAGAAGGATAGAGAGATGGAAACATCAATGAGACATCCATCGGCTGCCTCCTGCATACCCCCTATTGGGGATCAAGGCCACAATCAGGGCATGTGCCCTGACCAGGAGGAATTGAACCATGACCTCCTGGTTCATGGGTTGACCCTCAACCACTGAGTCATACCAGCCAGGCTGGACAGATAAAGTTCTTGTAGGGAACGATTGTAGATCATCTAGGACTTACATCTGTTGCTGGTAGAATTCAAAGTAGTATAAGGACTTTGAAAAACAGTTTGAAGGTTTCTTATAAGGTTACATGTACATTTACATGCAATCCCACTCTAGGCATTTACTGAAGAGAAATGAAAATATGTTTAACCAGAGACTTGTACATGAGTGTTTGTATGTTTATATAGCTTTTCATATAATCAGGTTTCTATGATTATCTGTAATCTCTAAAAACTGGAAACCACCCACTTACCTGTCACCTGGTAAACAGATAAATTGTGATATAGCCACACGAGGAAATAAAAAGGAATGAACTATTGATACATGCTGCAACATGGATGAATCTAAAAAGAATTGTGCTAAGTGAAAGCATTCACAAAAGGCTACACTGTATGAATCTAATATGTGCCATTCTAACAAAGGCAAAGTTATAGGGGCAGAAATCAGATCATCAGTCGCCAGGGCTTGAACACGGGGAGAGAAAATTGCCTACATAGGGACACACTGATTGGGGTGGTGGGAATAAATGTTCTATATCTTAGTCATGGTTAAAAAACTATATGTTGGTCAAAGCACATGGGACTCCACACCTAAGAAGTGTGAATTTTAGTGACTGAGAGAAGGAATATGAAGAAAATGTAGTAGGCAACCCTGGAAGTTCTAATAGCTAATTCTTAGAATGATGTATATTATTCAGAAACACCTTGCTAGAGAGCAGAACGCGGTAGTGTGTGTGCTAGAGCATGTGGCATGCTAGGGCTCAAGTGAGCATGTTGGACCTCGGAGCAGAGGAAGGAAGTGTGGCTGGAGCACAGCAAGTGGGGTTTGTGTGCAGAAGAGAGATGAGCAAGTAGGAAAAGGGTGATGTTTGCATGTTGTCATAGGTACAACGGGGGCCATTGGAGGGCTTTAAGCAAGTGACGTAGTGCATGTGTTAAAGGATCACTTGGGCTGAATGAGGAGCATGGGTATTAGGACGGGAGTGGGAGTCAGTGGGAAGCTGCTCCAGGTGTCCAGAGGAGAGGGTGAGGCCTGGACTGGGGAGAGATGGGAGATGGCTTAATGTATTTTACAGATGGAGGTCATAGGACTTGCTGATGGGTACAATGAGGGAATGGAGGAGAAAGAAATCCATGATGAATATGAGTTTTCTCTGCAGTAACAGGCACATGATGGCATTGCTTCCTGATGTGGGATGATGGGGGAGGAGCAGGTTTGAGATGGAGTGAGACTTGTGTGTGCACGTATGTTGAGTATTTGGGTTAGAGCTGAGATCTGGCACGTTGGTGGTGTTTGTAATCATGAAATTGCGGAAGGTCCTGAGAGCCTGTGGATGGAGGAGGGGACAGCCAGTGATGAGTGTGCTTGTGTACCTCGATGGGACTGCAGCCATGACGCTGCGGGAGTGCGGAGGTCCTGGAGAGCCTGTGGATGGAGGAGGGGACAGCCAGTGATGAGTGTGCTTGTGTACCTCAATGGGACTGCAGCCATGACACTGCGGGAGTGCGGGAGGTCCTGGAGAGCCTGTGGATGGAGGAGGGGACAGCCAGTGATGAGTGTGCTTGTGTACCTCGATGGGATTGCAGCCATGACGCTGCGGGAGGGCGGGAGGTCCTGGAGAGCCTGTGGATGGAGGAGGGACACGGGGACAGCCAGAGATGTGGAGCAGGACCTGACAGTGCAGCTGCATCTCGGAATGGCCCCTCCAAGAGAAGGGAGGCTGGGGCATGGTCCACTGACCAGCTCCCTTCTCCAGGACTGAGGGGAGCCCGGCACGCACACTGTTGGGCTGCACCTTTGCTCAGCAAGCTCCACGTGGAAGCAAGTTCGGAGACAGGAAAGAGAAATAGCCAGTTGCACCCGTTTCATAGCACCATTATTTACAGTAGCTAAGATTTGGAAGCAGCCCAGGTTTCTATCAGATGAATGGATAAAAAAGCTGTGGTACATTTACACCATGGAATACTATCTATACTAATAAAAGAGAAATATGTAAATTGACCATACCTCTGCAATGCCCACCAGCCAATCAGGAGGGAATGTGCAAATTAGCAGGACAAAGATAGAGGCGGCGCCTGCTCTGAGGGGGAGGGCAGGGGGCGGAGGGATCTACAGAAGCAGCACTCTGGCAGGAGCAAAGCGAAGACTGCAGACTCCAGCCAGAGTCAACGAGAAGCCTGCAGACTCTGGCCGGAGTCAGCGAAGACTCCGGCCAGAGCAAAGGCGGAAGATGGCGGCCAGAGCGAAGGCCTGGGTCCCGGGTGCCGGAGGAAAACCGGTGTCGGCAGCCAGGTGAGGGAAGGCCTATTGCATGAATCTTTGTGCAACAGGCCTCTAGTGTGGCCATAAAAAAGGATCTCTTAACTTTTGGGTCAGTATAAATGGACCTGGAGAGCATTATGCTAAGTGAAATAAGCCAGTCAGAAAAAGACAAATACCATATGTGGAATCTAATTAACAAAAAGAACAAATGAGCAAACTAGTAAAACAGCAAGCGCTCCAGGGGTACCCGAGTAGGGCACACGAGGCTGTCCGGGTGGGGTTCCTGGCTTACAACACCCCAGATAAGCTGGGGCTACAGGTATTATCAGCGACTAAATCAAATGCTGTTTGTATTTTATGCTCAAACCAGCAATGGAAGTGTACTCAGTGTTTGCTTATCAGGAAGGAGCCTGGAGCCTTGCTTGTTCCGTAAGTTCCTGCATGGCCTGGGAGGCCCAGGAGTTTTGTTTGAATGTAACTCATACCAGGGACCTCTGTTCTCAAAACAAGCGGACTTGACTGACCCTCTCCACAAGGTGCAGCTTCACAGCGAGGCCTCGCGTGCCCTGCGCCTTCGCCTCGAAGTAGAACCCACGTAAAGTGTTCCGTGAGCTGTTGGGGAAATTGCTGCTGTGGTATCAGCAGGGTTTTTTTCATCTTGCAGGTTTGATGCTCCTTCATGGAATCAAACATAAGCTTAGATACATCGACCTGCACAGCAACTGCATAGACAGCATCCATCACCTACTCCAGTGCATGGTGGGCTTGCACTTCCTGACCAACCTGGTTTTGGAGAAGGATGGCGAGGATAACCCTGTCTGTCGGGTGCCGGGTAGGACCCACTAATTCACCATGCTTTGTAACAGTGTTCACAGTAGCTGGTGCTTAGAACCTGCTTTTATTTGTCTTAAGCTTTTCAGCTTTTTATTATGTATTTGGAAAAACGTAATTGCAAAATAAAATATTTTTTACACAAGCTAAGTTGTTATTCAAAGAAGAACATGGTGAATAGATTAGTGACTCTATTAAACAGTTTTATATTTGACTTATATTTGACTAGAGGCTCAGTGCACGAAATTCGTGCACGGGGGAGAGGGGGTCCCCTCAGCCTGGCCTGCACCCTCTCACAATCCAGGACTGCTGGCCTGTTGCCTGATCGCCCCTAATCACTTGCCTGCCTGCCCGATTGCCCCTAACGCCTCTACTTGCCTGCATGATTGCCCCTAACTGCCTCTGCCTGCCTGCCTGATCACCCCTAACCACTCGCCTGCCTGCCTGATCCCCCCTAACCGCCTCTGCCTCGGCCCATGCTGCCGCAACTTCATCTGGAAGGACATCCGGAAGGTCGTCCTTATGCTTGTATTATAGATAAGTGTCTCATAATTAAATTATCATTGTGATGTATTCTTGGAGTGTAACTCTAGGCAGCCGTAGGTACATCTGGTAGCTGACAAATTTATTTGATTCTCCAAGTAATTAACCTCTTTAATGCATGGGTTTTCATTTTGAATATATTTCCAGGGTACCAAGCAGTTATGCTGCAGACCCTGCCACAGCTTCGAATCTTGGACTGCAAGAACATATTTGGTGAGCCGGTAGACCTGTCACAGATTAACTCCTCGAGTCTGCAGTGCTTTGAAGGTCTTTTGGATAATTTGGTTTCATCTGATTCTCCCCTAAATATCAGTGAAGACGAGGTATGGTATTGGGTTTTCCCTAATATAAAGATGCCTTCAGCTTGTCCTTTATCAGCGCACATGCTGAGGGTCTGGTGGTGTCTGTCCTAGATCGCTGACGGAATGCCACCGGTGGTTACGGCCCCCACGGGTGATGACATGGCCCCCCTGGACCCGTTTGCAAGTACACCAACTGACACTGGGCTGCCATCTTTCATGTCCGTGTGCCCGCCTTCTGAGCCAGAGAAGGTTAATCATGATAGCGATTTTCAGAATGAGATGAAACTTCAGAAATTAGATGATCAGTTTTTACAGCTTCTCAATGAAGTAACTATTTTTGCTATTTTTCTAAGTCCTGTGTTTGTTTAAGAAATAGTAGTTCAAAAAATGTAAAGTAAAATTGGTACAAGCGGACATCAGAAACACTGGACTGCATCTGTGCATGTGTCTGTGTGTCTGTCTGTCAAGTCCCCAAGAAGTGGGATTGTTACAGTCCCCGTGGCGGGAATGGTGATGGACTTTTCCCCTCATTTTCCTTGTCCTCCTCTGGACCTTCCTAATGTGGTTTCTGTTGTGCTTCTCCTTATTTCCGCCCACTCACATATTATTTCAAACTCTTCGCACCTGTGGTGAACAGGGGATTGGGAGTCACGTTTGACCTCTTCTGTCATCTCTTCAGTTGTTTGATGGTCCAAACCACTTCTGGAACCCACAGCTGAATCCCAGTTCATTCATAGACTTCCTCCTTGGACTCTTTACAGTAGACTTTCCCCAGATGAATCTCTTCTTCCCTGAGTTACTCATTCGGTTTTGCCCCTTACACCGGTGTTCAGGGTGAGCTACAGTCCTGGACTCGCTGCTGTCGGGGTCCCGGCCTCACCCCAGCGGTCTGGTCCTGACCTGCAGAGGTGTCGCCTTGACCACCTCCCCTCTCAGGACACAGCGCGGTGTTACTTTATCCCCTGACAGGCGAGGCTGTTAAGTCAAATGTCAGTTTGACCTCAAAATTTGTAATTTTAATGTTTAATTATTTTCTGAAACTTGAGTGGGGGTGGGAAGCAGAGAACGCTTATGGGGTGTTTACGGTTCGGTGGGGTTTTAATAATCCTGAACTATTGTCATAGCTATGGTATCAGCACTGCCAGGTAAACAAGGTCCCCTTTGGTGAGGGGGAGAGAGGGAAGGCGGCTGCCGGGATTCCTCGTGCCAGAGTGCAGACTGAGTTCCTTTGGGGCCGCAGAGGAGATGGTGATAGGCCTGGGCCGCAGCGCTGGACTGGCGTGCTTTGACGTAGACATACTTCTGCGCCTCCGTCTCCTCGGGTTTCATGCCCATCTCTTCTCATGGCCGACTCTTGGACCAGCGTCAGAACTTAGATTTCAGCTGGACTTAAACATGAGCACACTTGGCAGCTTCTCTTGCCCTCGCATATCTTTCTCGTGACGACGCAGTCCAGTAGGTAGGGTCACGCTCACTGTTCCCCAGAGAGGAAACGGAGCCCTGAGAGTCCTGTGTAGGGAAGCCGTGGAGCCTCATGCCTGATGACCTTGAAATCAGTGTGTGCATGACTGTCCCTACTTTGTTTTCACTGCTGCCGTGGTCCACTGTATGAATATACCAGTGTTTACTTATCATGCTCCTCCTGAGGTTCTGCCAGATTATCTCCAGGTCTGTGACCGTTGCTGTGTAAGTCTGTGTGAACTTGGGTCTTCACTTCCCTTACGTGAACAGCTGGAAGCGGAATGTCTGGAGTGGGGCTGGGTGTGTGCTCAGTTACACAGGACACTGCCAGAGCCTTCTGGGTGCCAGTGCATGCAGTCCCGCCAGCGGGCTGTGCCGCTGCCTCCCGCCGCACTGTGCTGTTAGCACTGACCTCATTGCAGCCAAGGTGCGCACCATGCTTTCATTTGCATGTCACTAATGATCGTCAGAGTTGAGCACTTTTTATGGGCTTATTGAGTAGTCAAATCTTTTGTGAAGTGTGCGTTCAGACTTTTTGCCCATATTTTTATTGAGTTGCTAGTTTATTACTGGGTTATAAGAATTCATTTGAGTCTCCCTGTGATGGGGCAGTGCAGCTCTAGCCACGCTGTCTCTGTTTGGGAAGGGAGAGAAAGCAGTAGCTGGCATCCCCGGCGGCCTCTCCTCTCCAGGTGAGCGTGCTGGAGAGGCAGGAAGGGCTCCCTGGGGCCAGCCACACACACACACACACACACACACAGACATACACACTCACACAGACACACACACACTCACACACAGACATACACACTCACACAGACACAGACACACACACTTACACACACACACTCATACACACACACTCACAGACACAGACACACACAGACACACAGACACACACACAGACACAGATACAGACACACACTCACAGACACAGACACACACACACACACAGACACACACACACACAGACACACTCTCACACACACACACAGAGACACAGACACACACACAGACACACACTCACACACAGACACACACAGACACACAAGAATTCATTCTGTATCCTGAATTCTAATGTCAGATATTGGTCATGTATTTGTCAAATATTTGTGGATATTTTCTCTCAAATTGTGGATTGCATATCATTTATTTTGGTGAAGTCTAATTTATCATTTTTTCTTTGATGGTTATTGCATTTGGTGCATTTTAAAATTCTTAGGTATCCCCAAGTCGCGGTGACATTGTCCTGTGTTACTCTCTGAAAAGCTGAGGTCTGTGTCCGTGTGGGAGGCAGTCGGAGTCCGTGCCTCTGTGAATGGGCAGTTTTCCCAGCACCACTGTGGGAAAGGCTGTTCTTTCCCTCACTGGGTGGTTTTGATGCACCGAAGGGTCACAGGTTCAATTTCCAGTCAAGGACATGTACCTGGGTCACAGGTTCCATACTACCCTGGTCGGGGCATGTGCAGGAGGCAACCAATTGATGTGTCTCGCTCACATCATGTCTCTCTCTCTCTCTCTCTCTCTCTCTCTCTCTCTCTCCCCCTCTCCCTCCCTCTCTCCCCCCTCCCTTCCACTCTCTAAAAATCAATGGAAAAAATATCTTCGGGTGAGGATTAACCAAGCAAAAATAAATCCTACATAATAAAAAGGCAATATGCAAATTGCATCACTCCGCTATACCCACGATTGGGCCGGCTAGAGGCGCGGGGGGCGGGACTTAGGGTGGCCAATTGGCTGGCAGTAGGAGTGGGGGGCGGGGACTCGCGAGTCCCCGTTCCTCGCTCCTCCCGCAGGCTGCAGGAGGACCCATGGGGCCCGCGGAAGACGCCAGTGGCCGATTGCGTGGCTGCCGGCACCAGTTTTCCGCCAGCACCAGTTTTCCTCTGGCCACCCGCCCCCCATCGGAGCGCCTCCCGAGTCCCGCCCTCAGCCTTCAGGAGACGCTTCGATCAGGGGTGGCCAGACGAAAACTGGTGCTGGCGGAAAACTGGTGCTGGCAGCCAGGTGAAGGAAAGTCTATTGCACGAAACTTCGTGCAACGGGCTTCTAGTACATAATATAAAAAATTATATGACCTTATAAATTATAGAATCTGTTTCTGGTGTTTCTTTGTTCTATTTTTTTTTTAATCTTATGCCAAAACCATACCGTCTTGATTTTTGTTTCATAATAATTTTATAAGTCTGATAATGTAAGTCTTACAATTCTTTTTTTTTTTATTCCCCAAAATTATGTTGGGTATTCTAGGTTCCTTGCATTTCTTTAAGCTTTAGAATCAGCTTGTCTGTTTCTGAAAAATGATATCTTAATATTGAGTCATAAATCTTTGAGTGTATATTATTTAGATCCGTTTCATTGTTCGCAGCAGTAGTTTTCAACATACAAGTTTTACACATCTTGTATTAAATTTTGTTTTATAATTGTTCATAAACTGAACATTTTTTGTAGTTTTGTGTCCCACTTTGTTGCTGCTTGCACGTGAAAGTGTAGTTGATTTTTGTGTACATGACTTGTGTCCTGCCACCTTGCTGGATGTGTGTCTTAGTCAAGTCCTGTTCTGTGTCTTGCTGATGATTTTCTACACAAACAGTCACATACAGACTTTGGCCCTCTTCCCTATCTCTGTGCTTCTCCTTTTGCTTTGTTGCAGTGGCTGAGGTCTCCAGTGCAGTGCTGAACGACGTGGTGAGGTGGGCGCCTTCCTGGTCCAGAGCATTCTCTTTGTGGCCGTGAAGTGTGATGCTAGTGGTGCATTGTTCATAAATGTCCTTTATCAGATAGTTTACTTCTGTTCTGCATTTTCTGATGGTGTTGGATTTTTTTTCATCAAATGTTTTTGCATCTATTGAAATAATCATGATTTTTACTCTTTATTACTATAATAGGATGAACTACATTGATTAGTGTTTGGATAATAAACATTGCATTCTTGATATACTAGAATGCCTCATTTAATCTATATCATAAAAGGCCTGTGGTTATGACGCCGTAATGGCAGAACGACCAAACAACTGACCCTCCCCCGTGGGGGCACCAGCAGCGTTAGCAGAGCGAGCGTCCCCAGAGCATCGCCGGGCGCCGGCAGCGTCTGCAGAGTTTGCTAGGCATCATGGGGCGTAGCGTCGGGAGCGTCCGCGGAGCGTGCGATGCGTTGCAGGGTGGCGGACATGGCTCTGATGGCAGGCTAGGCCTATGCGACCCTACATGCGCACGATTTAATCATGCACTAGGCCTCTAGTCGTGATATATTATCTCGTATTTATTCCTGGATTCAGTTTGCTGGTATTTTATAAGGGTTTTGATGTCTTTGCTCATGAGGGATATTGGTTTATACTTTCACTAGAGGACCAGTGCATAAAATTTGTGCACTGGGGGGGGGGGGTGTCCCTCAGCCCAGCCTGCACACTCTCCAACCTGGGACCCCTTGGGGGATGTCTGACTGCTGGTTTAGGCCTGACCCCAGGCAGTTGGACATCCCTCTCAAAATCTAGGACTGCTGGCTCCCACCCGCTTGCCTGCCTGCCTGCCTGCCTGATTGCCACTAACCGCTTCTGTCTGCCAGTCTGATCACCCCCTAACTACTCCCCTGCCAGCCTGATTGACACCTAACTGCTCCCCTGCCAGCCTGCTTGCCCCCAACTGCCCTCCCCTGCTGGCTTGGTTGCCCCTAACTGCCCTCCCCTGCTGGCCTGATCGCCCACAACTACCCTCCCCTGCTGGCCATCTTGTGGTGGCCATCTTTGACCACATGGGGGCAGCCATCTTGTGTGTTGAAGTGATGGTCAGTTTTCATATTACCTCTTTATTATATAGGACTAGAGGCCTGGTGCACAAAATTCGTGCATGGGGGGGCATGTGTCCCTCAGCCCAGCCTGCACCCTCTCCAATCTGGGATTCCTCAAGGGATGTCTGACTGCCCGTTTAGGCCCAATCCCTCTCACAATCCAGGACTGCTGGCTCCCAACCATTTGCCTGCCTGCCTGATTGCCCCAAAACATTTCTGCCTGCCAGCCTGATCACCCCCTAACCACTCCCTGCCAGCCTGATTGACACCTAACTGCTCCCTTGCCGGACCAATTGCCCCTAATTGCCCTCCCCTGCAGGCCTGGTCACCCCTAACTGCCCTCCTCTGCCAGCCTGGTTGCCCCCAATTGCCCTCCTTGCAGGCCTGGTCACCCCTAACTGTCCTCCCCTGCAGGCCTGGTCCCCCCAACTGCCCTCTCCTGGTCCCCCCCAACTGCTCTCCCCTGCAGGCCTGGTCACCCCCAATTGCCCTCCCCTGCAGGCCTGGTCCCCCCCCCAACTGCCCTGCCCTGCAAGCCTGGGTTACCCCCAACTGTCCTCCACTGCAGGCCTGGTCTCCCCCAACTGCCCTCCTCTGCCAACCCAGTCACCCCTAACTGCCCTCCCCTGCAGGCCTGATCACCCCCAGCTGCCCTCCCTTGCAGGCCTGGTCACCCCCCAACTGCCCTCCCCTGCAGGCCTGATCTCCCCCAACTGCCCTCCTCTGCTGGCTCAGTCCACCCCTAACTGCCCTCCCCTGCTGGCCTGATTGCCCACAACTGCCCTCCCCTGTTGGCCATCTTGTGGCAGCCATCTTGTGTCCACATGGGGGCAGCCATCTTTGACCACATGGGAGCGGCCATCTTGTGTATTGGAGTGACGGTCAATTTGCATATTACTCTTTTATTAGAAAGGATGGTAGGGTCTTTGGTTTTCGTGTTTGAGGTAAGCTGCCTAGTAAATGAGGTGAGAACTGTTCCTCCTGCTCTGTTTTCTAAGTGTTTGTAAGACTGGAATGATTTCTCCCCTAAATGTTCAGTAGGGTTCACCAGTGGAATCACCTGGGCCTGGGAGGTTCTTAATAATGAATTCAATGTTTTACATAATTCAAAGGCAACTCTTTTTTTTTTTTTTTTGTCTTGGTCAGTTTAGCTTGGCGTTTTATTGATTTCTACAGAGATCAACTTTGTTCATTTTATCTACTTTTCCTTGCAATATCAACTTCTACATTTATTTTTTCTTTTACTTTTAATTTACTCCTCTTTTTCTAGCTTCTTAATGTAAATGCTTAGGTTATTGATTTTGGACACGTTCTTACTTAATCATTCAAAGCAGTAAATAATCCTTTAAAGACTGTGGTAGCCACATTCGACAAGTGTCTCATTTACTTCTGTTTTTCTCAGAGAGACATTTGGGCAGTTTCCATCTAGATTCCCTGGCCCAGCACGCCTGTCTCGGTGGCTGTCATCTGGGCCTCGAGCAGGGTGTGTGTCTGCAGCTGGGGCATCAGGCTGGCAGCTGCAGGGCACTTCCAGGGGATTCCTGGCTTTCTCACTGGTTTTCGGTTCTGTCGGTTGCATGTGAGATGTTAAAACGTCCAACTATGACTTGGATTTGCCTGTTTCCCTTCAACTTTCTTAATATTTACTCTTGGTTTTCAGCACTTCCGCTGCATTGTGCTTAAGGATGGGTTTCTTCATGTCTGTCTTGCTAACGGTTTGTTTCTCTGAGCATTTTAAATCCAATGTATGGGAACTTGTGGGCATTATTTCTTCAACTCTTTTTCTGTCCCATTCTCTCTCCTCTCTTTATTCAGAGTCCACATGATCATTGCTGTTGTCCCACAGTTTCCTGAGACTGGACATCTTATTAACTTTACTCCTTGGTATTCTTCATACTGAATAATTTCCACTGTGCCATCTTCAAGGTCACTTACTCTTTCTTTTGCCACCTCATTCTTCTGTGAAGCCCAGCCAGGGAATTTTTACTTTAGACGTACTTTTCCTCTTTTTAAAAATAATTTCTGTTTCTCTGCTGAGCTTTTTTCTCTCTATTCATGACGAGGATACTTTTTAGGCCACTGAGCTCAATCAGGTCTCTCTCCACTGCCTGTCTGTTCTCCTGGGAGTAGTGAGGCTGGCTGCTGCTCCCGGGTGGGTGCTGCTGGGTTCATTCTAGATATTGTGATGTTACGCTGTGGAGACTCGATGCCCCTAGTAGCCTCCAGGGTCCCTGTTTTTGACTTGAACTGTGTCACGTTGTCTCTTGGGCTGCTTACTGTTGTCCTTCACTTGCCATCTCTGCGCTGTCCTCTGATTGTATAGACCCCAAAGCCTGACGTTTTCACCTGAGTTTTGGACTTCTGCACAGCACTTGCTGGGAAACATCCTCATCCCTGCACAGCACTCACTGGGAAACATCCTCACCCCTGCACAGCGCTCGCTGGGAAACATCCTCACCCCTGCACAGTGCTCGCTGGGCCACGTCCTCACCCCTGCACAGCGCTTGCTGGGCCACGTCCTCAGGTTAAAACCACAGAGACAGAAGCACCACGTCTAGTTACTTTCCCATGTGCCAACGACTCCAGAATCAGCCTGTGTTTGTTCATTTCTCAGGGCCTGCAAGTAGTTTTTGTTTGTTGTTTTGTTTTTGTTTTCCCAGAGTTTATCATTGTTACCTTGAGAGAGTCCACCCATAGGAGCTTACTTGTCCACACCAGAAGCTGATTCCCCATGTTTAATTCCAAGCTTTCTGACTTTATAAACCCTTGATCTTGTAAGAGCCCGTCGTAGTTTAGGAGATTTCAAATTTTAGTCTTTTGTACTGAATCAAGCTTTGTTTGTTTTTTATTCTAGACTTCTAGTTCTTTAATAGATAATGTTCCCGAGAAAGACCTGATGCTGAAAAGAGACATGGATATAACTTCTGAAAGTGACTATGGAAACAGAAAAGAATGCAATAGAAAAATTCCTCGAAGATCAAAAATCCCATATTATTCCAAAGCAATTCAGACTATTAAGCACTACAACAAAAACAACAGCCCTTCCATAAGGTACTTGTTTCCGATTCCGAAATTCAGATGAGGCCCACACAAGTTACTACTACGCTTCCGCCTTAAAGCTCTCTGCTTTCCTAACGGCAGCCACAGGGCTCTCAGCCTTGCCACTCAGACTTGCTCTGTGCCTCCGTGTACATTTATACAGAACCACCCTTTCTCTGGGGTAGAGTGTCCTTCACTGTGAAAAAGATAAACACTGCACATTCTATGGGTTATTTTCTGTTCCATTCTTTGCAGTTACAGTCGTAAAATGAAGCAGCCTTTCTTTAAAGACTTATATGTATGTTCCTCTCTGGCAAACTGTAGCCAACTGGAAGAGGTTGAGGAGCCGAGGACTGAGCTGATGAAAGTGAACATCAGTTGCCCAGAGGACACCTACCGGGTAGGGAAAAAGACTTAGGAGAAATGCATGCAAATGACCTTGGTTTTAAAATACAGGGAGTCCCAGAAAAATAGCGCATGTTTTTATTGGAGTGATGGAGATTAGTTTATTTTTCCTTCCTGGTTTCCAGATGTTGTGTGATGTTACTATTTGTGTAATTTTAAAGGAAGGGCAATTACACACTTACTTAAATCAGATTCCAGTGAGACCCTGTGTTAAGTTTCCTGTGGAGAAGAAGGCCTGTCTAAATGTTCACGTTCTTATTCCCGGCAGTGCTTCCTAACTTCTGGCTCTCAGGCACCCACGTGTCCAAGCAAATCTGGGGCTTCGCAGGGAAGTCTGCCTCAGACACCCCACAGGCGTGCTAATTCCGGGTTTTCAGGGACTTTCCCGAAACCCAGTTAGGGGCCTGTGGATCCCAGATTAAGAGGCATTTAAGAATTTTAAAATTCTTAAGTATTTGCCAGAATCATTCTCATGTTGTTAAGAATTTTTGGTGGACTGATTTATTTATAGCTTTATTAACTTGGCCTTATTTTACTTGTGAAGTTCTGGTTTTGATTGTGATGTCACTGTTCTTCCAATAATATAATTGCTTTTTGAACTGTTTCATACCTATTGGTTTCCTCCTCTTATTTTCAAGTGTAGAAGCTTTACTGTTGAGAAAAATAATAGTAATTGTCATGACAGTGATGGCAGCTAACCTTTCCTGAGTGGTCAGTACGTGCCTGCACGGTCTGTACGCTTCACTTCCGTTGATTTGTTTGACCCTCCCCACAGCCCTCTGAATGAGATGCTGCTATTTCCATATTGTAAATGAGGAAATTGAGGCAAGATAACTTTTCCAAGTTCGCACAACACTATTATTTCCTTTCAGATACTTGTCGAGCAGCTAGACCAGGAGAGAGAGAAGAGGTGGAAAGCTGAACAAGCTGAAAAGAAGCTCATGGATTACATTGATGAACTGCATAAACATGCAAACGAAAAGAAAGACATCCACAGCCTGGCTCTGCTCACCACAGACAGGTAAGGGCTCGTCCCAGCCTGGAGTGTGAACTCCAGGGGGAACACCTCCATTTCAGCTAGCTGAGGTGAGATCAGAGCCGTGTTGTGGCTAACGCTGCAGTGCTTCCGCAGCTTGTTCAGAACAAAGCATGCAGGCCCTGTTTATTCGGGCTCAGCCAGAGGGCTCAGGTAGATCCATGCACCTTCCGAGGGAGGACCAGCAAGAGCTGGAAGGCACAGCTGTACGCCTCCGTCCTGCTGGCGGGAGGGCCACCTCCAGCACAGCGCCTGAAACAGATAGTTCAGCAAAGTTTGCTGTTGAATGACGTTCACATACTACGGCGTTTCACTCATCCAGGAAGAATGCTGTGCCTTTTGGCACACTGTTACCTTCAGGGGTGGGAGAGGGGCATGGACTGTGATTTTCCGCCTTTTTTTAATCTAGTGAGAGTTTAAAACATACTGCAAATCTCCCTCTCCACTGTGACCTTTGATGTTGACTACAGATTTTATCTTTTTAAATGAGTAATATATGCATCTGATTTCTGTTTTAGGTTAAAGGAGATTATTTTTAAAGAGAGAAATTCCAAAGTGCAACTCGAAGTTATGGTTCACAAACTTCAAAATGAAATTAAGAAACTAACTATTGAATTAATTAAAGCGAGAGATCAGCAGGAGGATCACATCCGGCACCTGAGAGCCCTGGAGCGAGCGCTGGAGAAGATGGAGCGGCAGAAAGGGCAGCAGCAGGCGGCACAGGTATGTCTGTCCTGCCTGGCCCTAGCTCTGGCGGAAACAGCTCTGTTGTCCGGTGGACTCGGAGGTGCTAGTGTGTGCAGATCTACTGCCATGCGAGTTAGCTGTGGAGCTGCTGAATGAAGGCTCCTGCACTCACAGCTGTCGGAAGACTTGGTGGACGTGTTGCAGGTTGCAAGGCTTGTGTTCCCAGAGCCAGGGTGTAAGGCTCTTTGGGGCATCTGAAGGTTTTTTTATAATTGAATTTATTGGGGGTGACATCCTCTCTAATAAAAGAGTAATATGCAAATTGACCATCACTCCAACACAGAAGATGGCTGCCCCCATGTAGTCAAAGATCCTGCGCCCATGTGGACACACGATGGCCACCACAAGATGGCCAGCAGGGGAGGACAGTTGGGAGGGACTAGGCCTGCAAGGGAGGGCAGTTGGGGGCGATCAAGCCTGAGGGGAGGGCAGTTAGGGGTGACCAGGCCAGCAGAGGAGGGAAGTTGTGGGCAAACAGGCTGGCAGGGGAGCAGTTAGGCATCAATCAGGCTGGCAGCGGAGTGGTTAGGGGGTGATCAGGCTGGCAGGCAGAAGCGGTTAGGGACAATCAGGAAGGCAGGCAGGCGAGCAGTTGGGAGCCAGCAGTTCTGGATTGTGAGAGGGATGTCCCAGATTGGAGAGGGTACAGGCTGGGCTGAGAGACACCACCCCACCCCTCCTGTGCATGAATTTCGTGCACCAGGCCTCTAGTTGATTAATAAAATTCTGTAGGTTCAAGTGTTCAGTTCTGTAAAACATCATCTGTATGTTTTTCTCTTAATCTCTTCATCTATTTCACCCAGGCCTGCAATCCCCCTCCTCTGACAGCCGTGCCAGTCTGTTCTCTGTCTCTGTGTGTCTTTTTCTCTTTTGTTGTGAAGGTCTCTCACTTTCACTCTTTCTGATCTGGATCAGGTGAGCAGCAGACAAAGCGAGGGTCGCTGCTGCCAGGGCTGTCCCTGATGTGACCACAGCATCATCACCTAGGACATTTTGAAAGTCAGTTTGGGCACGAGGTTCTGTTTCGAAGGCACTTTTCCCTGGGGAACTGGCAAGGGAAGCAGGGGGTTGTTGTCTTAAGTACTATAACTGTGTTTTCCCCAGATGCGGCTTATCGAAGAGGTGGAGCTCAAAGCGGCAGCTGCCGACCGAGAAATTAACTTGCTTCGAACTTCCCTTCAGCAAGAAAAGGAGCAGGTGCAGCAGCTTCACGAGCTCCTTGCACTGAAGGAGCAAGAGCACAGGTAAACGCCGCTGGCGTGGCTCAGTGGTTGAGCATCGACCTATGAACCAGGAGGTCACAGTTCAGTTCTCAGTCAGGGCACGTGCTCGGGTTGCGGGCTCGATCCCCAGTGTGTACAGGAGGCAGCCGATCAATGATTCTTTTTCATCATTAATGTTCCTATCACTCCCTTTCTGAAATCAATAAAAATGTATTTAAAAAAAAAGAGCACAAGTGAATGAAAGCGCAGCAGGCAGTGGGGACAGTCAAGCAAAGGAAAGCAGCTGCTTGGTTCCCCTCCCCCTTCCTCCTGCCCTCCACAAACAGGAGCCAGGACTGGGCAGTGGGAGGCTAGTTGCAGAGCCCATGGGAGGGCAGCTTGTGTATGTGGTAGGGTCCCCTCCTAGTGCAGTGGCAGCTCACAGACACAGGTGACTTACTGAAGTGTGGGTACTTACCTGGCAGCTGCGCCTGTATTTCCACAAACCCAACCTAAAGTTGGTCAGTGGCATGTGCAAAAAGCTTTTATTGGATCTCCAAGTGACAGCATGCTCACTTACTGGTTCTTGACTCCTGTGGAGCAGGTGCTAACAAACTTTTCCTTCCAAGGGCCAGATAGAAAAGATTCCAGCCCAGCTGGTGTGCTCAGTGGTTAAGTGTTGACCCAGGAACAATTCCTGGTCAGGGCGCATGCCCAGATTGTCGGCTCCATCCGTAGGGGGGTGGAGTGGGGGGCAGGGGGGAGGCATGCAGGAGGCAGTGGATGTTTCTTATCTATGTTTCCATCTCTCTATCCTGCTCTCTTCCTCTCTCTTTAAAAAATCAATTGAAACATATCAATAAAAAAAGAAAGAAAGAAAGGGTTCCAGGCTTTGCAGGCCACACCTAACTGCCTTTCCTGCCATCAGGACTTAAACCAGTGGGCGTGGCCGTGTTCCAGTAAAAGTTGGTTTACAGAAGAGGGTGGCAGGCCAGTGGATCCCTGGGCCTCATGCACCGCCCTGCTCTGAGTCCCCAGCGATGGGAACACTTTCAGCTGCTTGTCTCCCGCTGCGCGTCTCCAGCTGCCCCAGCCAATTCCATGGTGTCATGTAGACATTAAATACTGATGCTTGGGGGTGAGGGGGTGGGGATTGGCATCCTCTGTGTGGGCAGACAGCTATAAGAGATTGGAGGAAAACAAAAAATCTAAAAATCTGTACTTGGTTTCCTTTACATATCTTTTTTTAACATCTTGTTCTAGTTTAAAGAAACCCAGACTGGAAATAGTGGATTTTGTATTATGGGCTTGGTTTCTTCAAGAAAAATAGTAGTGAACTCAAAGGAATGAGCTCACATTTAAAGAAAAAACTGGCCTTATATCAAAAGATTGGTGAATAATTTCACAGTTTAACTGTGTTTTTTTCCCCTTAACCAACCACTAGTACCAGTCAGGCTGTGTTCATTGTAGTCAGAGACTCAGCCAGAGCAGAAGGCACAGGGAGGGAGAGCTGCAGGTGCAGCTTGGAGCCCTGGCACCATCCAGTGGTCCTGAATGTTTTGGGAACTTAGACCAGGGACATGCCTCTGATCCCATCCACTGAGCACAGTCATGGAAAACTCATTCCTTCTCTGTCCTGTCACAGTTTCTGTGTTTGAAGGTAGGGAGCTCATCTTAGATGACAGTTAGGGAACATATAATCTATATATATAAAAAACCAGAGACAGGAAAGCCGTAATGACCTGAATGACCAGTCACTATGACGCCCACTGCGGCCAGCAAACCAGCCCAATCGGGGGGTGGGGCCAGCTGGCCAACCTCCTGCAGCCCCTCCCCCTGGCCGGCCTCACCCACAATGGGCCCCCACCACCCCGATCGACCCATGGCCCCTCTCCCCAGCCAGCTCTGCCCACGATCAGCCCCCCCACTCCAGTCAGGGCCAGGGCCGGCCGGCCAACCTCCCACGGCCCCTCCCCTGGCTGCTGACCCCCAATTGGCCCTGCATCCCAATCGGGCAGGGTCCACTGACCAATTGCCCGCAGCCCCTCCTCCTAACTGGCCCGGCCCTGATTGGGCCCTGATTGGGGCAGGCTGGCCGGCCAATCTCTCACCGTTAGCTCCCATCAGGCCTGGCCCCAATCCAACCCGATTGGGGCCAGGCCGGCTGGACCCCACCGTGCATGAATTCGTGCACTGCACTGGGCCTCTAGTCCTATATAATAAAGAGTTAGTATGCTAATTAGACCAAACAGCAGAACGACCATCGAACAACCTTCCGGACAAAACGGGGGCTGCGAGAGCCTGCCGGGGCTGCGAGGGCCAAGCCCCTTGCATGAATTTCGTGCATTGGGCCTCTAGTATTTAATAAACTTTAAAGTTTTTCTTTCCTGGGGAACAGCATCCTGTGATTTTTGTTTGTTTTTCATTCCAGGAAAGAACTTGAAACAAGGGCGTTTTTTAGTGATGCTGAGTTCCAAGAAGCCATAGCCAAGGAAGTGGCAAAAGAAGAGGTAAAGCATGAGCAAGAGATCAAAGGATACCAAGAAAAAATCGACACATTAAGTCAGCAGTACCTGGATTTAGAGAATGAATTTCGTATTGCTTTAACTCTCGAAGCCAGAAGATTTAAAGATGTAAGAATTGGCATTTAGGTTCCTATTGAAAACAGAACCAGCCAGATATGGGGTGATAAGAGGACCCCACTTTAGAGTTGTAGCTCTGTGGACATGTTGGCTATATGGCCTTAAGCAGATCACTTGAATTCCTAGAGTCGCAGCGTCTGTCCTGAGATAACCACTACTCTCCATGCCGTTGCCAAAGCCCAGTCAGATGGTGGTGGTCAGGAGCAGAGCGTGGGGACACCTGGGTTCTCCCTGTGGCTGTAGGGCCTAGATTGCAGCCGGACCCCGGCCTCGGCCTCTGCCACGTGTTGAGTGCAGCCGTGCTCCGTGTGGCACACAGCAGCACTGAGTGCTGTGATTACATTATTTTGCTAAGCCTCTGAGATTCTAAACATGAAAGAAGTGCCCTAGCCGGTTTGGCTCATTGGATAGAGTGTCTACCTGCGAACTGAAGGGTCCAGGGTTAGATTCCGGTCAAGAGCACATGCCCAGGTTCCAGGCTCGATCCCCAGTAGGGGGTGTGCAGGAGGCAGCCGATCAATGATTCGCATCATTGATGTTTCTATCTCTTTTTCCCTCTCCATTTTTGAAATCAATAAAAACTATATATGTATAAATAAATGTGAAAGAAATAAGTTGTTGCCAGAAACACATATTTTCTAAATATTTGGAGAACTGCTATTTATAATGCAATTTTGAAATATAGGTTAAAGATGGTTTTGAAAGTGTTGCAACTGAGTTAGCGAAGAGCAAGCATGCTCTTGTTTGGGCTCAACGGAAAGAAAACGAGTCTTCCTCTTTAATTAAAGATCTGGCCTGCATGGTGAAGGAGCAAAAGACAAAGCTTGCCGAAGTCTCCAAACTGAAACACGAAACAGCAACAAACTTGCAGGTAAGTCGTTGTAACACTGTATTTTCCTTTCTGTTTGTTATGTCATGTTCCCAAGTGCCTGCAATGATTTTAGGAAGTGCACAATGTTGAACTTTTAATAATACTAATTATGTATGTGCTTGGCATGTATGAAAAGTAATAGAACGGAGGTTAACTGATTTCCCAGAGTGAACTGCATACCTAAGAGAGTGTTTAAGTATAATGAGTGAGTTAACTAGGAAACTGCTAAGTAGCTAGAACACAGCTGCACAGTGAGAGAAGAAGTTGTGACGGAGATGCTCAAATTGTTGAGGTTTGGGAAACAGCATGTGGGTTGCTGGTACTAACTTCTGTAGTAGTGGTTTTTTAGACATACCCACACATAATCTTAAATTAATTTCTGTTGTCGCCATTTTAAATATTAGGGATGTTTGCCAAGAGAACTTCCTTTCTGCAAGTGACCTCTGGGCCAGCGGTCGCCACTGGTGGTCCGTGAGGTCCGAAAGGTTGGCGACCACTGCTCTAGGTTACTGATATAAATACTGAGAAACTTTGAGGATTACAGGTGTGGTTGCTCTTAGGGTGTTAGAATAAAATTCAGAGTGTTTGAAGGAGTGGCCTCTTATATTTTACTTCATTTTCTGACCTACATTTACCTTTAGTTAATAAAACTAAAACTTCTTCTGATGTAAAATTGAGGAACATTTACTTGGTGTTTGCTTAAATAACATGTTTCTTACTATAAAATGCAAAAAAGTAGGAATAGGAGCATTGACGTATAACAGTTGCGTTGCGTTTTCCCATGTCTGGGGAGTATACAGAATCAGATCAGCACCCTTGAACTCCTGATCGAAGATGACAAGCAGAAGAGCATCGAGATCGAGCTGCTCAAGCACGAGAAAGTCCAGCTGATTGCCGAGCTCGCGGCCAAGGAGTCGCTGATTTACGGCCTCAGGACCGAGAGAAAAGTGTGGGGCCAGGAGCTGGCACAACAGGGTAAAGTGCTCACATTTCACAGGGAAACGAGCCCGTTTTTCTAAAGGAGCAAATCTGCATATAGGAAGGGCTTCCCTGCCCCACGACCCAGGGTCAGGCCCCCGCCACCACCTCCTGGAAACAGGAAGTGGCTTACTGTACCAGTCGCCGCTCTGAGTCCTGGTTGGCTTTCCTCCTGCTGGTGTAACTGGGTTACTCTTCTCCCCAGGCCTGCCTTTCTCGTGCTGCCACTGAATTAAGTGGTTGAAAATATTTATTTCTCATACAGTAATTTTACATGATTTCGTACAGATGCAGCTTTCAGTTCTTTTCTAAACGTTGCTAACAGTTACCTTGTTCACATGGAGAAACGCTGGTGGTGCATGGATGAAAACCACCGTCTGCTTAGGTTAACCGACCTCAGTCCGTTCCAGTTGAAATGTGCCCAGCGGAGGTGGCTGTGGGGCACCACATTCGCCCCGTGGGTGCTGGCTCTAACGGAGCGAGGCTCACCTGTCGTTCTACATGGGGGTATCGTATCGCGCGTGGTCTGGCTGTTCGTGTGCCTTATCCTGACCTGTTAGATGGGACCGCCTGTCACCTGTTCTCCGATTGTGGCTTAGGGTTTCAAACAGCACAGGGCTTTCCTCTTCATACTGTGTACAGCTCTCACTTCTTTGGCCAGCTCTCCTTTGTACTCACGTTATACATTGTGAAATTCGATGTTCATACAAGACAAATCCTCCAGTCTCCTAAAGTTTGCCTCTGGTGGTGTTTGCTTCCCAGGATCTTGTCTGGCTCAGGATCGCGGGAAACTGGAGGCGCAGATCGAAAGTTTATGCAAAGAGAACGAGTCTCTGCGGAAGACCAATGAGCAAGACAGTGACACGCTGCGGATTAAGTGCAAAATCATAGAGGACCAAACCGAGACCATCGGGAAATTAAAAGCTGTAAGTTTGGCGTTTTATTTTGGGAAGACAGCATGTGGCAGGTTTGAGAATCTGTGGACCAGAGTAGAGTGTCCAATACACGTTTTGTCTGTGTGAGTCCCAACTGTTGTGGAATTTAAGACAGGTTATCATGTGTTTCCTTTTGCATTATTTCCTCCTTTGCTTTTAAAAGTGATATGTGGCATTCGTGTATTGACTTGAAATTACATTTACTTCAAAGTTTTATGAAGAATGTTCTTATTGCCCTTTGAAATAACTAGAAACAGTGTTGATGAAGGGTTAGGAACCACAAGAAAATGAACGTTTTATATGTTTAAAATATCCTTTCAAGCATTGCTTAATATCTCTCAGTATTGCTCTCACTTCTCAAACTTATGACACACCTGCTCTCCTACAGGTAAAGGTATATGACTAGATTGCAGGATGCATGCTTGTCCCAAAGCCGCCGTGTGCCCGTGGTACCCACCCCCTTCTTCCTTGGGCCCACCTGAGAGAAGCTTCAATATGTGGACATTTTCCAGAGAAATTTTCTGAAGATTGTCTTGAGCACTAAAGCAAATTTAAATTCCAAAATTTTCTTCTTAAAGTGTAAAAGTAACTAACTGAAAAGGGAGTTTTTATTTTTTAAATATATTTTTATTGAATTCAGAGAGAGGAAGGGAGAGGAAGAGATAGAAACATCAGTGATGAGAGGGAATCATTGATCGGCTGCCTCCTGCACACCCCCTACTGGGGATGGAGCCCAAAGCCTGGGCATGTGCCCTGCCCAGGAATCGAACCCTGACCTCCTAGTTCATGGGTTGACACTCAACCACTGAGCCACACAAGCTGGGTGAAAAGGTGTTTTTAAAGAAATTTCTAAATGGGATTATCACCCATAAAGTTAGGAACTCAATCTTTAGAGAATTTATAACCACTTAATATTTCATTTTTT
The DNA here is from genome assembly GCF_951640355.1 of Cnephaeus nilssonii. Taxonomy (NCBI): domain Eukaryota; kingdom Metazoa; phylum Chordata; class Mammalia; order Chiroptera; family Vespertilionidae; genus Cnephaeus; species Cnephaeus nilssonii. Next base: position 53,463,924 of record NC_137089.1, on the reverse strand, counting down.
CCCTTAGTTTTTTCTTTTGAATTCAACAAATATTTATTGAGTGTCTATTATGAGCTAGATATTGTTCCAGATATTTGGGACACAGCCGAGAACAAAACAGAAGGTCCCTGCCCTCGTGGAGCTTACAGTAGTGTTGTGACCACTTTGCCTGCGTGCAGTCTGTGACCCTGGGCAAACCTCTCCTCGGCTGTCCAACGCAGCGAGAAGCAGGCCTGGCCCAGACGTGGACAGCATGTCTGATGCACGGTAGATGCCAAACAGATACCACCTCCAGCCTACTACCCAGAGAGGAGATCAGGCTGGAAGCTGACTTTTAATAATAAAATAAAGGGGAGCAGAGGGGTGCAGCAGGTGGGGTGGGATGCTGCCGCACCAGGGTCTGGGCTGGCTACACAAACTGCTGCTGCTTCTGGGTGGCTGCCTGGCTGGCAGGGTCCTTGGCCTCTCTGTAGCTGCCAGCGCCGTCTCCTTTGCCCTCGCCTTGGCTTCCTTGGCTGTCTCAGCAAGGGTTTTGGGAGGGGCCTCACCTTGCAGCTTGGCCAAGATGTATTCAAGACCCTTCATGGACTTGGTCACATTGCTTTTGAACCGGGCGAGACCAAATTCCTGGACCGCTCTGGAGACGCCAAATAAGCCAAGCTTCCCGGTGGATTTCGGTCCAGCCGCTGTTACCAGAGTTCACACAGTAAACACATCGTTCCTCCACCACCATCAGCCGGGCGTGGTTGATGTTCCAGGTGAAGGCGGTCGTGGTCCGGTTCTGTGGGTCCACAATAGGACCCTCCAGGATGTACACTGCGTGAGCAACATTGGCCGGAGATAGTGGCTCGGCCCCGCGGGGCATCCTGTTGGTCTTGGTCAGGAGTCTCCGGGACAGGAGCTTCTGGTCAGGGGTCACCTCCCGGTGCACTATGTCTTCCGTCAAGACATGTTTGCTGCAGGGATTCGGGTACCGCTGCCAGAAGGTTGGTCCTGGGAACTCCGGAGCACGCTGTGGCCCCGGAAATACTTCACCATTGTCCCGGCCCGGCGGGGTCAGCACCCGAGCAGCATCAGGGGTGCAGAGCCCGGGGGGCACGTGGAGGCCAGGCCCGGGCTCAGCGCAGGCCCGCCAGGCACCAGCTCAGTCACCGCCCCACTGCACCCCAACAGCAGCCGCCGCCATGAGGAGTTGTCAGGCCCTTTTCCTTAGTTATTTTTAAGAAACTTCTTAATTTCATCAAGTACAGAAAATGAAGAACCCTGTTCACTCCATAGCTAGATGTGGGTGTGGCTACTTGAATTGTATTCTTGAACAGTGATATTGGTGTTCTCGCAATTGAAACTGTGGTCTCAGTATATCCAGTATTTCAAATAAAGCTTTCATACATGCCAAGTTGCACTGATAGGTACTGAGATGTTTTAGCAGTAAGCTGTTTTTCTTGTTTTAAAAATCTAGCCAAGCTTATTGTCTTTTGAATAAGGTAAATAACAATCAGAAAGACTAGTTGTTTGCACTTAAATTTCACAAGGCAAAGCAGGTGGTATTTGGTATAGTCCTCGGTCATTGTGTTTGACTTAGCCACACAGTCAGACTGGTGCCTCCTCAGCCTGAGGACATACAGAGGTAGCTGGGCAGAGCTGCTTCAGCAGTCAAGCCAACCTAACTGATAGCTTCAGGGGCAATGACTTCACATTACAACCTAACTGATAGCTTCAGGGGCAGTGACTTCACATTACAACCTAACTGATAGCTTCAGGGGCAATGACTTCACATGCACATTTTGGAGTTGGATGTTTTCACCTGAGTAGATTCTCTAGTTAGCTTCTGACTGTGGACGTTTGAAATTCTTTAAAATGCTGCTTCCTCGTGTTGTTTTGGTACTTTTCAGTACAGTGGATCACGAGACCCTGGTGCTGCAGTGCTATTCTGGATGTTAAGAGGGTTATTTCATAAGAATCTTTCATGCCTTCTGCGGGTTCTTGATAATGTGTCAAGGCTGCCCACGCCTAAGTACTTCAGGGAGTCGTGGGAGAAAATAAACAGCTCATGGCTTATGTGGGCGTTAGTCAAGACTACCTGACTGCCTTTGCTTAGAGTCCTTAGCTCTGTCACACCCTGCGGGGCTGCACCACCTTCTGTATGACCCTGAGAATCCCCCTCAGTTAGGCTTGTCCAGCATTTGTTTGCCTCATCTTCTTCCCAAGAGGAATGAGAGGCAAGTGGGGCAGGGAGAATCGGGGCAAAAATAAGACCCTCCTCCACGCTCGCACCCGCAGCCCAGTGCTGGCGCGCAGCAGGCCCTGCGGGACAGAAATGGCACATTGCACATGCCTCAGGCGGGTGACCCTCCTGGTGCCTGACTCACAGCACAGAAGACACAGTAAAAGTCCACCTCAGTCTGGGGGATGTGAGGTCTGTTTGCCCGTGACATTTCAGTGATGAAATCGGACATTATTTAAAGTGTGTGCGCAGTGGAAATGGTTTAATCCAGTGAGCATCAGTCTTTGCTGTATCCCTGTCAGGCACCTACTTTTCTTTCTTTATCTCCTGAAAACATACTCATTCAAATGCAAAATGACGTAATTGAATTCCCATTGTGCTGCTTTCTCCTTCCCTACTTCTACTCTCTGTGTGGTTAGTAATCACTAACTACCTGAAATAAAAAGTGTGAGTAGGACAGAAATTTTCCCTCTTAATAGCCCCTAAACAATAGTCTGTATATATTTTCTAAAACACTCATTGAACTTTGAATTCATTTTTGTAGTTTTTAAAATAATTTAAAACCATACCTATTTAATTAGGAAATAAGACATCTAGTCTAGGATTAATAAAGTACTTATTATTTTCTTGAAGTGTTTACAGGAAAGAGAGGAACAGATCAAAATATTACAAGAAAACATCTGTGAAATACAGAAATGTACTCAAGAACAACTTGACGAAAAATCTTCGCAACTGGATGACATAATTGAGAAACTAGAAAGACACAATGAAAGAAAAGCAAAACTAAAACAGCAGTTGCAAGTAAAGGAATTAGAACTTGAAGAAATTAGAAAAGCTTACAGGTATTCTTCGGTGTTTCCTGCTGAGAAGTAAACTGTGGCTTACTAACTTGTCTGACCAGTTGTCTCTGACACTCCCTCTCCTCCTGTCAGCACCCTTAATCAGAAGTGGCACGATAAAGGGGAGCTCCTCAGCAGTCTGGAAAAGCAAGTGAAGGAAGTGAAGGAGAAATTTGAGAACAAGGAAAGGAAGCTGAAAGCCGAAAGAGACCAAAGTGTGGAACTACAAAAGTGAGCCTGAGCCCGCAGGCACCGGGCCTCTGGGAATGGGGAGGGGCCGGATGGGAGCAAAGAGGAGGGGAAGCTAAAAACATATCGGATGAAGTTATTTGCCAAATATCTGATTTCCACTCCATTATTCCATCTATAAGGGAAGGTCTGAGTTCCCTCCTGCATAGTTGTGAGCTTTAAGGCCGTGTCTGTTGTCTGTGTTTGTGCGGAAGTGCAGTACCTGGCACATGGTAATTACTGTCCGTATGTTGGTCTTTTTACTGCGCTCGTTGTTTCATGCCGTCTTCCTGAAAGCAGCCGGTGTGTTTGGCTGTTGCGTATGGCCCTCCAAGGAGTATGTTGTCTGGGGCTCTGGGCCAGAGAAGCCAGAGCTCATTTCAAAGGGGGAGGAAGCTGTTCCCGTGGCCACTTGTGTGGGTTTTGTAAGTGCTCTAGAGGAAATGCAGGTTTTACCTGTGAACTGTAACTAGGCCTGTTACAACAGTTTATAAAGCTGACAGCCTTGAAACTATGTAGCGCAGTTTAGTTCCTGTCAAGATAGAGAGGTATAGACATTAGGCACAGACTCCCATAATGGTGGCTCCATTCAGGTCTCCTGGTGTTTTCACTCCCTAAGATTGAAGGTGGTGTTACCTCTGCAGAAAGATTTGACTGACAGCAGCATCTGCTGATAGCCCTGTTGCACTGTGCTTTCACAGCTATCCAGGGGCCTCGGCTCAGAACCAAGAGCAGAAAAGTGTTCATTGTGGACTTTTTAAACAAAGTCACTCATATCCTATATAATAAAAGGGCTAATATGCAAATTGTCCCCACGGGCAGGAGTTCTACCGACCAGGAGTTAGACATGCACTGACCACCAGGGGGCAGTGGCAGCAGGCAGCCGGGGGAAGGGAGGCCCTGGCCGGCAGCCAGCAGCCACTAGGGACCCTACCCGTGCACGAATTTCATGCACTGGGCCTCTAGTTTAATATAAAGGAAGTGGTATTCCGCCTCTAAGAAACTTTTAGTACTAAACTGTTGTGAACACTAATGTGTTTATTAACCTAGGGCAGTGGTCGGCAAACTCATTAGTCAGCAGAGCCAAATATCAACAGTACAGCTATTGAAATTTCTTTGAGAGCCAAATTTTTTAAACTTAAACTTCTTCTAACGCCACTTCTTCAAAATAGACTTGCCCAGGCCGTGGTATTTTGTGGAAGAGCCACACTCAAGGGGCCTAAGAGCCGCATTTGGCTCACGAGCCACAGTTTGCCGACCACGAACCTAGGGTATTATCTGTTAAGCATTAGCACAGGGAAGTCAGACACATCCTCCTATATAATAAAACCCTAATATGCAAATTGACCTTATGGTGGAACGACCAGTCACTATGACGCACACTGACCACCCGGGGGCAGATGCTCAACACAGGAGCTGCCCTCGGGTGGTCAGTGTGCTCCCACAGGGGGAGTGCTTCTCAGCCAGAAGCCGGGCTCATGGCTGGCAAGCGCAGCAGCCTTTGCTGCAAGCGGGCAGTAAGGAGCAAGGGGTCCCAGACTGCAAGAGGGATGTTTGACTGCCGGCTTAGGCCCAAGCAGGTGGACATCCCTCGAGGGGTCCTGGACTGTGAGAGGGCACAGGCCGGGCTGAAGGACCCCCGCACCCTAGTGCACAATTTTCGTGCACTGGGCCTCTAATCTACGAATAAATGTAAACCTGCCTGTAGTATACGCTTCAGATAAGTGTCACTGCACATCTCTGGAGGAGGTGCAGCCCCTGGGAAGGCGCTTCCAGTCCCCTCCCACAGACGCAGGGCTGGAGACCAGAGCAGGAGCTCAGAGGCGAGACTCACAAATGGGCGTGAGGGTCCCTGTCCTGTGCTGCTGGCTGGTTCTGCTGGAGGTCGAGTTGCTTGTAGCTGGAGTTCCGGAGATGGAGAGCCCTTTGCTACTATGTATCCATTGAAATATGAATGTGAGAGCTGCCATCGCTGAAGAAAAAGCACCCTAACTTTTATACACACCGAGGTGCGGGTCTTTTCTTCTGTTTCAGGGATGCTGTGGAAAAGCTTTGTTACATGGATGATGCCTTTAAAAAACAAGTGGAGGCAATTGTTGAAGCTCATCACGCTGAAATAATACAACTGGAAAATGAAAAGCAAAAATATATTGATTCTGCAAATTTAAAGGTATTATCAGTAAATTGCACTTGATTATCATTATTGAATTGTTACAGCTAAATAAATTGAGACTGATAAAGAGAAAAGGCAGCATGATTTAATGACCAAATAGATATGAAGACTGTTGCCAAAAGTATCATGAAGCCAGGCCATAATGTTGTCAGGTTGTAGAATATAATTGCAGTGAAACCGAGGTGATGAGTGGTCCTGGTGTGGACCTGCTCTGTGATCTCTGAGTGAAAGTCACCATCTCCCTAACCAGTCTCATAGCGAAGCCCTTTCTTGCACATGAGCAGGGTGAGGAGTGAGTATACTAAACACAAGTCATCATTACCTTGGGAAAGTTCTCGAAAAGTACTCTTTTATCATTAATTAGGGCTCAGGACTATCACGTTTGTCATATTACTATCATTGACAAAGGAGCTTTTAATAATATACATGCATGAGCTTTCCCCTGAAATTTTCATTCACAGTTTGGGGTCAGACCCTGATGTTTTTCAAATTCAACAGGTGATTCTGATGTGACCCCCCTCTGTTGATATCTGCTAACTGAGGGGGCAGTTGTGAAATTCCATTTTTCCCTGATTTTGAAGTGGTAATAGGAAACAGGTACAATAGCATCCCCTCCCCACCCCCAAGCACACACACACACACACACGCCGTTTTGTTTTCTGAGGTTTTGGTGACATACATTCAATTGTCCGAAATATTAAATAGAAAATTCCAAAAATAATTCATAAGTTTTAAATTGCACACCATTCTGAGTCCCGTGATGAAATCCTCCCTCCCTGTCCTGCCCGGACATGAATCGTCTCAGATGTGAATCGTCCCGTTGTCCAGTGCCTCCTTGCTGTATTGCTCCCGCCCGTTAGTCATTCGGTAGCCACCTTGGTGATCAGATCGACTGTCGTGGTATCGCAGTGCTTGTGTTCAAGTAACATTTATTTTACTTGATAACGGCCCCAAAGCGCAAGAGGTAGTGATGCTGGCAACTCGGACATGCCAAAGAGAAGCCATAAAGCGCTTCCTTTAAGTGGAAAGGTGAACATTCTGGACTTAATAAGGAAAGAAAAAAAATCGTATGCTGAGGTTGCTAAAATCTACAGTAAGAACGAATCTTCTATCGTGAAATTGGGAAGAAGGAAAGAGAAATTCCTGCTAGTTTTGCTGTTGTACCTCAAACTGCAAAAGTTACAGCCTCAGAGCGTGGTAAGTGCTTAGATAAGATGGAAAAGGCTTTAAATTTGTGGGTGGAACACACGGACAGAAAACGTGTTCCCATGGATGGCAGCATGCTGCTCAAAATGCACTGAGCCTGTGTGAGGACTTCAGCAGGGACCCCTGAAACCAGGCCATTCACTGCAAGTGAGGGGGGCCGCCGATCCAGGGACAGGTGCGGCATTGTATCAGCTCGCCTCGTCTCGGGAACAGAGGGTCAGTGCCATGCAGTGAGATGTTCTGAGAGACACATTACATGACTTTTATTATAGTCTGTTGCTCTAGATACTCTATTTTGTTGTTAATCTCTTGCTGTGCCTATTCTATAAATTGAGCTTTATCATAGATATGTGTGTGCAGGAAAACAGTAACATATAGGAAGTTTGGTTCTATCTGTGGTTTCAGGGTCTTGGGACATGTCCCCGCAGATAGGGGGAGACTCTCTTCTGTACAATGGGAGACTCAGAAATCAGCAGCTAGAAAGAGCCCAACCAGCCCTAACCGGTTTGGCTCAGTGGATAGAGCATCGGCCTGCAGACTCAAGGGTCCCAGGTTCGATTCCAGTCAAGGGCATGTACCTTGGTTGCGGGCACATCCCCAGTAGGGAATGTGCAAGAGGCAGCTGATTGATGTTTCTCTCTCATTGATGTTTCTAACTCTCTATCCCTCTCCTTTCCTCTCTATAAAAAATCAAAATATATTTTAAAAAAAAAAAGAGCCCAACCAGAGAAAGTGACAGGAATCCTCTGTATCATTCTAGTCAAGGTTGTGTGATTAGTGGACATGACTCTCGGGAGTCTGTGAAGAGAGACGGATGAGAGCTTTGGAAAGCATCACAATGAATAAGGAAGTACGACTTGTTCAGAACTTAGTTCTATATTTCATGTCAAATCAACAGACGTTTCAGATGTTTTATTTAAGATCCGCTGAGTGTTTGGCAAAGGTACATCAGGTACCAAGTCAAGTATCAGGATAGGCCCTTACTTGGCTGAAAGGAAAATGCCGAGTTCTGTTTTAGACCTCCCACCGATACGACATAAAATTAAAGAGGTAGATTTGTTGAGTTAAATAAATGGTACCAGAACTTACATGTGACAATAAAAAAAAAATGTGAGGTATCACAGATAAATGATAACTTAAATTAGGAGAAATATTCACTTTATGGGGGAGAAAGAGTAGGAAATCTATATTAGGAAGATTTATATTAATCTAGAGATTAGGAAGAGGGCTGGGCGTAGTGATAGTCCTTTTGGGAGAGCTGTATCATAGAAGAGAGAGTTTCAAGCAGAAATTAATAGTATCGATTACAGAGAAGTCTGCGGGAAGCCGCCCATTGTCTTCACTAGCTGAGAGGTGTGGACAAGGAACCCGGAAGGCTGGTGACCTTTGAGCTCTGGCAGAGGTCAGGGCTGTACACCCACTGTTTAGTGGAGACAATGGTAGCTGAAGCAACTTTCCCACCAGATAGTCACGTAAATCCTTACTGATAAGATAGTCTGCCTGTTACTGAAAATTATCTTCCTAAGGGGCTATAAGTGTATCCCAAACTGAATAAAAAGATGGCCAGGCCGGAGCCCAAGTGGAGTCCTTCCTCTTGAGCTGGGCTCCCGCCTGGTCCCCCAATATTTCCAAATTATTGTTTCTTGTCTCGTCTCTTTCATTTGCGTGCGGCCCCTCTTCCAGAGCTCGAATCCTGAACCACTCGGGACGTAGGGAATTCACAGAACTCTGCTGATTAAATGACCCCTCAAAAACATGGCAATTTTTTTCAAACACATTTTAAAAAATACGTTTTCATTGATTTTTAGAGAAAGGGGAAGGAGGATAGAGAGAAGCATCATTGATCGCTACCTCCTGCACGGCCCCTACTGGGGATTGTAACCCCAGGCAAGTGCTCTAACTGGGAATCAAATCGGTGACCTCTTTGTTCCTGGGTCGATGCTTAACCGCTAAGCCATACCAGCTGGGCAAAGATGGCAATTTATAACCACCAACAGCAACTGTAGAAACGCTGTTGGAACTATAGTAGATTATCATTGGGAAGGGAAGTTATGTCAAGTTTGAAAGTCCGTAAGGGTCTAGTGTTTAAGGTGAATGCATGACTCAGCACTCATGGCAGTACAGGACAGTGCAGACATGAAGCCAGAAGAATGCATGACTCAGCGCTCATGGCAGCACAAGACAGTGCAGAGATGGAGCCAGAGGGATTCATGACTCAGCACTCACAGCAGCACAGGACAGTGCAGAGAGGGAGCCAGAAGACTGTTTCTGTCCACGTGCGCTACTGAGAAGCTGCATGGCCTTCAACCAATTGTCTGAGCTCTAAAATAGAGTAAATAAACCACCATGTGTCCATCGCCAAACCTGTGAGAAATAGATTCTATACATGTAAGTACTGTGTCTACAGCATAAACATTGTTTTCCCAATTAGTATTTGAACAAGTTTCCTTTACTCTCTGCTTTATATAAATATCGCAAAATGCACAAGAATAAATTTTTGACTTTTTTCTTTCAGAATGCATTTTTAAAATAATTGTGTTTAAGAAATTTGAAAGTAAAATTTATATTTGATTTAGGTTCATCAAGTTGAAGAAGAAATGCGTGGACTTCTGCAAGAAAACTGCAAGAACAAGAAAGCACTGGAAGCAAAAATTAAGCATCTTGCTTTTGCTCTAAACGAAATTCATCAAGTCTTGTGATGGTTCTGAGAATGAATTCAATTGAAATGGACCAGCAGACCAATTGTAAAAATGATTAAATATTGTAACAGTAGTAACTGCTATGACTTTGAAATGTCTCTTTCTACATATTTCATCCTGATTATATTTTAAAAGACTTTTGAAAAAGTATTTAATTGTATATGTAGGTTTTTATAATAAATTGTTGATAATTATGTGTATTAGAAAAAACTATCAAAATAACTAGACTTAAGACACTTTTTGTTTCTGTGCTATCCATTCTTTGGTAATTACACTTTGCCTATAAATATGTAAATGGAATTTAAGATTAGCCTTTGATTATATTAGGGAAATTATTTTAATAGTTGTCATTGCCTTATTGTATTGATGAAGAATTAATTATATTTCTTGGTTGTCCTTTAGTTTATGTAGCTCCATTCTTTCAAAATGCTCATACGAAGAGCCAAAAAGAACCTGAGATCTGTATGGTCAGAGATGTGGCACTCGAAAGAAAGCATGTCGCCATTTCCTCCTCCATAATGACCCCTTTTTTATAATGCACATGACTCATTAAAGATTACATGTAAAGTTTATAAACATTGTCTGTTCCAGAGGCACACTACTGCTCCACCCTCATTTTTTCATTTCCCCTTTTAGTCACTGTATGTATGACGAGAATTCTTACTTTGCAACCGGAAACAGTTTTCATTTCATCCAGTCCTTTATTACTGTATACCTTTTGTCATATTTTATGTTCCTGTGTATATAAAACAAAAACCTAAGTACTATCCTCCTCGCTGGTTTTGAAAGAGAATATAATACTATGCTTTTAAGTAATAGCCAGTGACTTTTTAAAAGTTAAATGGAATAAGAAAAAATATAAATGCTTCTAAAAGAGAGGTCCATGTTTCATTTTAGGCAAGCTTCACACTGACATCTGTGGGACAGCATTGAACATACCAAGGTGTAATGGGAGTTGGAGAGGGGAGAGCATAGAAATATTTGGGAGAATAATCGCTAAAAACTCCCTAAGTTTGATGAAAAAGATCAATTTACAGATTCAAGAACTTCCATAAAACCTAGGGTAAACATGAAGAGAAACACATACACACTTTATAGTCAAACTATTGGGAAAATCTTGAAAACAAGAAAATATGGTTTATCTCAGAGGAGCAGTATGATTAACAGTTGACTTCTCATGAGAAACAGTGGAGGCCAGAAGGCAGTGAATGCCATATTTGAAGTCTGGGAAGACAGGAATTGTCAATCAAGAATGCTATATCCAGCAAAACTATCCTTTAAAATAAAGACAGAAAATGTATTGCCAGCCAAACTAATTGAAAAGAAAGGCTGAAAGGAAATGATATCAGACAGTAACTCATCCACTGGAAGAAATAAGGAATATTGGAAACAAATGTAGGTAAATTTTTATGGGGTGAGGTATATTTTTCTTTAAATGGAAATTATGTAAGGCAGTTTTAACACTTGTTTGATTTATAGCATATATGGATATGATGTGTGATGAAAATAGCATGAAGTTGGAGGAAATGCAATATATTGTAGCTTATTTTATCAAGTTTAGTCAATACCTAAAGAGTGATACATTAAAATTCATATTGTAGTCATAGTTAAAATGTTAACAGAACAGGTTCCACTTCTGAAATTGAGCATGAAGAACTCTGTGGACCTGTTTCCCAGCAAAATAATACGAACATTTAAAGTCTCTGAAAACTGTCCTAAGAGCATACAGCAAGTATTGAAAAACATTTATTGAAAAACATTTACTAAACCTGTCAACAGCAAAAGCCTGAGGCCCTGAGCCATGGCCATCTCCCAGTACCTTCCACTCAGCCTGATGGGGATTCCATAGTGGATGGCTGTGGCCAAGAATATAGCTGTCCCCTCCGCCCAGCTCCATCAGTCCCCTGGGAGGGCAGGCTGGCAGCCTTAACCAGGAGTCTGAAGAGCCAGCAAGACTCAAGTTACTACAATCAGGAATGGAAGCAAGGGCATACTAGCAATAATGGGGTGGGAGGGAACCTTGGGAGTTGATTACTATGTTTATGGCCTTGACAGTGATAATTTTATGGCCTATGCTTATCCCCACTCATTAGGTTGAATAAATGTTTTACATGTCAACAGTCTCAAAGTGGTTTAAAAAGGAAAAGATTCCATTGGCAACGACATCCAAAAGAACAAACTTGTTAGGTTAAATTTAACAAAAGAAGTGTTAATCTTATAGCCTGACAAGTACAAATCATTGTTGAAATAAGATATTCATAGATCGGGAGACAATATTGTTGAGATGGTCATTCTCCCCAAATTTATTTACCGATCTAGTGCACCCCTATCCAAACCCCAGTTAGCCTGTTTGCAGAAGTTTCTAAGATGACCCCAAAATTCATAAATTCAAGGGACCTAGAGTAGCTAAAACCATATTAAAAAAGGAAAACAAAGTTGGGAAATGCACATTTCTGATTGCAAAACACTAGAAAACCCAGTAACAAGAGTGTGTTACTGGCACAAAAATGGACGTGCAGGTCAATGGGCTCCGATAGTGTGGAAATAACCCACGTGGCCGGGTGAGGCCGCCCTACGGGGGCGCGGGGGCGGGCCAGGCCGGTGGGCGGGGCGCTGGCTCCGCCCCTGCTCTCGGTCCCGCCCTTCCGGCCCCTCTTCCTCCTCCGCCCCGCCCACCGCCAGCGCGTCGCCTGGCAACAGCGACTGGCGTCACTTCCGGCCATTTAAACTCGGCGTCGGCGGGGCGCACTCGGGGATGGCGGCGGCCGAGCCCGCGAGCTCGGGGCAGTCGGCGCCGCAGGGCCAGGCCCAGGGTCAGTGGGCGCCCCCCGCTTCCCCCGCGCCGCCGTCGCAGCTCGGGGGCCCGGCGGGCGGGAGCAGCCGGCACGAGAAGAGCCTGGGGCTGCTCACGGCCAAGTTCGTGTCGCTGCTGCAGGAGGCGCAGGACGGCGTGCTGGACCTCAAGGCGGTGAGCGCGCCGCGGGGGCGGGGAAGGGGCTCGGGGCCGGAGCGCAGGGACTGGGGGCGGGGGAAGGGGTGCTGGGGAGGGGGCGGGGGGAGGGGAAAAGGCACGGGGGCGGGGCTAGGGGAGGGGCCGGGGGCGGGACGCGGGGGTGGCGACGCGGGTGGGGAGGGAAGCTGGTCCAACACCCGCCCCGCCCTCCGCAAAGGGCCGCCCCACGGCCCGTGCTGTTGGGACTCGGCGGTTTCCATGGGCCGCGCCGGCCCCGAGGTGTCTCGTTCCAGCCGGAGCCCTCTGCCCGCCCTCCCGCTGCGGAGTGAGTGCCCGGCCTGCGTGGGCGGGGCTTGCGGTGAGCGACTTGGTGCGGCCCGCGCCGCCGACCTCGGAGCTGGGCTCGCAGGGTCGCCGGGAGGGCACCTCAGTCCCTTTCCAGTCGCCCGTGCTTGGGGCGCGCCTGCCTTGGGCTCCAGCTCAGGGCCTTCCCAGGACCCGGTGAGCGGAGCCGGGGGTCACGCACCTGACCTGACCGCCCAGCCAGGGTTTGTCCGATGGCAGCGCCCTGGGACGCCAGGGGACAGACAGCCCAAAGCCCCGTCTAAGCACGAACCGGGCTGTAAGCACGGCCAGGCCGTCACTGCAGACACCCCGGCGCCCGTCCTGAGCCCCTGAGCCCGGCTGACCCAGCATGGTCCCCGCGCCCGGGCCCAGGACGCTACCGGCCTGCATCCCCGCTCCCTGGGACCTGCGGTTGCCGGGGCGGGTGTCTGCAGGCCCGGCTTCCCGGGGGCTGTGGGAGTTTCCTCCCCGCCCTGAAGCGCTTCCGGCCGGACAGCTCCTCCTGACGTGCTCAGGAACTAAAAGGCCTTCTCAGGGGCAGTCGGGAGGGGGTGACCGCACCCAGCTTCAGGCTACGCTTGAAAACCTAGAGATTCACCTGTAGCCTTGGACTTGAATAAAAGAATGACGCAAGTTCGGGCTTTCCCAGAGAAAACTGAACTCCAATGAGGCAGCTGCGCCCCCCGCCCTGGGGTTCTTGGCTTCCTCCTGTTTCCTGAAATTGATGGGGAGGGGGGGGGCACTGAGCAGGAGGGTTTAATACTCAATCACAGTTTCCTAAAAGGTTAGAGGTTTCTGCAATGCCATTGTCTTATCACATTAATGATTTTTTATACCCAGAGAACAGTTTGAGTATCATTCTTTTTTACATATATCTGGAAAAAACGTATCGTTTATTTACATACACTTTTCATTCATTTACATATATATGATGTGTAAAATCTATATCTAAAAAACCTACATTGAAGTCTTTCCAATGATGTTTCTTATTGTGCACCATAGAAAAACGTCAGTAGTGATGTCACATCCCTGCAGGCTTGTCAGCGGCCCTGATGCCCGGGGCTGTTCATCCGGCAGCTGCAGTGCGCGGGGCGGGCATGGCCGCCCTGCCCTGGGCGCCCCTCGGCACCAGGGCCGGTCTCAGGGCTGGAGGGATGCGGGGTCCAGCTCGGCTGCTGCTGCTGCTCACTCTCCTGCTCCCGGGGAATTCCACACGCGTCTTCTTTTCCTTTTTGTTTTTTATCATTACGTTTTTGACAATACATCTGTAATTTGATGTATTTTGAAATTATAAAATCATCTTTTTCTTATATTCTTACCTTGGATGGTCCATTTCACCATAAGTTATTGATACTTTTGAGATATACACTTGATATTTTTTAAGAAGCAGTTCAAGAAACAATTTTTGTGAGTATCATGAATATGAAAAATTATATCAGCCTTCACATTCGCATGTCTTGGATGCCAGGAAATACCCAAGACCACCCGCATGCCGACTCTTTCCTAACCTCGGACACACACCCCTGAAGGACGGGGACACAGTGCTGCCTCTTAGCGATGCACTTCTCAAGTAAAGCATCAGAAGTGAAGCTCCATTGTAAAAGCTTATGCAGATTATTAAAGATCAAAAACTAAAAGTTGGAACAGACTGAAAGCGTACGCCTGTCGAAGCTCCCGAGTCCGGGTGGGAACGCACCCGCGGTGGCTCTGGGGAGTCCGGGGCCCGGGCTGAGCCGCTCGGCCGCTGTGGAAGGACTCATTCCCGCAGGACCCGGTGCCCCCGGCAGTCCCACTGAGAGCCCTCGCACAGCCCGAGTCACCCCTGATTCCCGTGGGACTGTTTATTTCTTAAACCTCATTCTACAGCGTCAGCCACAGTCCCAAGCCTTAGACACGCATGCCACTTTTTGTTAGCGTGTATTATTTTTTCATAAATATGTAATGGAGATGAAGACCTTCCTGCTTGGTCAGACCGTGTGGACACTCGGGTGGAGTTGCCGGTGGGTCTGGTGCCGGGACTGCGCTGCAGGGGGTTAGGTAGCTTGGACCTTTGACTGCACACCCGTTTATTTAAGTCTTTTAGGAACATTTGAAAATGTTTTGCCACAAATGTGTGTCACAAATATATAATTAATGCCAATTGGCACCTGAGTACCCACTCGCTTTCCGAATCTGTGTCCTGTGAAACAATGGTAACCGCTTTACAGCGCAGCTGCGCGCTGACTAGGTCATGCCTGGGGAGATCTGACACAGGTCCTGTTACCGGCTTTCACAGGTTCTCTGCCATCATCTCTCACCGTGTTTGGAATTAGCTAAAAGCCTGACAGCGACAGCACATTGTGGGGCACGGTTGAAGGTTTTGAAAAATTCTCATTAAAATATATCCTGGGCAGTCTTGCTGAGCCGCTCGGGTTCCTCCCACCTTACTTTCAGGACCTTCACTGCGTGTGTGTGCGTGTGCATGTGTGTGCGCATGTGTGCGTGCGCATGTGCGTGTGTGTGTGTGTGTAACGAATTGGCCATAGGTAGTATGACCTGTGCGTTTGTGGGTTTGGATGCTTAGCAGCCCAAACACTGAACACATGTCCTGACAGCTGGTCCCGGAAGAGAGCAGCGACCTGCTCTGCAGAGGAGAGCCTGAGGGACAGGCGCTTCCTAGTTACTGTTTCACGTTCAGAGCCTCGTGTGCCCTCAAAATACTCCTGGGCAAACGAGCTGCAGCTAATCCTGAGCAAACAGCCACCTGGGGTCCGCCCTCCAGAGCTCACACTGGGGGAGCGCAGCGCCAGGGAAGCGGGTGGAACGCCGGGCAGCCCGGGTCACCGCGCAACGAACCTCCTGGTTCGTTGTCTGAGCACCTCCCCCCGGGGCCCCTGGCTGGAATGGCATCCCGCCTGGGCATCCCCGCGCTCCCATTGGTGCCGGTTAGAAGAGGACCCAGTGTTTGGAGGGGTTCTTCTCCTCTGAGGCCTGTGTGCTGTGTGCTCTCCTGGGCCGTGGAGCGGGTGTGGTGCAATGAGGTGCTTCCTTCAGGCCACACAGGCCAGTCCCGGCGCAGGCTGGTCAGCGGCCCTGATGCCCGGGACTGTTCGTCCGGCAGCTGCAGTGCACATGGGAGGCATGCGCTGCCCTGCCCTGGGCGCCCCTCGGCCCCAGGGCCGGTCTCCGGGGCTGGAGGGATGCGGGGTCCAGCTCTGCTGCTGCTCTCTCCTGCTCCCAGGGATTCACACTGCCCCTCTTCTCTCAGCCACGGGCCCCTCCCCCTTCACTGCACCCACTGGAGAGAAAATAAAGCCACTACAAGGAAATGCCTGCCCGTCTGTTGTCTTACCTTCTGGAGAGACCTCACAGTTCCTGCAGTTGCTGCCCAGCGCCCCTGGCACTGCCCAGCGTTCCACCCCTTCCCTGGCATCTCTTCTCCACTGAGGCTCTGAGTCCGTCACTGCCCAGACAGCCGTGACTGGTCCGCAGTGTTCCTGCGAAGCCCTCTCGGGGTCCGGTGGCCGTGGTCCGACCTGGTGACCCTTTCTACTCTCCCCTTGCCTTCCTGCACCCCTCCCCCTCCCCCTCTGGCTCGGCCCGCGGACACCGGGCGTGCCCAGTGCAGCCTAACTGCAGGGCTGACGTGGCTGCCCTCGCGAAGCCGGCAGGTCCTGTCCGCGCGTGCTCTCTGCTTGGCTGTGCATACGCTCGTGTGTAAAGCGAAGGAAATGATGTTGAGTTTGGAAATCAAGGGCTAAATGTGGAAGTTGTGAAGTCGTAGGAAACTTCAAAAGTTGAGCTGAAAGGGAGACCTGATGGCTCTTTGCCTGAGGACCAAGGACAGCTCTGTGGTCGCTTTCCGGGGACCACCCTGGTGTTCTAGCCATGAGCTGGGGGCGGGGGGGGGGGGGGGGGGGGAGCGCTGCTCTGTCTGGGCACCTGCTGGGAGGACCCAGCCGCCTGGGGGCCCTGGGTTCCCTCTCAAGGGCCTCGTCCGAGGAAAGTGAGAAATGTGATGCGCCCACAGCTCCAGTTACATCTGCAGGGGCTTCTGCCCCTCAGACACTGCAGGCAGGCGAGCGGAGGCGTTGCTGAGCCCGGCCTGGCCCTGTTGTAACTGCCTGGGTCCGCCCGTCTGCACAGGCCCCCGAGGACCCGAGAGGTGGGCAGGAGCCGCCTGCCCCTTGTGGTGGCCCAGCACTTGGGTTCTTGGAACCAGCGCTGCCCTTACGGGTTCCAGATGCCAGTGAGGGGAGCTGTCGGTCACACTTGCTCCCGAGGGAGGGGATCCAGCTTCCAAAATTATGGGTTTTGCCCTGACTGGCTTGGCTCAGTGGATGGAGCGTCGGCCTGCGGACTGAAGGGTCCCAGGTTCAATTCTGGTCAAGGGCATGTACCTTGGTTGCGGGCACATCCCCAGAAGGGGGAGTGCAGGAGGCAGCTGATGGATGTTTCTAACTCTATCCCTCTCTCTTCCTCTCTATAAAAATAAAATATATTAAAAAAACAAATTTAGATTTAAAAAAAGTATGGGTTCAGTAGGAGCTGCTTTTATACAGGAGCAGGGAGGTAGTGATGCCTGAGGGCGGGCACATGCGCTGTGCGGTCTGGGTAGTGCTGGCCACGTGGCGAGGACACGGTGTCTGGCGGCTGCAGGAAGTGAGACTGCGCCCCGTTCTACAGGCTGTTGCCGAATCCACTTGAAAAAGAGTCGTGGGTCCCGTTCCTTAGTTTCCACTCGTTCTCTTAGGGAACAAACAGAAATGTGAGTGGGAACGGCTGGGATTCCTGCATTCAGCCGTAACGCGGCCGTTTTTGTTGACCTGTGGCCGCGAGTGAGCGCCCCGCCCGGACCGGATGGCGGGCCCGGGCCGGAGCGGGCGTGTGATGTGCCGGGCGTGGGGGTCACTGTTTCAGAAGTGCTCACAGTGTGTCAGGTTTCGCCATGTGTGTCCTTCAGAATTTGCCCCAAGTAAGTGGACTGAGTTATGTTTTAAATTACCGAGATATAATTTTTCAAAGTTTCAAAAAAGAATTGAAGCTGTCTTTAGTCAAGACTGTTTACGAACTGGGAAATGAGGCAGACGTGGCCGGTCAGCAGTTTGCCGTCCGGGGGGTTAGCCCAGGAGGTGCCATGAGTGTTCTCACTGTCCTTTCGTCCCCACAGGCTTTGTGCCGCCACCTCTCCATTTTCTTGCCATTTCAGCATCTGCTGACTTTCCATGGAGTCGTGTCCGCGGGCCTCCGGGTGGGAGAGCTGCTTGAACCGGCTGCGAGCTGGCCCTGGGCTCCGAGCTGTGCACTTAATCGCCAGCTCTAAAATATGAATTGTAATTGATTCCATTGCCCTCCGCCCCCTTTGTAAACAGGCTGCAGATACTTTGGCTGTGAGGCAGAAAAGAAGAATTTATGATATCACCAACGTCTTGGAAGGGATCGACCTGATTGAGAAAAAGTCAAAAAACAGCATCCAGTGGAAGTAAGTCGCGAGGCAGGGCTCCGCCCGAGACCGGCTCCTCCGGAGCGGCAGAGCCCGGGCGCCCCGAGCCTCGGCCCGCTGTGCACACGGCCGGCCGCCACCGCCTGCACCTGCCGCTGGGGCTTCTGTGCCCGGCCCCAATGTGGCTGCTGGGTTAGGCCCTTGCTCTCTGCGGGTTAATTTACACTCTTAAAAACTCACATCATACGTTCTTCCCCAACCCCCACGGCACCCCGCACCCTGCTGGGCCACTAATCCCTCTCCGTCCAAGTGTCTGTCGGCTGATTAATTAATACAAACGCCTTGAGAGCAGGAACTACGTCTTACGTGTGGGAACATGCGCCTTATAAATAATAGTTGATCGAAACGCATGTTGTCTCTTAACTGTGATCTGGTTGTATGTTTGTGACAAATGTATTCTGTTTTGCAAATTTGTCCCCTTTGACCTCTATTTTTTATTTTTTTATATTGGTCAAAATCCCACCAAAATATGTAAAGGTTATTCATTTTACCTGTATCTCAGTCTACATCTGAGATGTCCAAGTTGACAGTTTGGCTGTGACATCTTTTTGGTGTATCTGTCACCAGCCTGACGTTCCAGGTAATCACGCTAAAACATGCTGGGAAATTTTGAAATTTCACTGTTCTTGCCAAGAAATATTCTAAGCAATCATGTTCTAAGGCGTCGTAATTAAATTTTTTAATCCTTTATTTTTATAAGAGTGTAAAGATTTTGTCGACATATTGCTCCTTCAGTGTTCGTGCTGTAAAAAGCAAGTGCTGTAGTTGACCTGGCTCTGACGTGCGTGTCCATGCTCCCTGTGTGTAGAGGTGTGGGCGCTGGCTGCAACACTAAGGAAGTCCTGGAGAGACTGCGAGACCTCAGAGCCGAGGTTGAGGACCTGGACCTGAAGGAAAGGGAACTGGATCAGCAGAAGTCGTGGCTGCAGCAGAGCATCCGAAATGTGATGGATGACACCATCAACAGCAGATATCCTTTTCCATGGTTGCACGTCACATCCAGCTGGGGAGGGGGAGGTACAGGGGCAGGTCCAGCTGGGGAGGGGGAGGTACAGGGGCACCTCCAGCTGGGGAGGGGGAGGTACAGGGGCAGGTCCAGCTGGGGAGGGGCAGGTACAGGGGCAGGTCCAGCTGGGGAGGGGGAGGTACAGGGGCAGTTCCAGCTGGGGAGGGGGAGGTACAGGGGCAGGTCCAGCTGGGGAGGGGGAGGTACAGGGCAGGTCCAGCTGGGGAGGGGGAGGTACAGGGCAGAGGGGGAGGTACAGGGGCAGGTCCAGCTGGGGAGGGGGAGGTACAGGGGCAGGTCCAGCTGGGGAGGGGGAGGTACAGGGGCAGGTCCAGCTGGGGAGGGGGAGGTACAGGGCAGGTCCAGCTGGGGAGGGGGAGGTACAGGGCAGAGGGGGAGGTACAGGGGCAGGTCCAGCTGGGGAGGGGGAGGTACAGGGCAGGTCCAGCTGGGGAGGGGGAGGTACAGGGGCAGGTCCAGCTGGGGAGGGTGTGCTGCCTGACATTCTCCAGCCAGGAGTCGGGTGCTTTGTTCACTGTGTTGAGATTTAAGTTTAGGACGTAAATGTAACATTTCAATTTTATGTTTCTAACAATTTAAAAATTTTCCCTTTTTAAGTTACATAGTCTGTCTAGTACCATCATTCCTATGTCTCATTGAGAAAAGAAATTTCGTCTCCTTTCCATCTACCCATTGCTAGACTGTGATACCCAGGCCGAATGCTTGGGCTCTGTGAATTGTAGACACCGTTGTGAAGTGCGTAGGTTATTGTAAATCGGGTGGGGAGCCTTTTTTCTGCCAAGGGCCAGTTGGATATTTATAACCACTAGAAGCCCGGTGCACGAAATTCGTGCACGGCGGGGAGTTGTCCCTCAGCCTAGCCTGTACCCTCTCCAATCTGGGACATCCCTCTCACAATCCAGGACTGCTGGCTCCCAACTGCTTGCCTGCCTGCCTTCCTGATTGCCCCTAACCGCTTCTGCCTGCCAGCCTGATCACCCCCTAACCACTCCGCTGCCAGCCTGGTTGATGCTTAACTGCTCCCCTGCCAGCCTGTTTGCCCCCAACTTCCCTCCTCTGCCGGCCTGGTCACCCCTAACTGCCCTCTCCTGCAGGGTTGACCACCTCCAACTGCCCTCCCTTGCAAGCCTGGTCCCTCTCAACTGCCCTCCCTTGCAGGCCGGGTGCCTCCCAACTGCCCTCTCCTGCTGGCCATCTTGTAGTGGCCATCTTGTGTCCACATGGGGGCAGGATCTTTAACCACATGGGGGCAGCTATATTGTGTGTTGCAGTGATGACCAATCTGTATATTACTCTTTTATTAGATAGGATAGAGGCCTGGTGCACGGGTGGGGGCCAGCTGGTTTGCCCTGAAGGGTGTCCCGGATCAGGGTGGGGTTCCCTTGGGGCATGGGGCGGCCTGAGCGAGGGGCCTGTGGTGGTTTGCAGGCCAGCCACGCCCCTTGGCAACCCAAGGGGAGGCCCTGGTATCTGGAATTTATTTTCCTTCTACAATTGAAACTTTGTAGCCTGGAGCGGAGCCAAGCCTGCTGTTCCCTCCAGGGCGGCAGCCATCTCTGTGGCAGTTAATTCACCTTCTACAATTGAAACTTTGTAGCCTTAAGCGGGTGAGCCTGGCCAGGGTGTGCGGAAAGCTTTGCTTCCCCTGTTGCCGCCAGCAACCCTGGCCTGCTCTCTCAAGCTCCATTCTGCCGCCATTTCTTTGAATTTGTTTACCTTCTATAATTGAAACTTTGTAGCTTGAGTGGAGGCTTAGGCCTGCAACGGCTATGGAAAGCTTGGCTTGCTCTGTTACCTGGGAAACCTTGCTCACTGTGGCTGTAGCCATCTTGGATTGGGGTTAATTTGCATACTCGCCCTGATTGGCTGGTGGGCGTGGCTTATGTAGCGGAGTGATGGTTAATTTGCATATTACCATTTTATTAGAGAGGATTCTTGGGCCATACAGATTTATCACCTTAACAATCAGCCTGCTGTATTTGGTCCCATGTTTAATTAACTCGCCCCTAATGCCTTGGCAGAGCCAGACCAGATGATTTCGTGGCCCCGCCCCTATGTTCCTTGCTCTGGACGGGTGAACATCCAGCGCTCAGAGCTTTGAGAAGTTCATGGGGGTTGGACAGCCCGGGATCCTTTCCCCTGATGCTGACTCAGTGGGGGAGCCTCCCCGAGGGTGGGTCCCAGGCTGGTGCATCTGCCAGGTTAGAAGGAAGAGGGGTACCTTCCCCCGTTTCCGCGTCACCGTCCCCTCGCATGTCTGCGGTGCCTGGATATGCGAGCGCCCCTTTGCTCTCTGGGACACTTCCCCTGCATCAGCCTCATGCCTCGTGAACTTTGACCTACCTGAGGTCAGGGAGGCTCCTGTCATCTCGTCCTGGGTGCACAGGTCCATGAGCTCACGTGTCACTTTCTCTGTTGGTCAGAGCTCCTTCAGTGCGAGAACTTGGGGTTTCAAGCTGTGCCCTGTGGAGCCCCCAGATTCCCAACCCATTGAACTGGCTGACCTTGGACTTTGCTGCGTGGCTTTCCAAGGTTCCAGCTGCTCCCAGGACCCAAACTGCGGCCCAGGAAGGTTGTGGTGTGGAGGCCTCTGTGGCTGTGGCATCCGCTTCGCCGCCAGCGCCCCAGCGCCCGGCTCCGGAGGAGGAGGTTTCTGTCTGTCCCGAGGGTCCGCCGGCCAAGAACCCAGAGCAGCCGGGCCCTCCGGGCGCTTTTGCTGGTCGTCTCTGCTTCTGCAGGCTGAGACTTCGGCTTTTCTCCTCTGACTGTGGCAGCCCCACCAGCACTCGCTCACGTTGTTTGTTTAGGCCTCTGGTTAATGGAAATGCCTAGAGCTTGATGCAAACGTGTTCCTTAACTCCTGCGACGTACGTTTTCCTACGTGACTCACGAGGACATCTGCAATTGCTTCCACGGTGAGTTGGTGCCCCCTCTGATCGACCGCTGCTGCAGAGACTCGGAATCCGGGGTTCCCCGGGCCAGGGTCAGGAGTGGGCTCCTGTCTCGCTCTGCAGTGCGCTGGGCTCACAGCCGCTCACATTCTGTTCCGTGACAGTGACCACTATCCCGCTCCCGTCGCTGTCTGCATTGCTGGCGGTACACTGGGCGGGAGGGGCAGCTCCGTCAGATTGGGGCTAAATGACAGGCGCAGTCAGGGGCCAGCTTGAACTCGGTGCTCATTGCTCTGTCCGTGAAACTGCAGCGAGTGTGGGCACAGCGCAGGGGAAGCAGGATGTGCTCTTATGAGGAAAACCAGCTTCCCGCCCACCCACCTCGTGTGACTCTGGAAATGACCACATAAGCGATGAACAGTGACCAGGGTGGGGCTGTGCACACGTCTCGGTAATCATGCCTGTAACGAGGACAGCCTGTCACTGACTGCAGGCGGGTGTGGCTGTCGCTGGATGTGGCCACCACCTGGAGGCTTAGTCTTCCACAGAGAGGGCAGGATTGGGCTTCACAAGTGAGCTCGCTCACGCTCCAGAGTTCAGTGTGTCGCACCGTCTCTGGTGTCTCGATCATTACAATATCTTAGCTATTTCAAGTAAACAGTGAGATTTAGTTGATGTTAAAAAGCTGTCAGCGTCTCAGATTCAACAAGATTCACGGGAGCTGAGCTTGTTCATGAGAGTGATAGATCTAAGGCTGCGTGTTGCCCTGACCTGAGATCTCCTACATCTGTGACCTCTGTTCTCAGCACAACCCTGTAGGGTTAGTCCCTGCTCTACAGAGGAAGAAGCAAAGCCACGCCCGAGCCTGGGATTCGAACCCAAGCCTGTCTCCAGGGCCCACCCACTTGCCACTCCATTTCCTAACATTGAAACGTCTGTTTCCTGACAGGTGACACCCTGTTGGCCATCCAAGCGCCTGCTGGCACACAGCTGGAGGTCCCTCTTCCAGAGATGGTAGGTGCGGCTGGTCGGAGCGGCCCCGCTGGCTCTGCCTCCGCGCACGAGCTCACTGAGAGCTCAGGCGTCAGGGCCAGCGGCTGGATACTGAATCTGGGTGTCTTCAGTACTTTGGTAAAATTGGAGACACGACTGAATGAATTATGTAGCATTTTATTTTTTAAATTTGATTTCATGAGTCATGATACAGTCAATAATCTCAAAGCATCAGTTTGGCTGTATCTGCAACCCATGTACCGGTCCTGTCTGTGGGAGAAGTGAAATATCAACAATAATACATTGTTTTAAATTGGGTCATTTCAACACGTCTGGCTCATTGAGTCATATATGTGTTAACTCTGCTACGGCCAAGTTTCATGCATTTAGTTTGGGGTCCGGAGTTCTAAAGCTCATTTGAAAGCTGTAGCAACCAGAGAAGGGGCAGACAAAGGCGGCCGCTGTCACCACGGCCGGCCCCCGCCACCCTAGGGGCTCGGATGTAGGTGTTCCCATAATGGACTCTGCAGCCTCGGGATCTGGGTGACTTGGAGATGCAGGGACGTTGCACCCGCCTCTGTAGGAGACGTCCGGGGTTGTGTGCTTGCTGCCGGAGATAGACGGCAGCCGAGGGGCCGTGTGCTAGGGCCCACGCCCGGGAGGGAGTCCACACAATGTGAGCAATCATGACGTCAAAAGGGAAGTGTGCCAGAAGTCTACAACTGAGTCTTTGGAACTCGGTTTTCTGAGAAAAGCTTGCTTTAAGGGGCAGGGGGCTTAGAGCCTCCATTCCCTGTCCTGCTCGTGGTCTCCACTCAGTGTCTTGACCGACTGCCTCTGTTTTGTTGTGTGGATTTAGTTACTCCCTAGTAGCTTTATCTCATTTTCAATTTGTTTACACCCAACAACTTCAAAGGGTCAGAATGGACAGAAGAAGTACCAGATCAACCTAAAGAGTCACTCGGGCCCCATCCACGTGCTGCTGATAAATAGAGAGTCCAGTTCGTCTCAGCCTGTGGTTTTCCCCGTTCCCCCACCGGACGACCTCACGCAGCCCCCCTCTCAGCCTTCAACTCCCCGGACTACGCACAAGCCCAGCCCCACCCCGCCGAGCCCCCCGGGGCCGCCCGCCTCTGAGAGGACCCCAGGCCTCGAGCACGTCCCGGCCACAGACTCGGCTTCAGGTGGGCCCAGAGCCTCCGTCTTAGGAAGGGGAGCGTTTCTAAATGTGTCTGTGGCCTAGTGACCGCCACCTGATGCAGGAGGGAAACAGGAAGCTTAGCCTAATCAGCAAAGTGAGGCAGTGCCTGTGTGTCCAGCGCCGGGACAGGTTTATGAGAAACATCCTGTCTTTTTATACTGTTTATACTTACTATGTTTGGTTATAATTATGTGTATTATCATATCAGGATTTTAATATGTTGTTATGGATTTGTTTCTGAAGATATGTTTTACACACACGATCTGATTGTATATCCAGAAACGTACAGTGGGCGGGTGCGGCGTGGCTGAAACTGTATGGAGCTCTGCACGCTAAGCACGTTTAACGGTCTGAAGTGCAGCTTTCTTTAGGGTTCCATTGCGCCCCTGCTGCCATGTGCACGTCGGCTCTTATCTGAGGTTTGCTTTGTAAGGTGATCTCCGGGCACTCAGGACAGGTTACTGCCGCCCCTGGCTGCCTCTGCCGAGTCGGGCTGTGGAGCGCAGAGACCCCTTGTCCTCGGTCCTCACTGCGGTGCCTGTGTCTGGAATGCGGACTGGCTCAGGGATGACGGTCACGCCCGTCTAGACGCAGTACTGCAGGTCATTCAAGCTGGTCCCATTTGTACCTTCGGGACGTGTCCCAGGACAGGGCGGGAGTCTGCTGCCCAGGTTGCTCTCGGTGGGGCCTGGTGAGGCTGTGAAGAAAGGTCTGACCACACACAGAGCGCCTCAGGGTCGTGTCCTGCCCCCTCCATCCTGTGGTCCCTGTATTTCTACCATCAGGTGTGGGGATGCCTGTCCTCCGAGTATAACCTAAAGCAGGCAAGCTCCATAAGGTTCAGCTCAGACCCAGTCCACCGGCTTCACCAATCATTCAAGTCTGAGCGGTTAGTTTCTGTAGGTGGTTTTGTATCAGGAAGTAGTAAGAAAGGTAGCTTGGGGGGCTGGGTGGAAGAGGGCTGACAGACTGAGGACTAGCGGACAGCCAATGACGTTCTGTGACCGGGAGGTGGCCATGGAGGACCACACTGCGCTGAGTGCCGGGACATGACTGGGAGGAGACGCCTGGGAAGCAGAGGGCAGGGCCGTTGTGCAGCTGTGAGAACATTTAGGCCACACGAGGGTGATGGCAGTGGGTGCATGAGAGAAAGAAGGAACATGCAAGAAATACTGTTTAGACAAAATAAGTCCCATCTGACGTGTGGAACGGAAAGTGATGGCGCTTTACTGGCTAAAGCCCAGGAGTCCGCTGTGGGAGGAGGCGGCGGCTTTGGGGCCACTTGAGTTTAGAAATTTACAAGTGAAACTTGTAGGTGCAAATGGACACGTCATTCCATGCGTTCTCGTCCTTCACGGGGACTGAGTCGCAGGCTGATGCGGACTCCCGTGTTTAATGTGCTGTGCCCAGGGAGAGCCAGCTGCCCCCACTGCAGATGTCACAGCGTGATCACGTTTCTCTTCCCGCAGGATCTGTTACTGGAGATATCATTGATGAGCTGATGTCTTCTGACGGTAAGCAGCTTAAAGTTGTACTACCTCCCTCAGGCAGAACTGCTTCCCTGGAACTTACAGGTGGCACAGGATTGATTAAGTACTTAGTGCCTTGTGGCAAGTTGTGAAAATTCTTCTCAGTAACACTGGTGAGTAGATCCTGGAAGTCTGGCCCCGTCGGTCTGTGCCTGCTTCTCAAGGGGACTCTCCTCGGGCCACCAGCCTTCACCGAGTAGCCTTCCTAGGCCAGTGATGGGCAACCTTTTGAGCTTGGTGTGTCAAACTTCGCCAAAAAACTGAGCATAACTCGGGTAGTGTGTCACTTTGAGGAAAAAACTAACTCCAAGACTCTAGTCGCAAATGTTTCATCCTCGGCATGCGGCCGCGTGTCATCAGAAATGGCTACGCATGTCAGTGCTGACACGCGTGTCATAGGTTCGCCATCACTGTCCTAGGCGCTGGCACACAAGTCCTTTCACTCCACAAGAATCTGGCTAAGGCCAGTAAAGCTGTCAGTCACCCACACGCCAACATGAAGCCACCACACTGCTCCTGACCATGGCCATGTCGTCATCTAAACTGAAGTCTGTCAGACTCAACAACCCATTTCTCAAGCTTATACCTATAGTCCATGCACAAACTGTCTTAAAACGAGAATCTTTCAATATGCACAGTAAACACAAGTCATTAACTTGATCATTGCTTTTCTACACAGAAATGGTAATTTAACGGATGGGCCTTTTGAGTGTGTGAAGCTGCATTAACGTTGAACCTGTGCTTTGCTTGCAGTGTTTCCTCTCCTGCGGCTCTCCCCCACCCCCGCGGACGACTACAACTTTAATTTAGATGACAGTGAAGGAGTGTGTGACCTGTTTGATGTCCAGATACTAAATTATTAGACTCCTTGGAAACCTGGGACAGTTATCTACCTCTAACTGAAACCTTGTAGACGTGCTAATAACCTGAGTATTTATAATGAAGTAACACCTGTTTAGGTTGCTGATTCTGACGTCTTCTTCCCTAACTCTTGCTCTCTGACTTCTCAAAACGTCAACTGTGGAAACGGCTCCAAAGCCCCTAGAGTGACTGCGTTCTGGGACTCAACTTCCTTCCAATTCTAACTCCTGTTTTACTCTTATGAGAGGGAAGTTAGAAGAAGGTTAAAGGTCATCAAAAACCAAAATGGCCAAGGGCTCGTCACTTACTAGTATTTGTGTTCCGCTTTTACTGCCACAAAACTGTCCATATTTGTGCGCTCCAATCCTGACAGTCACTGCCACGTATGAGGTGAAGGTGTCCGAGAGGCTGCGGTCACTTCCCGTGAAGAGTTTGTGAAGTGCCTTCGTTCTAGCACTTTAAGTTCACCACGTTTGCTGACTCCTGACATTCCACTTTCCTGGATTATAGGAGAGGGCTGTTTATGTAGTTTGTTTTTAAAATGTGCCAATGCCTGTACATTAACAAGATTTTTAAAAATAAAGTTGTATAGAGCATTTAATTTATTGGTCTTTGGGGGAATCTGATGCATCACCAGGTGCATTACAACTGAGCCATTAATCTCGTAGCTTCGTCAACATTCACTGGTCTGTTTTCCGGACTCGGCTGAGGAGCCTGGGGGAGGGAAGTGTTCAGTGTAAACGTTAGGTGACAGTAGTGCACAAATGACTGTCAGCTAGTGCCCAACTTCATTCCCGCTCGTGCCTTTGGAAGCATGGTAAGTTCTCATGCTCAGTGTTCGTGAATGTGCTACACACACAGCACAGCCACGTACACCAGAGAGCCTGGTACTTACAGACCACATTCCACTTACAGGCTGGGAAGTTTGGGGGTTAATTTTCTAGCCTCCAGTTTACTAAAAGGAAATGCTCTACGCACCAGCTGTTTCTGCAGAGGCTCTAGGGAAAGGCCTTGAGAGAAGTGAGCAAGCTCCTTCTGTATGTCCACAAAAGCTTCATTCATTCTTCTAACTTTTTCAGCATTCACAATGCTTATCTTTTTAAAAAAGAAAAAGAACATTAATCCATGACCTCATCACCCTTAAGGATAAAACATACTCAACCTTCATTTAACCTTGTTAAACCTAAATTCTTAACAAGACAATTATACCAGTTTCTGGGCAAGCTTCACACTAAAACTCTCGGTCTTATTGGGCAATGTTGGACAAAAGGTTCGTTTTTTAAGGAGACAAGTATGTGGGACACCCCCTACCTGACTTCACCTGTGTAAGCAGGCCAGTGCGTGGACCAGATGGCCCAGCCGTTATCTCTCGCCAATGAGGCGGGAGCCCGCACCCCATGCTCCCGTCCTGCTAACGGCCTCAGCCTCCCTCACTTTCTGGCCCAGCCATCCGGCAGCCCCCATCTTGAATCTGCACGGTGGGGTGGAGGTCCTATTCTTCCTGTAAACCTTATGCCCTGGGACACGCTGGCCCCACCCTCCCCACTGTCACCTGCCAACACCAGGATTACTTGCTCCATGAAAGACGTCCAGCCTCGGCTCACTAAGCTCCAGGCCTGGCGTCACTGCTTGGGGCTTCACCAACCACCTAATGCTGTGGCCTTGTCTGCCGGTCCTCATCTGTCCACATACAGTTTAGTCAGGATTCTCACATCTCACTGCAGCCTCCGCGTCCATTATTTCACGTTCCTGCACTCCCTCAGCCAGCACAGACCCAAGACCATTATTTCCTCAACCACTGAACTTTCCTCTCTCCACGTCTCTCCCATGTCATACTTGCCTGCAAGCCAGTTACACTCACTGATCAGACTGCTGAGCCTAAAACCAAAGCCCTAGAAAATCGTAGCCGGGTGAGTGGCTTCATTTTAAATCCATGGCCACAAACTTCTGACCACTTGCACGGTGCCTGGCCGCCCACCGCCCTCTGGTAAGTCAGGCTATTTTCTGAGAAAATGACACGACCAGGCTGCCAACCCACACACCTCCCTCCGGGACACTTCCTCCAGCACAGGAGGCTCCGGGCCTCCACCTGAGGAAGCACCACCTGGGCCGTGGCAGCTCTCTGCCCGGGACACGCTGCTCCCGGCGCCGCCCCGCTCTGTGCATCACTAGCTCCTTCTCACTCAGGTCTGGGCCCCTGTCAACTGAAGACGATTCCATGTGAAATTGTCACTCCAAACCCCTGTCATATCACCGGCCTTATTTCCTTTATAGCATTTCCAAAGTCATAAAGTCACTTGATCAAAAGCTGACCTCAACTAGTTCATGAAAACTGAAAAATAAAATGTTCCATTTCTGTGTGCTATCATGATATTTACTAAGTCCCAGAGAGCTGATGCCACATACTACTTCAACTTGAAAACATTTTCTGCAGGACTCACTCTGCTATATATATCTTGATGAATAAATTTCCTATTTCCCAAATATTTTGAAGTAAAAACAAAAAAGATAAACTTTTCACATTTTGCATTTTAAGGAACACAGTATGGTATTTTCACTTGACAGGTTCTTGAATATGCCTGAGGTCAGAGAGAAGGACTGGTTCGGACACGGGGATTTCTGAGATCCGATAAAGCTATCAAACTGTTACTTGGGAGTCTCAATGGTTTGCAGTTAATTTTTTTCGTTTTGTACATTTGGATTTTTTTAAACAAATGTTTAAAATCCTTCTGCCCTTGGAGGGAAGGCTATGAACCTGTTTTAAATAAAAGCATTTGGTTTCTCGTTAGCTTTGCCTTCATGCTTTGCTTGTAAACAAGGAAGCTGGGTGCTTCATGCTCACCTTCTTAAGATTCGTGGTAACGGGTTTTGCTTTACTCTTCCCCTTGAAGTTTTTCTGGCTGGCTATGTGGAACACACTCCTGGGCTTCTGCCCTTTCCATTTGCTCTTGGCCATTGTCTAGGAAAGAAAGAAAGGAGCTCAATTAAGCTGTCCACATTTATGACTGTAAATCAATTTAAGTTTTTAGAGTGCAGGTACCAATTAAATCTAAGAAATTCCACCTTAATGGTGGTTATTTTTTAAGTTGCTGCATGTATTAAATTATTTCCATGTCTTCAGCCGCCTTTAGATTTCCTGCTGTTAGGAGTGCAGAGTAGGTATCTAATTCTTTTCTGCATTTATAGCACCTGGCCCACAGGAGGCGCCACATTCACTTCTGCTGGTTGAATCAACATTAATATCAACACAGTTGCTTTTTCAGCTTCCTGCAGCAGCCCACCGTGTTAACCATCACTACCCACCCTGCTGGTTCACATGCTACTGTACCACTCTGGTGCCATATCCTAGGACGGACTCCTTCCTTCTTTTTATTCCCATGTCCTCTCCTGTGTGCCCATCCTCAAAATCAGAACTTAATCCTGTACTTCCTACTCCCGCCTCCCTTAAATTACTTTCACATCTGTCAGGTCACCTCACTGTAGATGGCTCTTGCCTTGAAACTTCAGATATTCTTTGTTCTATAGCTGAACACAAACTAAGCCTGTAAGTTCTACCTTAGACACATCTCTCCAATCTCTTTAACAATGCACGTGAGGAACAATTTTTAAAATATAATAGTTAAGACTTACTGAGCTTTTACTATGTGTACAAGTACTATGCCTTCGTTTTGTGTACTGTGATTAATTTCCTCCTCACAACACTTTGTGGAAGGTACTATTTATCCCCATTCAAAGGGAAGTTAATGTGCCCACTGTCACAGCGGTAGTAATCAGGGAATGCCACGCAGAGCTAGTGGTGGCATATGGCCACTCCTGTCCAGAGGGGGCAAACGTAGGCTTACAGTTGTGAGTATGTGGAAGTTTGTTCTTGTATTATTATTTACTAGAGGCCCAGTGCACGAAACTCATGCACTGTTGTGGGGGAGGGTGTATGTCCCTCAGCCCAGCCTACACCCTTTTGCAGTCTGGGACCCTTTGGGGGATGTCCGCCTGCCAGCTTAAGCCCAAGGGGATCGGGCCTAAACCGGCAGTCAGACATCCCTCTCGCAGTCCGGGGCTCTTGCAGTCCAGGACCCCTTACTCCTTACCGCCTGCCTGCAGCAGAGGTGGGAGAGGCTCCCTCCACTGCCGCTGCGCTCGCCAGCCGTGAGCCCGGCTTCTGGAGCGCACTGACCACCAGGAGGCAGCTCCTGCATTGAGCATCTGTCCCCTGGTGGTCAGTGGATGTCATAGCGACTGGTAGTTCCACTGTTCGATCGATTTGCATATTAGGGTTTTATTACATAAGATTAACTAGAGGTCCAGTGCACAAATTCGTGCACCAGAGGGGTCCCTCAGCCTGGCCTGTGGGATTGGGCTGAAACTGGCTCTCTGACATCCCCGAAGGGTCCAGGATTGCAAGAGGGCACAGGCCAGGCTAAGGGACCCCACCAGTGCACAATCAGGCCGAGGAGGGTCGCGGGAGGTTGGCCAGCTGGGGAGGGACCACGGGAGGGCTCCAGGGCCTGTCTGGCCCGTCTCGCTCAGTCCCAATC
The DNA here is from genome assembly GCF_951640355.1 of Cnephaeus nilssonii. NCBI lineage: Eukaryota > Metazoa > Chordata > Mammalia > Chiroptera > Vespertilionidae > Cnephaeus > Cnephaeus nilssonii. The sequence goes on along the minus strand of NC_137089.1, from coordinate 53,432,759 downwards.
GACCAGACCCCAGCAGCCAGCTAACCTAGCTGTTGGAGCACCTGCCCCCTGGTGGTCAGTGCATGTCACAGCGACTGGTCAACCGGTTGACTGTCTGCCCCCTGGTGATCAGTGTATGTCATAGCAAGCAGTTAAGCAGCCTTAGCATATCATTAGCATATTACGCTTTAATTGGTTGGATGGCCGACCGGACACTTAGCATATTAGGCTTTTATTATATAGGACTAGAGGCCTGATGCATGAAAATTCATGCAAGAGTAGCCCTTCTTTCCCCCGGCTACCAGCACTGGCTTCCCTCTGGCACCCAGGACCCGGGCTTTGCTCTGGCTACCAGCCGGCACCTGGGACAAGGGCGACTTCCCTCCATCCCCAGATTCGTCAGGAAAGACTTCTGGAATGACATCCGGTCTAATTAGCATATTACCCTTTTATTATCATAGATTATTGTATTACTTTCCATACAACTACTTTTGCCCGACCCTGTATAAATGAAAATGCAATACAAAAGCATGATGTAATATTTTCTGGGTTACTGCTAGTCCCTAGATTTGGTTAGATCATGGGCTTGGGCAAACAATACCCATGGGCCAATGTTGGAGACCAGGTGTAAGCTGACGCAGTGTCCCCTGACTTGTTTCGATATAACTTATTTTGATGGCACATTCCTATTGTCAGCAGATGAGCAGAATAGAGAGACCTTTCATAGCTTATCAAAAGTCTGTAAATATTTACTGAGAACTTGGCCTCCTGACTTCTCTTAGAGATTAAGAAGAACAGAGAGTACATTCCTCTTTGTTGACCTCCTATTCAGTAGTTGTGTATAAAAGGCATTACGCGGTTAATAAAGCTGCTGCAGTAGCTCGACGGCTTGCAGAGCTGCGGTCAGTCGACGACCACCTGAAGACTCCTCCGACCCCGCTGTCCTTTCTTTTCTCAATTCCCACCTCCCTACCTCAGCCCGGTTCACCTGTCAGGCTGGCCCTGACAGGCCAAATCAGGTCAGACACCTTCTTTGTAAATAAAGTTTTATTAGAACAGAGCTATGTCCATTCAACTATGTATTGTCTTACGGGCGCTTTCCTGCTATACCTGTGGTCCACAAAGCCCAAAGTATTTACTATCTGGCCCTTTACAGAAAGACTGTGCGCCCCTGGCACGAGCCACGTGCACCCAAGTCTACCCTGAAGAGTCTATGAAATGAACATGCTAATGCAAAAAGCCTGTGAGGGCACAAGCAGCAATGTGCTCTGTGGCAGCTGCTGGGACCCGGGACCCAGACACATCTGTCACTCTCCTCCCCCTCCCAGGCACCCACTGCTGCACATTGTTCTCTGAAGACACCTGCACATTCCTGCTTCCTTCCCTTGCACACATTGTATCTCTGACTGAAGTTTACATCCTCCAAGTCCGCAAATACATAACAGCCACCCTTTCCACCCCAACAGTAGTTAATACTTAAAAAAAATAATGACACTGCGGAGGAAAGGGGCCACATGCTGACCTGACAGCTCAGGGAAGGCAAACTCAGAGACCTAAAGTCACCACAAAGGATGGTCTGAAATTAAACTGTAACTAAAAGCAGTGATGGTGGGTAGTTACCTCCTAGGCGGGTATCTTCACTGACAAGGTCAACCTTTACCTTAACTGAGCCTGTCTATTTGCATCTATGATAACATACCCTTGAAATGCCCGGGTAACTTGTAACTTCCCTTTCTCTGGAGCCCCTGGGGCACAAGCTAATGTGCCTGGGTGCCAGGACAGAGGCCACAAATTCCTTCATTATCATGTTAATTGCTCCTGCACCCACCTAAGTATGTGTCCATCATTGTACTTTTTATCCAATCCCAGGGGTTCCCCGCTTTGCTTTCTCCCGCCTCTCTAGTCCATTACCAATGAATTTCATGTAACCCACCTACGTCCCTCCTTTGATGGCAATGTATAAATTCAGATGTAACCCGCCATTCTCCGGAGCATCATCTCAATCCATCGAGATTCTGCTTCCCGGTGACTGTCGAGTTTGGCTCAAAAAACTCACAAAAATTCTTTACAGGTCTGAATGTTTTTTCAAATTAACAACACTACAGAAAAGACATTATTATAGAAGAAAAAGAAAATACACGTTTCCCCAAGTTCAATGACCTAAAATCCAATAGTAACCAAACTCCAACCACTCTAGCACTCATTCATCAATTACTTCCACGTACCAGGTGTGGCACAGAATGACATACACCTGAAACGTACAGGCCGTCACAGGCAGGTTCCCGGGGAAGGGAAGGTCCTAGCTGGGGGGACAGGGAATACCCCCGACAACCGCGTGGAAACCATGACGCCAGACAAACCCAGAAACTGGCCCCGGCCCAGGGCTGAGGCCCGGCGGTCGGAGACGGGCGGCGGACCCGGACCGGCCACAGCGGCGCGAGGCCCGCCAGCCCAGCCCAGCCCCAGCCCCAAACGCCCCACCAACCTCTCACCAGGCCGACCTCTCTCACCCTCGCGTTGCTGCTCGCTACTCCAGCTCCCGTGACGCCACAGGCACGCGCAGGATCCAGGAAGTTCCGGGAGGCAGCCAATTACACTTCCTCTCCTAGGCCGCGGTTCCGCCCACCGAGCGGAGCCCCGCCCACAAAGCGAAGGTCTATTCGTGACTCGGCCAGAACACGAGGCAAGCCCCGCCCACAGGGCTCTTGTTTCTGAGCACAGTAGCGGAGCGCAGCGACGCCCCGCCCTCCGCAGGAAGTCCCGCCCTCCGCGCGAAGCCCCGCCCTCTACAGGAACTCCGGTCCCCAGCGTCCCCAGTCTAAGCGGGGTTGTGGTTTAGCAAACACCATTGGTCACCGAGCCGACAGGACGTCCTCCGAGCGGTCGCCCTAGGCCTCTGCCTGCGGTCCCAGGAGGGGGCGCTCGCACCCTGGCTGGCGTCCTGGCGCGAGGAGCCCAAGTCCTTTCCTCAGGGTGTCTCCTTGCTTCACCGCCGCGTGTGGGGCCAGGCAGGGGCGCAGGCCACACGGAGATGTTGCCAGGAGGGTATCGGGAGCTTCAGCAACGCGGCGGACGCCCGCCTGCCTCCCGGCGTCCGCGTGCACCCCCGTTCTGATCTCAAGGCTCACTGTCCTGGAAAGGAACCCCAAGCTTCAGAGCATCCCTCCTGCGAGTCTTAGTTCACACGGTGGCACGGGTCTCGCTGCCTCCTTCGGACGCCCCGGAAAGCCCGGTGTCCCCGGCGCACAGGTGACGTTCCTACCGGACGCTCAGTGACGAAATGCCCTGAAGTGGAAAAAGCAGGGATTGTAGCTAGTCCACGGAAAACGACTTGGAAGCTCTGCCATCTGATGAGCAAATCCCTGGCGGAGCACTTCTTTTATCTCCTCTCCACAAATCTGTTTTCAACTTAAGGAAGCAGGTTTTACCCAGAGTGATCTGGCCAGATGCCTAGAAATCCCAAACCTGAACAGAGCAAATAGCCGAAGGTTGAGAAGGGTGCAGTGCATATCAGAGGCCATAAAAACATCCGAAGGTACAAGAAGTCCTTCCGCGGATTTTATGGTTCTTGGTTAAAATGCAAGTACTAGTGTAAAACGACAGGAATTGTGACAGCAGGTGCATGTTTAAAACCCAGAAGACTGGCAAGGGCAAAGAAGGACGTGTGTTACTAAATTAGAATTTGACACTGAATTCCAGCGGTGTTTAAAGAAAATACGGAAAGGATGCTGTGCTTTGTAATGACCAAGTTCAGCTGGTAAGCAAACACTCAGGCTGTCTAAAGCTCAATAGTGATTCCGTTTTTCAGTTGAAATTGTTGTCTGCACAGACCACAGTCAACAGTTTTTTACTCTCTTCTTTGTGTTGTTTTAGAACAACTCCATTGTGCTGGAACTTGGAATTACATGGCTGTCTATACTATGAAAAATACAACAAAAAACAAACGTTGGGCTCCTTAGAAACTTATTTTTTTCCTTTCCTATTAGACCGTCATGCAGAGTCGTTGTAGACATTTGGGAAATTGAGAAAAGCATAAGGAAGTGCACACAGTGATGAGTGGGTTCTGATCTAGCTCCCATCTCTGTCTCACCTGGGTATTGTCACAGCCTCCTGACTGCTTCCCCTGCTGCAGTCTCTCCCCAGCCCAGCAGCCAGAGGAATCCTGCTGAAACGGTGATCAGATGATGCCTTCCCTCAGCTCCAAACTCCCCATGTTCCCACATCACCCAGAATAAAAGCCAGAGCGCTCACAAGGGCCTCCGCCCGGCTCTGGGACCCGCCCCCCTTCCCCCCCCCCCCCTCCCAACACTGCTTTCTCACCATCCTGGAATCATGGCCCCTACAGGTCTGCTAAGCTCCTCCCTCACCTCCCAGGTCTTATTTCAAATGGTGTCTTCTCCGAGAGGCCTTCTGACCACCTCTGTACCATCAGGGGCCCTCTTCTCTGCTGTGCCGTTATCCCATATACTATATAGTTTATCCTGCTTATTATCTGTCTTCTCCATAAAGCAGAGCTTTTTATCTGGTTTTGTTTGCAGATGTCTTTGTTCTCTAAAGCATAACAAATCACCCCAAAATTTAGTTGCTCAAAACAAGAGTCCTCACTTATTATCTCACATTTCAGTGGGGGTGGACTTTGGGGGGGGCATGGCTGGATGTGTCTGGCTCGGGTCTTTCATGAGGTTTCAGGTACCCTGGATCCTCTCCAGGAGGATGTCTCCGCAGGTCTGAGTGTCCCCATGAGGAGGAAGCTGATGGCCCCGACAGAGGGGTCGAAGAGACAAAGGCAGACACTGCAATGTCTCTCATGACCCGGACTCAGAAGTCACACACTGTCGCTCTGCCAGTCCCTTCAGTGAGGAAGGAGATGCCCTGAGGGGCTGGCTCAGCAGCTGCTCTGTCCCCTTTACCCAAAACTGCCAGCACAAATGTTTTTGGACAATGAATAGATTCCAGCACTCATTTTTAAAATATGTTTTCAGCCTTTTTTCTAAGCAAATACACATATTGTTAATGAAAAAAATCAGAGTATCTCTCTAGATAAAAGTTTATAATCTATAAATATAAACATACATGTTAAGTATATTTTAAATGTAATATTTAATGTCTCTAAAATTACATCTGTTAACGAAAAAAAAAAAAACCATTGAAACCTGTAAAGAATTTTAGTGAGTTTATTTGAGCCAAACTGTCGACATATGCCGGGAAGCAGAACCTCAATGAATTGAGATAATGCTCCGGAGAATGCAGGGTTACATCTGTATTTATACATTGCCATCAAAGGAGGGACATAGGTGGGCTACATGAAATTCATTGGTGACGGATTAAGGAGGTGGGATAAAGTCAAACAGTGGGAAACCCCTGGGATTGGATAAAAAGTAAAATGATGGACACACACTTAGGTGGGTACAGGAACAATTAACATGATAATGAAGGAATTTGAGGCATCTGTCCTGGCGCCCATCACATTTGGTTGTGCCCCAGGGGCTCCAGCAAAAGAGGAAGTTACAAGTTACCCAGATATCTCACACATATGTTATCTTAGAGGCAAAAAGGCAAATGGGCTCAGGAAAGATCTAAGTTGATCTTTGTCAGGGAAGGTATCAGCTTAGGAATGACTGCCCACTATAACCTGTTTGTAGTTAAATATTTAATTTTCAGACCATCTTTTGTGGTTATTTTAGGTCTCTGAGTTTTCAAGACTGCCACACAGGCCTCCCCTGAGCTTGTCAGGTTAGCAGGTGGCTTCTTTCGTTCACACATCTTTTGAATATACAATAAGTTATTCCAACTCCTCATTAGCATTTCTGTCTCTAGATTTTTTTCTGCTATAAATGCATTGTGATGAGCATCCTTTTACATAGATCTTTGAGGGCATCCCCTTTGTGTTCTTGGGGAATAAGACAATGCACCAGTAGAGTGACATTGACTTACTTATTGCAAGCCAAGGAACCATTAGCTAAATTCTTTGATAGCTGAGTTATTTTAAGCTCAATTATCTGGACAGTTCAGTGTTGATCTAATGTCTATACAGCTTCACTTACATTTAAATAATCTTAGTTCTCTTTTTTCAGACTTTACTCTTGTGATGTGCTCAAATAAGATATGAAACACTCAAAATAGGATATGGATAAATTATTAGAAAACTGTGAGAGGAAGCAGAAGACCAGAAATGTAGAAAGTAGGGTTTTAGCAACTTATTCTTGTCTGACAACAGAGGACAAAACTTCTGCCTCTAGTTTCTGAAAGCTGGAATCTGAGAAGTGGCCCGAGCCGTGATTCACTGGAGAATTCTCCCTCTGGCATGAACCTGGGCCAGCATGAACCTCGGTGCCCGTGGGCTCTGGGCAATCTCCTGGCAAGGTCTCTCCTGGGCGCCTCGCACTGTGCACCCCCCACCGCAGGGCAACCTTGGGAATGGGAGGTAAGGAAATCGAAACTCCATAGAGTGCCAGCTCCATAAAACCAACACTCTCCACAGATAAGCAATGATAAGACATTCCTGTGGTTAATAAGACCCAGCTGCTCAAATCACGGTGCGATGGAGGCGGGCATGGGCTCTGCTGGAGAGCACCTTGGACTTGGGACTGCACGCTGGGCTGTGTCCCACTGGGAGCCGGCCTCTTTGTAACAGGAATCCTGCTCCTGGCTTTCCTGCCCAGTAAAACCAGATGGAAACAGCCTCTTGCGTTCACATTTAGGCTTTCCGAGAAGAGTGCGTGGGAAAACGTGCATCTCAGAGAGTCTGTGCATATGTCCTAATAAAATAGTATCAATTCATCCAGTGCCGACAGCATCATTTTGATTTTCCCTTGGTATGTTACTACACTTCCCTAAGTATCTCTATGGCTAGGGTTATTGCTTCCGAGTGCTGCTCGGAATATAAGGTGTTGACGCCTTGAAGAACCTACTAAGAGTGGTTGCTGCAGGGAAGGCTAGACTGGATCCAGTTGGTTCAAGAGTGAAGTGGAGATGATGACCATGGCCTTGGTCAGGATTCCTGGGTTTACCAGTCAGTATTAATCTTCCACTTACTTGTACTTGACGGTCGTGAACCTGGAGACAGAGGCTCTTTATTAAGGAAAACACCCACAAATCTTTGTAAAGGGTTAATTAGCAAGTTAATGGGTTCATTGACTCCATTTTTTTTTTTTTTTTTTTTAGTTTTAGCATGTACAGAAAAATGGAAAGAATAGTCTCATGAGCACCCACACATCCTTCAGCTAGCTCTACCAGTTACTGACCAAGACACGCGAGAGTCAGTTGCAGACAGCAGGGACTTTAGCCCCACGGCATCAGCCTTCATCTACAGTCTTCCCACCACATCACCGCACAGACAAACATTAACATCGGTTCCGGGAGACCACCTGCATGCTGTCGTGTCCACACCTGTCCTATTGCCTGGAAGATTCTATTTCGCTGTTTTTCCCAATGCAGGACCTCAGACTTACCCATGGTGTTGGGTTTTTAACGTATCTTTTGTCTCTGAATCCTAGGCTGCGTAAATATCCTGTTCCCCCATCACCTTTTGTCCAGAAGTTCTAGCTCCCATGACGGATCTTTGCCTGAACCAGATACTACATTGGCCTTGCAAAAATGGCTTTAAAATTCTGTCATCCCATCTGTAGTTAGTAGCTAGCATTCTCTCAGAGAGAAGCATTTTCTCTCGCTCTTTCTCCCCCTGCCCCCATGGGTAATTTGAGGGAAGGAGATTATAATTTACCAGCATGAGTCTTCCTGATGGCCAATTGTCCCAAATTTGGCATAGGACCTCCTACAAGCTAGGTCTGTGTGTGTTGTGTATTTTATATGACCCAGTTAGTTTTTTGTGAGTTTACTTTGTTTTTTTCTGAAACCTTTTTTTTTTTTTTTAAGAGTAACTTTAGGTTCACACCAAAATTGAGAGGAAAGTATTAGGCATTTCCCATATACCTCCTGCCCCTAGGAAAGCAGAGCCTCCTCCATTATCAACACTCACCAAAGGGTACGTTAGTTACAAATGATTAACCTACATTGACACCTCGTTATCAACCAAAGTCCAGTTTACCTCAGGACTCACTCTCAGGGTCTGTACATTTATGGGCTTAGAAAATGTATAATGACATGCCTCCATCATTACAGTATCATACAGACTATTTTCTCTGCCCTGAAATCCTCTGTGTTCCATCTATTCCTGACCCGCCCGGCCCCTGACAACCACTGATCTCTTTCTGTCTCCATGGCTTTGCCTTTTCCAGAAGGTCATAGAGGTGGGATCACAGAGTGGCCTTTTCAGATGGGCTTATTTCACTTAGTGATACGCATTGACGTTTTTCCCATGTCTTTCAGGGCTTGACAGCTCCTTTCTTTTTAATGCTGAGCAATATCCCATTGTCTGGATTTATTTTGCCACCGTTTGCTTATCCATTCACCTACTGAAGGGCGTCTTGGTTGTTTCGAAGATGTGGCAGTTATGAATAAAGCTGGCATAAACATCAAGTGCAGGCTTTTGTGTGGACATAGTTTTTAGCTCCTTTGGGTAAATACCAAGGAACATGCCTAGTGGATCCTATGGGAAGAGTATGTTTAATTTTGTAAGAAACCGCCAAACTATCTTCCGAGGAGGCTGCACCATTTTGCATTCCCACCAGCAGTGAGCGAGAGTTCTTGTTGCTCCACATCCGCGCCTGCACTTGGTGTTGTCCGTGTTCCGGGTTTTCGCCACGATGCGGTGTGGGGTGTTGTGCATTCCAGTTACTTCCCCTGAGGACACAGGTGTGGAGCATCTTTCAGGTGCTTCTTGGCCATCTGTACATCTCTGCCGAGTTTTCCACCCATTTTTAAATCAGGTTGTTTGCTTTCTTATTGATACGTTTTAAGAGTTTTTTTGTGTATTTTGGTAAGAGTCCTTTTGTATATGTGTATTTAAATACAAACACACACACACACACACACACACACACACACACATTGTCATCTGTGGTGGAAGTGAATATAAATCAGACCTAGTGGCTCTTGTGATATTGGCACAAATACAGCCCACTGTGCCACAGAGCGTGGGTGAGGGGAGCCCGGCTCCTGATGCCGGAGGAGCACCCAGTTTACCGCGCTCAGCGCCTGGGAAACCGGCTCCACTGGCGCCCTGGGCAGGACCGGGGCGGCAGGGCCAGGCAGCTCTCCAGAACACCCAGCCCTCCTCGTGGGGTGGTGTCGAACCCACGCAGGCGGCCAGAGGGGCCTTCTGGAACCTGCAGGCATGGCGTGGTGCAGTCCCCAATGGCCGGCAGGAGGAAGGGAAAGATGATCTTCAGGCAGCCGCTCCTCCGTCCTCCGGAAGGTCCTGCCATCACAAAGCTCCTGGCACCAGTCTGTCCTTAAGTGACACGGCACACTCGGGGTGACATTTCCCATGGCCCCGCCGCAGCCTCAGCCGCTGGGACAGGGATTACAGTCCTGTGGGCACAGCCGCCCTCCGGGCAGAAAGGAGCCGGGGCCAGGCCAGCAGGCCACCAGCACCCAGGGGCCTCCTCACCCTCTCTGGGGGGGGGGGGGGGGGCAGAGGGCTGCAGAACTTGGGGGCCAAGGCGCCGGGCCACAGCCTGCGGAGGGGGGCGGAGAGCGCGGGCGCGGCCAGGGCTGTGGTGAGCCCTCTGGCTGGGGCGCTGGAGCATCTTCCCGGGCGCAGCGCTGCGGGACGGCCGGGAAAGCGGGTGTACTGTGGGCCCGCCCGGCGCCCCTTCCTCCTGCGGTCCGTCACCGCTCCTCCCACCGCCGTGACTCACTGTCCCGGGACAGCCCACGGCAGCGCCGCTTCCTCCAAAGCGCAGCGGCGGGAAGCCCGGGCCCGCCCCTCCCCTCCCCTCCGCACCCACGTCCTCTGGGCTCGGAGCGGGCACCCCAGACGGCCAGCCCCGGCAGGCTGAGCGCCCGAGGCTCCGGGCCCGCGCTCCCCGACGGGTTGGCTGCTGCCGGTCCCTCCTGTCCCTCCCTCCCGCCCCCCAACCATGTCGCGGCTCAGCTGGGGGTACGCGGAGCACAACGGTGAGCGCCCCACGGGAGGACCGGGCGGGCGGGGGAGCCAGGGGATGGGGGGGTCTGGGGCGGGGCTCCTGGGGCCACCTGGACACCTAGGTCCCCTGCCCTGGGGCCATCGGGGACCCCTGCGGGAGCCGCCCTTGGGGTGTCGGTTCAGGGGTGACAACGTGCCAGGGTCCCCCAGACCCCAGACATCACTCTCCTTTGGAAGCTGGGGGGGCGGGGGGGGACTTTCCCTGGTGACAGCACTTGTGGGTTAGAGGCAGTCTGAGGACACATTGAGTGAATGGTGACTCCGCCGGGAATAAACCGTGGAAAATGCTTAAACTGAATTTAAGAAACTCGAATCACTGGAATGGCAGCTCTGAGAAGGCAGGTGCCTCCTGGGGCACCCGGATGCGGGTTTCTCCTAACCTGGGCCGGGCCAGCACCGCGTCCTGCTGGCTCCAGGGGCTTGGGCTCTTTCTGGAAGGTGAAGGTGGAGTGGGGCTCCTTCTCCAGCACACCCCCCCCCCAGCCCCCCAACGCACCCTGCAGACACTGCGGGTCAGCGAAGGGATTGAAATTAAAGCACGTGGGCAAAATGCAGTCACTGATGGCTATTCTAAACTATCAAAAGTAAACCATTTCCTCATTTTTTCTATTAAACACCTTGTTCAGCTTATTTTTTCAAATACTGATTATTTAAACTAATTGCAAAGTGACACCTAGAAAGCCTTATAGTGAATCACTGTCAAAATTAGGCGGGGAAGGAAGGAAGATTAATCAAAGAACTTACATGGATATATGCGGAACCCATGGACACACACAATAGTGGGTGAAGGCGGGCGGGGGGAGGGTGCAGGGGAAAGGGGGTCAAAGGGGAAAAAAGGGGGACATCTGTAATACTTGTAACAATAAAGATAAATTTAGAAAAAAAAGAAAGAAAAAATTGGGCCTGTGACTAATAATTATTATTATTACTATTATTATTGGACAAACGTATATTATTGAATAGTACTGTGTAGTTGCTTTTTATAGAGACTTTACTTTGACAAAGAAACAGAAAAGCTTCACTTTTAACTGTAGCCTTTGACGTTATAATTAATTTGCCAATAAAAATGATAGCAGATAAAATTTAGGACTTTAAAACATGAAGAATAACTTCGGTGGATTTCTTTCTGATGGAGGCTATAATTATCATCTTACATTTCGCTAATTTCCAATTTATGTTTGGGGGGGGGCACAAAATCAATTTTCTTTAATTCCCTCTCTGCTGGAATAGCCCTGAGCATTGCAGTTAGTGGTTACTGCAGGCCAGCAGGGCCCTGACTGGTCAGGAAGAGCGTGTTTTGGATCAAGGAGCAGTGATGACTGTAATATGTTGGGAAACATTGAAGCTGTCTGCAGAAATTTTTGGAATCTTCTTAGGAGAGCTGTTAGCGAGGAGTGATTCCACAGCTTTCTATGAATGGGGAGGGGGTGTGCCCTGCTCCAGAGGCGATAGTGATGAGGGGACACCTTGAAGTCGGTCACCTGCGGCCAAGTCCCACTGGAAACGATGCATCGGCTGCAGGGGGATGCTTTCAGGTTAGACTGTGGGCGAGCAGCTGGCAGGAGCCTTGGAGGGGCACCTTCCCCAACCACGGAGAGCTCCTCCATGCACCTTCCGCGGCGCTGTTGGCCCCCTCAGAAAGGTGCAGTCACTGCGAACCCGCGGCACCCTGATACTCCACAGCTTCTGAGTCCGGGGAAGACACACCACACCTCTCCTAAGCACCATGTGTAAGGTGTAAGTGGGGTTAGAGTTGGAGGTTTGGGCAACTTTTACAAGAGGCAGGGAATGAACTACCCTGGTAGTTAATATTTAACGCTGAGTATTTCGAAACGGTTCTGTTGTAAAGACTGGAAACCGGACAGAGTGGTTAGGAGAAGGGCACTCTGGATGAAAGAGTCGGCAGATCTGAAGTCTGATGTGCTTTAGGCGGTCACGCCTGGTGGCCGAGAGAGAGAGAGAGAGAGAGAGAGAGAGAGAGAGAGAGAGCGCAGGACTATCCTGTGCCAGCGAGTGCAGCAGGGTGAGTGCGGGGACCTGGTCACCGAGGAGCGGGTGCTTTTCTGTAAAAGCCGCAGGCGAGGACTTGCGTGCTCAGGGCCTCCAGCCCAAAGTCAGGTCCCGGGGGCCGAGCTGAGTGTGCGCTGTGCGCTCCCGGTGACGGTCCTCCGGAAGCGAATGCGAGGGAAACCGTATTCCTCCTTTTCCGACAAAAGGAGGAGTCATGGGGAATGCGATTTAGAGATGGCAGCTGTTGCCCACGGTGGCATCTTTGCATTTCTTGAAGTTGTATTCTAAACCTTACCTTTAGAAATGCTCGTGTCGCCAGTACCAGCGTGGCGGTCGTGGTCACGCTGCGCCACCCGTGGAACAAGAGCCTGAGTTTGGAGAAGCCAGGCCCGCGGGCTGGGGAGGGAGGAGCTCTCCCAGCTGTGGGGCTGGGGCCGGGGCAGGGCAGGAGCGGAGAGGCCGCGGGGGTCCCTGTCCACGGACGTGTGCTCACTGGGAGCCACCTGCCCTTGGTTCTGAGAAGCAGAACTCAAGTCCGGTCTCTAGACCAGGGTCCTCACACTTTTTAAACAGGGGCCAGCTCACTGTCCCGCAGACCGCTGGAGGCCGGACTATAGTTTAAAAAAAACTATGAACAAATTCCTATGCACACTGCACATATCTTATTTTGAAGTAAAAAAACAAAACGGCAAAAACACCCGCCTGCGGCCCGCGGGCCGTAGTGTGAGGACGCCTGCTCTGGAGGAAGGCCGAGGCCCCGAGGGCACTGCCGGCTGCGGGCTCACGTCATTGACCAAAGGCGGCCGCCTTGGGAGCGTGCGCCCTTTTGGCGTTTTGAGTAGAGGATCAGGGTGACCATGGTCCCGGCTTTGGAATGCAAATGCGGCGTTGGCAAAGCAAACACAGGGGGCCCCTGACGTGCAGAACGGAGAAGCTAACTGTGCCCGGACTCCACGCAGGTGACCCCAGCATTACCGCTCACTCCGCCGGCCCTCTCCCAGCGGGAACCCAGCCTGCAGCTCCCCTCACTCCTGGGCTGAGGCGGGATCTCTGTCTCGGGATGAATCGCGCCTTGTTTTCCGCCTGACAGGAAAGTGCCTTTGGAAAGTACCTTATAAAACAAACATGCTCCTTTGTCCACCAGCGTTTGTTTGATTCTGAAAATGAGTGAGTGCAAACCAGGAAGTCTCCACGCCTCTGAGAAGAGCAAGGAGTCTGTGAAACAGCAGCACACACACGTTAGGTGTGAAGGCCCTGAGGGTGGAGACCTTTCACTAGCCGCCCTCTCTCAGACTCAAGCACAGCGTGTTGTGCTCAAGGAGGACTCCTTGGACGAAACCCCTGTTTAGTCCTTCTCTCTGGTCCTGTGTGCTCTACCTAGGTCCTGTTCACTGGAACCAACTCTTCCCCATCGCTGACGGGGATCAGCAGTCACCGATTGAGATTAAAACCAAGGAAGCGAAGTTCGACTCTTCCCTCCGACCCCTTAGCATCACGTATGACTCGAGCTCTGCCAAAATCATCAGTAACAGTGGCCATTCCTTCAGCGTCGACTTTGATGACACGGAGGACAAATCAGGTGGGCTTTCTATTGGGGGGCGGTGAGGTGAGGGGCTCGGACAATTGGACGGTAACTTCTTTTCTCTCTTATTTGAAACACCTGCCCATTGTATGTGCCTGTTCGTACTTGGCTGGGACCTGTAGTGAAAGTTGTGTTTGATTAGTTCAGGGACAGTGTCTTTCACACCATCAGTAGACGATGGCCAACCAAACGGAACCGTATCATTTATCCGTAACACACGAGCCGAATGAGTAGAGAGCGTGTTTCCTTCACCTGCCGGCACAGCTACGGCCCCAGAAGCAGATTAGTGTCAAGTTTGAAAGTCAGGTGATAGAGAAGGTTAGGAGACTCATGTTTTAAGGCTGCTGACAAATTATTTTTACTTTTAGTCCAATATTAGGATGATGCTGTATTTGCTCTATTAATGATACATATAGTTAAATTTTAAAAACCCTTCATTGGGAGAAAGCTTTCACTTACTCAATAAGCTCAGCTTTGGTTTAGTCGCAGTTCCCCGTGTTTATGTAAAGCTATATTGTTAGCTAGAATTATAAGCCCATAAAATTCCTCCCTCATACTTGTCAAATTCATAACAGTGATTCATATTATTTATTCAGAGCATTGTAAAACGTGCACAAAGGAAGACTAACACGTGGTGTTTTCAACTTGTGGGGAAAGGAGGGACCTTGCTTTTCATGTGTTTTCTTCACCCCTCAGCCCTGTGAGGGTGGGAAGGGTGAGGTAACAGGGGAGGTTGATGTAATGGGCACATGGATCATGTATGTGATGTGGTCATGTAGGAATCCGAGGCTTCCAAACCCAAAGTCTACACCACCCACAATCGTGGTTGGATGCTGGTTATAATATCTCAAGTATGAAAGGAAACTGAGGCTACAGTCCTGGTTCCAGAATAAGCAGTCACTAGACAGCACCTCCCGCTCCACTCGCCGGCCCGGCATCGCGCTGTGGTGACGCCCGGGTCACGCCGGCAGCCACCTGGCACTTGCTTCTGCACAGTCGTTGTCAGGCACCGTCCTAGGTCCCGGGGACACAGAGGAACGAGGCGGCTCCTCTTAGAGGAGCTGCGTCCTGCTGGGCTGGACAGTGACTGTCTGAAGCGCCTTTTTCTCGGTGCGCGCAGCCGTGCTCACTGTCCAGGCAGCGACGCCGGTGCCGTGTCAGAAACGTGCAGGCCTGGCACGTTACGGACCAGGTTGAAGGCAGGTGCAGCACCGCAGCACAGACCAGTGTGCTTCTAGTTCCCCAGCACGGTGGGCTTGGCGGCACAGAGCAGCTGGCAAAGACCCTTTTGCTGAGGCAGCACACGTTCCCACCGCTAGCACTTACCTCTGCGTCTTGCCCTCTGCAGACCTCTTTCTGGTATGAGCGCGTTATTTGGAGGAGAATTTTTAAAAATTCTGGATGAAGTGATAAATGGACTCTATGTATGCCAGGTATGATTTTGGAGAAACGATCACTTATTTTCAGAGTTAAGATGGAGACAATTATGTCTACCTACTCATCTAGGCTGGAAAGTGAGAGGAATAATTTGACGCTTGAAAACACGAAATCATTCTCATTAGAAGTGTTTTGCCGCCATTCTTCATCGTATCCCACAGCCTGACTGTTTTGTCAGAGACCATCTCACAGGCAGGCGAGGCCACTGTGACCCTCTGGCTCCCCTCCCCCCAGTGCGGAGCCCTGCTCCGGCGGGTGGTCAGCACACGGGCCCCGTGGTCATGGTCGCGGGTGGGACACGTTAGCACAGACGCTCCGGTGTGGAACCCATCGAGGTAGCGGGAGGCTCCACCGGGCGGGGCTGCGCTAATCTGGGTGAAGCCCCGGGCTCGGTCAGGCTTCCCAGAGCAGCCAGGATGCCGGGCCTTTGGGGGATCTCCGTCTTTCTCCTGGGCCAGCTGCTTTGCGTCTCCTCCCACAGTGCGTTCCGTTCTGGGATAAGGGGTGAGTCCTGAGCCCTCCGCGGCGTGGCGCTGTGGCGGGTGACGCTCGGCTCAGTTTGTGCAACAGAAGAGGGAAGGCCGCCGCCCAGGGCATGTGCCTTTCCAGTCATTTACCTGTGAAACATCCTGGAGGCTGTTTAGAGCCAAACCTAAATCCTCTCCATCGCCTATCTCCTCGGGGACAGTGCGGGCGGGGCGGTGCCGCAGGGACGCCCGCGGAGTCCGGCAGAAGCAGCGCACCGCGCTGTCGGACAGGGACCCACAGTGGCCTTGCGCCTGCTGGGTGGTGCTCCCCTCCCCGTCCGTTTCCAGGGGGCGCTGGAGATAGGCAGCTTCTCACCACAGAGCCGTCCGATCTGAAGGAACCTAGAGGGTGCCCCAGCCATTCCGCCTTCCAAAGACTTGGTTGCATGTGCTCCCAGTTTTCTCCTTGGGCAGGTAGACGTGAAGGGACATCCCTCAATCTCCTAGTCAGAAACAGGGAGACTAACCAGTGCGGACAGGAGAGCGACGCCCACAGGGGGTGGGTGCGTGCGGGAGAAGCTGTCTCCTCGCTGCGCGGGGACTGTGCCGGCTGCTGGTCGGACCCCTGACCAGCTCTGAGCTGCGGTTCGGCGCCAGGTCGGGGAGAAGGGCACCCCCGGTGCTGGTCCCCACACAGCGGCCTGGTCTCCCGCAATGCAGCCCAGAGGGCACGGGCAAGCGCATTACCTTGTCCTCTTGTTTCTTGCTGTTCATAGAAAACGGCATATGAAATTCTCACCATCTTTCCTGCTGAGGTAAGGTGGGGCATTCTTGACAAATCCTGTAACTGCATGTAATGGTGTGTACATAAAACAACTAGAGCGGAGGCCACTGACGTGCGGCTGTTGTTGAGGCTGCGCTGGCCTGCCGGCACTCCCTGCTGCTGTGTGATGGAGATGCGCCCCGTCGGTGTGGGGTGCTGAGCTCGGCCTCCGGGCCTCCCGGCCTCCGGGCCTGCCCAGCAGAGATTAATCGTCAGGAGACACTTTTCTGTCTTCTTAAGATATGATTCCATTGCCATAATTTTATTTTTTAAATATATTTTTATTGAGCCAAGAGAAGAAAGGAGAGAGAGAGATAAACATCAATGATGAGAGAGAATCATCGATCGGCTGCCTCCTGCAGCCCCGCACTGGGGATCGAGCCCACACACGGGCCCTGAATAGGAATTGAACCAAGACCTCTTGGTTCATAGGTCGACACTCAACCACTGAGCCCTACTGACTGGGCTCTGTTGCCGAAGTTTTAGAGAGCATATTTGTGGAGGCAAAGCGCTAAAAATATACTCAGCCCAAGTGGCAACATCTGATGGGTTTTTAAAAAGAGTTAATTCTGTCCCGTGTTTCCTATTTCCCTAAGAAGATGCGCTCACTCTGCCCGAATTTGTAGAAGCAACAGCGGTATCGCAGTAATCATAGCTCGCGGGGCCAGTGTCTGTCTGCGGGGCAGGGGCCAGGGCCGTGCGCTCAGTTTTTCTCGTTCCCCATGACATTGGGGGCACGCGTTGCTGCTCTCCGGGGCCATGGCCTGACAGCTGGAGCTCAAGGTCAGAGAGTTTGTGCAAGGTCACGGGGGGTGAAGCCAAGGCGAGCCCAGGTCTTCAAAGTGCGGAAGGCGCTCCTGCGCCGCCTGCTGGCTCCTGGGCCTGGCGGCCTCCGGGGACAGGCAGCCTTCGGGCTCCCTGCGCTGCACCAGAGTGCCTGCTGGGCTCCCCACGCGCCCCGCGCCGCTGTCCTGTGGACGCGCTCACCCTTCACAGTGTGTTTCCACCCCTCGCCCGCCTGGAAGCTGGGTCCCTGCCCTCGAACGAACGCCAGGCACCTTTGTAGCCCCTTCCTCGTGCCGTGGATCCCGGGAGACGCTGTGGGGCCGCGGAAACACTCCTCCTGCTAACAGTGTTCCCTGTGTTGCTGTTTAGTTCTGCGAGGGGGGCCGCTCACGGGAAGATACCGGCTGCGGCAGTTTCACCTGCACTGGGGGTCCACGGACGACCACGGCTCTGAGCACGTGGTGGACGGAGTGAGGTACGCCGCCGAGGTAAGCCATCGGCCAGGCTCCTGACAGAGCTGTCCTCTCTGGTGGGAGGGAAGGGACCTGGGGAGGCGTCCTTGACCCCAAATAGGTCCCGAGCCTATTAGGGTCTCAGTCTGGGACCTTGCCTCGTTCGGTCAGCGCAGGAGCTTATCAGCGAGCTGCGAACGGTGGGAGCCTCAGAGCGACCCCGAGGGTTCGGGTCCCGGAGCCTGTGTGAACATGAGCACCCGGACTCGGGGGAGGGTGGGAAACTGGCCCAGGAAGCATCAGGTCTGTGTGATACCAAGTCACAGCTCGCTCCTGAGAGGCCAGCGAGAGGGGGGAAAGAAACATTCGTGGCCGGCCCAGCTCTGCATGTTTGGCCCAGACACAGCTACCCACTCAGATCACGTGAAACCCCTGGTACAGAGGTGAGAGGCAACGGCACAGGGCCCGTGGGGGACAAAGCCACAGCCCTCCTCACCCCTCCTCTCCGCTCACCTGCAGCTGTGCACCCGTCAGGCCGTGAGCAGGACCTGACGTCCTGGCTTCCTCACCGGGGCCACTCCTTCTCTTTAGGGTGCTAGCCTTTAAGAACACCCTACCTCTGCCCGGCCGGCGTGGCTCAGTGGTTGAGCGTCAACCTATGAACCAGGAGGTCACGGTTCAATTCCGGTCAGGGCACATGCCCGGGTTGTGAGCTTGATCCCCAGTGCGGGGCGTGTAGGAGGCAACTGATGGATGATTCTCTCTCATCATTGATGTTTCTATCTCTCCCTCCCCCTTCCTCTCTGAAATCAATAAAAATATATTTTTTTAAAAGCTTACTTTTTCTAATTCCCGGGCTTAAAGCATAAAGCATAATACAATTAAATACTGCTGATCCCGACTTTACCATAGATGGGAGGGAATTACCTGCGACTCGGCCAGCGCTGCTTCCGTGTGCCCTGGTGCCGGCTCGGCAGACGGAGGACCTTGGGGGCGGCCCGTGCTCAGCCGCCCTCAGGCTTAGAGCGGCCAGGCCCCTGTGAACCCCGCTGTGCGGAGAAGCCCAGCAGATGGCAGAAGGACTTGCTGCCGGTTTTATTCTTCCATCACTTGTACATCTGCTGTTCGGGGCTATCACCCAAAGGCCTGGTCACCTCCTGAGCGCTTTGTGCGAGAGCAGGGGCTCCCAGGCTGCAGGGGTGGGGCCCCGAACCCGAGACAATGACAGATGCCCAGGCTGCGGGGGGGGCGGGGCATAGCCTCCTGTGCTCAGCTTGACCGCCCAGTATTGTCCATGCTTGTTTTGTGAAGTTCTGTGTCTGAACGTAACGCATTCTGCGTCTCAGAAGCTCTGGGGCTGGGGCGGGCTCTGTCCTGTCCCAAGGCAGCTGGGGACAGTGGCCCACCCTCCACACGCCTGAGCGTGGCCCTGGAGGCGACGGGTGGCGCTCTCCTCCGCGTTGGGCTCCGAGTCCGGCCGCCGGGACTGCGGACGGGCCTTGATGCCGTGGGGCCTCCCGGGCTCACTGCGATCAGGGGTCTTCCTTGTTTCGTAGGAGAAGAGGCAGCAGGACGCCCCGGCGGGCCTGCCCAGAGCGGCGCGTGTGCCTCGGTGGGCGAGAGCCCCACACCGGCAGGGGTGCCCGTGTGATTGGAGCGTGACAACGGCACGTGGCAGAGGCTGGGGGGCTGAGCTGTTTTCTAAGAGCCGGACGTCACTGACTGGCTTTGAATTAGAAAGTGATAATTTTTTGCATTTAAAAAATATCATTCACGCTACAACGAGAGGAGAGATTGGGGTGACGCCGGAGGGGATAAGGGTCAGTGAGGAGCCTGGGGGATCCTGGTGGCAGGCGACAGTGCAGGTGGCCGGCTGCCCAGCGGGTGGGGGGGGCAGGCAGATGTCTGCTGCTGCGACAGGGGTGCTGCGGAGAGGACGTCTGGCCCTGCAGGTGGGCGCGCTGTCACAGGTAGACGGTAAGCACGCAGACGGACGGGTGAGTTCTCTGACGGAGCAATGCCACGTGGTCGCCTCGAGGGCTGAGTGACGGGGCAATGCCACGTGGTCGCCTCGAGGGCTGAGTGACGGGGCAATGCCACGTGGTCGCCTCGAGGGCTGAGTGACGGGGCAATGCCACGTGGTCGCCTCGAGGGCTGAGTGACGGGGCAATGCCACGTGGTCGTGTCGAGGGCTGAGTGGTCAGGAGGGGCCTTGGAGATGCCACGTGAATTGAGACCGAATGACCAGAAGCCGCTCGGAGAAAGTCCAGAGAGCGCTTTCCAGGAAGCGGGGCAGCAGGACAGCTCGGGCAGGAGGGTGTCGTGCTGGGAAGGCAAAGGCGTTGCCTCCATGAGAGGCCGCGCCGCGTCCCAGAGAGGCGGGGCCAAGCCTCGTGGGGCGGGCGTGTGGGCCTGAGCAGGTCAGGGTCCTCCGTCGTGTGCGGGACGAGGACAGAGGCCCGTCGTGTGCGGGACGAGGACAGAGGCCCGTCGTGTGCGGGACGAGGACAGAGGCCCGTCATGTGCGGGACGAGGACAGAGGCCCGTCGTGTGCGGGACGAGGACAGAGGCCCGTCGTGTGCGGGACGAGGACAGAGGCCCGTCGTGTGCGGGACGAGGACAGAGGCCCGTCGTGTGCGGGACGAGGACAGAGGCCCGTCGTGTGCGGGACGAGGACAGAGGCCCGTCGTGTGCGGGACGAGGACAGAGGCCCGTCGTGTGCGGGACGAGGACAGAGGCCCGTCGTGTGCGGGACGAGGACAGAGGCCCGTCGTGTGCGGGACGAGGACAGAGGCCCGTCGTGTGCGGGACGAGGACAGAGGCCCGTCGAGTGCGGGACGAGGACAGGCGGTGCCGCGGGGCGCGGGTGCTCTGTGTCTTAGGACACCGCTCGCTGTCTGGGGAGAGGTGCGGCCGGGGCGGTTCCGGGCCTGGGAGTGGCTTTCCACTCCTGTGTCCTGACGTCAGGGCATCGCCATGCTGTGTCCTCCTCGTGCATCAGAGAGTGAAGGGGAGGAAGACAAAGGAGAAGGCCCCGGAGAGCGGTGACACGGGAATTTAATTTGGGGCCGAACCTGCGGGCGTGGACAGTACAGCCGCACTGACCGCCGCTTCGCGAAGCTTCCCCGAGGGCCGCGTCTGCGAGGAGAGCGCGGAGCTGCCTGGAACTCCGAGCGCACCGATGCCCAACGCAGAGAGGAAGGGACGCGGAGCTGAGCGGACAGCTGCGATTGCAACAGGAACGGTGCCTTTTGCACTAAGTCTTCTGTGTGTCCGTCCACAGTAGGCAGGGGACGCTGAGGCTGACGAACACTGTTGTTCAGACATTGTTTCCACGGGGGAATCTAGTCCTTCCCTTTGCAGCCGCTGCAGTCACTTCTTGTCATTCGCTCTTCACTGGGCTGTCCCTGTGAACAGGAGGCGCGCTGCCCGGGTCCGACTCGGATGCCTGGGCCGTGCCCTCAGCCCCGGGTCCGACTCGGATGCCTGGGCCGTGCCCTCAGCCCCGGGTCTGACTCTGATGCCTGGGCTGTGCCCTCAGCCCCGGGTCCGACTCGGATGCCTGGGCCGTGCCCTCAGCCCCGGGTCCGACTCGGATGCCTGGGCCGTGCCCTCAGCCCCGGGTCCCACTCGGATGCCTGGGCCGTGCCCTCAGCCCCGGGTCCGACTCGGATGCCTGGGCCGTGCCCTCAGCCCCGGGTCCGACTCGGATGCCTGGGCCGTGCCCTCAGCCCCGGGTCCGACTCTGATGCCTGGGCCGTGCCCTCAGCCCCGGGTCCGACTCTGATGCCTGGGCCGTGCCCTCAGCCCCGGGTCCCACTCGGATGCCTGGGCCGTGCACGCAGCCCCGGGTCCGACTCGGATGCCTGGGCCGTGCGCGCAGCTGCGGGAGGTGCGTGCTCAGCAGCGGCGGGGGAGGGAGGACTGTGACAACAGCCGGCCGCCCTGCTGGGCTCCCAGTGTCCTGGCCGCTCTGTATCCGCTGGGAGGCCTCAGGCTTCTCTCGGCTCCTCGTTTGTTTTCCGAGCGCCCGTGGGCGTGAACCCAGGAGTCACTCCCAGGTTTCGGTGTCGGTGGCGTCATCTCTTACCAGGTGTGCCGGTGCGTGGGCGCTGGGCTTTGGGACAACATCCAAGTGCTTTCCTGCGGGCCAGCGAGCACCGTCCGCCCAGGGTTCCTTCGCCGCTTTCCCACGCCACACGGTGCGGAGCACGGGCCGCCGGCCACCGCGGCAGAGACGTCTCTCTCCGCTGTTGGGGCGGGGTGCACTGTTTCTAGTTCACTGTTTATGGTCATTCTTTTATTTTCTTAAAAAATATGTTTTTATTGATTTCAGAGAGTAAGGGAGAGGGAGAGATAGAAACATCCATGATGAGAGAGAATCGTTGATCGGCTGCCCTCTGCATGCCCCCCACTGGGGATGGAGCCCACAACCTGGGCCTGTGCCCTGACCGGGAATCGAACCCTGACCTCCTGGTTCATGGGTCGATGCTCCACCCCGGAGCCACACCAGCCAGGCACGCTCATTCTTCTTTATCCAGAAATCCCCGCAGGAGTTCCCTGTGGACGAACAGTTCCATTGAAAGGACGGGATAAAACCTCGAGCAGACTAATCCTCCCTCCGCTGTCATCCGGGAGGGGGTTTGTGCCGGAAACCCCCACGTTTCCTCCCTGAGGGGCCACAGGAGTCCCTTGGGGAGGTCGAACCCAAAGCCGGCCCCTCTCCCGCCGTCAGGATCTGGGCCACGCCATCTGGGTGTCACGTGGCCTGGGCTTCCTGTGGCCGCCGTCGCAGCGCACCCCCAGCCGGGAAGGAGCCCCAGGAGCGGTCTCTGCCGGACTGTGCGTGCCGCGTCCGTGCGCCGGTCTGTGCTCGGGGGAGGGGGGGGGGGCGTGCGCTGGACACGGGCGCCCTCGGGTTCGGAGGGGCCATTGCTCTTGGGCAGAGTGGGACGTGGGGGAAGCCCCTCTGGTCCCGGCCCGGCCCCCTCCCTCCCCTCAGCACACCGACCCTCCTCCGACCCTCTGCCTCCAGCCCAGCCTCTCTGCCCAGTTCACTCCTGCTCCCCACGCAGGGCCTGGACTTGGCCTAGAAGCTGACAGGTGAGTGGACACCGCGAACACAGTGACTCTTACGGAGAATCCACGTTCACCATGGAAAGGCCTCGGTGCAGGAGTGAGCCTCTGACTGCGTCCAGGAGCCACCGCCCCGTCTGCCGCCCCGTCCGCGGCAGGGTCCCCCCTGGGGCCCACTGACGCCCCCGCCCCCAGCCTGGACCTGCAGCCAGCCCCAGCGGGGCCTGACCCCCGGCTGTGGCCTGCAGTCCCGGGTGCGGGAGCGCGGGGCCCTAGGTCACTGGGAACAGTGGCTGGGATGGCTGGGGCTCGAGGGGTGTGGCAGGACTCTCTGGGGCCTCCAAGAGCTCTGGACGTGGCCGCAGGACCGTGCATGGCGGTGCAGGCCGGCCTCTGCACGCGGCTTCCCGGGGCCCGTGTCTGAGGGTGGATCGAACATGGTGCCGAGTTACACTGTGCCCTCCCTTCCAGCTCCACGTCGTGCACTGGAACGCGGACAAGTACCCCAGCTTCGTGGAGGCGGCTCACGCGCCTGACGGACTCGCGGTCCTGGGAGTGTTTTTACAGGTGAGGCTTCTGGCTTCACGAAAACAGCTGCTCGGCCGTGGGGCAGGGTTTCAGTCGCCGAGTGGACATCCCACCATTTTTTAAAATAGCCTATTGATCTTTAGAGCGAGAGCGAGAGAGAGAGAGAGAGAGAGAGAGAGCGAGAGAGAGAGAGAGAGGCATCAGTGAAAGAGAAGCTTCGAGCGGCTGCCTCCTGCACGCCCCCTATGGGGGATCGAGCCCGCCACCCTGACTGGGAATTAAACCCGCGACCTTTTGGTGCGTGGACTGGGCCACGCAGGCTGGGCTCTACCATTTTTTAATAGCAAATCAGTTATAGGCCTAATGTCTTCCTTTTGAAACGGATATCAAAACTCCATGCTTATGGTTCATCTCAGGGCCTGGGGGCTTTGCCTTCCAACCCCTCCTGTGTCTGTTGATCATGGTCATCAATTAGCAACAACAGCAGCAGCCGGAGGTGACACTGAGGCCCGGAAAGGCCGGGGGCCGGGCTTGCCTGTGATGGGCTGCACGGCGCCCAGAGGGAAGCACTGGTGGCACCACAGTGGCTTGTTGTCCCAAATGCACCGACCACCTCTCATTGTTGTCTGTGTCTCCTGCACGAGTGGTCAGACAGGTATCGCTGGGGCCGCACCTGGGTGGGTGGGGCCCCACTCCCACCGGGACCACATTCTTGCCGGGCGCTCCTCCTTGTGGCGACACCCACAGGAATGGGGAGGAGGTGCACTCGTGTTCCTGAGGACTCTGCTCAGGACGATCTCCTGCAGGCGTCCTCAAACCACGGCCCGCGGGCCACAGGCGGGTGCTTTTGCCGTTTTGTTTTTTTACTTCAAAATAAGATATGTGCAGTGTGCATAGGAATGTGTTCATAGTTTTTTTTAAACTATAGTCCGGCCCTCCAACGGTCTGCGGGACAGTGAACTGGCCCAGTTTAAAAAGTGTGAGGACCCCTGGTCTATTGCCTTGATCCGCAACCTCCCGTTGTTTTAGGCCGAACCTGGGGGACGTTTTCCCGCTAATGTTTTGATGTCACAGCAGTCTGTGCGGAGAGAGGGTCTGAAGTCACACCTGGTTGGGAGTGCAGGTGTGATGGAGGTTTCCTAAGCCAGGCTTTCCTCAAGTTCGCCTGCTCCTGCAGCACCCCTGAAGCGGAGAAGCAGGGAGCTGCCACTGCCAGTTCGGGGTCAAACTTGTAAGTCGGCCCAGGGGCCTGCGGTGCTCTGCCTCCTTCAGATTCTTCAGGCCGGAGAGCTGCGCCACACAACAACCGCTGCTTGCTGTGGGCTGGCCTACGTTTTGTTTGTTTTGTTTTCAAAGAATTTAAAATCGTGACTGAAATGGAGCAATTCAGACCTGTTCTGCAACAGTAACCACTTCTCACGAAATTTCATGTTTTCAGATTGGCGAATGTAATCCCCAACTGCAAAAGATCACTGACATCCTGGATTCCATTAAAGAAAAGGTAAAGCTAATTCCTGTTGACTGGTGACTAATATAGTCCCGTTTTCTGCTGAATTCTCTGGTCTTCTCTTACAAACACGGGCTGAGCCAGGGCCGAGTGCCGCTCCTGAAAGCAGCCGGCGTGTCCTTGACCGATAGAGCCGGCACAACCTGCCACCACTCACTCCTGAAGTTTCTGAAGCAGTCTTCAATCACCCCAAATAATCGCATAAATCTATTTATGCATAATTAGTTTCTGTTGTCGGGGTTTTACAGCATAAGCCTTTGGCTGCAACACATTTTAAAGACCACTTATATGAAAACAAATCTTGTCCTTTCAAATGAATCTTAGCGATGCCTGACTTCCTCTAACATGTTTAGATGAAGGCAGGTCCCCTTTTTAAAATACAAACAGCAGGCGCTAAATAACTGCGTGACTGGGGCAGTTCCAGGGACATCTGAGGTCACTGCATGCATGTTTTTCCAAGTCTGCGGCAGCTTCCCCGTTGTAAGGCTCTCTCTCTCCTGCCCCAGGGTAAACAAACTCGATTCACGAATTTTGACCCCTTGTGGCTGCTCCCTCCGTCCTGGGATTACTGGACCTACCCGGGGTCTCTCACCGTGCCGCCCCTCCTGGAGAGTGTCACGTGGATCATCTTAAAGCAGCCTATCAGCGTCAGCTCTCAGCAGGTAGGCCTGCTCCAGCCGGTCCCCCCCCAGAGGAAACTGGGCGGAATGGTTTTCACCCCTCTGTGCCTCCCGCGGTGCTACGAGCCCAGCCCGTGTTCTCCCTCCGAAGAGATGTCTGTCCCTTCCCGTTCGCCCTCTGGTTGGTGGTTTCCTCCCCACCTCTTAGCAATGCGGGGCAGCGAGGCCCTGGGAAGGCAGCACCGCTTGCTTCTGCCTCCTTTGGACTGAGACAGGAAGGGGCTGGGAGTCCAAGGGAAAGTCAGGAGAGAGGCTGCTCTTAAAGGGTGGCCTTCACCTTTCCTGCCTCGGGCCCTGGCCCGCCCCTCCCCCAGCTCCACCTTCAGGAAGCGGACTGAGCCTCAGCCCGGCGCCCGCTGAGTTTCAGCAGAAATCTGCGGCCCTGGCCTTTGTTGGCTGGGCTTCTGTGGGGCGTCTGAGGCTGTACGTTTACTAAGAGGCTCTTCTGAGACAAGTCTGCAGGCTCAGGAGTCTGCCAGAACCCTGCTGGGCTGGGACCTTCGGTGACCATCTGCCAGGTGGCTGCTGTGTGTCCCCAAGGCTGCGCTTAATGAGTTTTGTTTTGTCTTTCCTTTTTGAGTTACGAGCTGCAGAACCTTAGCAAGAACGCAGTCTAATAGTTTTTGCAGCTAATAAAGCACTTCTGTTCTGGGCTGGCCCCCCTGCCTAGCTGTTTATTCCCCAGTCAAAGACTAGAGCTGGTGGACCTCCGCCAAGGTCAAGGTCAAAGACTAGAGCTGGTGGACCTCCGCCAAGGTCAAGGTCAAAGACTAGAGCTGGTGGACCTCTGCCAAGGTCAAGGTCAAAGACTAGAGCTGGTAGACCTCTGCCAAGGCCATGTCGGGGCATTTCCCCTTGCTGTGAGGCTCATGTGCCACTTCTGGTGGCCTTGTCTTTAGGACGAAACACCAATAATGCCTGGGGCCTACTTATCAATACTTTTACAAAGATCTGCATAGACATCTAGAGCTTGCCTGACACGAAATTTGCTGTGAGTTTTTCCATTAGAAACAAGGTGAATTGTGTCATGAGAACAGGGACCTGCCCCTGGGTCGGGGCCTCACTAATGGATCTCACTTTCTCCCCTTCCTGTGCCCACGTGAAAGGTGACACATTATAGCATCAAGGCATGTTTTCCCTCCTATTTCAAGGGTACCTTCATTCCTTAGAGCCACTTGGAAAGTAACTTTTAAAAAATCTACCTGTGATCGGTAAGAGATTATATCAAAATATATATCCAATTAGATCCTTAAAGTGCATAAAGTTAACCCAATCAAGGAAGCTTTCTGCCAGTTTTGGGATATGACTGACTGGCTGTGGGTTCATTACTGTACCTTATTTCAGGTGCGATTAATTAATGTTGATTATGATTTTGGCTTTTTGCACATAAAATAGAGGCTGAGTCTCAGGGCGTTGGTGTGACGTTCACTGGGAAGCGTTCACTGAATCTACAGGCGCGGAAACCCTTTCAGACCCCTCATTTGCAACCAGATTGAAGTGATTATCTGAGTAATAATCCAAAGTGTAAGACAGTGCTATCGAGATTTTAAGACTTAAGAATGAAGCAAAAGATACTTTAAAAGTCCAATCCCAGTCTTAACCAGGAGAAAAACATCAGACAAAGCCCAAGTCAGGGACATCCTGCAGAACACCTGATGGCGCTCCTCAGACTGTCCGTGCCCCAAGAGCAAGGGCGTCTGGGAACGCACCATCAGGAAGTGCTCGGAGACGGCGACTCAGTGAAATGCGTGTCCTGGTGGGACCCTGGGCAGAGAGAGACGTCAGGGACAAAGGAGGCCTGAGTAACCGCACGTGAGGACGGATACATTTGGGTTCGTTATTTGTGAGAATGCACTCCATGGAAGGTGGGAACTCTAGAGGAAACTGATGCGGTGACTTTGTAATCATTCTGTAAATCTGAACCGTTCTAAACCAAAAAGTTTATTAAAAACCCAAAACACAAGAGGGTTGGTAAGATCACTCGGTTGCCTACCTCTTTCATATAAAGTCTTTTGTGTAAGCCACCGGCTTAAGAATTACTTTCCAGGAGATGGTATCTCAGTGATGACAGCTCTGTGTTTGAAGTCGCTGGGAAGCGTTATTGATTTATTTTTCATTCCCACCATAAACCTCTTTTAGTCGGTTGGGGCCAGTTTCCCCCGCTGCTCTTTCTTGCCAAGTCACTGTCTGAGGGTTTTCATTTTCTTTTTCTTGATTCAAGTCCATTTTTCTCCCCTGAGTCACTGCCTGAAATGCTTGGTTTACCTCCAGGCCGAGATCAGATACTGCGATCCTGATATCTGGATAACAGATGCGTCATTGTCTTGGGCAGGCGGACTTTCCCTGCCAAGTCTCTTTGGGTTATTCTGGGTTTCCTACCTCGGCTCACTCAGCTGCTGAAATCCGACCTGCAGGACACTGCCTACGCTCCTTTTCAAACATTCCCTTTGTTATTCTGCTGTGTGGGAACACAGCATTCACGGATCTCAGTGTGCAGTGATGGCCTTGGTTGTTGTGTATCACCATGCGCTGCAGCAAGCCACTCGCAGGCAGTCCAGGAGAGGGATCCTGCCAGAGGTTTCCTCGTGCCCTTTGCCCTCCATCACCCACGGCCTCAGGACACCACTGAGAGTCACTAGACTTTATTCAAGTGGAATTACACAGACATGCACTTCTGTGTTTGATTTCTTTTGCTCAGCACAATGTTTTGAAGATTCACACATTTTATTTATTTTTGTTACAGAGTAATATTCTATGGTATGGATACACCACTATTTTATTTTTTATTGTTTAAAGTATTGCATATGTCTCCTTTTTCCCTGATTGACACCCCCCCGCCACTCCCACCCCCAAGGGCAAGCCCCACCGCCCCAGTGTCTGTGCCCATTGGTTATGCTAATATTCGTGCACACAAGTCCTTTGGATATACCACTATTAAAAAAAAAAAATCTATTGACCAATTGATAGACATTTGGATTGCTGCTAGTTTGGAGATGTTTGAATGTGGATATCCATATTTGATGTTAGAAATAATTGACATACACGCTTTTCTGTGGACACATTTTCACGTCTTGTGGCAATGACTAGGCCAAGTGGTAACCTCATGTTTAATTTTATGAGGTACTGCCATGTTGTCTCCTAAAGGGCTGTTCCTCAGACTAACATAACTCCATGTGGGGTTGGGGGAGACGAGAAGAGATAAGAGATAAACCAAAGAACTTATATTTTTTTACTTACTAGAGGCCTGAGGCACGAAATTTGTGTGTGGAGGGGCGGGGTCCCTCAGCCCAGCCTGCGCCCTCTCACAATCCGGGACCCCTCACTCCTAACCGCCTGCCTGCTCGCTCCTTACCGCTGGGCTTGCTGCTCCTTAGCGCTGCCACTGAGGCAGGAGAGGCTCCTGCCACCATCGCAGTGCTCGCCAGCCATCGTGAGCCCTGAGGGCACTCCTGCTGTGGGAGTGCACTGACCGCCATGGGCCAGCTTCTCTGTTGAGCGTCTGCCCCCTGGTGGCCAGTGTGCATCACAGCAATCAGAGGTTCTGTTCATTCTGCCATAAGGGTCACCAGGCTTTTATATATAGTGACTAGGGGCTCAGTGCATGAAATTCGTGCACAGGGAGGGGGTCCCTCAGCCCAGGCTGCACCCTCTCTAATGCGGGACCCCTCAGGGGATGTCCAACTGCCGGTTTAGGCCCAATCCCACATGGGGCCTAAACCAGCAGTCAGACATCCCTCTCACAATCCTAACCACTTGCCTGCCTACTGGCTTGATCACTGCCTAACTGCTCCCCTGCCAGCTTCATGGCCCCCTACTGTCCTCCCTTGCTGGCCTGATTGCCCCTAACCACCTCTGCCTTGGCCCCCACCACCGTGGCTTTGTCAGGAAGGAAGTCGAACGGTAGGAAGATGTCTGGTCTCCCAGCCTAATTAGCATATTACCCTTTTATTAATATAGATATGCATAGCCATGGACACGGGCAGTAGGGTAGTGAAGACCTGGGGGGATGGGTATGGTCTTGGATGGGGGGAAATGGGAGATATCTGTAATACTATCAACAATAAAAATATATTTAAAAGTGAAAATAAATAAATAAATAAATAAATAAGGGCTGGTCCTTCTTTTAGTCTCAGCAGCAATGAGGTTTCTAGTTGCTCCACATCCTGTTAGCACTTGGTGTTGTCAGTCTTTACCTTTAGCCATTCTAGTGGGTCTGTGCAATTTTACTCTGCACTGATCTGATGACTAGTGATGTTGAGCGTTTTTTCATATGCTTGCTGTGTCTGTGTATATCTTTCGTGAAATATCTGTTCAAATCATTTGCCCATGTTAAAATTGGGTTGTATGTCTTCTCATTATTGAGCTGCAAGAGCTCTGATCCAGTACAATCTGGATAAATGCCCTTTTTTTCAATACATGTTTTTGCAAAAGTTTTCTCACAATCTATGACTTGCTTTTTATTTTTTTGCTATGTCTTTTGAAGAGGAAAAGTTCTTAATGTTAATGAAGTCCATTTTATAAATTTATCTTTTCTAGTTTGTGCAAAAGAAATCTTTGCCTAACTATGTGCTACAAAATATTTTCTTCTTCTTTAATAGTTTTAGCTTTTACATTTAAGTCTTTGATTACTTATGAGTCACATTTTATGTATGCTGTGCCCCATTCTTTTTCTTTCCCTTCTGATATTCTAATTACACATAGAATTGATCTTTTAATATCATCAGTGAAGCTTTATTTTAAAAAATTTATCTCTGTTCTTCACTGTGGGTAATTTCTATTTATCTATATTAAAGTTAATTTACTCTTTCTTGTTATGTCAGCGTGACTGTTAAATCTATCCATTGAACTTTGTGCTTTAGAATTTATATTTTCAGTTCTAAAATTTCTACTTGGCTCTCTTTTATTATTTCTGTTTCTCTACTGAGACTGCCCATTAAGAGTACTGAGATTTCTTATGCATTAAAGAGGATGCTTTGTTTCATTTCATGTGGCCAATTGAACATCCTTGTAAATTCCAAATTTGATTCATCTTGGGCCTGACTGTTGATTTTTCTTTCTTTGAGAATGTGTTCCATTTTACTGATTCTTGGTAGGTTGAGTGATTTTTTTTTTTTATCATTTTCTAGTTGTTGTGAACATTAAGTTGTGGTGATTCTGGATTCTGTTATCTTTCTCTGATAAGTATTATTTCTTTGGTGCTAGCAGGTGGTCTTCCTGGCTGGGCTTGCATTACACTTTTTTTTTTCTTGTGCTGCAGCTCTGGTCTCAGTTTAGCCATGAGTGGTTTGTAGGTATAGAGTGGGTGGATCTTCTCTCCAGCTCATTTCTTGCAAGACAGGTGTCCCCATGGCAGACTCCACCCAGCTCCCGGGGACAAACTGGAGAGATGGAACCACTCTAGAGCGCCCAGCTCTCCCTCTGAGAGTGTGAATGCCCTCTGGCCCCTCGGTGTGCTCTCCTCCAGTGCCTGCGGCTGGTTGTTTTTGCATTATGTCTGCGTTAGAGTTTTTTCTACACGGAGGTTGTCTGTAGGGTCTTAGTCCAGCATATCTGGAAGTAAAACTATAATGTCTTTTTTTTTTTTTTTGTATGATTCTTTCTTTTTTGTTGTTTTCGGGTTTTTTGTTGTTAATCCTCACTGGAGGATATATTTTAAAAATATATATTTTATTGATTTTTTTACAGAGAGGAAGGGAGAGGGATAGAGAGTTGGAAACATCGATCAGCTGCCTCCTGCACACCCCCTACTAGGGATGTGCCGAAACCAAGTTACATGCCCTTGACTGGAATCGAACCTGGGACCCTTCAGTCTGCTGGCTGATGCTCTATCCACTGAGCCAAACCGGTTAGGGCTGGAGGATATTTTTTCCATTGATTTTTAAACAGAGTGGAAGGCAGGAGGAGAGACAGAGAGAAACATCGATGTGAGAGAGAAACATTGATTGGTTGCCTCCCGCACACGCCCCAACCAGAGCA
Source organism: Cnephaeus nilssonii (assembly GCF_951640355.1). Lineage (NCBI taxonomy): Eukaryota > Metazoa > Chordata > Mammalia > Chiroptera > Vespertilionidae > Cnephaeus > Cnephaeus nilssonii. Next base: position 53,401,408 of record NC_137089.1, on the reverse strand, counting down.
GGGATTGAGCCTGCAACCGAGGTATGTGCCCTTGACCAGAATCAAAACCAGGACCCTTCTAATCTAAGGGATGATGCTCTAATCATTGAGCAAAACTGGCTAGAGCTCTAATGTATTTTTTAATGGTAAAATGTTATATATTGTGTTAGCAATAATTAATGATCTAAGAATGTTTTTCTTCTGCATCTTTAGACTATTTGTGAAATGAGGAAAGAATTTATTCATTTGAACATTAATTTTGACTTGATATATAAAACTCTGTAGAATTAGCTTTGAAAATAAATTTTTAAACTGTACCAAACAGTACAAGTCAATTCTAGAATTGTCTAATAATTGCTCATTCTTGCAGGCGTGATGCAGAGATACAAAGAGATGTTCTAAGTGGCCCTTGTCCACATTTTAGAGAGAGTGGAAGGGAGCAGGAGAGACAGACAGAGAGAAACGTCGATGTGAGAGGGACACATCGATTGGCTGCCTCCCATATGTGCTCCAATCCAGGCCCGGGATCAAGCCTGCAACCGAGGTGCATGCCCTCGACCAGAAATTGAACCCGGGACCCTTCAGTTCACAGGCCAACACGCTATCCACTGAGCAAAACCAGCCAGGGCCCGACTGGAGTTTTTAAGAATCACTGGAAGTCTCTTCACTCAGGTGCTCTGGGGCCAGCGTCACTGACGTGGTGGGGGCCTGCGCGGGGCAGTTCCTAGGTTAGTAGAAACAGGAGGTTGAGGTGCTCGCAAGCCAAGCTAACACGCTTGTCTGGGGGCCTTGGTAGGGTTAGAAATGCCACTTACTGTAGGGATATACTTTGAGATGCTTACACCTAAAATGATATTTGGAATCTACATCAAAGTAATCCAGTTGGGCGGGACTGGCGGTGAGAGAGGATGGGGGGATGGCGGGGGGGCAGTGACCTGCCCATGTGCTGATGGTTGTTGAAGCTGGGGCAGGGCTCCTGGTGGTTTATTTTTCTACGTTTGCCTATGTGTGAAAGTCTCTGTAATAAAAAGTAAATAAAAGGAGGAGGAAAGAAAGTGGAGATGCAGAGGGCACTGGGTGGCTTCACAGCTGGCTTTTGGACGGCTTATCTGAGCCTTCCTCACTTCCCCTAAGGCCTCATCTTTAATGGTATAAGAGCATATTACTGAGTGGGTTGTGTGGGGATTAGATGAGATCATCCTATCAAACAAAGAGGTAATATGCAAATTGACTGTCACTCCAACACACAAGATGGCCGCTCCCATGTGGTCAAAGATGGCTGCCCCCATGTGGACACAAGATGGCCACCACAAGATGGCTGCAGGGGAGGGTAGTTGTGGGTGATCAGGCCACAACTACCGATGTTTCTCTCTCTCCCTCTCCCATGCCCTCTCTGTAAATATAAATTAAAAAAAACTATTCTTAGAAAAAACAGAAGCATTTTATAGTGTCAAGTGTCGTGTGATGTGGTGATTAGCAGCCTCTGTTTTCTTCTTGATACTGTCTGCTCCGTCAGGTTTGTAAGACACATAGGCTTTCTGTAATGAGCAAATGAAGCCCTTTTGGAGAGAAACGGGAACCACTTAAGTTGTATTCAAGCATGAGCAGAGGTCGAAGGCCTCAGGCTTTTCCATAGCCCTGTGTACAAGGCACAAGAACGGGGCAAACAGCAGCTTTCTGTGGCTCCAGGAGGACAGCACTTGCAGGCTGAGCGTGGCTGCCAGGAGCACCGGGCCTGCAACACTGGGGAGCCCCCCGGTCTGTGGCTCCTGAGGGGACCCATCCAAGGCTTCACTGGGAGCCGAGGACACTGAAGCCGAGGTCCCGGGTGGGGCAGAGCTGGCCTGGGTCCCCGCTAGGAAGGCCCGTGCCCCCCCTCAGGCCCTGCCCCCCCATCCCGTCAGGTAAGGAGGGCCCATGGCCTGCGCTCGGAAGCCAGAGGCACCTCCAGATGCTGAGCTGTCAGCCGGGGCGGCCTTGCAGGCCGAGCCAGGCCGAGGAGACCTGCCTGCAGCTGCTGGCTCAGGGCACCCGCTCCTCAGCTCATGCCGGCGCCGCGCTCCCACTGGCACCTCCCTGACGCTGCCTCCTTCCCCCACAGCTGGCCGCCTTCCGCAGGCTCCTGTGCACCCCCGAGGGCCATGCGGCCGCCTTCCTGCTGAGCAACCACCGGCCCCCACAGCCCCTGAAGGGCCGCCAGGTGAGGGCCTCCTTCCACTGACAGCTGTGGCCGGGGACCAGCCCACACGTGTCTGCGGAGAGAAAACAAGGCCAAACAGGACACAGAATCCCTACCGACGGTCCCCTGAGTTCCGGTCGGGGGTGCCCTGTGCCCTGTGCTGTCAGCCGCAGCAGCAGAATGTCCCATCCCTGTGACCACGGACCTCGCTCCCAGCCTGGGATTCGCACTCGCGGCCTCGGAGCAGGACACGGCCACGTGTGCAGAGCCACGGGATGCGCCCACCGCAGCCTGCAGGGACGCGGCAGCATCGCGAACCTCAGCTCGTGCTGAGCATTGTCCCTTGTCGTAGAGACCGAGCCAGTCATGGTCTCCGCGATGTTTAGTGAAAATCCTGAGTTCGTTTCCAGAATGATAGGATGGGGGTACCTCTTTCTGTGGGGAAACCAGTGATTCTGCTTAACGTGTTGGTACATTCCAGTTCATTAAAAGTTGGTCATATTTCCAATTTTAAAGTGAATTTTGGTTTTGATTGTGTCGCTGATTCATGATGCCTTTGAAACAAGGAGCAATAGGGGAGCTTGTGGGGTGGGGGAGGGATGTGGCTCCTCGCGGCCTCCACTCCACAGCTCAGAACCGCCAGTTTGGGTGAGAAATTCACTGGGATATAAACGCTATTTAAACGTCAGTGGCTGGTGCTGTATGTCCACCCACGGGGACGTTATTGATAAACTGGGTAACGTTCAGCAGATGCAGTGCCGGCCAGGAGCCCGGAGCCCAGCGCCCAGCCAGGCAGGCTGCCGAGGGCTGGGGAGGCCGGGCCCACTTCGGCCCTGGGTTTCCCCGAGGAGCAGGGAGTCCTGCTGCCTGTTCTGTCCGCCGGTGGAGCAAGTTCCTGAGCCTCAGATAAAGGTGCAAGCCCTCCACCAACCCGCCCATTTCCGGGCAAAGCCCCTCGCCCCTTGGCCGTGTCCCTCAGTCTGTAAGTGGTTTTGCAGGGTGGCCTGGCAAAATTGATATTCACTTCAACCTATTGTTCTGGTGCATTTTTAGGTGTTTTGGTGAAGGAGGATGGGGTTGGGGCTCTTTCTGGTACAAGGACTGACTGCATTAAAGAGTGGACCTCATGCTGACGTTGAGAGAACTTAAACTGAGTTCCCTTGATTCTGATGATTTGTTAGCGCCCCCCACCCCCGCCCCCGTGGGTTTTGCTGCAGGAGTTGTTCTGAGATGTCTCCCTGGTGGGGCCTGCGTGTCGGTGAGCTGTGGAGTAAAGACGCGGCTGCGGAGACGGGTTCCTGGGCTGAAGCTGACGGCTGTCACTGGTCCCCCAGGACCCAGCCTGAGGCCGTGCAGGAGATTCACACTTAGTAAATGTATAACGAATCAAATACTTTTACAATTTTTATTTCATTTTTGCCAATTCTTTTGCTCCTTGGGATCAAATGCACCCAAAGTTAATGTAACAAGGAGAAGGTAAGATGTCTCTTGAAAATGGTTTCTTCTTAAGGAATACTTATCAGCTCCACCTGTGGGCCCGGCGTTCTAACAGCTTTGGAAACGCCAGGAGAAGGCGTGGCTTGCGTTCGGAGAGACACGGGGGAGTGTCCCCCTCTGAGAAAGGGGTGTTTCCCCTCGAAGGCCAGCTGCTGCGCCTGGCCTGTGGGTGGGTTCCAACCCCTGGGTGGGACTCACCCTGGGTAACCTGGGGTTCCCCTCTTGTCCTGGATGGGCTCGTGCTGCAAATTGGACTTCTGTGGCCTGAAACTGTTTACACAGCACAGACTTCCTTGAGGACTGTCTGCACTTATTTCTCTCTTAGAGGCAGGGTCTCAGCGTGTGTCCAAGGGTCCTCATCGGAGCATATTAAAGAGCTACAAACTAGCAGGCTGGGTGGGTCTTGTCAGGCACTTGGTATTTTCATTAAATTGGATTCAACCACAATAAAGAAAATGAGACAAACTTTGAACCGTACCAGGGACCTGTACCTGAGAGACACGGAATGAGATGACATTTTACACTTCTTACTTAGAGAATAATTTCCAACTCACGGAAAAACTGCCAACAGAGCAGAAACCATTTTTGTTCTGAATTATCAGAGAGCAAGTTGCCCACCTGCTGCTACAAACCTGAGTGTCCATGTCCTGGGAGCCGGGGGAGCCCACCCTCCCCGAGACTGGGCGCCCCTCCCGCCTGCCTTTGCTGCTCATGACCTTACTCTCCTGAAGTGACAGGCCCGTCATTGCACAGAGTGGCCCTCGATGTGGGTCTGCTCCCTGTTTCGTGGCGATCAGATTCGGGTTATGCGTGGTTGGCAGGAATAGCCCCAAAGCGATGCCGAAAGCTCGGCCCTCGGCACTGCACGCGCCAGGAAACCAGTTTCCACTTGTCTTTAGTATTGATCCTGTTACAGGTGTTCCCCATTTCCCCCAATTTAACTCTTTCTATCCTGCATCCCTGTCCCCCTAACCCTAATCCCCCCCCACACCCCAGTTCCTCACCACACTGTCTTCTGTGTCCATGGGCTGTGCACACAGGCACACAGCTCTTCGGTTGGTCTCCTCCCGCCTCCTCACCTGCCCCTCAGATCGTCCGTCTGTCCAGGCGCCCGTGCCTCTGGCCCCATGTTGTTCACTCGCCCTCTGCTGGATGCACTCACTGCCACAGCCCCCACGAGGCAGCGGCCGTGCAGGGACCTCGGTCCCTCCGTGGGAGCGCGCTTGTGTGGGGTGTGCGCTCAGACAGGGAAACAGCCTAGTGAACCTCATTTATTCAGTGACTCCCAGAGTGCCCTGGGCGGGTCCCTTCATCCAGTGGCTCTGGTCTGCCGGCACCACTGCTGCCTGTCCTCACCGCACACGGCTGCGCTTTGGCCGGGAGGAGCCTTCGCGCTGGCCCGCGAGCACGTCCCTCCCGCCCGCCGCAGCCGCTGGCTGGGACGCGTGACTCCGGTGGGTCGCCTCAGGCCGGGGCACGGGACTAACTGTTTCAGGGACTCCGGGCCCCTCTCCCTTACGGCCTTCCTCACGGCGACTCCCAGCTTTCTTGCCACCTTATGTCCCAACATCAGCACCAAGGCCAGGCCAGGCATTGCACCCATCCTGTCGAGGTGCTGGGAGCGATGCCAGTTTCTCCCAGTTTGGGTTAAGTCCTTGGATTCCAGTCCAAACCGCTCACTGCAGCCACTGGAGCTCCGGGCCGAGCGTCCCTGGGCTCTGCCCGCAGAATGGCCCGCCTGCCATTTGCGTCTGCAGGTGGCCGCCCCTTCGTCTGAGCACCCATTTTGGAAAACTCCTTCCCGGCCCCTTTTCTGGTTCTGGTCCTGCCTTTCTGAATGGTCTGCCCGCGGACTCCACGCTTCTTTGCCACATCCTTTCCCAGCCTCACCTCTTATTTCATTGCCCCCCCCCCAGCCCCCCCGCCTCTCCTCTGCCCTCAGAGTTCCCTCTCCGGGGCGCTGCCTTCTGCCATCCTCTCCCAGAAAGAGCAGGTGGGTGACGATTCCGCTTTCTTGCTAGGGCACAGCAATGCGGCCGGCAGGCCAGGGGCTGCTTCCCTGGAGTCTCATGAACCGATGCACCTGGCAAAGCCCTTCAGGTGTGGAGCGAAGCCCGTAGCGCAGCCAGGTCAGACCTGACGGGTCAGCACGCGAATTCCTCCCAGGGGCAGGCCCCGCACACCTGCGCCGCGCCTGCTGGAGAGCAAGTCTGGGTGCTCATGCCCGTGGGGACGCGAGTCCTGCGTTAGCTGGCTCACCACTCCGATCGGCACGGTCATCCGAGGGACGTTTGTCTCCTTCCACTGGGAAGGCCGCATAGACAGGAAACCCAACCAGAAGCAGACGGCGTGGTGAGTGTGGAACTCAGAACCCGGGATACAGAGAGAAGTCAGCCCTTGGTATGATCAGACCTGGAATCGTCCGAAACCTCTAGCTCACCCAACGGGATTTTCAAAATGAGTTCAGAAAAATAGAATTGTGTTGGCTGTACCTCCCAGCACTATCTACAAAACACGGATACTTCTTCCAAGAGGACTGAAATACTGGGTGTGTTGGATGTTTTCTCAGTGTTGCATCTTGTTGGATAATCTGTGCCTCTGTGGTTTCAGCTTCCATTTGGGGACGAATCAGCTTTCCCTGGCCCTGCGAATAGTAGCTCCCAGCCTGCCGGCCACTGGGCCTGCCCTGTGAGGAGAGCGCTGGTGTCTGCTCCCACCCACATGGCACCGGTTAGAAAGCCCAGCTCTTACAGCTCTTTGGCTGATGCACAGACTTTTTCCTTTCCTTTTTTTCTCTTTTTAAAATTTTTCCTTTTCTTTTTTTCTCTTTTTAAAATTTTTCTATAAGAAATGTATAGACTTTTAAACTTTTTTTCTTAGTCTCAAGTGTTTTTGGAAAGTCCCAGCAGAGTCCCCAAGAACACGATGGCATTGTTGTCATCTGCTTAGCGAGCGGGTCAAACAGAAAACAGAACGCTAGCGCACCCGAAGGAGTTCAGTGCTGCCTGTTTCTTCCCGTCACCGTCTTATTTCTGTGGGAATCTCTTCCGGGAAAACAGCTCTGATGCAGACGGGAAGCATAGATGAAATCGGGTACCGAGGGGAGGAGAGGCACGTACCCATAATACGAGGCTGGCGCAGTTCCGTGACCACGTCGCCGTTCTGCAGGTCTGAAGACTCTAGAAGAGATTTTCAGGTTGTGACACAGTAAGAATCGGGATCCACACAACTCCTGCAGGCCTGATCGCAAGGTCTCCGATGTGGCTCGCCTCCCTGAGCCCTTCTCTCCATGGGTCCCTCCCTCCCTGAGCCCTTCTCTCCATGGGTCCCTCCCTCCCTGTGCCCTTCTCTCCATGGGTCCCTCCCTCCCTGAGCCCTTCTCTCCATGGGTCCCTCCCTCCCTGAGCCCTTCTCTCCATGGGTCCCTCCCTCCCTGAGCCCTTCTCTCCATGGGACCTGACCGTGCTGCTGGGACAGCCTGAGGCCAGGCAACAAAACAGTCGCCAGCCCAAGGCTGCTGCTCCTTTGTTTGCGTTTAGTCGCTGCACTTTCTGAGTTTTCCCTTTAAAACGGAGCTGGACCACGAGCCTGAAGTGCTCCCTCCGGGCCCAGGAGAGCACCACGGCCTTGCGGCTTCCCAGGAGCGCATGGGTAGCTGCGTTGCCCACTCACCACCAGAGTCTGAAGTTTGAGCCCCAAAGATTCTCCTTCACAGATTTTGCTAAGAAAAAGCAGAGCTGAATCTGGCTTCCTGGCCAATATTAAGGAGAAGAGGAAGCAGAGAACTCTGTTTTCTTAGTTCTGAGGATACACTTCTTATGACAAGTGAAGTCTCCTTGTCATAGGTAATGAAATGCATCGTGTTAACAATTAGTGAGATGAAAAGGTTATGAGGACACATTCCACTTGAACTTTTTAATAAAAGAAAGGACTGACATATATCTCTTACTTTCTAATGCTCAATAACAGATTAATGCTTGAATTACTCCCTATAACTGATTAATGTTTATAGTAAACTAGTGGCCTGGTGCACGGATTCGTGCACATTGAAAGGAAATTAATTAGAAGAAATATTTTAATATCACTATTTGCTCTTTCTCTATAATAAAAGTGTCAACCAAATTCACAATCAACAATGACAGATTGAAACACACACATGCAATTGATGCCAGCAAGAGCTTTATATGATTCGCACATGCATAAGTCAACTTAGCCTTTTATAGACATAGAATAAACTTGCTTAATTAGACCTGCTTTCTGGTTTAGCTAAACTTTTTCCAGTCCAGTGAAGAACCCCAACTTCTCTTTCAGGTAATTATCAGCAACACAGCAGTAAGTATCAACAATAAGCAGATTATTATTGTGGATCACACAGGGAGAACAAAGGGTGAAATATTTAACTGCAGCAGTGTTTGACTATATTCTGTGCAGTGAGGAAACCTGAAGTCATTTTCAAGTTCTAGCATTTCTTACTTCTTTTCAGTCGGGTCAAGTTTTCTAAGCTTTCTAAATCTTCGTTTTCTGGCTAATGAAAATAGGTTTCCACCGAGTCTCCTATCTACCTACTCCAGGATTTCTGTGAGGATCAAATGAGATGAGGCATGGAAAACGCTTCATAGACATTTGGTTAAAGTGTGAAATGTTTCCACCTGGCTATAAAGCAAGTCGTGTTCCTGGGCTGTAGAAACTGCAAGGAGGCTAGTTGTTAAGGAGAGAAAGCCAGGCGTTGCTATGTTATGTCATTACCTGGCACCCACAGCCACCATTTCCAAGCTGGGCTGGGCTGTGGGCCGAATTTTGAGCCATGGGGTCTTGGCAGTGTTGGCTGTGATTTGGTGGGGTGTTACTCTGGGGTGGTGACAGGGCCTGTGTCCCACTTGGGGAAAGCTGAGTGTTGGTTTGTCAGCACCAGGTCCATGGTGCCATTTATTTTTAAACTAGAGGCCCAGTGCACGGATTTGTGCACTGGTGGGGTCCCTCTGCCTGGTCTGCAGGGATCAGGTCAAATCTGACTCTCTGACATCCTCTAAGGGGTCCGGGATTGCAAGAGGGTGGTTCTCGGGTGACATACCCTGGAATTGGGCTCCCTCCTCTCTGGTTCTGGGTGAGTCACCCAAGAACTGCAGCTGCCAAGTCACCGCAGCTCAGCAACTCCTGCACTGAGCGTCTGCCCTCTGGTGGTCAGTGTGCATCATAGCAACCAGTCGTTGCTAGTGGTCAGTGCATAGCAACAAAATTTGTGCAAAGGGGAGCGGGGGATGGGGGGGGTGAGGGTTCCTCAGCCCGGCCTGCACCCTCTCCAATCCGGGACCCCTCAGGGGGATGTCCGACTGCTGGTTTAAACCTACAGACAGACATCCTTCTCGCAATCCAGAACCGCTGGCTCCTAATTGCTCACCTGCCTGCCTGCCTGATTGCCCCTAATTGCTCTCCCCTGCCGGCCTGATCACCCCTAACTGCCTCTGCCTTGGCCCCCGCCACCGTGGCTTTGTCCGGAAGGACGTCTGGAAGGATGTCTGGAAGATGTTGGTCTAATTAGCATATTACCCTTTTATTAGTATAAATGTGTCAGTTTACCAGCAGGCCAGATAGTATCTTTCAAGTGACTTGGAAAACCTTAACCACGTGCTGTTCTTTGGGCTAATTTCATACAGGTGAGCTCACATTTGAATACTAAATGAAGTACTGCCCTCAGTCCTGGCCCAGGGTGGTGGGTGTGCCTGCGCCTCTCCCTGTCCCTGAGACTGCACCTCCCCCCCTCTAGCTTCCTTCTAGTCTGTTCTCTCGCCACTTCCATCTCCGGGCGATTCTTTCTCGCCCCACAACTAAGTAACCTTCACTACAGATGACGCCACATTCATATCTCAGCCCAGCCCTCTCCCTGACCTGTAACTGCCCAGCTGCCTCTGGGACAGCCCAGAACGTGTGACAGACACCTGACAACACCTGCCCACATTGCACACGGTGTCCCTGCCACTGCCCTCTCCTGGGAGGGTTGTCTCAGCAAATGGCACCAGCAGGTGCTCCAGACTCAAAGCCACGTGCACCTCAGTCTCTGAACCACATCATCTGTGCGCCAGGCCTGAGGACTCTCCTGCTGGCTCCCCCCGCCCTCGGCTCTCCAGTCTTCCCCGCACAGCTCGTCCTTTCAGCAGCCTCCTGTCACTCAGAAGAAACCCGCATGTCCTCTGAGTGGTCTGCACACCCGCTGTCCCCACTCCCGGCTGCTGTTCCACGCTCCGCTCTCCAGCCCTCACACTCCTTTCCCTCCAAAGGCCTCCCGGCCTTCACATCTGACATTCTGTGCTGGAAGCCCTCTCCTGAATCTCCACATGGCCCGTCCCCGTGCCTCCCAATGCCGCCTCCTCAAAGAGGCCTTCCCTGACTGCTCTTGAGTCGCACCGTTAGTCAAGGCTCCTGACTTACTGTATGTTCCTCCTGACCTTGCTGTATGTTCCTCCTGACCTTGCTGTATGTTCCTCCACGGCACTTAAAGACTCCACAGTAACTTACCGGTTTCTTACGCCATCTCTCTGTCTCTGCCACCAGAACGTAACTTCTTAAGAACACGGGTTTTCCTTTGTGAACCAATGTGCCCAGCATCTAAGCAAGGCCTGGCTCTGATAGGTATCAATGAGTATTTAACGAGCAAATGCATATTCTTCATGCACATTTGCTATAACATGATGAGTGGCCATGCTGTACTGTATCCCTCAGAGCTGCTGAGAGAGAGATCATGGCTGTTCTCACCACAAGAAGAAAATGACAGTTACATGACATGGGAGAGGTGGTGGCTAACCCTGTGGTAGGAATCACATGCCGTATGTAAAACTACCAGGTCAACACATTGCACACCTGAGACTTACACCGTGTTACACGTCAATGACATATCAACCAAAAATGAGGTCACAGAGACGCACAGTGTAACCTTTAACTTTGGGTTTGGGCTGTGCTTCAGGAAGTCTCTGTCAGCGCTGGCACGGTGTGGGTGTGCCACGCCCCTTGCAGCGCTTCGGAGAGGGATTGCAGTCTTTAAATGTGAGTTAGTGCAACAATGCACATACATGTTCACAACTTACTTTCAGCAGCACTTCAGTAGCGTGAAAGGCTTCCGGAAGTTTCCATGAATGTTCGAAGGCATAACTCACTGTCTCTCACTCGAGGACCCTCGCTCACAACTCCGTGGACCTGTTTCCAGACTCAGGTGGCGGCTCTGCCCTGGACCCTAACACTCCCGGGGGAAGCTCAGGACGGGGGGGATGGGGGGACGGGGGGACGGGGGGGTGGGGGGATGGGGGACGGGGGGACGGGGGTCCCTCACAGTAAATGGTCAGTATTTGGGAGGGGGACTATGCAGCACAAGAAAGAGTATTTTAACAGGAATTAAAGAAACTCTAAGAGGAAAAATGAGCAGAAACCCCCAGAGGGTGAAAAGGGCAGGAGTTAGGGTTACTCCTTGTTAACCACCAGGAGGTGCTGTTGGAAAAGAAAAGCTGGTTTGCTCTGAGGGAGGGGAGTGGACGGCTGGCAGGAGACCGGACACGGTAGCCTTTCTTTTCTTTTCTTTTTTTTTCCAATTTTTTAAATTAAGGTATTATATGTGTACATATCTTACCATTGCTCTCCCCCCACTCCCATATATGCCCTCACCCCCCAGAGTTTTGCGTCCATTGGTTATGTTTATATGCATGCATACAAGTCCTCCGGTTGATCTCTTATCTTCCCCACCTCTCCCTAACCTTCCCGCTGTAATTTGACAGACTGTTTGATGCTTTACTGCCTCTGTATCTATCTTTTTGTTCAAGTTTATAATGTTCTTTATTATCCATAAATGAGTGAGATCATGTGGTATTTTTCTTTCATTGACTGGCTTATTTCACTCAGCATAATGTTCTCCAATTCCATCCAGGTTGCTGCAAATAGTAAGAATTCCTTCTTTTTTATGGCAGCATAATAGAGGAATCCACAGGCAGCAAAATCTCAGACATATGCCAAAAGAACTTCTTCACCGATACTGCCCCTAGGGCAATGGAAGCTAAAGAGAAAATAAACAAATGGGACTACATCAAAATAAAAAGCTTTTTTACAGCAAAAGAAACTATCAACAAAACAACAAGAAAGCCCACTGCATGGGAGAACATATTTGCAAATGGTATCACTGATAAAGGTTTAATCTCGAACATCTACAGGCAGCTTATACAACTTAATAAAAGGAAGATAAATGATCCAATAAAAAAATGGGCAACAAACCTAAATAGAATCTTTTCAAAAGAAGACAGAAGGAAGGCCAAGAGACACATGAAAACATGCTCAACGTCACTAATTATCCGAGAGATGAAAATCAAAACAACAATGAGGTACCATCTCACACCTGTCAGAATGGCTATCATCAACAAATCAACAAACGACAAGTGTTGGCGAGGATGCGGAGAAAAAGGAACCCTCGTGCACTGCTGGTGGGAATGCAGACTGGTGCAGACACTGTGGAGAACAGTATGGAGTTTCCTCAAAAAACTGAAAATGGAACTCCCATTTGACCCAGTAATCCCACTCCTGGGAATATATCCTAAGAAACTGGGAACACCAATAAGAAAGGATATATGCACCCCTATGTTCATAGCAGCACAATTTACAATAGCTAAGATTTGGAAACAGCCTAGGTGCCCGTCAGCAGATGACTGGATCAGAAAACTTTGATACATCTACACGGTGGCCTTTCCATGTGACCCCATCTGCTGGCGCTGGGTTCCAAACCCCAGGGGTCCCTCTCCTTCATGTTACATGTCTCATTGCAGCTCCAGGCGAAGTCAAGTCAGCTCCCAGCTGGAGCCTGTAACCCTCTCTCCCCTCCCCCAGGGGCCCTGCAGGCCACGGTCCCCGATCCCCGCTGGGAGCTCCTGCCACCTGCTCTGGTGTCTCTGCTCCTCTGGGCCCCGTCTCTGCCTCAGAGACTCCGTGAGGCAGACGCTGAGCTCCTCCTTCTGCCGAGTTTTGGATCTGAGGTTCAGGGCAGGGGCCGAGGAGAAAGTGCCGAGTGTCATGGGGAGGGCGGAGAGGAAGGGGTGGCCGTGAGCAGGGGGAGTCTCCGCACTGCGCCGGGCCTCACGTTCCTGACTCACAGCAAACGGAGAACAGCATCAACATAGCAAACGGGCCGTGCCTCTTAGACCGGCCCAGGCCCTCACAGGAGGTGTCCCAGGGCCTGGCACCCCCATAAGTGTTTCCCACGAATGAGACCATCTGTCCCCGAGGGAGAAACACTAACCATCGCGTAGTCCCAGCGCCATTTAGATGCGGCGCCAGGTGTCCCTGCTGATGTCGCTGCTCTAAGGAAGCGTTAAAAAAGAGGTGGGGAGATTGCTTTCGTGGGACACAGCTTGGAGGCATTCCTCTAAATGTGCATTAGAGGCGAGTCAGACGGAACCTTAAGGCCTTGACCTCCGATCTGGCCATCAAGGAAGCCAGCGCGGTTTGCCGAGTAACCGACTGAGGCCGATACAAAAACGATGCTGAGCTGTGTCCGCAGCTGCTTCTGCTGCGGCCCTGAACTTAGAGGCTCCATTGGAGGCTCGACCCTGAACTTAGAGGCTCCATTGGAGGCTCGATGGGGACGAGGAGGGGACAGCAGCAAACAGCTGACTAAGGGGCGGAAGAAACACGGTCCAGATGAGCACCCTGCTGCCCCTGCACCGGCACACGCGGCTTAAGGCAGGGATGTGGCCAGAGAAATGCGTCCTGAGGCCATTTGGTCATTGCGCCAACATCAGAGGCTCCGACACGCACCTAGACGTCCCGCCCCTGGCTCCCGGGGTGGGCACTGCGCCTGGGTGGCAAGCTGGGCGACATGTTACTGTACACACACGTGGGTAACGGCTCTACCACGGACGCTGTGACGCCAGCGCGTCTGTAGGATTTCCCTACTCCATGGCCATCTTATGGGAGTGTGTGGTCCAACTTGACCCAAAGTCCTTATGAGGCGTGTGACCATGTTCAAATGACGGTAACAATATCTACATGTGATGGTCCCTCTCAACGTCCAGTCCCGGCCCTTACACACAGCCCTGTTGTAAGTCCCTTCCCTGGTCCTGTGTGGAACGTCTGTCTAGAGCAGTGGTTCCCAGCCTTTTCTTGGCCATGTCCCACCTACGTGTCTCTAAAATCCTGATGCCCCCCCCCATGACATAGAATTCCTATTATTCAAAAAGTGACTTCTATTCACGTGGAGGAAGCCTTGAAGGCTGTTAACTTGGTCTAAACAAGCTTCCAAAGAACATGGCATCCACAAAAGAGAAAAATAAAAGAATGAAAAGACAGTTGAAGTACTGAGGAAGAAATCACTAAGAAATTGTTTAAAAATAATAATAATATGAAGTGATGTGAAAAAATAGCAAATAAAGTTTCAAAACATAATAGAGAACAGAAATGCATAAATATGTCACAATATATATTTATATAGTGTATATGAGGCCCCTAGAACCATAAAAAATGCAAAAAATTCACTGTTAATAACTCATTCTCAAATTGCCCCCCTGTGGGGCGTGTGCCCATGTTGGGAACCACTGGTCTAAGGGACTGGGCTCGGCTGCCCGGTGGAGCTTTGTCCCTGCCCTGAGTGCTCATCGCGGTGGCGGTCTGCGGAGGAAAATGCTATTTTCTCCAGCACCACGGGGTGGGCAGGGGAGGTACCCACCGCGGAGTCCTGGGGAGCTGGAGAAGGGATTTTTCTCTTTCTGTCACACCTGACATTACCATGAACAGGTGAGACCTGCTGAACGCTGCTCTGGGCACAGATCAGCTCCTCGCAGGCTCGGGGCAGGGGCACCATGTCATTCCCATTTCACAGACGGGCGCTGAGCGAGGCCAGCTCACCAGGGCATCAGGAGGTGTTCATGTATGTCACTCACACAGATGGCGGATTCATTATTTTTCATTGAGTTCACTGGGTGCCACTGGTTAATAAGATTATAGGTTTCAGGTGTACAATTCTACAACACACCATCCGTACACTGTATTGTGAGTTCACCGCCCCAAGCCACGTCTCCTTCCATCACCGTTTATCCCCCTTCACCTTCTTCTGTCTCCCCTCCCCCCAGGGAGCGAACATAAAACATCACATCAAAGGCAAGAAAACAGCGCTCAGAGTCCCACTTTCACACAAACGGCCACGCGGACCGCGCTGCCTCTCGGGGGTTGAGAGGGGAGCCCCTGGTGCGCTGCTCTTACAAAGTCTGACCGTGTGTTTTTCTTCCTATGGACGGGTAATGCCGTGGAGAACTGGGGCCCAGCTGTCAGATGTGACTCCGGGCCTGGGAATCCTACATTTGCAGTAATTTCCGATGCGCTTGATCACGGGAAGGGCGAGGGCTGATTTCCACCCTGAGTGCGGGTTTATTTCCCTCCCTCGAGCACGGAAACCCTCCCACTGGCCTTTCTGCCTGCAAGCTCAGCAGAGCAGGGAGCAGCTGTCCCCTTCCGTCCCCTCCGGGCGACATCAGCGGGCAGGGCATCAGCGGGCAGGGCGGTGGCACAGGCTGGGGAATGTCACACCCCCTGCTGGTGCTAATCTCTCTTCTCCTAAAGCAGAGACATTGGGTCTCGGGTGTCACCCAGGGGCCAGCACTGAGGATGGAGCAAACACGGAAAGAATGTCTGTGTTGAATGTGTGTTCGAGGAGATGCCTGGATTTTAACTGGGGAGTCATGTCTGTCTTCCTAATAGAAAATTTTATTTTAAGTTTGGCTCCATGGGGTACAGAGGGGAGTGGACTAATGGGGCCACAGAATCCTTACCTCACACGTTCCCTCGGGTCCCAGAACCCTGTGCACCAGGAGGTCTCCTTGGAGCAGGGGCTGGGCCTCCCCACCCACTCTCCTGCCTTCAGTCACTGCCTCACCGCTGAACGTGT
Source organism: Cnephaeus nilssonii (assembly GCF_951640355.1). Lineage (NCBI taxonomy): Eukaryota > Metazoa > Chordata > Mammalia > Chiroptera > Vespertilionidae > Cnephaeus > Cnephaeus nilssonii. The sequence goes on along the minus strand of NC_137089.1, from coordinate 53,385,848 downwards.
CATCTCTCTAAGACTCGGGCTGGTGGTGCTCCTGGCCCCAGTGCAGAGTCCAACCCTCAGAGGTGCTGCCTGCAGGGCCCAGCCCCTGTGCTGTGTCCAGACACCCCAGGCCCCTGAGCTGTGTCCAAACACCCCAGGCCCCTGAGCTGTGTCCAGACTCCCCAGTGACCAGTGCTGGGTCCAGACACCCCAGCCTTCTCTGCACAGCCCTGCTCCTCCTCTCTCTCCTCACGCATGCTTCCTTCTCCCAGGGATCCTGCTTTTGTTCCCTCGCCCTGGAAACCAGCGCCTCCTCTTGTGGTCCAGGTTGACTGTCTCTGCTGGAAGCTGCTCATCTCAGCCATGCTGCTCCCAGCACCGCCATCTGGAGTGCAGGCACCCATGGCTGCCTCTCCAGCTGGGCGAGTCCGCGTTCTGTTTTCACGCCCAGAACAAGGGCAGTGGCAGGCATGTAGTAGGTGCTTTTTTAATGTTACTAAACAGACTCATCCTATCTAATAAAGAGGGAATATGCTAATTGACCGTCACGAGGTGCCCATAGCTACAAGATGGAGGCACCCAGTCCCCTCAGCCCTGCCTGAGTCCCCCAGTCCTTTTAGCCCTGCTGGGGGAGGGGGGGTGGCAGGTGCGCGGTGCAGCCGGACCTGCCCTCAGCCCCCAGCCACCCAGAGCCAGCCTGAGGCGCAGGCAAGCCTCAGATGGCAGTTGCCCAGCCGCCCAGGGCCGCCTGAGGCTCAGGTAACCAGGGCCGGCCGAGGCTTGCACTGCCAGCAGTGGCAGCAGCAGAGGTGTGATGGGGGCGTCACCTTCCCCTGATCGCCGGGTCGCCTCCTGCCCATGAGGGCTCCTGGACTGTGAGATGGGGCAGGCTGAGCTGAGGGACTCCCCCTCCAGTGCATGAATTTTTATGCACTGGGCCTCTAGTCTATTTATAAGTAGGTTATAGCCACTGGTAAGTTAATAAAAAGCAAACAATGGCTGTTCACCATGTTTATTATTTTGTCCTCGGCCATCCTTTCCAGGGTCCTCCCTCTGAGCAGGCACCATGGCGGGTGCTGGTGACAGAGGCGAATGGACATTGTTCCTGAGCTGAAGGGCCACAGGCTTGTGAGGGAGATGGACCTAGAAGGGTGAATTAGGGCCACTCATTTATTCTGTAATAGAGAAATGCTCTTAAATTTGGATGGTTTCATCATGAAATTTGAGTGGATGGGGCATGTTAAGAGTATAAGTGCAAAAATATATAAATGACACCTAACATGTGGTCTGTGCTTCTCAGAAAAGGTGTGTTTAAAAGTAATTCCTCTTTCCTTCATCAGCAAGGACAGCGCCATGTGCCCGTCCACGTGCTGGGTTCAGAGGGCCCCTGGGCTCCCACAGGCAGCCCTGGATGGGGCCAGAGCAGGGGCCGGGGAGTGGCCCCGAGAGAAGGGCTGCGTCCAGGGCCGGGCCTTCGGCTGCCACTTTCCAGAAGAGCGTCACAGGCGTGCTGGAAGTGCAGGCTGCCACCCCGCGTGTGGGAGCCCGTAAAACTGTCCGGCACGACAGGAAAGCCAAGTGGGCTTAACAGTTAGGCGGTGACTTGCACCAAGACTTCTGTGGCCCAGGCCCTGGGGTCTGGGATCCGTGAGCTGCATGGCCTGGGTGCAGGGAGACGCATGCTCACGAGTGTCGCGTGGCGGTGTATATACTCCTTTTTGTTAAAAACCCTTGAATTGCTCACAGTTCCAGTCGGCAGAATAATGGTCCTTTCAGGGCACACATCCCACTCCCCGGAGCTGTGGCTCAGTTACCTCACATGGCAACAGGGACTTACAAACGTGGGCGAAGGTACCGACTTGGAGGTGGGCGGCCCAGTCATCAGTGGGGCCAGTCTGGTCACGGCACCCGGAAAGTGGAGGGCCGTTCCTGGTGGCAGGGAAAGGTGTGTTCACAGAAGCTGGGCAGAGCGATGCTAACTAATTAAACTAACTTCCCCCCAGCTTTATTGGGGTATGATTGACATTGGGAAATGATTGCCATAATTGAGATGTCTGTTGCCCCACTTGGCTGCCTTTCTGTGTGTGGTGAGAACATTGTTACTGTCAGCAAATGTCAAGGGAGTAATACAGTATTATTAATGATATTAATGACTATTAATAGAGCTGTGTTTTAGAGCCCCAGGACTTAACTCATCTCTAACTGGAAGATGTACTCTTTGACCAGCACCTCCCCCATTTCCCGCCCTGTCACCCCTGGTGACCCCTATTCAACTCTGCTTCTGTGAGTTCAACTTTGTAGATTTCATATGAAAGTGAGATCATGTGTCATTTGTCTTCCTGCATCTGCCTATTTCACTTAGCATAACATCCTTCGGATTCACCTGTATTGTCACAAACAGCAGAATTTCTTTTTATTTGTGGTTGAATATATCACATTATTATATACTAGAGGCCCAGTGCATGAAATTCATGCATGGGGGGTCCCTCAGCCCGGACCCCTGCGGGATCAGACCTAAACCGGCAGTCAGACATCCCTCTTGCAATCCGGGACTGCTGGCTCCTAACCACTCGCCTGCCTGCCAACCTGGTCGCCCCCCAACTGCCCCCCTGCCAGCCTGGTCATCCCCCATTTGCCCCCTCCTGGCCTGGTTACCCCCTAACTTCCTCCCTGCCGGTCTAATTAGCATATTACCCTTTTATTAGTACAGATGATCTGTATTGGAGTGGGCAAAAGTAGTTTTACAGTGGTGAGTTTATTCTTGTATTATTATTTATTAATTACTGTATTATTTTCCATATGAACAACTGTAAACCTACTTTTGCCCTCCTACGTATGGATCATATACACACATACCATATGTATGCATTTTTTTTATTTACGTATCCATTGCTGAACATTTAGGTTGTTCCATATCCTGGGGATTATGAATAATTTCTGCAATGACTATGGGAGTACAGATATCTCTTTGAGATCCTGATTTCATTACCATGAATATATACCCAGAAGTGGGATTGCTGGGTCAAATGGGAGTTCCATTTTTAATCTTTTGGGGAACCTCCATACTGTTCTCCACAGTGGCTGCCCCAGTCTGCATCCCACAGCAGTGCACGAGGGCTCTGTTTGCTCCGCGTCCTCGCCAGCACTTGTCACTTCTTGTCTTTTTGATGATGGCCTTTCTAACCGGGGTGAAGTGATACCGCATGGTGCCTTTATTTGCATTTCCCTGATGACTAGTGATGTTGATCCATTGCATGTCTGTTGCTTTAAGGATGGTGGGAAGGGTGCTCCCAAGGAGCCCAGATGCCTGTGTGAGCTGCAGAAGTGAAGTAAACAGACTCACTCCTGGAGCTGCCCAAAGAGGAACCCAGCCCGCTAATAAGTGGGTTTTAGCTCAAGGAGAGCCACGTGGAATTTCTGACCTAGGAAATCGTAAGATAATACATCTGTGTTGTTTTAAGCCACGAAGAGTTGGTGATTTGTTACGGCAGCGACAGAAGGCTTGTACAGGAATTATGAAAATGACCATAGGTATCTGACAAGGCGAGTTGAGTCTGACACGTAGAAGGATGCGGTGGGCAGCGCCCACTCAGCCCTGCGGCTTGGGGAGGGAGTTGTGGTTCTGCTGGATGAGGAGGCGATGGCCGGGGGGCCATGCGGTTTCTCCTGGGCCGATCCGCTCTGAGCTTCTAGTCCACCACTGAGAACTAACCCTTGCTGATCACGTTACAGCACTTTCCACGTGATCTTCACCCGTGTCCTGGTTTGTACAGTTCCTACTTTACATAGGAGGAACTCCAGGCAAGAAGTTAACAGAAACTACAGGTAAGATGTTGAGTGGCCCAACCGTCAGGTCGGGGAGGAAGCTCAAAGCCAGCACATACCAGGCAGGTCCTCGCATCCTCCAGCAGAACTTTGGACCATAAGACAGGTCATTCTCCTCCCTGACTTATTCCGGATCCTCGAGTATTGAAGCATAAGAAAGAGTTCCTCCCACAGTGAGGTCTTGCTTCTCACACAGGGAGCAGAAACGAATCTATAGCATTTCCCTGACCTGGTTTTAACATATTTAACATTTTTAAAAACGGGAGTTACCTCAGCCCCAGGTTAGCTGGCTTTTGTTTAACTTCATTGAGAGTGGATTTTACCCTTCCCCCGCACGGAGCCCAGCACTGGTGGAAACCAGGAGTATCAGCTGTTGTTTTATTCAAATCATACGGGCTACGCTGCTATGTACAGGAATGTGCACTCTTGTAAAATATGGTTGAATTCGAGCACATGCAGGTCAGGCATTTTTCCATACTCCCAGGAAACTGAGTGTATGAGCTGAGTGTATCAAAAGTATTATGTTTCAAATTTACTTATGTCTTCTAAACTTAGTAATGCAGATGCAGAGGCGAGGATTTTCATAAATAAATTTTAAAATAAACAGCTTTATTGAGATATAATTCCCATACCATACAATTTAATGCCTTTTGATATATTGCATTATTGATTTTTAAAAATTGTGATAAAATATGTGTAACAAAATTTGCTCTTTTGAACCATTTTTATGTGTAAAATTCAGTGGCCTTCATTACATTTCCAATGTTGTGCAACCATAACCACTATTTCCAGAACATTTTCATCAGCCCAATCGGAGGTCTGCACCATGAAGCAATAACCCTCCTCCCGGCCCCGGTAACCTCTCCTCTACTTTCTGTTTTTATGAAATTACCTACTTTAGAGACTTCATGTAAGTAGAGTCATACAGTGTTTATCCTCTTGTGTCTGCTTCATTTACTTACCGTGTTTTTAAGGCTTAATCATGTTGCAACATGTATCAGAACTTCATCCCTTTTCATGGCTGAACACCATTACATTGCATGTATGTACCCCCTGTGCTTACCCCCTCACGGTGGATGGACACTGGGTTGTTTCCACCTTCTGCTGTTATGAATGATGCCGCTGTGGACATGAGTCTTCCAGCATCTGCTCAAGTCCTTGCTTTCCATTCTGTTGGGTATACATGTTCTAGGGGTGAGCTGCTGGGCCATATGGCAGCTTTATATTCGGCATAACTGTTTTCCACAGTGTCTGCACCTTTTTACACCCACACCAGCAATGCACAAGGGTTCCAATTCCTCCACATCCTCCCAACGCCCTCCTGGCAGGTGTGTGATGTGATATCTCATTGTGGTTTTGTGCCAATGAGCTTTTAAACTTCGAGCAGTGGCTGAAATTTTTGACTACCATGAATGGGAACCATTCAAGTTGTCTTTCCATGATATTAAGATTGGATTCCTTCTCTCCTTCAATTTCCCTCAGTTTGTGCACCTTCAATCATTTTTAGTGTTTACTACGGCTTCCCCAGTCACCCCCATGTCTCCAGTGTTCCGGCTCTGGCCTTTCTTAGGGAGATCCGGGGGCTCTGGAAGGCGCAGGAACTGAGAATGAACTGTAGAGGGAGGAACTTTGTGTAGTAGGGAAAACGTGTGTGGTGATGAAAGAGAAAGAAGTGGATGTAGGGAGGGAGGTGTTTTATGAAGGATTATAACAATTATGCAGGAGAGAGAACGCCTAGGAATTCAAGGAGAGGAGGGGAGTGAGCAGCCACAGCCGGTGCCCTCTGTGGCCATGGCTCAAAGCTGTCGTGTCTGTGGCTTGGGCTTCATTGTGGAAGGAGAGGTGGCCCGGGTTCGGTCAACCCCATGTGAGGCAGGAGGATGGACCCCTAGGACAGGGAGGGAGCTCCTGACACCCTGTTGAAGCTGGAAACCCATGTCTCCACGCCGCCATCAGCAGGCACAGGCGGTCGGACACGCACCGCTCATCACCCATGGATCCTGTGGGTGCGAAGGCCAGTCTGCGAGGCTTAGGAAAGCCAAGGAAAGAAAGCCCTCCCGTCACGTTGCCTAAGGAGGCTCTTTTCTCAAAACACGCGGGCCCGCACCTGGGCAATTGCTTCTGAGCAATGGCGACGTCCCTCCTCACTGTCCCCGTGACACCAGCTCTGCCTTTCAGATGAACTTGCACACCAGAGGCTCGAAGATATGCATCAGACTCATACCAAGGAAAGGGATCAAGGCAGTGTGCCGCTATTGATGCTCTTGGTTTCAAGATGATCAGCTCAAAGCTGCCTGTCAAAGTGCTGACCACGCAAATGCCTAACTGTCAGGGCCGTTAAATAAATCAGAGCCTGCCCACTCACTGAGCACTAGTCTGTCACTGAAGGTGATCTTATAGACATATATTAATTGACAGGGAAGAATATTCAAAAATTAACAAATGAAATAAGAATGAAGTCTCATTTTGTGGTTTATCTATTTCTCCTCTCCTCTCTCTTTCTCTCTCTTCCCCACCACCCACAGGTTTGAATATCTGCAAGATTACATACCAAAATCTTAATAATAGTCTTTGAGTACTAGGATTGTGGAGAACTTTTACTCATTCATTGGGATGATTTGGATTTCATAAGTTTTATGCCATGAACCAGTTTCCGCTGTCAGATGCTTTGTGTTCTGCATCTTTTTTTTTTAGCTCAGGATTAGAGGGCCAGGCTCCCATGCCAGAGCGTTCAGCGAGGCCCGCCCGCCGAATTCAGGGCTCAGCCTGATTACCACCAGCGTGGGAGACCTTGGCTGGACGCGAGCGCAGCTCTCGGGGCAGAATCGTTCCCCTGCTTGACTTACGTGTTCAGGAAGGAAGCGAACAGTGCTATGGCGACTTCAACGCTCTGCAAAGACCCTGGCTCAGAGTTCATTTCAGCCAAGTATCATCTTTCAGGTGCTTGCTTAAAAAAATGTCCAAATCATCGTTTCCCACGCTTTGCATGGCTGGCTGTCATAGTCTGGAGGCGGCTTGAGTCGCCCACCTCACTGCATTCGGGCTGTGGGTAAGGAACAGTGGTAAGGACTGAGCCCACGAGTCCTTAGTTTACCTGTGTATTCATTTTTAAGCTCTAAACAAAACGCTAAAACTAAGGTTTAAAGTGTTATGCCGCAGAGTGGAATGTGGGAAGCTTTTACATTACTTTTTGAAGTCACTGCTGCAATGTCCCCGGAACGGGTGGCTGAGCAGGTGCTCGGTCTTGGGCCTGTTGTCCCAAAGTCACCGCTCACTGGGTCTGAAGGCGATGCGCCAGGCCACCGAGGCAGAAAGGCGTTTACAAAGGGAAACTGCAGGCCAGAGGCCGTCCTTCCCTCCATCAGGTTAAGAGTGTTTGAGGACGCGCACCCCCACCCCCACCCCAGGGAACTGGAAAATGATTGGAGAACTTGGGAGCACTTGGGGGCTTCCTTAGCGAGGTCTATCCGACGGGCTCTGAGTTTTCCATACCCAAGTTCTCACCTAAACTTACATCAACTTGCTCTTTTTCTCCCAGAAATATCTCTTCTCAAAGACAAAGAACATGTCTACTCACTAGATGGAATGAGCATGTATTGAAGGGGGGCTCTGCATCTCCATCTTGAACATGGAGTTCTTTGGGCTAGCCTTCAGGAACCACCGTCGTCTGAAAACTTAGTCCCAGGCTGCCCCTGAGCAAAGGAGGTGCTGAGGGCCGCGCGAGTCTGTCTGCTAACCCGTTCCCCGCCGCCCGCTGTGCTAACTCCGGCCCGTCCTTCTCGCGGGCCATGTTCCTGGAAGTGTTCCTGCTCCCTCCGTGGAGTTCAGGAGACGGAAGATTGTGGAAGTTCATAGGAACAGCAGTGCGTTTTCTGTGTAAGTCCTGCTACTCTCCCACGAGAATTCTGGCAGGCATTTTCTGTTCATTCCCAAAAATCTGTTTTCTCTATCCCTCCCCCCGAAAACAACTAAACTTCACTCAGAATGGAAACACAACAAACTTGCCTATCGACAAAGGAGCTGCCCGCGTCAATGAGGACATAGTTAGGGGCCCTGCTGGGCCAGGCAGTGGGGGGTGGCCCTGAGGTGATAAGGTTCTGACCTCTGGGAGGCCACACCCCGGCAGTCATTAGGAGTGCGCGTGCGGGGGAGGGCTCTGTGGGGACCTCTGTGGCTTCGCTTTCTCTTTCTTGAATGGCTTCTCTGAGAGCTCCTGCTGCCGGAGCCGCCAGGGTCGGGGTCTGCCCTGCGCGGCAGAGAATCCTTAGAGGAGGAAGAGAGCATGTATGCGCAGGACAGGGCGTGCTCTCAGCACAGACATTGCATCTCAGGGTGCACTGATCTTGGGGTTCTCTATTCCTCTCATCCATCCTTCCTTCAACTCCGGCAGCCCTCCTCCATTGTGCTGTAGGTAAAGGACCAGTGTAAGGACTTCGTGCAGGTCTATGGCGTTCCGGGTAGGATGTCCACCCTCTTGACCAAGTTGACTCCTGCGCAGTGTTCTTGCCTCCGGGGAAGCGGCTGGTCCTTCCCTCCACGCATGGCTCCTCTGGTGACATTTCCTCCACTTCTCACTGTTTTTCTAACTACACGGTCCAGCTCAGCCTGCCAGGCTGGACACAGAATTATGCAACACCCCGGGTTTATAAACATCAACCCCTCCCCTCCTGGCCCTGTTAACAAGGATCTTTTATGAAATCTGCGCCTGTCAACCTTATTGTCCTGTTAGATTATAAAATCTTTGCAGGTAGAGAAGGTCTCATGCCAAGTTTATGAACGAAATGGCACAGAAGCCAGTGAGAGTGCCTCAGCCACACACCAGGGCACCAGGAGGCTGGTTCGCTCTGGGAAGGAGCGTGAAGCCGCTGTCCAAGCCCCAAACATGACCTGACAGAAGCAACTCACTTCCTTCGTCACCAGGAAGCCACTCCTCAGTCTCCTGTGCGTCCGTGACCGCGCAGTAAACACAGCAGCACCCACAAAACGCTTCAACTCCACGGCCAGTCAGGGGCCTGCAGTGTTTCAAAGGGCTGATGTCTAAGCCCATTGCTTTCAGTCACACTGAGCAATAAAAGTACTTTTTTTTTTTTTTTACGTATTGCCTACTAAGCGTCTACTGTTGTTTAGATTCAAAATGCTTTTTTCCTTTGACATTTTCATGACAATTAAAAAAAAAAAGTATGGTTTCTGGAGGAACCTAAGCACATGTGATCGGACTTCACTTATTTAGCCAAAAAACGTGCAGCCACAGCTCTAAGTCTTTGCAAATATTAACTCATTTATTATCTCACTTACTGCTTTCCTCCTTATCACAAGCTAATAACAACACTCTTGTTATTTGTGTTTATAGATGAGGAGACCACGCGGCTGGAGGTGAAGGCACCTGCTCCGGTGAAGAGAGAGAATCAGAGCGGGGGTTCCTCCCTGGGTGATTAGGCAAGAATTCCTGGTCTCAGCCCGTGATGCCTTGTTTCACCCCTGTGTGCATTCAACCAGTTCCTTAGCTCCGACCTCGTGTTAGGTATTGTCTGGGCACTGGGTTCCAGACACAGAGTCTCAGTCAGGCGGTGAAGAAAGGTTTGTGGACGGTAATTATAACAGCATTGTCTGACCCAGAAGACACACAGTGGCTGTGGACTCAGAGTGGAGACGCAGGTCAGAAGGCCTCTCACCGTGGGCGGGACCGGGGAAGGGCGGGCGGGGAGCACGACCGACGTGTGAACATGGGAGCAGTCAGTCAGTGTCACAAGCTGCCTTTTTAGCCACAGAACTGGAGGATGTGCAAATCTATGAATTCTTCATTACTAACAATTGGCAGAATATAAAAAACAACTGAATTTATTTCAATATTAGTGGGCATGTGTGTGTGTTCTGTTGAAGTGCTGGTGATGTTTGAGTAATAAACATAATTCATAAATAAAATTCACCTATCTTGAAAACAAATTTTCTGACCTTAATTTTATCAAAATAACTAATAATTTTATCATCAAAACTGTCACATACTAGTATACTATTAGCAATAATAAACTAAGTATATACTCATGTTCAAAGTGTATAGCTTTTGAACATATAATCATCAAATTGTAAATTAAAACAACTGCACAAAATTTAAATTATTTTTATAATTTTTCAAAAATTTATTTTTCATAAAATGTGTTTGTTATATGTTAAAAATAAAATAAGACATTAATTAAACATTTTAATCAGCTAAAGCTGTAATTTCTAAATTAACTTTTTAAAAATTTAAATCAATTTATTAAATATTTTTACAAAAATAAAATGATTCCCAATTCTTCTAGAAATCAATGTCCACGTAGTTGCTAACTGGACAGATGAGCCACACAAGTTACACCTATTTACATACCAATCTGAGTCACGGGAACTGTTTAAAGTTGCAAAACGTTCCTTAGCTCCCCGTACAGCTCTCGTGGATTCTCCCTGGTTCGTGAGCAGCTGTGGAACCGGAACTTGAGCTCAGGGACAAGACGCTGGCCCTGGCCGCGGGCCTGCGCCGCTCCCTGCGCCCGATGCCCCACACTCAGCGGGTTCCTCCGTGGCCAGCAGCGGGGCCTGGGGCCCGCGCGGCCTTCAGCTGCAGCGCCCCTGCGCCAGGCCGCGGACACGGGAGCCGTGTTTGCTCGGAGCCTGAACTGTTGAGTCCCGAGAGTGGACGTGCAGGGTCCCGTGTCTCATCCAGGGCTGAGCACCTGCTCCTGAAAGAAGTGTCCGTCTGTCCTTTTGCAAACTCGGTCTTGTTTGTGAGCTACGAGGCCCTCCACAATGCAGGGTCCGTGCTGGGGCGGGAGGGTGTGCTCTGTACCAGACCCCCAGGACGGAGGGATGTCCCGGATGCGGCGGGTGCTCGGGGAGTCTTGTGGGAAGAGCGGCGTGGGCCCGTGGCTGATGGCAGATGCCAGGCGCCGCGGCTCAGTGCAGCCTGTGAGGGAGCCGCAGACACGTCTGGGGCACGGGAGGCTCCGGAGCGGTGCGAGGGGGCAGGAGAGAGACGTTGGACACGGAGGTCTTAAGAGCCACTTGGAGTTTATCGTGAAGCGAGGAGGAACCTCCCAGGGTTTCACAGGGGAGGAATTGTTCCTGTCACCCCCTGACGTGGAGAAGGATGGGGACAGGCAGAGACCCAAGCAGGCGGCCCTGATCCCAGGAAAGAGCAATGACGGCCTTGGCAAAGCTGCGGGTGTGGACATGATGAGCGAGGGTTGCGGGGGTGAGGTGCGGGGCGGGGGGAGGGGGGGCCTGGGAGGCGGCACAGGGGTGCCCAGCACGTTATGGTTGTTGAGTAAATGTTTGCCCACAGCATCATAATGACCCGTCCATGCCTCTGTTTCCGTGGGCATTACTTTGAAGATACTGTTGTAGCACTTTGAACTGTAAAGTGGGTGCATTCTTAACCGGGAAAGACTGACGGGCCACGGAGACGTCCCCGGGGAGCTGGGCTGACGGTCGCACGGTGCGCTCCCCGTCTGCGCAGCGTCCTGGCCGCCGTCTCCTGAGGCCCGGGGTTCGCTCACAGGTGCGTCAGGTCCCGGGAAAGTGGGTCAGAACACAGACTGCCCACGGGGCGTCTCAGGCAGCCGCGCCCGCAGGCCCCTGTGGGGAGACGGGGGTCCTCGTTGCCCAGCGGGAAGCCCTCGGGGTCCTTGTTGGGTTTTCCAAACCAACGGCAGCTTTACCGAATGCTCTCTCTTCTTGGCGGTGCCAATCTTTCCCTTCTAAAACAGCGAGCCAGGATGGCCTTTCTGTGCGCAGCCTGGCTGGGCCCTCACTCCCAGGCTCCCCGGTGCCCAGAGCGCTGGGGACCAGACTATGCTCCCACGGTGACACCCCCGTGCCCGCGTGGCCCCCTCTCCCTCGCGGGCGGGAATTGTCCGAAGGACGAGGCGTGCCGTCTTTAGCAGCTGCCAGGACACGCGTGGGTCCCTTCTTAGCGAATGGTGGCCACTGCCTGGGGTCAGAGTGACTGTGGCCCGTGAACAGCGCAGAAGCGAGCGCTTTCTTTCTCCGCTCAGCGCAGAAGGAGCTCTTAGACGTACAAGGGAAGGTTTTTGAAAGGCTCCATTTATCGAGGGCCCATCGGTCTCACAGGCTTGCTAAAGGCTTGCCTGCATTAACTCATCTCGTTCTCACAGCAGCCAGGTTAGGCATGTACATTTGTATTCCACACAGGAAGCCGTGGAGGCCTTAGGAGGGGAAGACCCGCCTCGGTGACAAGGCGTGGAGGCAGCGCTCACATCCGCTCACATCCCGGAGCCGGGGCTTAAAGCTGGACCAGCCTGATCCCAAAGCCCATGCGCCCAGACCTGGGCCGGGATCAAGCCTGCAACCGAGGTATGTGCCCTTGACCAGAATCTAACCTCCGACCCTGCAGTTCACAGGCGATGCTCTCACCACTGAGCATCCGGCCGGGGCGAGGCACCAGTACTTTGAACCTGAACCACCATGACCCTTTACTGCGTTACCTACCCAGCGTGTGTCTGTGTCCCCACCAGCAGGAAACTCTAGAGCAAGGATGTAGAATTTAATGAGCACCTAGGGTTGGAGTCCTCACACCCCACCCATTTCTTCTTGTACCTCTTTTTCTGCTTATAGACCTTGCCTCTCTCAGCGTAAAATCTGTACAAACTTAAATGGCTCAGGTTGCAATCCCTCCACCTCACCGTGGCCCTCGGGTCCTGCCCTGGGCTGTGCCCGCCTGAGGCCTCGAGCAGGAGCCGGGAGGAGGAGGAAGGTGTCTGCTCTTCGGGCAGAGCAGGCCAAGGAGAGCCACATGTACTTGGGCCGCAGCAGGACCACCTGGGCTGTTTGGGGGGGAATTACATTTTCAAAAACTTGATGCAGAGTTCCATCCATCTACGGATACAGAGCTGCTCAATGAATAACATGTCAATTATCTCTCAATAAAACTGGGGAAAAACAAAGAGTTTAGCACTGTAAATAGCAAATTTCAAGTGTTGAAAGAATAGTGCATGGAAGGTTTAGTTTTAGTAATTACATTGGTTTAATTTTGACATTTGATGAGAATGTCCTAATGGACTGAAGGGGGAAAAAGAGGAAGATTTCTCCCCTTACCCAGGAAAAGGAATTTCTGAGGCCAAACGTCAGTGAAAACCTTTTCAAGGTAAATTGTTGATCTGACTGTGAGGAGACCCACCCTTAAACCGTATGCCACAATTTTCTCTCTTCCTTCCCAATAAATAAAATTATTGCAAAAAATTAAAACAAAAAGAGGTATGGAGAGTGCTAACCTTTATTATTATTCCTTTTACATTTTATTTTATATTTCCATCACCTTTTATCCCCTCTGTGCCCTCTTCCACCCCCCCTTGCAATGCCCACACCATGAGTTCTCTTTCTTCTTTTGTTTTGTTGCTCAATGTCTCCACCACCCCCTTTCCCTCCACCCCCTTCCCCCGAGCGGTCTGCCTGCGCTCCATCTATGAGCCTGCCTCTGTTTTGCTGGGCAGGTCAGCTCACCATTATTATTAGTAGTAGTAATATTGCAATTATCTCACTGTGCACTATGCTGGGGGGGCGGGGTACTGCCTGCCCTCCTCCATGTGCTCTGAGGCGGGGCGATGGTTTCTGGGGGAGAAGTGGGTGAGGAGCAGCCTTCCACGTGAGCTGGCAGCCCACAGGAGGCGCTGAGCACTGCGTTCACAGCCCGGTTCCTCCCAGCTGGTCCTTCTCTTCACTCAGAGGCGTTGTCTCCGTCCACGCGGAGCTCCTCCCCGGTTCGGACCCCGGCACTGGCCTCTCCTTTGGTCGCTCTGCGTTCGCGCTCTGCACGGGGCTGGCCACCCTCCCCGCCTCCCCATGTATCTGCCTGTCTGTCTTGTTCCTTCCATCTCTCTCCTCGCCCGGAAGGTTAATCTGTTTACTTGCTGAATGCCTGTAGCCGTCTCTAAAATGACACCTCCATGATGATAGACATGGACTATTTTTTAACATAAATTTTTACTTGATTTATAATATGCCTGGGAAACAGTGGTGCCCAATAAATACTTGTGAAGAGAATGATCAGTTGTTATTTTTTTTGTGTTTAGGTGTTTTTTTTTTTATTGTTGAAAGTCTTACAGATGTCCCCTTTGTTGCTTTTTCTTCCCACTGACCCCCTCCCCCCGCACCCACCCCTCCCGGGCCTTCACCGCCCGATGGCCTGTGTCCATGGGAGATGCACGTACGCAGAGAACCTCTCCGCACCCACTCCCCCACCCGCCTTCCCTCTGGAGTTCCTCAGTCCATTCCATGCTTCTGTCTCTGGATCTATTTTGCTCATCAGTTTATTTCATTCATTAGATTCCACATCTGAGTGAGATCACGTGACACCTGTCTTTCTTGATGAGTCATTTTTAATCCGATGATTGTACTTTTAGGCACAATGCTCCCAGGCCTGCCACGGCCCAATGCACGGGCCGAGCTCGGACGCGTGCGCTGGTGCTGGGGCGCTGGTGTTGAGACTTGCTGGCGGTGGACTCAGGCTTGTCTTTGGGACTTGGGACAAGCTCCCCGCTCAGTTCTAGTTCTGGGCGGAATGCGGTGGCTCCTGCACCTGCCATCACTGTGGGCGGAGCCGGGACCTGGGCAAGTCGGACCCCCACCTGCAGTTTGGCCGCCTGTTGGACATGAATTCTAAAACGCCACCACTCGATGGCTTTTATCATTACCTGTAATTAAAGAGAGACTTTCAACCTTACATTTCCTGTGTTGGAACTTCTTATTTTTATTTTGAAGGCAATTTCTTTAAATCCACAAATGAGTATTTTTTTATTAACAACCAAGTCAGCACAGAGGCATCCTCAGTTTCTGACAGTTTCACGCTCTTGAAAACATTCCATTTTACATCCATCTAGGGGCTTATTGGAATTACTGTTTGAAAGACACACCAACAGACTGGGACAGCGGCGGGAAACTCTTAAGCGAGTGGCTAGGACTCTCCCCTACCCGGTGAATTGTCGTGTAGCGTTCTTGCATGTGTTTTTAACACTGACCAAAATACTACTTGTATCTCTCTCCTGTGGCTGCCGGGGGGACCGATGACCCCTCTATAACAGATGACATGATTAAGCACCATTTTCATCTAAAAAAAAATAGCCTAATATTTTGTAAACCACACAACACTGCTTGTAAATGATCAACCGTAGCCTCCGTTGCCCTCAAAAATGGTTTGATTTTAACTCTCAGGTAAATACATGATTTAATAAAATAAAATAGTTCAAGTGATTGCATGTGGCCAGAAATTCAAACAATTGCATAACAGAAGTCTGCTTGCCACAGATTAAACTGAATCTTCTGTGTAACTACGAAAGGAGATAAGTTCTCCAGTGTAAATATGAGGGGAGGGGCGGGGCAGGCCGCCCGCAGCCGTCACCTCGACATACCATCTTTCATGCAACGGTTTTTGGGTCCACCTACATAAAAGTTATTGGGAGGTTTAAGAAAACTTTCTGCTTGACTCCCCTAGTAATTTTGTTCGCTCTCAAATTCTTTAATCAATGACTAAACTTCTAAAACGCGTTTGTAATGGAATATGATTTCTTAGACCAGCATTTCCTAATGTCCAGTGTGTAGAACGCCTGTCTCGGACTCACATGTGTGAGAATTAAAGTGCACATGTGTGTCTCATCGATCCTTCATGTTTGTGAAAGCGACGTAAGCCAATGTGGATGGCGGGCAAGGATCGAGCTCCTTTTGTACGTGTTGGCACCTTTAGGCGCGTCCAGGCCCCCATGCACCCACCTCGGCGTCTGATCCCCCGGGCAGGTTCAGTGAAGGCCGGCGCCCGTGCGTTTGAGCAGCCTCCCCACACGTATGTTTGCTTTTAGCAAACAGGTGCAAGCTCGTCGTTGGGCTTGTCTGTGGCAGGAAGGCCACGGGCGCCTGGCGGGAAGGACTCGCTCCAAGCTGCCTTGCATGACCTCAGGGCTGGTGACCGTGACCGGGCGCCGGTCAGGCAGCGGTCCCGGGGCCTAGACGGACGTGCTCCGTGACGGCACTCACAGGCTGGCCTTGTCCACTCACGGGTCTTGTTCAAGAGCAAATTCTTCCTAGTCAGGCACCACTCTTGTCACCACTAATTTAATGAGCATAAATTATTTCTCACGTCCTCTATAGTCCATTACATGCCTTCTGTGTTAGTTTAGGGGCAAATGTGCTTCACGGCCACCTCTGACGGCGGCGGTCCTGTTAGGACGCCATTAAGCATTCCAGTTATGCGTTAGCTTATACCAGTGACGGGCAACCTTTGGAGCTTGGTGTGTCAAACTTCGCCAAAAAACTGAGCATAACTCGGGTAGTGTGTCACTTTGAGGAAAAAACATTATTTCGCAAATGTTTCATCCTCAGGAGCAGCAAGTGTTTCATCCTCGGCATGCGGCCGCCTCAGCGGCCGCGTGTCATCAGAATGGCTATGCGTCTCAGTGCTGACACGTGTGTCATAGGTTCGCCATCACTGGCTTATACGAACAAGAGCATCATTTACACCGAAGTGATGTATAAACACAGCACCTATTGTAGCCCAATCTCTGCAGGGAGGCCTGGGAGCCTGCATCTTAGCAAACATCCTCGGGTGATACGTTAAGAGCACATCTGGCCCTTTTCCAGATGTTGGTCCTAGTAAAGGCCTTGACGCCACCCTCCCATAGGCCTCCTTCAGGCGAACACAAACCGTTCGCTGCCACTTCAACAAGCACTCGCTGCTTTACCACATTCACCTTTCCCCATAACATTCCTACGCCTTCGATGCTTTCATGAGCACCACTGCGAGAAGCAATTCTTCTTTGCATTTGTTTTCTCGATGCCCTCAGCCCCGCGGGCCACTGCTGCTGGAGGTGGGAACGCCGGTGCTGCCTGCAGGAGGGCCGCTCCGGCCTGGTCCTGGCAGGTCTGTCAAGGAGAAGTGGCCGGAGCCCTGACTGACCGGGGTTTGCAGAGGGCACGTCTTCATGGGAGGGGCCCACGGAAGCACCACACCCGGTTCCTGTCTACGGATCGTAGACGGTGAGCCCAGACCCCTCGTGGGGATGAAGCCGTATCCACCGAAACCCTGCCGTCTCTAGCTCTTTGCTCACAGCTGTTTCCAGGTGCTGGCATCATCTGTCCGCCCTGTTCTATGAGTAACGCGATTTCTCTACCGTGAGTGAGTTGTAAGACACTCGCCTTGAAGAGTTTTCATGAAGAGGAGAGAGAAAGGCGAAGAGCAGCTGTCCAGGTAGAGAGTGCTGTTTTCCTGGGTGGACCGGGAACTACGGGGCAGTGCGTGGAGCGGTCGCTCGGTGGGAGGGCGCTGAGGAGGACGCGGGCTGTCAGGACTCCCGGGCCTTGGCGGGGGAAGCAGTTGCCTAATCAGCCTGGAGCCCTGGGCCAGCGAGCCTCCGGGCCTTTCCTGGGAGGCGGTGAGCAGTGAGTGTGGCTTCGGGGCCTTCTTTGTTTCGGAGCGGCCGTCGCCTGGGGCCTCTGCTCTGTCCTTTCACTCACGTGGCCTTACCGAGGGCTTTGAGGAGTCTGAGAACAGGAATCAGCATTCCTTTTTTTTATCCTCACTTGGGGAGTGAGGATATTTTTTCCATTGATTTTTTTTTCCAGAGAGAGGGAGAGGGAGGGAGGGGAGAGAGAGAGAAAAACATCCATGTGAGAGAGACACATCAATTGGTTGCCTCCTGCACACGTCTATCTGGGGCCGGGGATCAAGCCTGCAACCGAAGTTCGGACCCATGACCCTCCGGTGTGCAGGCTGACATGCTAACCACCGAGCCACGCCGACCAGGGCTCAGCGTCCCTATTTCTACATGAAAAGCCAGGCTCCCACAGACGAAGACCGAAGTCTCTTGCCCACGGTCAGGGGCAAGTGAGAACGCCAGGTCTTCAGATGGTACCGAGCGTTCTTCCCACTGCAGCAATTGTAACATCCGACTGACATGATCCTTCAGCACCACGTGGTCCTTCATTGCTACCAGAGTTCAGGGCCCTGGGGAGCTGTTACCCCCAACAGCCATTTGTCGTCTCCCACCCCGTCGACACAGATGTGGGGTCCCGGCCCTCCTGCTCCTGCCCCTTGTACAAAAGATGACGAGGGCGTTGGCTGGTGGAGGCCATGCGTGTTATTCTGTCTGTCCCGGTTCTCAGTGTTGCTTCCAGGCCGCTCCGAGCAAGTACAAGCTGCCTGCAGACAGAAGCTGTGTGCACAGCCCTCCCGGACGGGATGGGGGTGAGTGAAGAGTTGTAGGGACTTGGAGATCTCTGACCGAGCGCCAGTGCGGCTTCTCGAGGATCCTGGGGAGGCTGCTTGGGCAACGGCTCTCCCCTGGGAGTGGGTGGAGAGTGGAGAGCCACGCGCAAGCCTCCTGACCAGGTCCCCTTACACCCAGTTCCTCTGGCCCGGGCGGGGTTTCCCAACAGGCAGCCCTCGGGCATTGCAGTAATATTCCCAGACCGGCACTACTCCCCGCGCGCGGCCTTCGGCTGCCAGGGAAAGTTCCATGTACCCTCTGTGCGCCCCGGCCTGACCGGGGAGGGGGTGCTGGCAGGTGCCCGGGTTTCCATCATCGCCAGGCGGCCGGAACAGTCTGGTGAGGAAGGGCTCCAGGAAAAACACCCCCGGCCCCTGTCAACAATGCATTTAAAGTGGAGCCGAGCCGCTGAGCCAGCTCCAGGGGGGAGGGCTGAGCTCCCCAGAACAAAGGGGCTGCTTTTGTGCGGGACCTGCCGGGGGAGGGAATTCCGGGCAGAGTCCTGATCCTCCTGTTGGTCGCTCCTGGGGTGCCGCTGGTCCCGGCCCAGCTCTGCACAGTGGGCCTTTGTGCCCGGCTGGCTCCCGCGCAGGCCCCGGAGCAGGAGGCTGTGCTGGTGGCGCTTGCCGCTGGCACCGGGGCCCTCCGCTTTTCTGCCTCGGTTTGTTTTTTGTGAAGCTGTGTTTGGACTGCCGATTACAGAGAGCGCCACAGTGTTTGCTGCCGAGCCCCATACGCCCAGCAAGGCCGGCTCCTTCCTGGAGCGGCCACCCCTCGCCGGGGCGGACGGGCCGTGTTCTGGTTACTACACTATTTTTAAAAGAATTGCTTTTAAGTTAAGAGGAGGCGAATACAGCTTGGCTTAAGGATTTGAGTCCTTAAAACATGAGGCCGTGGGGAGGGAGAAAGGCGTTTCTGGCAGCAGCTGGCGGCGACGCTGGGCGAACAGAAACGGGTCCTTCATTGGACGGCGAGCAGCAGAGCTGCGATGGGGTGACATGCTTCCTGCATGACAGAAGCTTGACTGGCATCCACTCAGAAACAGCCGGGCAGAGAAATGCCCACGGCAACAGCGCCGACCTTTCGGGCTGTGGCCTGGCACCGCCGAGGGTAACCCTAGATCACCGAGTTCTCATTTGGATGTCGCCGAGACTGACGGGGCAGGTGTCCTGCCTAAAGCGACTGATTTATGGCCATCTATATTCAGCCTCCTTCCTGCCTCTTGAACCTGAGCCTGTCCATTCCTCTGCAGAGCCTACGGGAAGCGGGGGGAGGGGGCGATATGGAGCTTGTCACTGGCAAGGCCGCTGTGGAACCCATGCAGTGATCGATGACCGACAGGCGCACCGTGCAGGGGCCGAGCCCGCTATTGAGCCAGGAGGTTGGACTGCGGCCCCGACGGGTGCTCGTGTCCACAGGGAGCTACGTGGGCACGGCCCAGCCCCTTCATCACAATGGGAGCGAGGGCGGACCCTTCGGCCCGCAGCGCCGGCTGCAGGAATGGACGGTGGCTCTACCTGTGACACAATTACTCACTCGGAGCCACTGGAGTCCCAGCTGCCTCCTGAGCACCAGGGCTGACCGATCCTCAGCCCGAGTCCCGGGAACCCGGTGGAGAAAGTGTGCGTGGCGGGGGGTTGCTGTGACCATGGCTTCCAGGGGTACACCTGGGCAGGCCCTGGGGGTGGGAGGGGCTTGGGGAGCCCCGGCTCCCGGGCCTCAGCAGGGAGAGGGCTAAAGCCAGTGCAGGTGCGGCCCTCTCTGGCGGGACACCTGGGAGCCTGACTTTGCTGGAAACTGACCTCTGTTCCTGGCCCAGCTTGAATGGCACACCCACACCTGTGTGCCGGGGTCGGTGCGGCCCATGCCACCTGGCAGCTTTGCTCTCCGGCCCTCACCCAGTCTTATGGCCCCCCCCCGCAACGCCCGGCTCTGGCCTTGCCTTTGGTTTGGGGTCGACTTCCAGCACAGCGGGCTCCTGCCCGCCAGCCCAGCCAGTTTCTAGTCCAGCTCCTCTCGTCCTCCTGTCTGTGACCTGCCACTGACCATCAGTGGAGCCCAGCCCAGAGGACTTGGGCCGGAGGCTGAGTTCGCTGGGGAAGGACACTGCGTGGGTCCCAAGCAGGAGGGGCGGGCAGACCGCCTGAGCCAGCAGCAAGGGCGGTGCCCACTCCTCAGGGGTCACACTGTGAGGAAAAGTCCAACTGGAAGGGGAAGCCGTGAAACTAGGAGAACAGGAGCCGCTCACTGTGACCCCGAACGACACGGGATGAGGTGGGCCTGCGTGCGCCCCTGGGTGCATCTGAGCTTGGAGTTCTCCGTATCCCGACAAGGCATTGACGGTATTTTCCTGTGTAGCTTTAATTTCTCAAGGGGTGATATGTTCATGGTCTTCTAAATGGAAAAGAATGAAAAGCTACCGAATAAACACCTCTCCCTCCTGTCTCCATCCCATCCCTTTCATACTCTCCTAGAGAGATCTGATGACCATAAGTGCATGCGGGCTCTCGTCTTAAAAGTACAAATACTGTGAATGCTTTTTGGCCCTTATCTCTTCCCCTTAGCAAGTTGAAATGTGGCCATATCACTACATAAGGAAGGCGTTCTGGGGGGACATCATGAGACTCTTCTGTATGGACTGCCGCTCCCTAGTGAGCCAGCCCCACGGGGCCTTAGGCACTTGTAGTCCTTGTGAACAATGTTGGGTTAGTGCATGTGTCACTGGAGTACTGGGTGAAGGAGGAGTGATGACGTCGAAACCTTATACAGGTAGGTCTTTGTTCTTTTCAATGTCCTCTCACCCACGTGTTACTAGATTCTAATCGTGGCCCGTGCATGGAGGGAAACGCTGGCATGTGCACTGAGTCTTTCTCTCATGTGGTGTCATTCCCAGGACAACACAGGGACTGACTATAATGATCTTTTCACAAATGAAGAGATTGAGGCTCAAATACTTTGTCACTTGTCTGAAGTCACACTGCAGGGTGCTGGTGTCGGTGTTGGATCCCCACAGGCCAGGGGCCCTTCCCACCACTTCCAGGCGCGTTAAGATTAGAAACACACTTAATGTGCCTGGCGTGTGGCTCAGCTAGTTGAGCGCCATCCCATGCACCAGGAGGTCACAGGTTCACGGGCTCGGTCCCCAGTAGGCGACGTGCAGAAGGCAGCTGATCCATGGTTCTTTCCTCCTTTCCCTTCCTTTTTCTCTAAAATCAATACAAACATATTTTTTTAAAAACCACACAATTTTGTCACCGAATGTCAGCAAGAAGAGAAGACCAGAAAGAATGAAGTCCACCATGGAGGGCGTGGGTGTCAGGTGCAGCTCTGTGACTGAGAGGACGTGGCCTGCGTTTACCCACCTGACCCACGGTGGGCACAGGAGGGAGCAGATGTGTTAGCTCCCTGAGCCTCAGCGTCCCTATGTGTAAAACAATTTTTAAAAAATCTTTATTGTTCAGATTATTACAGATGTTCCTCTTTCGCCCCCCCCCCCCAGCTCTCCTCCACCAGGTTCCCACCCCACTCCAGGCCTCCCCCCCACCACTGACCTCATCCATAGGTGTAAGCTCTTTGTCCAATCTCTTCCCGCACCCTCCATAACCCCTTCACCCCGAGAATTGTCGGTCTGCTCCCTTTCCATGCCCCTGATTCTATTACATTCACCAGTCTGTTCTGTTCATCAGGTTTTTTATTCCTTTGATTTTTAGGTTCACTTGTTGATAGATATGTATTTGTTGTCACTTTGTTGTTCATAGTTTTTGTCATTACCTTTTTTCTTCTTCCTCTTCTTAAAGAATACCTTTCATCATTTCATATAATACTGGTTTGGTGGTGATGAACTCCTTTAGCTTATTCTTATCTGTGAAGCTCTTTAGCTGACCTTCAATTCTGAATGAGAGCTTTGCTGGGTAGAATAATCTTGGTTGTAGGTTCTTGCTATTCATCACTTTGTATATTACTTGCCACTCCTGTCTGGCCTGCATAGTTTCTGTTGAGAAATCAGCTGATAATCGTATGGGTACTCCCTTGTAGGTAGGTAACTGTTTTTCTCTTGCTGCTTTTAAGAGTCTCTCTTTGTCTTTTGCTCTTGGCATTTTAATTATGATGTGTCTTGGTGTGGTCCTCTTTGGATTCCTTTTGTTTGGAGTTCTCTGCGCTTCCTGGACTTATAAGTCTATTTCTTTAACCAGGTAGGGGAAGTTTTCTGTCATTATTTCTTCAAATAGGTTCTCAATATCTTGCTCTCTCTCTTCTTCTGGCACCCCCATAATTCGGATGTTGGTATGCTTGAAGTTGTCCCAGAGGCTCCTTACACTATCTTCATATTTTTGGATTCTTTTTTCTTTTTGCTTTTCTGCTTGGGTGTGTTTTGCTTCTTTGTATTTCAAATCTTTGACTTGATTCTTGGGATCCTCTAGTCTGCTGTTGGATCTATGTATATTATTCTTTATTTCAGTCAGTGCATGCTTAATTTCTGATTGGTCCTTTTTCATACCCTTGAGGGTCTCACTAAATTTCTCAGAGGTTTCTAGAAGATTCTTGAGTAACCTTATAACTGTGGTTTTGAACTTTATATCCAGTATTTTGCTTTCATCCATTTTTTTCATTTGTGACTTGTTTCTTTGTCTCCACATTTTGGCTGCTTCCCCGTGTTTCTTTCTAAGTCTCCTTGAGTTGATGGAGTGGCCTTGTTTGCTAAATGTCTTATAGGGCCCAGTGGCTCAGCCTCCCCAGTCACCTGAGGTGGACACTCTTGGTGCACCCCTTTGTGGGCTGTGTGCACAGTCTTGTTGTAGTTAACCCTTGATTGCTGTTGGTATCACTGGGAGGAATTGACCTCCAGGCTAATTGGCTGTGATGACCAGCTGTGTCTACACTGGAAGATCTGTTGCACAGGAGACACCCTTATGGGGCAGGACTTGCTTCAGTGGGGCTTTGGTGCTCACTGAGTCTGCCCCTCGAGTGTGTCTCTTATGGATGTGAAGAGTTGTAATCTGTTATGGTCTCACTCTGACCACTGGGTACAGTGGCTCTTGGATCTCCAAGGAGGTGCAAGGACAGCCACTGTCTGGGGTCATCCAGCAGGAGCTACAGAGACATCTGCAGATTCCTCCTCTTTGTAAGGGGTTTGGAGGTGCCCAGACAAGGCCCAGCTGTGAAGCAAGGCTGCTGCTGCTGCCAGGCAGTGGGCCTTCTTTTGGAAGCTCTGGGGCTCTGACCCAGCTGCAGTTTGACAGGTTTTAGGTGGAGAAAGGACAGGCCATTCATATGCAAAAGCTGATGTGCATAGCTTGGGTGGGGTTGTAAATTGGGTGGGGTGGGGTCTCTGGGAATCACCAGGGCAGAGCAAACAGCAATGGCTGCCAGTCAGCCCTGCACCGGAGAAGTCCCTGGGTCTCCGTGTCCCGTGCCCCCATGCAGGAACAATGATCGCTGCGAGCACCTCTGAGAGAAAGCCGCTCTCACGTTCCGGCCAGATGCCAGACAGTCCAGTTTCTCCCCATATGTGTCTGGGTCCCCCAGAGTCTCGCCCGGAACTGGAGTTCAGAGCAAGCGGGAGCTTGTATCTCCCTCCCGATTAAAAGAGCAGCACATCCAGGTGCCAGCACTTTCCGCACCTCCGCACCTCTTTCCAGTCTAATGTGCTTTCTTCACCTCTCTAGTTGTGGAACTTCCACTCAGCCAGCTTTGCCGCGGTTCTGGGTGCTAGTTGTTCTGCCGTTTAGTTGTGGTTTTGATGTGGTTATGAGAGGCAGCAAGAATAGGTGTTTACCTCTGCCACCATCTTGGTTCTCTCCCCATAAAACAATTAATAAAATCAACCTTACAGAGCAGTAAGGGTGACTAAGGACATATATAAAGTGCCTGGTGAAAGGAGGAACTCACTAAATGCTCATTTTCTTATAACAACATACGAGATCAGTAGATGGGAATACTTTATAAGCGGATTGCTCTGTGAATGCAAGGTGCTCTCATAATAACTATTTTCTTACGTTTTCCAATATTTAATCACTATTTTGTGTTCATTTTAATAGATACAGTGAGTACATTCACTTTAGTGTTGAAGTTCTAACCATTACCTTGGGAAATTAAAATTTCAAAGTTAATTTAACTGAAATAAATATCAACCCTTCTTAAAAGTGCTTTTCTCTTTTTTCATTCTAGTTACTTTTAAAACCGAAAGTCTCCTGCCTGAACCAATGGCCGGAACGTCCCTGGGCGCCACATGGCACGCACCGGGACGGGATGGGCTGCGTGTCAGGGAAGCGAAGAAATCCCCTAGCTCTTCTCTGTGCACTAAGGGAGAGAAAAGAAACCCCTCCCGCTCTTAAAAGTTTTGTGATCTAAACGTCACTCACAGATAGGACCATTAGGGATTCCCGACTGTCTGACCCCTGCGGCGACCGGTGCTTCCGAAGGCAGGCCGTGCGAAAGCTCCGCAGACGGCTTTTGAGGAAGCCGCGGCGGCCCGGAGAGCAGAGCGGCTGTAACGCAGCACGTCCCGTTTCTGAGGCGAACAGTGTGAACAGCCATGCTCAGTGGAGTAAGCCAGGACTATAAAGAGACTTGCTGACAACTGAGTTCAGGGCAACTCAGTGAGGCTTTTGCCGGGAAGCTTTTGGTTTTTACCAAGTCTTGGATTTCAAGTTGGGAGCCAGGCACAGGGGTCCTGGGTTTCCATTTCCTGTGTGGCGGGGTGGCAGGGACACCGGCAGATCTGGACTCCGGCGGTGACCTGGGGGACGTCCTTGACCTCTGTCAGCCTGTGCTTGTTCCTCCGAGAGAATGAAGCCCATCCGCGGAGAGCGTGGGTCTCAGGAGAGGCTCGTGACCAGAGAGGACCTGGCCCGCACCCACTCACCTGCCGGGCAGGGCGGTGGTGAGGGTCGGGCGGGTGGGAGAGCGCGCTTCCCCGCCGCTCCCTGCTGAGCACCGGTGACTGAGACTGCGGCCTCTGTTCACGGGCAGAGGCCTCGAAGGAAACAGCATGAAGTCTGTCTCTTAGTGAAGAATTTAAGGGAGCAGGATGAAGAGGGGGCGCAGGCATAGGAGTCAGGAGAGTCCTGGGATTTAAACGTCCCACTTCCCCCGGGCCGGCAGAGAGAGCCTGTGGGCGGAAGAGACCGAAGCAGAGACCAGACGCCACCGCGGTGCAGAGGCCGGCGAGGGCAGGCCGGCGAGGGCCGCAGCGCAGGGGCAGCAGCGGGTC
Organism: Cnephaeus nilssonii; assembly: GCF_951640355.1. Taxonomy (NCBI): domain Eukaryota; kingdom Metazoa; phylum Chordata; class Mammalia; order Chiroptera; family Vespertilionidae; genus Cnephaeus; species Cnephaeus nilssonii. Next base: position 53,360,588 of record NC_137089.1, on the reverse strand, counting down.
GGTCCGGGATGCACCAGACCTCAGTGCCGTCCCCTCAGAAGGCCTTCCTGACCTCACTTCACTCCACACCCCTCGCCAGGCACTCCCTACCCCTACCCTGATTTATCTCTCCAGCGCTCTTCTCACCAGCTAAAGTTACCTGTCTATTTCTGCTCTTGCTATCCGCAGCCGGCCCTGCAGAAGGAGAGCTGCGCCGGCGCCTGAGCACTTGGTTCCCGTCGGTGGTTTCTAACATGGGCTGTAAGAATAAAGGAAGAGGCTGTGCAACGGCCCTGAGGTCACAAAGAGCCTGGTGCGTTCTGGGAGATGAATCAGGCCTTGGGTTTGGCCCCCAGGGAACGCTGGCTCCTGGAACCCATGTCCTCCTGGAGCCCCATCACATGACTTTCTTGGCTGATGGGACATCAGCAAATAACACGTGCACAGGCTTGATCAGTGCAAGTCCAGAGCACAGATGAGCCGCGTGAGAAAGCCCGGCCTCCTTCAAAAGAAATCACACTCGGAGAGCCAGGCTGCTATCCCAGAGGCCAGGTGAGCCACCCCGACCACATTTTGGTGAAATACGCAGCATGAGTGAGCCCAGGAAACACCAGGAAGACACCCTCGCGCCCCCACGCCACTCCGCAGTGGCCGAAGGGAGGCCACTTTGTCAGGGTTAATCTGCTTCTCTTCGTCTGTGCAAGAACCCAGTGGGAGCTGCCTGCAAAGGCACCTCACATCTTATCGGCGACTCCGTGGGGGTCACGCACAGCTCATCCCTCCAGGCCCACGGCGATGTGGGCACCTGTGACCTCTGGGCACGGACCCCCCTCTCACCCTGGAGCACCCGGGTTCCGAGAACAAGTCCTCAGGGAACACAGCTGGCTGGGACGCCTTCGCTGGCCCACATTCGACACGCCAATGTGGAGACCGGGTTCCTGGGAGGAAGCGGAGAGTGCGCACTGATCCGTTTCCTGGATCATGTTTCCTGGCCGCAGCCTCTGGTTAAAAAAAGAAATTAAAAAAACAAAACAAGAAATAAAAATACAAAAGAACAGTTTAAACCCCATTAAATCTTTGTCAGCCTGTCTTTGGGGACAAATTTCACAGCCCTCCTTCTGTAAATCCTTCCAGAAAGATTAAAAAATACGAGATTTTGAATTATTTTATCTCCTTGAACCCTACTTGCTTGAAATAGTCACTAACTTCATATCTTAAATAGGAAATCAAGTCAACCAGGTTTTATTTATTCGATGAAATGCCAGCATTCCCTGAGACACTACTGGCATTTTCTTGTCAACCTACGAGGTAAAAAAATTAAACATCGAAGGTGGTCTGGGAACTCAACATTAAAGCTTTTGCGCATAAAGGCAGGAGCCGGCAACGTGAACACATCCCAGACGCAGCCCTTTCCTCCTGTCCCATCAGCCCCTCCCAGGCCGCCCTCTGCCTGCTTCTTGGGGAGGAACTCGGGACGTCCTCGGAAGAGCTCCTTTCGTGAAACCTGCGTATCAAACCACCAGCATATTTCACAGTTTCTTCCGGCAAAATATACCTTCCACTCATCTGCTTTACTCAGTGTCACAGCAACACCCTCGTCCACCTTGTTCCTCTTTCCTGGAACCACCAGTTTTGGAGAAATCACACTTCTGGAGAAAATGTTGGTCATGCAAGAGGTAATCAATTTCTCCAGGAAATGCACCCTCTCCTATTAAAACCAAAACAGAATCCCCCCCCCCCCCCCCCCCCGAAACAGAGCTGGGCCTTGGAGGCAGGTGAGGAGCCCTGGGAGTGGATACCAACAGCCGCTCTGAGGCTGGGGCCCCGGGAAGCTGAGTTCAGAGTCAGACTCCTACGGGACCGAGCTGGCTCATGGGAGGTGGTGGCCACTCGCTACTGGCCCCTCTGAAGGGAAGATGGCCCAACTCAGAACCCAGGACTCCCACAAATAATAATCAACACACGAGCTCACAATCAGAGCGCACCAGTGACTCAAGAAGACAGCACTGTGTAGCTCAGATTCACAAAAGGTAACCCGTAGGAAAAGCGAGCGATAACGTAGGTAAAGCATCGGCACACGCCTGAAGCACAGGGGGCTCGCGATGGTCACTCATCTGCCCGGTTTGCTTGGTGGTCCTGGTTGGTGTTGTGCGGCATGTCCCACCACTCACAGGTTAAGGGTCAAGTCAAGGGAGCATTGTTCCCTCTCTACCTTTGCTTCGGGCACCCCCTTGTTGGGTTTTACTACAACTGAGAGAAACTCCAGGTTTTTAACAGTTAATTTTAAAACTAACCTTTGTCCACACCTTTCCAGCCCTGGGAAGTGCCCCGTGCAGTGAATATCTCTGTCCATACGGGTGGTGAATGCTGCAAGCTCTCTGTGCGCTGATCATTTACGAAATGCAGACGTACGTACTTCCAAGGCATACCTGTGGCAATGTCTCCCTTTTACTAAAAGATCATATCCTTACTATTTCTGCAAAAGGGTCAGCGCTGAGCGGCTGGCCCTCTCTCTGAGTGGCCTGCCTGCAGATGAACTCAGGATAATTTTCTGCTCATGCTTTCTTATTGCTTTCCTGTTTGGACAGTCTATCCATTGCTGTGAGTGGGGTGTTAAAGTTCCCTACTGTTGCATTGCTTTCAATTTCTCCCTTTAGTTCCATTGATATTTGCTTTCTATACTTTGGTGCTCCTATTTTGAGTGCTTATCCTGTATAATAAAAGGCTAATACGCAAATTGCAGACCTACCAGTCATTAAGACGCGCACTGACCACCAGGGGGCAGACACTCAGTGGAGGGGCTGCCCCCTAGTGGTCAGTGCGCTCCCACAGGGGGTGCGTCGCTCAGCCAGAAGCCAGGCTCACAGGCTGGTGAGTGCAGCAGTGGTGGTGGGAGCCTCTCCCACCTCTGTGGCTAAGGATGTCCAACTGACGGCTTGACTGATGGCTTAGGGCCGCTCCCCACAGGGAGTGGGCCTAAGTGGTCAGTTGGGCATCCCGGACTGGGCTCCCAGACTGTCAAGGGCTCCCGGACTGCGAGAGGGCACAGGCTGGGCTGAGGGACCCCTTGAGTGCACAAATTTCATTCACTCGGCCTCTAGTCTACACACACACACACACACACACACACACACACACACACATATATATATATATATGTATATGAAGAGGTAATATGCAAATTAGGCCGGGACTCCATAACGGGTCATGACCAGACAGGAGGAGGTTGCGTGCGCAGGTAAGGCCTAGAGCGAAGACGGAGACAGAGGCAGGGGGGCCTGCCTGAGCCGGCACAGTTGCTCAGGCGGCCCCCGAGTGGACACAGGCAGGGGGGCCGGGGGATGCTGCGAGTCAGGCACAGGTCCGGGCCCCCTGCAGGATGCCTCCTCGCACGGCGGGAAGCAGGGCCCCTCCTCGCACGATTTCAATTGTGCACTAGGCCTCTAGTATATTTATAAACATTAAATCGTCTTGCTGGATTGTCCCCTTTATCATTATGTAATGCCCTTCTTTGTCTTTTATTACAGTGTTTGTCTTAAAGTTTATTTTGTCTGATATGAGGATAGCTACCCTGGATTTCATTCTGTGTCCATTTGCATGGAGTATCTTTTCCCATCCCTTTACTTTTAGTCTGTGATGGTTCTTATGCAGTGAGACTTTTATAGGCAGCATATAGATCTTGTGTTGTTGTTGCTGTTAACCCATTCAGCCAGTCCCTTTCTTTTGATTGGCAAGTTTAGTCCATTTACATTTAAAGTAATTATTGATAAGTATGTACTTTTTGCCATGCTGGTCATTGCTGTCCGGCTATTTTCGTAATTCCTCCCTTTCCCTCCCTTCTCCTCTCCTTGTGGTTTAATGAGTATACGTAGTGTTATGTTTACATTCCTTTCTCTCTTTCTTTTTGTGTTTACTGTAAATTTTTTCTTTGTAGTTACTGTGAGGTTGACATATAATATCCTATATATAACAGTCTATTAAGTTGATAGCAACTTAAAACATTCCAAAACTTTACACTTTTATTCTTTTCTTAAGTTTTTTATTTTTGATGATAACATTTTACATCTTTCTATTTTATACTTTCCTTAATAATTATTATAATTTTAGTTAACTTTACTTCTTTTGTCTTTTAACACCTAAGATTCTCTATCTTTAGCTGTTACCAATTTAATTATGAGTGTCTTGGTGTGGTTCAGTTTGGGTTTCCTAGGACTCTGGGCTTCCTGGGACTGGATGTCTGTTTCTTTTCCCGGATTAGGGACACTTTCAGCCTTTATTGCTTCAAATGATTTTTCTGATCTTCTCTGTCTTCACCTTAGGGGGCCTGTACAATGCAAATGTCACTCTGCTGGATGCTCTCCCAGAAGTCCCTCAAGGTGTCATCACTCAGCGTCGAGACGGTTTAACCTGCTGCGTTGGCACTGGGCCTCAGGGTGCAGGGGCTGGGCATGAGCCCTTTCGGAGCAGCTTCCTCATTCCCTACAGTTCTCCGGTTCTCTGGAGCTTAGTCCCCATTCATTTCCAAACCCAGACATTTGGGGGCTCACCTTCCTAGTGCCAAATCCAAGAGTCAGGCTGCCTGATGTAGCACAACCCCTTCCCTCCTCAGAGGAGAACCCACATTTTTATCGCTGCCTGTGGTGGGGCCCGGCGGCTGGGCGGGGAGCCGGGCAAGGCCTGTCTCTCTGGCCCATCTCCCTGCGTCTATTTTATCGTTTGCTGTCGAGTCGATGTTCGTCTAGCTCTCAGGTCCTTTTCAGAGGAAGTGATTTCAGACACTGCTGTACGACTGCTGCACCCATGGGGGCAGTGAGCTCAGGGTCTTCTTATGCTGCCATATTCAACCTCACTGGTCCCTGAACTTGAACAACTTCCCGCTGCTGGTGCAGAAGGTGAAACCGCCGCCGGCACGTGGGGCCTCGGGCCGACCTTTCCAGCTCAGCTCTTGCTGGTCCCTGTGTAGGGTTTATGTTTAAGGAAAGCAGAGCTGCATGTTATCTGCACTCACTCTGTGTCTCTCTCCACCACCTGGGCTACCGCTCCCTGTCCTGGGCATGCACACCCACCTGTGAATAGCCAGCCTGTCATTCAAAGTGCGTCTCTGTTGAGCGCATCTCTTCAACGAGTCTTTCCTGAAATCCATACTCTCCGAAGTTGAGAGAGACCCCTGAATGGCCATAGAATGTGCTTTGTATCTTCTTACGACAGTTCTCAGATTCAAACCTTGGTTTAATTATGCATACACTTGTCTCTTCGGTAGATTGTAAGACTCCAGGAATTTCCCACTATCCTTAGCAGACAATAAATGTTGGTTAAATGTTGAGATGGGTAAACCACTGAATTGTGTTTGCTAACCCATTTCCATGGGAAATTTGTGATGCTCTGCATGAGCCATTTGAACCCATGAGAATAAGGTCCCCCTGGAAGTGGAATAATAGAATTTTCAGTCCAGTTAGATGCTGCAATGCACAGCAAGCCAAGGACTGTCTCTTCAGTGGAAAATGAACCAGAACTTCAGTTCACCATTTCCAGCCCTTCACCTAAGACTCGGTCTAATCTTAGTACCAGAAACCTGAACCTGCCTAACTGGAGAATAAATACGTTTCAATTTCTAAAAGCTTGTAAACTGCGCCAGAGCTGGGAGTATCAGATTAGCCTGCGCAGTGGCCACCTGCAGAGCCACGAGGGGCAGGTGACCAGCTGCTGGAGGAGGCAGAGTGCCACAGTCTTTTTCGCTGCAAGGGTTCAGGAATCTCGAGAAGAGGCTGCGTATAAATGAATAAACTAGACACTAGACAAGAAATATAAATTTGAGAGGCATGGGGGAGCCAGGGGAAGTTCCACTTTCTAGTGAAGTGGGCACCCCGAATGTCCGGACCCAGGGCTTTTTATTTACTGGAAAACACATTGGCCCTTTAAGAATGCAAACAGGTAAAGTTTGATAAATAGGAAAAGATGATCAGGTTAGGGGAAATGTCTACAGCTGTTCAGCAGGTAATAATATGCAGATTTTCAGCCCTGCTGAAGCCCCAAGGTCCATCAGCCTTCTGATGAACTTCTTGCATAATTATGACTTGCTGGAATTTTCTTCCAGCATATCCCCCTTTTTGATTTAATAAATTTAACAAGAATGTATGCCATTTGCAGAACTCAGATCCTTTTAAGATTTTTAAATTCAATGGAAAGGATTGAGTTTTTTCATGTCCTTTTAAATTGCTGCCAGGCATCAAAGGAATCAGTCTTAGTAAGCTCCTTTCTGGGCCAACAGTTCTTTGAGTCCCCTTCCCAATCACTGTCCCTTGTGACATGATAGCAATGATATCCCGGTTCTGGATGGTGGACAAACAGTGAGCAACAGCAATGCAGATCCAACCTTCTTTGGCTTTGTCCAGGGCAACCTGCAGTGACGAGGCTGCTGACTGCTAGCATGGCAAGGCATCTTCACCATCCCCCATCTCTGGACTGTTTCTCCTCATCGTGTTGCTTGGGGCCACCACCAACTGTGGCTGGAGTAGTCTGGAGTTCCTCTCTCATATCCATTGTTGCAGGAATCTACACAGGCTTGGAGGAGTTTTCTGGAAATATATAAGTATATTCTCAACCAAAGGTTAATAAAGGAATCCTTCTATAAACTAGACTCTAGGGATCTTTTCATTCTGCCAAAACATTTTCCTTTGACTTATTCTGACACCAGTGTAATTTCATGGGTGTCTTGCCATCCTATATAATAAATAGGTAATATGCAAATTGACCATCACACCTTTGCACAAGATGGCCACCACAAGATGGCTGGCAGGGGAAGGGAGTTGTGAGTTGTGGGCGATCAGGCCAGCAGGGGGAGGGCCATTAGGAGCAACCAGGCCAGCAGGGGAGGGCAGTTAGGAGTGACCATGCCTGCAGGAGAGGGAGGGCAGTTGGGGGCGACCAGGCCTGCAGGGGAGGGCATTTGGTGCAACCAGGCCTGCAGGGGAGGGCAGTTGGGGGCGACCAGGCTGGCAGGAGAGGGTAGTTGGGGGCAATCGGGCCGTCAGGGGAGCAGTTAGGTGTCGATCAGGCTGGCAGGGGATTGGTTAGGGGGTGATCAGGCTGGAAAGCAGAAGCAGTTAGGGGCAATCAGGCAGGCAGGTGGTTGGGAGCCATCAGTCCTGGATTGTGAGAGGAATGTCCGACTGCCAGGTTAGGCCCGATCCCTGTGGGACATCCCCCGAGGGGTCCCACATTGGAGAAGGTGCAGCCTGGACTGAGGGAGACCACCCCCCCCCCCCCCGCCCCAGTGCACGGATTTCATGCACCGGGTCTCTAGTCAGCATTACAAGTGAAAAATTTTTAAAGTGAAAAAATTTAAGTAATTAAGGCTTGAAGTAGTTTAGTTATAGGAGATTACTGCACTACCCCCCCACCTTTTTTTGTTTTAAATAATATTAAGAGGCTTTTGGAAATCTTGCAATGCAGCCTTGATAGTTTTTTAATTCAATTCTTAGCACAGAAGTATGACTGGTCTGAATTCATTGCATGATAATCAGCTTTTACTATGAGATGAACCATGAGTAAAAAATAGTTAATGCTCCAAGAATAGGTTCCTGCCTAGTACAACTAAGTTCCCCTGAATATTCACTTATTTCAATTTGCCAATTTAAATTAGTCAGAAATAAGGCTTATTTTCTAACTTTTCCTTAGGTGTGGACAGTAAATGACACTAACTGAATTTCTGCTACTACTCTTTGAGTCTCCTATATAATAAAAGGCTAATATGCAAATTGACCAAACAATGGAACAACCAGTTGCTATGATGCACATTGACCACTAGGGAGCAAACGCTCAATGCAGGAGCTGCCCCCTGGTGGTCAGTGTGCTCCCACAGGGGGAATGCCACTCAGCCAGAGCCCTGAGCTGGGCTCCCGCCTCTTCCACCTCAGCAGCAGTGCTAAGGATGTCTGACTGCCAGCTTAGGCCCACTTCCTGTGGGGACCGGGCATAAGTCAGATATCCCGTGAGGGCTCCCGGACTGCAAGAGGGCACAGGTCAGGCAGAGGGACCCATGTGAGTGCACGAATTTTTGTGCACTGGGCCTCTAGTATCTACATAAGCTTTGTTTAGGGAGACAAAATGCAAATTAATTACTTTTCTTTTTGAGGCCTAATACATTGACTTTTAATTATAGTTTTCTGGATATTTGAAGGTAATCTCCTTTCATTTCCTCCCAGAGTAATCTCTAGGCCACATTTAGGCAATTTCTTTAAAAAATCTTTTTCTTTCTTTTACACCAAGCAACAAATGTGGATTCTTTTGAAATGCTGACCAATATTTCCATGCCTACATTTTAAGTGAGTTTCTTTTTATTTATGGAGACTTTATTAATGATCATATTTAATGCTTGAATAATAACCTTCAGTTTACCCTGTAAATATTAGCGGAAGAGATTTAAAAATTTCTCCTATTTATTAAGCTTAAAATTTACTTTTAAACAGCATTCTTTTTGGCTAGTGCTCATTTGCATACACAGAGGGATTATGGGAGGTCTCAGTAACTATTTCATAGGACTTTACTAGAGTTAATTGTTTAACATTTTGGCTTCTCATATAACTTAATTTATATGAGACCTTGATTGTATTGTAAAAAGATAATTTATTAAGCAATTAAAGTAGGCATCTCTATTGAAAAAGTAAAGTAAGCAAACTTATACATTTGACCTATGAAGTATAAATGCCATCCCATCCCCCGGCCTATTTAAAAGGCAGGCCATCTGAGGGCTATTGCTTGCTTTTGTTTTTAAAATTCCATTGCTAAAGAAATATTTAGCAACTTTGCCTTGCCCTCCCTTAGAGGTTGAAACCTTTATAACATTTAAAATATATGTATATAAATAAAATATAGTTATTAATTTTTATTTGATAAAGCTTTCCATGTGATTTCAAGTATATTAGATCAGCCTATTTCAAAATTATTTCTTTTAAGAAGAGAGAATAAATTCTTGAACAACTCCAGGGCCCTTGTAGTGTCCTAAAATTATCTCTCATTTAAATTCTTGAAATTTAACTTGGAAAGATCATCAAATACACACACACACACACACACACACATACTAGACGCCTGATGCACGAAGATTCATGCAGAATGGGCCTGCTTTACCCTGGCTGCCGGCACAGCCTTTGCTCTGGCCTGGAGTTGCCTTTCTGCCTTCGCTCCACCCAGAGCCGCCTTTCCATCTTCCCACACTGCCCAGAGGCCCAGAGCAGCTGGGGCGGTGCGAAAGACCTGCATTGTTGCCATGCCAACGATGCAAGCATCCTGCCCCCAGCCACTGGGTGCCTGTGTATGCAAATCAACCCGCCATCTTTGTTGGGTTAATTTGCATACTCACTCCTGATTGGCTGGTGGGCATCGTGAAGGTACGGTCAATTTGCATCTTTCTCTTTTAATAGTGTAGATATATATCTCCCAAAGATTATATTGTATACTTTTTATAATTATTCTAAAAGATATCAATTAAATTTAAACTAGTTTTTATATCAAAAATTTGATTGAGACCATAGAATTAATCCTCTTTTTTAATTAGACCTAGGTTGAAATTTTGCCATATGTAGTACTAAAATATATTTTGAAATATTAAATTCTCCAGAGAAAATACAAGAATTATTTTCTCAAAAATAAATTTCTATACTTTATGTATTTTGTTATCACAGCTATATGATTTCTCCTAACTTAATTTGAACTTTAAACTCTTAGAAGCCTCAAATTTTAGCTGGCAAATTAAATACTTAGCATTTCTCAGACTAGTAATGACTTTACATTTTTTTGGCTCCAGCCTGGTCCCAGCAGCAGCAGCTGCTACAGGGGTCAGGAACTCCAACAGCTCAGAGATCGAGGGTGAGGGGGGAGCAGGGGGCCAATGGTTTCAGAGGAAGAGTCTGGGGTCAGGGCTGCGCTGGGCTGGAAGCAGGCAGCTTGGTTGGATCGCCATCACCCTGTCCTGGTGAAGGCGTCTGAACTGAGTTAGTATCTGCTTGAAAGACGAGGTTACATCAGCATGATAAAGAGTAACGTCCATATTCCACAAGCTCAGGATTACCTGGGAGCAAATGTACAGGGACCTCATTTCAGAACAACATGAAGCAATCATAGGCTCTGGCCCCACGGTGGACGTGACAGGTGAGGCAAATGATTCTGAAACTTCACCTGATCCGTTAACCCTCTGTGACTCAAGAAAGTGGGCCCTGCTGGCTGGACGGGCTCCCTAACATGATCATGCTAAGAGGACTGCTCCATCACAGGCCGGCAAGCCCAGTGCGGTCTTCATGCCACAGGGCTCTGCACCCCCACACGCAGCTTTGGTGCGGGATTAACGTGGGAGGAATTGCAGATCACTCAGTAGGTTTTCCTCATGCTTTATTCTAAATAAATTTACAAAAGGTTGATCCACTTTTGACAGTTAAACAATTCTCTCCCGTTTGCCTTCAGTGTAGCCTGGACTTGCTCACTTACTTCTGTGTTCATGGAGAACGGCTGTGGCCATGGTCTCAGGGCACATGGATGCAGAGCAAGGAGCTGGGGAGGTTGGTGGTCTGATTGCACATCCAGGACCCGTCTCCTTGCCAACATCCCCCTGGCAAGGTCTCTTCAGTGGATTGTAAGATTCCAGGGATTTCCAGTAGAGTGGACAGGGCCCCTGTCCAGGGACAGCTGGCTTCCAGCAATTCTTCTGCTGGGGAGCAATGGCCACCCTGAGCACAGGAAAAGGAAGGCCACTGGGCCGTTCTCATCTGGAACAGAGAGAGGTTGCCTCTGCCCCTCTGCTCTCTGGGGCAGCAGTGAGTGATCACGCGCTCTGTGGGACCAGCCTGTAGGAAATGAAAATCCAAACAACGGAAAACACGGGACAGGGTGGGGAGGGGAGGCTAAACTGACAACACAGACAATACTGTTCATGGAAATATAACGTGCTATAATCACTAGTTTATAATATTTATTTGAATTATAAATGGACATAGAGTTGGGTCCCAGAATATCATTTTTAGAACTTAGTGCTACTGAAAAATTAACAAGAATTATTTGAAATATGTACAAGGGCACCATTGAATCCGAGTTTATAAGAGCAGACATTTCAAAATAATGCGAAGGGTGAAATCGCGATGCTGGGCACCTGCCTGTGCGGTGTTGTAAGTGTGGAAAGTGACGTGTAGAGCAACTGCCTTTGTGTGTAAACAAGGACGTTGTGACCCAACAAGCCCCGAATCCAAATTTGTCTTCAGAACAATTCACACCAGTGTGTTTCTGCAGTCACACGGGTGCTTTCCATGGTGAGTTCAAACTGGCAGAGCTGTAGGTAAAGGGGTGCGTTTCCACCCTGGAATGTCGTGGACTGGTGCATGCATGCCTTCCCAGACACACCCCCAATTCCGGGTACGATTTCAGGGCTTTTGTGAACCCCCAGGTGGGATCCCAGAAGAGTGAGGCTTGGGTGTGCCATGTAGTGCGCGCAGCAGAAGTCAGCCCCGCAAAGGCTCATGTCACCCGAAACACGTGCCTGACCCTGTCCTGCCCTGTCGGGCACCGGCACCAAAATCTGGGCGGCAAAGTCAGACAGAGTCCGCTCAGCACAAATATTTGTCTAAAGCAAAACCCGGAGCCGTCCTTTGATTTACAACGTTGTGAGACAATAAAGTCGCTTGCCCTGCGGGAGTGAGCGCTGGAGAAGAGGGTGAGGCTTTTCCGCATGGATGAGGCCTTACCCGCACCCGGGCTCCGGGAGGGACTCTCAGCTCCGCAGGAAGGCACTTTAGAACCCCGGGGGACCAGACCTGGGGAGCCCTCTTTGGGAAAATCTACTTCACACCCAGTAGATGGCGATTATTAAAACAAAGCACAACAAAACAAAAATCAAAACAGAAACTAGCAAGTGTTGGCAGTGGTGTGGAGAAATTGGAACCGTGTGCATTGCTGTGGGAATCTAACGGAAACATGCCACTCGCGCCCCCCCCCCTCCCCCCGGGAGATGGCAATTTGGAAAAGGTGGGAATTTCCCAATATTTTCCTTCTCTGCCAGACACCGGCCGGAGAAATGTGTGGTGTGGGGTGTGTGCAAGCAGCTTGAGCAAGTGCAACAGTGCCGGAGAGTCCAACGCAGGAGCCACTCCAGCCGATGTACGTGTAGGTTAGGTGTCTACCAGCTGGTAGTCGTTTTGCGGGCATGAGGGGCAGCACCGGGGGACAGAGGGACAGGTGTGGGGGTGGGTGCTGATCTTGGGGAGGGGAGGGGATGATGGTTTGAGCACTGGGAGGTCAGCAGAAATCTCCTGTCATCACTAGGACGGCGCGCAGGGTGGACACTTCCGTAAGGTGACCCTGTAGGCAGCAGAGGTGGCGGTATTAGCGGCATCCTGGATCTTGGAAGCGGGTGGAGACACTGGGCTCGGTCCCATAGGGGCTTACCGTGGTGTAGGGCTGAATTACAGTCGTGGGGCAGAACTTAGGTTCTGCCGGTATCACAGAGCAGAACTGAGACCACAGCAAGCAAAGCCACTCCAGCCTGGTGGCTCCCGCTTGTTAAAACAGGACTCAGCAGAATCCTTAGTCACATAATTTCCTCCATAACTAAGGGTGAACGCAGCCCCGTCCTCACGCTGTCACAGCCTCGCAGGAGACATCGGTGGAGACACGCTTGTCCCACGACTAGCTCAAGGACGGGCATCACCTCAGGCTGCTTGCAGGTGGTCGCTGGGACGGCAGGTGGCCGGGCTGGGGCTCTCACTGAGACTCCCTCAGCCAGGATCAAGTTCACCGAGTGAGACAGTGAGACAGCAAAGATAACCCCAGCCCGAGCCACAGCGCCCAAGAGCAAGGCTGAGACAGAGAGAAGGGTCTGGAAGCTGTGTGCAGCTCGGGGGCCGTGTCCTGCACTCAGGACTGGTTATGAAGCATGCACCCAGCACTGACACGTGCCCTTGAGGCTCCGAATGTTGGCATTTTTCCAAGGTCAAAGAAAACATCACAGTTGGATGAGCCAGAGCCAGGATTCAGGCCCCAACATTCCCGTTCCACAATTCCATGCTCTTCCCTATCTTGCCTTCACCCACGAATGACAGAATGAAGAAATTCCTGAATTAGATAGAGTGGGACCTGATGACCTGCAAGCTTTGGGGTTGTATCCATGATAACATCACGGAAGTGCCTTGACTTTGCAGATACTCTATTGCTTGATGGCTCCTGGGTGGTCCACCCGTGACACCTGTCTGGAGACCCTTTAAGACAGGCAGTGAGTATCAACTTCAAACGGGTAAAGGGATGTTTTGATAGCCTGTTCCCTTTTTTTTTAAGTTTAACATATGTCTCCTTTTTCCCCAATTGACCCCCCCCAGCCACTCCCACCCGTGAGGGCCAGCCCCCACTGCCCTGGTGTCTGTGTCCATTAGTTATGCTAATATGCATGCACACAGTCCTTTGGTTGATCTCTAACCCCCCTCCCCTGACATTTGTCTCTGGATCTATTTTTGTTCATCAGTTTATGTTGATCATTATATCCCACATATGAGTGAGATTTGATAGCCTGTTCTTACGTCAATGCCAGGACCAGGCTGGTGATAGTCACCGGATGGGACGTGTGGCTGGGCAGATGGCATCTGACCTGGGCGGTATTTGAAAGCCATAGAAACGCTCTACTCAGGGGTGAAGGCACGCATTGAGCCAGAATTGAGGCAAGCACTCCAAAAAGGGGAAGGGTCCACGGCCAGAACACGGGCCTCAGTGGGAGGGTGGAAAAAAGTTCCAGATTTCCTTAGCTCCGCGGCAGCCTGAACCCTCCTGTGACAGACTGGATTACTGGTCGACTTATTACCGAAATCAAAAAAGAGAACTCTGAGTCATTCCAATGCTTTTGTATCCTAATTTTTCTTTAGTCAATAGTTTTTAATTTTTAAAGAGAAACTGTGTGTCCACTAAAATCCATCTTTTTGTAACTATCTAAATTTGAGAACACAAAGTCATTTCCCTATTTCCTCATTCTCTATACAGTGTTAGTAACTGGACAACAGCCAAGCAGAAATGACAGGAGAGACGCAGAACGCAGACAATTTATAAATTCTGTGTTTAGATTTTCTTTAGAATCGGTGATGAATATCTTAGGGGCAATTTATGGTACATTTTTGTTTTAATATTTTTAATATGATTATTATGGAAAAATATTGAACACTTGGGAGTGCTTCTCTGAATTAGTCCTGAAGTCACAGGGGCATTAAAGCTGAGCATCATCTCTCTTTAAGACAATTCTCAAAAAAAAGCTATTCTCCCTAAGTCTCAGGGGACAGGGTGAGGGTAAAGTTGATCCCCATAAATCTGTGTTGCGAAAGCTGCAGAGCCAGCAGGCCCACCACCCGTCAGCCCCGCCCTGGTCCCAGGGCCACCCCGAGGGACTCGGACGTGGCTCCTTCCCACCCTGGATTTTAATTGGCTGTTTGGAACTGTCACTGACGGCCCAGAACTCGGAAGCCAGAACCTAAAAGCCCGTATCGGCACCGATGACATCTCAGAAGACAACCAGCTCCACCTGCGGCTAAGCCTGGCTCCAGGCCTCCTAATGCCCACCACCCCCCTCGCTGGCCCTCCCCAGCCGCCTAGGCTCATGGGATGCGATCACACACTTACATAGCGCTGGGTTTGCTTCTGACAGAGCAGACAGGTGGACAAAAGGCCAGCCAAACCTATTAGAAGATCAATGATGAACCCAAAGCAATCGAAGGTAAATATTGTCCTAACATGTCCCTCTTTTCTGGGTGTGGTTTTGTTGTTAATTTATTTACGGTGTGAACTGACACCATGTTGGCAGGTGTTATTAGGCCCCGCTGTGTGAAGGCAACTCGCCTGCAGGAGGGTCGGGCTCCACCATGAATTAGTCACGAAGGTGGGCTGTTGACGAAGTTCCCAACGTTTCTCAGATTTTATTTCCTCATCTGTAAAAGTGGTTGTAAGTACCAACTGCACAGGGTACTTGTGAGGCTTAAATAAGATCGTGGTTTTTTTAAAAATATATTTTTATTGATTTCAGAGAGGAAGGGAGAGGGAGAGAGAAACAGAAACATCAATGATGAGAGAGACTCATTGATCAGCTGCCTCCTGCAGGCCCCCAACAATGGATCGAGCCCACAACCTGGGCATGTGCCCTTGACCGGAATCGAACTGGGGACCCTTCAGTCCAAAGGCCAATGCTCTATCCACTTAGCCACACTGGCTAGGGCTAAGATCGTGTTTTAAAGTAAGAACAGAGTGCCTGGCATCCAACAAAAGGCCAAGAGGGGAGGGAGGTGTTTGTGTGCAAGACAGAAGGATAGGAAGGGGCAGGTGACTTTGAAGTCTAAGAGCGTCAGGCCTGGTCACCTCATTCTGTTTGAGGTCACAGTCTCGCGAGGTAGGTGGTGGGCGAGGCCGGGAAAGTGAGGTGCTGTGAGCAGCGAGAGGACCAGGCCAGAGACCAGACGAGGCAGCGCACAGCTCGACTGCGCCACGCAAGCAGGAGGTCCAGGCTCCAGAGAAGAAAGCTTTAAAATTTTGAGAGCTGAAAGCTCCAAGGTCCACCAGTTAGCAGACCGTTTGGTCAAAAGTCAGCATGCTCTTGCCATGCGACCCAGCATCCCTTGCGATAAAAACTCACATCCACACAACAGCCTGCACCTGGGTGTTAATGCAGCTGCATTCATCACTGCCAAGCTGGGAAGCAACCAAGACGTCTTCTTCCCTTGGTGAATGGACACATGGACTGTGGCCCATCCCACAATGGCGTATCATTCAGCGCTGAAAAGAAATGCGTGATCAAGCCCTAAGGAGACGTGGAGGACCGCAGAGGCATGTCAGTAAGTGAAGAAGCCAATCTGAAAGGGCTACACTCCGTGTGATTCCAACTCTACCACCTTCTGGGAAAGGCAGAGCGAGACCGCGGAAGGCTCCGTGCTGTCAGGGGTCGGGAGGAAGCAGGGAGGACAGCGGCGTGGAGGGCCTTGGGGGCAGTGACATGGCTCTGGCTGGCGCTGTAATGGGGGATGTATGTCGTGCATGTTTCAAAGCCCAAAGACCACGCAACACTAACCGTGAACCCTAGTGTAAAGCCTGGCGCTTGGATGCTGATGATGTGTCGGTGCGGGTTCATGGTTACACACCTGTCCCCTCTGGGAGGGAGGCTGAGAGTGGGAAAGGCCGAGCACGTGCGGGCAGAGGGCTCATGGGACCTCTGTACCTTCTGCTCAGTTCTGCCATGAACCTAAAACTGCTGTAAAATAGAAAGTCTATTTTTTAAACAAATCAAACAACATGTCGTGGTGTTCTTCTCTTGGAAACCCCGTCTGAGCTAATGCTGAGAGGTTAAGGCCCCAGAAGACGTGTGGGCCTCGTTCCCAGACCTGGGCTGAGGCGGACTCCTTCCCGGAGGGCCCGGCAGCCCAGCTCCGAGGCCTGCAGGGCCAGCTCGAGCCCGTGGGGAAGAGCCGTGTCAATCGGATGGGTTCTCTTGGCCATCCGAGTTCAGAAACGTGGAGCGGAACAGTTTTCCAAGGAGCAGAAGCTGGTGGGCCAGACCGGGAGGCCGAGAGGCCGCGAGGGAGGCGGGCGCACTCTGGAGCGTGGCGCGTGGGGTGGGCGGGGATTGCGGGACAGGTCACACGCTGTGACCTCCCGTTCCCGTCTCTGTAGCGCGGCTGTGCTGGGTTCCTCCTCGGAGTTCTTCAGTTCTTGTTGGCCTTATCTTGGCGTCTTGACAATTACCCGCATCACTTGAGCTATCTGGATGGATCCTTACTCCACGCGCCCAACGCGCAAGCCTGACCCAGGCGCCAAGAAGGGGAGGACACAGCGCAACATAAGACCCGTTCAGTCCAGTTCACGAACTTGTCAAGTCATTGATTCTAGTCAGAAAACACACCCTCTGCGCAGGAACTCTATATAGTAACCAAACACATCTACCAAGACAGAATCACGTACCATAAAACCCTTTCCTGCCTTCTGGTATTCGTTCCCATAGGACAATGCCTTCTGGTTTCTGCATGGAGTAAGGACTTGATAAATCTGATCATGTGGGGGCTGCCTCGCCCACACACCTTTGCGAGGGCCTCAGCCCCTCTCGTCCATAGGCTTACTCAGCACCTGCTTTCTGCCTCCAGGCCGGCCTCGTGCTGACACAGGACCTAAACGTAACTAAACTGCTGCCCCGCTTGTACTGTCGCATTGGCATGTCTTTACTCGGTGAGTAAGTGACAAACTCCGTAGAAAACGGGTGTGTCCTGTAGCCAGAATGTTTCGCCTTGCCTTGCGGCTGGCTGCTCCAAGGCGGGCTTTCCTCCGGGCTCACAGTCCAGTGGGGAGACGGAAGCAAACTGGCCTGGGCAGCATGTGACAACCTGGGGTGCCGAGCAGCGGGCGGAGAGTGGTCTGCGGAGAGAGCGGCGAGGCCTCGGCAGCGCAGTGTGTCCCAGGCGGCAGGGGCCGGAGGGCACGACAGGCCCGGGAGCTGAGCGCTGAGCGATGTGGTGACTTAGAGTCTGTCCTGAATGGAGACTTCCTCTAAGCTCAGGAAGCAGCATCTTGAACGCTGAAGGCACGAGAGAACCCTGGCTGCAGGGACTGGGGGCGCTTGGTTGTGTCAGTCATCTTTGGCCACATACCGCCACACTGTGTGACGGGTCACCCCAAGTCCAGTGATTTAAACGACCAGCGTTTACTGGGCTGTAGGTAGCTGGGAGGGGGCACGGTCTGCTGCCTTCTGCCCATCTAAGCAGGGGTCACTCATGGGCCTGGGGACAGCTGGGGTCCCCTGGTGTGGGGCTGGCCCGCCCCGATGGCCCCCCCAGGATTACTGGCTCCTGCTCCACGCGAAAGCTCGCGCTCCCCCAGCCTGGCCGGGCTGGTTTCTGCGGCAGAGGCGGGGTTCGAAGGCAGAGCAGAGGCATGTCAGTCTCCTGAGGGCCACACGTGAGACCAGCACGCATCATGTCTGAGCAAAGCGGGTCTCCAGGCCGGCCCAGACGGAGGGAGCAGGAAAGGCAGGGCAGGGAACGGGCCGCCTGTGTCACCGTGCAGGGGCGGGAGGGGCATGGCGCAGAGTGGTGGGCCGTGAACAGGGAGGCTTAGGGCTCCCAGGCCGGGCAAGTGGAGGGAAGAGATGTGACTGGTGGGAAAGGAAGGCGGGGAGGGCTGCAGGAGAACTGTGACAGGACCGGCTTCTCACTTAGGGCGATGCCACGGGCAGCTGCACGGCGGGCGGGCAGGGACCAGGCATTTTCCTTGTAAACAAATACCTGAGATGGAACTGTGCATCGTTTCCGTTTATTTATATCCCACCTCATTCCGAACGGCATGATGCCGCAGCTCTTCCATCACCGCGACCAAAACGGCCTTGGCGCAGCCCCAGGGACTTCCGCCCAGAGGCCCGCTTGGAGGCTGTCACTGTCCGTCTCGCTGGGCCGCCAGCGCTGCCGGCCCGGCCAGGGAGCATTCCTGGAGGGGAGCTCAGTGGAGGGGAACTTGGCTGCTGGAGACGCGCGTCAGCGCTTTACTTGGCGCTGGGGTTCCATGGCGGCTGAGAAGCCAGGAGGTTATGGCGGAGGGTGACTTCAGAGAGACCCGGACCGACGGGCACCCTGGGAGACAGGCCTCCCTCTGCTCGGCAGGCGCCGGTCCCGCGGGATGGAGCGCAAGTACCAGGAAGGCCTGCCGGCCTGGAGCAGGCCGCTGCGGGAGAAGTGGACGCTCCCCGCTTGTTGGGGGAGCAGAGCTGGGAGGCTGCTGGGCGCCCACCCCGGCTCTTGCTCCCGAAGCGGGAAGGGAGGGCGAGAGCTCAGGCCGGAGGTTCTCCCCGAGAGGAGACGCAGGCCGGTGTGTTTGTAGGGACCCAGAGGGCGCTGGTTTCTGAAGCGCCGTGTCAGTGCGCGGCGGAGCCCCGGCTTTCAGAACGAAGAGCTGACTCCCACCATTCGCACTGGCCGAGGGGTCCGATGCCATTTAATTAGCTGGTCGTTAATAACAGGACCGGAGCCCCAGGAAGGCAGACACTGTAGGCAGGTCGTTTGGGCAGCTTCACTGAAGCTGCAACTCGGCACTCCCCAGGGAGCCAGCGGGAAGGGGCCCATCGAAGGAGAGCGAGACGCGTGCACAGTGAAGTTGGGGTGACACGGGACGGGGCCTATCAGTCACACCTGAGAACAGATCATTGGCCAGATGGGTGTGGCCACTGCAAGCCCCTGGACATCTGGGAATACGTAGCCCCCTCAACAAAGGAGTCCTCTCATTCTCTGGCGTGGAAGGCTTGGCTCTTGGCTCGAGGGCCCTCTCGTTCCTGCTTCCTTGTATTTGCTCGTGTTTCCTCCAGAGCCACGCGGCCCTGCGGACCCCACATGCAGTGGACTGATGGACTGCAGGGGAGCACACGCTAAGGCAGCCTGGAGCTGGACTGGTCTACCCCCTAGCATGGAACCGGCACTCGACACCGGCTCTGACTGTAGCCCCTTTAAAGCCACAGCTACACTCCTTCCATGGTGGACGGGACAAGGGACCTTGGGAACTCGGAATTCAATTCCACGCCAATGAAACTCACTTGCTCTCCCAACGGAGTCTCAGAAAATTCTTTCTCTTGGGTTATCTCAAGAATCCACTCTCAACACCAACAGGTGGGGACAAGGACCCCATTTCCACCAGTAACACGTTTACTCCCTGAAGACGTACGTGCAGCTCGTGCTCAGTACTGGGCCACAGAGCTGGTCCTTGCTCTTGAGTCGCTCACAGAGACACCGAACCGGACAAAGGGCCACAGGTGCTAGATGCTCGAACCTAGCGAGGAACCCAGTGCTGGGGACCACGGGAAAGAGGGCTGAGCCTCGGTTCCTCCGTGTGGCTGCCCTTTGTCTCAGCTTACATCCTTGGCACAAAAGGCGAAACAGAACCGAGTTCTTGCTGGCTGCACAGGGACCTCTGTTAGCAGGTGATGCTACTAGCTCGTCCCAACATGCAAACGCCGCGGTCCAGGATGGCCAGAGCCCAGGGGCACTGCCTGGCGCCCGTAGATTGTAGACGTTGTCGTCTTCTCAGGACGAAGACGGTGCCTGTCACTAGGGTCTGCCTTCCATTGCCCGTGCGACCTGGTTCATGTGTTATCCCGGCGGAGTTGTCAACACCCCTGCAAAGAGCTGGTTTGGATGATAGATTACAGGGTTCCTGCGCTGACGCCAGTAACAGCTCCCCGGTGAAACTGGGCATCCGAGCTGTTCTTTTCCATCAGGATGTTTTGTGTGGGTCCCGGGCCAGCCTCGGCCCTTTCACAATCCCCGTATTGACCAGGGAGGCGAACTTTCACAACGCTTGGCCAAGACGAAGTGTTGTTGATGGTTGTGCAACCAAGTTTCCCTCAGGGCAGAGCTGACTGCGGCTGGAGATCAGGCCCTTGGGGACCCATTGCTGGGCACTGACCGGAGGGCTGGGCCTCAGGAGTGGCTGGTGTCACAGCCTCGCCAAAGGGAGGAGAGACACTCCCTCCTCCTACCCCCTCTCTCTTACCCCCTCGCTCCCCCTTCACTTCCCCTCTCGTACACTGTTATTCCACTCTTGCATATTTGTTAAAAACTTGTCGTGCTTCCTGAAAGACGCTGAAAATGAAAGTTTTTATGTGGTTTTTAAAATACATTTTTATTGGTTTCAGACAGGAAGGGAGAGGGAGAGAGAGAGAGAGAGAGAGAGAGAGAGAGAGAGAGAGAAACATCAATGATGAGAATCACCATTCAGCTGCCTCCTGCATGCACCCTACTGGGGATCAAGCCCACAACCCAGGCATGTGCCCTGACCGGGAATTGAACCCTGACCTGGTTCATAGGTCGATGCTCAACAATGAGCCACACCGGCCAGGCATGAAAATAAAAGTTTTAAAGAGAATTGTATAAGGTACTAGGACAAAACCTTTTCTGTTTTGTGTATGACAGGGAGGAGCAGGAATTTGGGACTCTGTTCTCTTTTCCTGTCACAACCCAAACACCGATCTTTTATATAAATTGATATTTTTAAAATTAACCCTCCTTGCGTAATTTGCAAATTGGATGTGACTCAAGCGTTCTTTGCTTGGCTGGTGGGCTTTCACGGTTTGGGTTTCTACAATCACCACTGCTTGGGATGGGACTAGTCTGAGTTCTGTTATTACTTGAACGGCGGGAGAGACAGATCCAGCCCTCGGACAGTTGGGCACCTGAGCTCTGTCCGTCTGGAGCTGTGCGACGTGGGAGCATCATTTGTCACATGGGATCGTGGGGTCTGGCCTTCGTGTTGGCGTGAGGCCCATGATAGGTCTTTGTATCTAGTGGATGCTCAGCAAATGCTCATTCCCGTCTCTCTCCGTCGTGCTAAAGAAAATGTCGCCCCAGCCTTCCAGTTCCAGGGATTCGATCTCGCCGCCATGGAGCTCCCTGTGACAAGCGATTCTTTGCCTGTGCGCATCCTCAGACAAGACCAATGGAGGAATGGCACAGTGCCTCTCCAGGCTGCAGACCTGGGAGCCTCCTTTGCTAATTCGAGGTGCCTGTGGTAAGGCAGCTTTCTAGGTTTACATAGAAAGTATTGAATTTAACATTGGTCAATTAACTTGGGTAGTTTTCAAAATTGGCTGGAATAGAGGAAACCTCCCCAACTTGATAGAGAGCATCTGCAAAAACCCACAGCTAACATGAAACTTAAAGGGAAAGACAGTTTGAGTTTCCTCCTCAAACCGGGAACAGGGCAAGGATGTCTGCTCTCACCACCGCAACCTTCAGTCCTGGGGATGCAGCCAGCACAAGGGACCGGAGAGCCTCATACTGAGTGACATAAGCCAGTCAAAGAAAGACAAGTGTCACATGACCTCACTCATATGTGGAATCTAATGGACAAAATGAACTACCAAGCAAAACAGAGAGAGACTCATAGATAGAGACCAGGCAGACAACTGGGGTAGGGGGGTGGGAGGGGAAAATGGGGTGGAGAGATTGAGCAAAGAAAAAAAAAAAGGAAGAAAAAGAGAGAGAGAACTAACTCATGGACATGAACAACAGTGTGGTGATTGCAGGGGGAGGGCAGAGGAGGATGGGGAGAGGTGAAGAGGGCATAGAGGGGATAAACTTTTAAAAAGGGAAATAAAGGCTATCCAAATTGCAAAGTAAGAATGAAACTATCTTTACTTGCAGATGGCATGATTTTATATACAGAAAATACCAGGAAGATAGAAAAAAAATTATTAGAGCTAATAAACAAGTTCAACAAGGTTTCAGGATACAAGATAATTATGAAAAAAATTAGTAATATGTCTATACACTAGCAATGAACCATCTGAAAAAACCTTTTAAAAATTCCATTTGTAATAACATAAATAAGAATAAAATAGTTGCAAAGAAAATTATCAAAAAGTGTTCAAGGCTTGTACTCTGAAAACTGTAAGACATCATGTAAAGAAATTAAATATATAATTAAATGGAAAGACATCGCATGTTTATTTACTGAAAGACCTGCTATTGTTACGATAGCAGTGCTTCCCGACATGATCTACATAGTAAATGCAATTCCTGTCGAAATCCCAGCTGCATTTTTCTTTTTGCAGAAATAGGCAAGCTGACCCTAATATTCATATAGACACGTAAGGGAGCCCCGTAGCCTAAACAAACTGGAGGAAGAACAAAGTTGGCAGACTCACGCTTACCAATTACAAAACATACTACAGAGCTCTACATTCCACCAGTGGGCAGAGAGCACCGGGAGAGAGCGGGAAGTGCAGAAATAACCCTCGCCTTTGCAGGCGGTGATTCTCCACACGAATTCCAAGGATCCTCATTGCAGAAAGAAGAGCCTTGTCAATCACGGTGCTGGGACAACTGGATGCAGAAAACGAAGGTTGACTCCTATCTCACACTGCAGACAAAAATTATCTCCAAATGGATCCAAGACCTACATTTAAGAACAAAAACTATAAATCTCTTAGAAGAAAACATAGACACAAGCCTTTGTGACTTTGAATTAGGCAAAGTTTCTGACACCAAAATAAAAAATAAAAAACATAAAGAAATAAAAAGGACTTAATCAAACAAATTTTTTTTGTGCTGCAAAAGACACTATCAAGAAAGTTAAAAGACAACCCACAGAATGGGAGAAAATATTTGCAAATCATACATCTGATAAGGGACTAGTATTTAGAATATAAAAGACCATTTGCAACTCAAGAATAAAAAGACAAAAATGCAATTGAAAAATGGGCAAATACTTTGTACAGACATTTCTTTAAAGAAGATCCACAAATGTCCAATCAGCACATGAAAAGATGCTTATAGCATTAGTCATTATGGAAATACAAATAAAAACCGTAGTGAGATGCCCTGGCCAGTAGCTCAGTTGGTTAGAGTGTGGTCCCGTACACCAAAATGTTGTGGATTCAATTCCTGGTCAGGGCACATACCTAGGTTGTGGGTTCAATGCCCAGTCAAGGCACGTACAAGAGGCAATGATCTCTCTCTCTCTCTCCCCCTTCCTCTCTCCCTCTCTTCCTTTCTCTCTCTAAAAAATCAAAAAGAAAAAATATGTCTTCAGGTGAGAGTTAAAATAAAAACACACCATAGTGAGATAATATTACACACCCACTAGGGTGGCTGTTATCAAAAAGTCGAACAACAATAAGTGAGCCTCTTCCACTGCTGGTGGGAATATAAAATGGTGCAGCTCCTTTTGAAAATAGTTCCTCAAAAGGTTAAACATAGAAAACCCACGTGACTGACTAATTCCACTATGGGCACATCCAAGAGAAATGAAAACACATGTCTACATTGATGGGTACAGGACTGACTGCTTTTCCGGGTGATGAAAATGTTCTGAAATAGATTCTGGGGATGTGTACACAACTCTGTGACTATATTAAAGCCACTAGATTAAACACTTGAAAAGAGTGACTTTTATGATATGTGAATCATATTTCAATAGAAAGTGGATTTAGTGATTGTTAGTAGCTAGTAAAGTAAATAGTACTTTAATAATCTCACTACCATTTTTCCTTAAATGAACTAGAAAGGGATAAGAGATATGATATAGATATAGACAATAGCTCTTGATTTAATAAGTAATTTGGCCCAATCATTGTTCATTTATTTATTTATTCTTTTGTTGTTGTTGCTGCTGCAAATCTACCAGGACTTATACTGGATATTTAGATCAACACAACACACTTCTTTGTGGAAGTAGCCTATGATCAAAAGCTGTCTTGTCAATTAAGAAAGAGGAGCTCAGCGAGGTTGAATATTGGGCCCAACATCACACAAGCAGTAAGAGGAAAGCAAGGATTTGAACCCAGTTATTTTTGTCGAGAACCCGTAATGCTCCATCACACCCCACTTCCAACAGCAGCATGTTTGCGGTGAGAGTGGGAGCGAGGTGACGGTGCAATTAGGGAGACACACAGAGAGTTGAATCTCTACAGGCAGAGATGTTAATTCCTGGACTCCTCTCAGCCCTGAGGGTGACCCCAGCGCGGCCCAGGCTTCTGCCCAGGCCGGATCCTATTTGACAGTCTCATCAACACCTTCAATGAAGACACAAAGGGCAGCTGGCCACATCTGCTGCTGACACAAAGCTGGACGTGAGTGTTCATGTGCTCAAAGCAAGCATCGGGATTCAAAAAGATGTCATCAGCCTGAGCTCTGGGCTGACAGGCAAGCAGACACAGGGAGCCGGCTTAACAGGCATTTACATGAAAAAGACCTGGGCGTTTTAATTGAGGGCAGGCTCAGGATGATCCCAAGGTGTGAGCCAGAAAGACGTGGCTCCTTATCCCTCATGAAAGAAACTCGGAGTCCGGGAAAAGGCAGGTCACAGCCTTCTGGTCCCTCTGTGCACATGCTGACGGGCCTCGTTCAGCTGTTGTCCAGGGGAGTGTCAGGAGGGAACCAGTCAGGCCGGACCTCGGTGGTTAGCTCAATATGAAGACTCGGCAGTGCAGCAGGCATTGGGGGGAGGGGAGGAACATGGCTATCTGCAAAGATTTGTAGGGATAGCTGATGGTTTAATCCAATTCTGTTTAACAGACAGAACCGGGACCCACCTGAGACAGGAAGACAGGTTTATGCTCACACAATTATTTCCCAAACATTGGAGCTGTGGGAAGTGCAATCCTCTTCTTTGCGATGTGGGGGCAGTGCTCCACAGGATCATTCGAGAATGAAAGTCGGGGTGAGCATTTGTGAATAACTTCCTTGAAGGCTGGATTCAAGGACCCATAAGATCTGTTTGAACTTAACAATAGCCATTGTATCAGCTACTATGTATTGAGAGAGCTATCATGGTAAATATTGTACATGGAATAGCATATTTAACTCTCACAAGAACTTGATGAAGTGTCTTATTATCCCAAGAACACAAACTTTGATTGATAGATTTTAGACGTTTAGGGAAAGGAAGATAGTAGGGGAGAGAAACATCGACCTGTGTTCCACGTAATTTATGCATTCCCTGGTCGATTCTTGTATGTGCCCTGACCTGAGACCCACAACCTTGGCACATTGGAATGACGCTCTGACCAACTGAGCTACCCGCCCAGGGCTCAGAGCCTCGGGTCTTAAACGCGCTCCCTAAAAGCCATGTTATTTAATGTGTGATCATAGCCTGATGTGGCTGTGAGGCAATTGGATCAGATTCCTTCGGTGCAGGGTGAACACTTACCGGAGGCTGTTGTGCTGTTAGGTATCTGAAGAAGTCAAGGTCAGCAGGAACTCTCATCTTTGTGGACAATAAATGCCTGTGCGGTGGAATCTCAGCATTGACACGTTCAGTGTTTAAATAAGCAAAGGGCTAAGCTCACATCTCCACTCTTGGATTATTTTGAATGAGGCATTGCCAGAGGACATAAAAGCAGATCGCTTGGTTTCAAGTTTTCATTCCTAAAGTAGGACTTCAGTAGCCAGGCCAGGGGAGCAGGCGCCTTCCAGAGAATGGAAGGACCGAGGGGTGGAAATTACCGTATTGACCCATGTGCTGGGCAGATGACTTTCCGGCAACTTGATGATTTTATTTTCCTATAAATAGCGAACCAGCAACTGACAGGTGCTCTCTGATATGTTGTTTGGGGGGGAAATATGTTGAGCTTCAATGTGTAGGCCCACCATGAAGCTAAGTCTTTGGGCAAAGAGGACAGGCAGTGCAATGCTTTGCTTTACTAAATTCTTGTCTACTTCAGAGTAACTTTGGGACATCAAATCAGAAATAAATTCTTCATTCACTTACTTATTGTAGGAGACAAACAGATAAGTGAAGTAACTGTCCATTTTGATAAGTAGGAGGAAGGATATGCAAATGATGCTCTCATAAAACCTAAGAAGGAGGGTCTGCTTTGATGGATTGGCCAACCAAGGCCGCTGTAAGCTGGAGGCTGTTAGCTGAAGCCTGAAGGACGGGAAGAAAACTGCCCTGTGCACAGGCCAGGAAGGGCTCTCGAGGGAGAGGCTGCAGCAGGCAGACAGAGGGACAGGAGAGAGGGCCAGAGCCCAGATGGGGGATACCTGTGGGCGGACTGGGGTGCCAGCAGAGGGGACGGAGACAAGGGGGGGGCATATTTGGGAGTTGAAATCAAACACTAGCATGGACTCTGTGCATACATGCAATCGCCCAAGTACACCACACACGCGTACAAAAGAATCTAGACTCCCTATCCCAGTTCTCTATGATCTTCTGAATACTTTAAATGTCTCGGTTTATGTCAAATATTAGCATTATGGCTCTACAGCAGCGGTTCTCAACCTGTGGGTTGTGACCCACAGGTTGAGAACCACTAGCAGGGTCGCCTGAGACCATCGGAAGACACAGATATTTACATTATGATTCATAACAGTAGCACAATTACAGTTATGAAGTAGCAACAAAAGTAATTTTATGGTTGGGGGTCACCACAACATGAGGAACTGTATTAAAGGGTCGCGGCGTTAGGAAGGTTGAGAACCACTGGACTAAATGCTTATAAATTCCCGACAGCAATCTGAGCACCTCACATGCGTCAGCTTCATCCTTAAACACATCCTTCTACTACGAGAGCGGGCCCTACGTCAGTGGCTGAGCTGGGCTGGTGCCCAGGGCCTGGAGGCCTGAGTCCTAGCCCTTAGTTACGATGTTTTGGGGCCTCTCCCATTCTAGTCAGAAGTGGAGACCACCAGGGGCGATACCCTAAATCTGATCACTATTCCAATCTCCGGATGTGAAGAGAGACAGGGCGTTTCCTGCATTTGCATCCCTGTGCTCAGTGGCAACCACGTTGAAACGCAGAAGTGAGCTGCGTCCTCACTTCCTCCTCCGGGAGCAGCCATGCCCGCTCCGCGCACGGAGCCGCTAATTCTATGCGAGACCCACGGCTTCATCCAATGAAGGACGTGACTTAGAGTCATAAGCATGCAAATTACCCTTGCCCGCCGCTTCCTCCCTTCGCTGCCCCCACCTGATCACCATGTGGTCTGAGTGATTCCAGAGGGGAGTGGGCCGTGTTTCTCATCAGCATTACACCCACCCCACCTTGCCAGTGTCCCAAAGTAAAGGCTAACTTGTTAAAAACATTTTTAAAAATTTATTGGTTTGAGAGCGAGAGAGAGAATCATCAATTTGTTGTTCCACTTATTTATGCATTCACCAGTCAGTTCTATATGTGCTCTGACCGGGGACTGAAGACGGAGCCCACAGCCTTGGTGCATCGGGACGACACTCTAACGGCTGAGCTACCTGGCCAGAGCTAAGGCCACCTCTTCACCGGGACCTACAGTGGCCCTGCCCGGCCTGGCCTCCACCATCCTTTCCCACCGCCCGCCCCCCCCCCCGGATCCATGCTCTCCAGCCACGGTGTTCTTGAGGTTCCCTGCACCTCACACTCTCTTCCCTGAACTCTTCCAATGGCAGGTGCCTCCCACACGTAGTTCTTCCACTCACCTCCTCAGGAAGCTCTCCCGTAAGGACCACGTATAAGGCCCCACTTTGCCAGCCCCGCTCCCCGAATCTCCCCTATCGGCCTCGGTGCGGATCCTGTCCACGGGCCTTTAGGCAGTACCACTCCCCTGGAATGCGGGCGCTGAGGCCCACTCACTCTCTGGCTCCCAAACGCCTCTCAGGGCCCAGAATGGAGCTGGGCACGCGGGAGGCGTTAAGTAACAACGTCAAGTGTGTGACTGGGTGAGATTCTTTCACTTACAGGGCATTTGGCAGATGCTATTGGGTTTGGCTAAAATAGAATTCCATTTGGCGTTCATGGAATTGGTGCATTCCATGCAAAGGAGCTCGCCATGGGCCGGTGACCAGACCCGGCGCCCCGCACCGCAGGCGGGCAGCGGCTGAAGGTCTCTGGCTAGGCCAGTGGGCTTCGCACGGCAATGGCTTGAAAAGCATGAAATGGAATTAGCGGCCACAGAAGTTTCTGTCTGTTGGCTGAAAGAAACCATCTCTGAGAGAGAAAATGGGTGCTAAAATTTGTGACATGTCATTTATTGACATCTGTAGTAAAATCTAAATTGAAATACAGATGCTCAAAGTATATTAAATGTATGAAATAAATTATTACTTATATTTCCATACAATTCAATACTTATATTTCTGAAATGTTTTTATTACTGTATCCTTATTAAAAGAATAATTAAATTGTTTACAGGACAAGTTAATGATGAACAGCTCTTTCTAGTTTATCAGGGCCAAAGAGAGATTCTCTTTTGTTTCCTTAAGTGATGGGCAGTGTGAAGAAATGGCTGTTCCTGAGCCACAGCCGATGGGTTATGTTGTTAATTGGTTCAGGCCTGGGCCACAGGCCCAGGGACACGTGCACTGCCAGCGCCTGCCCTTGGCTCTCCTGGCGTCCAGGGGCGGGGCTGCTGGTTGCCACCTGAGCACTGAGCCCCGAACTATGTTCCTGGCTTGCCCTGTCAATCAAATACCAATCTGCCGAGGTTGTGCCCTCGGCCAATGGTGAAAGGATCTGAGGGCTCCTGCCTCAGGGTCAGTTCTGACCTGGGTGAGCAAAGAATCCCGCAGAAAGAAGCCCGTCCACGCCAGGCCGCGCCTGGGCCTGTCTGTGTGGGCGGGCGCCTGGCCCGGCCCTGGGCTGCCCTGCGCCCTCCTGCCGGGCACCCGGCGAGGCGCAGCGTCCCCTCTGAGAGGGGATTTCTCTGCGCGAACTGTCTGTCTTCTCTAAGCCTCCTTGGCACCTTCTGAAAAGAAGAATGTCTTTAAAGTCAATCATACATGATTACGACCGTAGGTGAAACTGAAAACCAGAAACTGGTCCCCGTGGACAGCCTGAGGGACTCACGCTGTGACCGGACAGCGGATAAGCTGGCAGGCGGTTTAACGGGGATTAACCGGGGGAGGCGGCCGGACAGATCTGGTCGGGGCAGGAGCTGGACGCTGACCCTATGTTCTCACCGGCCCCGCGGCCCCCCAGCTCCCGGCTGCCCTTCCGTGTCAGCCTAGATTGGAACTTTGTTGGCCCTGAAACGTGGGTGTGCTTTCCAGTCTGTCCCTGTTGTTGACATTCGCCAATGGTAGCTCACAATGACCAGGTCCTGGTTAAAGGGGGAGACGTGAGCTTTCGTTGCCCTGAGAAGGAAGCCCTGACTTCCCAGGCTGTGTTCACTCTACGCCACCCACTTACACTCCACGTCAACGGGTAGTCCGAAAACTCAAATTATGGACTCCCGCTTCTTTCCAGTAATATCTTATTTTAAGGTTAAAATAGATCAGATCCTGCAAAAGAATCTGGTTTAGTGTTGACTATAATTCCTTAAGGTCTTTTGAATTCACACGATACTTCTGATGCATGAAGAAAAGCAGGCTGGTCGGGTTGCGTGGCTCAGTGGTGAAGCGTCCACCTAGGAACCAGGAGGTCACGGTTCAGTTCCTGGTCAGGGCACATGCCCGGGTTGCAGGCTCAATCCCCAGTAGGTGGTGTGCAGTAGACAGCTGATCAGTGATTCTCTCTCATCATTGATGTTTCTATCTCTCTCTCTCCCTTCCTCTCTGAAATAATATATATATATATATATATATATATATATATATATATATATATATATATATATATATTTAAAAAGAAAAAGAAAAACTAATTCTGACACAAAACTATCACTCCGAAAGCTTCAGTTCTAGTTACTCCAGGAAAACACGTGTGCTAGCATGTAACAAAACATGTGTGTTCTAGACCTCAATCTCACAGAGATCTCACTCAGCACTGTTAGTCCTTTGGGTACCATATGGCCAGCATGCACACTGCCTTCTGTCTCAGGGTCACAGAGTAAAAAGATGGTGCCAATTTTTGGAGAGAGAGAGAGCAGGCATTTCAGAGAGGATATATGAAAAAGTTTATAAACACTCCTGTGCTCAAACAAGGTGATGGCCACCTCCCAGATAAATCAATCCATAGCTCAAGGCATTCTCACCCCCAGAGGGACTCCCCCCGAGGTGACTCCCTGGAAGGAGGACCTATCATAACCACCTTGAGGCCCGGGACTTCACCACATTATTCTCATGTTGTTCTTTATGGTGATAATTGTCAACTAAGGAAGCTTCTGGCTGGAGAAAATTTACCTCCAAGTTTTATGCTACTTTTCAGTGATTTTAATACCAAAGACCAAACTATATGCCAGGATTTTCTGTTGACTGTAATTTACAAGAGAAATTAACATTACATCACATTAAATAATTTTTTTCCAAAAAACATTATAAATCAAGAAGATGTATTGATTTCCCACTGCTGATGGGATTTTTTAAAATGTGGTGTGAGGTGGTTGAGTAAAACAAAGTAACAAACAATATTATAGAATCATAACTGAGCAGGAATTATGTGGGTTGTTTTTTCAATAATAAGGTAATCTTTATCATTTACAGGAAAAATCAGAAGTGTCCAAATAAAATTTTCTAAAGACAAAATAATGATGAACCCTAGCTGGGTCTTACATTGTGTATAAGGCAGGCTGACCTGCTGCTGATGGGATTGTTAAAAGGGGGTGTAAGGTGGTTTAATTGGCAGCATCTTCTTTTCTTATTGGGGCATGAAATAATAGCTTATCCCAGGCTTTACAGCACCTACATCAGAGGAAATGAAGATTTTAAGCAGCATGTTATGGAGAAAAAGTTTTACTTTTAAAATACTGAAAATTGGAAATAGGAAGTGTGCCGGGGCTGATCCTGAACGACGGATGAATGAGTACTCCGACACGTTTCTGTGAAAGAGAAGCTAAGGGGCTAGTTGGCATAAGGAGCCAAAAAAGCCCTGCTCGCCTGCCTCCTTAGGTCTTTATTGTCACAACAGCTTGAACTAAAATTAACCTCTTGACATTTTCAGCAGGGTAAGCATCCTTGAGAAAGCACCTGCATCTGTAGTGTCTTTCAAACAAGACGTTTTGAAGTCTAAACATAAAGATTCTAGTAAAACACCCGGGGGATCAGACTTGTTTGGAAAAATCAAGGCAGGGGCTGCCACCTTCAGCCAACTCCAGTCCCATGCTTCCCCACAGGGAGGGCCTGAGGAAAGGGCACAGACTTTCAGCTACAAGATGGATAAGATCGAGGCGCCAACGCTGTTGTGTAATTGACATCTGCTGAGAGCAGAACTTACGTGTTCACCACACGCAGGGGTAAATAGGCGAGTGATAGTGTGTTAAATAGACGGCAGGAATCCTTGCACAGTGTATATGTAGAACAATTAATCGGGATGCATACTTTACTTTTTAAATAATTTATCTCATATTTTAATAAATTTATACAAAACAAACAATGTATAAATTGGATTTAAATAGCTTACAATTTTGTCCATTATACCTCAATTAGACTGAAAAACATAATGAAAATTTTGCAATTATATCAACATAAAATATTTAAAAAATAGATTACTTAAACTTTATTATTCATTTGGAATAAATAGGATAAAATAGCTATGTGGTGTATCCCACTAATTCTAAGACTTCTGTTAGTCTTGATTACTTTGGAAAGATAAAGAAATACTCAGTGAATGTAAAGGCTATAAAAATTCAAACAATACAGATATTTTTCTGCTATGTTCTTCAGAAATTTGATGGAAAGTCATCTCTACTGTCTCTTAATGTCTTAAGGGGCACCACAATCTTTTGCAGTGAGGATTCCGGATCTAGAGAAGAGGCTGGGCACAAACGAATGCACTAGACAAGAAATATGAATTTAGAAGACATGGGAGGACAGGCAGAAAACTACCCTCTAGTGGAGAAGCTCCCTCAAAACTCGGTCCCATCTGCTTTTAATCACTTCAGTACACATCTGCCCTTTAGGAATGCATACAAGCATATCAAAGGTAAAGTTTGGTAAACAGTAAAAGGATTATCAGGTTAGGGTATTGCCTTGAGCCATTTGGCCAACAGCAGGGAAATATTATGCTGATTTTCAGCCCTGCTGTATATCACATTAATATGTTAACTACTGTTCGTCTTAGCCTCCAGCAAAGGGGCCCTGGTTTTAGATTTACCAGGCTTGTGCTTTGCAAAATAGCCCTTATAGTTTTTAAAATGATGCCTTAAAAACTCCCAGCTCTTAAATGTTTATTCAGTTAAATGTGTAAAGTGAGAATAATGACCAATGACCAAGTGCTTGCACACGTGTCACTTCGCCTGGTGCAAATGACCAGTGGAGGGTCCGGCAGTTCCGATCGCCCTGAGCAGCCACCTGAGCAGCCCAGGCAGCAGCCTCCACAGGAATCAGGGGCTTAGGGTTTTTCCAGTTTCTATGGAAGTGAGGTTGGTGCCTGGTTTTCCCCAGTGAAGCAAAATAATTCACTCACATCAGAAGCAGTGTCCCCACCAAAAAAAGGTTAAAATCACACAGAAAAAGTCACTGCAACTCCAACATGGCTCGGCCTTGAGTTAGACTGTCTTTGGGGAGGAGGAGGCAGGCTTCCGAGAGCACTGATCTTAAAGGCGCAGGAACACCTGCTGTGAGACCTTACAGGCACACCGCCTTCGCACCTGTGGTGTGAACAGGTTGGCCTTCCCAGGCGGAATGGAAAGGACGATGGAGCTAAGGCCGGGTTCAGAGAGGGAGGCTGAGGCCTCTGGAAAGCAGGGAGGGCAGACGTCTAAAGAAGATTGAATCTCACTTTTAACAGCTCGTTTATCAAATAATATACCAGAGAAGTGCTATGCTTTGTTTGAATCATATTCTTTTTAGTTCTTATTACAGTTCATATTCTAGAAAAAGGGGCTGAGGCCAGAGAAGGCACTAAGAGTGCTGAATGGCGGTGCCCAGGTGCCTCACCTTCTCTCGGTAAGCGCACCAACCCCTGGGAGACAGGCGCTGCACCCCATTGCTCAGAGGACACTTCTGAGGCTCCAGAGAAATTGAGGCAAATGGCCATCTACTGGCTATGAAATGTGGAAACTAAACACAATCCCACTGGTTCATCTTACAAGCAAAACCGATCCTACATTATTGAAAATGAGACTCTGTCATCTAACTTTGATCCTAAGCAAAGGTATCCTAACGTTTAATGCATGAGCTGTCATCCGTGTAACGTGCAAATACTACATTCTAAAAGAAGAAAAGAGAAGAGTTTGAGTTTCTGAGCCCTGAGGATTAGATCTCAGTGCAGAGCTTGGGGTCCCCCATCACTGCCTGCTCCCAGCCTCAGGGGAAGCCTGTGCCAAGGGATGCAGTGAGCCAGGGACATCCAGGCCAGGCCTCGGTGCTCACAGTGAACTTGCCCTGAACAGAGCCAAAATGAAGGCCCATCAAGTGGCTCAGCTGCCACTGGGGTCGCACTCGAGCTGGGCCTGCCACATTCACATAGAAGGTGGGGAGCCAAGCTTCCCGAAAATGTTCTTGGGAAGAAATAAAAAGCAAACACACACACACACACACACACACACACACACACACACACACACAAAAAAAAAAAAAAAAAACAAAAAAAACACTGACATTTTCAGGGAGGAAGGTAAAAGTTATCCTATCTAATAAAAGAGTAATATGCAAATTAACTGTCACTTCAACACACAAGATTGCCGCCCCCATGTGGTCAAAGATGGCTGCCCCCATGTGGACACAAGTTGGCCACCACAAGATGGCTGGCAGGGGAGGGCAGTTGGGAGGGACCAGGCCTGCAGGGGAGGGCAGTTGTGGGTGATCAGGCCAACAGGGAAGGGCAGTTAGGAGTGACTGGGCCGGCAGAGGAGAGAAGTTGGGGGAGACCAGGCCTGCAAGGGAGGGCAATTGGGGGCGATCAGGCCTCAGGGGAGGGGACCAGGCCTGCAGGGGAGAGCAGTTAGGGGCAACTGAGCCAGCAGGGGAGGGAAGTTAGGGGTGACAGGGCCGGCAGGGGAGGGCAATTGGGGGGAACCAGGCCTGCAGGGTAGGGCAGTTGGGGGTGACCAGGCCAGGAGGGGAGGGCAGTTGGGGGGAACCAGGCCAGCAAGGGAGGGCAGTTGGGGGCGATCAGGCCTCAAGGGAGGGCAGTTAGGGGTGACCGGGCCGGCAGAGGAGGGCAGTTGGGGGAGACCAGGGCTGCTGGGGAGGACAGTTGCAGGGGACCCAGGCCTGCAGGGGAGGGCAGTTGGGGGCAATCGGGCCGGCAGGGGAGCAGTTAGGCGTTGATCAGGCTGGCAGGCAGAAGCGGTTAGGGGCAATCAGGCAGGCAGGCAGGTGAGTGGTTGGGAGCCCGCAGTTCTGGATTGTGAGAGGGATCCCAGATTGTAGAGGGTGCAGGCTGGGCTGAGGGACACACACCTCCCCGTGCATGAAATTTGTGCACTGGGCCTCTAGTGTTATATATGACAGCTAAATAGATTAATTTAAAAATTTGGTTTTTATTAGATTTGGTGTTTTAGATGTAAAAGATTTTATTTTTATCAAATATATTTCATTTTTATTATATTTCTTTGATTTTAAATATTTTTACTTTATGATTAGTGATTGAGCTTTATTTTTATATATAGATCACACAACTCATTCTCTAAAAATAAAAATGTGGTAAAAAAAAAAAATATAGGCCCCTGTAGCATATAAAATATTTGAGCACAATTATGCAATTACTTCAAATCTTAATTTATGTTTTGCTAACAAAGGTGAATATGGAGGCCGGTTCTCCCCTTTTTTTCCTGATGCACTAGAAGCACTAAATGCTATCAACTTGCTGAAGATTTAACTGAGTTTTATTGCCTGATATCTTGCAAAATAAAATACCAAATCAAGAGTAAAAATATATTTAAATGTTATCACCTTAGGTCTTCAAGTTTATAAATTTTACATATAGCCTAGTTGAAACTCCCACAATCAGAGACTCACCCCAAACTTCTGTTTACCCACATTACCCTCCGGGTTGTTCTTTTCATATTCCACCCCCCTCTCTTCCCTCCTTCCCTTCCCTCCCTCCCTCCCTCCCTCCCTCCCTCCCTCCTTCATCTGTATGAACATATTCATTGGGGAGGGGGGATCCTACAAATTGCCCAATGTGTCAGCTTTCCAGTGGCAGTGCTGGGAGAAGCGGTCAGGATGCTGGGAGATATTTGTAGTTAATCATTCCTCATGCCTTCGCTGGCACTACTCATCTCAGTGTGTACCTAACAGTTTTCTTTTTTAAGCCATTCCAGAAACTTCAAAATCTTGGATACAATTTAGAATGATCTCTTTGCTCTGTCAACGGGGAATTTTGAAATTTTTGTAGACAAACATGCTGGAATAAATCAATTAAGATGCAGATGATTAATTTGTGGTTTCTGAAAAGTGCATAGTGGCCAGAACTAACATGATTTGATCTAAATTGTCTTGAAATTTCAAATTTTATTAACTTTCTTATAAGAAAGTACAATGAAAACACCAATCACAATTTTTCAAGATGGCACACCGAAAACTATTAAATATTTCACTTTGCAAAATTTACCTAGTGATTATTTGAAATAATGTGCAATTGTTCAAGTCTTTTTATTATTTATTCATTGTGCATTCTTTTAACTTTAATTAATGAAAATCCATTTTTAAACTCCTTCTATGCCTAAACAGTAACAATATGAAGAATTCCTAGATTGTTGGCTTTGCCTGGTATAAAGACTTTATCATATTAAAGACTTTATCTGTATTACAACTATGTCAAATAGCATGAAATTCAGTTACCAATCTTCTAGCCACACGTACCAGAGTGATTGTAACAATTTAATGAGTTGAACAAGGTTATAGTTTACTAAGAGAAATAATGATGCCCTCAACAAATACAGAAACCTTCATTAACCACAGACAACACACTCTCCCAGCAAAAAGCAAGCAGAACACGGCCCAGGCAGCCCAGTGCCGTGGACGCTCTCACCAGCCTGACATTGAGCTGAGTCTGAGGGCACTAGCTTTGCTGCGTTTGCTTGAATTTTCCGAACTATCTGGGTTCTTCATTCCTCAGGGCTATTGTGTGGATCCAGTAATCCCGGCACAAAAATACCCGGGGAGTGACTCCCCTGGAGTCCAGGTTATGAGCGGCTCAGTCTTTCCACATGCCTGGGGGATGAGCTAGCCCCGTGCGAGTTCCTCTTCCAGCTTCCTAATCCCACAGGCAGGCAGCGGCCTGCTAGGAGCTGGGTGGGGAGGACCCGCGCGCTGCAGCCCTGGGCAGGCTCTGAGACGGGGCTAGCTGCCTCTCAGGGCCGGCTTGTTGCTTTTCCGGGCCGGCTTTTTGCATCACCACTGCCTGGAACTAAGGAGACATTGAGAATATAAGTATCGGCCACACTGACTCCTTCCCTGTGCAGCACAAGAGACATTTATCTCCCTGGCACGTGGCCCTGCGTGGCCGGCTCCCTCTCCTTTCGCCTGGATCGTCTCGTTAAAAACAACTTGGAGAGGGAGGATGCTGGAAGCCCTCCGAGGCGCCTTTTCTCCTAATTTCCCGGCTTGTCCTGGAGGCGGGGTCGTGGTTTGAGCCGCGGGCGCACTCTGTGCTGCCTGCAGCCTGCAGAGCTCTCACTGCCCCTGGCGGGGGCGCAGCGCGGGGCGGGGGGCGCAGGCGCTGCTGCTCTGTGGTCCCCAGGCCCCGGCCCAGGGGACCCCGGTCTGCGGGACGCCGCTGGGCTCCAGGATAGTGGAGGGGGGACCTGCCCTCCCGCCCTTTCTCCCGCCCGCGCTCCTAGAACTTTTCAAGTCCCTGCGAGGGAGCGCGCACCCGCCAACAGGCGCTTCCTTCCAGCGCGTCACGGGGTCCGCAGCGCACAGCCGCCAGCGCCCGAGGGGGGTGTCTTGGGTGGCGGCTGAGCACGACTGCAACACCCTGTTTACCCCCAAAATAATGCATGGTGCCGGGGGAGGGGGCACCAGGCGAAAGGCGCCGCATCTGTGCCCAGGACCGCGGGTGGGGCAGCCTCGCAGCTCCAGGGGATGGGACGGGAGCGGGGGTGGCACGGGGACCTCCGCCCACCCCACCCGACAGCTGTCAGCCCTTGGCATTCATTGGCTCCCCCCACCCCGCCTCCTGAACACCCCCCAGCCAGCCTAGCCCCCCGCCCCCTCCTTGCTGACCTAATAAGGCCATGCAGGGTGTGGGGAGCTGGATAAAAGGCGCTCCGCTCCCGGGGACTCTGCAGACGGCGGACTCTGCAGACAGCGGGCAGCAGCCACCCGGGAAGAAGACCAGCCATGGCCAAGGAGTGGGGCTACGCCAGCCACAATGGTGAGTCCCCGACGGGCGGCCCGGGCGCCGGGCACCGCGCAGACCGCAGGCCCTGGGCAGCTCCCGAAGCCGCGGTGGAGGGTCGGATGGGGACACTGCCCGGCGCCCAACCGGCCTCTGCCCTCATCTCGGCAGCTCCCTGCAGCCCTGTCACTCCCTGGGGGCAGGGCTGGCTCCCTTCCCAAGACTGCCGCCTTCCAGGAGCCAGACCTCGCAGGTCCAGCTCTGAGATCCCCAAGTCCGGGCCAGGCAGGCACTCACCTCTCAGCCAGGTGCAGGGACAGGGCGGGCTCTGACCACCACCTGTGGCCAGACTTTCTGTCCAAGGCGGCAGGAGGTGGCCCTGAGGCCACGGCACCAAGCAGCCTGAGGCGGGTCCCTGGAGCCAGGGCGGGCTGCGCAGGCTCCAGGTGCAGGAGGAGCCCACCTGTGCGGGCCGGGGGCCCAGGCTGCCATCCAAGCCCCTGGGCAGCCCCGCTGTGTTAGTCACTAGCACGAGGGTCTGCGTCGTGCCCCGAGTTAACAGATCCCCCCTTGCCTGCCCAGGTCCTGACCACTGGCACGAGCTTTACCCAATCGCCAAGGGAGACAACCAGTCGCCCATCGAGCTGCACACGAAGGACATTAAGTACGACTCTTCCCTGCAGCCCTGGTCGGCCTCCTACGACCCCGGCTCGTGTAAGAGCATCCTGAACAACGGCAAGACCTGCAGGGTCGTGTTTGATGACACTTACGATCGCTCCAGTGAGTAGGTCCTCAGCTAGAGCTCACGGGGTGCCGCAGCGGCGTTGGCAGCACTTAGGACCGGCACAGCGTTAGTGGGAGAGGGGCACTCGTCCCTGAAGAGGGAGATGACGCGCCTTTGCTCTGGTCCCGGAGCACTGCGGCCCGGCGGGGAATGCCCCTGCCCGCTCCCTCTGTGGCCAGGCCCGGGTCATCCAGAGGGAGCTGGGTGGGGAGGCGGGGCGGTGCGCCCAGGGGAGTGACAGAGCTCTCGGGGTTCCAGGGCCCTCACCCCGCGGTCCTCTGCTTCTTGGCAGAGCTTCTGTTCTACAAAGAGGAACAGTGCAGAGAAAGGAGTGGGCGGCCCCTGACGTGAGGGTGGGGTGGCCCTGGGGGCGGACAGGGCCAGAGT
The DNA here is from genome assembly GCF_951640355.1 of Cnephaeus nilssonii. NCBI lineage: Eukaryota > Metazoa > Chordata > Mammalia > Chiroptera > Vespertilionidae > Cnephaeus > Cnephaeus nilssonii. Next base: position 53,321,829 of record NC_137089.1, on the reverse strand, counting down.
GTGCGGAAGAGGCTTGCCCGTCACTCTCCCTCCGGTTGTCTGATGGAAGGGAGAGGGAGAGAGAGAGAAACATCAAGGATGAGAGAGAATCATTGATCGGCTGCTTTCTGCACCCCCCCCCCCCCCCCAGTGGGAATCGAGCCCACAACCCAGGCACGTGCCCTTGACGGAATCAAACCCGGGACCCTTCAGTCTGCAGGGCGATGCTCTATCCACTGAGCCACACCAGCTAGGGCCTAAATCTTGATTTGAAGGTCTCTGCATAGTTCCCAATATCCTCTAAGGAATAGTTCAGCCTCTAACTCACTCCCCAGGCTGAGGGACATGGAACCAAACGAAGTGACAGGACTGAGGCATTTGGACAGCCCGCTCCAAGCCCTGCCTGGGAGCGCTCTGGTTTCGCTGTGCGCACTCACCGCTCCCCTGGGAGACCTGTTCCCACTTCCTCCTTGGAACAGGCCGTCCGCACGGCAGCCCTGGCTTGGAATAGGAAAGTAGTTGGAGAAAAGAACTCACTTTGCTCAGTGGTTGCCCCACTGGGCACCATGAGGAGCAATTCAGCCCTTAATCTCCTTCCATCCTCCCAGCAGCCCCAAATGCTGGGGTTATTAGCACCTTCCCGAGAAGTTCAGCAACTTGCCTGAGGACACAGGGCCAGCGGGAGGGCACAGGGCCAGGGGGGAGGACACAGGGCCAGCGGGGAGGGCACAGGGCCAGGGGGGAGAGGGAGGGCACAGGGCCAAGGGGGGAGGGCACAGGGCGGGGGGAGGGCACAGGGCCAGCGGGGAGGGCACAGGGCCAGGGGGGAGGACACAGGGCCAGAGGGGAGGGCACAGGGCCAGAGGGAGGGCACAGGGCGGGGAGGGGTGGGCACAGGACAGGGGGGGAGGGCACAGGGCGGGGGGAGGGCACAGGGCGGGGGGAGGGCACAGGGCGGGGGGAGGGCACAGGGCGGGGGGAGGGTATAGGGCGGGGGGAGGGCACAGGGCGGGGAGGGGTGGGCACAGGGCGGGGGGAGGGCCAGGTATCTGTCTGGCTCTCAGCCGTCAGTCACTTCCCACTGCTCCATACGCCCACCCACACTCTGCTTGTCTACAACCACAAGGCTCACCCTGTTGCTTTGCTTTTATTTTCATAAATATTAAATTGACATTAAAAATAATAATAGGAGCAAACAAGCAAGACAGGACGGAAACAGCGCTGGCTTTGATAGATGCCAAGACTCTCTGGGAAGAGGGGGCCCGTGTGGCCCGGTGCCCCCGGCCCGGGCATCAGGCAGCATCGGGCGGGGCGCAGAGGGGCCAGCTCCGCGCTGACCAGCTTCTCCTCGCAGTGCTGAGGGGCGGCCCTCTCAGCGGGCCCTACCGCCTGCGCCAGTTCCACCTGCACTGGGGCGCCGCCGACGACCATGGCTCCGAGCACACCGTGGACGGGGTGCAGTACGCCGCTGAGGTAGGAGCCGCCGCCCCGGGAAACCGCCAGGCCGCGCCCACCGCCCTGTGCCCAGTTGTAGCCGAGCAAAGAGCTGCGGTCCTTTCGCCTGAGCCGAGGCTGCCAACCTTCCGGGCTAGCGGCCAACAGTCACGGGGGCGGGTGGGCGCCCGGGGAAGAGCTCCCAGGGGGCCTGAGGAACTCGGACAGCAGCTGAATAGAGAGAAGTCCCGGCCGATGGGACTGGAAAGGTAACGGTCACCAGCACGGTGCCTGCCGGTGAGCACTGCTGTGCCCTCTCGCAGCCCCCCGAGGCAGGACAGGCGAGGAAACCGAGGCACAGCAGGCCGCGAGAGTCTCCAGGGCGGAGTGCAGGGCTCGGCCTCAGACCGGCTCCGCGGCCGGCAGCCTGTCCTGCGCCCTGAGCGCCTCTGGAAAGAACGCGGTGCTTTAAGAACGGCACTCCTGCCCGGCTCCTAGTGAAGACTGCACATACGTGTGTGATTACATATGCACATACGTTCACACACACAACACTTAATATGAGCAAATGCTACTCCTTGTCTCAGTGAGTCCATTTTTAAAAAGCACGATTTGTAGCTCAGATCAGGGCCCCGAATTACAAGGAACTAAGACGAGCCTCCTGCACATCCTCTCCATGAAGACAAGAGTGTTGGAGGCCACAGTGCTGGAGGCCAGCATCTTCCCGCCCCTCCCCCCTCCCGGCAGCTCGGGCAGCGCAGGAAGCGAGGGCGCCGGGGACACTCTCAGGCAGCTGGGCTGTTGGGTGAACTAACTCCGGGAGACCCACAGGCCCTTGCCGTGGCCATCTGCCCACAGCCCCCCTCAGGGCGCGAGACGCTCACTAATGCCAATGCCTCTAGACATCTCCCCCAAGCTCCCTGTGCTCTTTGCAAATACGGCGGGGCTTGCAGTCTGACCTCTGTGCGTGGGGTCATCTCTCTTGTTTGACATTGAATAAAACAGTGTCAACCGCTAGGAACTATTGTACTCCCTTGCCATTCTATGTAGCTCAGTATGTGCCTGGGACTAACTTACCTGGTGCCTATGTTCCGCACTAGGATGAGGTTACCCCGGCTGCGAACAGGAGGCCGATATGAAGATGCTCACGTCCCCTGCTGCCCCCCTACTTCCCAATTCCCTGTGACTGCAGGGTGCCAGCAGACCCAGCTCTGTCTCAGTCAGAGGAGGGAGCAGATCTCTGAATGCATAGTTCAATTTTTATTCATTGTTTATCGCAAAGTCCTAAATCTACTTGTCCTCATTTTATACACATTTGAACATTCGACATGTCACCCAAATGGTGCTGTTAACGATTAGAATCCCACCAGCTTCTCTGCGCTCTCAGCGGCCTCAGGCCGGAGAGCCGCCGGGTGTCGTGCGGGTATTTGACTCGGTTTCCTGGCGCCAGGGAGGAGCTCACAGCCTCTCTGCTTCCAGCTGCATCTGGTGCACTGGAACCCGAAGTACAACACCTTCGGAGAAGCTCTGAAGCAGCCGGACGGCATCGCCGTGGTGGGCATCTTCCTGAAGGTGAGCAGCTCCACCACGGGCTATTTCCAAGCTGACTTCTTACCCACGCTTAGGGCGGCACGCGCTCACTCCCTCCTTTTGCTTAACGGGGAGCAGAATGAATGTCAGTATTCATTCAACTAATGCAGGTATTTCTGCTAAGACCAGCTCAAATGCTGCTTTCCCTTAAAAGTGTACCTTTTGCCATATTCCTCAAGATGTGGGTCTGTGGATGAGAGTGGCGTGGAGGGCGGGCAGGCGGGCAGCGTGGCCGTTACCCTTTCCCCCTCCTCATCCCCCGGCCTGCACACCAGCAAAGCCGCTGCTGGGGACGCTGTGACGCCCGGGCCGGCCACACAGCCCCAGGCTCAGGGCGGCCACGTGCTCCGGGTCTCAGCGGAGACAGCGCGGGAATGTGTGTGTTGTTGAGCCAGCCTCGGCTTAAAGAGGCCTTAGCGTCGTTAACACAAGACTTTAGTGGCAACATAAGCTCGACGCGAAGCCGGGAGTGGAAACCTGCCTCCTTTCTTTTCGAATGACCTGATTCGTCTCATGTTCTTCCTTCACCGGTCGTGTCCCGCTTGGACACGGCTCCACAGGAAGCGGGCGGGTCCAGGTGGACAGACAGACGGGAGTCTAGTTTTAGGTACATTGAGTCCATCCCGGTCTAATTCTATTTAAAAAAAGAAAAACATGGAATGACTTTGCAAAGAACGTCAAGGTCACAGAAGCAGATCAACATGCAATTTTGTGGTTCTGTCCTTCAGAGGCCTGGAGTCCAAGTTTAGTTCAGAAAATGCAAACTCTGAAATTTGGGGGGAGAGAAAGAAATTTATGTTTTCTTTGCATGGACTCCTGGCAGAGTTATGAGTATTGGTAGCAGATGGATGGGTCAAAATTGTTTTTTAAGACAGTCCTAAATTATGGAGAAGGTCAAAATTGTTTTTTAAGACAGTCCTAAATTATGGAGAAGGGAAAGTGTAATTACTGGTTTTCTATTTTCTTGCAGATAGGACGTGAGAAAGGCGAGTTCCAGCTGGTTCTCGATGCCCTGGACAAAGTGAAGACAAAGGTAAAAACCCTCCTTTCCCTCTGAGGACAGAGAAGGCGCTCTGTCAGCTTTCTCCTTCTACATTTCCAGTGTATTTCCTCCACCTGAATCCTGCTGCCAAGTTTGATGAGTATGCTAAACACATGTGTGCACATAGGTACCATTATATCCGTATGTTTACAGCTTTAAAGCACTTTCACATGCATTTGTTTATGTAATGCTCACAGTCAGTCTGTCACATAACTGCTTCCTCAATGAGTGGATGAGCATGGCCACCCCCAAACACATGCACACACACACACACACACCATATACATATATAACATGCACACACACACTCACACCATATGCACACACACTACATACACACAACCACATGCATACACCACACACACACACCACAGGCACCCCCATGTGTACACATATTCAACACATACCACATGCACACAAACATGTCATGCACACACGAAACGCACACAACATGTATGCACACACATCACACAACACATGACACGCACCACATGTGCACACGTGCGCCCACATGTAACATGCATACACATAATGCACAGCACCTACACACATGCTACACACACACACACACATTTGCAGAGTGCCGTGTGTGGCTGCTGGTAGCACCCACCTATGGCCACCCTCACAGGAGACCCCTAATGAACCGTTGAGTTGTCTGCGGCTGCTCCATCGAGTGCGGGTCGCTTTGCCGCCACAGGAACCATTCCGTGTTCAGCAGAACCTGCGCCTCTTCTACCATTGAGACCCAAAGAGTAACTGACGTGAATGGTTTCTGTCGCAGTTCAGCGAGGTTTCTCTTGTTGAGGATGATAGAACTACAGCTCTACCGGCAGCGGATGAGGAATAACATATTATAGGACTGTCCCAGAGCCAGTCAGACCTCACCGACCCGCTGCCCTGTGCCCTTTGCCCTTTATTTCTGAAGCCTTGCGCTTTGTTTAAAAGCTCCATTGTCTCTACGGCCTTAAATTTGTTCTGACAAACAGTGGTGAGGGCCTGGGGAGAGCGGTGTGCACGCTTAGTGCACCTGCCTCCTCACCTGCCCATCTCGCCTGCCCACCGTACCCCCTGCAGGGCAAGGAGGTGCCCTTCACCCACTTCGACCCATCCTGCCTGTTCCCCGCCTGCCGTGACTACTGGACCTACCACGGCTCCTTCACCACACCGCCCTGTGAGGAGTGCATCGTGTGGCTGCTGCTCAAGGAGCCCATGACCGTGAGCTCCGAGCAGGTGAGCCGTAGCACGGACGCGGCGCTGGCTGGCTCCCTGGAAGTGATGCTAAATTGAAAGTGTACAGCTGCCCCATGGGAGCTCAGAGCTGCCCTACACCAGGGGTTCACAGGGGGCCGGCAGGTACGGCCACAGTCAGCCTGTCCCACCCCCCCAGCGTGAGGTCACAGTGGGCCGGCAGGTACAGCCACAGTCAGCCTGTCCCACCCCCACAGTGTGAGGTCACAGGGGGCCGGCCTGGCAGGTACGGCCACAGTCAGCCTGTCCCACCCCCTCAGCGTGAGGTCACAGGGGGCCGGCAGGTACGGACACAGTCAGCCTGTCCCACCCCCACAGCGTGAGGTCACAGGGGGCCCGGCAGGTACGGACACAGTCAGCCTGTCCCACCCCCCCCAGCGTGAGGTCACAGGGGGCCCGGCAGGTACAGCCACAGTCAGCCTGTCCCACCCCCCCCAGCATGAGGTCACAGGGGCCCGGCAGGTACGGACACAGTCAGCCTGTCCCACCCCCACAGCGTGAGGTCACAGGGGGCCGGCAGGTACGGCCACAGTCAGCCTGTCCCACCCCCACAGCATGACTTCCTCGGGCACCAGGATAACGCACACCATTTCCAGGCGGCTGTGATGCTGGACGGTGACTGAGTTTATGCTCTGGAAACACTTATGGGTTTCGATGAACAGCACTTGTTCACGGGAGGCACCAAGTGCAGGGTAGGAGGCAGGAGGCTCACTCCAGGCCTGGGGAGGAGGTGCTGACCCTGGGGAGGGGGTGTCACCTGTGAGGCGTCGTACAGGTAAGTTGAGGCTCAGAAAAAGCAAGTAATTACCTGGTGATCACACAGCCAAGTGCAGGAGCTGAGATTCCACCTCCCGCCTGTCTGCTCCAACACCCTGACTCCCTCCTTATTGCTCGTCTGAAGAACGTGCGGCAACAGTCGGGGCGGAGACTGGAGGCCAGGCTCGGGGAGAGGAGTGGGTACCCGGGGGCGGGGGCGGAGCGTGGGCGTCCCGGCGTCTGGTCCCTAACGCAGCCGCTTCTCTCCTCTGCCTCGTGGACTCAGGTTCCCGTGGTCGTCTTCATCAACAGATCGGGTTTAACCATCAGGTTCTCTGGTACAAATATTTTGAAAGAGGAAATTTTCTTAAAGGAGAAAAGCTAAAAATATTTTCATATAGAAATAGAGCATCACTGACAAGAATTTCCTAGACTCCTCTCCCTAAAGAAAAAGAGTCCGTTCTGAGAATTTTAAATGTAGCGCCATTGTTAGTTCCTTCTGCCCTTTACACGATGGGCTCCTGCATGTACCCAGCGAACATGACTTACAGGTAGACTTTGCACCGACGTGGTCCCCTCCTCCGTGAAACGAACTGTTTCAGAACCTGGGGAGGAGGCTCTGACCGGGGGCATGCGGTCCTGCACGAAATAGTTTTCACACGTGAAGAAAAGGCCTGTTCTACCAGGAACTGGTCACCCAGCAGCTCTGGACTGAGCATGGGAGCAGGTGCTGAGTTTGCTGGTCTTGTTTAAAAGCCGTGGGTCTCTAACTCTGCCGCACCCATTGTGTGTCCTCTTGGTCCGACGTGGAGCTGACCGCCTTCCTTTGCCCCGCAGATGGCCAAGCTGCGCAGCCTCCTGTCCAGCGCCGAGAACGAGCCGCCGGTGCCCCTCGTGGGAAACTGGCGCCCACCGCAGCCCATCAAGGGCAGGGTGGTGAGAGCCTCCTTCAAGTGAGCCCTCCCCGGAAGGGACCCCCCCCCCCCCCCAGAGCTCGGGCCCTGCCTCCTTCCGTGCCCCTTGTGCCACGCGTACTTCAGTCTCCACACCGCGCTGAGCGATGCCGTCACTGACGGCAGGCTGAGCCGGAAAGCACCGCCTTTGTAACGATCCCCTCTCCTGGAAAAGTAGCGTTTGTAGTGCAGCTTCAAAAAAGATGGAGGAGAAAAGATATGGAAAAAGGACTATTGGGCACCAGTTTCTGTCATAAATTTCACAGAACTGCAGTTTTACAATTTTCACATTATCCACTGTCCATCTTAGCAGCTGAGTGAGTAATTCTATCTGAGGAGTGGAGGCGTGAGTAAGTCATATAGCACTTAAACTTGACCAGACCCGAATTGAGATGAGAATGTGTTAACCCCTAACTGAAACCAACAGAGGCCCGTGATGTGTTAAAATGCTAACTCCTGTAAAGGTGGCCTGGTTTTGATGATCAGTGAAACAAAGACGCATTCGACCAGGAGTTTTAAGAAAACATGACCTGGTATTTGAATTTTTTCTTCCTAAAGGTGGTTGACTGTGGCCTAATACTTTTCTTTCCCGGAAGGAGGACCACTTATTTTAATTTCGCTCCTTTGATTTTTGCATGCTTGTTAACTAAACGGCCCGGCCCTCTGAGTTGCGGGTGGGATTCACCACTCCTGGCACAGGCAGGGCGATGTCTGACGTGCAGTGAGGCGGGCGGCTGATCAGCAAAATAATAAAGCCATGAACGCGAAGAGTTCCGTGCTGTGGTGTGTGTGCTTTTTTTGTTCTTTTTTAATGAAGGGCTGCACACGACAAAACAGAGTGAAACTAAGAGTGGTCTGTGTTGATGACGGAGGGGCAGTGATAACAGCCCACGTGCTGAGTTTGGTTGGATGCTGCGCCCCCTGGGAGTGGCGAAGACAGTGAGTGGGAGCCTCTGAGGAAGCCGCCAAAGGACCACATGGCCATGAATTTGAGAGTCGTCTCCAGAGGTCTGAAGGCTGGTTCAGGATTTGGGGTTCATACCATAGGGGCTCCTGAGGGACAAGGAATGACCCTGGTCCAACACATCAAAAGTCCATCTACTTAGCCCGGCCAGCATGGCTCCGTGGTTGAGCATCGTCAGGCTATGAACCAGGAGGTCTCGGTTCGATTCCAGGTCAGGGCACATGCCCAGGTTGTAGGCTCGATCCCCACTGCAGGGTGTGCAGGAGGCAGCTGATCAATGATTCCCTCTCATCATTGATGTTTCTCTCTCCCCTTTCCTCCCTGAAATCAATCCTAAATAAGAAAAGCCTAATATGCTACGTGTCTGGTCTGCAGGTCCGTTCAATCATTCAAAGCACAATATGCTAAGCGGGGCTTACAGCAGGTGAGCGCAGCGGCGGTGGCGGGAGCCTCTCCTACCTATGTGGCAGCACTAAGGATGTCTGACCGTTGAACATCCCCCAAGGGCTCCCGAACTGCGAGAGGGTGCAGGCCAGGCTGAGGGACCCCACCCCCGAGTGCATGAATTTTGTGCACTGGGCCCTAGTATCTATACTAATAAAAGGGTAATATGCAAATTGATCAGGACGCCCTCACAGTAATGACTGAACAGCAGGCTGCGTGGGGTGACCAGGCCAGCAGGGGGGGGCAGTGAGGGCCGACCAGGCCAGCAGGGGGGGGAGTTGGAGGTGACCAGGCCGGCATGGGGGCAGTTGGGGGCGATGAGGCCGGCAGGGGGGGGGGGCAGTGAGGGGCAACCAGGCCAGCGGGGGGGGGGGGGGTAGTTGGGGGTGACCAGACCAGCAGAGGGGAGCAGTGAGGGGTGACCAGGACAGCAAGGGGGCAGTTAGGGGCGACCAGGTGAGCAGGGGGGGCAGTGAAGGGCGACCAGGCCAGTTGGGGGGGCAGTTGGGGGCAACCAGACCGGCAGGCAGAGGCAGTTAGGGGTGATCAGGCTGGCAGGGGGGGGCAGTTAGGGGCAATCAAGCAGGCAGGCAGGTGAGCAGTTAGATCCCAGATTGTGAGAGGGATGTCCACCTGCCGGTTTAGGCCCGATCCCCAGGATTGGGACTAAACCAGCAGTCGGGCATCCCCTGAGTGGTCCTGGATTGGAGAGAGTGCAGGCTGGGCTGAGGGGACCCCCTCCCATGCATGCATTTCATGCACCGGGCCTCTAGTCTATATATATTTAAAAGTCCATCCACTTAGACCTTCAAACCACTTACTGTCTTTAGACGCAAACTTCGATGTGCGTTTCGTCACCTCCCTGGCTCATGTTAACTGACTTTAGAAAGCGAAGTGGTGCTGGGCCAAGAATCCCGGGAGGGCAGGTAATTTAATGGATGGCCACTTGGGTGAAGGGAACCCAGGTCGGTCAGTGCGAACTGGATGTGTTAATTAAATCCCCTGAAATTAGGAGGCCTGGAGGTCCAATTAGCGGAGATGCACAGCGCATCCTCTCAGGTAGTCCTCTCAGGAGCGCCGTGGAATGTGTCCAGGGCACCCTCCACGTGGACATGCATATCCATGCCAGCCACAAGGCTGCAAGTACACAGCTCCATGGCAAGAACTGTCCAAAGAGAAACCGTCTGATCAGGGGAGCAAGCTCCCTGGGCTGTGAGCTCTGTCAGGCACAGATATGAGTCTGGACACTGACATTCCCCAGGTTGCCTGGTACTGCGCCTGGTACTTAGCAAATGTCCAACAAATATTCAGTGAATAAATGATGAACACAGGACAATACGCATCTTCTTGAACAATACTTTACTCGGCAGGGTCATTGCTCACAATTATCATCCAACTTAAGCCTTCCTCCAACTTCTCCTTGGGCTCACAGTGCTGAGTTATTATAAACTAGAGGCCCAGTGCATGATTGAATCATGCACGTGTAGAGTCCCCTACACGCTTTCGCTTTTCGCGGTGGAGCTGGGTGCCTGTCCGCTGGTGCACCAGGCCTTTCAGAAGCCTCCGGCTCAGCGGAGGCTTCTGAAAGGCCTGGTGCCGGAGCAGACAGGCACCCAGCTCCCCCACTTTTGATGGTCCGCGGCCGCTGAGGGGGGCTGCCGCGGACACCTGGCTACCCTGCCATTGAGAGGCGCAGCTGGGTGTCCGCGGCAGGCCTCCTCAGCGGCCGGGGATCTGGCCGTTGAGAGGCACGGGGGCGGGACATCCCTCTCACAATCTGAGACCTCTGGCTCCTAATCGCTCACCTGCCTGTCTGCCTGGTCACCCCTAACTGCCTCCCGCCCCCGCCGGCCTGGTTGCCCCCAACTGCCCCCTCCCTGCTGGCCTGGTTGCTCCTAACTGCCCCCCCGTGCCGGCCTGGTCACCCCCAACTGCCCCCTGCTGCCAACCTGGTCGCCCCCAACTACCCCCCTCTGCTGGCCTGGTTGCCCCTTACTGCCGACCCCTGCCGGCCTGGTTGCCCCCAGCTGACCCCCCCACTGGCCCAGTCACCCCTCACTGCCCTCCATGCCAGCCTAATCGCCCCCAATTGCCATCCTGGTTGCCCCCAACTGTCGCCTCTCCCCCCCCCCCCCGCCAGCCTGGTCGCCTCTTATTGCCCCCCTGCCAGCCTGCTTGCCCCCAACTTCCTCCCATGCCGGCCTGGTCACCCCCAACAGCCCCCCCTGCTGGCCTGGTCACCCCCTACTGCTCCCCCTGCCAGCCTGGTCACCCCTCACAGCCCCCCCATCAGCCTGGTTGCCCCACGCAGTCTGCTGTTCAGTCATTTGGTCATCCCTCACTAACCCCCCTGCCAGCCTGGTCGCCCCACACAGCCTGCTTGTTCAGTCAATTGGTCGTCCCTCACGCCAGCCCTGGGTGGCTGGGCAGCCACCATCTGAGGCTTGCCTGCGCCTCAGGCCGGCCCTGGGCGGCTGGGGGGCTGAGGGGACTGGGGGACTCCGGAGGCAGATGCGCAGAGTGGCCAGACCCACCTGGAGGCAGGCCCAGTCATGCTGGGCACCTGCTGCCCCAGCGTTGCTGAGGGGACTGGGCGCCACCATCTTGTGGCTGTGGGTGCCGCCATCTTTGAAGGCGTGGTAGTCAATTAGCATATTCCCTCCTTATTGGCTGTGGGCACTGCCATCTTTTTGAGGGCATGATGGTCAATTAGCATATTCCCTCTTTATTAATAGGATTAAAGAGTAATTCTGGATGTAAGCATAACATATTATATAGCAGAGGAAGAATAAGTGAGAAAGGAAAGAAAAAATAATGATAACTGTGAATGTCAGGTTAATTTTTTTTCAGATTTAATCATGTAAATTTAATGATTTTTTAAAACTACCCTAAGGCAGCAGACTTAAAATGCAAAAATAAAGCCATGTTTGTATGTTATTTTTCATGTAAGCCACTAGATGGCAGCACAACAATTATAAAAATGACAAAAAGCCAGCCTGTGTTTCAGAGCCATGAGGTTTGTTGTTTTATTCCTGAACACCCTTTCTGCTCCTCTCAAATGCTTAATGAACCATTAATGTCCATCTACAAAGAAAAGACGGTGAGGCATTGTTACATATTTTTGAAAAATTTAGGAGCCAAAAATGAGGCCTGGGGGATTAGACGATAGTTATTGAACTGAAATGTAAATAAATGAGAAAGAAACATTCCACAGCCCTGCCCAGAGGCCTCGATTCAAGTCACACAATGCTTGCTGGCTGTGTGGCCTCAGGCAAGTTCATTTCTCCGTGCCTCAGTTTCCCCCTGTGAATAGGAGGGTTGTTTTAAGTATTAAATGGGTTGAGTTAATATAAACCTCTTGGGTTAGTTACTTTAGCATGTAATAAACTCAGTAAAAGGTAACAATTACCTTCTGTACACTGATTATACTTCAACCAAGAACAGTTCTAATGGAATATTCAGTACCTGAGGTCATGTTCTTTATGTCTCTATCAGCATCATGGACCATATGTCATCCTATCTAATGAAGAGGGAATATGCCAATTGACCCTCATGCCATCGCAAAGATGGTGGCACCCACAGCCAATAAGGAGGGCGCATGCTAATTGACTGCCCTGCCCTCAAAGATGGCGGCACCCAGTCCCCCCCCACCCCCACCCCCCACCCGAGGCTCAGGTAACCAGGGCCAGAAGTGGCAGCAGCAGAGGTGTGATGGGGCATCACCTTCCCCTGATTACCAGGTTGCCTCCCGCCCCTGAGGGCTCCCAGACTGTGAGAGGGGGCAGGCCGGGCTGAAGGACGGCCCCCCTCCAGTGCATGAATTTTCATGCACTGGGCCTCTAGTCAATTAGAATAATACTACAGGAGTTGCCACAGCACGCCCCTCTAACAGGCCCCCTCTGCTATTGGTATGGGGAAATGGAATTTAGACACAAGCCATGCCCCTGTCCCATACAATATGGCCACACCAGAAACCAGCACAACGCTAGGGGTGTGGCGGGAGCCCGGGGACTCTCCTGGGGAAGGCCCTGCTCCACAGCTCGGCACCTGCCCTGATAACAGGTACTGTGGCAAACACCCAGAAAGTAAAAAGGAGAGAGGTGGGTGAGGTGTGCCCCGCTTCACTGACCTTTCAGTGTCAGCGGGCAGAGATTTGGGGCTCTGCCCGCAGGGGAAAGCCACCTTCGTGGTGAGTACAGAAGGTCTCCTGCCGTGGAATTAATTTGGGCTTGTCTGGGCACACCGCAGAATCAGAACCCTGGGTGAGTCGCCACGTCAACCTGGGAGACAAGTGCATACATTGGGGGATGACCATCTTATTGCACAAAAGGAAATGAGAGAGATGAGGCGTGAAATCCAGGATCGAGGAGATGACTGGGAGCTAATGAACCCCTTTGGATTTGAAGGTGCCTGGTGGCAGCCACCTGACATCTGGACCAGGTGATGATCACAGGTAATCAGCAGGGGCGAGAGCGTTCATAGCGAGGTCACCGGGGACCGAGTGCAGAGCAGCGGCACAAAACCCAGCGATTTGAGAGCTAATTTTAGCCGGAGACTCGACTCTGCAGTAAACAGCATCGGATTCTCCCTTGTATTAAATCATCCCCGGGTACAGGAGGGGCCTGGGAGCTCAAGGGAAATATTTTGGCCATTAAATGTGCATATTCTTTGTTTCAACATGTCCATAAATTTCTGTCATACCCACTTGACTCATTTAAAATTTGAATGGTTCCTAACACATGTGATCAAGGGACTACTTCCCCCCGGGGACACTTACCTCCCATGAAAGTGCATTAGAAAGGCAGCCTTGGAACTCACTGTGCAATCGGGTCCTAGAACTCCACCTCTGCTCCTGGGGGCAGTCGGCCTAATGGAGGCCCTGAGGCAGGCGGGGACATGTGGGTGTTTGGGGGCCCAGGGAGAGGGCTTGGCTAGGGAGGGAGACCGGAGCGGAGCAGAGCAGGCAGAGAGCAGGGCCATCGGGGAAGAACTAAGCAGGAAGGAGCAGGCAGACAGCCATAAAGAGGCTGCTCTTCAGGGAAGACTAGGGTGGGTTCTTGCACTGGGAACCAATTTTTGGAGCAACAAGTCCATTTGAATCCCATCTGTGATGTAACTTGGTGTGTGTGTGAGTGTGTGTGATGAGTAATGGGGGGTGGAAGGCTATAGAAGAGGGAGGACTCCACCTGTCTTGTTATACTACTGAGGCCCCAGTACCTAACAGCATCTGAAACCTACCAGTGCTCAAAATGCATTTGTTGAATGGAGGAATGGGCAGATGGACAGACAGATGGGTGGAAGGAGGGAAGAATGGAAGGAGAGAAGGAAGAAAGGATCGGTGGAAGGGTGGGTGGATGGATGAAAGGGTAGGTGGGTGGTGGGTGGGTGGATGGATGGATGGATGGATGGATGAAAGGGTGGGTGGGTGGATGGATGGATGGAAGAATGGGTGGGTGGATGGATAAATGGAAGGGTGGGTGGATGGGTGGGTGGGTGGATGGATAGATGAATGGATGGATTGATGGAAGGGTGAGTGGATGGATGAATGAATGGAAGGGTAGGTGGGTGGGTTGGGTGGGTGGGTGGATAGATGGAAGGGTGGGTGGGTGTATGGATGGATGAAAGGGTGGGTGGAAGGGTGGATGGGTGGGTGGATGGATGGATGGATGGATGGAAGGGTGGGTGGGTGGATGGGTGGGTATGGATGGATGAGGCAATGAGAATCCTAAAATACTGAATGACACTGTACAACTATGAGCTGGTGTGAGGTCTGTCCCCATCTTGGAGGAGGGCAGGGGTTTCTATTGTCATCACCCAGGCCTCTCTGTAAAGAGACTTTGGATGGGAAAGGGAAGCAGCTTTATATGGGTCAAACCTTACCCTTTGGAAATTTAAATTTAAAACATGCATTTCACTTAGTATAGGAGAGGCATGTTGAGGAGCTATAAAGCACATCCTCTACCCAGAAACTTATCTCCTCTGTGCACACTGAAGAGGCCGGTTGGCAATGAGCCTGTGACACGGGAGCAGTGGCAGGAATCAGCAGATCAAGTCTAGCACTTGAAGTTCCACGCGTTCACCTCCATTTTCCCACTTGTGACGTTCATGCTCCATGTTCTGAGCGTTGTGTGAAGATGCCACAGTAACCACCCACCCATTATAAGGATGAGTCTTCCTAACTCAGTGTGTCGTGGCCAGAGGTGCACAGAGTTGGCTGATAATGAAAATTCAGTAAGCATTTCCCACTGACATATTCTGTCCCACGCCAACCAACCAGGTGGTCCATTCAGGTAAATTCCTACCCTACACAGACTACACAGACTACACTCCACATACGTACTCATGCTCTTGTAATCACTACCTAGAGCAGTGGTCGGCAAACCGCGGCTCGCAAGCCACATGAGGCTCTTCGGCTCCTTGAGTGTGGCTCTTCCACAAAATACAACGTGCGGGAGCGCACATACAGTGCGATTGAAACTTCGTGGCCCATGCGCACAAGTCGGTTTTCGGCCTGGGCGAGTCTATTTTGAAGAAGTGGCGTTAGAACACTCAAGGGGCCAAAGAGCCGCATGTGGCTCGCGAGCCGCGGTTTGCCGACCACTCACCTAGAGTGTACTCATAGCTGAGAATTCCCTAGGGGTAAAAGCTTTTACTCAGTGAATTTACCAGAAATCAAACTCGGGGTGGTGGTGGTGGTGGTGGTAATGGTTTATTGTTGTTGGGGTTGGTGGTTGTGGTGGGATATGTTGTTGTTGTTGTTGGTGGTGGTGGTGGTGAGATGTGGTGGTGGTGGGAATGGTATGCTGGTGGGTCAGCTCATAACTTGATGATCTAAACGGCCTGCCTATTATAATTTTTGTTAAACAAGTATTTTAATAATATTTCATCAGGGAAGGTCTAATTTCTTCCTTTTAATTTGTTCTAACAGAGGGCCTGTTGTCACGATGGCGAGGCATGCTCAGCCTCCGTCCTGGGAGCTTAACCGACTGAAACATTGATTGAGCCCCGGGAGGGCAGAGGGCCCGGAGGAATCACGAAGTAGCCTGGGCGTCAGGAACACCTGCAGCTCGCTCAGCGCCTGCGCTCTGAGCGGGGAGGCGCTCCATGTTCGCGGAGACTGCAGGAGTATACACAAATGACGCCAAGCCTTCTTGTTGAAAGGGTTTCAAGCTTTTCAAAGTGTTTATGTGTAGAGTATGGAAGAAATAAAACAAAACCAGAGAACGGCCAAGAAGTATTAAGGAGAAGGAAGACGGGGAGGGGTGACTACCCCAGAGAAGTGGCAGAGCAGGCAGCCACGGCGGGGCCAGGGCTTATCGGGCGTGAGCACCGCGCCCGCACGCTGGGCACGACGTAGTGGTGAACGGTGATATCAGCGCCATGCGGAGGGGGCAGATAGCACAGCCAGGGCACTGGTGCCTGGCAAGACATGCCTCGGCCTCCTGCGCCCGCGGCCAGCAATGAGTCCAGCCTGCGGCCGGAGCAGACCACAGGGCACAGTGCTAGAGCATGATCCAGGACTTAAGCAGAAATGTAGACACACAGCGTCCTTCTATATACACAGATAACAAAATGTAAGCACCCTCGGGCGCGGGCCACTGTCTCCCCCACCATCCCGTCCCGCCTCCCAAGCGGGACTCGCTGACCCTGGACGCAAAGAGGAAGCCCCGGGGAGGACCCGCTTTGCCTGGCGAATCCTGGCTCTAGTCCTTCACCAGGAGGAGACAGTGGGGTGCCCACAGGCCCCCGCGTGGAAGCTCATTCATCCCTGTTTCCAAAAGGAAGTAAACCCCTGCCCAGTGGCGATTCCTGAGCAAAGAGACGTTTCCTCACGGGTGAGGCCGCTCCTGACTGACCAGGGTCACCACTGGGGCAGAAAGGCCCCCCGGGGGTGCTCTCGGTGAGGTGACGGTCACCCCACGGTGCAGGGGAGAGCTTTGGTCTTGTCTACCCACTCCCACCAACAAGACGAGAGCGGGCAGGTCCCGGGCACAGCACGCCTGGGCCGTGTGCCCACACAGGCCGCTTTCAGACCCGCAGCCGTCACGGGACAGCGCCCGGCGTGTGTCCGGACTTGGGGCTGGATGCTTTTAGTTGGAGGGCTGCCCTGGGCAGGGTAGAGGTGGAGCAGCACCCCTGGGGGCCAGGAGCACCCCTCCTGGGACAACCAAAAGGTCCCAGGCACTGCCAAGGTCCTCTGGGGCGAAACTGCCCCGCAGAGAACCGGTAGAGCAGGGCCTGCACTCTCACCAGATCTGTTTGCTGGTGCCACTTGCGGCAGCGTCTCGGAACAGACTGTGTTGAAAAAGCATCATTTGCCCTTTTTGGTGTCATTGTCCCCGTTAACCTTTTCCTTCCTGTTCTGGGTAACAATGTCTCAGTGCTCGGCCACTCCTGAAAGCTCGGGGGATTTCATACTTACAGAAAAGTGCTGCTCGTTCTCGGGAGAAAACCAGGGCAGCTTTAGGAACCGCGGCGCTCAGGGTCTGAAACGCGGGTTACCCAGGGCAGGGGCCTCGCGCTTGGGGGTGTGGGGTGCGCGCTGGCGGCCGCTGCCGGGCTGGGGTTCCTGGGAACCTTACCGCCGCCGCTCCCGCGGGGCTGCGGTCCGTCCTCTCCCGCGCCTCCCGGCCTCGTTCCGCGGCCGGCCAGCGGGGGGCGCGGGCTCTCCGCTCGGAGCGCCGACCGCATCCCCGTTTGCCCCAAGGTCACGGCTCCCCAGCTCGCTCGCCGGCCGGGGCGGGAATTCCGGGGGGCCTTCGGGGCTGAGACCCCGGCGCGGGCGGGGCCGCCGGGCCGGGGCCGGGATGCGGTCACAATGGGCCGGGAGGGAAGCGCGGGGCCGGGGCCACACCGTGGGCGCTGCCACCGGACTCCGCGCCCGGAGGGAGGGTGCGCGCAGAGCCCGCCGCCCGGAGCGCGGAGCCGGTGCCGCCCAGGTCCCCGGGCGCGGCCGCGGGAGACGCTCCCCGCGCGGCGGGCGCAGCCTGGAGGGCGCTGTCCCCGCCGCCCCCCCGCCCCCCTGCGGGCGGGACCGCACCTCCGCCCTCACCTCCCGCCGCCAGGTCCGCCGGCCCCTCCCCGGCCGCCGGCCGCCCCAGGCACCAAGTTGGCGGGAGCCTATAAAAGCCGGGGACGGCGCGGCCGCGGACACACCGTGCCGGCCCCAGCCGCCGCCGCTGGACGCGCGCCAACTCCTGCCCCGCCCGACCCGCCGCCACCATGTCCCACCACTGGGGGTACGGCCCGCACAACGGTGAGTGCCGCCGGCCCCGCACCTGCCCGGCCCAGGGCCCCTGCGCGGGGTGCCCCCTCCCCAGCGCCGGCCCCATGCGCGGGGTGCCCACCCGGCCCTGTCCGCTGCCCTAATCCCTGCGTCCGGCGCGCACAGGCCCAAGCGCGCAGAGGGTGGGGGGGTACCCTCAGCGGGAGACGCGAGGACAGCCCCTCCTGGGCCCCTGCCGGACACCCCCTGCCTGGACCCAGGAGAGGAGAGAAAGGTTGTAGGGGAAATGTTAGGTGTTGGTGGCAGAGATCAGGGGCCCCGCTCCCCCACACCCATCCTCAGCGCCACCTGTGGCTAAGGCTCCTGCACTGGCACCAGGACCGCTTGTCCCTGGCATTTCTCTGCGGGTAGAATTCCTTGCCCTGGACGGAGTTCACCCTTCACCTCTGACCCTAATGTCAGGGGGTCACCAGAGCTGGCTTGCCCGGCGGGTCTGGGCTGTCAGAGTCAGAGGACAGGCGGTGGCTGGGAGCTGTGTGGCGCTCCGGCCGCTCTAACTGCTCCCCACACATGGATGCCCGTTCTCACGCAGTCCCTACGGGAGGCGACATTATTAGCCCACGGCACAAAGGGGAAACCGAGGCAGGGGTGTTTTCCCGAAGGTTACTCGGCTGGTGGTGCCCCCCAATGGGAACCTGCATCGCTGCCCTTTCCTGGGGAGTGGGGTCCTGTCCCCACACGGGCTCACACATCCCTTCCCACCCAGGGCCCGAGCACTGGCACAAGGACTTCCCCGTTGCCAAGAGCAACCGCCAGTCCCCCGTGGACATTGACACCAAAGCGGCCGCTCACGACCCTGCGCTGAAGCCCCTGACGGTGTCCTACGAGCGGGCGGCGTCCAAGCGGATCCTCAACAATGGCCACGCTTTCAACGTGGAGTTTGACGACTCCCAGGACACAGCAGGTCGGTGGTCAATGCATGACTGGGGCCTTTTACCCAAAAGCTGTTTCCCAGTGAAGGGGGACCCTTCTCAGCCCGGAAGAGCCAGGCTGGGGACGGGCACAGGTGCCAGGCTCAGAAGGGCAGGCCGATGACCTTGAAGTGACCTGGGCTGCTCCGCCCGGAGACAGTCCCGGGTCCCTTGCAGCATGGAGAACCTGGGACCTGCCTCTGACAATTCCACGAGGCAAGGTCCCTGGCAAGAAAGACCAACAGTGTGCTTCGCAGAATTAGAACATTCAAGTTCTGTTTCTCTCTCAAGTGTCTGCTCTCTCCCTCTCCATTCCTCTCTCTCTGAAATCAACAAAAACATCATTTTAAAAATTAGAACTTTTAAGTTCTAAGTTTCACTCTCACATGGATATTTCTCTCCCTTCCTCTCTCTCTAAAAATCAATGGAAACATGTCCTTGGGTGAGGATAAAAACCAACACCCCCCACCCCCAAATTCTTGGAAACAAAATTCGGAGTATTTTCTGGGTGTTGGGCTGGTGCGATAAAGGTGGTATCTACCGAGAAATTCATCCCACAGATGCAGATGGTTAAGAGCTGGTGGCTATACTTGGCCCATTACTGACAAAACCAATTACCGTCATTTGTTTGTAATGAGCTGTTTTCAGGGCGCTCGTTGAACGCTGTGTTTTTCCTTGTTTAGAAATAGAGCCCCCCTCCCCCATCCTCCCATTCAGCCATAGCCATGCCTCTTTGCCCACTGGGGGATGTTATTGCCCTATTTTCCCGAGCGCTGCCCTCTGAAGGGCAGTGACCGCTGCTGCAAACACACGGGCGGGCGCTGTGGAGGGGCCCCCGGAAGAATGAGAAGGAGCGCTCAGACTGTGCAGGGATGGCCCGCCGCTCTCGCTGTCAGTGTAACCAGAGCCCCCAGGGCCTTCCCTGTCCGCCCAGCACTCACCCAGCGCACGCAGCACCGTTCTGAAAAAGTCCTTCCCGACCCGTCCCCATTTTAACCTTTCTTGACACTGGGCTTTCTAAATAGTGATCTGGGAAGACAGGCTGATGGAGGGTAATGTAGAGATGATCTGAGAAGTGTGTTCACCCTGTGCCCTGGGTCACCTCACCCAACACACACACACGCACACGCATGCACACATGGACACACAGGCATTCCAGCGTAGTGTCACGATTTCCTGGGTTTTGAGGATTAGAGTTGGTAGGGAGGGGGGTCCCCTGGAGACACTTCTGTGGGTTTCTGCCGCATCACCTTCCCCAGAGCGCCCACCACTCCAAGCAGCAAGGCTCGGCGACTAAGTTAAATGTAAGGGAGACAATCCTTTCCGCCGTGTGGAGATGCTAACAGGACAAGGCCGAAGGTCTTGGCGGTATTGTACACACAGAAAGGAGCTATAGCACTTCATGTTTGGTTATTTAAAAAAACAAAAGAAGTCAGCTACTTCAGTCTGCAGCTGTCAGCTTTTTTTTTAAAGAGACAATGTGCATTCAGTGTTGCCAATGAAATCATTGTTTTCCGTGGGCATCCCAGTCACAGACCTCCCTGGATGCTACAAAGAATCCACTGTAAACCACGTGCCGACTGGACGCTGAGAGTCTTCCTGGGAACAATGAGAAAGCAAATGGAGCCGTGCACCGTGTTAGCGGCGCGTATCTCGGGGAAGGGGGGCAGCATTTGGTGGTCGCCGTGAGCCTCGCCGGGGTCCGTGGCCCTGGTGGCAGCAGCCTGGCCTCAGAGGTTTGCTTTCTCACCTGGGAACCTGGAGTGAGCGTGGCGTCCGCCTGAGGGGGAAGCGTGTGCTGAGCTCGGAGGTTACCGCCAGCACGCGGTGGGGTTCCAGTCTTGTTTGTCAGTGTATCTGCAGGTCCCGTTTATCATACGAAAGGTGTCCTGCTGGCTTCCTCCATGCTCCAAGCGGTAGCTGTGCGTCCTGCCACGCTCCTGCCGCTCCTGGTGGGTTTCTCCACGGGCGGGGGCTGACCACCTGGCTTTCCGTCTCTGTGGGCCACACATGCATTTTTAACACGGCGGCCGTGTTTAGAGTGAACCGAGAACACAAGTGGTTTAGTTTAGGGAGGGGCTCAAATCCACACCGTGGGGACACGTGGGCTTCACTTAGTTCTCATTTTAAAAATCCTCACTAACAAGGAGCTGCACGGTCAGGCAGCACCGAGGGCCGGCGGGGGCTGGGCACCTCTGGAGAAAGAGGGGCGTGATGGGCTGGGTCAGGAAGTCTCGCAGGGCGGAGGAAACGGCGGCCTGAGCTGGCCGGGTCTCGGGTCTCGGTGAGGCCCAGGCCAAGGCTTGGAGGGCTCCCGGCGCAGCACCTGCTGGCACGGCGGGAGGCGCGGGAACCGGACAGGCGGGCGCAGAAGGACCTGCTCTCCTCGCACGTGAAAGGCTCCTTTGTAACTGTCCAAACACTGCAACTTCCTCAGTGGTTTTGTTAAACAAGGAAGCTTGTTCTCTTTTCTAGAATGCAGAATGTATTAAATGTTGATGGTAAGGGAAAACACACCCACGGAATTAAGACAGAACCAAAGCGATCGCACCAGGCAGGGAACAGTCTTAGACTTTTTTCAAGATCCTGGACTCTCAGGTCAGAAGCGGCCGCCAGCTGTAAGGGAGAGGCTGGCCTCCCGCTGCGGAGGGACTGCCTGGGGGCCTCAGAATAGAAGGGAAGAGAAATCTCCAAAAAATAACCACGGTTAACACAGCGCGCACGGTTTCCGCACACTGCGCTTTTCTGTCCACGTAAGTCTCAGCATAATTTATCCTTCAGGCCACCAATTTCTTTAAGTAGACAGTTTAACTTCTCTTTTTGTTAGGAGTTATTGTTACGGTGTTTGCATTTTTTATATCCTTTGCCACTTATTTTATACTTTAAACCCTTAAATTTATTTCCTTTTCCCTCCCTCAGTGAGATTTCAGTCTTCTAGCACTTCTCAGAGGCTCAGATTTTCAAATATATCCTAACTGCTATCTCATCTCCAACTGAAATAACTGGGAGTCGGGAGCTGAGCCGGCAGAAGTTATTGCTGTGTTTAAGCCCAAGGAATTCTTTCTGCCTGTGGAGGTAATGGGCTGTGACCGGAGCTTGGGTTAAAGCCCTCATCCATCTTCTAAATCCCTTTAAAAACAAACCACCTTAAATTAATGGAAAATCGTTAATCGTGTTAGAGTTTTTTAATTATTAAAAAATAACTCCCCCTGCTTGAGATCTTTTATTACTAGCTTTATTTGAGAGAAAAGAACAGCATTCAAAATTCCTAATTCCTGCTAACTTATTAACTTTTATTAATGTGTTTAAAACTCTCCTGCTTTATTGCAAAGTTAGAGGCAAATATCATTGAAAAACAATGTCCGGATTATTGGGCTAATCCATACACAGCTCTCATTATTTCTGTGTCGTGTGTTTTTTGAGAAATTGGAATGTTTGCATCTGTTCATATTATTTCAAAAAGAAGAAGGCAGGCAGCCGGCTGTGCTGGCCCCGGGCGAGCAGACCTGCTCTGGGGCACCTTCTGGGTCCTGCTTGCTTTTCAGGAACTCGCGTCAAACTTTCCTGCCACAGACAACCTTAGACCGAAAGGAAGCAACCACAGCCAATGGGAGGGCTTGTCCTGCACAGCATGACCCTAACCCAACCCCACAAAACGGCAGCACACCGCACTGATCACGTTCATGGCTGTGTGTGTCTGTGTGTGTGTGTGTGTCTGTGTGTGTGCGCGTGTCTGCGTTCGAGTCCGCAGTCCCTATAGTAGAGGGTCAGTCTGCCTTCAGGGGCCCTCAGGCCGTGCCCGGAGTGTGTGACAGAGGTGAACTCCCACCCCGCTCAGCGCTGTGCAGCGCTGCCAGGCCCTGTCTGTGCACACACTGGAGTCTCTCTTATTCTTGGACAGCTGCCATCCGCCGGCCTCTACAAACTGTCCTCCTGCATTTCCGCGTGTCACCTGTAGCGAGGGGCAGCCTGCCATTTCGCTCCTCAGAAACAGCGGTGCGGGCCGTCCTCTTCGTCCTGGTCCGCCCGGACGTCCGCTCTCCTCTCATGGGGAGGCCTGGCCGCTGCCGCCAGGAAGGCCACAGGGGTGTCTTCTGATTATTCACGGAGAACGTGGCTCACCTGTTGGAAATGCTGTGTTAGTGGATTTATTTCTTCACATTGTTGATAGAAAACTCCTTAAATTTTAAGTTTAAACCAAAGGTCATTGGTTAGTTTATTGGTGTTTTGGATTTAAGAGAGATTATTGACTTCCACTGAGGTCTTTGTCCTTTGGATGCATTTTATATTAAGTGCTCATGTGATTTGGAAGAAAAAATTCAAAAGCGTTAAAATGTCAGTTTTTAATTTGTATGGGTGGTCTGATTTATCTCAGTATGACTGGCGTGAATGTCGAGCCACATGCGGCTCTTTGGCCCCTTGAGTGTGGCTCTTCCACAAAAGCCCACAACCTGGGTGAGTCTATTTTGAAGAAGTGGCGTTAGAAGAAGTTTAAGTTTAAAAAATTTGGCTCTCTAAAGAAATTTCAGTCGTTGTCCTGTTGGTATTGGGCTCTGTTGACTGATGGGTTTGCCGACCATGGGGCTAGACTACTTGGTGCTTACTTTGCAGTTTGTGTATTTAGCTGTGTTGTGACCCCCGAGGCGGTCACCACAGTGAAAGGCTGCAGCGCCCGGGGGGGGGGGTGTGGGGGGATCGGGGCTTCGGTTGCGTGGGAGCCGCGTGGGTCTGTCCTTCCCCCGTGGAGCACGTTTCCACCAGGCAGTAGGTCATGCCTCGTCCGCCCCACGGCCTCGTTGCCTTTTACAGAAACAACTTCTGCTATTTTTAAACCTTATTTTTGCAGTAGAAAAGCAGGTTTCATTTTAAATGGGGGGAGTTTAGACGGTGACCTGAGACAGCCAACGTAAAGCGAGTAAATAAGCAGACCCAGAGGCATCCGCTTCCCATCTTCCAACACACGCCTCTTTGCTGTTTCTCAGTTAAAAGGACAGGTGTTGCCTTTGTTACAGCTCAGGGCACGTTATTATCATAACACTGCTCTTGGGGGACTTCACTGACTAGACTTCACGTTAAGGATTTTTGAGAAATAACCAACTAATTGAAGAAGGCCAGAAATGCTGCTTTTAATAGCAAGTAAACATTAACTATAATAATCTTCTAAAATTACAACAGGCTTACAATTTACGTAGCAGCATAGTTTTATTTTAATAGGAGTAGAAACAGGTATCCGGTAATGACAGATTAGCACGGAATGTGTTTAATCATTGAGCCCAGAGCTTCGCTTACTTTTCCTTTTCAGTTTTAGGAAGTCCTGTTTAATAAACGCTCATATGTGCTCTTGCCTGATTCTAAATGTTCTCTGTAAGAAGTCAATGAGGACGGAATCTTAAGATCCGCCAGGGAGTGAGTGGGAACTAGTTCTAAGCTGCATGATCTTTAAAGTTTAAGATTCTGACAAGATTCTTCATCCGGAGGGAGATCAGTCAGCTCAGATTTTACTTAACTCATTTTCCCACTTGGGAGAATTAATGATGTTACAAATGGTTTTTATGATCAGCCAGCCAGTTAGTTAGTAGCTTTAAGAAGTTATAAAGAAATTAATTCCAACATCAATTTATTTCATAAACAAGTATTTTGTTTTAAGGTTATATAATTATGAAAAATAGGAATTATCTCGTTTTTGAAAAAGCCTATTTGGGGTGATAAGGCTAATTCTTTTCTCATAGACTTAGGAGGTTAAAAAAAGCTTTTACAATTAATTGCTATTCAGTTTCAAGAGATGTGATTTTTGTCAGAAAACATGCAAATTGATGTTTCTTAGCAGCTCTGTAACATAGCACTGTTTCTGATTTATGGGATTTTTCATTCTTCCTCTCTCCTGCCCGTGAAAAGGAGAGCCGCAGCCAAGGCCCCACAGGAGCCACAGAAAGGCCTCCGCCGGGCCTCCCGCCACTCCCCTGCTCCCCAGGAGATGAGTGTGCGCTGCCTGTACGCACACTGAGCTCAAGGGGAGCAGTGAGTGCTGTCCACCCAGACTTGGTCCCTTTGGTTGCAGAGCCAAAGTGTGGGCTCCTTCTTTCATGAATTATAAACCCAAACTAACGACATATACTCCTGGGAACAGATGTTTAATCCCAGTTCTGGAAAAAATAAAGTTGAAGTAGTAGAACTAAACTAATTTTAAAAGCTTTAAAATATACTGGTTAAATCCCATTAATACACATAAGTCAGGTAAAAAAGTTTTTGGAGGGAATGCGGAAGCAGTGACCTCTTACTATTTTAATCCTCTCTTAAGACACAACTAGTTACAGATACATTGTGGTCTAACACCCTGATTTGTAGGACTGATTTTTCTGTAATTAATACCTGAACAGTAGAATCATGAGATAGTTATTCAAATTAGAATTTGAAGTTCTTGGAGGTAATAGAGCACCTCGCACTGCATATAGTATGTGATCAGTACCTAGTGGAGTAAACAATTGGATATACCCATTTTACAGATGAAGAAGTTAAGGTCAGAGAGGTTAAATAAAAATTTTAAAGGGACGAAGCTAGTCTGTAGCTTTTAGATTTGGATGGTCGCTGCTACTAAAGAATTTGGAAAGGCAGTGTGAGGAAAATAGGATTTTATAGCATTGAGATCAAGAATGCTGATATCTCAGAAATTCTGGCTTGTAGGACTGTTCTGACAGGTTAGCTGAGTCGCCTCGGGACAGTCCCGGGCAGAGAGGCTGCCACATTTGTGCGAATGTGCCGGAGGCCTGCGCTGGCCAGCAGCGCCTGGAACGAACTTCCTCCGTGACTCACAGAGGAGTCGATAGCTTCCTTAATATTTCTCCTCTCTGCCCTGACCCTATGACCCCAAAGCAAACCCAGAAGAGAAGGGCCACTGTGCTCAGAAGACAGAGGGGAAAGCGTGGTCCTTTAGGCAACACGCGTGAGGAACAGCTGCAGCTGGTCCTGTTCCGCTCTGGGGGCCAAACCTGAGCCCGGGTTGAATTTTCAGAGTGAAAATGTTGCTGTGGGCACATATGCAGCCCTATGCAGTGGGATTCAAATGCAACATTTATAGTGTGCGTTTCATAGCACATGTGTGAGTATGCACGTGTACACACGTGTGTACACACACACACACGTATATCTTTACATTTCAGTGCTGAAGGGAGGACCCCTCGCCGACACCTACCGCCTGGTCCAGTTCCACTTTCACTGGGGCTCGTCCGATGGGCAGGGCTCGGAGCACAGAGTGGACCAGAAGAAATACGCCGCAGAGGTGACCTGCGCTTGCTTTCCTCTGGGAAACACAGTGACACTTACTTCGCATTGATTTCAAAAGCTTAACTTTGCAAATTCGGCTTAAGCAGGGGGAACCGCTTTTTAAACAAAAGACTTCACGCTTGCTATGGCTTCTCCAAGGACAGCCTTGGCAGCGAATGAATTCCAGTGGGCGGGCCCCGTCTTCACCTAAACCTAGAACAGAACTGGCGCTTCCCGCAGAATAGGCAACTCTTGCTGTTGATGAAATCACTTGCGAGAAGGCCAGACAGTTTAAATAGAGTTAGAATGAAGGAAAGGTTTGCGTTTAAAATGCCCAGAGACCACAGTGTGTGTGTGGGGGGGGGGGGCGGGGGGGCGGTGTCTGGGTCCCGGTTCTGTCCGTCCTCACTGCGTGCTCTGTCTCCCCACAGCTGCACCTGGTTCACTGGAACACCAAGTACCCGGACTTCGGGACGGCCGTCAAACAGCCCGACGGGCTGGCTGTTCTGGGAGTTTTTTTGAAGGTTAGTGGACGGCCCAGGTCTTCCCCCTGTTTTCAGGAAAGGTGAGCCAGACAGGACACTCTCCAGAGAGCCTGGGTGCAGCTGGGACCACGCGGGGCTGAGGGGGGTTGGTGCTGTTTCAGGTGGGTGTGGGGTGCGCCCTGTGAGAGGGGCAGGGAGCCAGAGGTGCACTGCCTCATCCACTGGTTCCTCACCTCGAGCCGATGGTGCTCTCCCGTGACAGGCGCTGTGGGGAGGACAAGCTCTCCTCTGCCCACGAGGCTCTCCCGCCGGCAGGCGGCCTCATAGACAGGCGGCAAGAGAAAATCACCCGTGGAGTACAGGCGTCTGTGTGGGAGCCCCGCAAACGGGAGTCGGAGACCTCGGGCAGGAGAGGGAACCCGGGCTAGGAGGCATGGAGCTAGGGCTGGGGAGGGCCGGGCCCGCAGGTCGCTGCAGGAGGATAAGAAGAGCCGCCCCGTAATCAGTAGTTTTCCCTGCCCTGCAGCTCTGACAAAAGAAGTTATCTCTGCTCACCTCTTCTGAGCACAGCCTCTCACCAAATTCTTCTACGCAGTTTAAGTGGGGAGGAGGGGTAGAAGTTTGCTAGGGTTGGCTTTAGCTCCACACAATCTGCACCCCACAGAGGCACACCGGGGACTTATTGGGACCCCCAAAAGCTAAAGGAAGGGCGGGCTCTGCAGGGCTGAAGCACGGGGCTCCATAGTGGGGAATTTCAGGGAACGGGGAAGGTTGAGCTGCCATGCAGACAGTTGTAAAGCCCGCGGAGGCCCTGGGCTGGACTGTGTCAAGGCGGGAGCCCCGTGTCTGTGAAACCGCCCAGGGAGAGCACGGGAGGCGCGGACAGACGCTGGTTAAATGATGGAAGGAACCCGGGGCCGAGGGGTGGGGAGGCAGGAGGGCAGGAGAGCCGGGGAGAGTGTTAACAGCGAGGGCGGACGGGAGCACGGGCCAGTGTCCTTCCTTCTGAGCTGAGAGCGCTGTTGCCCTCGAGAGGACCGCGGAGCTCGCCTGGGGCTGCCAGGGCCGCGGCCGGCGTTCGTGGGGAGGTCAGGTGGGGCCAGGTAGCGAGTGCGGGCTTTGGGTTTACTCTTCGGAGAAATTTTATGATAGAACTGCCCAGATCCAACGGGTGTGGTACCGCCTGTCATCCAGCACCTTGTCCTGTGTCTGTCTCTAGGTCGGCGACGCTAAGCCGGGCCTCCAGAAGGTCATCGACGCGCTGGCCTGCATTAAAACAAAGGTACCGTGCGTGTCCCGCCACCCCCAGGGGCTTTGGGGAAACGCTTTTGTTCAAATGGAATAGTTTGGGCTTGACAAGGGGTGTTTGGAAGAGCAATTAGTAGAGGTAAAATGTCGCTTACATATTTATTTAACTCTTTTAATCCAAAAGTCGATCCTGATGCCCGTCCAAGTTAGACTGGTGTTTATGTAACCTTGCGTCCCCGTCCACGCGTCCATGTGCGCGTCAGGGCCTCGTGCCTGGGAGGAGGCGGAAAGGTCGCCTGGTCCGCTGGTCACTCACCCTCTGGCCGGGATTTCCTGAGCACCGGCCACGTGCCGGCCACTGCACGCCGTGGTGAACACCGTGAACGGGCCCCGCCTGGCGGAGGTTCCGGCTCCGTGGCCTCCTTGAATTGATGCACCCCCTGGTGAAACCCTTCCTACGCACAGCTGTGCTGAGGCCAGTGGGCATCGGCGTAAATTAAACGCGGCAACCGCCGGTGGCAGCCCTGGCTCCGCAAAGCTCGTGCTCACAGCAGCCTCTGACTTCTGAAACGCTCAACCCCCATCTCCAGCTGGACGCCCTGGACGCCCGAATAAGCCTGATCTGAAAGCGCTAACTCAGAAAAGCGCTAACACCCGCACCCCACGCTCACTGCAGCGTTATTCCCGACAGCCAGGACGGGGCGGCCAGTGTCCACACCCAGTGAGCGGACAAAGGGCCTGCGATGCAGGAGGGACTATGACTCGGCCATGAACAACGAAACTGGCCGTTTGTGGGGCGCCGGGCTGAGAGGAGTCAGTTCTCCTGCTCACGGCTGTGTTTTGGGGAGATGTCTCTGTTAGGCGCCTTTTATTCTGTTTTCCGGGCGTGGGCCTCTCGTTTAAAAACGCAGCGTTGTGGCTGTTACGTATGCCTCCCCCCGGCCAGGAGGCTCTAACCTGAGTGTCGCCTTGTGCCAGGGTAAGAGCGCTGCCTTCCCTGGCTTCGACCCGTGCGGGGCTCCTTCCCGGGAGCCTGGACTACTGGACCTACCCCGGCTCGCTGACCACGCCGCCGCTGCTGGAGTGCGTGACCTGGATCGTGCTTCGGGAGCCCATCAGTCGTGTGAGCAGCGAGCAGGTGGGATTCCCGACGAGCGGGCGGGCCCGGGTGCGGGAGCTGTGGAGTCAGCTGACCTGGTATCCTCCTGGTGTTCTGGCCGCGGAGCAGTGTGCGCAGAGAAGCCCTGCGCCATGACCTTCATGCCCAAGGTCACACACGTCAGGACGCTCCTCAGCTCCCTGACTGCTGAGGAAGGCGAGCGGGCCTGCAGAAACCACTGAACTCAGTCCACGCGGCCAGCGTGGCCGTGAGGCCGAGACAGACCCCTCGCCGTGCGTTGGGTGCAGTGCGGTCTGTGCGGGCCGGTGGTTAATGCCTGCAGTCCCAGCGGACAGGGCAGGGCAGGTCACCGCCACCAACTTCAATCGAAGTTGACTCTGTGGGGTGACTGTGGGACTATTACTGAACCAGATAGCTCAGGCTGTTGACTGGTGGCTGCTGACCTTCATTCGTTCAGATCAAGTCTCGATCCCCAGTGTGGGGTTGTGCAGGAGGCAGCCAATCGATGATTCTCTCTCGTTACTGATGTTTCTCTCTCTTCCTCTCCCTTCCTGCTTAAAAAATAAAAGATTCACCCTAGCCAGTCTGGCTCAGTGGACAGAGCATCAGCCTGTGAACCAAAAGGTCTCGGGTTTGATTCTGGCCAAGGGCAAGCAGCAGGCTCCTCCCTGGCCCGGGCCCTGGTCAGGGCTCATGCAGGAGGCAACCAATCGATGTGTTTCTCTCATATCGATGTTCTCTGTCTTTCCCTCTCTCTTCCACTCTCCCTAAAATTCATGGAAAAATATCCTTGGGTGAGGATTAACCATAAATAAATAAATAAATAAATAAATAAATAAAATAAAAATACAAAGACCCACCAAGACAAG
Organism: Cnephaeus nilssonii; assembly: GCF_951640355.1. Taxonomy (NCBI): domain Eukaryota; kingdom Metazoa; phylum Chordata; class Mammalia; order Chiroptera; family Vespertilionidae; genus Cnephaeus; species Cnephaeus nilssonii. The sequence goes on along the minus strand of NC_137089.1, from coordinate 53,292,240 downwards.
GACTGGGCTCCCACTCGGCACAGCCCCTCGGGTGTCCTGCGCATTTAAGCAGAGATGCCGGCCTGCCTTCGGCTCTGGGCTGGCCGACCCCTGAGGCCCCACCTAACCGCACAGGTGCTGTGGTTTACCCTCCCTAGGCAGAAGCAGAACTTAATTTTCGCTTAGGATTGTTGCTGTTACACCTCAGAGGTATGAAGTCAGAAGGAACGCACAAAGGACGGAAAATGTCCCCCTCAGCAGCAGCAGCGATTCCCAGCCTGTGTCATGGAAAGGTTTCTGTCTGTGCACGCATGTGTGCGCACTCTGTGGTTATCTTGGGGTCCCGTGAGATGTGCACATGGATACATGCTGCTGTGAACATAGGGGAGCCCAGTTCAGGTGTGACCCAGCACATGCCTCAGCACCGCCGTGAAACGCTTCTTTTTCATTTTTATCTTCTCTGTGTCTCTTAGATCACGGCCTTCCGCAAGCTTAGCTTCAACAAGGAGGGGGAGGGCAGAGGAACCCATGGTGGACAACTGGCGCCCGCCGCAGCCCCTGCACGGCCGCCAGGTCCGGGCGTCCTTCCAGTGAGGCCCCGGCGCGGAGCACAGGCCCACGCGGCGAAGCGGACCGCTGCTCTGTGTCCGACTGCTGGGCTCCCCCACTACACCCTTCCTGCCCCCCCCCCCCCCCATGCGCTTGCTATTCCCGTGGGAGGAGCCGGCCGCTGTCCGGCGAGGCAGCGGCCCGGTGGGCGGTGCTTTGCTGGGTGGTGGCCTTTCCGTAAGAAGCAATTAAAGGGATCCGAGAGGAACCTGCCTGTCACAGCGCGTGGCCGTGGCCGTGGCTGTGGCCTCACACGGAGATGTGACAGACAGGATGAGGCGGCTCAGATCTGCACGTGCGGTGCGCTGAGCCTGTGACGTGAATCAGGTAAAAAGCTCAGGATTCTGTGTGAGTGAACCAGACGGGACCAATGATCTGACTCCAAGATGTTGTACAAAAGAGACGTTTTAAAGTCCGTATGTATTTGTAGCAAAGTCGTCGTGCTGTGACGTCTGCTGTAGCTCAGTGACGTGAGCGCAGTGTCCGTGAGGCGGGATCATGTAACTGCTGGTACCGTGGTGGCTGCTGACAGTACATTTCCACCCAGAAACAAGTCCTCTGTTCACAAATGCTGCATTTTGGGAATATCCTCTAATAAAACCGGTTTCTCTTTGGGGCGCTGTGTTTTGTGCTGGAGGAGTGGACGTGTGTGGTTATAATTCCATCGGTTCATGGTGGGGTGACCATGTCGGCTCACTCGGGACGGAAGGAACCCGAAGGTCCGTGCCCGTCTGCCCAGGGGAGAGGGGCGCGGCCGGAATTCACGGCTGCCCGGGGGGCGGGGGGGTGAATGGCCTCTCAGCCTCGCTGTGTCAGCAGGTTTCCATCTCTCTGCCCCGCTCCGGCCACGGCGGGGTGCCTGGGTGACGGGGAGCGGGCCTGGACTGTGAGCCGCCCGGTCCTTGCTGGCCTCTTGGGGTGGCCTTTCTGCGAGGGAATCTGGGTAAAGGCCGGCCGGCCTGGGCCCCGACCTGCGTGTGCTGACATCTTTCATCTGGTCTGGGCGGGACCCGTGGCTGAACGTATCGCCTCCAGTCGCCAGGCCCCGCCCACTCCTATCATAGCCCAGGGGTCAGGTATGAGGGCCCCCCCCCCCCCCCCGTCACACAGGGAGAGCCCCCCAGAGGGACAGCTGCCTCTTCTGACCAGGTCGTGAGTCCTTGCTCCCCTCACCACCCACGTTTGGTTCTGAAAATGGGTGGGACAGGGACGTCCTCCTCTCACACACACAGCCCAACCCTCCACCCCCCCCCTGCCCCCGCACGCTGGGTCAGAAAGCTGACCCTCCTTCCTGCAGGACCGCCCGGCCTCTCCTCCTCAGCGCTGACCTGGCCCCCGTCCCCTCCACCCCCCCCCCCCCCCCCCGCAGGGGCGCCAGAGCAGCGAGCTGCACAGAAGGAACAGGGTTTCACAACAGGGTGTAGGGATGGTTGCACAGCAGTGGAATGTGCTTAATATTACGAACTGTACACTTACAAGGGGTAACATGGTAAGTTTTATCACAGTTTTTTAGAAGGCTGATAGGAATTACTTATTATCCAGCGTTTCATTCCTCACCTCTGTCTGTTGAAAACGGGCATGTTTTGCACAAAACAAGCAGGTACTCACAAATCCCACTTAGAAGATGGGAGGGCCTTGAACAAGCCTGGGCACCAGCAGGAGGGGGACGCGGGGTGACAAGTGTCGAGGCCGTGCTGGCTCCGCAGTTCGATGGTCTGCACTGAAGCCTGGCTTGCCTCTCAGCTGCAGGAACTGGGGCGAGCTCTAATCTCCTTAAATCTCCTGCTTCTCCTCTGCAACGTGAGGGATAATACGAGCAAATCACCTCCCGTTCCCGTGAGCGAACCCGTCACAGAACGCCAGCACACTCGGGAGCACCAGTAAGTATCAGCCACGACAGAGCAGCCACGAGGGGCCCGACGTGCCAAGTGAAGTCATCAGGATTAGCCCGGGCAGACGGGCGCTGCCCGAACAGCCACCCCCTGTGCCCCGTCCTCCGCTCCTCCCGCCCTAAGGACCCCGTCTCCTTTCTGGGTGATGCCCCCAGATCCATGTATGTCCTGACCATCCCAAGGAGTCTTTCTGTTTATAGCAACCAAAACTGCCCGAGGATGAAAATAAGCATTTTCCCCATTTGCTTCTGCGTCTAGAAAGCATTTATGCAACCAGAAGGCAAAATGCAGTGGCTTCCTATTGCACTGCCTCCTGCGACACGCATGGAAGGGGTGTTCTTAACCCTTCCCTGCCCAAGGGGACCACACAGCTCCTCCCGCCCCCCCCCCCCCGCCCCCACCAGGCCTTCCTCCGGGCTCTCACTTTCATTTTTCTGAAAGGAAGACGACGACTCCATGTCAGGCTGACATTCTTGTCTTATTGCTGACGACTCTGCAGAGCTCACTAGTATGCGCCATGCCAGTTTGGAGGAAAAGTGTTCGATACTTCGTATGCACCACTGTTATCAACAGACGTTAATAGGCAAGGCCTCAGAAACACATAAAAAGGAGAGGGCTGTGAATAAAAGGAAGTTTAGAACGGGAAACGGAGTCGTTAGGGTCCTGCTGAGAGGGGATCTTCCAGCTGTGTGACCGTGGACACCCGCTCAGGGGGGCTGGCTCCTGGGAAGTGCTCGGTAGTAGCTCTTCTCACGCAGACCCTCCAAAGCAGATGTGTTTTCTCCGAACAAGGCAGGTCCTCGCCGAGGGCCGGGTGGCAGCGGCCTCCGCCCGGGGCGCAGGTAGAGGCGGAGTTCAGCGAGGCCGGCAGACTGCCGTGTGAGCGCGGGCGCTGCTGTCCCTCCGGCGAGGGGACGGGTGAGCATGTGACCCCGCGTCAATTCCCTCTTCGCTCTCTGGAGATAATTAGGGTTCCTGCTTGTTAGGGTTGCTTTGGGATTGAAGGGGTACCCCAGGTAAAACTCTTACACCACCCTGGGGCGTTAGCTGAGGGACGTTAGCTGAGATGGTTAAGAATCCATCGACCTGGCGCAGGTCCGTGGCGTGGTGGCAGTGGGCTTTCCCAGGCCTAGGCCGTGCCCCCGCCCACAGGTGAGCGGGGCCTCCCACCCCGGGGGGCTTTCCCGGCAGAGCCCAGGAAGCCGAGCTGCAAGCCCCTGGGACGCGGGGATCTTCTGCGTGCAACTCCAGGAACACCGAGGCTGGACAGGCCCCGGGCCGATGGGCCGTTCCCTGTGGATGGCGGCTCGGGAATGAGCGTGTGGGAACGCGCGCATCAGACGGCAGAGAGCTGTGGGCCGGCCGGCGCCAGGGCCAGTTTTCCGCTGACCTCGTTGAGTTCAATGAGCAGCTGGGGAGGGCGGCGTTCCCACGCATCCCCACGTCTCCACTGCGCTGGGAGCCGGCCTGCAGGGCACTGCTGAGATTTTACTCGCCCATCCCCCAGGTACCTTTGTTACAATGTGTGTTTGTGGAGAATTCCACCGTCCGTTAAGTAATGGATGGAATATATATGGGAAGTCTTAATGGCCGCGCCAAAAATCACGGCACATCTGGAAGAGAGACGGCGGGGCCCGGTGCTCACACGGGTATGGAGTGGCCTCCACAAGAGGCCACACCCACAGAGCATTGGTGTGGATGCCAGAGGGGACAGCGGGAACACGCCGAGCCGCACTCGGGTCCTGGCGTCTGGGACGTGTCGCTGGAACGTTCCTTGTGGGGGAGCCGGGGCCCTCCTGCTCACGTGTCCCCAGCACTGGGTCACTCCAGAGCCTCGGGCCCCACAGGGCAGCGCCCGCTCCCAGCGCCTCTGCAGCCTCAGCTGCAGGGAGCGGAGCCTGGGAGCTGCAAAGGCGCACGTGCATGAGGCATTGGTTTTGTGCTCACACACTGAGTCTGAGGAGAAACAAAAACTCACGTTCCAGCTTTCTTAGACGCCTTGTTCTGGCTCCTCCGGACTCCAGAGAGGTTTCTTTTTCCTCTCCTTTCCTTTGCTCTCCGGGGACAGGAAGCAAAGCCTGACACCCGATCCAGGAGGCTGTCCGCCAGGGCCGAGGAGGGACAGAGCTGGGACAGAGACCAGGGGGCGGAGCAGCCGGCAGGGCGAGGCCCTGCATGTAGATGCCCAGCCGCCCCTCCGAAGGCAGGAGCGGTCCCCCCCTCCTGATGACCCAAATGCCTGCGGCTGAACAGGGGCCACGCATGCCCGGCGCAGCCCGGCCGCCTGCACACGGGGCTCCAAGCCGGGCCGCCTGTCCCCAGGAAGGCAGCTGACCAAGGACTCCCTCCTTCTAGAACTGAAACACAAGCCGCTTCACCGTGCCTCTTCCATCACGTTGGGGCAAGCCCGCCTCGTCCCACCTCCATGTGTGGCGGGGCTGTAAGTGGCCGCAATCCCTTCCGAATCAGAGGCCGCTTCTTCCTGCGACCGCGCTCACGCAGTGACCCCCGCGGGACAGGCGGCCAGCAGCTAGGGTGGATGGCAGCTCTTTTTTAAAATGTATTTTTATTGATTTCAGAGAGGAAGGGAGAGGGAGAGAGAGAGAGAGACATCAAGGATGAGAGAATCATTGATTGGCTGCCTCCTGCATGCCCCACACTGGGGATGGAGCCCGAAACCTGAGCATGTGCCCTTGACCGGGACCGAACCCAGGACCCTCCAGCCCGCAGGCCGACGCTCTGTCCGCGGAGCCCCGGCCAGGGCTGGCTGGCAGCTCTAAAACCTTTGCGCAGCACCCGTGTCTCCTGCTTCGGGCAGGTGGAAGCGGGAAGCAGCCCGTGACCAGGCTTCTGCCACGGCTGGAGGGCATTATATCTAACCGGGTTTCCTTTTTGTTTTGTTTTCTAATTAAATGTTTATCGTTGAAAGTATTACGTATGTCCCTTCCTTCCCCCATTGACCCCCTTCCAGCTGGTCCCGCCCCCCTGGGCCCCAGGCCTTCACCCCCTGCTGTCTGTGTCCATGGCCTTGCCTAGATGCATCTAAGTTCTTTGGTTGGCCTTTCCCCCCTTCCCTCCCTCCCTCCCCCGCTGGAACTTGGTTAGACCAGGCCTCACCCCAGATAAGCCCTGGAAGGAAGCTAGCTCCCCTGAGCCTCGGTTCGCCATCGGAGGAATGGAGATAATGACCCCAGGGCCTGTGTGAGGGAGACAAGGCCTGGCCCCCGGCTGGCGGTGAGGGAGTTTCTCTGTCCCTTCCTCCCTCCTCTCCCCGCCTGTCAATGCCTCCCTCGGTCTTTATGGCACAGCGAGGAGGTGTGTTGACCCCCCCTTTACAGACGGGCACCGTGACCCCGGGGATTGAGTCAGTCACCTGTGTCACACAAGTAGAACGGAAAATGCCCGTGAATCAGTGTGACCCACGCAGCCTCGGGCAGAGCTTGCTGACCCTGGAAGGACAGCCTTTTAAGGCAAATACTGCGAAAGACCACATTTCTTTGTTCAGGGTCTAGGTCTTTGGTGGGCTCCCAGGAACGGGAAGATGGGCCTGGCCATCACCGTCAGGCTTCCGCCGGAACAGCTATTTTTAACCGCTTTTGTGTATGTTTGGGCTCCGCACGTCGCCCCACCCACTTCCTGTGAATAAAGTTGAAAAGAAAGAACGCCGGAAGGCGGTTAGGGATTGGAGTGTCTCGGTGGCTGTCCCGTGGCACCCTTCTGTCCCTGCTTGGTGCACAGCCTGTGGTCTGGGTGGGGGTCAGCCTCTCTCCTGTCTGGTGAGAAGCCCTGAGGGGTCCAAGGTCAGGGCAGCCCGCCCCCGCCGTGTGATTGGCACAGGAGCCCACCTATGGTGACTGGGACGAGCCCGGAAGGGCTGGCGCTTCTCTGGCCCTGGGAGTATTTCTGCCCACGGAGCGGAGCGAGGCCCAGTTCAAACCAGTGCACGGTGCTTCGGCCGAGGAGGGGCTGCTTGCTTTTCAGATAATTACTCACAAACGATCTCTCTGGCCCTGGACGGGTAGCTCAGCTGGTCAGAGCGTCCTCCCAAAAGCAAGGCTGGGGGTTAGATCCCCAGCCAGGGCACATACAAGAATCAACCAGTGAGCACGTAACTAAGTGGAACAACAAATCAATCTCTCTCTCTCTCTCTCTCTCTCTCTCTCTCTCTCTCTCTCTCTCTCTCTTCCTTTCTCTCTCTCTCCCTTCCTCTTTCTCTCTCTCCCTTTCTCTCTCTCTAAAAATTAATAAAGAAAAATTAAAGAAAACTGTTCTCTTGCTGGTGCCTGAGTGTGACCTCCGACGCTCTGAGCCATTCTGCTCCGTGGGGGCGGGCCATCTGAAGACAAAGCCAAGCGCAGCTGGACCAGGACACGAAAGGGAGTGACACTCTGAAGCCACCGGCCCCTGAGGGCCCAGGTACATGAGCCCATCAACCTCCTGTCGAAGTTCGAGCCATTTCAGGCGGGCTGTCAGTGACTCACGACAGAAAACACTCCAGCATTCAGGGTGCCCCAGCCGGTTTGGCTCAGTGGGTAGAATGTCGGCCCGGGGACTGAAGGGTCCCAGGTCAATTCCAGTCAAGGGCATGTACCTCGGTTGCAGGCTCAATCCCCGGCCCTGGTCAGGGCATGTATAAGAGCAACCAATTGATGTGTCTCTCTCACATTGATGTTTCTCTCTCCCCTTCTCTTCCACTCTCTTTAAAAAAAAAAAAATCAATGGAAAAATATCCTCGGGTAAGGATTAACAAAAAACAAAATAACATTCCCGTGATTATGAGACTCCTTGTAATTTTCATTGGTCATTCACAGTGGTTAGAAAGAGTTGCACAAATGATTCATGCAAAGAGATTCTTTGGTTCAAAAGGTCAGCTCTACCTTGAGCGGGACTCAAGCAGGGTCATAATTTAATGTTTGATGACTTTGACACAGAGTTCTGTCCGTCACTAAAAGGATTTTAACTGGGCTCCTCTTGTAGGTATAGCTAGGTTTTTTAATAAAAAGATGGAGTTTGCCCTAGCTGGTTTGGCTCAATGGATAGAGCGTCGGCCTGTGACTGAAGGGTGCCAGATTCTATTCCGGCCAAGGGCACATGCCTGGGTTTCGGGCTCGATTCCCAGTGGGGGGCATGCGGGAGGCGGCCAATCAATGATTCTCTCTCGTCATTGATGTTTCTGTCTCTCTCTCCCTCTCCCTTCCTCTCTGAAATCAATAAGATATATTTAAAAAAAAGATGGAGTTTATGTAATGTTAAAATCGTTGTACCAGGAAGCCAGAGATACAGTCAGATCATTTCAAAAATGATCGAAAATGTGCTCAGAGGGCAACAATTCTAAGGTTAGTTTATTATTTCCACTGTCCTCTCTCAATAGTTTTCAGGAATTTGGTTTTGCCTTCACAAACTCAGTACCAATCTTCTCTGGAAATAACTATAAAAAATTAAGAGGCCGATTAGTTGGAGAGTTCTCCATTAGAACAGTGGACATACGCTGCTGTGGTGAAAACAACAACAATAAAATACAAGTTTTTAAGTAAATAGTTAAAAAGTTTAAAACATCTATCTTCTCTCCCTTTCGTAGGAAATAAAAGATGTGGGAACAAATCCTAACCCCCTCAATTAGCTTGCCTGCTGTCAATAATGGATCAGCTGAAGCTTTAACTGCCTGTACTTTGTGAATTGCTCTTGGGAAGGAAGAAAAAGCTGACTTAAGGAGCTTTACAGACGTTGCTTAATAATTTTTTAAAAATATATTCTTATTGATTTCAGAGAGGAAGGGAGAGGGAGAGAGAGATAGAAACATCAACGATGAGAGAGAATCATCCATCGGCTGCCTCCTGCATGCCTCCTACTGGGGATCAAACCCGGGCATGTGCCCTGACCAGGAATCAAACCTTGACCTCATGCTTCATAGGTCGATGCTCAACCACTGAGCAACACTGGCCTTGCAAGTTGCTTTGTAATTAATTCACCTTCTCAGAAAAGGCCAGAGTGCCAGAGAGTGAGATAAATACCAGGACAACGAGACTGAACTAACATGGCCGATTTGAGAAATTCTGACGAAGCGCTTAGCTTGGTCCTTCTCTTCTCTATGAAAACAGAATGGGCTGAGCGCCTCCCAGGAAGGTCTCCCTTGCCCTGTAGCCCGTGCCCGGCCCTGCTCCGTGCCTCCGGAGCCCGGCACGGGCCTGGGGCCACATCTATCTGGCTGCTTTTAGAAATCACCTCGCCGGCTTCTCCAGGGCAGACAGCAGCTGCTAAACCTACCCAGTGCTTACCCGGGGGCTTGGCACACGCTGCCCCTTAAAGGGCACTGTGGAAGGAGTGGGCGAGCGAATGGACGGGTGGATGGAAATGGACAAAGGGGTGCGAGCCACTGGGACTGGCTCCCCGGGGGCTGTCACAGGGACGGTGTGCGAGCCACTCGGACTGACCGGGCAGCCAGTGCTCACGGCCACATCCTGTGGGGCTGGCCAGTAATGCCAGCAACAAAGTCTTTGCTGCCCAAATGTTGTGAAAAATGGATAATGCATTAGACAAACCCTGACTCTTTCGGGGACCCAGCTCTGGGCATGGAGTCAGAGGCTGGACTTGAGCCTGAGCTCTGCCTCTGACTGGCCAGCATCTTGTACAACTGACTCAGCGACTCCAAACCAACGTCCGTGTTCTAATCAACAAGACGGTGAAGTGACCCTCCTCACAGGCTTGGCTTCATAAGCGGAGGAATTCACGTGAGAAACCAGAAATGAGCTGGTGGCCGAGACTAACTCAATAATGTTCGTAGCTCCATTATTTCCTGGGCATGAATAATTCACCTGCTTCGATTGCTTAAAAAGCCAGTGTTTACTAAAACATTTTTGAGTCAAAAACCTCAACCACAGTTTTTATCAGCGAGGAGATTAAATATTGATACTTACTGAGCCCGGCGGAGGGCGGAGTGGCTGGTTGGAGGCCTTCAGGCTGAGCAGCTGTGAGGTCCAGGTGACCTCTCGGCTGTCCTTGCGTTCTCCAGAAATGGGGGATCAGGGGAAAAGGAGCTCCATGTAGTGGGGGGCACAGAAAGACAAAACCCAACACCTGAACCCTCCACGTGCAGACCCCTGGTCCCCTCAGGGATGAGGGCTCGGTCTCCAAGTGCCTGTGTCTTTAAATAGCTGCGGGGGGTCCTTCGCGAGCCGTGGAGAGGAGCCCTTGGGGCAGTCCTTTGTGGTTTACAGGTGGTGTCCTCTGATGGCATGCGTCATGGCTCTCACGCCAGGAGGGCTGAGGGTCCCACTCATCAAATACGGGAATCCTGCCGGCCTCTGAGGAGTGAGGAATATTGGGGTTCTGTAAGATGTCATTTGTTAACAAGTTCTTCCTTTGAATACTAATTCGCCTCGAGTAATGGGATTTTGAATTTCCTTGATGTTGGTGTGTGGCCATCTCCACTCAAGAAACACAGGTGTGAGCTGGAGCCCTCGTGAGCCCGGGGCCCAGGCCCAGCGGGCGCTCCCTGTCAGTGGAGCCTGAGCAGCCTGGGGAGCAGGTGCAGTACCGCCCTGAGCAAGCAGGCGCCTGCAGTCACAGTCACAGTCACAGTCACAGTCACAGTCACAGTCACAGTCACAGCAGCGCCCACAGTCACAGCAGCGCCCACAGTCACAGCAGCGCCCACAGTCACAGTCACAGCAGCGCCCACAGTCACAGTCACAGTAGCGCCCACAGTCACAGTCAGAGCAGCACCCACAGTCACAGTCACAGCAGCGCCCACAGTCACAGTCACAGCAGCTCCCACAGTGACAGTCAGAGCAGCGCCCACAGTCACAGTCACAGTAGCGCCCACAGTCACAGTCAGAGCAGCGCCCACAGTCACAGTCACAGTAGCGCCCACAGTCACAGTCAGAGCAGCGCCCACAGTCACAGTCACAGTAGCGCCCACAGTCACAGTCAGAGCAGCGCCCACAGTCACAGTCACAGCAGCTCCCACAGTGACAGTCAGAGCAGCGCCCACAGTCGCGGTCACAGCAGCGCCCACAGTCACAGTCAGAGCAGCGCCCACAGTCACAGTCACAGCAGCGCCCACAGTCGCGGTCACAGCAGCGCCCACAGTCACAGTCACAGTCAGAGCAGCGCCCACAGTCGCGGTCACAGCAGCGCCCACAGTCACAGTCACAGTCAGAGCAGCGCCCACAGTCGCGGTCACAGCAGCACCCACAGTCACGGTCACAGCAGCGCCCACAGTCGCGGTCACAGCAGCGCCCACAGTCGCGGTCACAGCAGCGCCCACAGTCACAGTCACAGTCAGAGCAGCACCCACAGTCGCGGTCACAGCAGCGCCCACAGTCACGGTCACACCAGCGCCCACAGTCGCGGTCACAGCAGCGCCCACAGTCACAGTCACAGCAGCGCCCACAGTCACAGTCACAGTCACAGCAGCGCCCACAGTCACAGTCACACCAGCGCCCACAGTCACGGTCACAGCAGCGCCCACAGTCACAGTCACACCAGCGCCCACAGTCACAGTCACAGCAGCGCCCACAGTCACGGTCACAGCAGCGCCCACAGTCACGGTCACAGCAGCGCCCACAGTCACGGTCACACCAGCGCCCACAGTCACAGTCACAGCAGCGCCCACAGTCACAGTCACAGCAGCGCCCACAGTCACAGTCACAGCAGCGCCCACAGTCACAGTCACAGCAGCTCCCACAGTCACAGTCACAGCAGCGCCCACAGTCACAGTCACAGTCACAGCAGCGCCCACAGTCACAGTCAGAGCAGTGCCCACAGTCACGGTCACAGCAGCGCCCACAGTCACGGTCACAGCAGCGCCCACAGTCACAGTCACAGCAGCGCCCACAGTCACGGTCACAGCAGCGCCCACAGTCACAGTCAGAGCAGCGCCCACAGTCACAGTCAGAGCAGCGCCCACAGTCACAGTCACAGCAGCGCCCACAGTCACAGTCAGAGCAGTGCCCACGCGGGGTCTGAACCTGGCGGCCTGGCTGGAAAGGCTCTTCACTCCTGTTCTCATGAGAAGGAAATCACTGGCTCAGAATGCTCATTGCGCACGCACTTCATGGCAGGCCATGTGCGGGGGAGACCCCCAGGAGGACACGCAGGGATCCAACAGGCCACCACCAGGCAGCCTTGCAAGGGCCGGGGTGGGGGGAAGGGTTTACGGCCAGGAGGCGCCAGGAGGGCGGTCACTGAGGAGATGGCTTGCCCCCTGGTCAGGCCGGGGCCTGGGAGCCGGCCTCCTGGACGTCATCCCAGACATCAGTGCGATGGCTAGGGGCTGTGCCTTCAGCACCCGAGCCTCAGCGTCCTCCTCTCTGCAATGGGCTTACAGCGGTGCCGCCCTCAGATTGCTGTGAGAATGAGCGTGGTGCGTGTGAGGCACAGGGCACGCAGCCAGCGCCCAGGGGTGCACACCTGGGATACAGTCTCCATGGAAAGCGATCGAACCACGGAACAGGGGTGAGGAGGAGCCCTGAGACCGGGCGCCTGGTCTGCTCGGAGCGAGGGGTCTCGGTCGTCCTTAGAGCCCCTCTGCAATGCCAGGGCCTCCCTCAGGGAAACACCCCGAAGAAAACCCGCCCGGGCCTGCCGGGGACCAGCGGCTGCGAGAAGTGAGAATGAGAGCCATGCCAGGCTTCCTTAGGTCCCCTGTGTCACCGCACGGACCTGCGTTGTTTCCTCCCAGACCCGCTGTGCTTGCTGACTTAGAGAAACAGAACAAAGCAGCCGTCCTCCTGACGCGGGGACAGCCGGGGGGACGTGCCTGCTGCTCCCCCCAAGGCCTGGGACTCTCTAGTTACACTGACTTCAACAATCTTAAACTCACGGAGAAATCGTCTAGGCTTTTCGTGTCCGTCCGCGGCCTGCGGTCCCCTCGTGTTGTTACAGGGACTTGTTAGAGGGCGTGAGCCGTCTGTCTCCACGGTGACGCTACTCGGGCAGGTCTGCTTGCCGGGGCGACCGGCCTTGACAGCACTGTGAGACCGAGCACTTGGCATCGTGGTGTCAACGCCCCCCGCCAGCTAGGAGCCGGCCTCCACGCCACGCAGGAGCAGGCAGAGCCCTCATCCCGTGGACTTGCGGCGCCTGGCGGACAAGCTGCGAGGGAAAGCCGGAGCGCAGAGCACAGTGACCGGCACAGGTGAGATCCGCTACGTCCCGGAGGCCTGCAGTGCCACTCGTCATCTCTGGCCTCAGGCAAGGTGGCCCCAGGCAAGACGGAGTTCGGTGCCCCGCGTCCCAGGTGCGCCTTCGTCCCTCTGGCCTCCTGGTCCTGTGAGGCTCGTTCAGACGCGCTGCTTCCTGCCGGCGGTGTCTGCATTCCCTGGGACCCCCTCTGCAGCCGTCCCCAGGGGAGGCTGGGGGAGCAGATGTGAGGCCTACTGAGCGCATTCCTTAGAAGAGCGACCCCTCTGACCCCCAGCGATGAGGCTGCGAAGTTGGGGCTTCCCTGGGGATGGAACTGACTCCTGGAACCCCAGCCGCCGCCACCTGCTCCTCTCGGCTCCTCGGCTCCTCGGCCGGCCTGGGGGCTGCCTCCGGCTTTCGTCTCATTCAGGAACCAGGGAACTGTCTGGGCAGGAAGCTGGTCATGCAGTTCTCTCAAAGACAAACATGTGAAAAGACAGCACAGGCCCTGGCCGGGGGCTCAGTTGGTTAGAGTGTCATCCCAAACGCCAAGGTTGCGGGTTCAATCCCCAGTCAGGGCACATATAAAAATCTCCCAATAAATGCATAAACAAGGAACAACAAATCGATGTCTCTCTCTTTCTCTCTCCCTTCCCCTCTCTCTCTAAAAATCAATCAATAAATAAAAATTTAGAAAAGATAGCATAGAGTTATTTGTACATAAGTGTGAATTATTTGTTCGACAAACATTGACTGCAGACAGCACACGGGCCCTACGGAAAGCCCGCCTACAGGCCCCGCCTACGAGTAGCCCACATTCCAGTCCCTCGGCACAGGCAGGTCCTTGTAGGAAAGCAGGGACTGATGGAATTTTCACTGGAAAGTATCTTTTCTGGAGAAGTAGGCGTGTGCATAAGTAAACATGTGGAAGTTGTCCTGCAGCCGAATTTCTAAGTGAAAATTTGGAAACAGGTTAAGTACCCATCGTGGCGGGAATAGCTGGACAGTGGGTGCGATTTGTGCTAGCCAGACCCCAGGTAGAAAAACAAAATTGGTCACGTTCCTCCTACAACTCAAGGCAAAGTTATATGTTGAGCTCCAAGGTAGCCTGGCCACTTCCAGGCAAACTTGGTCAGTTCAGGCGCTCCCTGTTCTGTCTCCCCCCAAGGCCAGGTGCACCCCAGGACCAAGGGAGCTTCAGGCTCGGGGCGCAGTGGCCGTCGCTCGGTGTCCGCTACATGGCAGCTCCTGGAGGGGCCGGCGCCGTTCTCAAGGCCCGGCCACCTGGCCACCTGCTCTTGGACTCCCCTCCCCACCCCGCACACCTGAGAAGCGGGGACCCCACCTCCTTCAGGGTCAAGGTAGGCACCACTTTCCTGTGGAGAAACCATTCCCTCCCACAACCAAGAAGCCCTTCCTGTATGCAGGCCTTCCCGCCCCAGGTTTCTCTCGGCACATTTCTCCCTCTCGGGGGGGGGGGGGGGGGGGGGGCAGGGGCAGCGCGGCCCTCCTCCCTCCCTGCTGCTGGGCTGCCGCAGCCCTGGCTCCTGGGAGACACTTGTCACCCCTCCCCAGCTGCCCCTGCCGGTGCCCTGATAGGGAGAGAGCAGGGAGGGGCCTGTGCCTCCCGGGGCCACGCGGTGGGGACTTATCTCTACCCTCAGGGTCACAGAAGGCCGAGGGCCTGCAGCCCCACTGCTGCCCGCGGGGCTGTATCTTCAAGAACAGCCACAGCCCGTCTCCGCACCTGTTCTTCTCACAAGGAGCGCCGGCGTTCCTCCCACTGAGAGGTCAGGGGGCCGTGCCCTCTCCCCTGAACCGGCAGGACTCTGTGCCTGCCTCAACCTGCAGCGTGTGGTGGAGATGACACCGTGCGACTTGGGAGCTAGGTCATAAAAACCTCATGCCCTTCCGCTCCTTCTCTTGCGACACTTGCCTTGGATTCCCGCCTCCGGTGAGGAGTCTGGCTGACCCGAGGCCACCGCGCGGCAAAGGAGCCCAGGCCAGTGACATGGAGCAGAGACAACAGGAGGCCCTTTCCTGGTTAAAGGTGGTGTCTTTGCTCCTTCACCCCTTGGCTCCATGTCCTGAAGGTGAGAGATGAGTCACTCAGCCTGTGAGGATGTGGAGCAATGAGCAGGAGCTCCGATAGTCACACTCCCTTACTTTAGTTATGGGCAGTTTTTCTCACTTAGAACTTGCATACAGGAAGATTTTACAAACTAGAGATAAATTACAGAAACTTCTCAGTATAATATACAGACAGATATGTAAACAGACATATAGAGGAATAAAAGGATGGATGGATGGATGGATGGATGGATGGATGGATGGATGGATGGATGAGTGGATGGATGGATGGATGGATGGATGGATGGATGGATGGATGGATGGATAGATGGATGGATGAGTGGATGGATGGATGGATGGATGGATGGATGGATGGATGGATGGATGAATGGATGGATGGATGAGTGGATGGATGGATGGATGGATGGATGGATGGATGGATGGATGGATGAATGGATGGATGAGTGGGTGGATGGATGGATGGATGGATGGATGGATGGATGGATGAGTGGATGGATGGATGGATGGATGGATGGATGGATGGATGGATGGATGGATGAATGGATGGATGAGTGGATGGATGGATGGATGGATGGATGGATGGATGGATGGATGGATGGGTAATGCATGGAAAGATGGATGATAAAAGAGAAATAGAAAGAATGAGAGAGAGGGAGAGGCTGATTCCTTTTTAGACCTAAGAGTGGCTTTTGTTGAAAAGTATTAGCTGATCCAGAAGACATTTTATGGAGTCATACTTTGAGATCTGGAGAGTTCCATGTCTTTCTGTTTACCTGTAGTTTACATGATTAATCTTTACTCTAGCTCACTTCTCAATGCACCTAAGGGGAAACGATTGTGATTCAAATAAAATTGGCCCACTTTAAGACCTGTCTCAGTTTAGTATGACATGTGGAGAGAGAGAAAGAGAGAGAGAGAGAGAGAGAGAGAGAGAGAGAGAGAGAGAGAGAAACACAATTCCAGCCCCAAAAATCATTGAACAGTAATGTAGACCTCTACTGAAAAGCTCTTGGAGACACCCAAGTGGGAATTCCGTGGTGGGGTTTACATAGTACATTATCAATTCAGCTTCCTAACTCCCTCATTAGACAGCCTCCCTGTCCCCCAAGTTCTCTGTGGTTATAAATGTCCTCACATCCTCACCCCACAAAGAGCCTGCCTCTCCAGAGGACCATCCTTGTATGTAGAGCAATCCTTCCTCTCTAACCCTTCCCTAGAAGGATCTAACAGCCTGAGCGGTGTGGAGGGAGGGGCTGTAATGACTTTTTTTTGTCCTGTCACACAGAGATTGTCCTTTTCGTTCTCTTTAGGAATAAAAGTTAAGTTTAGAAATACAAATTTGTGTCTGTGAAATTACAAACCACTTTCCAAAGTGATAAAGCCCATCCCCACGGGGTGTCCTCCCTGAGTCCCCAGAGCAGGCGTCTCCTTGGCAAGGAGAGAGGAAGGAAGGAGGGGAAGGAAGTTCAGACTCATCCAGGCTGCGGAGGAAATGCGTGCCTCTCGGAGATGCAGAAATCCTGGGATCCAGTCTGAGGACTTGGCATCAGGATGGCCAGGCTGCCTCCTGCCGGGCGGGCTCTGGGGGGCACCGATCCCAGGGCCCCTCACGCTCCTCACTGGTGACATGGGGTCATGAGGGCCTGTCCTCTCAGACCTCCGCTGCTGCCACAGGTGAAGCTGCTTTGAAAATCACAGGCGCAATCCAAATGTAAGAGTGTTCATGGGTCCAAGAGAGAGAGAGTGAGGGTCCCCCTCCTCTGGGTGGAGGAGGAGACCCTATCAGCCTCCCAGGGCTGGCATCACCAACCCCATCCTGAGGGGCTTAAACAACAACATGCATTCTTCACAGCCCTGGAGGCTGACGTCCCAGGCCAAGGTGTCCGCAGGTTGGCTTCATTCTGAGCATCCTCCTTGGCTTACAGGTGCACCCCTACCCTCCCCCTCACATGGTCTTTCTGCTGAGTGTGTCTCCGTCGTAATGTCTTCTTAAAAGGACCCAGTCATAGTGGACCTGCCCACCCCGATGGATGACCTCATTTACCTCAGTCACCTCTCCAAAGGCGCTGTCTCCAACACAGTCACATTCTGAGATACGGGTGCTGGATTCAACATCCATTTCGGGGGGACACCATTCAGCCCATTCCTAACTGTCACCTTTCTTTGTTGAGAGGTTAGTTTTACTTTCTTGGTTTTGGTGTATTATTGCTGAAGTTGCTTTGTGAGCAGTCAGACCAATGTGCTGGCTTCTTCCCCCTTCGTCCGCTCACAGTTTGAGGAAACGTTGAAATTCTGAATTCCGTATTTCAGGCTTTAAGTTGCTGTGGGTTTGAGGCAGGAGAGGTAACGTCTGTGAGACCTTATCCATCAATCTCCTTTGAGGCTATTTCTGGTTTTCCTGCCAATTCACCATGAAGTCAACAGTCCTGGTGATTCATCTGCGTTGATAACCAGCTTCCAAAAAAAGAGAGGGCATTTCCATCATTCAAGATTCATTGTTCGTGGTAATGTGCAAGCCATCTTCTGGTGCCCGACGAAACCTGGTACTTATCTGTACTTTTCCAGATCAAAGATAAAGAAATGGAAACTGTAATTTTCATTAGTCTCACCAAAAACTGTATATAAAGCCATGAAGTACACAGGATAATAGCTCAGGAAATGTTTACCTTCTATATTTGTTAGACTGGCAAATGTAGAATATATTTAATACATATTTCAAATATATATTATGGATACATTATATGTATACAATACATTATATATTATACATGGATATACTATGGATATTACATATATGGATATATATGGTTACATGTCATTAATTTTCCCAAGTCTCACACCACCTGAGGTACAAATGGAGTCACCTTGACAGAAACAATTCAAATTCCACCAGCTTCTTTTGTTTTTATAAACTTTTTATTGTTGATGGTATTACGGATATGGGGGAAGGGGAAAAGGGGGAGATACCTTTAATACTATCCAGCTTCCTGACTACGTATTTAGCGAGACCTGAGCCGGTTGGGAGTTGAGCTCTAAGAGACAGATGTCATCATGTTGAACTGATCAGCCCTCCTTTCTGAACCCGACGTGTCCCTACTGACTCGGGTGCCTGCGTCGGATCCTCCAGCTAACCTGGTAGATTTCAGGTGCCTCGGTGGCAAGTTCCCCAGACACATCCGTGTGCCCTGAATCCTGGCGGCGTGTCCAGCCAGGGCTCCTGCCACATATAAAATACGTTACCTTGAGATCTCTCTAATCTCAAAGGAGCAATGTTTGCTAAGTGTACTTGCCCTAATTTGGAGATGAGGAAACTAAACTGCCTCAAGGCTAAGCAATGACTCAGTTAAATTGGAACCCAGACATTTCAGCATGGAGTCTGGGAGCGGGCAGAGCGCAGGCCCTGAGGGCACTGCAGGGGCAGCCTGGCCGGCCTGCACAGCGCGAGCCCTGGTCTGGGCACCTCGGGGACACGGCCCCGCTGAGTCACAAGCACCCAGACGTAACCCCTAGTGAGAAGCAGGAGGGACCCTCTGAATCTAGCTGAAAGCTCAGTCTAATCAACGCAAGGACCTCATGCGAATCCACAGCTAACCAGGCCAGGAGGCAGCGAGAGCGGCTTCAGAACAGCAGTTTACTGTTCGTGCCTGGCTAATGGTTCCGAGGATGAGGGGAGAATAGACCCGCTTTTCTAAATGTGAGTTTTGGTTCATCTGAAGCCTTAGCATGACTGGCCGGCTCCGTCACGGCATGCACACATTTTCTCTTTGTTTAATTCCGTGGCCGAGGCTGGGCGGGGCCTGGTCTGCCAGAAATAAGGCTCTTTCTTCAGACAGGGCTGTGCCTTCAGAGGCAACCTTGGTGCACTTTTATATTCACAACCCGAAATGGCCATTGGAGAGGTGCTGACATTTGCTTATTAAGGGTTCAGGGACTGGGAACTTGAAGGCGTTTCCCTTTACAAATTACTTGGTACTGACCGAGGCCCCGAGGCCACGTGGGCCCAGCGCTCCGAGTGCAGGGCCGTGTGAGGCCCGCTGCTTCCCCGACAGGCTTTCCCGGCCACACGGAGCTCGGCCCCGGGTGTGAGCAAACCCGCGTCCCCGGGACAGAGGCAGAGACCCCCTTCCCTGCCGTCCGCCAGTGCAGACCACCCGGGGAGCAGCTGGCTCCCAGGAGGGGTTCTTCTTTGACATCAGCACCGTGAACATTCTGTTTTCTTTCCTTATTACCTGAAGGAGCAGTAACAGTTACACTCCAACTGCCATTTATTCTGCGGATCTTCCTCCCCACGGCACAGCCCGCTTTTGGGGCCTCTGACTTCCCCCACTTCCCTTTCGGGGAAGGGGAACCTCCAGGTCAGGCTAGCCAGCCCTCCGCTCCCTCTCATGACGGAAGTGTAGAATGAAACCTGGGAGAAACTGCAAGGGTACAGCTTTCTCTGGATTCCGAAAGGGTTTTCATTACGTTTTCAAATGCTTTAAATTAGTAAGACCCTTATGAGAAACATATTTATTTGACTTCATAGCGAAAGCCGTGGAAAGGAAAGTAAGATCACAGACTTAAATTTTAAAAGTCGAATGTTGCCATTTATGAGAACAGTGTTTCGGGAAGGAAGGAGGTGAGTGTGCCCCAGACCAGGCCAAGGGTCACGCCACCCTGTCGCTAATACCCGTGAGGCACGGCTGTCCCTGCACCTGAGTACCCGCCCGCCCGCCCTCCCCCTCCAGTCCACGCAGATGCCTGTACAGGGGTCAGGGGCCTCTTCACGGGAATGGCTGCGTGACCTCCAGCGGAGGAAGGGCCTGGGATCACAAGGAACGGGTTTTAAAGTGAACACTAACAGCGCACTCGGAAGTAGGGCACTCCCAGGGTCTGAAAGCGCAGAGGAGCCCACACGGGAGTCCGGACGAGCGCCCATCACTGTTCTCAGAGGAACACAGGGAAAGGCTGTTTTGGACGGAATGTTCATGGGACGTTCTGCTTGTTACGAAGGGACAGGGCCACCCACCAGCCACGTCGAGGTCTCTGTTGTATGTCCGATACGTGGACGATTACCGACCACCTCACCACCAACCCCTCCGTGACCTGGCGAGGTCCCCCTGCTGTCGTCGTTTTCCCAATGAGGAGGGGACTCAAGGAGACCTAGCGGCGTGGGAAGGCGCACAGCTTGTGAACTGGGGGGAGGCTCGCCTGGACTCCTGCAGACAGCTGAGCACCCGGGAAACCTCCCGTCTTCCACTGTCTTCTTAAAACTCACACACAGGCCTGGCCGGCGTGGCTCAGTGGTTGAGCGTGGACCTAGGAACCAGGTGATCACAGTTAGATTCCCATATACATTTTACTAATTTTCTTTCATCTCTGACACTTATTATAGAGAAAGGGCAAAAAGCAATATTAAAATATTTCCTCTAATTAATTTCCTTTTAATGTGCATGAATTTCATGCACCAGGCCACTAGTTTAATTATAAGTAGCCTCATGAAAATTCCTAATCACATCAAGTTTACTGTTCTACTTTTATATCAAAAAATCAAGTACTAATTTTTTCCAAGTACTTACAATTTATCTTCCATCATTCAATTATATATATTTAATTTATATGTCTAGAATTCAGATTTTTTAATTAAAAACTGTGAATTAGATTCTAAGGGCTGGGAAGCTAATAAATGGCAGATATACGTGAGATAATTCCACCGCTGTGAGAACAGTGTTGAACACCTGCTTTAAGACACGAAGCGAGGACTACGGCAGGGTGCCCGGAACTGGCGGGGCTAAGCACCCACCCGCTCTTCCGTCGGCGAAGACGATTCCTGAGAATTAGCCGTGCGTGCCTCCGTTTCCATGTCCCTTCTTGTGCTCCATCGGCAAGGATAAACCGAAGCATGGTGGCACCTTGCCTCGATGTTTCAAGGATAAACTTACCTTTTAAAGAGGAAACACATAAGGTTAATACTGACTTGATCAATAGAGGGACTCTCAGAAGCGCAGAGACCAGCACGATGAGTCAGCACGAGTCACTCATCGAGCCAGCACGATGAGTCAGGTGCGAGCCGAGCACGTTCCAGAGTGCACGTCTCCTTATAAAGAGATTCCGGGAGTAACTGCTGCGAAACATGCCCCCCTAGTAGAGAGGCAGGACACCAAACAGCTCACGAATCGGGAAGTTAATGGTCACACTGCTTGGAGGCCAGACCTGTGAGAAAAGCAGGGCTTTTCCTGCAAAGTAACAGTTAGAAATAATGACTAATTGATGTGCCAAAGACTAATTTGGGGAAGGAAAAAAGATGGCATAGAAGCGAGAAGAAAAGCACGTGGTGAACATCAGGAACTAGTCTTAGATAAATGAACAGAAAATATTAGAAAGCAGAAACATTTGAATGGAAGAGGTGAGTCCAGAGCCGGGCAATTGGTGCAGGAGACATCGAGGCTCTGCGTAGGGCGCAGGCGTGAGAGGAAAGCCTGAAGAACTGCAGCAGCTCCGCGTGGTGCTGGCAGTGTGCCTCCTGAAATTACCCAGGCGCTGGAACTGAGTTCTCTTTCTTAGTAGGAACAGGAGACACTAAAGCTTTACATGTAAAATAACCCAAATTCCTAGAACTGCTCTGACCATGGAAAGCCGTAGAAGGATCAGAATTTGCAGTTGTCGTAACCAGAGGAGCGTGTGGAGCCAGTGACGTGAGCCTAGTGGGAGGACCTGAATGGCTCTAGTAACTAACCCAGAGGCCACCACAGCGGGGACAGCGGGGACAGGTGGACAGGTGGACAGGTGGACAGTGTGGACAGGTGGACAGGTGGACAGTGTGGACAGGTGGACAGTGTGGACAGGTGGACAGTGTGGACAGTGTGGACAGGTGGACAGTGTGGACAGGTGGACAGGTGGACAGTGTGTACAGGTGGACAGTGTGGACAGGTGGACAGTGTGGACAGGTGGACAGTGTGGACAGTGTGTACAGGTGGACAGTGTGTACAGGTGGACAGTGTGTACAGGTGGACAGTGTGGACAGTGTGTACAGGTGGACAGTGTGTACAGGTGGACAGTGTGGACAGGTGGACAGTGTGGACAGTGTGGACAGGTGGACAGTGTGGACAGGTGGACAGTGTGGACAGGTGGACAGTGTGGACAGTGTGTACAGGTGGACAGTGTGGACAGGTGGACAGTGTGGACAGCGGGGACAGTGTGGACAGGTGGACAGTGTGTACAGGTGGACAGTGTGGACAGGTGGACAGTGTGGACAGTGTGGACAGGTGGACAGTGTGGACAGGTGGACAGTGTGGACAGTGTGGACAGGTGGACAGTGTGGACAGCGGGGACAGCGGGGACAGCGTGGACAGTGTGGACAGGTGGACAGTGTGGACAGCGGGGACAGCGTGGACAGTGTGGACAGGTGGACAGTGTGGACAGCGGGGACAGCGGGGACAGTGTGGACAGTGTGGGCAGGTGGACAGCGTGGAGAAAGTGGACAGTGTGGACAGCGGGGACACTGCACAGTCTCAGTTTTCGGAACGAAGCTCGCTTCTGGCTAATGTGCCAAGCCCCTGCTGTGCCCAGCACTGAAGCAGACAGGGTGCGTGGAAGCAACGAGAAAAGCAGATTCTGCCTCAGAACCTGCTAACGTGGCTGGATGTTTGGGGATAATTCCTCCTGGCCCTCTCCTGCTGGCCCGCCAATGAGCTTTGAACAGGAAAAATGCCGCATGAGGAATGACGAAGCAAACACCTGGAAGCCGCTGTCAGGCTTCTTGCTGGTAATCTGTGCAGCCAAGACCCCCTGCGAAGCCTTATTCCACGCCCGGTGCACAGCATGCCCCGCGCCCATTGACGTCTCCCCACCATGCGGGGGCACGGCCGCGTGAGGGGCTCCCAGAGAGCCGGAGGCGGGGTTCCCTCCGCCGAGGTCTCCCCTCCTGTTCTGTGTGGCTGAGCTCCGCCACGGGGCGGTCCAGCTCCGGCCACGGGCCGCCCTGCCCAGACTCGTCCAGGCTCCTGTCATGGCCCCGCCGGCCACTTGCTCTCCGTCTGGGCCCTCCTCCCGTCTCCTGGGATCACCTGCCTCCGCTCCTGGATTTGCTTTCTGGCTTCCTCCTTTCTTCGGGGAGGGAGGGGCAGTGGTTGGTTTTTCCATGCTCTCCTCCACCCTAGTCTTGAACTTTTCTCTCAGCACACTCAGCCTCAGGCTTCGTGGCTCCTGGATCAGAAGCAGAATCCCAGCTATGCTCCCCTGGACACAGCATGTTCCTTATAACACTTCCTTTACTGAAAATAAAAACTGTCACCACGCCTCCTGTTCCCTCCCTCGGACCCAGCACCCGGCCCTCCCTCCTGGACCCTCACGTGGAGCAGTTTGCCTCCGGCTCTGGGGAGGAGGTCCCTCCTGTGGATGGCGGTCCCTCAGGTGGGCAGCGATCCGCAGAGCAGGGCCTCCAGTCCTTACCGAAGGCGCTGTCACTGCGATAGCTTCACCCCATCTTCCCTTTTCCAGGGGCTTCGCCACACTGGCCCGGGCCCCCCGAAGAACAAGACAGCAGATCGGGGAAGAGGAGCCTGGTGTTCGGGCTGCCGGCCCAGGCTGTTTCTCCCTGAGGCCGGCGGCTCCTCAGCACACACAGTGAGACCCTGTGAGCCCCACACTCATGCCTCATGCCTGTGCTGAGAGACCATCGGAGAGGGCAGGAGGGAGCGCGCCAGGCAGCTCTCAGCTCCACCCCACCTCCCCCAGCGGGGCGCCCAGCCCTCCCCCAGCGGGGCGCCCAGCCCTCCCCCAGCGGGGCGCCCAGCCCTCCCCCAGCGGGGCATCAGGCCCTCCCCCAGCGGGGCATCAGGCCCTCCCCCAGCGGGGCATCAGGCCCTCCCCCAGCGGGGCATCAGGCCCTCCCCTGCTGGGCAGAGCTCCTCCATCCCCAGCCCAAGTCCTCCCTGGAGGTACTGAGCCAAGTCTGACCTCAGGTACAATGACCAGGAAAACGGGCTCGGCTTCGTTTCCCTCCATCCGGATCCCACCTGCCTGCCCTCCCCTCGCCTTCCCTCCCCCCCGCCTCCCCTCCATGCCGGGCCTGGGCACAGCTGGGCACAGCTGAGTGTGTGTGACTGGGCTCTGTTGGGAACGCGCCTGCGGGGGAGCCCCGTTGCGGTGTGGACGCGCTGAACCCCAGCACCGCGGCTGCCCCCTCCCACGTGCATGCCCAGCCTCTGGGCCTGGGGTCACCTCCACGGTCGGCCTCCTGCGGCCTCCGTGGGCTGCTGCTCACACCCTTGTCTCCTGCCCACTGCAAGCGCGGGCCCACTCTAGGCTCTGCCTCCGGCCCCGGAGGCCTGGTCCCCGCAGCGGCCACTGCCCGTCACCTCCTGCGGCGCCTGGAGCCCAGGACCCGCGCCAGTCGGTGAAATGAGTCACGCGTTTCCCGGCGCCCAGAGCCTTGCAGCCCCGCACTTCCGCCCGCAGGGTGCCCCTCTTCTCCGTGGGACCCCACGGCCGTGCTGAGGCTCATTCCTCTGTCTATTTCACGCCCTGCTGTACGGAGAGTGAGACTCCTTTGTTTTTCCGATGGGCTTTCAGCTGGGCTAAGTCAGAATGTCCAAAAGGCATTGTGCAGCCCGGCCAGTGTGGCTCAGTGGTTCAGCGTGGACCTATGAACCAGGAGGTCAATGTTTGATTCCTGGTCAGGGCACATGCCCGGGTTGCGGGCTTGATCCCTAGTGTGGGGTGTGCAGGAGGCAGCCCATGGGTGATTCTCCCTCATCATTGATGTTTCCATCTCTCTTTCCCTCTCCCTCCCTCTCTATGAAATCAATAAAAAATTTTTAAAGGCATAGCGCAGGCTGCCTGGATTTCAGGGCGCCACGAGGGCCCAGCAAAGCCCCTCCGAGCCCTGGAGAAACCTTTCTAAGATACGGAAGCGGCTGTGGTGTTTTGCTGGTGGTTTCTTTGCCTTAATAAAGGAAAGAGAAGTGGTTGATTCTTACTTTGGGGAGGGGGCTCTCGCCAGGCTCCAAGGCACTGGCCACGAAGGTCCAGTTTATTCATTCTCTCACTGTTTCCTGTGTCCAAGGCCTGGTGAGGAGCGGGCTCTGGAGACGGAGCGTCCGGCAGGGGCTGTGCCACGCAGAGCCAGGGCACGGAGCAGTGAGCGGGGCCTCTTCCAGCCCCAGCCCCACAGCGGAGGCAGGGGGGCTGCTCCCGGGGGGGGGGGGCACTTTCCAGAGCAGCGGGCCACGGGCAGCAGACACACCTGTGCCAGCTGGTGAGCAGCGTGAGAGCAACACGGCAGCGTGGAAGGGGTGGGACCGAGGGCCTCGGCGCAGGCTGCTGACCCACGGTGCCCAGGGGAGCCGGGATGGTGTCGGAGCAGAGGCCTGAGTGGAGGGACGTGTAAATGAGAGGGAGAGGGAGCCAGCAGGAGGGGCAGGGGGAGCCCACAGGCCAGCGCGGGGGAGGGACCAAGCCGGGGCGCAGGGGCCAGGGCTGTGCAGTCCCCCCACCTCTGCCTTCTCCACCACCAATCTCCCATGTTCTTTTCTCCCTGTCATTCTCCTGGAAGGGCAGCGGGGAAGGAAAAGAGTGTTAATTAAGGTTCTGCGAGCTGGACTGCCTTTACCTCGCTGGAACCCCGCTGCATTGTCTGTATTTAATTCTTAAGTCATGTCACGTGAGCACCTTTCTCTCCCAAATTAGATGGCATTCCACCCAAATCACAAAATAGTCTTTTTCCCTCTAACCCCCGACCTCCCAGATCCTAGGAGAGCTTGCAGTCTGTTGCTAAATGGATGAGTCAACCTTCAACGCTGGTTTATCGTCAACACTAACCACTGAGGGACCACTTTTCTGCCCTGGCCACAGGCCACCCCTCCTCCTCCAGGCTCTGCGGTTCATGCCCGCCCAGCGCTGCGACTGCAGTGAGGTTGCAGCCACGTGTGGGCTAAGAGAAATCTGCAGGTGTGTGTGTGGCGGGGGGGAGCAGGGGGGTAAACATTTTGTCTTTTAGGATTATACATATGTAGCATATATTTGTTTCAGCTTGTTCTGTACACATTATTTCACATTATGCGTTCACTAGTACCATTTTTGGCAATGGAGACATTTTTAATTTTTACCTATTAAAACATGATGCTTTTGTGAAGTCTGAGTGGTTTGTACACAGAAAGGGCATTCTCTACTCAAAACTAGAAAACCATGAATTTATTTATTCCCATTAAAATATTAGAACCATTTGAAATCTTGTTTTGATGTAAGACATAAAGTAAGAATTTATTTTATTTTTTCCAGAAGTCTTCACTCCATCAAAGCTGTTCATTGATTCCGCGCCCCCGTCCCCATGAATAAATGGATTGTGTCTCCCTAGCAGTTTCAGAAGGCCAGAGAGCCAGGCAGTCAAGGGAAGCTGACTCAGTCATGCTGCCATGTATTCACCCGACTGAGCTCGTTTTCTGCTTCGAATAAAATGTTTTCTTTCCTCTCCTGGGAATGGTCCCCGCCACCCACACATCATGCTGGTGATTAACCAGCTCACGGAGTCCCTTGTGCATTGCTTGGTTGTCACTGAGCTCAGCTGGCGTCGGCCTCGGTCTCCACAGGCATCCGGGGCCTTTCCGATGTGCTCAGGTAGACATTGTTGTCCTGAACTGTGCTTTTCACGGCAAAGAATACTAGCCAAGCAGGATATTTACCTTCCTTTCAGCCTGAAACCTGAGCTAGAGCCAGTTTGGTCTTTAACTCGGTTTGCTTTATCTTGGTCTCCAAGCCAGGACGCTCAGGGCCAGCTATTGTGCAAGGCTGCTTCTGAAATGACTCCTCCTGGTCCTCCCGTGCTCCCTCCTGGGTCATCCCGCCCCTTCTGTGCGGGCGGGGCCCAACCGCTCGTTTCTAATGAACAGAATGTGGCCGAAGAGATGAGAAGTTACTTCTGAGATTAAAGTCTAAAAACTCAGATGTCACCCAACCAGCGTGGCTCAGTGGTTGAGCACCGACCTATGAACCAGGCGGTCAGGGTTTGATTCTCCGGTGAGGGCACATGCCAGGGTTGAGCTCAATCCCCACTGGAGGGTGTGAGGAGGCAGCCAATCAACAATCCCCTCTCATCACTGATGTTTCTATCGCTCTCTCCCTCTCCCTGCCTCTCTGAAATCAATAAAAATATGTTTTTGAAAGAAGTCAAACGTCTGTCTTCCTGGGGCTCTCTCGTCCTCTTGTCTCACTCACCTTGGTGATGACGCAAGCTGTCGTGCTGGAAAAGTCCATGTGACAAGAAATAAGGGCGGCCTTCAGCCACAGTCCACAAGGAACCACAGGAGGGGAACCGTGGCATGACCTTGATTTCAGCCTTGAAAGCGACCTTGAGGGACAGCAGCTGCTTAGCCAGGTCCTGGACCTACAGAAGCTGAGACAGTAAATGTTGCTGTTTTAAACCACTAGGTTCTGAGTAATTTGTTATGCTGTGACAGATAACTAATAGAACAAATAAGGAGTTGGGTAATTATATTAAACTAGTAGCCCGTTTGCACGAAGATTCGTGCAATAGACCTTCATTCACCTGGCTGCCTGCACCAGTTTTCTGCCGGCACCAGGGACCCAGGCCTTGGCTGTGGCCACCGCCTTCTGCCTTTTTCAGGGTCGGGGCTTGGCCCCGGGTGGTGGCCTTGGGCTCCGCGGCACCCAACATCCTTGCTAAGGATCGCAGGAGCCGACCCCCAGTGGTTTCCTGCGATCGGTGCAGGCTGCCCACTGGTGCCCAAGGCCCGGAAAGCCTCGGCCCCTGGGACCCCCCGGAGCGGTGGGAGGGGCGGGATGGGCACGGCCAAGCCCCCCCAGGTGGCCAATCGACCCGGAACTCCCGGGAGGGGCGGGAGGGGCCGGCCACGCCCCCCCAAGTGGCCAATCGACCCCCGACCCCCGGGAGGGGCGGGAGGGGCCAGGCCACGCCCCCCAGGTGGCCGATCGACCCCCAGAACCCCCGGGAGCGGCGTCATGGGCCCGGCCACGCCCCCCCGGGGTGCCGATGGCCCCAGGCACCCTGGGGAGTGGCGGCATGGGTCCGGCCACGCCCCCCCGGGGTGCTGATCGCCCCAGGCACCCCGGGGAGCGGCGGCATGGGTCCGGCCACACCCCCGGGGGTGCCGATGGCCCCAGGCACTCCCGGGAGCGGCGGCATGGGTCCGGCCACCCCCCCCCCCGGGGTGCCAATCGCCCTGCCACGCCCCCCCGGGTGCTGATCGCCCCAGGCACCCCGGGGAGCTGCAGCATGGGTCCGGCCACGCGCCCCCGGGGTGCCGATGAGCCCGGCCACGCCCCCCCGGGGTGCCGATCGCCCCAGGCACCCCCAGGAGCAGCGGCATGGGTCCAGCCACGCCCCCCCGGGGTGCTGATCGCCCCAGGCACCCCGGGGAGTGGCGGCATAGTCCTGGCCACGCCCCCCAAGGTGCCGATGGCCCCAGGCACCCCCGGGAGCAGCGGCATGGGCCCGGCCACTGGGCACCGCCATCTTGATCTTCTCAACGGCGGATATGCCACCCGGAGTCCCGCCCCCAGCCTCCTGCCGGCCCAATCGTGGGCATAGCGGAGGTGCGGTCAATTTGCATGTTTTTCTATTATAAGGTAAGATAATATCACTAATACATTATTAATAATATTGTCAACATACTAAAATTATATTTCAATGGTATAAAAGCATGCAATCCTATCTAATAAAGAGGGAATATGCTAATTGATCATCATGCCCGCACAAAGATGGTGGTGCCCACAGCCAATAAGGAGGGAATATGCTAATTGACTGCTACACCCTCAAAGATGGTGGCGCCCACAGCCATAAGATGGTGGCACCCAGTCCCCTCAGCCCAGTTGGGGCACCTGCCTCCAGAGTCCCCCAGCCCCCTCAGCCCCCCAGCCCCCCAGGGCCGGCCCGAGGAACAGGCAAGCCCTGGTTGGTGGCTGCCCAGCTGCCCAGGGCCAGCCTGAGGGATGACCAAACGACTGAACAGCAGGCTGCGTGGGGTGACCAGGCTGGCAGGGGGGGTGCAGTTGGGGGTGATTAGCTGGCAGGGGGAGCAGTTGGGTGAGATTAAACTGATGGGGGGGGCAGTGAGGGGTGACTAGGCCAGGGGGGCAGTTAGGGGCTACCAGGCCAGCAAGGAGGGGCAGTTGGGGGAGATCTGGCTGGCAGCAGGGGCAGTTAGGGGCGATCAGGCTGGCAGGGGTGGGGAGGCAGTTAGGGGCGACCAGGCAGGCAGACAGGTGAGTGATTAGGAGCCAGCAGTCCAGAATTGTGAGAGGGATCCTGGATTGGAAAGAGTGCAGGCTGGGCTGAGGGACACACACACACACACACACACACACACACACACACCCGTGCATGAATTTCATGCACCGGGCCTCTAGTTTAATTATAATATTAGAAAGCTAACATTGCTAGTGAGTTTCATATGTGGAAATCACTCTTCCAAGACTTTTGTTTTTCCGTCTAATTTTCGCCACAGCCTATGAGAAAGTTAATGTAACTGCAGAAACGCATGTCTTCAACGTGAGCCTCACTTTCTGTCCACGGACTCATCCTTAACGAGGAGGCCTCAGGGTTCTGCTCAGCATCAAACTGTCTAGGAAGAAAGCCTCAGGTCTGTTGACCACAAAAATAGGGTTTGGGTCAAACTGGGAAAAACAGCTTGATTTCAGGTGTGTTTCAGCCCCAGGCCCGTGAGAGGAAAGGACATTAGTCACCAAACCTCGCCAAACTGGACAGGCGGCTCCATGGCTGAGATCAGGACCTGATACAATGGTCAACTATCCCTACCCTGGCCCCAGCCGACCAGCAGAGCCCACAGCCTCAGCTCCAGAGTCCCTGGTACAGCCCATGCTCTAGACGCCCGCGGGAGCCAGGTCTTGGAGCAGGAGCTCACCGGTGACTCTAGTCTTGGTGCCATTTCCTTCAAAGTAAACCTTTACTTGCTCAGCTGGAAACTCCTGTTTGCGTCTGATTGGGCTTTCATGCACACAGGCAAGTGGACCCCTTGAGTTCCATAACATTAACACATTTATTTGCATTTACAGAGGAAACAGAAGCTAGATTTGAGCCCTAAGCGTGTTCTTTGAACTGTGTGGTGAGATTACAAAGAAAACTGCCTCCATCTGCCAGAATCACTGGGTTCCAAGATCTTTCCTTGATGTCTTTCCTTTCCCTGGCAAGGTTCTGCTTCCCTCCCCCAAGCCAGGGGGTGACTTCCAAGGTCCAGGCCAGGGGCTGACTGACTTTGGCCTTGGTCTGTAGATGGAATGACCTCACTCTAAGCCTCCTGTGGGTGGGTGGCCAGGCATGTGGTTGGTAAAAATGGTCACCTTGCAGATCTTGGACATGAGGGGAGGGGCCGCTCCTGGAGAAGCTGGGAGGACATGGAGGGGGAGCTTGAGTGCACTCTGGTGACATCCACGTCCCCACTTACAGGCATCTCCGAGGCCCGTGCCTCTCCTGCCCGTGTGGCTGGCTCAGGGAGTCCTTCCCTTTCTGCTCATTTCAGCTCCTGTTGAGACCCAGGCCTGTGCTCCTGCTCATGCAGGGGTAGGTGCCAGTGCCACCCGAGCTGCTGGGGAGAGTGCCTGTGCCCACTGCGGGGCATCACCATTTTCTTTTATATGTGGACTAGAGGCCCGGTGCATGAAAATTCATGCACTGGAAGATGGGGGAGGGGGGTCCCTCAGCCTGGCCTGCCCCCTCTCACAGTCCGGGAGCCCTCTGGGGCGGGAGGCACCCCGGCGATCAGGAGAAGGCGACGCCCCCATCACACCTCTGCTGCTGCCACTGCCGGCAGCGCAAGCCTCGGCCAGCCCTGGTTACCTGAGCCTCAGGCAGCCCTGGGCAGCTGGGCAGTGCCATCCAAGGCTTGCCTGCACCTTGGGCCAGTCCTGGGCGGCTGGGGGGCTGAGGGGAGTGGGTGCCGCCATCTTGTGGCTGTGGGTGCCACCATCTTTGAGGGTGGGGCAGTCAATTAGCATGTTCCCTCCTTATTGGCAGTGGGCGCCACCACCTTTGAGGGCGGGGCAGTCAATTAGCATATTCCCTCCTTATTGGATAGGATGGCAACTTGGTAGTATCCACCAGCATGTAAATCCCACATTTGCAATGGCAGATCCCTTTGGCCCAGAGTTCCACCTTTAGGAGCCCCTACTATAGGAATAGCAGCACAGCGGATGGAGAATGTAGGAACACAGGGAAACATAGGTACCAGCTACTCCAGGAAGGCTGGGGAAAGTCAGGGATCGCCCACCCCACTGTGAGGCTCTGCACACAAAGGAATAGCTAGTCCGTCTATGGAAAGATGTCCTTGGAAAAAATCAAAGTGCACACTATAATGCCGCTTGCATCAATGAACAGAGATCAGATATGCATCCCTAAACTCTCTGTCCACATGTGCAGGAAAAGGGGCCATGGGAACAGCTGACGAGGAGCCAAGGGAGCTCAGGGCTCCCGTGCTTCCCTCTGTAGATTTCGGCCTTGTTTGTTTGTAACGTGTACACTACCTCGTTAATTTTTAAAAGCAATTCTAAGAAAGAAGATAGTTTTCTACAGTGTCATGTTTCCTGAGAAGACGTCCCCAGGAAGCACAGAGGTGTAGACTGGACGGGGACCTCGGGGCTCCGCTCCTGCTCGCGACTGTCTGGACGGATTCGGGCTCTTGTCCGCTGATGTAACAGACGTTGGAGCAGGGGCACTGGCACAGCAAAGGCTCTGCAGGGGGGAACACCGGGCCAGGGCCTCAGGCTCTGTGCCCCCAAGCCAAGCGGGGCTCAGGGGCTTTTATGGCGGAGGGCCCGGAAGTTGCTGGGGTTAACCGACAGGCAGTAGGTTAGCAGTCTCCTTG
Source organism: Cnephaeus nilssonii (assembly GCF_951640355.1). Lineage (NCBI taxonomy): Eukaryota > Metazoa > Chordata > Mammalia > Chiroptera > Vespertilionidae > Cnephaeus > Cnephaeus nilssonii. The sequence continues at coordinate 53,260,709 of NC_137089.1, read as the reverse complement.
TTTGGGACACAGATGTCCAGGTATAGGGAGAGAAGTAGTCTGGGGTTGGGCAGCACTTATTATGGGATGCAGAAAGGGACGTTCCCAACCAGCGACTGAGCTTGTCTCTGGGTTTGTGGCTTGGCTTTAGATTTGGAAAACAAACTTAAAGGAGGTCGGAGCAGTTCCTGGACCACTGCTTTATAGCCGCCTGTTGCTGACTGCCATGTCCTGGCAGGCTGACTCGGAGCAATGTTAGGGATATTTCATTCTGTCTGTTTCAACTGGGGCTCAGCAGGCCCATTTGTCCGGCTTTGCTCACCCAGCTGAAAGGGGGTTAGAGATACATGGTCACTAACATCCCTTCCAGTTTCAGCAATTTATGAACACAGATCTTTTTCTTTTTTAGGTTTTATGATATGCGCCAACACAATTTCAAAGTTAGAATGACATTTGGAAGATATACATCAAACAAGATGCATGAGAATTAAGTATATCTTAATTATGGCATAAGTAACCAATAGTTTAAACCAAAACGGTTGACCTGTCTCTCTCCTCTAAATAAAGATTGTTCCTGGTGAAATGATGACTGCATTGACTTTTGTGTAAAATCAAAGCCCACAGTACGTTTACTGGCCTTACAGTATATTTTGAGATTCCCCCCGCAGGGGTGAAACTTCTGGAAAAGAAGGAGGGGAGGCTGATGGGCAGGGCCCACGTGGGCCAGGGAGGTGCCTCACCTAGATAGGCTTCCGGGCCTGACAGGAGATCCCGGCATGCACTGTGAGTGAAGCCTGGTGTTTTAATCGGGCTGAGAAGCCCGTTGGAGGCAAGCTGAGTCAGGACTTCAGCCCAGGGCGATGTGAGCCGAAGACAGGGCAGGAGGGCCTGTCCAGTCAACTCAGCTCCCACGACCAGGTGTCCTGTGGCTCGTCACTCCACAGGCACCTGCCTGCCAGGCGGCCAAGTCCTTGGATTGGGAACTCCTGGCTCAGTGTTAAACCGCCTGCAGAATAGCAGAGCAGGGTGGGGAGGCGGAGGAGGAGAAGCAGCCGTTTCCTGCTGAGTCATAAGAGCAAATAAACGCAGTGCGCGCGGGTCTGTTCCAACGGGCCGTCCCTTTGACACGTTTCACGTCTTGGACCAGGTTGTACAGCGGCCTGTGGGTCACTTTTCCTTTTCGGGTGCTGCACTTGGAAAGCCACTGCTTTTCTCAGAAGGGCAAGCGCTCTGCTAGAATAAACGCTATTTTCAGCGAATAGTCTTTCTTAGGAATCACTTACCAGCTTATTCTTACAGGCCTCTATTTACGAGCTGGTGTCACCCACTGGAGAGTGGAACCCCTGAGGTCAGACTCTGGCCCTCACACCCGGTCCGAGGCCCGGCATTTGGCGCACCCACAAAGCCTTGTTGGGAGACTGGGGAAGAAATGGGGCCAGGCACGTCATTGAAACCGTTCATGTTTGTTCACAAGCTGGACTTGACTGAACTTTCTGGAATGCAAACTCTGCAAATGCAAGGATTTCTGCTGTTTGTCCACAGGTGGACCCGGCAGATTCCAGGAGCGCTAAGGCCTCGGCTTCAGGAAGCCCCGCTCTCCAGAAACTGTAGAAGGTTCTAGACCACACAGAAAAATCAAGGTCTAAACATCTAGCTGTGCTTGCCCAAACAGGACTGTTTGGACAAGAAGACTCTGGCTCGGGTTCTGAACCCAGAATACGTTTTGGCAACTGATTTGTCTTTTTTATTCATTTTTCCCCCTCAACTGTCAAATACCCTTTTATCTATTCTTGTGTTTATGAAACTATTTAAAAAAACTTCTATCTTTTCCTCTTGTCATGATAAACTTTCTCTTTTTTGCTCATATTCATTTTCCCAGCCTTGTCTCGGCCCTCACCTCCCATATCCTGTGAAAAATAAAAACGACGGAACTGTATGTCATGCGAATCAGGTGCTGACGCTGTGTTGGGTGTTACCAAGCCTGGCCTCACGTAATCTGCACAGGGAGGCAGGCAGGACTTACCGCCCCACTTGCAGTTTGGAGATTGTAGGGGGCGGGGGTGGCTGTGGGCTGAGCCCACACAGCCTGTCCCAGCACAGCCACACTGCAGGGTGCACAGGGAGGGCCGGATGCTCACCCCAAATATGTCTCAGGTCAAAAGGATTCTTTTCAGCTGATTATTTTTAAGACACAGGAACTCTGAGAACTGAGTAAAAGTTACCCCTTTGAAAGGGAAACCTACATTTATTAAATGAATCTCTGTTAGAAAGGGGCCTGGCCAGGAAGAGGATCATCAGAGACAACTATTGCTGCCCAGAGAGAGAACCTGCAGGGGGGGACCCTCTGCTCGCCTCCAGGCAAACTGCCTCGCCCTCTGCAGCCCAGACCCCCACCCCGTCCTTAGCTCAGGAGGGTGCGTGAGCCTTGGTGGTCTGGATGCCTTTTGAGTCTCAGATCTTTGGGGAGCTCCCTACATAATTAAAATGGTTTCCCCCTCCTGTTAATCTGTCTTTTATTACAAGGGGGTTTCAACCAAGAACTCAGAAGAGAGGGACCATTCTTTTTCTCCTTTGCACTAGGCAACCCCCATTTCTGAGACTGTCTGTAAAAAACATGGCAGATGGTGAGGAGACAGGAGAGGGCTAGGGGCCACAGAGGGGGAAGGAAATAGGGAAAGTCAGGCCGTAGTTGCTAAGGCAACCAGCTGAGCAGGGAAGAAGAGCGTGCAGGAGACCTGAGCCTTGGAATGTATGGACGTGGCTAAGGCAGAATTCTTTGAAAGGACCAATCAGAAGCCAGCAAAGCACAGCTCTACCCCTAGACCAAGAAGCGCGTGCTCTTCTCTCGCTGGAGCACTGGGCTCCTGGCTCTCCTGTGGCGGGGGATGGGCTCCCCTGCACCCCGGGGCTTATGGCCACGTGGGACTCCACACATGGACAATGGACTGTAATTAGCTCGGATGCTGAGCCACACCGGCTGCAACATGGAGCGGATGCTCTGAGCACTGGCCTGCTTCCAGCTCTCCTGGAACCCAGCCGCCCCTTCCCCAGGACTGGCTGAAGGGGCTTTGGCGGCAGCCTGCCTTGGCCCCCCCCCCCGCCCCGCCCCCTGCCTGCTGCAGGGAGTCCATCTATCCCTCATCTATCCCTCAATAAACTTTGCCACCGCTTCCACTTACCGTCTTTGAACTCATTTTTCGACTTCGCAGGACAATGAACTCAGACCCGAACAGAAATGTTGGCATCAACAGGACCTACCTCTTGAAATCACTGCAGAAATTACAACCTGGAAGGAAACTGGAGGGAGGACAATCGAAAACAGTCAGCTAACTTGGTGGCTGCACGCCAGTGGAGCCTACAACCATTTCACCAAACAAAAGCAGCATTATCAGATCAGGAGCTGCTTTGGAACTGCCTGTACTAGGCAGGATTAAGCTGCTTCAGAATTCCCTAGGACACTCTGACAGCTGTTTTTATTTAAATATTCCTTGCTTTATGAGCAATACCTAAAGAAACTGTGAAGACTCAACTTGGTTTCGACAACTTTAGAGAAAAACTGATCCCACCCTATCTGCCACCAGCTTGAAGTCACACCGGGTCACAAGTCACCTTGAAAAGTGGGTCACAGGTCACCTTGAAAAGTGGATTTCACACAGAATTGAGTGACTGACTCCCAGCAAGCGTTTTAAACATCTAGAGATTGCAATCAGAACAAAGACACTCTGGCTGTTAATTTCAGGAGTTGATGACTTACAGCCCGCTCCAATAATTTGAGGAAAGAAGGGAAGAAATATACCATTGTCACTGTCACTATGAGATACATCCAAACCTCTAAAGAATTTTTATGAGTTTATTTTAGCCAAACTGATGGCAATTGCCGGAAAGCAAAGTCTCAACAGATTGAGAAAATGCTCCAGAGACTGGCAAAGTCAAAGCAGAAGACATAAGGGGGTTACATGAAATCCACTGGTGATGGATCGAGGAAGCAGGAGGAAGCAAAGTGGGGAAATAGCTAGGACCGGGTGGAAAGTGAGCTGCAGACACACATGCTTCTCACACTGCGGCCCGGATAGTTAGCATACCGATTACAGCGGAGAGGAGGGCGCAGGGGCCCGGTAACCACAGGGTTCTGTGGTCGCCTGTTCCGGGAGTCTGCGCCCTGAGGGTCTGGAGGAGATTACTCTGAGATTCCCAAGGAATGTCAAGGCAAGACGGACCTCTGTGGAGGAAGCTGCAGGCCTAGGACGGACTACCTGCCCTGACTTGCTGCTAGTTGGGAAGTTTCATGTTCAGACCCTCCTCTGTGGTCACTTTCGGTCTCTGCGTGCGGGCCTCCCCTGAGCTTGTCGTCACACTACTGCGATGTGTCTGCAACAATCTCTCTCAAGAAGAAAGAAAAGGTGGGAGGCAGAGAGCAGACATTCTGGGAGGATTTCAATGTAAAGTGGAACCAGAGGGGATGAAACAAAGACTCGCACACGTGCCCTCAGAGAAACGGAACTTGAGAACAGGTGTCGGGGGCAGAAACGGAACAGTGGGGACCAGCCGTAGTTATAAGAAATATTAATCCTGCTCTGTTAACCGTGACGGTTCTCTTTGATTAGAGAAAGCACTAACCTGGCTGGGAGCTGTACGCCCCAGGACGTGGGAGCTCACGGAATGCAGTCCATCCTCCTGTCCCGACAACTGCCTACCATCATGGGAAGATAACAACCTCTTGGCTGAGACAGTCCGGTCCCGAGGCACCGCCCTTTGCGAGCCCAGCCCCCCAGCCCGCATTGCCTGTAACCTGTATACCTGGCCGCTTCCCCATGCCTGTAATTCCTACTTTCCTGTGTAATCTCTGTGCTTTACCCCATAGAGGCAGCTGGCCTGTGGGGAGGGGAGAGCAGATTTGGGTGGATGGCCGGCTGCTCTCCCTGCTGCCGCAGGATTGGAATAGACACTCATGGAGGATTCGACCCTGTCTCTGCTGAATTGGCCCCAGGAGGCCGCTTGTTGTCTGGTGTGACAGGGACACTTATTTCGAGCCAACGACTGACATGCAGAGAAACAGAACTTCCCCTGACTAGCGAACGTCCCCACAAACCCTCCTCAACCTCAGCCAGCCACCTTCCCGCGGGACTCTAGCTGCACCCCATCGGCACCCCTCCTCATATGTGCGGCCCCCAAGCCCTCAGTGCCTCCCTGCGTCTTGCTGTACCGCGCGGTTCCCAACTGCACTTCCTCTGCCTATTCCTGAATGTGCTCCATTTCTGGGCATTTGAGCCTGCCTCGGTTTACCTCTTTATTTAGGTTGACGATGTGGAAGGAACAGAGCACTGTGACATTGGTGAGGAAATTCCAGATCCTGGGTTGGGCAATTCTGTAAGGAGAACTACAAAACTTGGCAAAACATAATGCATCATTCAAACTGCAAAGCGTGCCATGCGTGTTTGGAGACTTGGCCTCGTTAACGTCGACGTAACAGCTGGCGTTGGTGGTGAGGTGCAGGTGGAATTACAGGTTAATTGCCAGTGCTTCACAGCGACTACCTCCTACTGTGTTTGGGAGGGATGGTGATCTGATGAGAATGTTGAGCTCTGGACCCTCCCGTCAGAAACCGAAGCTCAGATGCACCCGAGGAGGACGTCCTCCTGTACTGCACCTGGAGGAGGACTTCCTCCTGTACTGCACCTGGAGGGGGACTTCCCCCTGTTCTGCACCTGAAGGAGGACTTCCCCCTGTACTGCACCTGAGGAGGACTTCCTCCTGTACTGCACCTGAAGGAGGACTTCCCCCTGTACTGCACCTGGAGGAGGACTTCCTCCTGTACCGCACCTGGAGGAGGACTTCCCCCTGTACTACACCTGGAGGAGGACTTCCCCCTGTGCTGCACCTGGAGGAGGACTTCCTCCTGTACTGCACCTGGAGGAGGACTTCCTCCTGTACTGCACCTGGAGGAGGACTTCCTCCTGTACTGCACCTGGAGGAGGACTTCCTCCTGTACTGCACCTGGAGGAGGACTTCCTCCTTCACTGCACCTGGAGGAGGACTTCCCCCTGTACTGCACCTGGAGGAGGACTTCCCCCTGTACTGCACCTGGAGGAGGACTTCCCCCTGTACTGCACCTGGAGGAGGACTTCCTCCTTCACTGCACCTGGAGGAGGACTTCCCCCTGTACTGCACCTGGAGGAGGACTTCCTCCTGTACTGCACCTGGAGGAGGACTTCCTCCTTCACTGCACCTGGAGGAGGACTTCCTCCTGTACTGCACCTGGAGGAGGACTTCCTCCTGTACTGCACCTGGAGGAGGACTTCCTCCTTCACTGCACCTGGAGGAGGACTTCCCCCTGTACTGCACCTGGAGGAGGACTTCCCCCTGTACTGCACCTGGAGGAGGACTTCCCCCTGTACTGCACCTGGAGGAGGACTTCCTCCTTCACTGCACCTGGAGGAGGACTTCCCCCTGTACTGCACCTGGAGGAGGACTTCCTCCTGTACTGCACCTGGAGGAGGACTTCCTCCTTCACTGCACCTGGAGGAGGACTTCCTCCTGTACTGCACCTGGAGGAGGACTTCCTCCTGTACTGCACCTGGAGGAGGACTTCCCCCTGTACTGCACCTGGAGGAGGACTTCCTCCTTCACTGCACCTGGAGGAGGACTTCCTCCTGTACTGCACCTGGAGGAGGACTTCCTCCTGTACCGCACCTGGAGGAGGACTTCCCCCTGTACCGCACCTGGAGGAGGACTTCCTCCTTCACTGCACCTGGAGGAGGACTTCCTCCTGTACTGCACCTGGAGGAGGACTTCCTCCTTCACTGCACCTGGAGGAGGACTTCCTCCTGTACTGCACCTGGAGGAGGACTTCCTCCTGTACTGCACCTGGAGGAGGACTTCCCCCTGTACTGCACCTGGAGGAGGACTTCCTCCTTCACTGCACCTGGCTTCCTCCTGTACTGCACCTGGAGGAGGACTTCCCCTGTACTACACCTGGAGGAGGACTTCCTCCTGTACTGCACCTGGAGGAGGAATTCCCCCTGTGTTGCACCTGGGGGAGGACTTCCCCCTGTACTGCACCTGGAGGAGGACTTCCTCCTGTACTACACCTGGAGGAGGACTTCCTCCTGTACTGCACCTGGAGGAGGACTTCCCCCTGTACTACACCTGGAGGAGGACTTCCTCCTTCACTGCACCTGTAGGAGGACTTCCTCCTGTACTGCACCTGGAGGAGGACTTCCTCCTGTACTACACCTGGAGGAGGACTTCCCCCTGTGCTGCACCTGGAGGAGGACTTCCTCCTGTACTGCACCTGGAGGAGGACTTCCTCCTGTACTGCACCTGGAGGAGGACTTCCTCTTGTACTGCACCTGGAGGAGGACTTCCTCCTGTACTGCACCTGGAGGAGGACTTCCTCCTGTACTGCACCTGGAGGAGGACTTCCTCCTGTACTGCACCTGGAGGAGGACTTCCCCCTGTGTTGCACCTGGAGGAGGACTTCCTCCTGTACTGCACCTGGAGGAGGACTTCCTCCTGTACTGCACCTGGAGGAGGACTTCCTCCTTCACTGCACCTGGAGGAGGACTTCCCCCTGTACTGCACCTGGAGGAGGACTTCCCCCTGTACTGCACCTGGAGGAGGACTTCCTCCTGTACTGCACCTGGAGGAGGACTTCCTCCTGTACTGCACCTGGAGGAGGACTTCCTCCTGTACTGCACCTGGAGGAGGACTTCCTCCTGTACTGCACCTGGAGGAGGACTTCCTCCTGTACTGCACCTGGAGGAGGACTTCCTCCTGTACTGCACCTGGAGGAGGACTTCCCCCTGTACTGCACCTGGAGGAGGACTTCCTCCTTCACTGCACCTGGAGGAGGACTTCCTCCTGTACTGCACCTGGAGGAGGACTTCCTCCTGTACCGCACCTGGAGGAGGACTTCCCCCTGTACTGCACCTGGAGGAGGACTTCCTCCTTCACTGCACCTGGAGGAGGACTTCCTCCTGTACTGCACCTGGAGGAGGACTTCCTCCTTCACTGCACCTGGAGGAGGACTTCCTCCTGTACTGCACCTGGAGGAGGACTTCCTCCTGTACTGCACCTGGAGGAGGACTTCCCCCTGTACTGCACCTGGAGGAGGACTTCCTCCTTCACTGCACCTGGAGGAGGACTTCCTCCTGTACTGCACCTGGAGGAGGACTTCCTCCTGTACTGCACCTGGAGGAGGACTTCCCCCTGTACTGCACCTGGAGGAGGACTTCCTCCTTCACTGCACCTGGACTTCCTCCTGTACTGCACCTGGAGGAGGACTTCCTCCTGTACTGCACCTGGAGGAGGACTTCCTCCTGTACTGCACCTGGAGGAGTAATTCCCCCTGTCTTGCACCTGGGGGAGGACTTCCCCCTGTACTGCACCTGGAGGAGGACTTCCTCCTGTACTGCACCTGGAGGAGGAATTCCCCCTGTGTTGCACCTGAGGGAGGACTTCCCTCTTCACTGCACCTGGAGGAGGACTGCACTTGGAGGAGGACTTCCTCCTGTACTCACCTGGAGGAGAACTTCCTCCTGTACTGCACCTGGAGGAGGACTTCCCCCTGTACTACACCTGGAGGAGGACTTCCTCCTGTGCTGCACCTGGAGGAGGACTTCCTCCTGTACTGCACCTGGAGGAGGACTTCCCCCTGTACTACACCTGGAGGAGGACTTCCTCCTGTGCTGCACCTGGAGGAGGACTTCCTCCTGTACTGCACCTGGAGGAAGAATTCCCCCTCTGTTGCACCTGGAGGAGGACTTCCTCCTGTACTGCACCTTTAGGAGAACTTCCTCCTGTACTGCACCTGGAGGAGGACTTGCCCCTGTACTACACCTGGGGGAGGACTTCCTCCTGTGCTGCACCTGGAAGAGGACTTCCTCCTGTACTGCACCTGGAGGAGGAATTCCCCCTGTGTTGCACCTGGGGAAGGAATTCCCCCTGTACTGCACCTGGAGGAGGACTGCACCTGGAGGAGCACTTCCTCCTGTACTGCACCTGGAGGAGGAATTCCCCCTGTGTTGCACCTGGGGGAGGACTTCCCCCTGTACTGCACCTGGAGGAGGACTTCCTCCTGTACTGCACCTGGAGGAGGAATTCCCCCTGTGTTGCACCTGGGGGAGGACTTCCCTCTTCACTGCACCTGGAGGAGGACTGCACTTGGAGGAGGACTTCCTCCTGTACTGCTGTGCCGTCACACGGGATGTGAGTCGGGAAGATAGGTAGCTTCTCGGGATCCCTTCCACCTCCAAGACTAGGGATCCAGTCTGTTGTCTCACAGAGAAGGAAGGTCCGCGGGGGTCAGTTAGGGTTATATGCCTTCCGCCAGGTACATGGACAGTCACAGTGAGCTTCTATAGCCTCTCCAAGAGGGAGAGAAATATTACAAACCCGATCAGAACTAAAAACTGAAAGCTAAGGAGCAAGTGTTACCAGGAAACCTCGGGTGGGCTCGGGCTGCCTGTCGCCTTGTCCCATAACGAAGGCTGGGTTGAATCACATAAGGCGTTTATCGAGGAGGCCAGCCAGCTAAGAAGACAGCGCCCTTAGAAGCATTCGAGTCCTGTCTTCCAGCAGGTGCAGGGGACAGGATTATTAAGGGTGAGGCTGGGAACGGAATGCTGCTACGTGCGGCCCTGGGGGTCTGCAGACATCAGCTATTGTCCTTGTCATCAGGCGATGAGATTATGTTGACGAGATAATGTTTCGGCTCCTGGTGGGTCGGCCTGACCATGCTTGTCGGGTCTGCTTGCTGGATTCACAGCTGAGTCACCTACTCAATTGCTTCTCACAGGCCTTGAAAAGGAAACTTAAGAAAAACTTAACCCCCTCTTCACATATAAGAAACTTAACGCCCTGTTCACATAAGTGTATGTGTTAAGATTTAAAATGATATGATTACTTTTCAGATTAATGCAGGTGCTCTATCCATCAGATTGTAAGTTCCCCTATCACAAGCAGAGCTATAGAAAAACCACATAGGGCCTTTTATATTCTCAAATGTTCGGGTGCTTTAACCAGAACCTCCCACATCAGCATCCTGTGGAGCCGGGCAGAGAGGGCTGCCTGTGTGATAGCCCCCTGTGTGGTGGCCGCCTGTGTGGTGCTGCCTGTGTGGTGGCCCCCTGTGTGGTGGCCGCCTGTGTGGTGGCCGCCTGTGTGGTGGCCGCCTGTGTGGTGCTGCCTGTGTGGTGGCCGCCTGTGTGATGGCCGCCTGTGTGGTGGCCGCCTGTGTGGTGGCCGCCTGTGTGGTGCTGCCTGTGTGGTGGCCGCCTGTGTGGTGCTGCCTGTGTGATGGCCGCCTGTGTGGTGGCCGCCTGTGTGGTGGCCGCCTGTGTGGTGCTGCCTGTGTGATGGCCGCCTGTGTGGTGGCCGCCTGTGTGGTGCTGCCTGTGTGGTGGCCGCCTGTGTGGTGGCCGCCTGTGTGGTGCTGCCTGTGTGATGGCCGCCTGTGTGATGGCCGCCTGTGTGGTAGCCGCCTGTGACCTCCTTTGTGATGGCCGTCTGTGTGATGGCCGCCTGTGCGGTAGCCGCCTGTGTGATGGCCGCCTGTGTGATGGCCGCCTGTGTGGTGGCCGCCTGTGTGATGGCCGCCTGTGTGGTGGCCGCCTGTGTGGTGACCATCTCAGCCATTGCGAGACCCAGGTGGACCCGCAGCTTTGCCTCTGATGACTTCCATGTGAACGTTCTCGACTGACGTCCCGTCCCAATAATGTACTCAGACAAAGTGGCTTTGCGCTTCGCTCTGTCAGCTTAGTCTAAGGTGACCAGATTTTAACATTGGTAAAGAGGGACACCATTGACCGGGGTTTTTGTTGTTTTTTGTTTTGTTTTGTTTAATATATTTTTTAATTGATTTTTTACAGAGAGGAAGAGAGAGGGATAGAGAGTTAGAAACATCGATGAGAGAGAAACATAGATCAGCTGCCTCCTGCACACCCCCTACTGGGGATGTGCCCGCAACCAAGGTACATGCCCTTGACCGGAATCGAACCTGGGACCCTTGAGTCCGAAGGCCGACGCTCTAGCCACTGAGCCAAACCTGTTTCGGCCCGGGGGGGGGGGGGGGGGGACGGGGTTCTTGATTAAAAATTTGGTCTGTATTGTAATCACTTTTGTTAATAAAAGGAAATTCACTTCTTAGATCATCGTTGAATTTGCATCCTCTTTTCTTACTCATTATGTTAAAAATCTAAAAAACATAATTTAAAATTATATTATAAATTATTATATACATATTGCTTAAAAACACAGTAGGTAGGTACATAATTACATGAACATATTTTATTGTTAGTTTATAAATTAAATTAATTTGATTGTTATAAAGTAACTATATTTTAAAAATTATTTTAATCCTATATTTCTTTCTAAATAATAACAATACTAACTTGTATTATTTTTCCTCTGAATTTGCCATAACGTAAGTCGTAAGTGTCACTTTCAAGGCCGGTGCTAGACTTTTTGCCGCCACTATAAAATATAAATAATACGAGTACTGTCTGCTAAATTCAAGAAAATTTATGTATTTATGAAATAAATAAATTACTTACCTAAATTATCTGAATAGCTGATTTGTAATGACATCACTTGTTTAACTAGCTTACTAGCACGCAGTACGATGTGTATCGTCTGAGAGACAGTTACAAAATGTTTTCGTCGTTGCCAATCCCAAAAAATGCCATTGTTCATTAAGTCCAAACAATGGTGGTCGAATTCTAACAACTGATCAACAATGCGAACTTTGATAAGCAGTTCTCGATAATCAGTTCTCAACAATTATTTGTTATTATTAAAGTTTAACATTATAAAATTAACAAAAATAATATAAAACTCATATCCTGGCTAAATAGCCACATGGCCGCTGAAAACCCTATATTCCCTTCCCGTTCTCCCGCCGTTCCCTAGCTTGTCGTGCATTCTTTCCAAAAATCGGGACTTTTTTAAAACGCTGCGGGACACGGGACAAATGGTTAAAAATCGGGACTGTCCCGCCAAAAGCAGGATGTCTGGTCACCTTAGCTTAGTCGCAGGAAAAATCAAAATGGAAAGAACAAGAGGACCAGGACAGCCGGTGGCTGCTGAGTGTGAAGCAAGAGCACAGACTTCTTGGGCGCAGGCAGCCTCTTCAGACACAGCTGGAGACAGGGCTGCTTCGCTGGGGAGGGGTGGGGGGGAGGGACAAAGCACACAGCGCACCAGCAGGTGCAGCGGGGAGGAGGGAAGCAAGCTGTGAGGGGCCGGCTGATGGCGCGTGGTGTGCAGCCTCCTGAGCACAGGCCGCCCTGCTGGAGAGGGAGCCACTGCTGGGGCTCCGGTGAGCCGTCTTCCAGGAAACCTGCAGTAAGGGCAATGCACCTGGGCCATTTACGATCCAGACAAACCCCTGGAGTAAGAGGATGCTCATTCTCCCTGGCGGGGTTTCCTCTTCGTCAATATTTGCTATCCCAGCCAGGTGATTAATTGATTGTAATTGCCCGAGTACATACTAGCACCTGTGGTAACTGTCCATTGGGCGGTAATTTAGTCAATCGTCCACATACTAGTAAACCAGCCTGGCTCTCCTCCGGTGGCCCAGCGCCCCGCTGTCCGCCCGCGCTCACCACCACATGGGCCTTTGCGACATCTCCCTTCCTCTCTCCTACTGGACAGGAGCACCGTGAGCGCACTTTTCCAGAGTAAGAAGGTATGCGCGTTCAGTCCTGCGCCCGTTCTGGTTCAACTGTCAGATCAGTTGCTTAACTTAAGCCTCATAAAGCTTTAGAACAGTGGGCACCGTTAGCTCTCTCATTTCAGCAGGAAGGACATTGGAACTCAGAGACGTCCCTGCCTGATTTCTCAAAGAAAGCTGGGAACCAGGACACCGGCGAGGTGACCCCAGGAGCCGGAGCCCAGGGGCCCTGCTCACATCTTGTGCTGCGCCAGCTCCGAAGCCCTGGGTTATGGCCGAGGACATTGTAAGGGCTGATGTTTGCTGTGTGGTCACTGTGTGCTGGCAATGGACAGCAGCACCTTCACATTTATTACTTTTTAAAATATGTTTTTATTGATTTTTAGAGAGAGAAGAAAGGAGAGGGAGAGAGAGAGAAAGATTGATGAGAGAGAAACATCCACATGGATCGGCTGCCTCCCCACCCCCTACTGGGGATCGAGCCTGCCACCCGGGCATGTGCCTTGACCAGGAATCAAACCGTGGCCTCCTGGTGCACGGGTTGACGCTCAACCACTGAGCCACCAGGCTGGGCAAGCCCTTTACATTCAGTAACTCAATCCTTTTTACAAATCCTTTTTACCACTATTATCCCCTTTTGGTAGATGAGGAAGGGAGCAAAGAGGCAGGTACAAAGACAGGGATAGAAGCGCGCTCTCCGGCCCCAGAGTTCTCAGCACTGACCATGGTGTGATACACCAGGTCCCAAGACTAGGGTGTTGGGTCCGTGGGAGCTGGTCCTGCCCCAGACACGTGCTCCTCCCGCGGCACTGAGCCTGCGCAGGCCCTGGTCACCGAGGGTCACCTTGGCCTTCGCCCCGGCAAAAGGCACTCGCTGCTGTGCTCATGGACGAGGCTCAGCGGGAGGGGCAGCTAAGCACCGTTTGACTGTTTCCCAGCAAAGAAGTACCAACAGGCAACGGACGGGGTTTCCAGTGCCTGATAGAGTGCACCTGAAGAGATTTATTTTTTCTTGGCCCCAGGTTCCAGACACGGATCTGTGAAATAAAGATGCTGTCTTTCGTGTACCTCACAGGCTCGGAGACGGCCCAGAGACAGCGAGGGGCCCACAGCATCCGAGGCACAGCGCTCAGCTGGCTCCATCCTTGGGACTCCCAGGCTTCGGGGCCTCTCTCCATGGGCCTGGGCAGCTGAAATCCTCGTCGCCTTCTGCTACTCTTCTTCTAAAGTCATTCTGTGCTCTTAGTGCTACTTCTCCTCCAGCCACTAGTGATGGCTAACTGAGCACCGGCCGCACAGCAGGAAGCGCCAGGGGCTGGGGCAACGTGGACGGCCCCATGGCTGCTGCTCTCTTGGGATGGACTGCTTGACAGTGCCTGGCCACTGGGCACGGGACGTTTGAGGGACATGAGCCATCACACCTGCCTCCAAGCTCTACTTGCATTCAGTGCTCAAAGCCAAGCGTTGCTTGTTCACGTCTCAACGAGAGAAGACTGTCTACCTCCCAGCGTCACCGTCGGGCCGGCACATGGCAGGTACGATTCCTGTCTGCTGAGGACAGCAGATCAGGAGCGAGGAAGGGAGGGGAGGGAGGGAAGTAAGATGGAAAAGACTGAAGGAGACAATGAGCTGGAAGGCATCCGGGTTCTGGGCAGGTGGAAACCTCGGATTCCCCCAATTTGACTGGAGAGAAGTCACCTCGAGGAACATGAAAAACAGGAGAAAAACATGGAGATATCAGAGTCAGATGTGGACTCCCTTAATGAAAGATTGAGGCGTTTGTTTGGCTATTAAATATCTTTAATGTTACTTTTCAATTACAGTTTACATTTACTATTATTTTGTATTAGTTACAGGTGTACAGCACAGTGGTTAGGCAATCATATACTGTACAAAGTGTTCCCCCAATATTTCCTGTACCCGCCTGGCCCCATACATAGTTACTACAATATAACTGACTATGCTGTACTTTACATCCCCATGCCTGTTCTGTAACTACCGATTTGCACATCTTAATCCCTTCCCCTTTTTCACCCATCCCCCAACTCCCCTCTGGCCACCATCAGTCTATCAGTCTGTGTCTATGAGTCTATTTCTATTTTGTTTGTTTTGTTCTTTAGATTCCACATATAAGTGAAATCACATGGTATTTATCTTTATCTGACTGACTTATTTCACTTAGCATAATACCCTCTATTTATACTGTATTGTTCCAAATGGTATGATACTGTTCTTTTTTATGGCGAGTAATATTTCATTGGAATTCTCTCTGGAAAAAATTCATCTTAAACTCCATAAGGAGAGAAATCTGTTTGCCAGTGACACATCCAAAGCATCTGAAACAAGCCTAGCACCCTACATTTCCCAGATTTGCTGTTGAATGAAGAGAAGATGCATTTGCTCTAGAAAGCCCCTTGGGATGAGAAGGGTTGGCAGTTGCTTTTGAAAACAATGTTACCAAATTCTTGCCCAGACACAAGGTTCATTTTTTGTCCATACTTCAGCAATGGACAGCCAAAATCATCATGGTCATTCCTCATTCAAAGAAAGAACCTAGAAATATACTAGTATATGGGGTGGTCAGGAGTGAAGCAAAGGAAAAACTAACTTAAGAAACACAATTCTGTTTCATTTACCTCACCCGGAAAAATGTTGACACTGTTGGTAAACTTTGCCAGGTGCAGTTTTCAGAAAGAGTCACTCAGAACACAAAACCACTTCTCTCAGCACAAAGGGCAGTTATTTTTGTAAAGAACTCTACACAAGTCTGGGCCTCGGACCTGACGGGTTCTCACAGGAGACCTTCACTCCTGGTTCCCCTAATCCTTTCATCGTGTTCTGTGATTTTGTTCCAAGTAATTTCGCTTTGACACTGTTTTGTGTTCTAATACAGGACTTTATTAGCTGGGCTTGCTCAGCGATTCTTAACTTTCTTCTCTTCTACCTCAACAAGTATGATGACTGATGGTCAAAAGTGTGAGACCTTCACATGAGGGGATCTATAGTTATGTACAATCTCAAGGTGAAACCAAGATCCCACCAACCTCTACTCTTTCAGGAAAGCATACATGCTATGCATTGATTGTTTGTGTTGCCCAAAATTCATATGTTGAAGCCCCAACCCCCCAAATTAGGAGGATTAAGAGATGGGGCCTTGGGGAAATAATTGGTGTCGTGAGGGCAGATAGTGAGTGGGATTCGTGCCCTTATAAGCAAACGTGAGAGAGCTGACCTCCATCCCGGCTAGGAATGCGCCTATGTGCAAGCCAGGACCTGGGCCTTCCCCCAGCACCGAACCTGCTGGCTCCTGACTCTTGGACTTCCCAGCCTCCAGATGGTGAGAAATAAGTGTCTGTTGTTTCAGCCACCCAGCCTATGGTATTTGTTATAGCAGCTGGAGCTGACTGAGACATCTATACTAATGACTTTCAGTGGGAATAACATCATAGGGATAAACTTGAATGATTTCTAATTATTGATCATCTATTACAGTCGTGTATTCCTTAATGACATCATTAGGCGATTCTGTTGTTCAAACATCAGGTGTCCCTTTACACCCTGGGTGGTACAGCCTGTGGGCACCTGGGCTGTATGGTTCCTATTGCTGCTGGTGACACACCTCACGCAGGTGACTGCTGAATACTGTCGGCAACGGTAACACATTGGTATGTATTCATGTATGTAAACAGGTCTAAACATGGGTGATAGCACCATAAAAATACGTTACTATTTTGTACCCCCTATTTCATCAGGCACGTAAATGCCGACTTTGGTTGTTACCAGAGCGGAAGTTAGATTCCAAGCAGAGCCGCTGGCCAAGGGGCTTCAATAGACTGAGGAGGGCAAGAGTCTGCTTCAGGTGTGTCTGCTCGCGCCCCTCCCCGCCCCTCCTCCTCGGCGGTGAAGAGCTACTTAAAAAGCACTTTCTGAGGACGCTGAGGCAGTTACTCAGATGCTCTTTATAAATCAAGGAAGGCCGGGATCACTGTCAGTACCTTGGAAACTATTTGAATGTCGAGCCCAGTGGGCTTGATTACTCATTTCATCAGGAGATAGTCTGATGATAAACGTATCCATTAAGGAAGGAGGACTAGACAATTATACCGAAATAGTGGGCAGCCTTCACATTCAACAGAAATGCCAAACCACCTATTAATGCAATCACCCTCTTTGATGCACCTACACTCATTTTGAATATCACCATGGAAACCATGCAAACTGTCCTTCGTGAGATGTGGTGGGGCTTTTAAAAGTACATTTTAAATCACCTGCTAACAATTGCCTTCAAACCAAAAGCTCTAGAAATAGTTGTTCTCCCTTTCAGGATCCTAAGCATAATTAATGTAATTCCGTTACCTAATGAAAAGCAGTGAGAGGCTTTTGAATAAGACGTTCCGGCCTCACCTTGCTTTTATAAAGAGCTTTCTTTAGATGGAACAAACGTGAATAGGCTCGCTGCTCTTTGTCCTGTTTGTCTTTCTGGTTTCCAAACTAAGACAAAATGAAAATTCACTGGATACATGGGTCATCCGAGTTCAAGTTATTTCAAACTGAAACAGGAAATCTCATGAGAAACTGGTGATCTTTTTCTGAAGAAGAAAACATCTGGGAATAAACTGTGGGTCAACGTGTTTTTGTGTTTTAGAGCCGCAGGCAGCGCTGCGGCACCCGATTCCCTGTTTGAGGTGCATGGCCGGGCTGTGGGTCCAGCCAGCATTGTGGTAAGCTGATGGAACCTCCCGGGCCCTGGAGGCCACAGGATTGCGCTCTGGGGGCCCCTCTGTGTTAAGCATCTAGTTGGGCTGCACAAGGTAATTGTTCACGATGCCCAAGCAGTGAGAAACATGGGAAGAAGGAAGCTATATTCTCAGTCCACGTTCAGTCCAGGCAGAGCCCAGTTCACAGTGCATCTGAGGAGCTGAGAAGTCACAAGGGAGGAAAGGCTATGATGTCGTCTTAGTTTCTGATGAACTAAGTTGGTTTTCAACTTCGGCTGCACCAGGCATGCTTTGAAAAAATAATGAGTTTTAATCCACACCGCCTGGTAATTGCACCGATGTGGTTAGGGTATGACCCGGGCATCTCTCTGAGCAACCACTTGCATGTCATCTATCTCCAAAGTGCTCAGTAAGACCAAAGAGTCCAATTCAATAGTCTCAAAGGGTAGGAAACAAGGAAGTACAGTCAGTCCTGGCCAGTGGGGCTCAGTGGTTGAGCATCATCCCATGCACCAAAAGTTTGTAGGTTCGATTCCCAGTCAGGGCACATGTCTGGGTTGTGGGCTCCATCCCCACAGGGGGCATGCAGGAGGCAGATGGTCCATGCTTCTCTATCATATTGATGTTTCTCTCTTCCTCTCCCTTCCTCTCTCTCTAAAAATTAATAAAAAATCTTAAAGAAAGTATGGTCAGGCCACTAGCCAAGATCTGCTTCTAATGTTGCAATACTTCCTCAGGGTACACAGGAATTCTTAATCCCTTCAACTATGGTATTTCTTGGCAACTGGGTTGAAATTCCCAAGTGGGAGTGCTGTTAGTGCTCATCTCTCATACACACAGTCATTTACTTAAGGGCAGCCTCTGCTCTATTAGTCCTCCTCTCTGGCACCCAAGGCCTTGACATTGAACTCGGGTCAGCTCAGGCAAAACCCCTTTTTGTGATGCATGTCTTCTAGGGGCCCCTGCTAACCTGTCAGGAACACAGCAGTCCATCAACTACTCCGACTACTCTGAACCTTCAGGGACAGGCTTTGGGATCAATACCACTTCCTATGAAATGGCTCTTCCCCCCAAAGATAAAGCCAAAGGTTCAAACGGATGTTTGTAGAATGTACTTAATTTCACCCTCAGATCCTTTATATCTCAGATCCTTGCAAAGCTGACCCTTAGGATATCTGCCTCACCTATTTTTTAATTAAAAGGACCATTGATGACTAACACTAAACAAATAAAATCAATGAAAGGGTGATTCAACTTCCACATCTCTAAGAATAGAGACTGTTAGCAGCAGCATTTTTTAAATATTGAATTTTTAGAGTGAGAGGAAGGGAGAAGGGGAGAGAGAAAAAATCAATGTGAGAGTGAAACATTGATTGGCTGCCTCCCATATGCCCTCCTCCCTCCACCAGGGATCAAGCCTGCAACCTTTCAGTGCAAGGGATGACACCCAACCAACTGAGCCACACCAGCCAGGCCAGCAGCAGCTTTTAAATGGTGATTCTCTCACATAAAAATTACCAAAATAAAGCCAGTCCAGAAAACCACAAACTTTGAAATGCTCTCTCCTGTGGTTTGGCATTAATATAACCAATTTGTCAACTGCAAAATCTTCTATGCAGAGTAATTCTATTCTTCAAAATAATGGTGTTCTCTAGTTTGTTTTAATTTGGAAGAAAAATTTACTATTATAGATACAGGGATATACTCATAAAAATATTTCTGAGCCCTAGCCGATTTGGCTTAGTGGATAGAGTGTTGGCTTGAGGACTGAAGGGTCCCAGGTTTGATTCCAGTCAAGGGCACATGCCCGGGTTGCAGGCTCAGTCCCCAGTAGGGGGTTTGCGGGAGGTAGCCAATCAATGATTCTCTTTCATCATTGATGTTTCTATCTCTCTCTCCCTCTCCCTTCCTTTCTGAAATCAAGAAAAAATAATATATATATATATATATATATATATATATATATATATATATCTGAGAAAATTGTGTTGATGTCACAGTCATTTATGAAAACAATGTCAGCAAGCTTGAGATTAGATTTGCGTTTCTCATTTTGCTTTTACAAGATTTTATGTGTACATAATGATGTCATAAATTGCTTATAACTGTATTTGGTACTTTTTTCACCTTGGAATTTTATCTGTTTTAATTAATTTGTTGAAGTAAAACAACAAATAGTACACATTTAGCGACTGTTTGGCCCTGGAACGCATGCACTGAGTGGAGTAGCTCTCATGTCAATTGAACAATAAATAACTAGGGCCCACGGAACCCTTCTGCATTTACATTTAAAATTTGTGGAGACAGCCCTGCTGGTGGCTCAGGCGGTTAGAGCATCATCCTGATACACCAAGGTTGTGGGTTTGATCCGGGTCAAGGCACATACAAGAAGCAACCAATGAATGCATGAATATGTGGAACATCAATGTCTCTCTCTTCTTCTTCTTCTTCTCCCTCCCTCCTCTCTCTCGCTAAAAATCAATTTAAAAGTTAAAAACATAAGATACAAAATAAATAAAGTCTGTGGGGGACAGGAAACTACCAGTCTGGCTTTTAAAGATATCAATAGCATATGTTTTGCTCTTCAGTGTATTTTCCTTTCAAATGGTTATTTTGATAAAATTTTGGCTTCCGTGGTTGTGTGGCAGGATACTAAGAAGCTAGGAAAATTCCTGGCCAAGTGGAATGGGGAAACTGAGACAAGGAAACTAAACAAGGCTAAACCGTTTGAGCAGCTAGCAGCCAGTGTGTGAGTTGCAAGACCTTATCTTCCCCAACCAAGGACACTTTGAGAGCAAATGGTTTATACCCTCCTCCTTATCCAGAAAACACATAGCTTAAATCACCCTGGCCTGGGAAAATAAAGAACAAAGATACAATTAATGCTATTTGTGCCAGCTAAACCCAAGGACAGATATCACTGGGGGGTGTTAGGCAAAAGATAGCTATTAGGGCTAGAGGAGGGGAAGAGGGAAAGAAAGGGGAGTTTTCTTTCACCCACTAAACAAAGAAGTCAGCTGCCTTAGGACTTGCCAAACAAGATGGCCAGATGTATGTACCAACATTCCAAGATAAGCCACAACAATGTAGAAGGGAACTGTGAAACCTATAGAGGGAAGGGTAGAAAACCTCGGGAACCCGCACCGGGCGTGTGCTCAGACTGAGTTGCCTGCTTGTGCTTTATGCCAGGTGTAGACTTAATAAATTCACTTGCTTTGCTTCAGCACTGCTGTCTATCACTCATCTGATCTTCCTTGTGAGACTGAGAAGAGGTGAGGAGGGGATAGCCCCAGCCTCCCACTCAGGGGGCTGATGGGTAACAGTTGGGATAAAGAGGGGAGGGAGGGAGATTTTTATTTTAACCAGATAGTTGTGTCCTTTCAGCCTAGAGAGAATCGCAGGTCAGGGGCATGGGGAGAGTGCTGCAGATAACAAAAAGGGCTGTGAATACGCTGTTTTCAGGCAATGGCAGGTCTAGGTTTTAAGGACAATCATTCGCAATGTCTCTTTCATCACTGACTAGGAGATCTAGTTGGTTCACTAGCTATTGCCCAATACATTGAGAACTATGGATGTAATAAAAATAGAAAGCAAGACTTGGCCCTTTTTTGATGGCACTTAACTTTTATTCGGGCAGCAATAAAACTCTGCAGCAGTCAGGAAGCTTTACAAGAGCTCTTGGCAAGTGCAAACGCTTTGCTACAAGCTCTCAGGAAAGAAGTCTCCGCCAATGCGTCAATGTAAGTCATCCGCATTTGCTAGTGACCACATTCATGTAGCTGCACAGGTTTTAGCGGGGGCGGGGGAGGAGTAAGTAAAAGCAAAATGAAAGGCACTTTGAAACCTACTGAGTAAGAAGCTTATACCACTTTCTCACACAGTGCCATTCCGCAGAACTGTTAGCTCCAAGTGTGAGGCACTGGCCGAGACCAGGCTCCGGGCAGTCTTCAGGCCAAGTATTACACTGTACTATATCTCAACAATCACTTAACCTTTTGCACTCGGATGTCGAGTGTGACTCCACACGGTTAGCATTAAATCCCGAGTAGAAGAAAAAAGCAAGCGAGTGAAAAGGGTTAAAATACCTTCACTGTAGCTAGAGATTTTATGAAACAAACGAAGAACATTATCTTTGTCTTTCTAACCACGGGTCTTTCTACAGCGTGGCAACCGCCTCATCAACACGATGCCACGTCTCACCTGGTGCAGAAAGGTGGATGCTGGGCTGGGTAATATTTTTATAAACAGTTGAGTTTCCATCCATCTTAGACTAAGTTAGCACCATCCAAGGCAGTCTTGTCACACAGAATTATAAGTGTCATTGGTTTCTTGAATTAACTTTGTGAGTGCGCTCTGTGTGTAGCTATAGCTCTCTGTGACTACAGAATTCAATAAGGAGATTTATTTATTTTTATTTTTATTGATTGCTTTTTTTTTTTTTGAGAGAGAGAGAAACATTGATTTGTTGTTCCACTCATTTACACACTCCTTGGTTGCTTCTTGTATGGGCCCTGATTGGGGATCAAACCCACAATCTTGGCCTATAGGGATGACACTCTAACCAACTGAGCTACCTGGCTACAGCCTAATAATGAGATTTAAAAAGACTTTAATTGAAATTCAAACTTCCCAATCAGAAATGTATGGTGAAGGTGAATTTGTGTCTTAGGGATATTATTGAATACTAGGGGCCCGTTGCAGGAAGATTCCTGCAAGCGGCCGCCAAGGCAGCCTCGGCCGCCCGCCCCGCCCTGCCCCGCCCGCGCTTTCCCTCTGGCAGCCGCCTTGCTTTCTGATTTCCCTCCCTCTTCCTTCTATGCTGTCTTCAGTCTTCACTCCTCTCTCCCTCAGCATATGCAAATTAACCGCCATCTTTGTTGGGTTAATTTGCATACTCGCTCTGATTGGCTGTGGGCGTAGCCAAGGTATTTTAGCATTTTCCTCTTTTATTAGTGTAGATTCCTCTCCCATATTTCAGATTTTCGGGGAGCTCCATTAACTTTAGGATTGTCCTCTCACTGATTTTACTGAACAATTGCAAAAGTGATCCATGCTGCAGGCACCATGAGAGAACGAGCATTCCTGATTTATCAAATGGTTGTGAGGATAACTGTAGGCACAGGAATCCCACGCCAAATCCTCACGGTAGGTTGTATTGAATAAGCTTTACTGTACAGCCGTCTACAGATGCCGCGCATGGCTCACTCCCCCTCCGCGTGGCTCCATAAAGCTTTATCCTAATTTCACAAAGAGGGAGCTAAGCAGGAGGGATTAAGCAATCTGCTCAGAGTGTGCAGCAGGGCAAATATGTGAAGGTAATTTGATTCCAATGCCCATATCATGTTTAACATTGTAGAAAAATATCATGACAAAGTCCTCACATAATTAAGGTATTATTGTCCCTAAGTATTCAGTGCCACTCCCGGGGAAAGGTTTGATTTCCCGGCCTCACTGATGTCAGGTGTGGCCACGTGGTTTCCTCGGGCCAGTTAAATGTTCCGTTTCCCAGCCGTGGCCTGAGAGCCACACGTGGTTTGCCATGACCCCGTCCCTGCCGTGGGCCGCAGTGGCCCAGGGAGGAGCTGCTCTGTCCACAGAGGCCAGGACACAATGGACACCCAGCAGGAGCTGGAATGACACGAGTTTGTGGTTCTAGTCCCTGAGGTTTTGAGATGTGGGGTGACCTAGCCTCCACTGACACAGAAATCAGTTGCCTACACACACAGCCCCTAAAACATGTGGCAATGACTTTAAAGCCAGGTTGTGGGAGAAAGGATCAGTCACTCAAGGTTGGCCCAAGGCAATCCGTGTGATGAGCTATTTCATGTAATGTGGCCTCTGGTCAGTCGCCTGCAGAGCAATGGAGAGCTGCTCATGAGCTCGCGGCTCTGGGCGGAGAAGGGGGCGGCGTCCTGAGCGCCTCGGGATGGCGCTACAGGGTCATGGACAGAGGCGTGCAGAAAGTCGGGGCCAGAGTCTAGGAACGGAGGAGAGAAAGCAGGAAAGCTAGACATGCAGGAACTTGCAGGGTGGGAAGAGGCCCCATCCTGGACCAGAGCCCGTGAATGACAAAACAGAGCTGGCCTTCGGATGGCAAAGGGAGCCACATAAAATCCAGCCACGCCGAGTTAAGTCCACGGCCCTCACATCCTCCGTTAAAACCCGTCAGGTGACCACTGTGATGCCTCATACCCCTGGCACTGAACTACGGCTCAGGACCAGTCTGCCGGGTGCCCGTGTCCGAGGGAGGGTGGGAGCCTCAAGACACACCCGGAAGGGAACAGGAGGCCTGCGTGCCCAGCAGAGTTGTGGAAGTCAAATGGATAAGGGGCCAACTACATTGTTAAAAAACTACCCCATGGCCGGGCCGGTGTGGTTCAGTGGTTGAGTGTCAAGTCACGAACTAGGAGGTCATGGTTCGATTCCCGGTCAGGGCACAGGCCTGGGTTTCAGGTTCCATCCCCAAGAGGGGACGTGCAGGAGGCAGCCGACCCATGATTCTCTCTCCCTCTCCCTTCCTCTCTGAAATAAATTTAAAAAAAAAAAACATATTAAAAAAACAACAACAACTACCCCATGGACTAAAGGAGTCTGACTTCTGAGACCTCAGGCCCCTAAACTTCCGCGGGTGCCAAGCCCAAAGCAACGTAGCTCAGCGCCTTGTGAGGGCCTGACCCCCGGGTCCCCTTCAGATGTCGCCAGGAGTAGTACGGGGAAGAAGGCCTGTCAGAGGCCGGGGGGGGAGCCTCAGGAGAAGGGGGGCTCCAGAGCCATTCCCAGGGGCAGTCAGGGAATTATCCAGGACCATCCCCACCCCCAGGTTAGCAGCCACTTACAACTTCCTGTGTGATCTCTGACTCCTGGGCGCCAGTGGCCGTGGCTCCCACCCGCCCCCTTCGGAAGGAGGAGACAGGCAGCTCTCCCCACCTGCTCAGCCTTGCGCAGTGGTGTGGGGGCAGATGACTTGCTCCTGGGTCTCCAGACCAGAGAACCCCTAGACTGTCGGCCTGATGCTGTGCCTAGTAGGTCATCGTGTGGGGAGGGGCCAGTGGGTTCTGCAGGGGCCAGTTGGGAAGAGTGAATTTCGTGTATTTGATGTCCATCCCTGAGAGTGAGTGTACCATCCCAACCCGCTGACACGAGGCTTCGACCTGGGACGTGGCCTGGCCAGTGGAAGAGATGACGGCACAGAGCCACAGCGGATGCTGTGGACTTACGCGTGGACGAGGAGGGAACCCTGGGTCACCGGTCACGGCGGCGCACCCCAGGCTCTCCCGGCCGACAAGATTATCACTGATTCTTCACTCGACATCTGTTACATGATCACATATGGCAGCCCTGGGGGCAAACAGTCCTGAGAAGAGAGGACTTGCTTTAGAGCAAAGGGGCGGCGGGTTAATCTGACCCGAGCGCGGAACTCTCGCTGAGGGTTTGGATCGGGAGCTGGAAGAAGGCACTGTATTGCTCAGGATTAAAGGCAGGCGTGCGCATCTTTAGGCTTGGGGATGAGAGGGAGGTGGGCAGCACTCTGGCACATGTACTGTGACTCTCAGATGTGTGCTTCCCATTCAAACTCACCTTTCAGACGTGCAATGAGGCTTCATTGCCCCATTAAAAGAAGGAAAGAAAGAAAGAAAGAAAGAAAGAAAGAAAGAAAGAAAGAAAGAAAGAAAGAAAGGAAGGAAGGAAGGAAGGAAGGAAGGAAGGAAGGAAGGAAGGAAGGAAGGAAGGAAGGAAGGAAGAAAGAAAGAAAGAAAGAAAGAAAGAAAGAAAGAAAGAAAGAAAGAAAGAAAGAAGAAAGCAAAAGCAAAGGCATCCTCGGAGCAGCAGGGAGCCAGCTCGGTGCCGCTGCTGTGTTTAGCTCGCCCTGAGCCTGCGGACGGTCTACGCCAGGGCAGGATGGCATCCGGGCAGGAGCGAGACGTGTGCCAGGGACTCAGAGACTCAGAGATGCAAGGAACTAATTTCTACTTTTGAAGGGATTTCATTGCGAACTCCTAAATGTCAAGAGACTTGGAATTGAGGACAGACCTCAGGCGCCCTGACAGTGAAATGAGACACCGGGCCTCTGTCTCCAAGCGCCCGTCTGGCCTGCTGTGCAGATGCCACCGCCCGCCAAGGCCAGCGCTCCCTCCGCCTGCGTTTGGAAGATCACCTGAGCATCAGAGGCCTGGAGCTCAATGTGAGGGACAGGGTCAGAGGTCCATCCTGCGCTGTGGGTGCAAGGAATCGGTCAGGAGGATGAAGAAATTCACTTCGATTCTTGGGTTCTTAGCGTCATTACACAGGCTCCCTAACTAATTGTGATGGATTCTTCCCAAAAGGCCTTGTTTGTCTTACGTTTTTGCTAAGGAATCAAGATGATGATCATACCCTTTTCTGGATGCAGAAGGGTGAATATCCTCAAACAGGAGGCTCCCCTAGTCAGCACCGGCCAGTGGCTCTGCTTCGACCGCTCCATCCCAGGGGCAGGAGGGAGACTCGGTCCTCGACCCACCCTCCTCACCCCCACCCTCCTCACCCCCCACCCGCCTCACCCCCACAGGCCTCACCCCCACAGGCCTCACCCCCACCCGCCTCACCCCCACAGGCCTCACCCCCACCCTCCTCACCCCCACCCGCCTCACCCCCATCCTCATCACCCCCCACCCACCTCACCCCCACCCTCCTCACCCCCACCCTCCTCACCCCCACCCGCCTCACCCCCATCCTCATCACCCCCACCCTCCTCACCCCCACCCGCCTCACCCCCACAGGCCTCACCCCCACAGGCCTCACCCCCACCCGCCTCACCCCCACAGGCCTCACCCCCACCCTCCTCACCCCCACCCGCCTCACCCCCATCCTCATCACCCCCACCCACCTCACCCCCACCCTCCTCACCCCCACCCTCCTCACCCCCACCCGCCTCACCCCCATCCTCATCACCCCCACCCTCCTCACCCCCACCCGCCTCACCCCCACAGGCCTCACCCCCACAGGCCTCACCCCCACCCGCCTCACCCCCCACAGGCCTCACCCCCACCCTCCTCACCCCCACCCGCCTCACCCCCATCCTCATCACCCCCACCCACCTCACCCCCACCCTCCTCACCCCCCACCCTCCTCACCCCCACCCGCCTCACCCCCATCCTCATCACCCCCACCCGCCTCACCCCCACCCTCCTCACCCCCACCCTCCTCACCCGCACCCTCCTCACCCCCCACCCGCCTCACCCCCACAGGCCTCACCCCCACAGGCCTCACCCCCACCCTCCTCACCCCACCCTCCTCATCCCCACCCGCCTCACCCCCACCCTCCTCACCCCCACAGGCCTCACCCCCACAGGCCTCACCCCCACCCGCCTCACCCCCACAGGCCTCACCCCCACCCTCCTCACCCCCACCCGCCTCACCCCCACCCTCCTCACCCCCACCCTCCTCACCCCCACCCGCCTCACCCCCATCCTCATCACCCCCACCCGCCTCACCCCCACCCTCCTCACCCCCACCCGCCTCACCCCCACAGGCCTCACCCCCCACCCTCCTCACCCCCACCCGCCTCACCCCCACCCTCCTCACCCCCACAGGCCTCACCCCCACCCTCCTCACCCCCACAGGCCTCACCCCCACCCGCCTCACCCCCACCCTGACGCTGCCACACCTGGCCATCGCACATGTCAGCCTTCTGCAGGTTACGATTCCCCTTTGCCCTGAGACAGCCTCTCCAGCACATGACCCAGAGCGCCTGGCAGGGCCTCACACACACGCCTGGAAGTTGCAAGGACAAACTGTACAACCCCCGGCAACTGTACTTCTTCATCCCGGTCCTGAAAAAGTCAAGTCTTTTTGTTTTACTACTCACAGCTGTTGTTTGTTACAGTGAACAGAGGTTAAATCAGCCGAGGTAAAGGCCCATGGGTCAGGGTCCAGACATGGGACAGGGTCCAGGGAGACCAGACACGAGCATCCGTGTGTCCTCTCCCAGGTGAGTCCTATGGAGAGTGCTTAATTCTCCCAGCAACGATTTGTAACAACCAGGGAAATTCACCAAGTCTTAGGATCCAGGGTTTTTATTGGGGTCAATCACATAGGCATGGCTCATCACCCCTGTGGCTGACCTAGTTCCATCCCCTCCAGAGGTCAAGCGGACCCTATATGGACCAAGACCCCAACCTAAATCACTCTGTTAACAGAAAGTGTCTGACACTGCCAAGGCCTCAGGTGAGCAAAGCCGCTCTCACAGCAGATGCTCTGGGGCTGGGAGGTGACCCCAGGAGCAGGAGCAGGCCAAGCTCGCTGTGGGATGGTTAGGGTTAGGACCACCAGGAAAACGCCACGTCTCTAGTGGTTGGGCCCCACACGCAGACGGCATCCGGTCCCTCTGCCCACCTCACACAGAGGAGCCTCCTGCGGCCCGACAGGGCCTCCTCACGTAGCCCCTTTCCTTGCATCTGTTTGTGTTCCTCCAGATTAAGTCTTACAGTGTCTGTCATGCCAGGGTGGAGATGAGCTGTCCGCCTCTTGCCTCAATGCAGGACTCCAACGCATGGGTGGGCTGAGGGGGGTAAATCTCATTGTTGGAAGATTCCTCGTTTCTGTTTTCTTCCCTCAGAGGGTTCATCCTTTCCATGGTCAAGGTTCCTCACCCTCAACACTGACATTTTACTCCAAATCTGTGTATCCTGCTGGCAAGGACCAACAACGCCCCCTTCAGGCAACATCTCCCCAGCTGAGAACTGTGGTCTAGTGCCGTGGTCGGCAAACTGCGGCTCGCGAGCCACATGCGGCTCTTTGGCCCCTTGAGTGTGGCTCTTCCACAAAATACCACGGCCTGGGCGAGTCTATTTTGAAGAAGTGGCGTTAGAAGAAGTTTAAGTTTAAAAAATTGGGCTCTCAAAAGAAATTTCAATCGTTGTACTGTTGATATTTGGCTCTGTTGACTAATGAGTTTGCCGACCACTGGTCTAGTGGAAGACAACTTGCATCCTGGAGAGATGCAGAGGCCAAGTCCAAGTCTCCGTCCGATGGCGCCTTGAGGTGATCCAATGCCAGTCTTTGATTCTGGAATGTGCTGGGTTCATACAGCCGAGAGATGGGAAGAATTCTGCACTAATGAGGCCAGAACCGTTTGTCTGAACCTGAGTGGTCCACCCAGGGGGTCAGTCCATGACCTCAGATTGTGGCTCTAATCCCAGGCCTCGGGGCTTCGGAAGCCCATCCTTTCGGAGAACATGCATCCTCTTCCCACCCTCCCCTGCCCCCCCCCCCCCCGCCAGGTGGCTATTGCTAGAATGCCTAGCTGCCCTTCCACAGTCCCACTTTGAGGATGGCAACAGCTGTGAGCAC
This sequence comes from Cnephaeus nilssonii, assembly GCF_951640355.1. Classification (NCBI taxonomy): domain Eukaryota; kingdom Metazoa; phylum Chordata; class Mammalia; order Chiroptera; family Vespertilionidae; genus Cnephaeus; species Cnephaeus nilssonii. Next base: position 53,232,014 of record NC_137089.1, on the reverse strand, counting down.
AGGTCCCCACGTCCCACGTGTTTCCCAACAAAGGGACAAAAGGCACATTGCACTTTACACCGCCCCCTCTTCCTTATCCGCGCACCAGCGACCCCACTCCCTAGCAGGCTATGCAGCATGCCCCTTTTTGTAAACAGCTGATAGTCTCCCATCGTCTTAGCACAGCATCACTTATTTAGCCACTCCCACAGAGGACACCTGTGCTTTTATAAGAGCGTGCAGTAGTGGGACGTTTGTGTACATGTCAAGAAGCGGAGTGGCGTGGTCCAGTAGAAGAAGCATTTATAATTTTGAAACTGCAAAATTGTTCTCTGTAGCTGTCATGGTGCCTCCCACCAGCAGAGCCTGACAGCACCTACCTGCCCACATCGGTCTCTGCTTCCCTTTCACTGACTGGCTAAAAGCTGTATTTCCGAGTGGTTTTAATGTGCATGCATCTTATTATTGATGAGGTTGACTGTCTCATCATATATTTGAGTCATTTAAATTTACTCTCTGTAAACTATTTGTTCATTTCTTGCTCATGTTTCTTTGGGGTTGTTGGTTTTTTTCTCTCCAAAAGCTCTTTACATATTACTAGAGGCCCAGTGCACGAAATCACACGAGACCCAGACCCAGCACGCTGCGGGACCCAGTGTCAAGTCCCGCTAGTGCTGCAGGACCCATCAATGCCCTTCCTGGTGACTGGTCTTTGGTCGTTACGGTGTTACGACCACTTGGTTTTTATTAATAGATAGGGACATGTGTGATATGAGGGGCAAATATTTTTCTAATATTCTTTTGGGATGTTGGTTACAGTAATTTTTTCCCCTAAACAGTCTTTTAAAATAAATTTTTTATTTAGTCTAACAATTTTTCCATAATGATTTTTGGTTTTGAGTTATAAAGAAATTCTTCACATTTTTCTAATGTTTTTAGGATTCCTCCTTTTTTTGCTTTTACATGTTTGATCCATGTGGAATTCATCCTGTTAGCTGGATGCGAGTTACACAGCCACTTGGGGCTTCCCAGATGCCCAGCACCATCTGTAGCAATATCCCCCTCCCCATATCGATGAAAGAGGCCACCTTTATCAGATACCAAACCCCTCTGGGATCCAACACTCTATGTATGTCTGCACTTTCTGCTCATTTGTGGACTTTCTATCCTGTTCTCTCTTCTGTCTATTCATACAATGCTGCCTCACTATTCACACACACACACCATGCACACATACCATGCACACACACCACACATGTACACACATACACACACACCCATACACAAAGACTAGATGCAGAGAACTCCGTGATCCATGGCCAACATGAGACTGTACACACACATGTGCACACACGCACACACACACACATGCACACACATGCATGCACTTTACTAATTGCTCAGGCTGGTGTTCATCTCTGCTCTTTTCCTTCCCCGGAACTCACTGGCTCTTTGCTCCTTTGTCAGTGCCTCTGGGAGGGGCTGGACCGGGGTCAGGACAGGCCCTCATCTCTGCAGCCTGTCCACCTGCGCACCACTCCAGGTCACCTCCTGTCCTTCCGCACAGCCCTCCGGGGCTTGTCTGGATGATGTGGGGTATGGGGGGGAGGGGAGCACAGTAGGGAGGCCCCTACTCTGTTCCTGTGTAGAAATCAGCCCTTTGGTGAAGAATCAGGCAGGTGAAGCGAGAGGAGTCGGGAGGCTCACCTGGGGCCGCGGAGCCAGCCGAAGGCTCGTGCTTGGCTCTCAGAGGTTTGCCTTCGAGCGGGAGTCCTTGTTCCTCCGCAGCCGCATGGGTGGCCCCTGCGTGCCTGCCATCTCCAGCCGCTTGGGCACCTGCCTGAGCAAACCCAAGTTGCTACCTTGCTAACGGGAAAGGTCAGAGACCAGACTTTCTCCGTGTCTCGTTCTCCAGCCCCAGCCACGAGTCTGGCACCGAGAAACTGGCCTCGCACCCAGGAGCCGCCTGGATTCCCTGGTGGCCTCAGTTTTCCGCTCCAGCGCAGGCTGAGGGTGAGGCTCCGGCGCAGCCACTGTGTCTCAGCCTTGGCCGGTGCTGTCGGACGCATTTGAAGCCTTTCTGGCCGCGCTGACCAGGACTGCTTCCCTCACTTCACCAGAAGGAAATTGGACGTGCTGGGCGGAGACAGGGAGCGGATGGGCCTGCAGGTTGGAGTGGGGCCTCTGACCCCAGGGCCTTTGCATCCTAGACAACTTCACGGACATGTGGTCTGAAAACTCCTTGCCCGGTCTGAGCTTGTCTTCACGGTCTGCGCCATCGCCAGATTTAATGGACCGTTAGAAGCTCCACACGACCGGGGCTTATGGAAAGTCTGCGTTCAGAGGTGAGCCCTTACCTCTTCCTTGCTGTGGTTGGCTTTAATATACAAACAGAATCACCTGGTAGTTTCTGCGCACCTGAATCCTGACACACTGACGGCCACCGTCCTGCCTGGTCCTCTCGTTACCCAGGACAACCAGCTGCCATCCATCAGTGTCGTCATGGTGACCCCACGAGTGACCTTAGCATGGGCGACCTTGACTGAGATGACCTTGACTGGGGCAACCTCAGTGGGAACTCTGGAGTCAGGCCACTCAATGTTTGCTCTGCTCACGGCTGCTGCCGGCACGGAAACATCGCGAGTGTTGTTGCGAGCAGGTGGCATCATGCCCGCAGAGTATGAATAATGAGGAGCCACTGGGTGGCCTCAGGACTCTGTGCTCAGAGCCGGGGCACATCTGGGGACTCCGGAGGGTCTGCGAGCCCCACTGGCCAGCGGGGCCAGGGAGAAGTCCCCGAGGCGTGCAAAGCTTGGTGTGTCCAGGCAATGGCCAGGCCCGGCGCTCGCCACGCTCCAGACGCCCCTGGAAACGAAGGCCCTGCGGCGGGACAGACCACGCGGTGTCCCAGGGAGTCCTGGTTCTGCGCGCGTCTCCCTCAGCATCTCCCACTCTCCCAGCCGGTCTCGAACCTGCGTCCGGAGAGCCTGCTCCACAGGCCCAGGCTGGACTCTGCCCCGTAAACCCTCTGGGCTGTTCCAGCAGAGAAGGGTCCCTGTGATGTCTCAGCAGAGAAACGGGCCTCCATCAAGAGGGACGCCTCCTCCTGCCCCTGGCGCTCTGGCGCCCGCGCTCTGCTCCTCCGCGCCGTGGGGCCAAACTGCCGCCGGGGCCAGCCTGCCCCCCCCCACACACCCCGGGCCTGTCAGTACAGGTTTCTCGGGAGACAGCCATGTCACTCAATGTTGTCCTTGGCCACTGTCACCCCCAAAAGGCCGAGCCAAGAAGTTGCGGTGAGACTGTGGGCCCACGGGGCCTAGGTATTTGCTCTCCGGCTCCTGCACAGTTTGCCCACCTCTTGTCTCAATGACGTTGCGTTTCCTTAACCATCGCTGTTTCCCAGCTTCCTGGGAAGAGGCCCTTGCGATGTTCGGACCAGGAGCCCGAGGGCAGCAGGCCCCGCTGGGTCACTCAGTCCTGACTTCTGGGCACAAGCCATCCTCGTTGGCCCGAATCCTGCAGCTGCCGAGGAGCAGACAGGGACCAGGGCTGCTGGAGGGAACCCCGAACTTCTGTCCTCCCCGCTGCGACAGCCAAGGGCCGAAGCACCCTGTAAGGACTCTGGGACGGGAGCCGGTGCTGATGCGGAGGGAGGGCAGGGCCAGGAGCCCTGGTGGAGAGAGGGCCCGGGCAGCGGGCGGGCGGGGCTTGGAGAAGTGCGAGGGTCTGATGTGGGACAAATGTGACTGCGCGTGGAAAGGACAGGCATCGGGCTAAAAATAGCAGCCGCGCCGGGAAAGGACACGGGTTTCCAGCCGCAGGAAGGAGGCAGCAAAGGGGGGGCTCTCGCCGGATCCCAGGGAGGCGCTGGCTTCTCTGAGGCCCCGTTAGTGCCTGCAGTGTGGGCAGCTGGGCTCGGAGGAAACCGAAGTGCTTAGGAGGGGGAGCTATGGAATAAATAGGGTTTTCTCAGAGCTGCTGAGATTACATCCCCCCGAGACTCAGAGTGACCCAAAGAATAAAAACACGCAGCTGGCAGCCCCGCGATCCCACGGCTCAGGGTGCTCCAGTGTCAGCCCCCGTGCCCTCTGGGTCACCCTCACCGGAGGCCGGTCCCTTCACCAACGTGGTGGCCGGCGGGGCGCAGGGGCTGCCTGTCCCCCGGTCCGCAGGCAGATGAGAGACCCCTACACCAGCACCGGGCCGGTCGTCCGAGCGCAGGCGGGAGCAATGACACCCCTTCACCCAGAAGTGAAAACGCTCCGGTGGATGACGTGCAAAGCCAATCGACTTCACGTATGTGATATAACTACAGACGCCAAGCCTGCCGCTCTGGGAAAACAGAATCTCTGAGTTCCCTGCGTGACTGTCCCCGTGTTCCTCTAGGCCGCCAGATCACACGCTGGACGCCCGTCTGTGCCAGTCCTCCCGCGGCACTGAGGCCCCAGGGGAGACCGCGAGTCCGACAAGGGCCGGCTGGGAGGGCAGAGCAAGAAGCCAGAGGCCCTGGCAGAGTAGTAACCCTGGAGCTGTCCGACCTGCTGCTGATGGGATGATGAGGGTCGGGATGAACCCTGGGGGAGCAACTCAAGCCTGGAACAGGGGTTACGTTTCGGAAGGTGAGGGGACAACGGTGAAGATTGGTGGGACACGGCACTAGGGGGCCCTGGAGGGGAGGCAGGAGTGGGGGTTAGGGGGCTTCCCCAGGAAGTCTGAGGGACAATCGGGAGGGATACCCAAGATCTGGATGAACAGGAGGACAGGGCGTCTTCAAAGGAGGCAGCGCTCAGCTGTGTCCAAGGCAGCCAAGAGGTCGAGAAAGATGCGATTGTGAATCCTCCATTAGATGCGCCCACAGTGAGGGCCACGGGAGCCACGGCCAGGGTGATTTCAGGGGAGAGGGTGGTCAGAGGGCCGGAGCTGAGCTGGGGAAGGAGTGGGACCTGAGGCAGGTCAGCTGGGGAGGGACTGGCAGAGGGGGGGCCGCATGCGGTGGGAGGGCCAGGGTTGGGGGCTCCACAGGAAACTCTGCCTCCCCCCGACTACGAGCCTCTCACACAGCCAACAAGTGGGTCCCTCGGCCTGACTGCAGCCCACGCTGCACCGGGTGTGGGGCAGCCTAGAGACAGGCCCGCCGTGCTCCGCATGCGAGCATGGACACTGAGTGGACAGGCTGGGCGGTCCCGGCGGGCTCCTGCCCAATTTGCTGAACTTGACTGTGAACATCCCGGCTTTCATTCCTTCAGTGAGAATGGTTTTCAGACCTTTCTCAGCTCCATAGGCTCACTGGATGGTTTTCAATAGAGGTCAGAGCTTATTCAGCAAAATGTTAGCCCAGCTGGTGTGGCTCGGTGGTTGAGCTTCGACCCACAAATCAAGAAGTTGCTGGTTCGATTCCCTGTCAGGGCACATGCCTGGGTTGTAGGCTCAATCCTCAGTAGAATGCGTGCAAGAGGCAGCCAATCGATGTTTCTCTCTCATCGATGTTTCTATCTCTCCCTCCCTCTCTCCTCTCTCTCCAAGCCAATAAAAACATTTTTTTTTAATTTTAACCATTTGTTTTTAATTGCAAAATGTTTATATGTCATATAATTGGTGGGGAAAGCACCCAGTCCCACCACGCAGAGAGAAACCTCTCGAAACAGTGTGGTCTATCTCGTTTCCGTCTCTCGCTATCCATGCATTTGCTAGGCCCCGGCGTGCTCAGCCCCTCGTCGGCCGGGGCCCTCGGCAGCAGCTGTGAGATGAGAGCCGACACCGTCTGTGACGAGATCACACGGGGAAGGAGCAGTCACCCCCCAGCCCCCCCAGGACTGACGGTGGGGCCAGAGCGAGGGGAGGCAAGCTGAGCTTGCCGGTCCTGGATCAAGTTCTTTGTTTAAAATTTAATGTTTTGTTCATTATGGCCTTTTGCACTAAATAAATATCCCATTGAAATAGTACACATCTTGATTACTGAGCTTTTTAGTGCCCTAAGCCTTGCGCCTCACCTCCTCCTGGCCTGGTAACACCCTGGCGGAGAGAGGGGCTCTGGGCTCAGATGTGGGTTTGGACTCACCCCTTCCGCTTAGTCCAGGTGTAACTTGAGCCAGTTACCTGACCTCTGGGAGCTCAATATCCTCACTTGTAAAGTGGCGATAATTAAGTTAAGTGGGTTAATAGAGGCAAAGTGCTTAGCCTGGGGATAGCAAATGGCCCATAAATAGAATATTATTCCAAACAACATGGCAATCCAGGTAACCACTGCCCGTGGAAACCGAGTGTAGGCCCATACATGATTGAAAGTTTTCTAAGTCATTTACTAAAAAAGTGAAAAGAAAAGGTGAAAATAATTTTAATAATGTTACTTAACCCCAAATATCTGGAATGTTACTTCAACACGAAGTCAATATAGAAGTTATAACGGGTATTTTACATGTTTATCCTTGCAGGGTGTCTCAGTTTGAACAAGCCACATCTCACCTGCTCAGTAGCCACACTGGTCAGTGGCTCCCATGAGGACCACACGGACACAGACATTCCTGAGGGTCACGGGGTGTGGGGGAGAGCACTGAGCAGGCATGCGGGGGAGGAAGGCAATGTCTCAGCTTTTTAGGGGGAAATTTGGAGCCAAATCTCCACATTCAGGGCAGTTTCTTTTATTGTTTAAATAGCCCTCAGGTGTTTGTTGAAACATGAAAGGCTGTGGAAATTTGGGAACACAATCAGGAAGAAAAATACCCATTAGGAAAAGTACATTACTTCTTTAATTTCTACCATTTTATCAACCCTATTTGCTTATTCACTTATTCGCTGGCACTCTAAGGACATCTTAATATTACTTATAAACATAGTAGCCATGGATTTGAAATTCTATGAGTTTTAAATTAGTCTATTCTCTGAACCAAAAATTGATGAGCACTTGAGAGCATAACACCCAGATACTTTATAGATATTTTAAGGGCTCAGAAAATTTAAACTGAAAGGGAAAAACCCCAAGTAAATTAAAAGTTGGCAAGAAATTATAATGTTAAAGGAAGTCTTATTTAGACCCAAATTCCTAAAGAGACATTGAGCCTGTATGTTTCTTATTGAAAAGGTAAGAGTCTGTATTTGTTTAAATCACTTAATTTACTGTGTCAAGAAAAAAAAGAAAGAAAGAAAACACTTCCCTAAGAATGTGGGCCATCTCCCGTTCACCTGAAGTTAAAAGGCTGACATGAGAGGCAACGCGCATTTATTTGGAATCGCAGAATTGCAATTTAGGAAGCACAGATTCAGACAGAGACCCAAGTAGTGTCCCGATGACAGGGTGGGGGAAGGAGGCTTTATGAGAAAAGGAAAAGAGTAACTGCATGGAGGAGGGAGGAAGTGTCTACTGATGGTAGCCAGCAGGCCAAGAGCCTCCCTAGCTGCACGTGGCTGGCTGTTCACTCTGTCTCCGGCGAAGGGTCTGCAGACCCCGTCCTCGCGGTCGGACCTGCTCCTAGGCTGGCAGTGGTTAGTCGCGGCCGGACTGGCCCAGTCCAAACAATGCCGAGGCTCGAGGAGCAGGATGCACCAGGTGGCTCCTCCGGGTGGTGCTCTGGCCCTCGACAGCGGCTCCTCCCGTGTCACCTGTCAGTCCTGAGGTGCTGAGCGTGGTCAGAAACAAGTCTCACGACGTTACCCCCAAGCACGTTTGCCTCCTGGCCTCCGGCTGCCCTCCCGTGGCACCGGACCTGCCTGGCCCCAGGAATGCCACCACAGGAGCAAGGCGTACAGGCCGGCGCTGCGTTCATGGCAAGACACCCAGCCCGACTCCTCAAAGCAGGCTGCTGTCCGAGCCCGAAAGGAAGTGCTGCTTGTGCGCGTGCTCGCTGTTACCCTGGCATTGAGCATTTTACTTCCAGACGGGAGTGCATGCACTGACTGTTTGGAACGGCAGGGTGGGATTTCTTTACCTGATGGTGCTTTCTCCACGACCTGTGCCTTTAAGGTAAACGCTGAGTCATTCATGACGCATTTAACAATTCCTTCTTCCTCCACCTCCACCCTCCTGGACTGGAATCGCAGGTAGAGACCATTCAGGCGGGTTCCTGGTCAGAGGCCTGGACAGAAGGTCACATACAGCGCCCCGTGTGTGCCTGACCCGGGTCAGCCTCCCCGGAAAGCTCTGGATGAACTGAATCTCGGGCCACTGCCCATCGGGACAGCATCAGACCCACAGGGCTTCCCATGCGCAGGAACGTTCCAGAACACCGAGCTATAGAGCAGGGCAGTCTCCAAGGTCTCTTAGACAACCATTCCTAAAGGCACCATAATAAACTGTTCCATTGCTGTCACCCCTCTCCAAATTAAAATGGCGTTCCCACGTTAACCAGCTGTAAGATTTCCCTTACACTAATGTATAATATCACGCTGCTATTTAAAAGAATCTGTGGCTTGACTATTAGTTTAAAAACTGATTTCCCGGTTTCCCAGCCTGGACAGTGGAGGCGGCTGCGTCTCTCCTGGGAAGCTGACAGCAGGCAAAGGCACCTCAATTCCTCATTCTCGGGCCTCAAGGTCTTGGCGGGGTCCAGAACCAATGTGCCCAGTGTGTTTTAACATAATTTTAGCTCTGGTTCATTAAAATGTGTGGTCCCGCCCCTTCCCATGGGCGGGTCCAGGTGGAGGCATCTGCCCCGCCCTTCCTCCCCTCCACCCCCCCACCCCCCCCCCCCCCCCCGCCCAGTTGTCCCCCCAGCTCGGCCTCTTCGCTCATCAATCACTTCCTTTCACACTCCTGGTCTCTTTCCAGCTTCCCAGTCTCTCTGGATCCAGGAGCCTGAGAACAGCAGCCAGATGTGCCTACCTCCCGCCCAGGACCGTCCTCGAGGCAGCCCGAAATAGCGCCGCCCTGTCCGTGCTGGGGGCTCAGCGTCGCGGGCAGCTGGACTATTTTAAGGGAAGCCTGGGGACAGCCAGGTCAGACACCCAGAGTCTCGCCGCTTGCTCGTGGGCCCTGCACAGTGGGCTGTTTCTCCAGCCCGGCCAGCGGCTGCCAGGAGCACCCCGGGGCTCTGAGTGTGAGCACAGGCCGGTGACACCCCTATTCTGTCCTGTTCACTTTAAAAGCATCTAAAAGTGCTTTTTGCATGAATCATACTAAAAATCAAAGAATAATTAATTTAACCAAACTAAGTTCATTCTATAAAACAAGAATAAGTTAGTCTTTTTGTTTTTAATTCTCACCCGAGGATACTTTTTTCCATTGATTTTTAGAGAGTGGAAGGGGGGGGGAGGAAGAGAGAGGGGGGGGAGAGAGAGAGAGAGAGAGAGAGAGAGAGAGAGAGAGAGAGAGAGAGACATCAGTGTGAGACAGATTGCTTGGTTGCCTCCCACACATGTCCCAATGGGCCTGGGGATCGAACGTGCAACCCTTCAGTGCACAGGCTGGAGTTCTAACCACTGAGACCAGCCAGGGCTTAAGAATCTGTTACTGTCTTAAAAGCAATTCTGGTCAATTACTTTGTCACATAAGTTAAAGAACACACATATGTGGGAAGCAGACTGGATTTGGGAATACGGCCATTGGAATGACACAACAGGGTGGGGCAAAGAGGCTGACAGTTGTGAGTACAGGAACACAGTTTATTCTTTTATTACTTATTGCTTATTGCATTGTTTTCCATACGAATAACTGTGACCCTCCTTTGCCCCGCCTGCTCCAGGGCTGTCGCTCGGTCCCGGGGGGAGGGGGGGGGGGCGCTGATGAGCCCTCGGTAGACAGACTCTCCTCCAAGGACACAGCCCGGTTTTCTCTTTGCCATCCCACGTCCAGGAAGCAGCCCGCTGGGTTCTATTCTCCACTCCGGACCCCAGAGGTCTTCCCGCCCACGGCCAGGCTCGCCCTCGCTCGGGGCTCCGGGCTGAGGTTCCTGCAGGCCCACCCCCCCTGCTCACCCGGGGGCTTGCTCTTTAATCTGCACTGAGCCTGGGACAGGGCGGCCTGCCAAGCGGGACAGGAGAACACCAGCGCGAAGGTGGGAGGGCATGGAGTGATGCCCGACCTCCAGGCTCCGGGGAGAGGCTGGAGAGCCCTGGTCCTGGCTCGCCCACCGGCCTCCACCACTGTCCGCGGTGGCCAAGGACCTGCAATGGGGGGCAGGATACCTTGCCAGGAAATGTACTTTTCAGGAAAGCACTCAAAAGGTAAAGATTAAAAGCACTTTATGAGACCCAATGGCAATATTCTCATCCAAGGGCATGCTTAAAAGTTAAACTTTTACTGGGAAACTATAACAATAAAGATGGGATCATTAAATGCCTTAAAGTGCAAATTCTCAAGACTTTAAAATTTCAACATAGGAATTTAAAAATGGACTAGTAATCTATTTCGTTTTGGAGAAAGGTGTAATATAAATGAATAAATACAATTTTTAAAAAATTCTAAGTACTGTCAAATAAGCTAAATATATTTTGAAAGTAATTCTAAAAGAAGCATTTCTAAAAGAGAAAAAAAACCAACACGTTTCACTATCCTGTTAACGCTCCGCTGTGCCCCTCCCTCTCCCTGTGTCCCTCCCTCCCCTGTGCGCCTCCCTCCCCGGTGCGCCTCCCTCCCCCGTGCGCCTCCCTCCCCCGTGCGCCTCCCTCCCCCGTGCGCCTCCCTCCCCCGGTGCCCCTCCCTCCCCTGTGCAGAGGCCAAGCTGAAGCCCTGCGGACTGCCTCCCACCGACCCGCGCGGACCCATCCGCTCCTTTCTGTGTCACGCAGCTGGTTCGTGCCCGGGGCCAGACCTCGGCTCTCAGGCAGCTGACACAAGTCTGCGGGTGTAAAGCCAACCACTGAGCCCCGTGTGACCTTCCCTCCCTAGACCAGGGCACCAGAAAGGTCAGGCTTCTGTGCTAGCGCCCGGCATTTGCTATGGAGTCTTCAGCAGGGCACCACCTGGCTGGCCCGGAGCATCACTGGCAGGCAGGCGAGTGTGGGACAGATGGTCCCTCTGCAGGGTCCTCGCCGCTGCTCTGTGTTGCCCCCTCGTCCCCCTCCCGCATCCCACCTGGGCGGCGGCCGGGCCAGAACCGGGCCTCCCTCCATCAGTCCCACAGGCTGCCCAGTGCTCTCTGCCCCCAAGAAAAGGCCTTTCCTTCCGAAGAGACGGGTTCCCACTCGGCCTGGAGCCGTGGCCCGGGGCCTTCAGGAGTGCTTGGTGCTTCCTGGCTCCCGTTAGGTTTCAAACCCTCCCAGGACAGGAGGAGCTTAGGGAGCGTGTGAAAGCCGCAGCCACGCCTGGGATTGCAATTGACTCGGTCGGGTGAGGCACAGGCCAAGTGCGGCTGAGGCACAGGCAAAGTGCGGCTGAGAAGGTCCCAAGGGATTTTCACACGAGCATGAGCTGAGCTGGCCAAGTCCCTGACATCTCTGGCGCCAGGACAGCGTCCCCAGGTGCTCAGCGTGGAGCCTGCCCCTCCACAGGCACCCCAGCCTTTCTCCTCCTTTCACTCGCCGTGCCCCCTTCTGTGGGGTACCCCTGGACTGCCGCTCTCCCTTGCCGGCCACGCCTGTCCCGGCCGTCACCAGCACCACTTCCTCGGCTCTCTCCTGCTCAGGAACCCCCAGGGAGGTAACCAGGCTCTGTCTTGGGGAGCACAGCCCTGGGCCTCAGAACTAATAGTGACAGACCTGTCCCCACCCTCCTCCTCTGAGCCGGAACTGTTCTAGGCACTTCGCACGCATGACGTCACTTATCCCCACGCAGCCTCAGGAAGCGGGCACGAAGTTATCCCAGTTTGTAGGCGAGGAGACGGGCGCAGGGAAGTTAGGTAATGCGGCAGCAAATCCCAAAGAGGACCCTGAGTCCCACCCTGGCTGCGGGTCAAGCACTGACGCAGGTCCTGCTGGGCAGGCTTCCGCGGGCGCAGGCGGGCTCTAGCCCTGCGGCAACCCTTCCGTCTCCCTGGGAGGCCTCATCAGAATGCCCGTCTCTGGGCGATCAAAGCTCTGGTGTAAGCTTTCCTAAGGTCTGAAGGGGGAGCTGAGCAGCGCTGGACGCCGGCCTGAACATGAGAATGCTATGTCACCCTGCCGGCTGGCTCAGGGGGGTTGGAGCGTCTCCCGAACACCAGAGGCTGCAGGTTCAATTCCTGGTCAGGGCACCTGCCCAGGTTGTGAGTTGGGTCCCCATTCAGGACACATAAGGGAAGCAACCTGTGGATGTGTCTCTCTCTGCGTGCCTCCCTTCCTCCCTCTGAAGTCAATACACGCGTCCTCAGGTGAGGATGCAACAGAAAGAGAATGCCGTTTCCCTGTTGAGTCACAGCCACTCGTTTCCTCCCCGACGCCGGAGGCCAGGAGTCTGGCTATGACTCCCTGTGAAGCCCGGCACCCAGGAACTTCGCCCACTTGGGAGCTGGTCACTGAGTCCCAGGCACCGTGGGAGCCAAATATTTACTCGGGCGAAGCTGCCAATCATCAAAGCGTTTTCAGACTTTCTCCTCCATTTGCTTTTGGGGCTGAGGTGCGCTCCTTATCTAGCGCCCTTCATTCCCTCCAGCTGCCTGGTCACCGGGTGGGAACAGGAGTCCCCGCGGAGGGGGCTCTCCTGACAGGCCTGGGGATCCGTTCCCTCCACGTCCACAGGAAGACGAGAGGCGTGAAGATGTGAGTGGCTCTCCCAGAGGCAGCATCCTGCTGTGAGGACCCAGACTCTCGCCCTCTGACCCCCAATTCAGTTGTGTTTTTTTAACTCAACACACCAATATCTTCAACAGCAACCTAGGAGAGGACTTAGTGTTTGGAAACACCCAGACTTTGCTGAGAGCTGTTATTATTAACTAGAGGCCTGGTGCATGAAATTTGTGCATGGGGGGGGGGTCCCCTCAGCCCAGCCTGCACCTTCTCCAATCTGGGTCATCCCTCTCACAATCCAGGACTGCTGTCTTCCAATGGCTCACCTGCCTGCCTGCCTGATTGCCTCTAACTGCTCCCCTGCCAGCCTGTTCGATCCTTAACTGCCCCCCCTGCCGGCCTGATCACCCCCAACTGCCCTCCACTGCAGTTCTGGTTGCCCCCAACTGCCCCCCCTTGCTGGCCTGGTCACCCCAAACTGCCCTCCTCTGCTGGCCTGATGGCCCACAACTGCCCTCCCCTGCCAGCCATCTTGTGGCAGCTATCTTGTGACCACATGGGGGCGGCTATCTTGTGCGAGGGCGTGATGGTCAATTTGCATATTGCCTCTTTATTATATAGGATAAGGTGGGAACCAAATGGGACCACAGGGTTTGTACTATTGGTTTTGGTTTCGGTACAATCGAGGCACCGACTCTCAGGAAATGGACGTTTCCTTGGAGGCTGGTTCGGTGGCTGTGCAGATTCTGGGAAACGGTTGTAAGTGCCTGTGAGCAGCGTCAGCTTCCCTGAGAGCAAGGTGCCCTCCCAGGGCTGAATGGCGGAGTCGGCCCCAGTTAGTCCAGGTCTTATCTTCCCTCGGGGCCACCGCGCTAATCACATCCGTTGTTTACGGTTCAAACAGGCAGCAGAGCCTGGGACCTGAGGTTTAAGGACCACACAGTCAACAAACATTTGTACAACAAAGTCAAACATGTGGAAGTCAAACAAACACACACCATTTACCATCAAACAGCTCTAAGCTCAACCAAGAACAAGGAACATGGCCTCGTGCAGAAGACAGCTCCCGCCTCCCTTCCTCGGCCAGGCCGTGAGCGCAGGCGCCAGGTGGCTCAGACCGTTGCACACAATCCTAAACAAAAGCCTGGTCGCTTTTCAAAGACCTCCCAGGGAACGGAGTCAGCAAGAACGCCTGGGGGTGCTTCCAGGTGAGGACTGCAGGCCCCTGGCCGCTGGGAGGGGGGAGAGGGTGTCCCGTGAGCAGAGCAGGGAGGGCTGGGGCTGAGCGCTGCGGGCCGGGCCGGCTGACGGAGCAGGGCCTTTCACCTCGGGGCACACGGCGCGGACTGCGGCCGCGGAGGGTGGACGCTGATTCACAGCCTCTTCTTTCTTAGCCTTAACCTTGATGTCCGTGGCTAAAACCTGACACTCTCATGGTTTCCACGCGCACAGCTGTCCAACAGCGGCAAGCAACGGGTGCCTGGCCGTCCAGCAGCAGGGAGGACGCAGCGGACAGAAATGGCAAAGGCCGCCTCGGCCCGGGCCAGTGCCGCTCCGTGCCTCGGGGTCCAGCACCGGGAAGGCAGGCAGGTCCACTTCCAGGGCGGGGAGGCGGCCGGAGGTCGCGGAGGGACAGGTGCCAGGTGAATGACCGCGCCAGGTCTCGTCGTCCGTGACCCGAGAAGCCGCGCTAAGGACGCCTTTCCCAACGTCCAGGCTGATCGGGAGGAGCGGGGGGCGGAAGGACCCTGGAGAAAGGTCATGCCTGTCCTCCCGCAGAACCACTGCTCCCGGGGCCCGAGCATCGGGAGAAAGCGGTGCTGAATGACTGCGACCCGGACGCTCAGCCTTCTCCATCTCGTCACCGGCAGCCTGCGGCACCCTGGCAAGTAGACTGTAGCTATCGCCGATCTGAAAACAACGGTCTTCGTCTGAAGACCTACTGGAAGCCAAAGTGTTGGAGGCCCAGCTCAGCTCCCTGAGAGCCCGAGAGGATGACATAGCTTTCAAAAGGGTTTTCGCTCTTCTCTCCGAAAATGGAAGATTCTAGAATCAATGGATGGCTTCTCATTCTTTTATTGTTTACATCCACGACTACAAAGGACAGACAGGAGCACGAGGAGGCTTAGAATTCTCCAGAGCCCCTTTCGCTAGAGGCCCAGGCCACACTTCCTGAGAAGATGGAGGGGTGTGGCCACCTGGCCATGGCCACGCCCTTCCTGCCTCAGCTGAGGCCACGGGCACCACTTGCCCACGCAGGACCACGCTCATGCTCCCGGCCCCACCTGCCACACTCACCACCTCACCACGGGGAAGGGAGCCTGGCTCCACCCCCACCCCCTGGCCTCCGAGCCAAGCCCGGCCCTCCCCCAAGAGGGCGTCAGAGGCCCCACTGGTCCTGGTTTCCCCGCTGCGGCTCATGAGGGCTCCGCTGCTGACCAGCCTGCGTCTGCAGACGGTTTAGCCCAAAGCCCTGTTCCTGCCTTACCTCCAAGCACGGTGACTCCTTCTGGGACATGACAGCCAACGGCCTGGCAGTCTCAGCGTCCTCGGTCTGCCTGCCTCACCGGACACTGTCCTCAGGGGGACACATTTCCCCTCTTACTTTCCAGTAGGAGTGAGAAGAGGGGCCGTGTCCTCTCGGCTTCCCCATGCCACTTCTGCACCATTGCTCCTCACCCCCCGGCAGCCCTGTCCCAGTTTTAAAAAGAAAAACAGTAGTCAATTAATTTCCATCAAAGGTGCTGAGAATATGAAATGGGGAGAGGACAGTCTCTTCGACAAGCTGTGATGGCAATACGGACAGCCACACGCGGAAGAAGGACACGGACGAGTATCTTACGTCATACACAAAACTCAACTCGCCCCGGACTGAACACGCGAGCACCCGGCCTGAGCCCACACAGCTCCCGAGGGCGCCTCGCGGGGAGGTCCGAGGCATCAGTCATGCAGTAATGCTTTAGGTTTGACACCAAAAGCGAAATAAACAAGCGGGACTACGTCAAAATAAAAAGAGAATGTAGGACAACTCAGTAATAATAAAAAGAATGCAGGAAATTTATGCAGAAATGGTTGCGATTCAGCAGGGATGGCGAGCGCTTGAACTGACGCTGTGCAGGGCAGGTGGAGAGCAGGCCGTGGAGGAAGGCACTCGGGAAGGGACGGCTCGGCGGCTGGCGGAGCGTGAAGGGAGCGGGAGGAGAGGACGCGTCCAGGTGAGAGCCGGAGGAGGAGAGGACGCGTCCAGGTGAGAGCCGGATTTCCCGGCCGGGAAGCTGCAGGGCTGGCGAGGGCGTTTCTGGGATAGGAATCCAGGGCAAGGACACGACTGAGGGCTGCCAGGGAGAACTCACAGCTCACCGCGCTGAGGACCGCAGGAGAGAAGACGTCCCCTAGGCAGCTGAAGTATGATGCTAGCCGTCAGGACAGCGGTCTGGGCTAGAGACGTGTGTCTCACTCAGGGTCACCAGCATCTAGATGGTGGTTGGACTTCGGAAAATAAGAGGACTGAGGACGGTCAGCAAGATAGTAATATGCGCTGTGTATTTCTCAGCCCGAGTGCGGGCAAACGTCCTCAGACCCCAGCACCACCGCGCATCCTGGGCTATTCTGAGGCAGTGTGTTGCTACCGTGTCCTTCACCAAAGTAGCCAGTGCTTAATAAATACCTGCAAACTCGATGCCATCATGCTTTTATAAACCGACTGGATCAACAGAAAACACATGTGACTTATCCACAGGGATTCCTCTGAGTATCAGCCCACGGGCATGGGAAACCACTGGTCTAGGAATTAGACTGTCCAGGCTGTGTTCTCACTTTTGCACTAAGTCATATGTGATCATAGGAAAACCCCTTTGCACCTGACCGTCAGTGTCCACACCTGTGAAACCATGGGCAGACCCTGTCCGACTGTGTTTTTTGTTTTTGTTTTTTGTATTGTCTCCAGTTTTCCAAAGGAAAGTATGTCTCTCACTGGGGCTTTCAAAGGATGGTTTATAACCCGTTTAAAAATGTGCCGTGTGCAAAACTCCTAACCAGCAGAGCCTGATGTGGTTAAGGGGGGAGGTGGGGGGCCTTCGCTCTGCCTAGTAATTTTCTCAGTAAGAGAATGTAATTGTTATGTGGGTTCCAAAATGAAGATAGGCTGAACTCTGCAGATAAATAGTGATCCCAAAATAGAAGGCTGGTACAAAGAAAGGGCAGAGAGCGGACCGAGAGCAGGCGTGAGCTCACTCCTGCAAAGGTGCCACCTGGAAACTATTTCTGAGCGAGCGTCTGACTCGGGCACAATCCACCCATTGGTGCTTGTTTACCTGTTTGTTTGCTCGGGGAAAATGGCGCTGGGAGAACTCTGTACATCTATTGATGGAGCCAGAAAGCTGCCGCCGTAGTTCTTTAAATACCTCTCATTAATTTCCTGTCTCTTCACACTGAAAAGGAACAGAAAATAGAACCGTTAATTTTTCCTTTCTGCTCAGAGATTAATGGACAAGGCTCACTGTAAGAAGGCTGGGTGCATATCTAAGAAATGTCTGTCTTCAGGTTTAATCGTGGTGCAACCCTGTGATATAAAATGATTAACTGGTTCAGTTAACGCAGAAAAAAAAAAGCTTTTTGCTCAAAAAATCCCTCAACCACCAGCTCTTAAAAGTTTTTCTAATGTTCAGTATATTTGAAAAATTGTAAATGAGTATGGCTAAACTGATGCTAGTAGTAGTTTAAGTAGTCAATTTTTAAATCTAAAAATGGACATTTTCTTGTATTCCAAAAAAAAGAGCTTTTGTTTGACCCAAAGCAAAATGTCGTTGACGTTTTTAGCAAGATTTCATTCAATTTGACCAAATTTCCACCATTATTTTGTAGCAATCTAGAAGTGGGTATAATTTCTAATATATTTAATGAAATAAACATTTATGTTTGATTAATCCCATTAATTTCTTAACTACTAATCTGTGCCTCGCACCTAGTGAAGTGGCCCAAGGCGTGGACGGGGCGGCCTCAACACAATGGCAGCACACACCAGCCTACTGACCGTGTTGGGTTCAACAACGGCTAGAACGTTCCTTCCCGGCAGGACTTGGGCCTGCACAGAGGCGGCTCGCAGACCCCACTGGCTGCGGCCGTGGGGGCCTTTCCCCTGCCCGGGCCGCCCGGGGGCATGGCCCACAGGGTGCCTGGACGCCCCTGCGCCGTGGCCCAGCACAGCCTGGCCCGGGGACATGGCCCACAGGGCGCCTGGACTCCCCTGCTCCACGGCCCAGCACAGCCCGGCCCGGGGGCATGGCCCACAGGGCGCCTGGACGCCCCTGCACCACGCACGGCCCAGCACAGCCCGGCCCGGGGACATGGCCCACAGGGCGCCTGGACTCCCCTGCTCCACAGCCCAGCACAGCCCGGCCCGGGGACATGGCCCACAGGGCGCCTGGACGCCCCTGCGCCACGGCCCAGCACAGCCTGGCCCGGGGACATGGCCCACAGGGCGCCTGGACTCCCCTGCGCCACGGCCCAGCACAGCCCGGCCCGGGGCCACGGCCCACAGGGCGCCTGGACTCCCCTGCGCCACGGCCCAGCACAGCCCGGCCCGGGGACACGGCCCACAGGGCGCCTGGACTCCCCTGCGCCACGGCCCAGCACAGCCCGGCCCGGGGACACGGCACACAGGGCGCCTGGATTCCCCTGCTCCACGGCCAGGCACAGCCCGGCCCGGGGACATGGCCCACAGGGCGCCTGGACTCCCCTGCTCCACGGCCCAGCACAGCCCGGCCCGGGGACACGGCCCACAGGGCGCCTGGACTCCCCTGCGCCACGGCCCAGCACAGCCCGGCCCGGGGACACGGCCCACAGGGCGCCTGGACGCCCCTGCGCCACGGCCCAGCACAGCCCGGCCCGGGGCCACGGCCCACAGGGCGCCTGGACTCCCCTGCGCCACGGCCCAGCACAGCCCCACCCGGGTGCTCACCGGAGCTGGCGCCGTGGTACGGACTGAAAGCCTTCTCCGAGGCCGGCTTCTGCAGGCAGAGCCCACGTGGCGGGGGGATGGGGGGTGGGGGGTGTTTTCTAGGAGGTTCAGGGGAGACACGCTGCCCTCCCGGGTCTGCTGGTTCTCCCTGGGCCACAGCCAGGTTTGCCCTAAGTGTCAGCCGCTGAGGACACTTGTCACTTGTCTTGAAATTGCCCCCTTCCTGACTTCTCTCTCCCCTCCCCTCTGACTTGATTTCCCGCTCACAGATTTCCCTGCCTCTGGATCTGGCCCTGTTGCTTTGGCTGCACCTGTCTTCCCAGCTGACTCACATCCCTTCTGCGTGGGGAGGGCAGAGAGTGGAGGGGGAGGGGAAGAAGGAAGCCTCCGCCCTGTGGCATGCCTGCGCCTCGCCATTCCTTTTCCCGGCTAAACCAGCATCTCTAAGTGGAGACCGCCAAGAAGTTTTTGCAGACAAGAAGTTTTCAGGAAACTTCGGGCAAATGGGAAGAAATTAGTTCCGGTTTTACCGATGACCATGGGGTTACGCCAACTTGGGGGGGGGGGGCGGGGGGCGCGGAGCTCATGGGCTGTGGCAAGAGTGGTCTGCGGGCGGCTCCCCAGGAGAGAGAGGTCCCCCGCAGAGCGAGGCCGGGGGAGAGCTGGCCAGGCTGCAGACAAGAGGTGGAAGGGAGGCGACAGAGAAGGCAGGCGGCCCTGAGAACCAGGCCTGGCCCGGGTGCAGGTTGGTTTCCCGCAGGCACCTAGCTGCTCATTCTCCCCGTCCTTCCTGGCCCCCGGCCACGCCTCGCGGAACCCGGCAAAGGGGCATCGCTCCCTCAGACTGCAGGCACCCGGCTTCTCGGGCCGCGCTTCTGGATGGAGCCGAGGCAGAGACACGGGCATGTTTATTGGGTTTGGAAAGGACTGAGTCACAAACAGGAGCCCGAGGCAGGCAGAACCAAATCTCAGCACTGCAAGGACCCAGCCGACCGTCAGCCACACTCCTTCACTTCCTGAGGAAACCGAGGCCCCAGAGAGTGACTTCACGTGGGCCAGTTCGGAAAGTGACGCTCAAAACAACGGAAACAAACAATAAAACAAAACCCACACAACGTAGCTGAGCGTCAGGAACAGGATAAGATCCCAGTCCCCTAAGGAGGGCCGCAGGCCCAGCCAGGGGGGTCCTCCCTCTCCTTCCAACTTCCCGGAGGCCCGCCCAGCACCACGCCGTACACGCCCCACCTGCACACACCCCTCCCTGCACACGCCCCACCTGCACACACCCCTCCCTGCACACGCCCCACCTGCAAACACCCCTCCCTGCACACACCCCACCTGCACAAGCTCCTCCCTGCACACGCCTCACCTGCACACACCCCACCTTATATCACTCCCAGTTCCCAGGGCACCTCCTCGCATCACTGCACAGTGTTTGAGGGCGTGAGCTGGGGTCTAGTTGCTTTCGAATCCTGTCTCTACCCTGTATTGTCCTGGGGCCTTGGCAACCACTTAATTCTCTGCAGCTGTGCGATGGGAACCACCATTGTCTACCTCCAAAAGGACCCTTCACGGGTACAAGGAGCTTACCCACATGAAGTTCCTAGAGAACTGTGGTACAGAGAGCACGCTCAGTAATAGCAGCTAGTCCTGTGCTCTCTCCATCACTGATCTTGCTGAAATATTTATGGGTTCCAGAGCTCAGAGAGAGAGACTTAGTCCTCTCCCCCCGCCCAGCACGGTCCTAGCTCAGGCAAGAAACTCAGGAAGTATCTTCTGCAAATGAGTGAGTGGACCCAGAAAGGCTCATTTGTTAACGTCATTCATTTGCAGAAGTGGCTCCGGGTCAGAATTACCTCTGAGGATGGTGATAAAATGGAGCAGTACATTTTGAGACAGGCAGACCCGGCCTTTTACCCAAAGGTCAAAGATATTTATTGTTCTCTTTCATACAACTAAGCCCTGAGCAGTTCCCAGAACCCAGTTGCTGGGACTAACAAGGGCATCAAAACCATTCGACATTATATCAGAACTAGGGGCCCGGTGCACGAAATTCATGCACAGGGAGGGGGGGTCCCTCAGCCCATCCTGGACGCTCTCCAATCTGGGACCCCTCAGGGGATGTCCGACTGCTGGTTTTGGCCCAATCCCAGCACCAAAACCAACAGTCGGACAACTCTCTCACAATCTGGAACCTCTGGCTCCTAACTGCTCAACTGTCTGCCTGCCTGATCGCCCCTAACTGCCCCCCTTGCCAGCCTGATCACCCCTAACAACCTCTGTCTGCCAGTCTGATCACTCCTTACTGCCCCCCCCTGCTGGCCTGGTCGCCCCTCACTATACCCCCCTGCTGACCTGGTCATGCAGCACAGCCTGCTGGTCAGTCATTTGGTCGTCCCTCGCTAACACCCCTGCTGACCGGGTCGCTCCACGCAGCCTGCTGGTCAGTTGTTTGGTCATCCCTCGCTAACACCCCTGCCGGCCTGGTCACCCCATGCAGCCTGCTGTTTGGTTGTGACTGTGAGGGTGTCATGACCAATTTGCATATTACCCTTTTATTAGTATAGATGGTTCTGTTGCCTCTTTTATACCTCAGACCTAGAACTTCTACATAAAAATCTCTTTTTACGGTATTAATTATCATTATATTAATATCATCAAAAGCCAATATTATTAATAAACACTAATTTAATTAATGTGTTGATTATTAATTTATTCACTTAATATTGATATTAAACATTAAAAAGAAACTCAGAAATGATTGCATTTTAAGGGGAACAGTTCCACATCCAGCAGGAATATTTGATCCCCTGTGCAAACACCCATGTCCAATGAAATCTCTCCAGCCCTTCCAGGTCTGCATGGATGCTCGTGAGCAGGGATGCAGGAAGGAATCGGGAGCTTCGAGTGTGCTAACCACCCTGTGACAGCGCAGACAGGAGACCAAGCTCCGCGTGGGCTCTGCCCCGTGGAGGGAAAGGAAGTGTCCCTTCCCGCTGCGGCCTGGCCCTGCCTGGGAGGGAGCCCTGTCCTCCCTGCTCTGCTTTGCTTTGTACACACGACACGCAGCGGCAGCTTCTGTAACCAGATACAGGAAGTGTCGGACGTGAGAGTCACCCTGGCGTTCAGGATCCAGTCTGAAGCGACAGGCGCTCTCTGCTGTGTTTCCGTTTGGAAACACAACACGGATTGTAGCTCATTAGAATCTAGTGCGCAGGGGGCGCGAGCTCTCAAGGAAAACGCAGCCCAAGAAGCTCTGAGGATCGCTGGTTGGGTGCCTCTTTGTCAGACAGAGAGTCTTAACGTTGGAGCAGAGCTCACGGGAACGCACTGTCCAGGCACAGGAGCCTCACCTCTAGTTCTGAGGTCCCCAGGCCACTCTGAGTCCCTGCTCCCCGTCACCGGCTCTTAACCTGCCCACGGGAGGCCACGCCTTTTCCATGGTCACCTCTCCACGGGTTCTTCTTTAGGGGCGATGAGACAGGGGCCTTGTGCTCAGGCCCCGATGCCTGGAAGTCAAGGTGGATGTGCGGAGAGGAGAGGTTTGCTGGAGATATCAGCTCCAAACCTACTGCAGTGCCTTTGACCCCCCACCCTCACCCCCAAAGAGCCCGAAACCCACGCCCAGGAGCCTTGAAGAGGCACGTGCCTCCTGGCGGGTACAGGTGGCTTTGGGGACGTGCAGAGATGGCGGGAGTCTCCTTGGTCCTCGGTGCCTTCCCAGGCAGCCGCTTGGCTCCTTCTGCCCTCAGGTCTCAGCCTCCTCCTGTCTCACCACCACTCCAGCACCTTCCTTACCTCTCCCAATGGGCACTTCAATGGCTTCACTTAGTTATTGTGTGACTTTGGGTGAGAGGAATTTCTATTAAACAATTTATTTCTCTTCAAAATTGAGTTAATTACAGTGTCCATCTCAGAGGGGGTGGCATCCAGATTAAATTACATGAGATAATCCAAGTAACAATGTTAAACTTGGCACATAACATATGTTCAGTGACATACTAATGTTAGACAATGCTCCCAATACGTATTTCCATGTGCTTGATGGGATAAAAATTATGCAAGTTTTGATGTTTAGATTACCATAAAAGACAGTGATTTTTGTTGTTGCTGACACAAAGTCTATTTTTAACCCAAGCAAAAGTTGAATCACGCTGGAGAAGCACGAGGGAGGAAGCTCATGACCGAGGAGCTGTGGGGGAAGGCCCTTTGGAGCAATGACGCTGGGTCATTTGAAGAACTGTAATCATAGTGTCTAAACGGCCTCAGAGCATTTATTGAGCGACCGTTTACTGAGAAGGGCATTTGTTCTGGAACATACTGGAATCTTCATTGCTTGTATTGCTTCCGTAAGGAGGATGGTTAACAATACAATGTTCACAGGTTTAGTTTCTGATTCAGAGGGGAAGGGAGTAACTGGGGCGTAACTGGAGGCCATGCCCCTGGAGGCCAGAGCGGCCTCTTCTCTTACCCCAGGGGTAAGCTGTTGGGGAAAGGTGGGAGCTTAGCGTGGTTGTGTGCAAATCAAAATTCAGATTCTTAGCTCATCTAATTGTCACACTGAGCGAGGCCAACAAATGCTTTACCCACCCTGGAGCTCATGTTCAGAATCAGGTGAAGCCCAGGCTTGTTTCTCGTAGGACGGAACCTTCCGGGATGTTCCAAGACATTCATCCTGGGCCCTTTCTCAGCCGAGCGTGTGGGGAAGAGCTCATTAGAACAAAGGTTTGATGGATTGATTTTACTTCCCGTCAAAACTGAATCCGTGGGGCAAATCCTCCGGGAGGAGTTTGCCTGGCTTCCCTGGCTTCAAGGCTGGGTCTCCCCACCTAGATTTTAGGACAAACTTCGGCCTCTTCCTGAATGTCGGCTCAGCATCCTATCTGGTGAGTTCCTCGTATTTCCAGGTGACCCTGGCCTTTCACTGGAGGCATTGTTGGATTCAATTAGCGGCAGGTCTCACTCAGTTAAGTTGAACACCAATCTGTCCCTGGCTTTGCTTCAACAGGGGAAACACTGTTCCCGTGAGAGTGAACAGGGGAGTGAACAGTCTGGTGCCGGGCAGGTGCCGGGTGCCAGGGGAGGGAGCCAGGCGGAGCCGAGACGGGAGCGCCGTCCAGCAGGTCCTTCCCCAGGCCAGTGGAAACGCAGCCTGAGTGTGATGAACAAGGAAGCTAGATTTGAGGGAAGAAAGCCCAGGTCATGTGGCTCCGAAGCTGTAAGTTTTTTTGAGTTGCCAAGAGCGCCGCCGGGCCCCCTGGGTAATTTTCCACTCGGGTATTTTTCATTCAGCTTCACTGGCAGCATAACCGGAACGTGACTGTGCTTCCTTACGTGAGGCGTTGGGCATCGCCATCTTTCCAAACGCTGCAGTTTGAACATCAGGTTCAGTTCTGTTGTTGTTCATCCTCACCCCAGGGTATTTTTTCCATTGATTTTTAGAGAGAGTGGAAGGGAGGGAGGAGGGGGGGGAGAGAGAGAGAACGATTGGTTGCCTCCCTAGAGTGCCCCTACCAGGGCCAGGGATCAAACCTGCAACCCAGGTACCACCCCTTGACCGGGAATCAAACCCTCAACCCTTCAGTGCAAGGGCTGGGGCTCTAACCACTTACCTACACTGGCCCGGGCAATATCGGGTTACTGTTAAACTTTAGAAGAATGTGTTCAGGGGGTCGGTGGAACCTCAGTGTTCAGTGCTCAATGTTAGATTGAGTCATGGCACAGTAAGGCAAGCGCACAGGTGAAAAGGTCCGGCTAGAACAGGTCACCAAGGTTCAAGGTGGGGATGAGCCAAGGCTTGAAAGCATATCAAGAACAAACAAGCAATGTGTTTGAGATAAGTGCAGTGAATAGGTGTGCTGATGACAGCGAGCAGCAGCACGGCGATCAGCGCCACGTGGAAGCTCCCAGCACCCTCTGCCTGCTCTGTCAAGGGGTGACCAGCGCACTGGGAAGAAGGACCTTTTTTAAACGACGAAGTGAAATTGTAGCGGAAATTAAGGCAGGAAATGGTAGAGAGGAAATGTTCTTATTCCAAACAAGCTTAGGTCTCCTGGACAAACCGCCTTGATCATTAGGACCTGTTTTTTTAAAAGTATGCAAGGTTATTTATTATATTCGCCTTTTATATTCAAGGTCTGACTTTTGCTCCTTTTTTAAATGACTTACAAGTGGCGCAGATGGGAAATTCTGATGTAACCTTCGTTCTTAAAGGCCACTGAACTAGTAAATGCCAAGCAGCGTAAGGGCATTTTATGTGGTTTATGATAACAGCTTTTATTTAACCCACATGCATATGCAACTACTGTCGCTCTCGCTGAGAGAAATCTTCTCGACTTACTAGGAAAGGCCCATCGCTCGGCTCGAGGGCAGACCAGGAGCCAAATGTGTGCCTTGGATGAAATGAACCCGCTGTGAAGGCAGTGCTTACTGAAAACACACATGCATGTAAAAATAAATTTGTCAAACACCCAGATTGTGAAATTTGCATTGTAACTTCTCCCCCTGCCAAAACTATTTACATCAGCTTCTTCTGTAAAATACTTTGAAATACTTTTTTAAAATATTTTTTTATTGATTTAAGAGAGGAAGGGAGAGGGAGAGAGAGATAGAAACATCAATGATGAGAGAGAATCACTGATCGGCTGCCTCCTGCACCCCCCACTGGGGATCAAGCCCACAGCCCGGGCATGTGCCCTTGACCGAAATCAAACCCAGGACCCTTGAGTCCACAGGCCAACGCTCTATCCACTGAGCCACACCAGCCAGGGCTGAAATACTTTTCCAATGGGTGTACAGCATCCGTTTGGTAGCATTCCAGCCCCAGATGCATAAACTAAAGCCAATCACAAGGAAACTTAAAAACCCAAGCTGAGTGCCAGCTGTAGAATAAGTAGCCTGAATTCTTCAAATATGTTGTGGCTGACGTAACAAACGAGCAAAACCAGCCAGGGCTGAGGGACTGAGGAAGCTGGCAGACACAGCGAAGGGTGAAACCGGTCCCGCACTGGAGTCCTCCCGGGACCTGCTCTAGGGACCGCGGTGGGGGGCGAACGTGGAATGCGGGACCGGACGTGGGTGAAGGACTGTGCGGAGGAACGCTCTCTGACTGCCATCGCGGGCCCGCAGCTGTGGGAGCTGCCCTGGTGCTGGAAGTCGGCAGTGACGAATGGAGGAGGAAAGGGAATGCGACATGCAGTCCGTTGTCCAATCGCTTTTGAAAACTATGAAAACCTGTGTGTGTGCATGTGTGTGTGTGCCTGTGTGTGCCTGTGTGCGTGTGTGTGCGTGTGTGTGCACGTGTGTGCGTGTGGAGACAGAGAGAGAGGAGAGCGGATGGTAAACAACATGGCCAAACGTGAAAAACTCGGCGAGTCTGGATAAAGCATATGTAGATGTTCTGTGTTCAAATTTTCTAAGTTAAACGTTACGTTTCAAAATGTTAACGTTATAAAGAAACTAGGTCGGGGGGGGGGGGGGATCAAACACAAAAGCACCCTAAGTCACATTCTACCCACGGCTCCGAGGTGCGTGCGCCCGGCCTCCCTGCGGGGGACGAAGGGCGCAGCCAGCCCGCGGAGCTGCCGCCACCCGCCTGCGCGGCTCCGCGTTGTGCCCTGTGCTTCCTTCCTGAACGTTCGCTCTGGAAAGGACGGAGGCGGCACATTGCAAAGCAGGCCCGGTGGCCTTGTCAGGGTGGCAGCTCCGGGCCAGGGAATGAGAGTGTGCGGGCTGGGGAGGCAGTGCTGGCCCCTCCTCTCTCATGGGGACGGGGCATCTCCTGGAGAGGGGGCTGCAGCCCAGGACGGCTCCCAAGAGCAAGCTTTCCCCTTGAGCTCGCTTGTAAAGGATGGCTTTCTGCAGCCCTGCCGCCCTCAGATGCACTTCCACAGACTTGGTTTTCATTGCGTGTCAGCGAACGGTCCTCGGGTCCTATCTGTCAGTGCCAACACAGGACAAAACTATTTGAAAGGGGAGAGTGTCCCTGGTTAAGGAAAAACACGTGAGCTTCCTGAGAGAAATGCAGGTGGGTCATCCAGACCCAACCCGCCCACCAGCATGCGTGGAGGTCTCGGCAAACCATCGTGGTGGTGGCGGGCTCTGGGTGGCCGGGCTCTGGGGCGCCGGGCTGAATCGTGTCATCCCCAAGATCCTCCCAGGCCTGGCACCTCCACCATCTAACTCAGAAGGCCATCTGCTTCCGTCCCCGCTTGAGGCTGGAGATGGTGTGGGCGTTCACGCCACAGCCCAGCCCGGGCAGCACTGCCCACTGGGGAAGTTAGGCACGAACTCCCAGGAGATGTGTGTTAGCTGCTATTAGATATCCATTTACTGTCCCCTAATTGGCAAATTGAAAACAACAACAACATAGGCCTGGCCGGGTAGCTCAGTGGGTTAGAACATTATCCCGGTCAGGGCACATGCAAGAATCAATCAATGAGTGCATGAATAAGTGGAACAATAAGTCAATCTCTCTCTCTCTCTCTCTCTCTCTCTCTCTCTCTCTCTCTCTCTCTCTGTGTGTGTGTGTGTGTGTGTGTATGTCCCTTAAAAATCAATAAATTAAAAAAACACATAAAAGTAGGCATTAAAAAGGAAAGAGACAAAAAGTAAGTCATAAACAGGACCTAATACTCCTTGACCGTTCTGCTTTGAACACAGTTTTGTAGGGAAAGTCTAAATGGCTACAGGTGTCATGTGAGGATGGTCGCAGTTCATGGTCCCCGCCTCCCCCCGTCTCCTCTCCGCTCCTGCCCTGGGACGGCCGGCCCCTGTCTGAACAGTCAGGCCCCACCTGCCCTGCCACTTTCTCCGTGTCTCAGTCAGGGGCCAAGCCACCGCCACACACCCTCCGAGTCACTGAGACCCTGACCGGTCACCTGTTTGTGAGGGCGTCCTCCCCGGTCAGTTTGTCTCCCTCTCGGAGGACGCACCCAGCCAGTTCTCCCACGTGCTTTATGGACAGCACATCGTGTCCATAGGTCACGCGCACCTCTGAGCTCCTAGGGCCAGTTGTCCTGTTTTTATCTTTGCCTGCTTTCCAGCACCTTGTCCGTGGCGAGGCGCGGTAAGTGTCCCGATTTCGTTTCATAGGGAACCTCACCCTAGAGTCTTCCCAAAGACCTTGCTCTGGCAGCTGTGACGGCCCAGGTCCGCTCAGCGGGAGGAGGCCCTCTCGTCGGGCGCGCAGGCGATCTACTGCCCAGGACACCAGGATGGAGAGGGGCTGGGCTCTGCCTGCAGTCGCCCCTTCCCACGCTGTCCAAGGAGCACTGTTTCTGTGAGACACGGGAGAAAATAAAACTAATAAAAATAGCCTTAGTGCTCAGATAGGCCTGTCTCATTTCGTATTTAACCGGATCACACTAACATAGCATTTCAGGAATAAAGAATGACCATTCATCTATTTCCCCCCCCCCAAACCGTTTTTATTTCTGATTCATGGGGAGTGTGGCCCAGCGTCTCGTGGCTGTGTGAGGAGCCGGAGTCACGGGAAGGGGCGTGAGTCAGGAGGGGTGGGGGGTTCCCGGCACACGTGGGCGCGCACACACGTACACACACACCCCCACTGTAAGCACCGGAGAACCCACAGCCTGGGAGTCAGTGCAGGATGTTACAGCAAAACCCACCGAGGAGGGAGGTGCGACTGTGTGGTTAGGACTTTGGACCGTCCTTGTAGAAATAAACCTGGTCACTCCAGGGCCCCACACAGTGCCTGTTGGTTAGCTGGGTGTTAACCTAATAAGACTGATTATTTTTAGATCGGGGGTGGGGAGAGCAGGGGGAGCGGGTCCTGGACCATGGGCTCTTGAACCACTTTTTGCCAAAAATGCTCCTTTGAGAAGCTAAAGAGAGGAGCAAGCAAAGTCGTCACACACTGTCTGCTGGGAACACGCGCCTGGGGTACCAGGCGAGCAGTCCTGAGCCCCTCCTCCCGACTTGCGTGGTTTCATGTCTAATCATCACTCATGTGTCTTCAAACCCCCTGGGCCGCTGGGCCGCTCCAGGCGCCCTGAGCTCTCACGGGAGGTCTCCAAGCCTGGGCACCAACAGTAAAGTCTAGGAACCCTGCAAGCTCCCTGAGAGTTTTAGCAACACTTTTGTTTTAAACGAATAAACAAAACATCTTGCATTACATGGTAAGTTCCATGATACCCATTTTCCTAATGAAATGAAGAATGCGTAAAGCTTTAAGGTGTATTAGAATTAGGTCAGCTCTCTCCATGTTCAACCTGGGCCCTCCTGGGTCACCGGTTGTAAGGCAATCACAGTTCCCCAATCCTATGGCCAATGACGAAAGCTCCTGGGACTATTCTATTTGAGTCTCTAGATATTACTGCTTTGTTCGATCGGGAGGAGCAGGAAGATTATGTGAATGATTCTGTTCCAAGGAACTCTTCTTTCCAATCATACAGTCACTTATCATACAGCCACTTTACAATCATACAGTTACATTTTCTTACAAAGAAAAGGCCAGGCCACAAAACTCAGCCAAAGGATTTGTAGCTCCTAGAATTCAGCTGAAGAGAATCTTAAGAAGGGAGGGTTCTTGGTATTGTTTTTAATTCTGGTCTTTAACCTCAGAATACAATGGCAGGTCTACAAACTCGTAACCTGTGCTTGGTTCTGTTTATTCTACTTTTCCAACGTAGACGCTTTAAATGATTAACTTGTTAGTTACCCATTACACTTTTCAACAGTCCACTGAGCATGTCCTTCCTAAGCAAAGGGAACATTTCAGCAGGCTCAGCAGGTCTGCTGGAGGGAACCGGAAAATACAGACGCACCGGAGGGCTAAGACACAGAACTGACACCTCTTAAGACCAGAGGACCTTGAGCCCACGCCCGTCCCCACGCCTCTCCTGTGTGGTGCTGGAGGCTTCAGGGATGCGAGGCTGGTGCGGGCGGCCAGGTCTCACCGGGAGGCCATTTCTTAGCCTGTTTTGTTGGGACTTTGATCTCATCGCTCCTGCTTACCCCAAACTGAGCTCCTGTTGCCCCAACAACCCGCAGCCTGGGGCCGAGCAGCAGCAGCACTGTTTGGACTGGAGGGACCAGAGGAGGCTGACGTGGGGCCCGCAGAGGCCGAGAGGCAGAGAGCCGGCGACTGCCAAGCAAGTCAGGATCCAGGGAGAAGCTGCGTGCTCGGCCACTGTTCCCACCAGCGAGGTGAAATTAAGCCGTGATTGATGGCTGCTTAGTAATGAAACCAGCAACATGTGTGACATGGTGATGCTCCTACCACTCGAATTGCCCAGAGTTAGCGGTGCATACTGGAAATGGACCTGCAGGTGGGAACCCTTGATTCTGCCCTCGGACGGACACAGGAAGATGCACGCCACCGCCTGTAACTCCCAGGAGGAAATGAACGGATCCAAAGGCACAGCTGTGGGCACAACCTGGCGGGGCCCTGTGAGCAAACCCGTGGTTCCGCCACGACCCGGTAGTGCACGATGACGTCGTTACCACCGCGGGGTGAGGCCACGGCGGTTTCTCCTCTCTGTCATCGGAAGCAGTGTCCTCAGTTCTCACGTGCCGGCTTTTCATATCGCAGCCCCTCTCAGCAGGAAGCATCTGCATCAACAACCTCCTGCAAATATAATTAACCATGCTTTTCCATGAATCCTCACCAGAGGATGTTTTTTCATTGATTTTTTTAGAGACAGTGGGAGGGAGAGAGGGGGGAGAGAGAGAGAAACATCAGTGTGAGAGAGACACATCGATTGGTTGCCTCCCTCAATCGCCAACCTGGGCCGGGGATCAAGCACTTGCCCTTGACTGGGAATCAAACCCGTGACCCTTCAGTGTTTGTGCTGACGCTCTAACCACTGAGCACTCCAGCCAGGGCTATGCTTTTTTTTTTTAGTGGCACAAAAGGTAATCTCCTAATCTCTGGCATCTCACAGGCAATGCAAGTGAGTCTCACTGGGTTAGAAATGCCCCTTACTCACCAGCCATCACTGCTTATTTCACTTCTCCAACTTGCATATGAGATTATCCTATATAATAAAGAGGTAATATGCAAATTAACCCTCATGCTCTCACAAGATGGCTGCCTACGACCAGGCTGGCAAGGGGGTTAGTGAGGGACAACCAAATGACTCAACAAGCAGGCTGTGTGGGGCAACCAGACCGGCAAGGAGGTTAGTGAGAGACGACCAAATAACTGAACAGCAGGCTGTGTGGGGCGACCAGGCCGGCAGGGGGGTTAGTGAGGGACGACCAAACAACTGAACAGCAGGCTGTGTGGGGCAACCAGGCTGGCAGGGGGGCCATAAGTGGCAACCAGGCTGGCAGGGGAGGCAGTTGGGGGCAACCAGGCCAGCAGGGGGGGCAGTAAGCGGTGATCAGGCAGGCAGGCAGGTGAGCTATTAGGAGCCAGCAGTCCAGGATTGTGAGAGGGATGTTCAACTGCTGGTTTAGGATTGGGCCTAAACCAGCAGTCAGACATCCTCCAAAAGGTCCCGGTTAGGAGAGGATGCAGGCTGGGCTGAGGGGACCCCCCCACACCCGTGCATGAATTTCGTGCACTGGGCCTCTAGTATATTCATGTTATTGTTCCTAACCACCAGAATATTATTGTATTTTATTTCAGAGATGATTATATTATACTAGAGGCCCAGTGCACAAAATTCGTGCACGGGGGGTTGGGGGGGTTCAGAAATGCCTATCACAATCCAGGACTATCACAATCCCAGTAGGATCGGGCCTAAACAGGCAGTTGGACATCTCTCTCACAATCCAGGACTGCTGGCTCCCAACTGCTTGCCTGCCTGCCTTCCTGATTGCCCCTAACCGCTTCTGCCTGCCAGCCTGATCACCCCCTAACCACTCCCCTGCCAGCCTGTTTGCCCCTAACTGCCCTCCCCTACAGCCTGGTCACCCCTAACTGCCCTCCCCTG
Source organism: Cnephaeus nilssonii (assembly GCF_951640355.1). NCBI lineage: Eukaryota > Metazoa > Chordata > Mammalia > Chiroptera > Vespertilionidae > Cnephaeus > Cnephaeus nilssonii. The sequence goes on along the minus strand of NC_137089.1, from coordinate 53,200,601 downwards.
CAGGCCTGGTCCCCCCCAACTGTTCTCCCCTGCAGGCCAGGGTCCCCCCCAATTGCCCTTCCCTGCAGGCCCGGTCGCCCCCAACTTCCCTCCTCTGCCAGCCTGGTCATCCCTAACTGCCATCCCCTGTAGGCTTGATCGCCCACAACTGCCCTCCCTTGCAGGCCTGGTCCCTCCCAACTGCCCTCCCCTGCTGGCCATCTTGTGGTGGCCATATTGTGTCCACATGGGGGCAGCCATCTTTGACCACATGGGAGCAGCCATCTTGTGTGTTGGAGTGATGGTCAATTTGCATATTACTCTTTTATTAGATAGGATAGAGGCTTGGTGCATGGGTTGGGGCCAGCTGGTTTGCCCTGAAGAGTGTCCTGGATCAGGGTGGGGGTTCCCTTGGGGCATGGGGCAGCCTGGGTGAGGGGCCTGTAGTGGTTTGCAGACTGGCCACACCCCCTGGCAACCCAAACAGAGGCCCTGGTATCTGGGTTTATTTATCTTCTATAATTGAAACTTTGTAGCCTTGAGCGGATCCAAGCCTCCTGCTCGCTCCGTGGCCACAGCCATTTTTGTTGGGATTTATTTATCTTCTATAATTGAAACTTTGTAGCCTTGAGTGGAGGCCTGGGCCGACTGGGGTGTGCATAAGCTTGGCTTCCTCCATCGCTGGGGAAACCCAAGACTCCTGCTCTCTCCAGCTCCGTGGCTGCTGCCATATTTGTTGGGATTTATTTATCTTCTATAATTGAAACTTTGCAGCCTTGAGTGGACGCCTGGACTGTCCAGGGTGTGCAGAAAGCTTGGCTTCCTCCATTGCTGGGGAAACCCAAGCCTCCTGCTCTCTCTGTGGCCACAGCCATCTTGGTTGAGTTAATTTGCATACTCACTCCTGATTGGCTGGTGGGTGTAATAAAGTGATGGTTAATTTGCATATTATTCTTTTGTTAGATAGGATTATTGTATTATTTCCCATACAAATTCATCAAGAATTTGATTAACAGTGATGGAACCACCATGACCCAGGGAACCGAAAGCCCAGAATTCTGAAGATTCAATTGTACTCACGTATACATTAGCATAAGGTGTTTATTGAGGTAGAAATACAGACCAATATATTTTTAAAGATTTTCAACAAGGACTAAGTGAAAAGGACACATTTTTCTTTACCTCTAAGATTCAACTAGATGTTTTCCTGTTTCTAACACTTCCTCAGGCCTTTCAAGGACCTTAAGACAGTGGGAATCTCTACGAGTTTTGACCATCGTGTCTCCAGGTGAGGGCTTTACCTGGAATGCTGGGAAAGCAGGACCAACTGCGAAAACTAGTCCTCTCTACAGTCCACATGCCGTGCTTTCATCACGGTGGGATCTACTCCACGGGGTCTCCACATCACAGTGGGATCTACTCTCCGGGGTCTCCACATCATGGTAGAATCCACTCCAGGGGTCTCCACGTCATGGTGGGATCCACTCCACGGGGTCTCCACATCATGGTAGCATCCACTCCAGGGGTCTCCACGTCATGGTGGCATCCACTCCAGGGGTCTCCACGTCATGGTGGGATCCACTCCAGGGGTCTCCATGTCACGGTGGGATCCACTCCAGGGGTCTCCATGTCACAATGGGATCCACTCCAGGGGTCTCCACGTCATGGTGGGATCCACTCCAGGGGTCTCCATGTCACATTGGGATTCACTCCAGGGGTCCCCACGGGTTGAGAGGTCCTGACTCTCCAGAGTGCACAGACCTGTCCAAACTGCCTGTTCCTCAGCCACATGACACCCACAGGTAAACCCTCAGGTAGGCAGAGTGTTCAACACTCAAAGCTAAAGGTCTGGGCAACAGTGCTCACCTTCAAACCTCTACTGTGGCATTTACACCATGGAATGCTGGGCAGCAGTAAAAACGACGGACCTCTTACCCTTCATGACAGCATGAAGAGACCTGGATAGTATCATACTAACTGAAATAAGCCAGTCAGAGAGGGACAAGTATCACATGATCTCACTTGTATGTGGAATCTAATGAACAAAATAAACTGATGAACAAAATAGGTCCAGAGACATGGATGCATGGAACAGACTGACAGGTCTCAGAAAAAAGGGGAGTGGGGATACAAATATATTAACCAGAGAACTTATATACATACTAGAGGCCCGGTGCACAAAATTCGTGCATGGGGACGGGGTGGTCCCTCAGCCCAGCCTGTACCCTCTCCAATCTTGGACATCCCTCTCACAATCAAGGACTGTTGGCTCCCAACCGCCCTCCCCTGAAGGCCTGGTCCCCCCCAACTGCCCTCCCCTGCAGGCTGGGTACCCCCACAACTGCCCTCCCCTGCAGGCCTGGTCCCCCTGAACTACCCTTCCCTGCAATCCTGGTCCCCCCCAACTGCCCTCCCCTGCTGACCTGGTCTCCCCCAACTGCCCTCCCCTGCAAGCCTGGTCCCCCCCAACTGCCCTCCCCTGCTGGCCTGGTCCCCCTGCAACCTCCCTCCACTGCAGGCCTGGTCCCTCCCAACTGCTCTGCCCTGCAGGCCTGGCCCCCTCCAACTGCTCTCCCCTGCAGTCCTGGTCTCCCCCAACTGCCCTCCTCTGCCGGCCTGGTCACCCCCAACTGCCCTCCTCTGCTGGCATGGCCACCCCTAACTTCCCACAACTGCCCTCCCCTGCAGGCCATCTTGTGGTGACCATATGGTGTCCACATGGGGGCAGCCATCTTTGACCACATGGGGGCGGCCATTTTGTGTCTTGGTGTGATGGTCAATTTGCATATTACTCTTTTATTAGATAGGATATGTGTAGCCCATGGACACAGACAATTGTGTGGTGAAGGCCTGGGGTGGGGCAGCGACTGGGTAGAGGGAGGCAAAGGGAGGGTATTGGGGGATGTCTCTAATAGTATCAATAATTAAAAATACATATTTAAAATCTCTATTGAAATGCCTGTCAGACAGTGTTGGAACCAGAAATTAATCTCAGAATTGCACTGAGCTGCCCTTCTCTCCTGCTCGCCTGCTGCCCGGGGCCTAGCATTACACAGGCTCTTCCTCTTCCGGGCCAGAGAGATTCGTTTCCTCAATGAGTGTTAGATCTCAGCTGCATGTGGCCACTCTGCCAGCTCAGTGAAGATGCAAAGCAAATTCCTTCAAGGGACTTACAGTTGAATACACTGGGCCTGCGACCTATCCACTTCCTGAGGCTGCCCTATTGTTCAGAACTTTTAAAACAGAACTGTTTATCTTGAGGCACAATACAGTCTTCATCCCCTTCATTGTCTGGATGTCAGAGGCCTAATGTAGCACAGACCTTTTGAATGGAACGGTGCAGGAGAAATGAAGGTATTAAACAATCAAAAACCTATTGGCATAAGGAACAAGTTGCTACAGTTCAGAAAGAAATGGCTTTCTGGGCTCAGAAAGTCCAGGCCTCCAAGCCCTGAGGTCCCAAGAAAAGAGGCTGCTCAGCTCGAGGACACTGAGAAATGTGCCCCCAGTCGCTCTCTGCCCTCCCTCAGAGCCTCACAGGAGGGAGGAGGAGACTGGGAGGAATTGACAGGAAACCCGGGAGGGAGGCGGGTGGCCCTCCTGGGCTTGGCTGGGCAGGGTATGCTTGCAACAGATGCAGGCGGTGCGGACAGGTGACAGGCACACCCCTCTGCACAGTGGCCAGCAGCAAGGCAGAGCCCCAGACCACACACTCCTCTTTCCTGTTGATGGAAAAGTTCACTAAGGTACAGACCAGTACATCTTGGGTCATAACTTATTTTAGAATGAGACCTAACTGTTCAAATAATCTTATTTTGTTTTGGAATGTACCTCTGTGGTAATCAGCTCAAATGAATATTAGCTACAAGAATAAACAGTCAAATACATTTATCACAGAATTTGGAAAAATAGGCCCTGCAAAATTTGGACTGCAAAGATGTCCCATCTATATATATAAAAGCCTAAGCGACCAGAACACTGGAACTACTGGAACGACCAGAATGACCAGAATGACCGGAAGGACTGGTCGCTATGACGCACACTGACCACCACAGGAGCTGCCCCCTGGTGGTCAGTGTGCTCCCACAGCCAACCTCCTGCGCCACCAACCTTCCCTGGTCCCTCCCAACAGCCGGCCAACCTCCCATGGTCCCTCCCCCTGTCCGGCAGGCCCGGCCAGAAGGCCCTGGCTGGCAGCCAGCAGCTGGCAGGAAGGAAGGCCCTGGCCAGCAGCCAGAAGGCTCCAATTGGCCCTGATCACCTACCAGGCCTAGGGTCCCCACCCATGCACAAGTTTCATGCACTGGGCCTCTAGTCTATATATGTAAAAGCCTAAGTGACCATCACAACCGAACGGACAACCAAACAGGCTGCATAGGGAGACCAGGCCGGCAGGGGGGTCAGTGAGGGGAGACCAAATGACCAAGCAGCAGGCTGCGTGGGGCGACCAGGCCAGCAGGGGGTCAGTGAGGGGCGACCAAATGACCAAGCAGCAGACTGCGTGAGGTGACCAGCCCCACAGGGGGGCAGTTGGGGGCAACCAGGCCGGCATGGGGGGCAGTGAGGGGTGACCAGGCTGGCAGAGGGGGGCAGTTAGGGGTGACCAAGCCAGCAGTGGGGCAGTTAGGGGCAATCAGGCAGGCAGGCAGGTGAGCAGTTAGTAGCCAGTGGTCCCGGATTGTGAGAGGAATGTCCAACTGCCAGTTTAGGCCCAATCCCCGGCAGTCGGACATCCCCCAAGGGGTCCTGGATTGGAGAGGGTGCAGGCTGGGCTGAGAGGACCCCGCCTCCGTGCATGAATTTCATGCACTGGGCCTCTAGTCTATATATATAAAAGCCTAAGTGACTGTGCATTTTAAACAAGTGATACTGCAGATACTGGTGATGTGGCACCAACACAGGACAGCACAGTGGCAGAGTGCTCAATCATTTACTCGCCTTTCATTTGGAAGTAGAACTTACAGAAACAGCTGTGATGAAGGATATAATACTAAGTGATTAGTCCAATCAGAGACCATTGTGAGGTTGGCGAATAATGGCAATAAAATTATATCTGCAGATGCTGTAAATCTGAAAATACTGCAGCTCTTCTAAGATTGGGTGGAAAATGCTGGGCAGAAATCAAAGATGTAGACTATACATCATCTTCCTACTAAAAACAGACACAGTGTGCTCAGCATTCCTATTTCTTAGAAACCTACTGCCAACTCCAATGCACTGACCACCCAGTGGCTTGGGAAGAAGCATCCCCTTGAATTATGGGAAATTTTCGTTATCTTAATGACTTTCTATTGCCGAGGTAGTTAAATTCTTGGACTGCCTCTCTTCTGAGTTCATCTGCATGGGGCCTTTCAGATAAACTCAAGAGCAGACCAGGAAGAAGTTTGTTTCTGTGAAGTGTCATTCTAACAGGGAAAGAGCTTCATGTGAAAAAAAATGGTCTTGGCCTGTGCACTTGCTGTTTTGAATTTTTAAATATCATAAACCAAACACCAGACAGCCCAGCGTTACTCAGGGGATATTTGCAAATAGTTAGACTGCTGTTTGACTGAACAGGAGATGGAGGTAAAGAATGCAAAGAGTCCAGGAGAAAGAAAAGCCACTTGGTTCTGATGTCATGCACACACACATCTCTATATATAAAAAGCCAGAGACCGTAACACCATCACGACCATAATAACCTAACAACCGGTGGCTATGACACCCACTGCAGCCAGCAAAACAGCCTGAACAAGCTGATCGCCCCCAACACCCTGATCAGGGCCGGGCCAGCTGGCCAACTGCCTTGGCTAGCAGAAATTTGGGGTCCGGGGACCTTGGAGTTGCTTGGTCTCAGTCTCAGGCAGCTGTGCGGGCAAAGCTCTCCTTTGGCAGAAGTGGACCCGGGACCAGGATGCTGGAGTCGGGAATGGGTTGGGAGGCTTTCCTGGTGGCCACAGCAGTCCCCGCAGGCCACGCACAGTGCCTGGGTGTCTGGCCCCGGTCAGAACAGCAGCAGGAATAGGGGCCATGGGGCACAGGGGGCAGCGGCACACGAGCCAGGAGGCATGAGGCCCCACGACGTGGACCTTATCCTGCCCGCTGGGCCCAGCGGCACCAGCAGGTGGGCCATGATGTGCAGCGAGGCGCTGGGCCGCAGATGGGAGGGCAAGGCCCCATGCCAGACAGAGCCCCGAGCCGCGTGGGTGGGGCCAGAGCTGGAAACCCTGGCGGGGTGGGCGGAGCTGCAGCACCAGGCCTTTTCGGCCTTGGCCTTAGGATTCAGAGGTCAGCCCCACTTCAAGAGAGAGGACGTGGCGGAAAGTGGCAAGGCCACAGGAGGGATGGGAAATGCTGTGGCCGTCTTCGGGAAACACGGCTGCCACGGTCTTCAGTAACTATGAACAGATGACCTTTGGTCTCGGTTCTACAGAAGAGGAAGCTGAGACCCAAAGAAGGGAGCCTTCCACAACACCTCACCCCTTCTCAGCCCTGACCTGTGCAGCATTGTTTTCATTGAAAGTACAGGACCCAAAATGTTTTTAGATCTTTGCTGTTTTAGGCAGGAAAGAATTTAGCACAGGGAATTGGTGCTTGGGAAATCATCGGAAAGCTGGAGGAGGGGGTATTAGGCTGGGCCCCCAGGAAAGACTCCCTGCCCAGCGGGAGGAGCTGCCCCCTCAGCCACAACTGAATTCTAGCACACCCTGGCACAGCTGTGACCCGGGAATCAGGAAACTGCTGCCCCTGCAAGTGCCCTCCAGCTTCCACGAAAAAGGTCACTGGGCACTGCCTCTGCCACAGCTGCCTGTGCTCAGCCTGGATTCCGCTGCAGGAAACCTCCACATCTCTGCAAACATGGCACCAGCAGCAAACAGCCCAAACTGCGGGAAGATGCCTCTGCCCCACTTCTGCCGTCAAAATATTGTGCAAGTGCATCCAATCTGCAGAAACAAATTCATTTCCAGAAACTAGCTGCAAAGGAGTTTGGGAAATTTCAGACTTTCATCTGGGAGTGAGATCTTGCCAATGTACCTCATGTGCCTGGTATTAATAAAAAATGAGGCCTGGCTGGTGGGGCTCAGTGGTTGAGCATCGATCTATGAACCAGGAGGTCACAATATGATTCCTGGTCAAGTTTCAGGCTTGATCCTCAGTAGGAGCATGCAGGAGGCAGCTGATCAATGATTTTCATCATTGATGTTTCTATCTATCTCTCCTTCTCCCTTCCTTTGAAATCAATAAATATTTTTAAATGGGGTCATGCTGTATATATGTTTTATAACTAGTTTTTCACTTCATAGATCACTAATGTCTCCTGTTAAAACCATACTTAGAGAACATTATTTATCATTCATTTTAATTGATCTCAGAGAGAAGAAGGGAGAGAGAGAGAAACATTGTTCCGTTGTTTCCCGCACTCACTGGACTGGGTATTGAATCTGCAACCTGGGCATGTGCCCTGACTAGCAATCAATCCACCACTTTCTGGTGTATGGGATGATGCTAAGCTGGGACCCTGACCCCAAATTCCAGCCTCTAGAACTGTGAGAAAAATACATTTCTGTTGTTTAAGCCACACAAATTTATGATATTTTGTTATGCTGTCTGAGCTGACTAACCTATATTAATAAAAGGGTAATATGCTAATTAGACATCTTCTGGTTGTCCTTCTGGACAAAGCCACAGTGGTGGTGGAGGCCAAGGCAGAGGCAGTTAGGGGTGATCAGGCAGGCATGCAGAGTGGTTAGGGGTGATCAGGCAGGCAGGCAGGTGAGCGGTTAGGAGCCAATGGTCCTGGATTGCAAGAGGGATGTCCTGGATTGGAGAGGGTGCAGGCCGGGCTGAGGGATCCCCCCTCACTCCCCATGCACGAATTTCGTGCACCAGGCCTCTAGTATAAAAATAAAAAGAAGCCTGGCCACAGTGACTCAGTGGTTGAGCATGGACCCATGAACGAAGAAGTCACCAGTCCGATTCCTGGTCAGGGCACTTGCCTGGGTTGTGGGCTCAGTCCCCAATGGGGGGCTTGCAGGAGGCAGCTGATCGATGCTTCAATCTCATCAATGTTTCTATCTCTCCCTCTCCCTTCCTCTCACTCTAAAAAAAAATCAATAAAAACATATTTTAAAATAATAATAATAAATAAAAATGATATATAGCAGGAGTTGTGAAGTACAAAAATAAATGACCTTGTGTGTTTTGTTTTGAGCAGCATGCATGGACCTTCTAGGCCACGCTTGCCATGCTCTGAGGACCGCAGCGACAGGCTTGCTGAGGACAGCTGGGTGGATGGGGAGGAGGGACCTCGTGGCCTTCCGGGTGCCGTGGCCACTGGCATGGGGCAGATTCAGGCTGTGGTTACAAAGCAAGTGTCCTTCAGGAGGCAGGAAACACAGGGGCTCCTCTTACATGGTCAGAGTCCAAGGCCGTCTACACCATTCACACTATGAACAGCAAATCCTCTCAGTCTATAAAACTAGTTGAGTGCAGTGGCTTCATAAAAAAGTGATATCGCAATATATAGTCCTGGCACAAGACATAGGGTGAGCTTATAGTTACAGGGGTGAAGTATCCATTTGCAGACATAAGTTATTTTGGAAAATGATGTCCACATGTCTATGCAAAACCCACCCATCAAATTAAGAGACTATTTGATATGTCTCAAAATGCTTCATTTTCTGCCTAGATGGCCATTTCCGCCCCCCTTCCCTGCAGCAGTAAACGCTGCGCCTTTCATTGTTTATCCAAGGAAGGGATGTGACAGGAAAGGCATTGCTTTGAAGACAGGGACAGCCTGGCACACAGCAGCTGGACGTGCAATTTCCTCAAGTTCAAGTTCCTGAAAAAGGAAATGAAAGAAACTCAACTCTTGAGAAAGCCCCCATGCCAGCTTTGATCTCAGTTATGGGAAGTGCTTGACGGAAAGTGCATGTTTATGCTCGGATTCAAACAGGATGCGCCGTGAGTGCCTCACAAAGCCAAGTGCAGAGCAACAGTGGCTTCACACTGTCAATGGGAAAGAACTATCTCCTTTTAATATCTGTCAAACTGGTGTCAGAGAGTAGGCGGGGGGAGAAAGAGAGGGGGAGAGAGAGAGTGGGAGAGAGAGAGAGAAGGAGAGAGAGAGGGAGAGAGAGAGAAGGAGAGAGAGAGGGAGAGGGGGGAGAGAGAGGGAGAGGGGGCAGAGAGAGGGGGGAGAGGGGAGAGGGGAGGGGCGGGGAGAGACATTAGTTGGTTGTTCCACCTATTCATGCATTCATTGGTTGCTTCTTGCACGTGTCCTGACGGGTTTGAACCCACAATCTTAGTGAATCTGGGCGATGTTCTAAACAACCGATTATCTAGCCAGGGCCTGTCTCTCTTTGTATTCTATTTATTTTTAATATACTTTTATTGATTTGAGAGGGAGAGAGAGAGAAACATCTTTGTGAGAGAGAAACATCGATTGGCTGCCTTCCCCATGCCCGACTAGGGATTGGCCCGCAACCTGAGCATGTGCCCTGACCAGGAATCGAACTGGCGACCTTTCCGTGCGCAGGACAATGCTCAACCAACTAGCCCAGCGGCCAAGGTCTGCTCTCTTTTCAGCAGCGGCAGATCGCTAAGATGATGTGTCTCGGGCGTTAAAAGGCCCCAGCCCGGTGGGCCTCCCAGGGGAACACTGTGGGGGGGCGTCCCCCGGGAGGCCAGGTGGGGGTCCCGCTCTGGCTCTGGGCAACCATGTGGTGTCACCTCGGGCAAGTCCGTCAGTCCGCCTGGCCCCAGCTGCCCCTCGGACATGGTGGATCAGCTGGATGTGCCACGGTGCTTTCTACCCGCCCCCCCCCCCCCCCCCCCCCCATTCCTTAGTTCCTGTGGACTGAGCACCGTCCCGGCCAGGAAACACCGCTCAGTCTCACCCTTCCCAGAGACAGTTAATAAAAACGCGTAATAAGTCCAATGGAGCCACAGGCCTGTCGCTCAGTGGGCATTGTCGGGGTTCGGCGTTCCAGGGAACAGCGCCCAGTTCCAGCCGCCTTCGGGCTAGCGCGGCACCGCAGTGCGGGTTCTGCGAGCGGGTCCTCTCGGGCGGCCATGGCGTCCTGACTGCTCTCCGAGGCCTCTGCCGCGAAAGGTTTTATTAAACTCGGGATGGAATTGTTCATATTCTCGAGGCAAATACTTTTGAGGTAATGCGAACACATCTCAGGACAGTCTGGAGCAGCAAAAGGAGGCGAGAGAGAAATAATTCATAAAGCAGAACCCTCCTGTGGATGCTGGAGAGGAGGCTCTTCTGTGAGCGCGAGGAAAATCAGACCAAAGCAGCCCGTGAAGCGCAGCAGCCGGACCCAGCGCCCTGGCTGCGGGGAAGGGGTAGGAGCCGCGGTCCGCGGCTGCCTTTCCTTTCACAGAGAAGCTTTTTCCTTTTGTGAGAAAACATATGCCATGCCGGGCCCATCTGGAAGGAATAATCTTATTCCTGCTTCATCTCATTTCCTTCTCTGGTCCTTTCCTGCTCTCTGCAGCCCAGGGAGGTGTCAGGTCCCACCGAGGCGGGGAGCATGCTCACTGCACCCTGTTCCCACCCCACAGGCCCTCGGCCTCACCAACAGGTCACTGTGCTGCCCAGAGCCCCCAGCCTGGAGGCAGGGGCAGGCCCTACAACCCCCCAGCCTGGAGGCAGGGGGAGACCCTGGAGCCCACAGCCTGGAGGCAGGGGGAGGCCCTGGAGCCCACAGCCTGGAGGCAGGGGCAGGCCCTGGAGCCCAGTCTCCTACCAACTTAAAGCTGCTCAGTTACATCCTCACACTTTTTGTACATGGGTATCAACCATGCTACTATTGAGTAAATATTTTTCTATAAATGGTTCATCTTTTAATTAAAAAATTTTATATAACAAATGATATTTTATAAACCAGTTTAGGAAAAATAGAAGTTAAACATAAAAATACAAGCAATGAAAGCAATACAGTATTTTTTAATTCCCTTAAACTGGCCCGATCCTGACCTCTCTCTTTGTTAACCAGGAAGATTACTAAGATGGCAAAGTCATACTCATTTGGAACTGGCACATCTCACCTGACACAATGGGCAGGAGTGAAGGTGACGGAGAAGGAAGAATTCTCACTCTGTGACCCACGGTAACGTAATGCCTGTCTGTGAGTCGTCAGCGGTCTTCCCATACGAAGCAGGGGTGAACCCAAAATGGGAACAGGGCAGCTTTGGCTGACATCAAACAAAAGAAACATCCATTTGTTCTACAAGACTCATGACTTAGGTTGATTCATTCGCAAGCCATCCAGTCCTTCCCCTCACCCAGCGTTCACTCCAGCTTCTGCGTTTAGCACCTCAAGAAGATTCAGAAGCAAAAACAAGAATCTTGGTCCCTGATGAAAATCTTAGTTGTTTTAGGAGAGAAAGCAACCACGTTTCAGTAGAGAACAGAGCAATCATTTGAACGTCAGCTAACATAGCAACAGCTGCCTTTTGCCCTTGTGAACGAAAGAAGCCACCTGCTAACCTGACAAGCTCAGGGGAGGCCTGTGTGGCAGTCTTGAAAACTCAGAGACCTAAAATAACCACAAAAGATGGTCTGAAAATTAAATATTTAACTACAAACAGGTTATAGTGGGCAGTCATTCCTAAGCTGATACTTTCCCTGACAAAGATCAACTTAGATCTTTCCTGAGCCCATTTGCCTTTTTGCCTCTAAGATAACATATCTGTGAGATGTCTGGGTAACTTGTAACTTCCTTCTTTTGCTGGAGCCCCTGGGGCACAACCAAATGTTCTGGGTGCCAGGACAGATGCCTCAAATTCCTTCATTATCATGTTAATTGTTCCTGCACCCACCTAAGTATGTGTCCATCATTTTACTTTTTATCCAATCCCAGGGGTTTCCCACCGTTTGACTTTATCCCACCTCCTTAATCCGTCACCAATGAATTTCATGTAGCCCACCTATGTCCCTCCTTTGATGGCAATGTATAAATACAGATGTAACCCTGCATTCTCCGGAGCATTATCTCAATTCATTGAGGTTCTGCTTCCCGGCATATGTCGACAGTTTGGCTCAAATAAACTCACTAAAATTCTTTACAGGTTTCAATGGTTTTTTTTCGTTAACACCCTTTAATAACAGATAGTGAGCGCCTACTGTGGGCCAGGCTCCGTGTGTGACTTCTAATCCCACATGGTGTAGTGCCTTACCGACATTATCGTATTTCTCTTCCTGCCAATCCAATGAGGCAGCTACAGTTAGTCTCCATTTTGGATGAAGCAACTGAGGTTCAAAGAGGGACGTAAACAAACCCAAGGTAACACGCCTGGCCACCGGGCCTGGGCTCACCCTCAGGGCTGCCTCCTATGGTGGGGCCACAGAAGTCTGCAGTGGGAGCTGAGGACGTAGCCCGGCTGCTCATTCCTCTTGGTTCCTGCCCGTACAGGCTCGTCCTGAGAGAAATGATGGCACCTTTCAGGTTCCCAGCACTTAGGGCCAGTTTTAACTACCAGCTGCCTGGATTGTCAAAAGAGGGCCTCTGAGCCCCAACCCCGGGGTCTGCTGTGGGGTGGCCCGCGGAGCCGGGCTGGGGCGGTCGGCAGAGAGGACTGGGGGACCCTGTGGACCTGGAAGGAGGCTCTGACCCTGGCCCAGAGCTGAGTTCTGAAAACAAGGCAAAGGCCTGGCGGCCACCGCAGCCCAGCTGCGTGAGGGCCAGCACGCACACCATTCCCAGGCCTCGCCATGGGGACTGAGGGGCAGCTGTGCTCCCCAGGCCCCTGGCTGGCGCTGAAATATGATTCTGAACTGAAGGAACGCTTAAATGAAACGTGTGGGCTGAGATGTGATGAAGGGAAGGTTATCAAAAAAGCCCCCGGACAGCGGGGAGAAAGTTCAAATCCGGTGCAGCAGCCACACTGAGGTTTCGGGGAGCCGGTGAATCCTGGGGGTGTCAGGCGCAGACTGCCTGCAGATACGGTCTGGGGTTCAAGCAGAGCGGGTGTGGCCTTGCTCCCAGGGACGGATCCTCCTGAGCCCTGCAGGCACACACTGCTCTTCTGTGACTCTCCTCCCCCTGCAAGGCGCACACTGTATAACCACAGCCGTGTGCGGTGGGATGCAGTAAAGGTGAACATCCATGTTCATCAGGCAGCCTCTCGGTTCCCTGGGGCCCAGGCTAATGACTGGCCAGGAAAAGGGAGCTGCTTTCAGGAAGGAGCGTGCAGACCAACCCAGCTGCTGGCATCCGTGTTGTCATCAGAAGGAGCCGAGAAGGTGCAGTGGGAAGGGCAGTCCCTGCAGCAAACGGTGCCTCCACGTGCACAGAAGGAAACGGCCACCAGCACGCACCACACGCAGCATCACGCACAGCGGTGGGAGCGCGAACGGGAGGCCTGAACCCACAAAACTCCTAGCAGGAAACAGCAGCGAGCTCCTTGGCCAATTCTGGGTGACGACTTTTTGGATTTGATACCAAAAGCAAAGGCGACAGAAACAAACAAGCACGTGGGGCTGTGTCCCACTGAGAAGCCTCTGGCCACAGAGAAATCGTCACCAGGTGAACCAGCCTCCAGAACGGCAGGAAGCACTCGCAGATCACACGGCTGACGAAGGAACCTCGTTCCTCAAACAGTTCCTGCTCAGCTTACAGCCCTTCCCTGCGGACACCTGTGGGTCAGTCGTGAGTCCCTCGGTGACAAAGGAGAGAACGCGCAAATACAAGTCAGTTCCCCTCTGTTAACATCTCAGGATCTGTGCTGTGAATATTTTGTGTTTTTTTGCTTTTGTTGCTGCTGATAATTATTGTTAAATTTTCATTTTTTACTGTACATTCCTTTTTTGTTAAACTTTCATTTACATTTCATGTCCTTTTTGTTTTTGAAGTGTTTATTTGTAGATTAAACAGTACAATAGACATGCACTGTGTGTAAGAAAGGTTAAAACGGGATCGTTTGGGGGTCTGGAATGGATTAATTCCATTCACGTTATTTCTAATGGGAGAAGATGATGCAGTTTTCAAACAGCCTTCTGGAATGAATTAAGTTTGCAAAGCGAGGTTCCACTGTATAAGGAACGCATACAACTCAAAACAAAAAAACAGCAATCTGATTTTTTTACATGGACAGAGGATTTTAATAGATATTTTCCCAAAGAAGGCAAACAGATGGCCAACAGGTGTATGAAAGGTGCCAACATCACTCAGCATCAGGGAGAGCCAGGCACAGCCCCTGAGAGAACGGCCATCCTCAGAAAGACGAGGCATGACAGCGCTGGGGGGGATGGAGCAGGGGAACCTCGTGCCCTGCGAGTGGGAATGCAAAGTGGTGCCGTGACCCCGGAAAACAGGATGGAGGTTCCTCACAAAACTGAAACTAGAGCTACCACATGACCCAGATACCCCCCTTGTGGGCACGCATGGAAGAAAAGAAAACACTAACTCGGAAACACATGTGACCCACAAGAGCCAAGACATTCTTCACCCTAAGAAAGGGGGGAGGAAGTCTCGCCATTCGCTACGGCTGGATGGACCTAGCGCCGTGGTCGGCAAACTGCGGCTCGCGAGCCACATGCGGCTCTTTGGCCCCTTGAGTGTGGCTCTTCCACAAGATACCACGGCCTGGGCGAGTCTATTTTGAAGAAGTGGCGTTAGAAGAAGTTTAAGTTTTAAAAAATTTGGCTCTCAGAAGAAATTTCAATCCTTGTACTGTTGATATTTGGCTCTGTTGACTCATGAGTTTGCCGACCACTGACCTAGAGCATATTATGCTAAGTGATCTAACTCAGACAGAGACGTCAAATGTCACATGATCTCACTCGGGTGTGGAACCGTAAAAACAAGCACACAAACAGCCAAGCTCATGGATGGAAGCAGCTGGGGTGGGTGAAATGAGCGAAGGGGTCGGTACACCTCCAGTTATAAAATCATAAGCCACGTGTGTGTAACGTGCAGCACGGGGACCATAGTTCATGACAGTGCACAGCATTTCTGAACGTTGCTATGTTAACTGGACATCACGGTGGTCGTCTCACAGCATACGCAAATACTGGATCCTTGTGTTGTACACATGAAACTCATATGATGTTCTATGTCGATCATATATAAATTTTAAAGATGAACTTGTCTGCGTTCCAGTGGCTGCCAGGAGCCCACGGGAGCGCGCCCTCGGGACTAGCAGGTGGCCTGCACTGCTATGGAACCCACACCTGACCCTGCCATCAGGCACAGGGGGCAAGTGAGGGACAGCTGGGTATGTAAGCCTCGGAAACGGCATGTTTTCCTTTTAAAAATGTAATCACTGCTGATATTCAATATTATTTTATATTAGTTCAGGTGTACAGCATAGTGGTCAGACAGTCATATACTTTACAGTGTTCCCCCATAAGTCTAGTACCCACCTGGCCCCATACTCGGTCATTACAGTATTAGTGACTAGATTTCCCATGCTGTACTTTATACTCCTGTGACGATTCTGTAACTACCAATTTGTATTTCTCAATTCCTTCACCTTTTCACTCTCCCCCCAAAACCCCTCCCCTCTGGCCTCCATCAGTCTGTTCTCTGTGTCAATGAGCCTGCTTCTATTTTGCTCATTTATTTTGTTCTTTAGATCAATATGTGAATGAAGTCATTTGGCGTTTGTCTTCCTCTGTCCGATGTGTTTCACTCAGAACAATACCCTCCAGGTCCATCCTTGTTGCAGATGCAAGATTTCGTTCTTCTCTCTGGCCGCGTCACACTCCATTGTATACACGCACCGCTTCTTTCTCCGCTCAGCTGTCCACGGACACTGAGGTTGCTTCCATATCTCAGTTATTGTAAGAAATACCTTTGCATTTTTGTGTTTTTAATTCACATACTCTTATACTTATTTAAAACCACTCACCGTGACATGATCATTGATCTACAAAAATCAGTAGCATGTGTGGTATGAAAGCAGCCGTCTCTCGTGTCATCAGCCCTCAGCTTGTGGAGACAGTCAGATCCCACTACCGAGGCTCAACACAGACACGGCAGAGACCCCGAGACATGTCAAGGGAAGTGCTCAGACCCAGGCCGGTAGCTCAGCCGTTAGAGCGTCGTCCTGATGCGCCAAGGTTGTGGGTTCCATCCCTGGTCAGGGCACATACAAGAATCAACCAATGATGCATACTATGTGGAACAACAAATCCATGTCTCTCTCAGAAAAGTCAATACACGTTTTAATGGAGCTGGCAGTACACACCTTCCAGCGGCCCCCTGACAGGAAGAGCTGCCTCTGCCCACCCCATCCTGGCCCTGGAGGCACAGGGAAGACACGGACATTGGACACGGGTCTCGTGTCAGGGGCGCCCATCCTCTCCCACCAGGACACAGCTACACACGCCCAGCAAGACCCGCAAGGCCATCCCGGGCGGAACCTCAGACCTTCCTGCTTCGGGAGGGCCTCACCTCAGAAGGGTCACGGTGGGATTAGTCTGCCCTTGGACAAGCGCTGTGGGCGGCCGCGGCGAGGCTCCCACGGGAGAGAGGTGGAGCAGCTGAGACATCGCAGAGGCAGGCCACGGTCAGGGAAGGGAAGGGCAGGCCTCCAGCTGGCTGGTTTGGAGATGAAGCTCGGTCACCGCAGCTGCAGCCAGGCGCTGCCGGGAGGGCTGTTACTGACCAGCCCGGTGTTGGGGCGGGGAGAGCAGGGCCCAGACCTCCTGGTCTGACGGGTGCCCATGGCCGTCTGCTCCCATGGAGCGTGAGTTGGGATTGCTGTGGGAGCTGGGCATGATGTCAGCTTCATGGACAAGGGCAGAGTGTGAACATGTGCACTCCTGTTTTCTGTGCTGGAGTTTGATGATGCACAGGTAGGGAAGCTCCGGGGAGACAGGTGCCCGCAGTGCTGACACCCCACCCCAGGGGCAGGGGAGCAGGCCGGGCATGGACCTGGTGCCCCCCTGGCTTCTCCTAGAGGGGGAGAGTTAGGTGTTCAAGATAGAAGCTTTTCCTTTTCTTAAGATTTTTTTTTAAGGGAGAGAGAGAAAAAAATCCATGTGAGAGAATCATTGGATCGCCTGCCTCCTGCACGCCCCCCACCAGCATCAAGCCTACAACCTGGGCATGTGCCCTGACTGGGAATCGAGCCAGCAACCTTTTTGTGCACAGGACAATGCTCAACCCACCGAGTCACACTGGCCAGGACAAGGTGGGATCTTTAGGGAAACCCAGAGCCCTAATGGGTGGTATTCGTGGCCCTCGCTGTGTCACTTGGGGCGTGTTTGGGAGTCCATGCTGCCCATCCCCTTCAAGTTGGCAGGCACGGTGGCTGCCAGCTCGAGGCTGCTGGGCCGGCCGAGCTCAGCCCACACTCTGAACCGGCACAGGAGACACTCACCCACAGCCAGAACCCAGAGCTGGAGGAAGCCCGGACGTCCTGCGGCCCCTGAGCCAGCTGTCACCATCCGAACAGAATCGGCTTAGCAGTCTTCCCTCGTTGGCGGTGTTAATGTGTGTGACTCCTCCACTAGCAGGAGAGCCGGTCCGTCCCTGGGAGCAGGACTCCTCTGCCGCCTGCAGGCTGCTCACTGGGGCATGTTGCTTACCTTCCCTGGTCCTTTTTTCCTATAAACTGAGGGTAAGAGTGTTATACACTGAAAGGATTTCAAGGAAAAATACGTGAAAAATACATGTAAAATTTACAAAGTGGAATGCCTCATTCGTAATAGATATTCCCTAAAGGTTTGTTCCACTTGAAAGCATTCTATAAGGTTTCATTAGGAGAGAAAACTGGCCGGAGTTAAATGTTCCTGGTCTGCAATTACCCGCTAAAGATGGAGCGCCTGGGCTCCAGCCAAGAGCTCAGTTTCCTGGGCCAGGCCCAGCGTCCGGAGGCACAGCTAGAGTGCCATTAGGAGGTCACTCTGGCTAATAGTTAAACCAGGGAATACATTTATTTACCTTCAAATCTTCATTCTAATACCTCCTAATTGGGTAATCTTGTTATTTACTTACTAGAGGCCTGGTGCACAAAATTCATGCACGGGGGTGTGCGTCTCTCAGCCCAGCCTGTACCCTCTCCAATCTGGGACCCCTTGAGGTAGGATCAGGCCTAAACAGTCAGTCGGACATCTCTCTCACAATCCAGGACTGCTGGCTCCCAAATGCTCGCCTGCCTGCCTTCCTGATTGCCCCTAACCGCTTCTGCCTGCCAACCTGATCACCCCCTAACCACTCCCCTGCCAGCCTGGTCACCCTTAACTGCCCTCCTGTGCAGGCCTGGTCACCCCTAACTGCCCTTCCCTGCTGGCCTGATCGCCCACAACTGCCCTCCCTTGCAGACCTGATCCCTCCCAACTGCCCTCCCTTGCAGGCCTGGTCCCTCCCAACTGCCCTCCCCTGCTGGCCATCTTGTGGCGGCCATCTTGTGTCCACATGGGGGCAGCCATCTTGTGTGTTGGAGTGACGGTTAACTTGCATATTATCCTTTTATTAATAGGATTACAGTGTCTCAGTTGCCTCATCTATAAAATAGGATCATACTGATAATTATGTCATAGGGTAGGCTTTTGTGTGTGTTTTTCTTGATGTTTTTAGAGAGAGAGGAAGAGAGAGGGAGAGAAAGAGAAACATCGATGTGCAAGAGAAACATCAGTCAGTTGCCTCCTGCACACACCCCGACTGGGGATTGAACCCTAAACTTGGGTCTGTGCCCTGACTGGGAATCCAACCAGCGACCTCTGGTGCACAGGAGGACACTCCAATCAACTGAGCCACACCAGCCAGGGCCTCGGAGGGTAGGCTTAAGGGACTGACACATAGTACAGTTGTTTCCCCCTTATCTTCGGGGGATCCCCGCCAAGACCCCAGGGATGGCTGAAACCTCGAACAGTACTGTACCCTGTACTCGTATGTACGATGTCTGTTCCTATTCCTACTCGCCTATGGCACCGGGCAGGCTGCTCTGAAACTAGGGGGCGCTGCTGAGTGACCGGAACACAGCGCTGCAGGAGCACAGCAGCCCAGCTGAGACCGCAGACGGCGGCCGGGCAGAGGCCGGGCAAGGGGCGGATTCGGGCCGCGGCGGGACACAGCAGGACAGTCATCACACGCCCACTCAGAGCAGCACATGATCTGAAACCTACGAATTGTTTATTCCTAGATTTTCCCATTTAATATTCTTGGTCCAAGGTTGGCCACGGGTCACGGAAACCTCGTGTAACTGGAACCACGGAGCGTGAACCCGTAGCGGCTGTGCTGGGATTGTCCTCAGCAGTTCTGTTAGAATGGTGGGCAGTGATTACTATAACTTTCTCTCCGGAGCAGAGAGGACAGCTCAGGTCACAGTGTGTACCTGCCACTCCCAGCACTTCAGCGGCTAAACCACAGAGGTTTCTCCTGCTGATGCCATGACCTTTCAGGTGGGCGAGGCTCTGCTCACCACTCAGGTCATCACTGGGCCAGGGGGCCAGGGAGCCAGCCGGATGGCGGACGCCTCCCGCACCTGCTTGTACTGTTACCATGGTAACAGAAGACCCCCTGGAGGGTCTGATCCTGGCAGTTAAATGCTTAGCTATGGGTTGATCTCCCCCCCAGCCCACTGGCTGGAGCAGGTCACACGACCCCCTCCGATGCCTGGGCGTTGGGGAGCGGGGTCCTCCCAATCCTGATGAGCAGGGCCTTGGCGCCATGAGCAGTGGCACCGTCTGCCACATCGCTGTGCCCTCCTCAGGAGCGCCTCCCCTCATGCTGACACAGCGACAGCATTGCTGGGGAAGCCGTATCTTCCCCTCAGACCGCAGTGAGCATCCCTAAGCACAGCTCGGAGGGGAGATGCAGCAGGGCTTGCATTCACGCGTGTCACACCACTCGCAGAAAGGGAGTCGTGCCGGCCGGGCTCAGCCGGTGGGCGTGTGGGCACACAACAAGGCTGCGGGTTCGATTCCCAGTCAGGGCACATACCCAGGTTGTGGATTTGATCCCCAGTTGGAGTGCGTTTGATGTTTTCTCTCTCCCCCTTCCTCCCTCTAAAAATCATTCTCATAAATTAAGGAAAACGTCTGTAATTGAGCTCTCTGTATTCTTAAGACATAAAAAACTTACTGGTAAAAATAAATTATCTTAAAATCATCTTGAATAATGATATTATATCAATAAAATGGGAATCATTTCAGAATAGCTTTTACCTTAGTCATCA
Organism: Cnephaeus nilssonii; assembly: GCF_951640355.1. Classification (NCBI taxonomy): domain Eukaryota; kingdom Metazoa; phylum Chordata; class Mammalia; order Chiroptera; family Vespertilionidae; genus Cnephaeus; species Cnephaeus nilssonii. The sequence continues at coordinate 53,180,501 of NC_137089.1, read as the reverse complement.
CAGAAACTATAAATTTGCCATTAATCCCCATTTTATAGAACAAAAAATTGGTTTCCTTCAAGATGAAATTGGCGTCACGGGTGAACCAGCTGCTTCTCCGTTGTCTGAGACTGCTTAGGAAACTGGCTCCGCGGTGCACACGTCTGTGCTGATGGCGGTGCACACGTCTGTGCTGATGGCGGTGAACACATCTGTGCTGATGGCAGTGAACACGCATGTACTGATGGCGGTGAACACGTCTGTGCTGATAGCGGTGAATACGTCTGTGCTGATGGCGGTGAACATGTCTGTGCTGATGGCGGTGAACATGTAAGTGCTGATGGCGGTGAACACGTCTGTGCTGATGGCGGTGAACACGTCTGTGCTGATGGCGGTGAACACGTCTGTGCTGATGGCAGTGAACACGTCTGTGCTGATGGCGGTGATGGCAGTGAACACGTCTGTGCTGATGGCGGTGAACACGTCTGTGCTGATGGCGGTGAACACGTCTGTGCTGATGGCGGTGAACATGTAAGTGCTGATGGCAGTGAACACATCTGTGCTGATGGCGGTGAACACGTCTGTGCTGATGGCGGTGAACACATCTGTGCTGATGGCGGTGAACACGTCTGTGCTGATGGCAGTGAACACATCTGTGCTGATGGCAGTGAACACGCATGTGCTGATGGCGGTGAACACGTCTGTGCTGATGGCGGTGAACACGTCTGTGCTGATGGCAGTGAACACATCTGTGCTGATGGCAGTGAACACACATGTGCTGATGGCGGTGAACACGTCTGTGCTGATGGCAGTGAACACGTCTGTGCTGATGGCAGTGAACACATCTGTGCTGATGGCAGTGAACACGTCTGTGCTGATGGCAGTGAACACGTCTGTGCTGATGGCGGTGATGGCAGTGAACACGTCTGTGCTGATGGCAGTGAACACGTCTGTGCTGATGGCGGTGATGGCAGTGAACACGTCTGTGCTGATGGCGGTGAACACATCTGTGCTGATGGCAGTGAACACGTCTGTGCTGATGGCAGTGAACACATCTGTGCTGATGGCAGTGAACACGTCTGTGCTGATGGCAGTGAACACGTCTGTGCTGATGGCGGTGAACACGTCTGTGCTGATGGCAGTGAACACGTCTGTGCTGATGGCAGTGAACACGTCTGTGCTGATGGCGGTGATGGCAGTGAACACGTCTGTGCTGATGGCAGTGAACACATCTGTGCTGATGGCAGTGAACACGTCTGTGCTGATGGCAGTGAACACGTCTGTGCTGATGGCGGTGAACACGTCTGTGCTGATGGCAGTGAACACGTCTGTGCTGATGGCAGTGAACACGTCTGTGCTGATGGCGGTGATGGCAGTGAACACGTCTGTGCTGATGGCGGTGAACACGTCTGTGCTGATGGCGGTGAACACGTCTGTGCTGATGGCAGTGAACACGTCTGTGCTGATGGCGGTGATGGCAGTGAACACGTCTGTGCTGATGGCGGTGAACACGTCTGTGCTGATGGCAGTGAACACGCATGTGCTGATGGCGGTGAACACGTCTGTGCTGATGGCAGTGAACACGTCTGTGCTGATGGCAGTGAACACGTCTGTGCTGATGGCGGTGAACACGTCTGTGCTGATGGCAGTGAACACGTCTGTGCTGATGGCGGTGAACACGTCTGTGCTGATGGCGGTGATGGCAGTGAACACGTCTGTGCTGATGGTGGTGAACACGTCTGTGCTGATGGTGGTGAACACATCTGTGCTGATGGCGGTGAACACGTCTGTGCTGATGGCAGTGAACACGTCTGTGCTGATGGCAGTGAACACGTCTGTGCTGATGGCGGTGAACACGTCTGTGCTGATGGCGGTGATGGCAGTGAACACGTCTGTGCTGATGGTGGTGAACACGTCTGTGCTGATGGCGGTGAACACGTCTGTGCTGATGGCCGTGAACATGTCTGTGCTGATGGCCTGTGACTCTGTGTCAGGGTCCTGGAGCCTGGCTGGCCCCGCAGGACCAGGGAGGCGATCGTTTGCAAACTGAGGCAGTCTGCGTGTGTAGCATGGACCACCGCCTGCTCCCTGCGCTCTGCGGCTGAGCCCTCAGCCCCGGAGCACAAATACGGCGAGCCGTCATCAAACCCCCGAGAACTCTCCCACGGTGACCGCCCTCCTGACAGAGAACGGTTTGGAACTTCCACAAAACACTTCCTTTCTCTTTTTAACAGCAATGAGCGCCAAACATTTCCCGTTTGCCTTATTTCCTAGCTCAGTCTTCAGAAACACTTGCAAAACTGACACTGGGGGGACCGGCGTCTCTCCGATCCCTCCTCCCAGCCGCGTCAGCCCAATGAGCGGGGTTTGCAGCCCAAGGAGTGGGTTTGCAGCCCGATGAGCGGGTTTGCAGCCCGATGAGCGGGTTTGCAGCCCGATGAGCGGGTTTGCAGCCCGATGAGCGGGTTTGCAGCCCGATGAGCGGGTTTGCAGCCCGATGAGTGGGTTTTGCAGCCCAATGAGCGGGGTTTGCAGCCCGATGAGCAGGTTTGCAGCCCGATGAGCGGGTTGGCAGCCCGAGGAGCGGGTTTGCAGCCCGAGGAGCGGGTTTGCAGCCCGATGAGCGGGTTTGCAGCCCGAGGAGCGGGTTTGTAGCCCGAGGAGCGGGTTTGTAGCCCGAGGAGCGGGTTTGCAGCCCCAGGAGCGGGTTTGCAGCCCCAGGAGCGGGTTTGCAGCCCAATGAGCGGGTTTGCAGCCCGATGAGCGGGTTCACAGCCCGAGGAGCGGGTTTGCAGCCCCAGGAGCGGGTTTGCAGCCCAATGAGCGGGTTTGCAGCCCGATGAGCGGGTTCACAGCCCGATGAGCGGGTTTGCAGCCCGATGAGCGGGTTTGCAGCCCCAGGAACGGGTTTGCAGCCATAGGAGCGGGTTTGCAGCCCGAGGAGCGGGTTTGCAGCCCAATGAGCGGGTTTGCAGCCCGATGAGCGGGTTTGCAGCCCAATGAGCGGGTTTGCAGCCCAATGAGTGGGTTTTGCAGCCCGAGGAGCGGGTTTGCAGCCCGATGAGCGGGGTTTGCAGCCTGAGGAGCGGTTTTGCAGCCCCAGGAGCGGGTTTGCAGCCCGAGGAGCGGGGTTTGCAGCCCCAGGAGCGGGTTTGCAGCCCGGACTGAGGTCTCCCACGGCCCGTCCTTTCCGCGCAGTCACTGAGCCGAGGTGGCAGCGCTGTCCCGCTGATGGAACCGGCCCTTTCTCGTCCAGTCTTCGCCACGGAAAACCACTTTAAAGACTTTCGCACATTGTTTAAAAGTCGCCGTGAGAGGAGTCCTGCTGGACTGAGAACGGCCGCCCAGAGCCGCAGCCTCCGTCGCCAGCGGGGCTCCCGCTCCTGTGCAGCTCAGGTGGCATCTGCTGCCAGGAGGGGGCTGGTGCCCCCGCCGCCCCACTTCCCCTGTGCCCCTCAGCCAGGTCACTTGATCCTTAGTCCAAAGTGCACCTGCTGCGTGTGCATGTGCACACACGGTTTTCTGCAGAGAGGGGGGTGGATCTCAGACGCTGCTCCTCATGGATCGATGACCCCCAAACGTCTGAGTCCTCGGCACCTGCCTGGCTCGGGGTGTCAGCAGGACAGAGCGTCTGCTCACAGCCACGTCCGCCCGGCCAGAGGAGAGGAGGCTCTGAGTGAGACGTGACCCTGTGGATAGCCAAGTGCCTTGAGTGGGTGGAATCTGGCCGTTTCGGTTAGATGTTTGCTTTCTAAAACTATTTCCCAATGTTTTTCTCCTGCCAAGGGCCCTCGGTTATTTGGCCTCTTTTAAGACAGAGCGGCGTGTCCGGACGCACTTGGCTCGGGGCCGCGGTGTTGTCCCTGCCAGGATCGCTGTGCTGGTTTCAGGTACTCACGTCTGGAATCCAGAAGAGAGGCCGGAGCCGCGCATTTTTGTCCTGTTTTTGTATCAGAATCTCAGCTTGTGCCTCGACCCTGAGCACTGAGCATGCTCAGTACTCCCTGAAGCGATGGAGCAGGAGCGGCTCCTCTTCCTTGGGCTCCAGCAGCGTTTCTGAACCGTGCACTTCAGTCAGCTTCCCGAGCGTGAGAGCCCCTCGGGCCGCGGGACAGGCTGGCCTGGAGGCGCAGCCCCGGGCAGCCACAGCCCCCCGGAAACGGAGCCGCCGCCAGTGGGGGGCCTGCTCGCGTCCCTGGGGACAAACTCACTGGAAAGACTGCTGTGCTTGTTCCAGGTGCTGGCTGGGTCCCGTCTCCACTCAGGCCTTGCCGATGGGTGTCCGAACACCTGCTCCTGGCACCTGACAGAGAGCGTTGCAGACGCAGGCGCTCAGCACGGACCGTGGGGCTTCGTCTTCGGGGCACCGGAAATATTCAAACGTTTCGCAGGCAGATGGCCTCGCGGGCGGAACTGGCCCCGTGGATTTGGCTCAGCCGGTCTCGGGTGGGCGTGGACCCTGTGCCCCGTCCTCCGTCCTCCCACCCCTGTTGTCTGATACCCACCAGCTTCACCTGGCGGTCACTTTGGTGTCTGTGAAACTTACAAATAGTTTATTTTCTCTCTTAGCCTCACAAATGTCTCTTAGCGGGAGGACCTGGACTTAGATGGCACTGTGGCCTCCCACCAACAATCTTTCACACATACCCGCTCTGGAAGCCTGCAGCCGGGGTCTCTGAGGAGCCACGCGCATCTGGGGGAGAAGCCAGCCGCCTTGCTCTGGGCCCCGCGCAGGCCTGCTGCTGGCTGCTGCCAGCGTCCTCAACTTACTGCTCCCCAGACCGGAATCTGATTAGAGGGGAGAGAGCTGGAGGGGAGGGAGGGGGGGCGGAGAGAGGAGGGGGAGAAGGAGAGGGAGGGGGGAGAAAGAGTGATAGAGAAAGAGGGAGAGAGTGGGGGAGGGAGAGAGAGAAGGCGAAGGGGAGAGAGGAAGAGAGAGAGAGGGAGAGAGAGAAAGCAGAAGGTGGGCTGGGGACTGGAGGCACCAGAGGAGATGGGCGTGAGTGGGCAGCGAATTCAATGCAAGAATAATTTGCTCCTTGCCAGAGAAAAGCAAAAAGCATTTCTTTGGGTAATAACGAACTTTGGTTTATTGATGAATCTATGAGTGTGTGGGCTGTAACCAGGGTAACCGAGTGGGCAGTCTGGGAGGTTCCTGGGGAGACCGAGAAAGGCCTCATCTGCGTGTGCGCCCCCGCAACGCAGGCGCCTGCGGGACCAGCTCACCTGTGGGTCAGGGAGGGGCTGCGGGCGGCTGCAGAGTCCCGCCCCCTCACCCCCAGGAGAGGGCGATGAATTCAGGAAAGAGAGAAAATGTGGGAAAATAAAGTCGGGCTGTGTGGAAGCTTGGCTCTGGTTTTGACACACAGCCACGTAGGAGTCTGTGCGTGACGGTGCGGGGGTTCAAGACCGTGGCACGTCAGCCTTCGTCACCAGCCAGTGCCCCGGCGCAGGGTCCCCCCGCCCCCCGGCACCGACCCCTGCCCGCGGGCGCCAGGCTGCAGATGGAGAGGACCGTGGGCTAATCGTGCGGGCCAGCACAGCCCACGCACCTGCGGGCCACGTGGGATCCGATGCAGAGGCGTGGGCCGCTGAGGGAGAGATTTCCGGGGAGAGAACCGGGCCCAATAGACTAAACATTCCCGGTTGTCACTGACCGACACTACAGCTGCCCGGAGGCCGCTTCCGGACAGCCATGACGACTGCGTCTGGACCACTCCGCCTTCCCGTTCACCTGCACTCCGCCATGAGTTCAAGCTTCGAAGCTGCAGCTTTCCGGGACAGGGCTCTGCCGAACGGCCTCCTGCAGAGGGACAGCGGACTCCGCAGCCCGTTGCTGTCCAGGGGTCCTGCTGCAGGTGGTCGCGCTGACGCCCTGCGGAGTGAAACCCAGCTGCGTGGCTCCGGGACGCAGGAGAGGCTCTGTCAGCATTCCGGCAAAGAATTCTTTAAGAGCAGAGAGAAACTGGTATCAGACGTGGCGGGAAGATCTGAAAGGTGGGTCCTTGGGAACATCCGGAGGCCTTTCGTAGTTTGTCCGTCTGCACCGAGAACTGGCCCCGCCCCCCAGGCCAGCACACGCTGCTGGCTCCCATCCGGAGGCCCTCGTTCGCTTCAGGGCCCTCGGACTTCACCGAGGAGCCGCATCGCCCGCCCGTTGGAACACGCTTCGCTCTCAGCGGCACAGCCCGCGTTCAAAGACAAGGCCGGGAAGGCGGCAGGCCCAGCTGGTCACCGAGAACAGAGCTTGCTCTTCGCCAAAGACCGAAGATAGTCACTCACTCACAGCACATTTACCTTCGCACAAGGGTGCCACGCTGCTCAGTCTGTGAGCAATTACAGAACCGTCTCAGAGTGCAAAAGGGAACCTGCCTGCGGACACAGGCCGCACGCTTACCTCTGTGCGGACACGGGCCGCACGCTTACCTCGGTGCGGACACGGGCCGCACGCTTACCTCGGTGCGGACACGGGCCGCACGCTTACCTCGGTGCGGACACGGGCCGCACGCTTACCTCGGTGCGGACACGGGCCGCACGCTTACCTCCGTGCGGACACGGGCCGCACGCTTACCTCGGTGCGGACACGGGCCGCACGCTTACCTCGGTGCGGACACGGGCCGCACGCTTACCTCCGTGCGGACACGGGCCGCACGCTTACCTCGGTGCGGACACGGGCCGCACGCTTACCTCGGTGCGGACACGGGCCGCACGCTTACCTCCGTGCGGACACGGGCCGCACGCTTACCTCCGTGCGGACACGGGCCGCACGCTTACCTCCGTGCGGACACGGGCCGCACGCTTACCTCCGTGCGGACACGGGCCGCACGCTTACCTCCGTGCGGACACGGGCCGCACGCTTACCTCTGTGCGGACACAGGCTGAGACGCGGGAAAGCGAGCCGCACGGCGGGCAGCGCCCCTCTCCCCCGCCCCCCGCCTGATCTCTCTCCTCGCCACTGCACTGCTTCGCATACCCGTCATTTTCCACATTCTCAGTAGCACTGTCTCCAACCTTTAAAAATGTTTGCTACAAATATTTCCTCCTTGTCTGTTGCTTGACCATTAACGTTGTTATGGTAACGGGAACTGCGTAATTTGTGCAGAGTTCAAGTATGATTATTTTTCTTTATGGCATGTGCATTTTGAATCTTGATGAAAAGACTTGCCCACCCAGATTTATAAACCTACCCTCCGCCCGTATTTTCTCCTAATTCTTTGATAGTTTTACATTTTATTTCACTCTTTAATCCTCCTGGAGTTCACTTTTGTGTATACTGTAATTGGAATGATGTACTATTATCCCAGATGGAGAGCCACAAAATCACTTACTGAATGGCTACTATTCTCCTCTCTTCCAAGGAGTATGGATACTATTAGCATTCCCATTTTACAGATGGAGAAGCTGAGGCAAACAAAAATACAATGACTGCCCAAAGGCAGGCGAGCGCTAAGGACACGGTCTCTGTGCTGAGCAAGCCCCGCTTCCTGGGCCTGGACTTTTTCCATTGAATGTACTGGGGGGCTCTGGCTGATAGTGTACAGGTCTCGGGTGTACAGTGCACAGCACCTGTACGCCATGTCACGTGCTCACCACCCGGGTGGAGCTGAGCCTGGACTTTTTCCATTGAATGTACTGGGGGGCTCTGGCTGATAGTGTACAGGTCTCGGGTGTACAGTGCACAGCACCTGTACGCTGTCTCACTGCTCACCACCCGGGTGGAGCTGAGCCTGGACTTTTTCCATTGAATGTACTGGGGGGCTCTGGCTGATAGTGTACAGGTCTCGGGTGTACAGTGCACAGCACCTGTACGCCATGTCACGTGCTCACCACCCGGGTGGAGCTGAGCCTGGACTTTTTCCATTGAATGTACTGGGGGGCTCTGGCTGATAGTGTACAGGTCTCGGGTGTACAGTGCACAGCACCTGTACGCTGTCTCACTGCTCACCACCCCGCTGGAGCTGAGCCTGGACTTTTTCCATTGAATGTACTGGGGGGCTCTGGCTGATAGTGTACAGGTCTCGGGTGTACAGTGCACAGCACCTGTACGCTGTCTCACTGCTCACCACCCCGGTGGAGCTGAGCCTGGACTTTTTCCATTGAATGTACTGGGGGGCTCTGGCTGATAAAGTGTACAGGTCTCGGGTGTACAGTGCTCAGCACCTGTACGCTGTGTCACGTGCTCACCAACCCGCTGGAGCTGAGCCTGGATTGCAGCAGCTCCTCTCCGGCTCCGCAGCCGCACCCTGTCTTGGGCGCGAAGATCCTTAGGGCAGAGCCAGGTACCACCACCTCCATGAGAACCACTGTCTTCCAGGGGCCACAGTCAGAGGTCGGAGGCCACACTCCTGTGTTCGGGGCTTGGATTTAAATGAAGGACGGCTGCCAAAACCGGTTTGGCTCAGTGGATAGAGCGTCGGCCTGCGGACTCAAGGGTCCCAGGTTCGAGTCCGGTCAAGGGCATGTACCTTGGTTGCGGGCACATCCCCAGTAGGGAGTGTGCAAGAGGCAACTGATCGATGTTTCTCTCTCATCAATGTTTCTAACTTTCTATCCCTCTCTCTTCCTCTCTGTAAAATATCAATAAAATATATTTTTTAAAAAAATAAATGAAGGACGGCGAGCCACCTGATTGGAGATGCCTCTTGGACGCCAGTGTTTGTTCAGATTTTCTTCTCCTCCTGGAAATGTGCCAGCGTCCCAGCGTCCCAGCGTCCCGTATGTCACGGGGAATGTGTGAACGTCCCAGCGTCCTGGATGTCATGGGGACAGAGCTGCTGGAGTTAGGAGCATCCCTCGCATCACTTCCCTTACCCCCCATCGGTCCCGTACCCCCTGCACCGCCCCCTGCACCCCACATCTGCTGAGCAGAAACAACACGTGCCCTTCTCCCCTGTTCTTACGCTGGCTGAGTTTTGTGCATTTGAGGTTTGAGTAGGAGCACCGGAAGCCGGCTGCTTTGCTGGACCATGGAGATCGAACAGGTGTGTGTGTGGAGGGGTGTGTGTGTGGAGGGTGTGTGTGTGTGGAGGGGTGTGTGTGTGTGGAGGGGTGTGTGTGTGTGTGGAGGGTGTGTGTGTGGAGGGGTGTGTGTGTGGAGGGTGTGTGTGTGTGGAGGGGGTGTGTGTGTGAGGGGGTTGTGTGTTTGGAGGGTGTGTGTGTGTGTGGAAGGGGGGTGTGTGTGGAGGGGGGGGTGTGTGTGGAGGGGTGTGTGTGTGTGAGGAGGATGGGTGTTTGGAGGGTGTGTGTGTGTGTGGAGGGAGGTGTGTGTGTGGAGGGGTGTGTGTGTGTGTGGAGGGGGGTGTGTGTGTGGAGGGAGGTGTGTGTGTGGAGGGAGGTGTGTGTGTGGAGGGAGGTGTGTGTGTGGAGGGGGGTGTATGTGTGGAGGGGGGTGTGTGTGTGGAGGGGGGTGTATGTGGAGGGAGGTGTGTGGCGGGGATATGTGTGTGGAGGGAGGTGTGTGTGTGGAGGGCATGTTTGTGGAGGGGGGGTGAGTGTGGAGGGGTGTGTGTGTGAGGACGTGGCCCTGCAGCAGTCTCAGGGTTCGCGTGGTCGGGGTGGTTGATGAACCGGCAGACTGTGCGCCCTGTCAGCCTCGCTGGGGCCTAGCGCAGGAAGCGTGACCCTGTCACGCAGTCACCCGAGAGCTGCCTGTATCTGCGCGCTGTGACAGGACAAAGTGCTCCCCGTCTGCTCACCAGACTGCAGCTGGGCACAATCTGATCAAAGCTGTCTGTGCAGCCCTGGCCGGTGTGGCTCAGTGGATAGAGCATCAGCCTGTGGACTGAAGGGTCCTGGGTTTGATTTCTGTCAAGGGCACATGCCCAGGTTGTGGGTTTGATCCCCAATAGGGGGTGTGCCGGAGGCAGCTGATCAATGATCTCTCTTATCGTTGATGTTTCTATATCTCTCTCACTTCCTCTCTGAAATCAATAAAAGAAAATCTATACTAATAAAAGGGTAATATGCTAATTAGACCGAATAGACCGGACATCTTCTAGACATCCTTCCAGACAAAGTCACGGTGGCGGGGGCCGAGGCAGAGGCAGTTAGGGGCTATCAGGCAGGCAGGGGAGAGCGGTTAGGGGCATCAGGCAGGCGGGCAGGTGAGCAGTTAGGAGCCAGCAGTCCCAGATTGTGAAAGAGATGTCCAAGGAGTCCTGGATTGGAGAGAGTGCAGACCGGGCTGAGGGATCAGCCCCCATGCATGAATTTCCTGCCCCGGGCCTCTAGTATTAAAAAGAGAACAGGTCTGTGTCTCCACACTTTGGGGCTCATCTAGGACGGAAGAAAGAAGTTTTTGCTGTTGGTCTTCTCACTTTTTGTGAGGAAATACCCGGCCACATTGACTTCAGGAGAAAAGACCCAGAGCATCTGGGAAGAGCTGTGTGAACTCAAACTCCCTGGGAAGCCACGCGGCCACACAGAGCCACACCTGCACACGCCCTGAGCTTTCGCATTTGCCGGACGGGGGCAGCCGGGACGTGTTCTGCTAAGTGCACGGATGGCCCTTTTTTAGTTATGGAATTTGTTGGGGTGACAGTGGCCACCAGGATCATACAGGCTGCCAGCGTAGACTTCTATGCTACGCGGTCCTCTTTTCACACGTGCTTGTCCGGGGGTTATTCCCGCCAGGAGCTCCGAGACGGGAGCCCCGCCCTCCCGAGGCAGCGTGCTCAGCCCAGGCTGCCGCCCACCACCAGGGGCCGACTTGCCCCCCTCACTCAGCGTGCCCGGCTTTGGTGCTGCCCCAGTGATTTTCTAGGGACGCAAAGCAGAACCGAAAGTTCAGCACGTAGAACGGAAAAGGGAGGCAACTCCCCTTTTGTACCCACTTGAGATATTGTCCTGAGAGAGAGAGAGAGAGAGAGAGAAAGGGAGAGACAGAGAGGGAAAGACAGAGACAGACAGAGAGGGAGAGAGAGACAGAGAGGGAGAGACAGGGAGAGAGACAGAGAGGGAGAGACAGAGACAGAGAGAGACAGAGAGGAAGAGAGAGACAGAGAGGGAGAGACAGAGACAGAGAGGGAGAGACAGAGATAGAGAGAGACAGAGAGGGAGAGACAGAGACAGAGAGGGAGAGACAGAGACAGAGAGGAAGAGAGAGACAGAGAGGGAGAGACAGGGAGAGAGACAGAGAGGGAGAGAGACAGAGAGGGAGAGAGACAGAGAGGGAGAGACAGAGACAGAGACAGAGACAGAGAGGGAGAGACAGAGACAGAGAGGGAGAGACAGAGACAGAGAGACAGAGAGGGAGAGAGACAGAGAGGGAGAGACAGAGACAGAGAGGGAGAGACAGGGACGGAGACAGAGAGGGAGAGACAGAGACAGAGAGACAGAGAGGGAGAGATAGGGAGAGAGACAGAGAGGGAGAGACAGAGACAGAGAGGGAGAGACAGGGAGAAAGACAGAGAGGGAGAGACAGAGACAGGGAGAGACAGAGAGGGAGAGACAGAGACAGAGGGAGAGACAGGGAGGGAGTGGAGCACGTTGGCACGTGGTTTGGGACTTGGCGGAAGCTGTCCTGCCGCCACCTTCGAGGGTCCTCTCCGTGGAGAGCGGGCGGCTCGGGGCCGCAGGGCAGGAGCGCCGTGCCAGGACTGCCTGCACAGAGCAGGTGCCAGACGCCCGCACCTCACCGCCGGGCTGAGGGCACTGCGTCCTACGTCACCGGCCCCGCAGCGGCTGAGCAGTGGTGCTCCTGGGCGATGCCCGGGGCCCGCTGACGGCCCGCGGCTGAGCGGCCGTGCTCCTCGTGACCCGGAGCGCGGTCTCCACTCCGGTGCCCTCAGCCCCACCCGAGCTCCATGCTGTCCACACGCAGTCCCCGGAGCCCGGACCGAGGCTGCGTCCGCCGTGTCACCTGCACGGGGACCTCCGGTCCTGGGCGGGAGCCGGCAGCGGGTGCTCAGAAAGGGGTAGCCTATCAGTCACTGTCCTCGGGGTCAGAGAGACTGTGACCCTGAGACCTGGCGGAGCTCTCGTGGGCAGCATCGCGCGCCGACGGGAACCACATCTCCTGTGAAGCAGCAGGAGCAGCGGCAGCGGCAGCGGCCTGAGGCCTGGCCACTCGGTGCCCAGGCCTCACGGGTTTCCCGCTTCCCACCAGACGCCAGCGGCCCCGTGTCTGTCCTGTCGGGACGGGGCGGTCTGAGCCGGCTGCTCCTACAGCCCGAGCCCTGGAGGCCCCGCCGCCTCCCAGCCAGGAGGCCGGTGACCCCGGAGGCAGGTCATGTCCCCTCTGAGCTGGGAGCCCCCCCACAGGCTGGGAGCCGTCCACCCTGGGGGAAGCTCAATGTCACCACGTGGGGACCCCAGGCAAGGCCAGGCCTTCTGGAAGGGAGTCCCCAGCCAGCCCGGCTTGTCCAGTGTGGCCACCGCCCCCCGCAGCCCGAGCGCCGGGCCCGCCCACCCAGCCACACTGCGGAGAGGGAGGGTCCCGTGAAGGGAAGGCGCCCAGCACTGCTTCAGGCACTGGGCACAGGGAGGCTCCTGGCGGGCACCGCGATGAGGCCGATGAGGCCGGCGATCCCGGCCCTCTGCCCCAGCTGCCACGTTTCAGGCCAAAGGTCACAGGACTCACAAGCAGCACACACGTGGGGCGGACACAGGGCGCTGACCACGCAGAGGCCGCGGGTTCAAAATACCTTTGGCGTTGGCAGACGTTACCTGTTCTTGTTTTTATTTATAAATACGATTTTATTGATTTTAGAGAGGGGGAGGGAGGGAGGGAGGGAAACATGGATGAGACAAAGGAACCTCCATGGCTGCCTCCCACACGCCCCCTACTGGGGATCCAGCTAGCAAACCCCAGATGTGCACTGACCAGGAATCGAACCCTGACCTCTGACGCTCAGCCACTGAGCCACACCAGCCAGGGAGCCTGTGCCTTCTTATTGACACTTAATATGTTCCTGCGTGTCCCTGTCTCTTAGGCACCGTAACCCGAGGTGAGGACAAGCCCACTGCTCTTTACCGGCCCTGCCCGAAGCCGCCTTTCCTCGCGCACTCAGCACGCCCCCGCTGGGCGCGCAGCCTGTGCCCCGGAAGCGAAGGGGACTCTGCAGACCCGGCCGGAGCCGCGGCCGCCCAGCACCAGGGAAGGCTGTACAGTGTCTCCCTTCCCTGGAAGCAAGTGACAGTTTATATTAAATCACGGTGCTGCCTTCCCGCGTCTCCCAGCCGTATGGCAGCTTTCACGGCAATCCTCAGAGTCATGGGGAATGTCCTGTGGACGTGTTAATCTGTCTCCTTCTCACAAGGAAGGGGGGCGGGAGGCGGGGGCGGGAGGCGGAGGCGGGCATGGGGCATCTGGCAGGTGTGCCTGTGGGACATGCGGCCGAGCACGTGCAACTTTCCATCCCTCCGCTCCTGCCTTTGCCGTGTTAGTCACGTACATGGGTTTTACTTTATTTTTTTTAATTTTTGAGTTGTGAAGAGAACTCTGTAGTCCCACCTATTAACTCATCTACTGATTCACGCATTCGCTCCTCTCGCTGGTACTGCCCAGCAGCGCCCTGGTGCTCCGGGAGCTTAGAGTCTCAGGGAAGGCAAACATGCAAACCCACACTGTCATGCAACAAGAAATTCCATTTAAGGAAGTGAGGTGTGAGTGTGGGCGGCCGGGAGCAAAGGAAAGCAGCCCAGGTCTGCGGGGAACCGGGCAAGGTTCCTGGAGAGATGCGTATTGGGTGCGAGCTGTGAGGCCGCGATGGGGCGCGCTCTCGCAGCTGGAGCATCAAACAGAACGGGGTGGGCACGGAGCCTGGACAGGGAGAGCGCCCGTGGGGAGACCTGCCTCTCAGGAAAGGGTTTTTGTCCCGGGGGTTGGGGAAGCACCGGCATTTTGAGCGAGCCGCGGATGGAGCCAGCTTGTTTTATCAGATCTGCTCACGGCATCGGGAGGGATGAGAGGCGTGGGGAGGGAGGGCGGCATAGACAGGGAAGTGGGCCATCAAGGTCGCAGGCAAGAGATGATGCTCAGAGCCCAACAGATAGTTTATTTTTTTAAAATATTTTTATTGATTTCAGAGAGGAAAGGAGAGGGACAGAGAGAGAAAAACATCTATTATCAGAGAGAATCACTGATCAGCTGCCTCCTGCACCCCCTCCCCCCACTAGGGATCCATCCTGCAACCCAGGCAAGCGCCCTGACTGGGAATCAAACTGTGACCTCCTGGTTCATAGGTCAACACTCAACCCCTGAGCCACACCGGACGGGCCAACAGGTGCAGTTTCACTCTGAGTAGATGGTCGCTATGAAACAGTGAACAGAGGAAAGCTGGGTTCGAGTCAGACCGATGGTCAGGCAGGTGATGTGGCAGCTGCCAGGGAGAGGGATATGAGGTCCCGTCCTAGGAAACTCACGTCTGAGGAGCGGGACCGACCAGGTCAACGTCATGCACTCGATGGGACAAGCATGAAAGCTCAGGAACAGACAAGCCAGAGCAGGTCCCGGTAGAGGATGCACATTCCCATCATCACAAACTGGCGTCAGAGGGGCCGGCAGGGTGTCGAGGGCCTACCACACCCCGGACTCTGGCAGGTGCTCTGTGTTCACCCTCCAGAGAGGAAGATACTCACGCTACTTGCTTGACACACTCGAGCCAATTACTTTTCAATGGTCTCTTTTCCTCCAAAGATCTGAACCCCCAACGCTGTCGGACCAATGATGTCAGTGCACCTCCTGCCCGTCTGGCTGAGGAGAGAATGTTGGCTGTTCCCTTGGTGATGGTCATCCAAGCCACACCATCCCGTTCATGACACAAAGGCCCTCGAGCACCTATTCAGATCGCCCCATTAATGATGGATTTAGCTCTTATTTAACCTGATTGTGAGGAAACATTAACAGATTGTCGATCTTGTCCCACATTTGTGCTCTAGTTAACAGCCAGCTGAATATTAACCACCAGTGAGTGGTTTGACATGGGGGCAGGGGGGGAGGCGAGGTCACATGAGTGGCAGGTTCAATGGAGGGACGCCTCGCTCAAGGACACAGCCTGGCCTCCCTGTGTCATTGTGTGTGTGTGTGTGTGTGTGTGTGTGTGTGTGTGTGAGAGAGAGAGAGAGAGAGAGAGAGAGAGAGAGAGAAAGAGAGAGAGAGTGTGTGTGTATGTGTGTGTGTGTTTGTGTGTATGTGTGTGTGTGTGTGTGCATAGCTGTGGGAAGACATGTGCCAATGGGGACAGTGGACGTTTGCATGGAGGGAAATTAAGCTAAAGGACATTCAGACTATCTGAGACCATTGGAGAACAGATGCTGTCAACGGCTCTTCTAATCACTCAAAAGATGTCCTGTTTTATACTTTTCCTATAATTTATTCCATTCAAAGACCTGGTTTTTAGGAGCTGCCAGGCTATCTATCTGGTCCCAAGCAATCTCTATCGACCACCGTTCCAGCTGTTTTCACGGCCTCAGTCATCTTCTCAGGAAACTGGAGGCTCTGAAGGCAGGACCTGCTCACCCCCATATCCCATTGCACATGTGGGAGGGGCAAGCTCATGTGCGCCAGGCTGTCCTGCCTGCCATCCGGCTGTCCTGCCCGCTGTCAGGGACCCTAAGGAAGTCCCTTCACTCTCCACCTCCAGTTTGCCCATTTGTGCAAGAGGGAATCATATCTTTGAGGGATTAAATTAGACAATAAATTTAAACAGTGCTCTGTAAAACTGCACTAATTATCAAACAAATATCCTCTAAATCTATCCTATCTAATAAAAGAGTAATATGCAAATTAACCATCACTCCACTACACCCACAAGCCACGCCCACCAGCCAATCAGGAACAAGTATGCAAATTAACTCAACCAAGATGGCTGCGGCCACAGAGCTAGCAGGAAGCTTGGGTTTCCCTGACAATGGAAGAAGCCAAGCTTTCCGCACAACCTGGCCGACCTAGGCCTACACTCAAGGCTACAAAGTTTCAATTATAGAAGATAAATAAATCCCAACAAAAATGGCGGCAACCACGGAGCTGGAGAGAGCAGGAAGCTTGGGTTTCCCCGGTGATGGAGGAAACAAGCTTCAGCAGCCCTGGCCTGCCTTGGCCTTCGCTCCAGGCTACAAAGTTTCAATTGTAGAAGGTAAATAAATCCCAGATACCAGGGCCTCCACTTGGGTCGCCGAGGCGTGGCAGGCCTTCAAACCACCACAGGCCCCTCGCCCAGGCCGCCCCATTCCCCAAGGGAACCCCCAGCCTGATTCAGGACACCCTTCAGGGCAAACCAGCTGGCCCCCACCTGTGCACCAGGCCTCTATCCTATCTAATAAAAGAGTAATATGCAAATTGACCGTCACTCCAACACAATATGGCTGCCCCCATGTGGACACAAGATGGCTGCCACAAGATGGCCAGCATGGGAGGGCAGTTGGGAGGGACAAGGCCTGCAAGGGAGGGCAGTTGTGGGTGACCAGGCCGGCAGAGGAAAGATGTTGGAGGAAACTGGGCCTGCAGGGAAGGGCAGTTGTGGAGGACCCAGGCCTGCAGGGGAGGGCAGTTAGGGGCAAACAGGCTGGCAGGGGAGCAGTTAGGCATCAATCAGGCTGGCAGGGGAGTGGTTAAGGGGTGATCAGGCTGGCAGGCAGAAGTGGTTAGGGGCAATCAGGAAGGCAGGCAGGCGAGCAGTTGGGAGCCAGCAGTCCTAGATTGTGAGAGGGATGTCCAACTTCCTGTTTAGGCCTGATCCCACCAGGGCGCTGCTTGGCAAGTATCGGGGCCTAAACGGGCAGTCAGACATCCCTCGAGGAGTCCCAGATTGGAGAGGGTGCAGGCTGGGCTGAGGGACACACACCCCCATGCACGAATTTCATGCTCCGGGCCTCTAATATATATATATATATCTAAGCGACTGTCCAACTGTTTGACCATCCAACCAGTAGCTATGTCACACACTGACCACCAGGGGGAAGATGCTCAATGCAGGAGCTGCAGTTCTCAGATGACACACTGGGAATCAGAGAAGAGGGAGCCCGATTCTGGGGTGCGTCACCCGAGAACCACATCTTGCAATCTGGACCCCTTGGGGGATGTCAGAGAGCCAGTTTCAGCCTGATCCCCACAGACCAGGCCAAGGGACCCCACCGGTGCACAGATTCGTGCACTGAGCCTC
This sequence comes from Cnephaeus nilssonii, assembly GCF_951640355.1. Taxonomy (NCBI): domain Eukaryota; kingdom Metazoa; phylum Chordata; class Mammalia; order Chiroptera; family Vespertilionidae; genus Cnephaeus; species Cnephaeus nilssonii. The sequence goes on along the minus strand of NC_137089.1, from coordinate 53,163,420 downwards.
TAGTATATTAATAATGCATGTATTACCAAGCATTACATTCATAGAAGTAAAATTCCTTTTACTGGTGATTCTGATCATTGAAAACACCCCTCTTCTGTCTTTTTTTTTTTTAATATATTTTATTGATTTTTTTCAGAGAGGAAGGGAGAGGGATAGAGAGTTAGAAACATCGATGAGAGAGAAACATTTATCAGCTGCCTCCTGCACACCCCCCACTGGAGATGTACCCATAACCAAGGTACATGCCCTTCACTGGAATCAAACCTGGGACCCTTCAGTCCGCAGGCTGACACTCCATCCACTGAGCCAAACTGGTTAGGGCCCTCTTCTGTCTTTATCAGCGAACCTCCTAGGGAAGGGCTTTCTGAAAGGGAAACATTGGTTTTACGTGATTTGTACGGTGATGTTGTTTGTAGCAATGATCTTAGGTGTTTTTAGAACGACAATGCGATGCCACCAGTTACCTCCAAAGGTGCTCCTGCTGAGGCAAATTGGTGTCTAACAACATGTTTCAACTCAAAATAGAGTCTGTTTACTCACAGATGCAGAGAACAAACTGATGGTCACCAGGTGGGAGGGGTGGGGCTGGGTGAAAAGGTGAAGGATTAAGAAACACAAATTGGAAGTTACACAATAGTCATGGGACGTAAAGTACAGCGTAGGAAATACAGTCAATAATGCTGTGATGATTACGTATGGGGCCAGGTGGTGCTGGGCTTAGGGGGTCACCTCACCTGATCTCTAGAGATCCCGAATGCAAACGGGGTGAGGCAGAGTCTTCCGAGAATGCTCTCCTGCCCTTTCCCCATCCTCCAGCCACGCTGCTCAGAAAGCTGCTGGTTTCTGTGGCACCCAGACCCCCCTGAGGCCATGTTCTCTGGAGTGGTCTGATGGGCAAAGATAAAGGGCCAGCGTTACAACAAAATCCTAACGTAGAAATTGCCTATGAGAATCAGCAGAAGAAGCGCATTTAAGATAAGCCAACAGGTACCCTCCCCACAAATGAATGGCGTGTCCTTAGAGAGCGCCCTACACCTGGACAGCCCTGGAGAGGGGCCCCCACGGCCACGCCCCCCTGGCCTCCTGGCCCTGCCAACTCCGAGAATGCAGCCCCAGGGCAGAGGCCACCACTCAGAACCAGAACCCGAACCCTCCTCCGCAGGAAGAGGCGCGAGGCCAGCAGTTCCATCGGTGAGACCAGCGTCATGTAACAGGACCGCTGTGTGGACATTTCATCCTCCATGTGTGCTATTGAGTCAATTCCAATTTTTTTTTAATCCCCAAACCTGGACCGCGTCTGAAATAAAAGTGACAACTGGGTTTACAGCCCCCAGGTGATCATTAAATTGACCTGAGGGGGGAATGGGGAGGACGACAGCTCATGGTGAACAAGGACACAATGGCCGACCTCAGTACCTGTCCTCCATCTCCCTCCTCCCCCACAAGCAGGACCTGCGTGGCGGTGAAGGCAGACGTGTGCCGTGAGCCCGCACAACTCCTGACCCAGCCAGCACCCTGCATATCTGAGACCAGCTCCCTTACCCCGTGAACACGACGTGTTGCCTGCCCTTAGCCTCAGAAACGGACGTAACACAGAGTAAACCGCAGAGTGGACTGGCCCCGTGTCCACGTTGGCCAACGTCCCCCGGCTCTTCTCTCTCCTGAGGCCCCAGAGCTGCCCGTGACCCATGTTCCCATTTTGCACAAGAAGAAACGCATGTTCAAAAGGAATAAGTGACTTCCCTTTGGTGTAAAATGTGCACTCAGGGGCTTTCCAGGAATTCTCTGGTCCTGTTCACTGAATTTTAGAATACCAGAATATTCGTTGCTCAGGCCCAGTCCCTGCGGCTCAGTGGTTGAGCATCGTCCCATGAACCAGGAGGTTGCTGGTTCAATTCCTGGTCAGGGCACAGGCCCGGGTTGCGGGCTTGTTCCCCAGCAGGGGGTGAGCAGGAGGCAGCTGATGGGTGTCTCTCACATCATGTTTCTATTTCTCTGTCCCTCTCCCCTACTCTCTCTCTCTAAAATCAATAAAAATTACTTTAAAATAGGTATTTGTTGCTCAGATGGTTGCTAGGAACTGGTGGCTGGTACTGGTGGCCATTTTTATTGCAGACTAATAGAGGAAAATTAGGTAAAAAGAGCTATTCATGGATTTCAGTGGGTTTCAGAAAACCCATGTTACGTTACAGGAAGCAGGTGATTGGACTGTTGGAATTTGTTCCTCGGTGTCTTTTTCCAGGTGCCACGCCCGGCTGCACCTGTGGGCGCACTGTTCTCTGAGGGAGGGCACTCTGGCAGCCTCTGGCCACTCCTCAGGTCCTCCTGAACTCGGAATAAGGAGCTATTGATGTTTATTCCGAAAGGAAACGGGAAGGAGCTAGAAACCAGCTCCCACAGGGAGGAACTCCATGTCTATCTCTCTCCGATGAACTTGTCTTCCTCTTGTTCGGGCTGATTCCTCTCAAGCAGGGATTTCTGCTATTTGCTCATCCCATGCGTCATCCAGTGGTACCCGGTGGGGAAACCCACCCAGAAAAGTAACCCCGGCGTCCTCACCGCCGATGGCACAGTGCAGCGCTCAGTCCACAGAAACCTGCTGGGAGCCGGGGGGGGGGGGGGGGGGGGCGGGGGGGTTACGTGGGGAAGTAGCCAAAGGGCAAATGGGCAGTTCACAGGGACGCAAAGGGCTGGGGATCTTCAAAGGGCTGGCATTCTGGTTTCTGCAGCCAAGTTGTTCATCTCTCCATGCTAATAGGCAGCTCCAAAGCGGGAGGGCAGCTGCACTCCCAGGTGAGCTCCCAGGTCCTGAGTGCGGCTGCCGGCCAGGCTAGACTGTGCCTTCTTTAATCAGAATAAAGCCGCCACGGTTAACAGAGCAGGATTAACATTCCTACAGTTCTAGCTGGTTCCCCAGCATTCGATTTCTGCCCCCGTCAACACTTTCTGTTCACCCAGTTCTTCAGTCAAACCAACAGCAGCAGCGAGCGCTTCCCACCAACACCACTGGCCTGTCGCTAGGGTTGGCTGGCTGCTCCCAGAAGAGACCGAATTTACAAACTTCGGTGGGAATTCCCGAGGCTCGGGGGGCACAGGAGCCCACCCAGTAACCCACACCAGTGTGTCCTTCAGACAAGGGGAGGCGGGGGGAGTGCTGGCAAGTGGGATTTCTGTCTCAATGGAGATGGCTGCTGTCCGCCTCCTGGCCCGCCCCCCAGGATGGACTTGAGTCCTTTGCAGCTTCCTGCTGGGAGTTCATGAGCCGTCTGTCCGCTGTTCGGAGAGCATTCCAGGGCGTCCTAATGAATCCCCCTGTTCCGGGGGCAGCAGAGGCTGTGGAAAGCGCTGCATGCTGGATCAGTGCTGAGCCCCACTGTAGACAGCACTGCGTTTGGGAATGAGATGGCTGGTGGAGGGGGTTTGATTGACGGAAGCATAAGAAGCTGACTGCAGGCTCTGCTGAGAGAGCTGCGGCCCGGCAGGCGTGCTGGGGACCACAGGTCTCTCGGGGGAGGCCCGACGTGGTGGGGCTGGATGTGCGTCCGGCGGCTGGGACACGGACCCGTGGCCTGCTCTGCTCCCTGTGTCCGCGGCCGGCGGCCATGGACACATTGCTCTGAAAACGCATTCTCGGTGTCGATGTCTCAGGCTCTACCATCAGCTGCCGACGAAAGCGGCTCCTTGCCCTTCGGCTCGGGGCACGTGCTCCACGACCATTATTACGTGTGGTCTGCGGGGAGAGGAGTAAGGCACAGGGACAAGCCCAGGAGTCACGGCTGCGCTTTGCTCTCTTCGTGCTAAAACACGGCTACCCAATCAAACATGCACTCAGCAGGGATTGCTGAAGACCCGCTCTGTGCCAAGACCGTGTGTGGGACCCTAGGGATTCAGTGGCCCAAAGGGAGGAATGTCAGCTCTCCAGAAGCTTCCGTTCTTGGGAGGGACAGATGAAATGACCCGTAAAACAAACGAAAACAAACGATGGCGTCACACATAGGGCACCTCTGAGTCCAGGGGTCTGGAGCTAACGGAGAATTCAAACTGCACCTGCGGGCTGGGAAGAGGGGCCCGCCCTGGAGACATCAGTCACATACACGGCCTTGCAGCCAAAGGCACAGCCGGGGGAGACGGGAACAGGGTGTGCTCGGGACAGCCTCCCCCGCTGAGGACCCCCCTCTGACTCCCCGCTGAGGAGCCCCCTCTGACTCCCCGCTGAGGACCCCCCTCTGACCCCCCTCTGACTCCCCGCTGAGGAGCCCCCCCTGACTCCCCGCTGAGGACCCCCCTCTGACCCCCCTCTGACTCCCCGCCGAGGACCCCCCTCTGACTCCCCGCTGAGGAGCCCCCCCTGACTCCCCGCTGAGGACCCCCCTCTGACTCCCCGCTGAGGAGCCCCCCCTGACTCCCCGCTGAGGAGCCCCCTCTGACTCCCCGCTGAGGACCCCCCTCTGACTCCCCGCTGAGGACCCCCCTCTGACTCCCCGCTGAGGAGCCCCCTCTGACTCCCCGCTGAGGAGCCCCCTCTGACTCCCCGCTGAGGACCCCCCTCTGACTCCCCGCTGAGGAGCCCCCCCTGACTCCCCGCTGAGGAGCCCCCTCTGACTCCCCGCTGAGGACCCCCCTCTGACTCCCCGCTGAGGACCCCCCTCTGACTCCCCGCTGAGGAGCCCCCTCTGACTCCCCGCTGAGGAGCCCCCCCTAACTCCCCGCCGAGGACCCCCCTCTGACCCCCCTCTGACTCCCCGCTGAGGAGCCCCCCCTAACTCCCCGCCGAGGACCCCCCTCTGACCCCCCTCTGACTCCCCGCTGAGGACTCCCCTCTGACTCCCCGCTGAGGACCCCCCTCTGACTCCCCGCCGAGGAGCCCCCTCTGACTCCCTGCTGCTTCTCCCTGGAATCGAGGATTGGCAGCTGGAGGCCTCTGCCGCTCAGGTCACTTCTGCCCTGTTCTGGAAATGCCACCTAAAGGAGCAGGAGCAGGGCCTCCCAATAGAGCTCTGCTCCCAGAGAACTGGCCTAGACGGGTTTCTCTAACCAGCTGGAGGGGCGGCGTTCAGCTTCCCGTTCTGTGCTGGACACCTCAGGCGTGGCCTTCCCATCTCCCTGATTCTCTCTGGGTGCGAGGGAGGCAGCCTGGGCACCGCCACCCGGGCAAGGCTGCCACACACTCGGATTCCTCGGGGACTCCCTGACGGAGAGACAGAGGAGCCGGGGCCGGGGCCGGCCACGAGAAGCAAGCTCCCACCGCTGGGCACCATACAGGTGACGAGGCAGGAGTGGGGACCCCCACCGAGCCCCGTGACCAGCACATGCCCGTACACACGTGCGGACACTGGAACTCCCGCTGCCCAAACCCTCCCCTCGCTGATGCCGGATTCTCCGTGAGGCCGTCGAGCCACGCGCCCCGGCGTTGCCGGTCAGAGAGCACTGCTTTGTCGAGAAAGGTGGGGACTCGGAAGTTTACAAAATGTCTGAGAAGAAGAAAAAGAAAACGTCTTTAGGATGTGCAAAATGGGCAAAGGAAGTTATCCATTAGAAACAGCAATTTCACCTAAAAATGTCATCTCAGGCCCTAGCCGGCTTGGCTCAGTGGGCAGAGCGTCGGCCTGTGGACCAAGGGGTCCCGGGTTTGATTCCGCTCAAGGGCGCGTACCTGGGCTGCAGGCTCCTCTCCAGCCAGCGCCCTGGTCGGGGCTCCTGCAGGAGGCAACCAATGGATGTTTCTCTCACATCAATGCTTCTCTCTGTCTTTCCCTCTCTCTTCCACTCTCCCTAAAATCAATGGGAAAATATCCTCTGGTGAGGATGGACAATAAATAAATAAATACATAAATGTCATCTCAGACGTTTGTGGTCTAGAAAAGAATGAGGCGTGGGGAGCGTCTTTGCTCAGGTCAGGAGTCACCTGAGAGCCAGGATTTCCATGTCCAAAAAGGAGGCTGAGAAACCCGAGGGCATTGAATGAGGATCGTCAAAGGATACTTTTATTTATTTATTTTTAAATGTTCTTATTGATTTCAGAGAGAGAAGGAAAGAGGGAGATAGAAACATCAGTGATGAGAGAGAAACATCAATCGGCTGCCTCCTGCACGCCTCCTACTGGGGATCAAGCCTGAAACCCAGGCATGTGCCCTGACCAGGAATTGAACCTTGACCTCCTGGTTCATAGGTCAATGCTCAACCGCGGAGCCACACTGGAAGGGCAGAATTTTGTTTTATTGGTGTAGAATGAGTCATTCAAATAACTCTGGAAATTTTTAGAACGAATCTGCCATTTTGAATGCTGCTGGATCCAGGACAGCACAGTGGGTCTGTGAGTAAACGGAGCATCCAGACATCTTAGGGGACAGAGAAAAAACTTTAAAAAATCAGCAGTGGCACAAGGAATACTCTAGGACCTGTCAAATATGAGCCGGCAGACATTTGTAAATGGCCTCGCCACACCCTTCGCTTCCCCGTGAGCCTCTGGGTGAAGGGCAGAGAGCGGGGGGCCTGCCCACCATCTCCCGCTAACGCGTCCCCAGCTGTGCTCCTCCACCGTACCCTGGGCCCCGCCCTGTCCGGCCTCCAATCTCCTCCTCAGGGAGAGGCGGCGGGGTCCTGGCGTCCCCACTTTTATAATGGCCCGTGGGAGCCACGACATACTGAACAACCAAGCTTCTTTCACGGACAGCAGAGCCTTCCTGGTGAAGCTAGCCAATTCTGTTAGCTCTGAGCGACCCCTGCCTCTCCTAGTCGGAAGTGTTTGATAGTATTTTTAAACATTTGTAATAGAGAAATAACTTGACATGTACTCTATTCACCAAGCATATGTCACATACAGAAACCATGCAAATCATACACATTCGAAATCGCCTAGATGTATGTAGACTATATCTTTCTATGTCCTTAGGGAGACAGCAAATATTGAATCAAGAGACCACAGGTTTCTAGTTTCTTTAAAAAGGAACACAGTGAGCAGAAGCTCTTGAAAAATAAAAAATATTATAACAAAAATATACAACAAAAGGTCTTAAAAGTAAATATCTAATTTTTGAAGCTCCCAAGGGGAGAAAGAAGGCGGTGAGAGGAAGTTGCAGGAGGCGGAAATCGAGGCTATTTCACAAACTGGACTGGGGTAGAGAGTGGAGAGCCCACTGAGCACCCAGCGGAGTGAACAGCACAGCCCACGGTGGCGGGGAAATCTCAGGGCGCCGCAGCGCAGAGCAGACCCGAGAGTTCCCGAGAGAAAAGTCGGTCATGGGTAGGATCAGGCAGATCAACTCTGTGCCCCTGAGGCAACACCAGAACCTCGGGGCGAAGGGGCAACTCACCAAACTCTGTGAAAAGGAATCTCAGTTGTGCATTCCATACCCCCTTGCCAGCGACTCCCCGGGAGAAATGGTCGAGTAAATGCCTTTCTAGACACACAAGGTGTGTGAAACTTGGCCGAGGTCTGTGAACCTCTAGTGTGGAGTTTTCCCAGGAATCTCTAGAGAATGTTCTCCACCAAAATGACAGGAAAAGCAAAGAGCAAGGAAGACCTGAGATCCAGGAGGACAAGCGGAGATTTAACAGAGAAGTCAAAACGCCAGGCCCCAGCTTAATGGTCGGCCAGGAAAGCCACAGGCCTGGATGGGGAGAGAATACTGGGAAATGCCAAGAAAGGCAGGTGATAGGGTGGGGTGTGTGTTTTTTTTTGGGGGGGGAGGGGATGGTTTGTTTGTATTTTAATCATCACCGGAGGATTTTTTTCCATCACTTTTGAGAGAGAGTGGAAGGAAGAGGGAGAGACAGAAAGAAACACCAATATGAGAGAGACATCAATTGGTTGCCTCCCACATGGGCCCCGATCGGGGCCAAGAGCCTGTAACTGAGGTACGTGCCCTTGACCTTCAGTCCGAAGACCAACGCTCTATCCACTGCGCCAAACTGGCTAAGGTGGTGATTGGTATTTTGATGTGTTTGTTAACAGTCCATTAAGGAACCACTGGGAAACTTAAAAAGAATAAGTGTCTAGAATAAGGTATACTGGTATAGAAAACTAAGCAAATAAAAAATAAACAATAGTTCAGGGGGAGTCAGAAAGTTACACAAAAATCTATAATAATAAAAGTGTAATATGCTAATTAGACTGGACATCCTTCAAGACGACCTGCCAGACGAAGCCAGGGCTGCGAGGGAAGCCCGGGTCCTGGGTGCCAGAGGGAAGCTGGTGCCAGCAGCCGGGGGAAGGAAGGCCTACTCTTGCACGAATTTCATGCATTGGGCCTCCAGTAAAAATATAATCACAATGTATTACGTGAATCATATTACAGGATCACAATAATGTAATCAGTGAAAATTGATTTAACCGAGTATCACAGGACGGGAGTCACAAAGAGACCACCCTTGTCTGTGGCACAGGAAGTGGGAGGTATTGCTCGGGACCACGGAGAGCTGCTTGGAGAAATGCCGGTTTCCCGTCTGGAGTGAGGGAATGTACAAGACAGGCCGGGACACCTCGTCAGGCCTGAGGCTGCAGAGTGGCAGCCCAGTGTTCGGCGTGGCATTTTGTTTGTGCTTGGAATTGTTCATTATAGAAACGTGAAAAGTGGTTTGGGGAGTAAAACGGGGGCGGGGGGGCAGTACAGGGAGCTTTTCTAGTAAGTGAACTTCAGGACTGTTGGACTATCTATAATAATAGGAGCCTAGGTGGCGTCACACCCTCACGTCGTCATAAGATGGTCATCACAAGATGGCCGCGCGCTCAGCGGAGGCTGGTCCTGGCATCTCCGCCACCTCGCACGTAGGAGGCGGGCCCTGGTGGAGGACATGGGTCACGGCAGGGGAAGGCAGTTATGGGCGATCAGGCCATCAGGGGAGCAGTTGGGCATCAATCAGGCTGGCAGGGAGAAGTGGTTAGAGGCAATCAGGCAGGCAGGCTGGTGAGTGGTTAGGAGCCAGCTGTCCTGGATTGTCAGAGGTATGTCCGACTGCTGGATTAGGCCCGATCCCTGACAGTCAGATATCCCCCGAGGGGTCCCAGATTGGAGAGGGTGCAGGCCGGGCTGAGGGACACCTCCCCTGTGCACAAATTTCGTGCACCAGACCTCTGGTTTTACAATAAGAACACAAAGGTAGTCAATGAATGAATTGCTAAGTGATAATTGAAGAGGCAGAGAGTCGCAAATCTGGGCAGATTAGTGAGTTTCTCTGGGACCCGATTTCCCAGCGCGCGCGCACACACACACACACACACACACACACACACACACTCTGTGGCAGCCACACAACATTGTGTACAGCTTCCTGCGAAGCTGTGTCTGTTAAACAGTGACATGTGCAGCCTGACACCTAGCAGGTCGCTGCAGACATTGTTTGCAGAGCAGCAGGAAAACCCACCTGGGAAGTGACGGCAAAGGGGCGCGTGGCTGCTGTTCGCTGTCTTGCGCATCCGTCTATTAGTTACGCTGCGTGAATTCCAAGCCCTGGAAGAGCAATCGTGTTTGAGGAGTTATTAGAGCAAGAGACTGCCTTGGGGGGGGGGGGGGGGCTCTGAGAGCAGCAGCAGGGCCTCCTTGTTAACTCGGTTCACGTTCACTCACTCTGCCTCTGGGGGATTTGGGTTTTACAGTGGAAAGGAAAGATGCCCGGAACAGACCAAACTAAGAAATAAGTGATAAGAGAAGAAAATCACTTCTCATCTGTTGTTGGCATTTGCTTATGGGTCTGTCCCTTCACGAAACCGTAAGGTTCTTGACAGCAGGAGCCGTGTCGTCTTTACCTTCGTATCTGGGGGTGATACTGAAAATCTTTAACAAAATGTGGGTGATGCTGACTGCACACCCCCAGGGGGCTGGGTTGTGTGCTGGGGAAACACTGCCCGCTCCGTCCCAGGTGCCTGGCACAGTGCCTGGCATAAACGGAGGGATGAGCGAGTGCAAAAACCACCACCAAAGCCCAGCTCCCAGGACGGCCCTGTGTCGCTCTAATACCTTCTTGGACTCACAGCCTTGCACAAGGCAGGGGCGGCGGGTACTGCTGAGCCGCGTGACAGAGAGCTGTCCTCAATGGATTCAGCTGGCCCAGGGCCCTGTAACAGTCGCCACAACCTTGAGTATTATCTTCTATCTATATAATAGAGGGATATGCAAATTAGCTGGGATGCCGTAATGTCACGACCCAACAGCAGGGACCTGAGGCTGCATGGCGCCTGGCCGGGCCAGGGGACCTCAGGCCACGCCCCCCACACCACGGGGTTTGACAGGGGACATCAGGCTATGCCCCTCACCTGGCAGGACTTGACAGGGAACCTCAGGCCACACCCCCCACCCCAGCGCCGGGCCAGGGGACCTCAGGCTGTGCCCCCTGCCCAGCGGGGCTTGACGGGGCACCTCGGGCCACACCCCCTGCCCCGGTGCCGAGGCCAGGAGACTTTGTGCTGCTCTCCCTGCCCGGCGGGGCTTGACAGGGGACCTCAGGCCATGCCCCCCACCCTGGTGCCAGGCAGGGAGACCTGAGGCTGTGCACCCTTCCCAGCAGAGCTTGACGGGGGACCTGAGACTGCACCCCCCACTTGGCACTGGGCCAGGGGACCTGAGGCTGCGCACTCCCCCACAGAGGGGCTTGACGGGTGGGGCTGGCCAGGTCTGGGTCTCCTGTGTTTTCTAAGCACGTGCGGGTGGTGGGCAGGGACTTGACTCTGGGTCCCATGGTGTGCCCCAGTCTCTGACAGGAGGAAGGTTTTCATATACATTTTACTAATTTTCTTTCACCTCTGACACTTCTATTATAGAGAAAGGGCAAATATGAATATTAAATTATTTCCTCTAATTAATTCCCTTTTAATGTGCATGAATTTCATGCACCAGGCCACTAGTTGAGACTATAATCTCAGCAACAGAGAAAGCCCATCCAAGCTAAACGGGCTCCCATCCCCCCTCCTTGTCTGCACCTCGTCCTCCCCCCTCACCCCTCCCCCGCTGCTGCAGCAAAGATGCCTTGACAGCCACCTGCCACGGAAACCCCGCGATTGCCTGTCGCCCCTCTCAGGGGACACCACAGCCTTGAGCAGCACGCTGCTGGGCAGAGCCCAGACACACCCGAGGCCGCCCGTGGGCTCTCTGTGGCTGCCGGGCCGTCGGTGATCCACTGGCTTCTCCATGTTTGCTTTGCTCTCTTCTCAGAAGGAAGGGTCAGGAGAAAAACATGAACCACGGAGAGGGGACACCTCACTATATATTACAAACGCGTGAGGACCCCCAGGTGCCCTGCGGGACCCCCGGCTGCGAGGCCGCGAGCAGGACGGAGGAGACAGGCAGGGAGAGGTGGGAGCGGCCCGGGCGAAGGGGCGAGGAGACGGGAGGAGACAGGCTGGCTCTCGGGCGGGTGGCGAGTCATTTAACTCTCGGCCGGGAGAAGGCACGTGGGCTGCACCCACCGGGTCCAGGTGCTGATGGTCTCTGTTTGCTTGGCGGGCTTGTGGAGATGAGTAGAAAACATCTCACTTACCTCTCCTGGAAGGAAAGGACTATGGGTTCCTTTTAATTATTTAAGTCCTGTTTCCATAGAAGATTTGGGCACAGACTGTGCCTTCTCCGCTCACGGTTAGAAGAGGCTGATGGTGTGACGTCACAGCAGGAGCTCAATAATGATCCCCGAGAGATGACAGAGGTTGGACCAGTGGCTGTTGTTGGAGGCATCGCTGGAGAGGTATTCTAAGAGCCCAGTTTTACAGTTTAGACGGGGAGGAAAGAATGTTCAGTCGCGGGCAGTACGGAGGCACTGGAGAGCTGGAACGAGGGTTTGCTGAGACAGACAGCGCATCCCTGTCCCTGAGGGCGGCAGAGAGGCGAGGGCGCTGGTCAGGAGTGGTCAGCCAAGTGCTGTCCAGGGTCTCTGACCAGCCTGTGCCCTCATGCCGGGAGGGGCAGTGAGGAGCCACAGCGCTGTCTCCATTCCGGGGCTGTGAAACCCAGGCCAGCTGAGCTGAGCGCTGCAACCCCAGGCTCTAGGAAAGTTCCGGATCTGGCAGGGAGCAGCCCTGCAAACCCTGAGGGGGTAGGAAGCTGTGCTCTCTCCCAGGCCCAGGGCCATGCTTACACCGGCGCGGAGAGCAGACCCCGGCCAGGAGCGGGATGGCCAGGCCCAGTGCCATGCTTACACCGGCTCGGAGAGCAGACCCAGGCCAGGAGCGGGATGGCCAGGCCCAGGGCCATGCTTACACCGGCGCGGAGAGCAGACCCAGGCCAGGAGCGGGATGGCCAGGCCCAGTGCCATGCTTACACCGGCTCAGAGAGCAGACCCAGGCCAGGAGCGGGATGGCCAGGCCCAGGGCCATGCTTACACCGGCGCGGAGAGCAGACCCAGGCCAGGAGCAGGATGGCCAGGCCCAGGGCCATGCTTACACCGGCGCGGAGAGCAGACCCAGGCCAGGAGCGGGATGGCCAGGCCCAGTGCCATGCTTACACCGGCTCAGAGAGCAGACCCAGGCCAGGAGCGGGATGGCCAGGCCCAGGGCCATGCTTACACCGGCGCGGAGAGCAGACCCAGGCCAGGAGCAGGATGGCCAGGCCCAGGGCCATGCTTACACCGGCTCAGAGAGCAGACCCAGGCCAGGAGCGGGATGGCCAGGCCCAGGGCCATGCTTACACCGGCTCAGAGAGCAGACCCAGGCCAGGAGCGGGATGGCCAGGCCCAGGGCCATGCTTACACCGGCGCGGAGAGCAGACCCAGGCCAGGAGCGGGATGGCCAGGCCCAGGGCCATGCTTACACCGGCGCGGAGAGCAGACCCAGGCCAGGAGCGGGATGGCCAGGCCCAGGCCACAGCTGAGCTGCAGGGCCAAGCCCAGTGCCCGGTTCCGGTGGAACTGTGTTCTCCAGGGCCGGCAGTCGGACACGCGGCCGGCTCGGCCATGCCCGGTGCTGTGGACGTGGGCCGCTCCGGCCAGGGAAGCACCGCTGTAGCTTCTGTAAGACCCCAGCAGGGCTCCCGCCGCGGCCGGTCCGGGCACAGGAGAGGCGGCAGCTCCATCCCGCCCTGCGTCAGGCCCCTGCCCCGGCCCGGGGCTGCGTCTGCTCCTCAAAGCGGCAGCTGCCGGCTCTGGGTCAGGGGAGGCAGCTCCGCGCCCATCCGTTTTGTTCATTGGTTTCTTTTCCCATAGCTTTAATAGAGAGTAATTTACATACAGTAAACTACATGCATTTTTTAAGTATACTTTTATTTATTTCAGAGAAAGGAAGGGAGAGGGAGAGGGAGAGGGAGAGATAGAAACATTGATGAGGGAGAAACATCGATCGGCTGCCTCTTGCATGTCCACACTGGGGATGGAGCCAGCAACCCGGGCATGTGTCCTGACCGAGAATGGAACTGGCTACCACCTGGTGCGTGGGACGACACCCAAACACCTGAGCCACACTGGCCGGGCAGCTACACATATTTTAAGTGTACATGCTGATGCTTGACAGATGTGAACAACCGTGAAACAGTCAACAGTCAGGGGGCTGGGCACACCCATCACCCCCGAAAGTTCCTCAGCCCTTTGCTCTGCCCTCCCCGCCCCCCATCCCTTCCCGTGCCTTGGGTTCCCTGAGCAACTACTGATCTGCAATCCATCACTACCGTGCAGCATTCGCTAAAGTTTGTGTAAATCGTATTATCTCCCAGCACACACTCGTTTTTGTCTAACTCCTTTCACTCAGTGTGATTGTTTTGATCCATCCATATCCTTCCATGTATCAACAGTTCATTCTGTTTATGATTCTATCAAGTTTTCCCATCCAACCTCCTGAAACTTACACTCCACTGTGAGGCATCCCTTTGAGTCAAGAAAAGCTTTTGACCTTTAACCCGTCACTCTTAAAAACTCAAATCCGCCCCCGAGGTGTCCTCTGGCAGCTGAGCTGGCGGTTAGGTGGCCGCCTGCTGTGAGTGGGACACGCGGAGCAGACGCCGAGGGGAGGACGGAGGCTCCTCTTCTGGGGCCTGACCGGGTTGGGGTGGGCCGGTGTGGCCCGGAGCGGACTCCAGGCTCAGTGCAGTCACAATGACATGCACGCGGCACCTGGTGCAGGTGGACTGGTTCCCAGAGAGCAGTCGGTGGCGAACGGGAAGGGAGCAGGCTTTTTGTGTGCGTGGGGAGAGCTGCAGGCGGCTTCTGCTGCCAGGCACCTGGGTGCTGCCGGGCACCTGTGTGCTGCCGGATACCCGGGTGCTGCCGGGCACCTGTGTGCTGCCGGGCACCTGTGTGCTGCCGGATACCCGGGTGCTGCCGGGCACCTGCGTGCTGCCGGGCACATGGGTGCTGTCGGGCACCTGGGTGCTGCCGGGCACATGGGTGCTGTCGGGCACCTGTGTGCTGCCGGGTACCTGGGTGCTGCCGGGCACCTGGGTGCTGCCGGGCACCTGGGTGCTGCCCGGTACCTGTGTGCTGCCGGGCACCTGGGTGCTGCCGGGCACCTGGGTGCTGCCCGGTACCTGGGTGCTGCCCGGTACCTGTGTGCTGCCGGGCACCTGGGTGCTGCCGGGCACCTGGGTGCTGCCCGGTACCTGTGTGCTGCCGGGCACCTGGGTGCTGCCGGGCACCTGGGTGCTGCCCGGTACCTGGGTGCTGCCCGGTACCTGTGTGCTGCCGGGCACCTGGGTGCTGCCCGGTACCTGTGTGCTGCCGGGCACCTGTGTGCTGCCGGGCACCTGGGTGCTGCCGGGCACCTGGGTGCTGCCGGGCACCTGGGTGCTGCCCGGTACCTGGGTGCTGCCGGGCACATGGGTGCTGCCGGGTAACTGGGTGCTGCCCGGTACCTGGGTGCTGCCGGGCACCTGGGTGCTGCCGGGCACCTGGGTGCTGCCGGGTACCTGGGTGCTGCCGGGCACATGGGTGCTGCCGGTTGTCATTTCAGGGCCTTGCCCTTTGACCTTCTGCTGGCGCCAGACGCCCTTCCTCCTGGGGCTGTGTGAGGGCTGTGGTCTCCCAGGTCCCGTCAGGTCTTCCCTCCAGGGGGACATGTTCTTGCCAAGCTTAGGCTTGCCGAGTGAGTTCCCTTTGGCGTGTGTTAGGTTTTGTAAGGCTCAAGCCTTGTGTTCTCCCTTTCAGGAACCTACCCGGAAATCTGAGAACGTTTATTCACAGACATGTGCACCTCTGTGTTCATTGCAGCATTACTCACAATGGCCAAGGCATGGACACAACCCATGTCCCCCAATAGATGGTTAGATGGAGGAGATGGGTGCATACATACCGTGCGATACTGCTCAGCCATAGGAAAAGCAGGAACACTGCCATTTGACAACAGGGAGGGCCTGGGCGATATTAAGCTAAGCAAAGTGAGTCAGACAGAGAAGTTAAGAACCGTCTGATCTCACTCGTGTGGAATATTAAACTGAAAGCCACAAATGAACAAACAAACAAACAAACAAACACTCACAGACACAGACAACAGTGTGGCGGTTACCAGAGGGAAGGGGTTGGGGTAGTAAAGGGTAAAGGGGGCACTATCTGGTGATGGAAGAGCTGACTTGGGGGGAGGGGGCATACAATGCAATATACAGATGGTGTGATTACGCACTGGAAACCTATATAACCTTTTAACCAATGTCACCCACTACGTTCAATGAAAAATTACTTTTAGAAAGAATCTGAGCACAGCCTGGGCAGCAGGAGGCACTGCGGAGGGACGCCGAGTCTTCGCTGCTCAGCGATGCCCCCGCTCACCTGTCCAGCGTCTGAGGAGGCGGCCTGCTTTCAGGAGCTGAGTGACCCCCGCTGGCTGGGCTCGCAGCAGCGCAGCTGAGGGGGCGCGTTCCCCTCCGCATCCCCTGCCCCTGGCAGACTGAGGTGCCACCTCTGCTGCAGGAGCATCGCATGTGCTGGGACCACGGAGTCATCCAAGTCTCCTCGGTGAGAGACAAATGTCCCAACCGTGGGCTTCCCTGACAGCTAGCCAGCCTCGCGGGCATGCGGTCCCAGCAGCCTCCTGCCCCCTCCCCCACCCCGACTCCTGCTCCCGACACCCTCCTTCTGAGCCACAGGGAGGGGCGGGCCTGGGGTCCAGCCAGGGTCCCTCCATTTCTTTCCAAATCTATTGTCAGCTCCTAGCACCTGGGTGTTTACCTCGGGCCTTTCTTCCTGAGTGTGATTTGTGTAACTTAAAAAAGAAAGAAAGAAAAGATGGACAAGCTGCTTCGTGACCTTCGCGGCCAGGAAAACAGTCTTACTTCGGAGTTAACGTGGGAGCGAGGTCCTGGGGAAGCAAGAGGGGAAGTGAAGCACATTAACCTTTCAAGACATTGTCTAGTGCCTGTACTTGAATCATTTATGTGCACTTGCAACCCCTTCACTTTAATGGGACCAGAGCCATGGTAAATGGGATTTAGTAAAATGTCCCCGGTCCGAGCAGAGAGCGCAGAGGGCTCCCTCACGGGGTCTGCTGTTTGACCCGAGAGCCTGCTTGGCTGCCGTTAAACTGAACGAGTACTTTGCGGCCTTTTAGACAAAAACCTGAAGTTTAAAAAAAAAATCGATGTTGTCATTATCCCAAACCACTGACCAAGAATCGCATCACTGTGCTATTTTGAGCAAGGCCTGAGCCGCGAGGCCCAGGACACGCTCACGCCGCCACGTCCAGCCAGGCGGCCCCGGCAGGAGAGCCGCTGTGCAGAGCAACCAGGACCTTCCCCCGCTGGTTTCCGGTTGCCAAGGGAGTGAGCCCAGAGCCCCTGCCTGGTGAGGGTCCCATCCACCCGAGACCCCCAGGTCACGGAGACCACGATGCCCAAGGCCTCAGGCTCCAGAAACGCATCACAAAAGCCACGCCCGTGACCTTCACCCACAAAGGTGCCCTCGCGGCCCATCTGGAAGGTTCAGACTCGCTCATCCATCGCGGGCTGCGTCCAGGACCAGCTCAGGAGAGGGCTCAGGAGAGGGCTCAGGAGAGGGCCTTCCTGCCTCAGGAGCCTCAGCCGCACCCCGCGCTCCCACGGCCCTGCGCTTTCACACCACGTTCCTGAGCTTGCCTGACGTTCCAGGGAGTCCGGCCCAGGAATCCTGACTCAGCCTCCTCTCACATGGATATGAAGTGTTTTTATTGATTTCGGAGAAAGATGAAGGGAGAGGGAGAGAGACAGAAGCATCAATGAGGAGAGAGATGCATTGATCAGCTGCCTCCTGCAGGCCCCACACCAGGGATGAGCCTGCAGCCCGGGCAAGTGCCCTGACTGGGAATCCAGCCGTGACCTCTTGTTCACGCTCAGTGCTGGGCTCAGTGCTGGGCTCAGTGTGCACTGCTGTGCGAGGCTGGTCTGCACCCTGGCGGGGGTCACGGGCCCTGCATTTGTCAGAAGTCCTAGAACTGAAGTTTTCTGGACGTAATTACCAAAGCAAGTGCCCAGGTCCCATTAAAGGGGTTCCGAAAGAAGGAGTTTGGGAAACTAGTTGAAATCACAGGGCTTCCCTCCTGCTTTTCTCGAGACGTCGGGGGAAATCACTTGCTTCTGTGCCGTCACTCAAATCATTCCTGGTCTCCTTCCAGCGAGGCCTGCGGTACCACAGCACACGGAGACGCGCGGCGGGCGCCGCAGCCAGACCTGTGAGAACACTCCGCGTCTCCCAGCCTCCATCCAGCCTCCATCCAACCTCCATCCAGCCTCCATCCAACCTCCATCCAACCTCCATCCAGCCTCCATCCAACCTCCATCCAACCTCCATCCAGCCTCCATCCAGCCTCCATCCAACCTCCATCCAGACTCCATCCAACCTCCATCCAGCCTCCATCCAACCTCCATCCAACCTCCATCCAGCCTCCATCCAGACTCCATCCAACCTCCATCCAGCCTCCATCCAGCCTCCATCCAGCCTCCATCCAACCTCCATCCAGCCTCCATCCAACCTCCATCCAGCCTCCATCCAACCTCCATCCATCCAGCCTCCATCCAACCTCCATCCAGCCTCCATCCAGCCTCCATCCAACCTCCATCCAGCCTCCATCCAACCTCCATCCAACCTCCATCCAGCCTCCATCCAGCCTCCATCCAGCCTCCATCCAGCCTCCATCCAAACTCCATCCAGCCTCCATCCAACCTCCATCCAGCCTCCATTCAGCCTCCATCCAACCTCCATCCAGCCTCCATTCAACCTCCATCCAACCTCCATCCAGCCTCCATCCAGCCTCCATCCAACCTCCATCCAGCCTCCATCCAGCCTCCATCCAACCTCCATCCAGACTCCATCCAGCCTCCATCCAACCTCCATCCAACCTCCATTCAGCCTCCATCCAGCCTCCATCCAGCCTCCATCCAGACTCCATCCAGCCTCCATCCAACCTCCATCCAGCCTCCATCCAGCCTCCATCCAGCCTCCATCCAACCTCCATCCAGCCTCCATCCAGCCTCCATCCAATCTCCATCCAGCCTCTATCCAGCCTCCATCCAGCCTCCCCCCCCCCTCCAGCCCCTTCCAACCCCGGGCTTTTCGCTCAAGGGTCTATACTTCTTCTTCATCATGCCACACTGGGTGCTGAGCAGGCCGTGTGCCCACCGCCGGGGAGAGGAGTAATCTCGTTCACACGGAGAGCTCCCTGGTAGAAGCCGGGGGGCGGGGGGGGGGGCCCAGAAGCAGGTGTGCTCCGCGCCGGGGCCTCCCCAGGGAGATTGCGGACCGCGGCGATCAGCGCACCTGCCTCAGCTCTCAGTGGCGCTCACCTTCCTCCCCCCTCTCAACCCGACCCAGCGTCTTCCATCCCGCACCCCACTACTGGGCCTGCGGTCACCCCACTTTCTACAGCCTCTGTGTGTGTAGGGTGTGTGTGTGGGAGGGGGGTGCGGGGGCATGTGTGTGGTGGTGGTGTGTGTGTGATGTGTGTATATGTTGTGGGGGTGTGTGTGTAGGGGGTGTGTGGCACATGTGTGTGTGCATGTGTGTGCGTATGATGTGTGTATATGGCATGTGGTGTGTGTGTGTAGTATGTGTTTGGTACGTATGTGTATTGTGTGCGGTGTGCATGTGTGTGGTGTGTCTGTGATGTGTGTATATGTTGTGGGGGGGGTGTAGGGTGTGTGGTGTGGTGTGTATGGCAGCGTGTGTGTGTGTGATGTGTGTATATGGTGTGTGTGTGAATGTGGTATGTGTGTGGTACATATGTGTGTGTGTGGTGTGCATGTGTGTGGTATATGTGGTATATGTGTGTGGTGTGTGTATATGGTATGTGTGTACATGTCTGTGTGGTATGTATGTGTGTCTGTGTGTCTGTGGTGTGTATATGTGTGGTATGTGTGGTGTGTGTATGTGTATGGTGTGTGTGGTATGTGTGGTGTGTGTGTGTGTGATGTGTGTATATGGTGTGGTGTGTGCGTGCGTTTGTAGGGTGTGTGTGGTATTGTGTGGTACGTATGTGTGTGGTGTGCATGTGTGTGGTGTGTGTGTGATGTGTGTATATGTTGTATGTGGGGTGTAGAAGGTGTGGTGTGGAGTGTGTGTATGGCGGTGTGTGTGATGTGTGTATATGGTGTGTGTGGGGGGGTGTGGTATGTAGTGTGTGTGTGTGTGTCCGTGTAGTGTATATGTGTGGTGTGTGTATGTGTATGGTGTGTGTGATGTGTGTGGTGTGGTGTGTTGTATGTGTGGTGTGTAGTGTGTGGGGTGTGTGTGTGTGTGTGATGTGTGTGGTGTGGTGTGTTGTATGTGTGGTGTGTAGTGTGTGGGGTGTGTTATACTCCATTAGAACAATGAGGAGTGGAGGGTCTGGACACTCCTGTAAAAACCTCTGACAGAAGTAAGAGAACTGCGTTTTTCAATAAAGGACGTTCCCCGTTAGTATGTGGAGACAAGGAACATCACCAAGAAGGAGTGAGGGTGCTAGCTCCCACCCACTCACAGGAGCGCTGGCTGGCTTAAACTGGGTGCTCCTGCGGGATGTCCCTCGCAGCTCACGGTCAGCCTACAGGAACGAAGCACTGAAGGCTCCCCCGCCGCTCCTCCCCCAGTCTTGTCTCGCCTCCTTTGGCAGCCATTTCAGAAATAATTTCACGGCGAGGGTTATCAGGGTAGAAATGCATGAGTCGCTTTTCATGTTCTTGAAACCATAGCTTTCCTCGCATAGTCCCTGGAAACTGCGGAGACCCTGTGGGGATGCTTCCAGATCTGGGCTTACGTTCAAAGGGAAAACTGGCCGTTAAACAGCAGAATGATTTGGCTTTGGGTTCAGAACTGCAGAAACTTACAAGCTACTGAAGCATCACAAAACACCCGAGAGACTAACTCGAGTTCCACAAATCTATATTCTTTCCGACTTCAGGGCTGGGATTGCATTTCCCTGTGGCCTCGGAGTGCGTCACTGTAGCCCTGACGACGGGAGCCGCTGACTGGGAAACGGAGGGCCGCCCGAGCACCGCGGGTGGGAGGCCCAGGGCCGGGGACCCTCCGTGCTCTCCACATGCACTCTGACCGGAGCTCCTGTGCTGAGCAATTCCCATCAGCCCCTGACCGGCGGGTTTCTCAGGAAGGATCAGCGTGTGCAAACAAACCGCCCACAGGATGCGGCAGGTCAGAGCATGCGTGACCAAGCTTCACGGCTCCGTGGCATCTCAGACGGTTTTGCACTGAGGTTATATTCTCTGGTGTGAAAGAATATGTCTGACTTCCCACCGTGGGTAATAAAAGGGTGTTTAAATTTGTGTTTACATAATTAAGTAGAAATATATGTAATAATGACACAGAAAATTGGAAAACAGGCATGATTTCCCACCATGTTTCTGAGTTTCTCCTTTTGGTCTTGCACTAAATTTTTTTCATATTTATGTGTTTCTAGGGTTTGCAGTTCAAAGTCAATAATACCATCTTTTATTCTGAAGTAAATAATAGTAATCTTCCCAAAAACACTATAAAAAAAAATTCCCAGTGTGTACAGACATCCTGAGAGCAACTATGTTGGTATCTGGTCACTGTCAGATTCATCATCCAGTGTTCTAACACCGACAGCCAGGAGTTGAGCCTGATTCCTTCAGAAGCCATTTTATAAACCGCCATGGTTACCGTGTTCCCGGCTAATGAGGATCGATGTTACCCCAGTTCTCTCCCATCTGTGGGGGGAACATACACAGAGCGGAAGTCGCTGTGCTATTGGGCGGGGTCTTCATAGTTCTGGCTTCAGAAACCAGACCAAGACCAGCATCTGACTGTCAGCACGACGCCAGCTGGCTCCTGCAGGGACTCCTCGTTGCCCCCGAAAAAGTCCAAATGCTTTGCACCAAGGCCACCCTCACTCTGCCCCGCTTCCTCAGCACATTCGCTCCCACCCGTGCTTTCCGACATAAAGGCCCAGATTGCTCCCTCTTTAGAAAGTCAACACTAATTCATGGTTTTAAATTGTCGTGAAGCCCTTGCTAGGCGCCAAGCTCTTGTTCAGCACTGGAAGTTCATCAGTGCACAAAACAGACAAAAATGCCTGCTACATGGACCTCAGATTCCAATGGAGAGAGAAAGACAGCAAATAAATGATTCGTTCAGAACGTCTCTTTTTCAATCAGCACTCTCACTTATGGCCACCTGTTTGAAATAATTATCAAAAAATAAATCAGCCCTAGCCAGTTGGCTCAGTGGCTAGAGCGTGGGCCAATGAACTAAAGGGTTGTGAACTTGATTCTGGTCAAGTGCACGACCTCAGTTTCACCTTGATCCCTGGCCCGGTCGTGATGTGTTCGGGAGGCAACCAATCAATGTGTCTCTCTCATATTGATGTTTCTCTCTCTCTCCCCCTCCCTTCCACTCTCAAAAAAAAACACAAAAACAATGGAAAAAAATGTCCTTGGGTGAGGATTAACAAAAATATATAAATAAACAAGTAAATTGTAACTTTTATGTTGATATAAAATAAACACATTAAAGATTTTATTCCATTCAATCAGGGGGGTACCATGTGCATGTTATAACTGATTCAAAAGAGAATCCAAAAAGTAGACCCAAACTTTACAAAAAAGAAAAACACGACGTTGTCTTTGGGAGAAGTCACCAGAGCCGGTGGCTGAGTCTCGCTCTCTGAGACGATATCAACGACTTCGACTTTGGATAAATGGCAACTTAGCTCTGACTTCATCAAGATCCCAAACAATTGTTTTTTGTTTGCTGTTTGTTTTAAAAAGGAGATTGCCCTTGCTGAAGTGGTGGCCTCATCCAGGCAGTTGAAGAACAAAATCTGCCATTTCCCAGAGAAGGAATTCTCCCTCAAGGCAGTAGCAGCTAAATCTTGCCTGAGTTTGCAGCCTGCCCGCGGGCCCTGCACACTTCACTCTAAGACTGCAGTGTGCATCCACTCTTGCCTCCTCTCCTTTGTGACTTTGTAATGGATCCTATTCGCCACCCTAGACCTTCACATGAGGGCCTTCACATTACCTGTGCTCAGGAGCCTGCCATCTAGTGGTGGAAACAGAGAAGTACCCTAGCGGAAGGTTTTCCCTCTAGAAAAATAAAATAAAATAAATAAAATAAAATAAAAACACCACTTGAGAATATAACTCTAGGGTTAATTGTATAATAGTAAACTCATATTTGTCTGAAGTTATGACTACTTTACAAATCACTTTTAAAATAGTGGAGTGAATCATAAGCCAGGAGTCAGAACATCTTCCTTCTATGCCCCAGTTCTGCCATTATTGACATATGGTTCTGTTACAATTCCTTAACCTTTCTTTCGGAAGTTGGGCTCCCCTCTCTTTAAGGTAATAAGACTGTCTTTGATGTTCCCAAATCTTTGTTATTTCCAATACATTTTATAATTCTAATTCTATATGGCATTTGAAGAACTCTTCCATCAAGAAACTTCCAGAACAAAAAGAAAAATCACTTCAAATATTTTTAAAAGCTATTTTGTAACCATTTTTAAGAGAAATTTGCAAACCAAACAAAATAAACTTTTTTAAAACCTTGTATCTTGCAGACATAGAACTAGTTGATGGGAACTGCATGTGGCACATTTTTCTTCATTAGGAAAGAGGGATTTCGGATATTGGGAGATATCTGGGAATTTAATGATTGGCCTCAAAAAGCAGAGTCCCTCCCTACCTCTGCAGCTGGTGTGACATCATATCAAATGGCCTGAGGTCCCTTCCTTTTATAAGATTGTAAGTTTTGTTAGTGTAAAAGTTTTTCTGGTTACAAATCTTCCTTCTGTGACATTTTATCATACTTATAATAACATAAAATAACGAATGTCCTATCTATAGTAATTTATTTTTCTTAGTTCATACTTTCGCATAGAAATATAGGGTGTCCCAAAAAAATGTACACACACACTGTAACAACTGAGAGCTCAATTTTGAAAATGAAATGTATTTTAATAAGCACTTTCTTTATAATTATTCACAGTGTGTGCACACGTTTGGGGGGGACATCCTATAGTATTCTCAGCATAATAGCGTCATTTATTATTTCCACTGGCGAAGTTTTCATCCTCAGTTCATGCAATCGCCTGATCTGAGATCTCTGCCATCAAGATAGAAAATAAATTAAAAATAGGAACTGTTTGGAGGGGCGAAGAAAGCATTGTAAAGCTACTGAGTTTTAAAACGCATGTGCATTCAAAAAGGTGTCATTTCTTCAGGTTGATAAACGAACTGCGGCCGCGGGGGGGCGGGGGCCGGAGGGCGGCGCTGGTGGACGCGCCTCGCCCTCCCCGGCGCCGGGCCCGGGCAGAGACGCTGCCGCCGGGAGCAAACGGGCGCAAACGGCCCCTCCGAGGTCCGGGCGCGGCCACACCTCGGCTCCGCGGGCCGCGCCTGGGCGACGGGCGGCCGGTCCCGGGGCTGCGGAGCGGGAGGCGGACCGCCTGCGCGTGAGGAGCCGTCTCCCTGACCCTGACGAGCTCCGCGCTTCAGCTCCCGGCCCCGCGGAGGTGCGGCCCGCGGGGACCCCGTTAGCCCCGGTGCCGCCGGGCGAGGCGGGACCTGCCGCCCCAGCCCCGGGCCGGCGGGCGCCGCGCTCACAGAGGCCCTCCGCCCCTCCGGCGGGGCTCCGCCCGGGCAGGAGAGGACGCTGTTGGGGGCCGAACTCCGCCGACTGATCTGACGCGGTGACCGCCGGAGGGCGCGGCGGCGGCGCCTCCCTGCGGGGCCCGGAGGAGCCCGCTCCCAGCGAGGCGGCAGCCGGGAGCAGCGTGGCAGTGCCCGCGGGGCCCTGGGCCCGGCCCGGAGGAGCCCGTCCCCGCCCGGCGGGCCGAGTGGACGCGCGGGAGCAGGTGACCGGCCCAGAGCCGCCCCGGCCGGACGTTCACCTGTGACCGCGCTCAGGTGAGGACCCGCTCGGGAGCTGCGCGGAGCTCAGCATCCGGGACCGCCCCCCCCCCACGTCACTGCCCGCACAGCAGGCCAATCACCTGCGGGCCCGGTGGGCGGCCGAGCCCGCTGCCGGCTGTGATTGGATGCGCGGTCTCAGCCCCTCCCACGAGCTGTGGCTTCCCAGAAGGCAGCCATTCACTGAAGATATCTTACTGAAATGCGTATTTTATTTAATATAAGTATACTTTGGAACAGAAAAAAATGAGTTGAATACTTCTATAATAGTGTGATGCATGAGCTTTGTAACACCCTAAAAAATAATTAGCCAAAACCGGTTTGGCTCAGTGGATGGAGCGTCGGCCTGCGGACTGAAGGGTCCCGGGTTCGATTCTGGTCAAGGGCATGTACCTTGGTTGCGGGCACATCCCCAGTGGGGGGCGTGCAGGAGGCAGCTGATCGATGTTTCTCTCTCATCGATGTTTTCTGACTCTCTGTCCCTCTCCCTTCCTCTCTGTAAAAAATCAATAAAATATATTTTAAAAATAAAAAATAAATAATTAATGTGCCCTAGCCGGTTAGGCTCCGGGTATAGAGCGCCGGCCTGCGGACTGAAGGGTCCGGGTTGAATTCAGGTCAAGGGCACAGGCCCGGGTTGCCAGCTAGGTCCCCAGTAGGGGGCGTGCAGGGGACAGCCAATCAGATTCCCTCTCATCATTGATGTTTCTATTTCTCTCTTCCTGTCCCTTCCTCTCTGAAATCAATAAAAATATATTTTAAAAAGCTTTTTTAAAAAAATAATAATTAATGTTATAAATCAGAATTTCTTAAATAATGTTCCAAAGAATACTACTTCTTCAGGTTGTCAAGGCCTGAAGTGCCCGAGCAGAGGCAGCCACTGTCCAGTCAGGTGTTTGGAAAACACCGTTTCCAGGTTAGCCAAGGACTTCTCAGAGACTCCACTCGGTGATGCTCACTCTGTGTGCAAGGGGACCTACTTACTGCCTATTGCATCTCCCAAACCTGTTTGTTCACGGGCTTTTCACCCCCACCCGCCCCATTTCACAGAACATCTCGAGATGTGGTAAGTCTCTGTGAATCAAGGTGGTGGTGAAACCAGGCTGTGAAGTAACAGGTGAAAAGATGAAGTAATTTGCTTGCATTAGTGATGAGACCAACGATGTTTGGAGATGGGGAACAGCAGGGCTCCTGATGTCTTAAAAAGTCTCTTGACATAAGCAACTGGAAGCCCCGTTTAAACTCTGATGTGACATTTCCCAAATGAAAAATGTCCAGTTAAGATGAAGCAAACGACAATTGCTGTGATGTTGTGGTGACCTCTTGTGGCCCAAAACCAAAATGACCTTTTGAAAAATGAATGCTGGTACCATGAGCATCAAATATCTTGGAGCTTAAGTAACCTGTTCAATGTTCACCCAAATGGCTATCGGTGTTCTCTCTTCAGGTTGGTACCAGAGGACACCTCACCTCATATATTTCTGTAATGGTTGGATTTTTTCAAAAAGCATGCTTTGCTCAGTTGAGCAGAAAATAAAACAATAAAGACAGAACAAAATATAAAATACAGGAAGAAGTAATCATCTTGCTTGGTCGGGCAATTATTCATTTATCTGCAAGTCAGAATATAAAATTTGGGTAAAAGTGTTACCGGAAAGGGGACCAGGACGGAGCGGTCGGCCCCGAGCCGCTGGTAGTGTGTGGGTTCTTGAATTTGTATAGAAAAGATTTCACAATATGAGTCCAGGTGACAGTGAGCGCACATTTCTTAAAGCTGGGACAGGGAAACAAGGGAGGGCGTGGGACAGAAGACGCAGCCGGGGCCTAGGCAGGGCTGCTGCGGCTCAGAAAGGCTGAGGGAGAGGAGTGAGGCGAGGCACGCTGCTGTCAGAAAGGTCATTCAGGGCCCTTCTCTGGGACGTCAGACAGGCCGGGGTTAGCCCGGACCAGCTGCTACTGCCCATTGCTCCCCTTGTTGCAAGTCTCATGGGCCCCTGGAGTTTAGGAGGTGCACGCTTGAGGGGGAAGAAAAGGGGAGGAGAAAGGCAGGGGCGTGATCCAGGGTCCTTTGTTTTGAGCGTTTTAAAGGCTGGGAGTTTAGGGGTCTCAGTTGAGCAAAACATTAAACAATAAAGACACAACAAAATATAAAATACAGTAGAATATTCATCAGCTTTCCAGGTGCCCTTTCAAGGCTGCGGTCTCCACTGATGGCCAGCACCAGGGCAGGGTCAGATCATCGCAGCCTGCCCTGGCTTCGCCCACCTGGTTCTGCTGCTTTTCTGGGCCTGGAGCTGAAAGGCACCTGAGGCCTAGATGTTACCTCCGGGGAGGTGACCTTCTGTATCTGCTGGAAATTGTGCCGCCACTCTGGTTCAGCTGTCTGCCTGGTTTCCCCATCCACTTGCCAAGGAATTTTTCTACCTTCTTACCAGGCTGCCTCAAGAATACTAATTAATGACCTCAAGCTTATGAAATAAACAGTCATCCTAGGATTCTGAACTCTTTACCTGCTCTTTATAGCGATACCTGTGTAAATATTATGAGTGACGATTGATTCTTTCCTGATAGGATTAAGAACTGTTGCTGTTAGAGCAGGTTTTGTTTCCAGAAATGAAACAGGGTCACTGAAGAACAAGGAGACTTGTACTATCCCAGGCCCGGGTATAATTAATAGCATATAAAAGCAAAACTATTATTTTGTTCAAGTACAAAAGGTGAACCATCAGGGCAAACAGCACATGGCCAGTCACTGGCGGCTCAAGTTCACAGCCAGCACCTGAACTGCTCTGCCATCTCTTCAGGAAGAAGAAATTATTAAGGGACCCTTCAGACTGAATTCTCCCAGATCAGCAAGGTGCCGAGTCCCATCCTCACCTCAAACCTAAGCATCCTCCTGCCGAAGGCCCGGAAGCCGCGGTTCCCAGGACCATCACAGGCTCCCGGTCTGTGAGAAGCAAGGGAAAGCAGGTGTCCCCCCGCCCAGGTAACCAGAATTGGGGAGGGGAGGTACCCCAGGTTTGCCTGGAGCGCCAGCCGGAGCCACCCCTGCTTTCCGGTTTCCTCACTGAATCCACTAGGATCGGATCCGGCTGGGTTTCTTAAGCACGCACAGGAGTTGGTTCATGTGCTCTGACCCAGTTCTCTGGCGGAGCACTTCCCTTGGGCTGGTGGCGGAGGTGTGTTCTGTTCTGTCAGGAAAAGCTAAGTGCCGGAGAAGGTAAGGAAAGGTGACCTGGGCCCACCACCCAAGCCCTGCGGTGCTGAGCGAGACTGCTCCCGGCACCTGCTGCAGTGTGCCCCACCCTGCCTCCCGCCCCGTGGGGCTCACCCAGCCCCCGCACTGCAGATACTGGTCTTGTGGTCAGCAGTTCAGATAAGAGCAGAGCAAGGATGCTGAGCCAGGTACAGAAGGTCACCAGGATGGACAAGCCATTGTAGGGGGGACCTCGCCCCCAGGGTGACCTTTCCTCCCCTAGCATATGGCAGGTCATGCGGTTTGGACCCCTGACCTTCCCTCCCTAGAGATAACACCTAGGCCTCAGTTGTATGTCAGCTCCAGGCCCACAGAAGCAGCAACACCAGCCACGGCTGACGTCAGGACCAGCCGCATTGGACAGTGACCTCCAGCCCAGGTGCGGCCAATCAATCAGTGGAGACCACACCCTGCAAGGACACACGGGAAAGCTGCTGACTGTTCTACTGAGGTCTTCCCCGGGACGGTCCCTAACGTCCCCACCCTTAAAGCCCATAGGACGGAGGGCCCAGCGAGCTCTCCCTCCGGGGAGCACGCCCAGGCCTTCCCTTTTCCTTCCTCCCTCCCACTCTCCCTCCCCTTTCCTTCCTCCCCCCTTCCCCATCCCCAAGACCCCTTCCTTTACCTCTAGAACTTGTTTGCTAAGCCCATTTCTTCTAGAAATTACTTCTGCCTCTGTGGTTTACCTTACAGTCCGGGTCTTACTCTGAATGCTTTCCCAGCCAGAAGCCAAGTACCGAGGTTCCGAACCCAGTCTGGTCTGACCCCACCGGTCAGTCACCGGGGGCCTTCCTGCCGCCTACGAAGTCTTTCTCAAACGCCACAAGAAGGGCAGAGAAATGCCCATCTCAGGTCTGGGCAGAATTGTACACAGCGAGCCTGGAACCAAGACGACCCGAGTTACGTCAGAAGAACGTGCATATTTAAACGCAGAATTTAATGATGATTTTTATTTAAGAACATTATTGGTCACTTTCAGAGGATGCGAAGGCACCAACTCTTTTATCTGGAAAGTGGTGAGGAACAGAACTAATGACGCATTTATCCACCTTTCTTTTTTTCCTCATCCGAGAATATTTTTCCATTGATTTTTAGGGAGAGTGGATAGGAGGAAGGGAGGGAGGAGGAGGAGGGGAGAGAGAGAGAAACATCAGTTCGAGAGAGATATCAATTGGTTGCCTCCTGCACGTGCCCCAATAGGGGCCGGGATTGAACCTACAACCCAGGTAGTGCCTTTTATGGGGATCAAACTGGAGACCTTCCATGTGCTCTAACCACTGAGCACACTGGCCAGGGCCTGCCTTTCTTATTTGACTGTAAACTAGGGTAACCAAGAGTTGATGTTGAGAAGTTTTCTTTCTATACGTAGAAGTATCTCAGCTAATAAACGAAGAACGGTAAACTAAAGCATCAGCATTTTGTTCCCCCAATGAACCTGCATGGGGGGGTTGTCCTCACAGAGCTGACATTAAACATGTCAAAGCGAAGGCGGGACTTACACACACCGTGGGCAAGTATTCACAACGGATGGGAAGGGTTCTTGGAAAACAATCCAGCATAAAGGGGTCCCGCTTCCAGGTCTAACTACTACCTTATCCAAATTAGAGGCGACAGAGCAGTAAGTTAACTGACACCTCAAGACGGAATCAGCACATTCCAAACCGTGGGAAACGGGGGAACAATGACCCAGTCACTTCAACAGCAAGCAGGCGGGGGGGGGGGGGGGGGGGGAGGCGCCCATGCAAGGACGTGAAAGGACATATAAACCCAACATCACATCTGCAACCAAGCATAAAACAACAAAATTCATGTCGAAAAAGTTTGAACATTTAATATTATAAGGAATAACTTGATTGCAATAGAATTGTGATGACATTGTAGAAGAATCTTTATCTTTTAGAGATACCTACTGAAATGGTTATGGATAAAACAATAGGATATCTTGGCGTTACTTGACAATTATTCAGGGTGGGGAGGAGGAGGGCAAGGTCAAAGGTCAGGGGTTCGAAAACTATGACTCAGAGGCCAAGTGTGGCCACCCACCACCTGTTTTTATAAATAAAGTTTTATTGGAACACAGTCTCGCTCATTCATTTACCTGTGGCCGAGTGGACTGGTTGCTACAGAGACTGAGCCTTTCCAGAGAAAGCCTGCTGATGCCGCAAAGCTGACCCAATGCGGCCTGAGCGATGGTTACTGAAGCTGGGCGATGGATTTGTGGGGTTAGTCTGGTATTGTTTCCTTTTGTGTACGTCTGAAATGTCTCATAACAAAGAAATTTAAGACAAAAACTAACAAACAGGAAGAACTGGATTAGGATTCTTCAGTCTGCCTGCTCCCAATTCCCCATCAGGGCACAGGCCCAGGTTGCAGGCTCAAACCACAGTGTGGGGCGTGCAGGAGGCAGCCAATCAATGATTCTCTCTCATCATTGATGTTTCTACCTCCCCCTTCCTCTATCTAAAATCAATAAAAGCGTATTTAAAAATTAAAAAGAGGCCCTCTCTGCCCTGGCGGGGTGGCTCAGAGGTGAGAGTGCTAGCCTTGTCCCGGTTCCATTCCCTGTCACGGGGTCACGGGGTCAAGGGCACATACCTGGGTTGCAGGTTCCATTCCATTCCCGACCCCCCCCCCCCCCGGGGCAGGTGTGGAAGGCAACCAATCATTGTGTCTCTCTCAAACAGATGTTTCTTTCTCTCCCCCACCTCCCACTCGCTAAAAATCAATGGGAAAAATAAATATCCTCACTCTTTGGGTGAGGATTTTTTTTTAAAAAAAGGCCCTCGCCTGGCCGGTGTGGCTCAGTGGTTGGGTGTCGACCTATGAAGCAGGAGGTCACAGTTCAATTCCCATCGGGCACATGACCAGGTTGTGGGCTCGATCTCCAGTGGGGGACGTGCAGAAGGCAGCCCATCAATGATTCTCTCTCATCACTGATGTTTCTATCTTGCCCTTTCTAAAATCAATTTTCATAAAGGCCCTCTCCTCACATTGCTAGTCCTGAAGAAATTGAGGACAAATATCTTTACATTCCAAAGCTCCGCTGGGGGGAAGGATGTTTACAAAACATTCAGGTGTTTCCCCTTTCCTGGTAAAGCTGGGGCCCGCCCCGCCCCCTCACCCCCACCCCTCAGGGGGGCCTCCTGGGCTGATGGGTCATCAGCTTATTCACTGTTGCCATCAACACCACTGGCCTCAGCTCAAAGGCACTGACACCGGAGAAAACTGGTCACAAAGGCCCCGCTGTCCGGGCAGGCGCTTCCCGGTGACTCCTGTGCCGCCAGCCGTTCCCAGACCGAGAGGCTCCCAGACACTGCTCCCCCGAACCCACTGACCCGACCCTCGGACCGTCCCCATGCTGGGAAGCGCCGAGCTGAGCTTCAATGTGGACCACGGCTACCTGGAGGGGCTGGTGCGAGGCTGCAAGGCCGGCCTCCTGACCCAGCAGGACTACCTCAACCTGGTCCAGTGCGAGACCCTGGAGGGTGAGCTGATCCCGCCGGGAGGGGTGCGGGAAGGGCTGCCGCGGGCCGCCGGGGAGGGCGGGTCCGGGTCCCAGCCCCAGCCCAGAGCAGGTCTTCCTCCAGGGCCCGGACCTCAGGGCCCTGAGCTGGGCCCAGGAGGCAGTTCATCTCCGCGTTCAGGATCCTCGGCGTGAAGTTTGCCTTCCTTTCGTGTGCGCTTTGTCACCAGTGGGAAGGCAGTGTGTTCAGACGCTGGCGCAGGCCTGCGGTGTTGGAGATACCACGGTGCTCCCTGTTCAAACCCGGAGGGTCTGCCCCCTTCAGCCCGCTGCCCACTGCCTGGCAGAAGCACAATGTCACACGTCTTCAGGCACCTTGCTAACTGTACTTTGGAATCCTACCTGCTTTTAGTCCGCGTATCTATAGATGTTATTTGGATAAAGACATCCCCAAATTGCCCAGGGATCTATGGCAAACAACAAACAACAAAAAAGCTAAGAGCCTCAGCCTGGAGAATTGCACTCTCTCCCCAGTTTCCCAGCTTGTACTGACGGAGAGTGTCTCTGAAGCTTACAAATAGCCAGCGGCCTGCGGTGAGCCCTCGGGCGGGCGGGGGTGCAGGTGCCGGGGAGACCTGGGGCTCTCGTTTATAAAGTGCGATGGCCACGCCACTGGGTCCAGTTGTTTGGAGAAATAAATGAGGTGTATGTGGGAGAATGTTGCCAGAACCGGGAAACACTCTGCAAATGGAAATGATCTGTTTTGAAACCAGGGGACTGAGGTCTGGTCGACATGAAAAGCTGTACATGTTTATTGTAGACAACTCGGTGAGTTCAGAGATAAGTGTGCACCTGTGAAACCACCACCACCTCTGCCACAACCCGCCCCTCACCCCACACGCCCCCCCCCCCATCATCTTCATCATTAGTATCGCTATTATTGTGGGGGCTAACTACAGGCTCTGTGCTGTGCTGTAGATCCCCACAACATGCTCCTCTTGTGAAACCGAAACTTTCTGCCCTTTGACACCTCCCAGTCCCCCCTCTCCGGAGACTATCGCTAAGCTACAATATCTTCAAAACCGTATCAAATAAGTCACATGGTGCAGTATTTTTATTCTTAAAAACAGCTACTCACTCATTTTGAAACATGCTTATAAAATCAGTACTGGATGTGTCCATAAGAAGGTGCTTTAAAACTTCCAGATTATTCTAGAAAAAGCAAGAAATCTGTAAGGATCCAGACTGCAAAGCAGAAGGTGAAGGTGACTTTGCAGGCAACTGGGGGGGGAGGGTCGGGAGAGGGGGGCTGAGGGGCCTGAGGTCGGTCACTGTGGGTGGTCTGACCAGTCGGGTGGTGGAGGCCCAGCCATCCAGGAGCGATGCTCCATCTCCTTTCATGGCGATGGACACAGCCAGGAGAAGCTCCCAGATGCTAACTAATGCTGTTGGCTACAAAAATAAACATGATCCCAACTCCTAGTCACGTCAGCATGTTATATGAGGAGGTGGGGGACTGAGGAGTCTCCGATCAAAAATCTGCATAAATTGAGGTAGAAAAAAATTAATAGACCTGACAGAATGAGAGCTTCTGAGATAAGTCATTTGAATAAATTCTATTTAGTTTTCAGTCAAACTTTCAAATGGGCTAAGAAATGCAAATTTAAATTCAAATACAGAAATGTCTTCAGGTCTACGGCCATACCACCCTGAACGCGCCAGATCTCGTCTGATCGCGGAAGCTAAGCAGGGTCGGGCCTGGTTAGTACTTGGATGGGAGAAATGTCTTCAGGGTACACAACTAGGCATTGGCAGCGCACCAAGGAATGCCGAGAGGAACCGCCCGCGGCTCCCGCTGGGGGAGAAGGGAAGGCTGCAGACGGCAGACCTGAAGAGTGACTTTCTTAGTGAAGTGCACACGGCTGCACACGGCTGCACACGGCTGCACACGCAGAACGCTCATTGGTGGCGGGAAGGACCCGAAGTGATCCCGTAGAGCCGCACGTGCGGGCCTCTACGTCCTCCGCGGCTGCATGTGTCTCTTTCCTTCCTCCGAATAGTATATTTCCAACCATTTTTGCACAACTATGTTTGAATCCATGCCAATCGACTCTTTGCGGCGCCCAGGAATATCAATGTGACACGAAACTGGGTCATGAGTGCTGATAAGGTCAGTCTAAACACGATAAGGGGTTCACGTCCTGGGCTCGGAGCCGAGGACCAGAGGCCGTGACTAACCTGCCCCTCCTGCCGTCCTCAGGATGGAGGACAGGAGGTCTGCGTCCATAGTTCACTAGCATGTCTGCTCTGAGCTGGAGTTAGGATCCAAGACCAGGGCCCGCTTGCTCACAGCTCCATTGGACATAGCAACTGCCTGCCCGCCTGGTTGTGTCTCGCCTGTTGGTTGTAAGTAACGTGAATGGCAGTGCACCTGTTGCATCTGAGAGAACGCAGCCGCCTGCCCAGCCGCCCTATCGGATAGAAGTTAAGGACTTTGGGATTTGTTTGCTTTTGCATACAACATGCACATAAAATGATGGATACACAGGAGTGGGGGTACAGCATCACAAGAGTACTGTGTGCCGAAGCAGACACTTTCTAGAAAAGAAAAACTAACTTGGCAAAGATAAGTCCTCTAATCTTTAAAAAAAGAAGTGTCTGATATACACATATTGTTGTTTTTTATTGATTTCAGAGGAAGGGAGAGGGAGAGAGAGAAACATCAGTGATGAGAGAGAAACATCAGTTGGCTGCCTCCTGCACGCCCCCTATTGGGGATGGAGCCCACAACCCGGGCATATGCCCTGACTGGGAATCGCACCTTGACCTCCTGGTTCATGGGTCCAGGCTCAACCACTGAGCCACAGTGGCCAGGCCTCAGCATATTGTTTTCAAACCACTTGCAAGAAGCACATACGGTTTCCGGTGGTTCGGCAGAGAGGAAAGGAAGGTTGTCAGACAAGCCTTGGAGTCCTGGTGTTCATGTTTGTGCAGAACTGTGTGCGTGTGGTCAGAGCACTCATCTGTTCCAGGCTGCCCTGAGGGACGGAGCAGAGCCGCCTCGGGGCCTCTGACTCAGCCCCTGCAGCGGCAGGAGAGGGAAGCTGGGCCGGGTCTGCTCGGAGGCTGCGTTCTTTAGGAGAGACTTGAACCAACTAGTAACGGCGAAGGGGCGGGAATGACCGATCCCCTTGTTGGACATCTCTCTTCGCGGCCCGGGCCCTCCGCGCCTCCGCTGGCTCCATGGCACCGCTCCCGGAGGTCAGGGGCCTGGCCTGCCGTCCAAGGCCGGTGCCCGCGGCGGCTCCTCGGACTAAGCTGCGCAGGAGCCTCTCGCGGCTTTTCAGGCCGCGCTGCTGTTTTCATCCGATTGATTTTTAAATTATACGTAAGACTTGCAAACATCCTTTCCTCTTCAAAGAAGACAAGGTGGCACAATGAATGAAGGAGCTCTAGGATTTAGTAATAATAGTCTTTTCTAAAACAAACAGGTGTGGTGAGAGGAGGAGACCAGCCGTCACAGGACGCGGTCCTGTCCGGTTTGGAAGGGACTGAGAGGAGCAGGTTAAATCTCACTAACAGTGACGTCCCTCGAAGCGGCACGACCTTCATTCCTTCTCAGCGGTGCCTTCACATGGCAGTTAGTCAACAACCCCTGCCTAGTAAGCTCTTTCTCCTGCAGCCAAGGACGTGCAGACAGAAAAGGAATGGTCCCTGCCCTGGTGGGGTTGTTCGGTGAGAGCGTCCTCAGATAGGCCAAGGTTGTGGGTTCGATCCCTGGTCAGGGCACATACAAGAATCAACCAATGAATGCATAAACAAGTGGAACAACAAACCTCTCTCTCTCTCTCTCTCTCTCTCTCTCTCTCTCTCTCTCTCGTAGATAAATTAAAAAAAAAAAATTAAAAAGGTATAGTCCGTGCCCTAAAAAGGCTTTCATGCTAGAGAAGAAAATAAAACCCCTGAAATGCCGTCTCCCTGGCCTACGTCCGGTTTCCAGGGCGATCACAGATTTCTGAGGATGTTTTGTAGATTGAATCGTAAGAGTTCCCGGGGCTCCCCGAGGAACCTGAACAACAAGAATTAGTCTCTGCTAGACTCATGAATTCCTGAAATAATTCCTCCATTTCATGGTTACGGTTAGTGGTGTTTGAGATATGATTCCAAATGTGGGGGACGGTAGGTTGGAGAATGCCAATGCGCGGTGGGTGGGGCGGGGAGTTGAGCTGGGAGACGTTCTGGGCCCAGGAAAGTCACTGGATTACTGATAAGGAGAAATAAAGCGTGTGGGGGATGGAGCCAGCGCTCCGAGACTGGAATGCCTGGAGATAAGGCTGGAATTTAGGTGGAGAAGGTGGAGGGGCCTTGAGGGTCTGATTGCGGGGCTTTGAGATGCTGAAGGAGCGTCGAACACTTGCTGTGACACCAGGAGCGGGTTATTTCTCTGGCCTCCGCGTTTCCGCTCTGAGACGGGTTATTGTTAAGGTTAAGAGACAATGTCTGTTAAAACCGTCCGGTCTGTGAAGAGTCCATCAGGAGGTGGCCACAGTGCCGGGCGGCCGGGGTTCTGAACCACAGGTGGGAGGCTGGGACCCAGGCCATCACGGAAACGCAGGCGATGCGGGGCGGGCGGTGATACGCCAAAGAGGGCGACACTTCATCGCTGTAAGGGGACGGTAAAAGAGCGAACACGGGGAAGACGTGGCTTTTATAGACACTGATATACATATTAAAATCAGGGCAATTGTAAGACATGATGGTCAATTCCAATATTTTGGTTGGAAAAAATTCTGGTTTAGAGAGTAAAAACCACAGTCCTTAGCCAACTGAATCACATCACTTTGGTGTAGAGGCCACAAGTGAGAAGAAAAAGGAGCTAATATTATGGTGGCTTCTACACACTGGCTCCTCTCCGCCATCTGGTGAAATCCTCACCACACCCCCAAAGCCTGGGTTCCACACCCTCTTGTAGAGGAAGACACTGCCGAGGGCCGGGGACACAGGGCCTGCGCAGAGGGCACCCCGAACAGGTGCCCTGGAGGGGCTGCCGTGACCTCGCCCACCTGGCGAGCGGGTCTGCGTGCTTAGTGAGGCCCAGACAGGAAGCTGCCAGAAGACAGACAACAAACTCCGTTTCCTGAAGCTGATCTGCCCAGGGAATTAATAGATGACCACGCAGCCCTGGTCCTTGTCCCGTCTCAGTTGTGATCAGGCAATTCCTGACCCAGGGCCTGAGCCCGGAGACCCATTTTCCACTGTGACCCGTAACCTGCATGCCCCTGCACACGCCTGCACACATGTGTGCACACCTACACACGCCTGCACACGTCCGCACACCTATAAGCCCCTGCACATGCCTGCATGCACACGCACACGCACACACACCTCTGTGTCCCTTGCTCTGGTATTTGTTATGGAGCCTAATCGAGGCCTTTTTTCTATTGCTACAATCCGATTTAATTGACAGTGATCCCACAGGTTGGACATTTTCATGTTCTCATTTGTATAAAAAAGAAAAACCCCGCCTCTTGTTGCGCAGCTTCTCTGGGTGAAGAAGCCGTGAATTTCCAAGTGCGCTGCGCGTCCCTGGGCGCCGTCCCTGGGCGCCGTCCTCGGGCCGGGGGCTCTGGGGGCCATCACCAGATTCACTGGCAGAGGCTTTCACGCCCGCAGTTAAGGAGCCTGTTTATTTAAAAAAAAAAAAAGAGTTCCCTGAAAGAGAAGAATCCACACAGCAAAATAGGAAACTGAATCACAGGAAAATCTGAGAAAGAACAATGGACATTGACCTGAGACAGTTCCTGATCAGGTTACTATGATTCAAGACTAAAGAAGGAATTCTTTAGACATTCGGGCAAAAGTAAGTCATTTCCAGGAGAGACGGAATAAAACTGCCCTAACCCTTCGCCATATACCAGCAGGTGCCAGGAGAATGTCCAGAGTCCTGAGGAAAGGAAGTGTCCCCGGGCGTGGCCAAGT
Organism: Cnephaeus nilssonii; assembly: GCF_951640355.1. Taxonomy (NCBI): domain Eukaryota; kingdom Metazoa; phylum Chordata; class Mammalia; order Chiroptera; family Vespertilionidae; genus Cnephaeus; species Cnephaeus nilssonii. The sequence continues at coordinate 53,126,486 of NC_137089.1, read as the reverse complement.
CATATTTAGAGTAGCGAGATCAGTAGCTATTCTAGTCTCCGGCGCTCAGGGTCCTTCCTGGAAGAACCTCTTGGCCATGAGAGAGAGCCAGCCCAGGCCTCGCACGGAAGACGCTCCTGTGAGGACTGCCAGCGAAGACACCGAACCACCTGAGGGTAAGAGCAGTGGCCGTACCGCTGTGAACGCTGGGCAGGTAGAAGGAAGAGCTGACAGAATCGGAAACTGGGACGAGGAGAGGAAGAGCGCACTGTGCTGACTGCCTCTTCTCCTGGTACGTGAGCAAGGAGTGCTTTCTAAAATTAAAGTGTACAGAAAGATTAAAAAAGAAGCCTGTCACTCCAAATCATGTCTCCACAGTGTCTGATTCCTCACGTACCTACTCGATGAGCACTTGGGGAAAGACGGAGCGGACCCATCGTGAACACTGTAACTCTGCGCGGAGGCATTGCGGTTATTGGTGGCCCATCGTGGCCCGGGCCGCCTGGGAGTCCTACGATGCTCTTAGCGTCTGCGTGCAAGTGTGCCTGGGCCATGGCACCCTCGAGCTCCGTGAGGCATTTAGTTTCAGGGTCTCCCTGGCGACCCGAACGTTTGCGAGTTGTTTTGCTTAAAAGAAACGTGTCACATGAGCAAATGTCAGGGTTTCTGCAGAAATGCCCTGTGTCCCTTCGTTGGCCAACAGTCCTCACACGGAGCATGCAAACTGTCAAATGATAGGAAGATCTGAAATAAAAGACAAACGAGACATGGCCCCCCAAAAAGTGTATTTTTAAATTAATTAAATAGGTAATTGAGCCAGTAAATTCTGCAGCCAAACAGCATTTCCGACGCATAACCTCCTCCAGATCCGAGGAGGGGCCCTGGCCACTGAACAGAATCGCTTGTTTAAGCGTCACTGCTGCCTCCCACTCGCCACCCCCACCAGCCACCCCCACCAGCTGCGCCCAGCAGCCGTGCCCACCAGCCACGCCCACCAGCTGCGCCCACCAGCCGTGCCCACCAGCTGCGCCCACCAGCCGTGCCCACCAGCCGTGCCCACCAGCCACCCCCACCAGCCACCCCCACCAGCCGCGCCCACCAGCCACACCCCCCATGGCTTCCTGTGTCCTCAGGAGAGCGGCGCCTGCCCAGCCCTGCCTGGAACACCTGCTCGCTCCCTGGCTCGTTTCTCACTCCCCTTCTCCCCGAAGCTCTGTCGACAGGGGCTGCGGTGGCCCGGCCGCTGGCACTGGCTCACGGCGCCCTTCCTCTCGCTCCTGCGGGCACCGAGGCGCCGGGGCGTGGCGGCCTCCAGGGCACGTTCCTCAGCCAGGGTCCTGGTGTCAGTCGCTGAGCCCTGATGGACCCTCTGTTTGTGGTGCCTCGTCCCCATCAGACTGCGTTTCCTGGGGGACGAGGAGTCCGTGTGGAGCGCACAGGAGCTATTTCATCAGCGCCGCGTGCAGTCCCCTGCGCCCCAGGATGCGACAGAAGCCCGGCCGCGGGCCAGACGGTGCCAAAGACGGTCTGGTCTTCAGACCCTAATAACACGTAAATCCGGGTGCGAGGCTGCGCTTAAGCCTGCAGCGCCTTGGGACGGGGCTGTGCTAGAAGTGTCCTCAGGGAACTGGAGATTCAGACGAGTGAGAGCAAGTGATTCTGCCGGGAATTCCGGCCGCGCAGGACAATGGGCAACCTGATTGAACGGGTTGGCAATAAAATACAGATTCTAAGCGGCTCTGGAGTCAGGTGAGCCTGGCTTAGAATTCCTTTATCACCTTGATCTTGAGCCAATTATTAACCTCTCTGAGCATCAGCCTTATCTGCAAACATCATTCCCACCTCCTAGGCTCGCCATTAAGTGAGCTAATACACGCCTAGTACATACTAAGCCCTCAGTCACTGGTAGCTACTGTGTCAATGTTGAAGGATCCGTTATAATGGGCAAATCGGGGGGAAGCTGGGGGCTCCTGGAGAGGGTGGGGTCAGCATTAGCAAAAGTAAGGAGGCTGGGAACACGACTTGTGAGGAGGAGCACAGTAAGTGGAATGTAATTCAATAGCCTGGCAGCCAAGAGCATTGATCAAAGGCTGCTGGCCTGGGCCTGGGGAAACGATTGATTTTAGGGTCAGAAGACCCTGGTTCGAGCTCTGCCCTTCCCCCCCCCCACCCCGTCTAACTGCGCCATTAGCCCCAGACTCGGGGTCCTCATATGTAACGAGGGTGCCTCCCGCACCGCTGGCCCCTGTCACTGAGGAACGGCTCTTTTCCACCACGTTGGGCTGGACCCCCAGTTCCTTCTCAACAGTTTGCCGAGAAGCTATTTCCGGCTCCGGGAAGCTCCTCACCATCTCTCACCCGGTGGTCGTTAATGTTCTCCGGCCGCGCTAAAAATCCTGGACTCCTAGGTCATTGAACATGTGGCTGTACCAGAATACCCATATCGATATTGAATTGTTGGTTGCTTTAGAGAAATCCACTTGTCTAAATCATACGTAGACCTCAGGCTGGGGTCTGTAAGGTAATAATAATTAACGTGCATCAGCGTAAAGCTTGCGTAAATTCAGTGACGGTTGTAAAGGCTGTTCATGTGTGTTCAAACGCTAACTGGCTGTGGGGTTTCGTTGGATTTCAGATCTGAAAGTTCACCTGCAGACCACTGATTACGGCAACTTCTTGGCTAATCAAACGAATCCTCTCACTGTTTCCAAAATCGACACGGAGATGAGGAAGAAGCTGTGCAGGGAGTTTGAGTATTTCCGGAATCACTCCCTGGAGCCGCTGAGCACCTTCTTCACCTACATGACGTGAGTGGCAGCGGGGAGCCTGCGGGCCCTGGCGCACGGGCGGGGGTTCTAGGCCTTTCCTGTGGCTCTCACGTTCGGATGCATGCCAGCCTCAGCCACTGAGGAGCTCAGGGCCGCACCCCACTGTGAGAAAACAGACCTCACGTATTAACTTGTGATTGCGGTGGTGGCCTCCGGAGAAAGCTTGCTTTCCATTTTCTCTTTCCAAACGCCCGGTGGAGCTGGTGGTGAAAGGGTCTGTGCTGTGGGGACTGGCGGTGACACCATGTGACATTTGTGAGTCACTTGTGGTGGCGCTGAAACATCACAGATTGTTCTTGAGGCCACAGCTGGCCTTCCAGGGCCCCTCACAATGGATAAGGCGCCCCAGCGCAGTCAGGAGTGTCTGTGTTTGCCCTCTCTGTCGCCAGTGGTCCCAGTCTTTCAATGCAGAGGCCCTTCACTCTAAAAAATGCTGAGCCCGGTCGGTGTGGCTCAGTGCTTGAGCATCAACCTATGAACCAGGTCACAGTTGGGTTCCCGGTCAGGGCACATGCCCGGATTTCAGGCTCAATCCCCAGTAGGGAGTGTGCAGGAGGCAGCTGATCAATGATTCTCTCTCATCATTGATGTTTCTCTCTCTCCCTCTCCCCTCCTCTCTGAAATCAATAAAAATATATTTTAAACAAAATTATATATCTTATATAATAAAAGGGTAATTTGCAAATTGATCCTAATAGTGGAATGACCAGGAACAACTGGCCACTATGATGCACACTGACTACCAGGAGGCAGATGATCAATGCAGGAGCTGCCCCCTGGTGGTCAGTGTGCTCCCACAGGGGGAACTCCACTCAGCCACAAGCCTGGCTGATGGCTGCAAACACAGCAGCAGTGGCAGGAGCCTCTCCCACCTCCTTGGCAGGGCTAAGGATGTCCAACTGTGGCTTGTGAACTGGCAGGTGAACATCCCCCAAGGACTTCCGGACTGTGAGGGACTCCCTGAGTGCACGAATTTTCATGCACCAGGCCTCTAGTATTTAAATATAAGGCCAGGTGCACGAAATTTGTGCAGGGGAGGGGGGCTCTCAGCCCGGCCTGCACCCTCTCCAATCCAGGACCCCTCAGGGGATGTCCAACTGCCGGTTTCAGCCCAATGCCTGTGGGATCGGGCCTAAACCAGCAGTTGTGGGATGGGGCCTAAACTGGCAGTCGGACATCCCTCTTGCAATCTGGGACCCCTGGCTCCTAACCGCTTACCTGCCTGCCTACCTTCTAGCCCCTAACTGTCTCTGCCTCGGCCCCTGCACCCAGGACCCAGGCTTCCCTCCCTCTGGCTGGCCGCAGGCACTGGGACGTGGGGGGGGGGGGTGTCTCTCAGCCTGGCCTGCCCCCCCTCACAGTCCAGGAGCCCTCAGGGGATGTCCTACTGATGGCCTCGGGGAGCGGGCCTAAGCCACAGTCTGGCCTCCCTCTGTGGGAGATGACCAGGCTGATCAGGGGAAGGTGCACCCCCATCACCCCAGCCACTGCTGCTGCCTCTGACCTCCCTCTGGAGGAGGCGACCAGGCTGGTCAGGGGAAGGCACCGCCCCCATCACCCCTCTGCTGCTGCCACTGCTGGCCTCCTTGGTGACCTGCCATTGGCCCTTGCAGCCGTCATGGCTGCCTGCCTTTGGCCCTCACAGTCACTGTGGCTTTGTCCAGACGGACATCTGGAAGACGTCCGGCCTAATTAGCATATTACCCTTTTATTTATATATATATATATATATATACATATATATTAGCCCTAGCCAGTTTGGCTCAGTGGATAAAGCGTCGGCCTGCAGTCAAGGCCACATGCCTGGGTTGTGGGCTCAATTCCCAGTAGGGGGTGTGCAGGAGGCAGTGGATTAAAGATTCTCTCTCATCACTGATGTTTCTATCTCTCTCTCCCTTTCCCTTCCTCTTTGAAATCAATAAAAATATGTTAAAATTTAAAAAATATTTTTTAAATAAATAAAATTTTAAAAAATGTTGATCTTGTACACCATAGTAAATGGTGCTTTTATTAATCCAGTTAATAAATTGTATCCAGTACTCAAAACTTTGGTCCCCTCCAGCAGGCCAAGGTCGGCAGCAGCTGGACTGTGTTGCGTTTTGCAATGTAGACGCCCTTACAACGTTATGAATACGAGGCCAGGCCCTAGACTGGCTCAGAAAGGCATAAAATGAAAATGTCCCTCTGTTCCTCCTGTCCCCCTTCCCCACTCAGCTCCTCCCGCCAAGAGTGACCACTTCTCATTTTCTTAAGCACTTTTCCAGGAAAACGTTTACATTTGTATATTTATGCTGACACACACTCAGCCCGCCCGCCCCGCATTCCAGATGCATGCAGTGCAATCACATGCCTCTGCACTTCCCCCACCTAACGTTCCTCACAACGACCCTGCCAGCGCCATTCTTCTGTGGTAACTGCACAGGATTCCGTGTTTGGTGTGTATCATGACTCAACTGACCAGTCATCTAGTCACAAATAGTTTATTACTGTGTCCTTGAATTCCTTTCCAAGCTAAATTTCTGCCAGTGGAAGTAGTGAATCAAAGGAATGGCTTCTTTTTTGTTTAAATTTGCTAAGTTGTACTCAACAAAAGTAGCCTCCATTGGGGCTCCCTACGCAGTGCATGGGGAAGCCTGTGACTTACACTGTTACCAACACTGGACATTATCTTTTTTTAAAGATCTTTTTATTGATTTTTAGAGAGAGGGAAAAGGAAAGAGAGAGAGCAACATCGCTATGAGAAGCACAACATCCATCAGCTGCCTCCTGCACGCGCCTCCCGGGGATCAGGCCCAAAACCTGGGCTCATGCCCTGACCCAGAATCCAACTGGCAACCTTCTGGTGCACAGGACGATGCCCAGCCGGCTGAGCCACACCAGCCAGGACTCGCACATTCTCAATTAATTGCCCATCTAATCGGTTTAAAAATTGTATCTCTTTGCTTTAATTTGTATCTCTTAGCAAAACTGAGCATCATTTCAATTTATTAGTTATCTGTATTTGCTACCTGACCATTTTTTGTGGGAATATTCAGCATTTTTTGGTTGACATGTAAGGGGTCCTTGTAAGTGAAGAAAGTTAACCCTTCATCATATATGTTCCAAAGTTATTTCCTCAGTTTGATAGAATTTAACTTTTATACCTTTTTGCTGTAGAAAATTGAATATTTTTAATTAGCTATAACCATCATTCTTTCATCTCTTGACTCCTGATTATTGTATCCTGCATAGGAAGGCCTTCCCCACTCTAAATTCATTAATCCACGTGTCTCTTCTTCCACTCACGTATTGTTGATGCTTCATTCTTTACGTCTAAGACTTTGGCTCATCTGGAATGTGCTTTGGTGGAAGGAACGAGACCTGGGCTGCAGTTACGTTCCCCCCAGAAGCTATGCAGCTGTCTGCTGTTTCTGTGAATAAGTGAGAAGACGTGACCGCAGTCCGAGGAAGCAGCAGGGGCGGGCATGTCCCATGTGGTCCGGGCCGGGTCCCTGGTCTGTGCCGTGGGCCCTCCCATCAGCGCTGGGCCAGGACGTGACTCACGGGAGACACAGCCGCCGGCCTTTCAGGGAATCCACAACAGACAGTGACTGGGGATAAAGACTAGGTATGGGGTGGGTCTGACTCGGGGTCTTTGGAGGACGCCGCAGGTGGACGGAGCTGGGGACCAGAGAAGTCTGAGCGTCTGGGCTGAAGCCTCGAGTGCGATGCGTGATGGGTCCGTCTGGCTGCAAACAGGGAGGGCGACACGGCGGAGGGAGGCTGGAGAAGCAAATGCAGGCCAGCTTAAGGGCAGCCCCAACGGCGGCGAAGGCAGCTGGGCTGTATCACCTCAGAGGGTGTCTTCATGCGTGCGTGTCTGGGTGTGGGTATCTGCCAGGCCTTCCTTAAATGTGGCAGTCCAAGCAGAAACCCACCTGTAAAGGGGCGGAAGCAGAGGCCAGGCGTGCTCTCAGGACTCTCCCTGCCGTGCCGGTGAGCGGACGGTGCTGGACTCCGTCAGGCCAGACTCCCTGGCCATCACCACGTCGCCTGCAGTGCCTCCCACAGACACGGCATGGGTCCTTACGGAGATGTCGAAAGTCCTGAGCGGTGCGACAAGATGGCCCTGGCCACGTGGGAGGAGAAATGATGAAGTCCTGGCATTGCCTGGACATGACTGTACGCCGGGCCCTGCGTGTGCTCTGCCCAGTGTCTTACTGAACCCTCCTGACCAGTCTTTCTTGGTTCTTATTGCCTTTTTAAGGATGAAGAAACTAAAACCTACATGCGGTAACTTGCTGGGACCACAGATCGAACAAGGGGAGGCGTCCTGGTCTGAAATAACTGTGAACACTGGGCTTTGTAAAATCAGTTTGCTCAGACGTTGGATGAATTCCGAAAATCTGACCTGAGGTCTAATTTTAACCGAGTCAGGAAGCCGCCACGTTTTGTACGTTTTGAGTTGAGGGACAGGTCTCACATGACAGAAATTTGCCCCAGCCCGGCCAGTGTGGCTCAGTGGTTGAGTATCTACCTGTGAACCAGGTCACAGTTCGATTCCCAGTCAGGGCACATGCCCAGGTTGCAGGCTTGATCCCAGTAGGGAACGTGCAGGAGGCAGCTGATCGATGATTCTCTCTCATCATTGATGTTTTTATCTCTCTCTCTCCATCTCTCTGAAATAAATTTTTTTTAAAAAAAGGATGCATTACAAGTCCAAGAATTAAAGAATAAGAATAAGAATAAGAATATGAATAAGAGAAGAAGAAGAAGAAGAAGAAGAAGAAGAAGAAGAAGAAGAAGAAGAAGAAGAAGAAGAAGAAGAAGGGCCAAGACCGGTTTGGCTCAGTGGATAGAGCGTCACCCTGTGGACTGAAAGGTCCCAGGTTCGATTCTGGTCAAGGGCGTGTACCTTGGTTGCGGGCACATCCCCAGTAGGAGGTGTGCTGAAGGCAGCTGATCGATGTTTCTAGCTCTCTATCCCTCCCCCTTCCTCTCTGTAAAAAAATCAATAAAATGTATTTTTTTAAAAAAGCAAAGAATAAGAAGAAGGAGAAGAAAAGGAAGGAGAAGAAGAAGAGGAAGAGGAAGAGGAAGAAGAAGAAGAAGAAGAAGAAGAAGAAGAAGAAGAAGAAGAAGAAGAAGAAGAAGAAAGAAGAGGAGGAGGAGGAGGAGGAGGAGGAGGAGGAGGAGGAGCAAGAACAAGAAGAAATTTGCCCCAAATATTTGAGGAAATGCTGTCCCTGGAATGGCAGGTTGCTCCATCAATGGTGATGATCGCATGATTCATTGTTTCCTAATTTTAGAACCTCAAACATGGAAGGAGCCTTGGTGTTGAATAAGCGAGCATCATCATTTCACAACAAACCCCCATGTTGATCTAGTTAAAATACAGTTTTAAAAAAATTACTTAAATTTCCAAATATTTCCAGCTATAAGTGATGTTTTAAAACTGTCCATAAGAATACAGGTGGTCCAACCCTGGGTAGAGGTCACTGCAAAACTGGAAGTGGGCGGGTAGTTTGGGCAGGGTTAGCATCCCGCTGGTGCTGTTGGCAATGGACAGGCTTTAATGTGGGAATCTCATTCCTTCTGACAGCCGAGGGGACGGGAGAGAGCAAGTCTGAAGAGCGATCTCCCTCGCCCCGCCTGGATGCTCTCTCTCTGTGTCCCTGTCCGGAATCAGTCGGCAGTACGGCCACCGGGCATTTGTGGAATCCAGTTCACTCCTGTAATCAGCAGCACGTTACAGAGCTAGAAACCACCCCCCGCCCCCGAGCCCCCCAGACAACTCAGAATTTCATATTCTATGCGGCCCTGGTGTGCTGGCGATTTCTTAGCCAATACGTTAGGGGTAAAACCAGAGGCCAGTCCCGCAGAGAGTATGCTGCTGTGTCGGAGGGTTTAGGAGTTGGTTTGATGTCGTGGGTGTGGAAGAGTGCAGGTTGCCGTCTCTACAGCAGTTCCCTGGGTGGGTTACAAGATCTTTCCTTTGCTCATGGTCATCACCTTTCTGGTTAGTCATCAACCGACCACCAGGGGGCATGAATGGTCCCAGTAACCCCTTCTCCAAAGGACTGCACTCCCTCAACTGTCCCAGGAGAGATTGGAGGCCTCCTGGACTCTGCTGCTGAGCCAGATAGCCCCTCGTTTTATCTTATCTTGTTGGCTTTATCTTTTTCATTAATTTTTTTAAATATATTTTTTATTGATTTTAGAGAGGAAAGGAGAGGGACAGAGAGATAAGCATCAATGATGAGAGGAATCACTGATCAGTTGCCTCCCGCACACCCCACACGGGATCAAGCCCACAACCCAGGCATGTGCCCTGCCGGGGAATCGAACTGAGACCTCCTGGTTCATAGGTCAACACTCAACCCCCGAGCCATGCCGGCTGGGCTGTTGGCTTTATCTTTCTAATGGAAAAGAAGAACGTGTACTTTTTAAGAGTTTTTTTAATGTATTGGGGTGACATTGGTTAATAAAATTACATAGCGTGCAGGTGTACAATTCTATAACACATCATCTGCATGTTGTATTGTGTGTTCACCACCCCAGTCAGGTCTCCTTCCATCGCCATTTATCCCCCTTTTATCTTCTTCTACTGCCCCCCACGCCCCTTCCCTCTGGTGATCACCATGCTGTTGTCTGTGTCTATGTTTTGTTTTAACTTATGTAGTGCTCATTGATTTTTAGAGAGAGTGGGAGGGAGGAAGAAGTGGAAAGACAGAGAAACATTGACGTGAGAGATATATCATGAATGCACCCTGAATGCACCTGACCAGGGCTGGGGATTGAACCTGCAACCCTGCGGTGCGAGAGCCGACGCTCTAACCACAGAGCCACACCGGCCAGCGCTATTAAATTTATTTATTTTTATTTTTAAATATATTTTTATTGACTTCAGAGAGGAAGGGAGGGAGAGAGAGATAGAAACATCAATGATGGAGAGAATTATTGATTGGGTGCCTCCTGCACGCCCCTATGGGGGATCGAGCCCGAAACCAGGGCATGTGCCCTGAACCAGAATCCAACTGTGACCTCCTAGTTCATAGTTCGATGCTCAACTGTTGAGCCATGCTGGTCAGGCTATTAAATTTATTTGATGTCCACAACAGCACAACAGCCCTACCAGCTGGCACTAATATTACTGGCATTTTAGAAATAAGGAAACAGATAAGGACTGTACTTCAGTACCCGTTTCCCAAAGACCAGAGACCAGAGGTTAGGGTTAGAGTTAGGCACTCATAAATTTGTTGCATATCTTTCCAATTTTTTTATAAAAAATAGAAATATGTGTGTGTGAACAAACAAATACAAATATGTGTATATATACAATTATACATACACTAGGGGCCCAGTGCACGGACTCATGCACCTTGGAAGGAACTGTGGGCTGTGAGGCTGCGGTGGGCACTGGGGCGGGTCTCGGTTCCTCCTCGGTGCCCCCGCCCGGCCCCTCCTGCCGCGGCCCCCAGGCCCCTGTCTGTCGGCAGCCCCGGTCCTGCTGCCGCCGCTCCCATGTACCCACGGTGCCGGCCCCACTGGCACCTGCTGAAGCGCAGAGAGATTGGGGCTGGTGCCGGCAGCCGGGGCAAGCGGCGGGCTCCAATGCTGGCAGCGGGTGCAAGCAGGGCCAGTGCCGGCAGCAGGTGCGAGCACCAGGCGGGACTGCGGCATGTGGGAGCAAAGAATTTTCAGTAACCACCAGAGGCTCACCCCGATGACAGCGACCAGCGCCCCCTCCTTGGTCTGGTGCCCTCGCTCACCTGCTCCACCATCCCACCGCGGCTGATGCCTGCCATATTCCGCACGTAACCCCTGGTGGTCAGCGCACGCCATAGCGACCGGTTGTTCAGTTGTTTTGCTGTTCGATGTATTTGCATATTAGGGTTTTATATTTATAGATTGTAGGTTTCATTAATTTTTTAGAACAGGGAGACTGTATTATATGTATTACATAATTCAGTTTGTCTTTTTCGTGTAATCTATGAAGAATTTTCTATGTAGATTATACAGAGCTATCTTATGCAAGGCATACATTGTGTTCCCCTGTGTGCGTGTGCCATCACGTGTTTAACCGTTCTGCCTTTGCCCAGCCAGGTGGTTTCACTTCTTTGCTGTTTCATGTAATGCTGCAACAGACTTCATTGTACATATATGGGGCTTTCTCATATATGTACCTCAGAGTTGCCAGAACTTCTTTGGGGTGGGTTCCCAGAAGTGAAATTGCTTTGTCGACGGATATGCGATTTTTGATTTTGATAGATGCCTGCACGTTGCTCTCCATTCCTGTCTCTCTCCTGTCCGCTCTCCTGGCCGTAAGACATGCGGTTCTCTCAAACCTGTCACCATTGGTGTCTTGGGTGGAGCAGGGGAGAGCTGCCCCCTCTGCTCTCGACGGGGCGCAGAGCAGGTGACGGTCAGCACTCCACGCTCACCCCTCTGACTGGCACGGAGAATCGCTTGTTGGTGTTTCCTATGAGTCACCTAACGCTCACAAACGTGGCCAGGAAAGGGCCACTTGGAGCAATCTCCTCGATGGAAACGGGTAGAAAAGGCAAGGATGAGGCAGCGATGACCCGGAAAGGGGACGGGGCAGGTGCCAGGTAGCAGTCAGCTCCTTCACTTCTCTTGCCCAGCGGGCATCAGCGTTGACCTGACAGTGTGACCGATTGAGAAGCACCATCGCGCTCGTGTGCAGGCCTCTGGGAGGCCACAAACAGGTACTGGACAAAGGCCCGTCTTCAAGGAGATTAGAGCTAGTGCGGGCAGTAGGCGTTCGCTCCAAACGACGGTATTTGAGGTGCTGTGTGAAGTGACGTGCCCAGAAGCACGGGCTGCACAGCCGTGGATCAGTGCTTGCCTCCTCAGATATGTAATTGTGAGTGGGGGAGCTAACTCGCCTCTTGTTCACCATTGTCAATGCCAATATATACCGAAGATTAATTTCACCCTCGGATAAATAGAAATGGAAAGTGCAGAGAGAGAAAAGTCACTTCTAGCTGGAGACACTTTGAAAGCTTAATGAGAAATGTGGCTCCTGAGTGTGGTCTGGGAGGCGGGGAGGGTCCGCGTCTCGCGTGGGGGAAGGGGAGCCAGCGTCTCCTGAGAAAGCAGGGCAGAGGCTGGTGCGGAAAAGGGCGGGCTTGGGGGCACGTTTCACCTGAACGCCGCTGGGAGCAGGACTGCAGGGAGTCTGAGGTGCGAGGGGAAGGTTCCCTAGCCGTTTCAGAGCCACCAGGATTGGAGGGGTGCTCCCAGGATTGGGGGGGTGCTCCCAGGATTGGGGGGTGCTCCCAGGATTGGGGGGAGTGCTCCTAGGAGTTTGGGGGAATGCTCCTAGGATTGGGGGGAGTGCTCTCAGGAGTTTGGGGTGAATGATGCTCAGCACTCTTGTTCTAAATATGCTGTTACTTCTGAGGAATTTTTCAATGTTTTCTTTTGCTAGAAGACAAAAAATGAGTGTAAGAGCAAAATGAATGGCTTTCTATTATTGTTTTAATTTTCACTTTTCTCTATTTAAAAAGGGGAAGTTCAGGGAAGTAAGAAATGTTACCCAAAATGTCAAATTTCAGGAGGGAGCAGAATATTTCTGAGGAGATTCGTTTTTTTCTTTTTTAAGATTTTTAAAAATTGATTTTTAAAGATAGAGAGGAAGTGAGAAGGAGAAACATCAATGTGAGTGAGAATCATTGATCTGCTGCCTCCTGCACATTCCCTACCAGGGATAGAGCCCACAACCTGGCCACATGCCCTGACTGGGCATCAAACCTGCAACCTTGCGGTGCACGGTCGACATCCAAGCAACTGAGCCACGCCAGCCAGGGCTGTGGGGAGACCCAGCGCTCATCAGGCTAGTTAGCACACCTGACCCAAAGGCGGCCTGTCCCGGGCGAGCTGTGGACCTGGCGTTGGATTGAACGAACTGGGACAAAAAGACACGTTTGCAATGTCGTCGAGGAGAGCTCGGCCCTCCTGTCCGGGTCCCGAGGAGGACCCGTGGGGCCTGTTGTGGGTAGATTGGCACATTTTATAGGAGAAGTTCACTGGTAATGAATTACTTAACGCGGACCAAACGTACTTCACACACCCAGTCCTTCCCATGAAAGATGGCTCCTGATTCTGCATGTATGTCCCTGTCCCTGTATGTACTTCCCACATGGACAGTGTGACCTGGCAGACGGCACATTGTCCTGGTCGCCTGGCACCGAATTTTCGCCGAGAACGCGGTTGCGTGTTGCAGAGCCAGCCTCTCAGGTGGTGGGAACCCTATAGCTCAGTCCTGCGGGGGGGGGGGGGGGGGGAGGGGGCGTGGCGCAGTGGGGAGACACGGTGCCTTACGGGATGGTCTGCTGTGGCCACGGAGTTTGCCAGCTGCTGGCTGTCCAGTCCCCCCCTAAGGGACGCCCAGCCCGGCCTGAGGCCTCCGGGTGACACAGGGGCAGGCCTTTCAGATGTAAAAGCAAGTGTCATGGATGACGACTAGCTAACCAGCAGTGTTTCAAGTTTAATGAATACATTCCCCAAAAGATAACACGAAGCCTTGACCACACGAGGGTAACTCTAGGGCTACAAGATGCAAAGCAGGATGGCGACAGATTCGTAAAATGGGCATCAGTCAGACTTTGAGCGAATGTTGCAACAGGTAACATGGTTTATGGTCTGTGGGCGTTCCAGTCTTCACGCCACTCCCAGATCGATAACTCTCATCTGCTGAGAGCAGCAGGTGAATTTAGAAAAGGTTCCACTGACTATACTCAGGGCAGAACTACAGAGACGCAGAGATCTTGGGCTCAGCGGAGGGCATCACAGGGCAGGTTCTCCCAGGAGCGACGGTGTGGCTGGTCGTCTCCGCTCCTTTCCCCCACAGTCCCCTTCACAGGAGACGTCTTGCTGTGGGACTGTGGGACCCTCCTTAGCTAAAGCCACTCCCCAGGGCTTTCCCGTGTGCGTGTGTGTGTGTGTGTGTGTGTGTGTGTGTGTGTGTGAGTCCCGTGCCCTCCCAGGTGCGGAGACGCCCCTCCAGATGAGAGGCCGCGGGCTCGGAGCCCATGCGCCTGTCCAGTCCCAGGGCCCGGCTCCGCCGCGGGACAGCTCGGGGCCACGCACTTTCCCCAGGACCGTGGGCGCGTCTGGCTGGGGGCGTGTTCCCCGAAGGCCCTGCCTTCCTCCAGGTGCGGCTACATGATCGACAACGTGATTCTGCTGCTGAGCGGCGCGCTGCAGAAGAAGTCCGTGCGGGACCTGCTGGGGCGGTGCCACCCGCTGGGCCGCTTCTCGGAGATGGAGGCTGTCAACATCGCGGAGACGCCCTCCGACCTCTTCCACGCGGTCCTGGTGGAGACGCCCTTAGGTACGAGCGTGGGTGCGGCGCTCGCTGCCGTGTGCGGCGCTGCCTTTGGGAAGCGTGCCCCACGTCCCCGCGCTCCCGTGAGCACAGCGCAGTGGAGAGGGGCTAGGAGTGGAGGGACCGAGGAGGTCCAGCCCAGCCCGCCTGCCTCAGCTCAGACAGGGAGCACCTGCGGGCACCTCGGGCATCGGCGCCGGGAGGGAGCGCTCATCTCCAACGCCCCCGCACTGTGCCCGACCCAGCAAATGCGTGACAGACCTCGCCCCTTGTCAAGCCACCCCTTTCCAGGGTGCGGTTAGAATCAGCGCCTTCCCTTCCCTTTCACCCTCGGTCCGCACAGGCTCCGGAGGGAGCGGGTGTTGGGCGCCCAGGGGTGTCCGCCGGCCCTGACGGCACGGAGATGCCACGGGCCGCTGCGCACGCGTGCTTGTGAGGAAGTCTGCACAGTAGCGATGCCCTTTGATCGTTTGTCAAAATACTCGCCATTTTGGACAAAAGTTTTAGAGAAAAATAAATGTGTCGTCAAGTGCCCAGTGCTATGGGGCAGGTCCCAGGGGGGCAGGGGGTCTGGCACCGACGCCGTGAGCGTGACGCGGGCTCAGCCTGTCCCCCAGGCACGTGGGCAGTTCGGTTCCTCTCCGTCCCCCACTGTAGAGTTTCAAAAACGAAATAAGACATAAATAAGCACAACTCCGTGCTCCGCATAAAGTAAGGGCATGAAAGGTAAGTATTACCATTGGGTGGCAGGAGACTGCGGACGTGAGTCTGGACGTGGGCGCTGCCCACGCGGGGCACTGGCTAAGTCAGTGAGCCGCGTGCCACGCAGGCGCCGCCGTAAATGCTTAAGGAGGGGTCTCGGTCGGTGCCCCGTGGCGGTCGGCGTGACGCGCCCGCGGATTGAAACCCGTGTCCTCCTCGTGAGCACAGGCCGTGCGTGCAGGAGACACTCTGTCCGCGCGCAGTCCTGCTGGTCATTAACTCATCCTCCGATGACTTCTGTTCCCAGCACCATTCTTCCAAGACTGCATGTCTGAAAACACACTCGATGAGCTGAACATCGAAGTTCTGCGCAATAAGCTGTACAAGGTAACTGCGGTCTCTATTGCACAATCCATCCTAACCAGGGCTCTCCATTAGACGCGATGCCCACGCCCCCCGTGCACAGCGAGGCGAGGCCTGTGTGGAGCATGCGTGTCAGCTCCCGGGCAGGAGGTGGCTGAGGGGAGGTCGCAGCCCATGCTCTGTGTCCCCAGGCCTTCCTGGAGCGTAAAGTGGCGATGGGCAGGCGGCCCCGGAGTCAACCAGCATTTACAGGCGCCTCTGTCAGGCGGAGCTCACTCTGTCCTCCATTCTGTGCGAGTCCTGCTGCCCGCTACCTGTCCACACGATTGTAATCTACTGGCCGTGGGCAGCGTACCGAGATGACCGGCTGGCGCGGGACGGCCCTGGTGCCGCTCGCATCATCTGGCCACTGACTGGACGGTGCCGCCCCTCCAGGTCTCTCTGTGTGACAGGCGCTGAGTAAACTGTCCTGGCACTTGGACCACCAGGGCGCCTTCGGACATTCGCCCAGAGCAGCTGAATGAACGTAGGCGCCACCCTCTGTGCACTCGCCCTGCTGCAGCGCTGGGTCCCCCCAAAGCATTGCGTCAGGCATCGTCCTGGTTATGAATATGGGCCACAGGGGCACCCTGATGCAGCCAGCGGGAGGCGCTGTCCAAGCAATGCGGAGGCGCTAACCCACTCTACCCAGCTAGACGGGGCTGGCTTCGAGGCCCGGAGGCGTGGGGTGAGGTGGCGGGGCGTGCAGTCCCCTAGTGAGTGCAGCGGGGCCTCGGCCAGGCGGCTGACTGCAGCCAGGCCTGCCTTCCCCCCTGCCCCCCTGCTCAGAGCCACCGTGCGCCTCCCGAGAGGGGATGTCAGTACAGGACCAAAGCGGGGTCTCTATGGGGCTTGTGAAAGGGCTTGGCACGCTTGGTAGAGGAGCCAGAACAGCCGAGTGAGGCCACCGAGACGCACGCGGAAGCGGAGGTACGGGGTGACGAGGCGAGATGAGTGCAGCTGTGTTTTTCCTGCAGTTCTGCCTTCAGACTGCGCCACGGGCGTTAGTGTGAGCACTGCCTCCCCGGGTATTCCTTCCCTCCCCGGCGAGAAGGGGCTCAGCCTCCACGAAACGCTGAGTAAGCCATGAAAGGCAGATCTAGACATTTCCACAAGGAGCGATCGTCACCCTGTTGTTTGACGGTCTCTTCTTTTCCAGTCGTACCTGGAGGCGTTCTATAACTTCTGTAAGAATCATGGTGACGTCACAGCAGAAATCATGTGCCCCATTCTCGAGGTGAGAAAGCGTGCTTGAAGCGTTCACGCCAAATGTGTGTTTCCATGTGTTTCATTTCTGTCGTCGGCCTGATGCTGCTTCATCGCAGAAGCTCCTTTATCTAAAGTGAAACGAGCGATGCGTTTTACTCTCTGTATGCCATCGATGTCTTCCGTTAACAGTGGTGTTTTCTGGCCCTGGCTGGGTGGCTACATAGGTTGTGGGTTCGATTCCGGGTCAGGGCACATACCTAGATCGAGGGTTCTATCCCTGCTCGGGGCATATAAGGAAGGCAATTGATTGATGTTTCTCTCTCTCTCCCCCCGCCCCCTCTCTAAAATCAGTAAAAACATATCCTTGGGTGAGGATTTTAAAAAAAAGGAGTGATTTTCCAAGTTTCCTACATTGAAGAGTTGTTTTAGACTTAGGAAAGAATAACACTTATAAAAATGTGATCATGCTTGTTGTATAATATGAAAAAAGATCATAATTAGTGAAAAATTTAGTAAGCTATGGCAATTACATGCTACAGGAATCAGAAGGACCCCAGATTCCCCCAAAGGGAGGGGACACAGGCCGCTGGGACCCACAGGGCATCGTCCCTGTGAAACCCTCACTAAAGCTGCTCGTGCACCCCGCGCTGGGTGGAGAGACTCTGGTGAATCTAACTACTAGCGGCACTCGAAGCAGCACATTGTGCAGGGCTCAGAACATGGTGTCCACATTCCCAATCCCATGGTTTAGAAATGGTTCTTCCACTTTACGCCAACAAAAACAGAATGGGAGTTACGTTGAAACAAAAGGTATACAGCAGCACTGGCACTAGCCAGCATGTGGTATGTGCAGGTATGTCCTAAACTTCACATACGTGGATTCACTTGGACTTCAAAACAGCACAGAGATGAGAGTTTAGCGTCTATTTTTCAAAAGGGGCAACTGAGGCACAGAGAAGGCCTGATGTCACAGTTAGCGGAGTCAGGATGGTAACTCGGGCATCCTGGCCCCTGGCTCCAACTCCTACATTAAGCTCACAGTGCTTACCCACAGGAAGGCTGCGCTATAAGCATGTCACGCCGCGTGGGCTGCACGACCCCAGAACGCCACGAGCGTGGTCTCTGTGGCAAGGACCGTGTAGGACTGAACGAAGGCTTGTCACCGGGCCGGCGGGACCGGCTGCTGAGTCCCCGGTTCCCACAGCCATTTCCTGTCCCTTAACCTACCACGTTAGGTTAGGTTTTCCTCAAGCTGCGATAAAAACAAAAATCCATTTAACCGTCTTCATACATTTATGTAGAAACATCAGTTACATGTGGCATGCGATTATTATGTTTTTTAAAATATATTTTTATTGATTTCAGAGAGGAAGGGAGAGGGAGAGAAAGATAGAAACATCAGTGATGAGAGAGAATCATTGATCGGCTGCCTCCTGCAGGCCCCACACTGGGGCTCCAGCCCGCAACTCAGGCCTGTGCCCTGACCCGTAATCGAACCGTGACCTCCTGGTTCCTAGGTCGACGTTCATCCACTGAGCGATGTGGCCTACACCGCACGGATTCCACTCTGAACTCAACTTGTGGAAATCCTCCCTGCTTCCGAGGGTCCCACAGACCCGCCTTTTCATGGGAAGCCCTTCTATTTCCTCCCCCGGTGATGATTTCCTCGGACCCCTTTGTTCTGCCTGGTTCCCTACCGCCTGGGCTCCGTGAGAAGATGTAATGGGGACTGTAAGAGGCTGACGGTCTGTGGGTGCGATGTGACCAGATTTGTCCGGTTGATAGCAGCATTAGGTCGTGTAACCTCCCTTTTATTTGTGTCGTTTATGAAGTTCTCACGCATGTGGTCTCGTGCTCTCTCGTGTGACAGGACACAGGCTCACAGGCGGGGCGTGTTACCCGGGCTTGTGTGAGAACATTGACTGGATTTCAAAACTGTGACTTCCTATGGAAAGTCATCTTGTGTTCAGGGCAGCCCTGCTTCTGTGCAGCTCAGGCCACAGGACCAAGGGCCCAGAACATGCTGTCTGGTCTCCTGGTCAGCACACAGCTGACAAGCCCGGCCTGCTTCCAGCTCCCACCGCTGTCCTCCACGGCCCCCGCCCACCCTGCTCCCCGCCACTGTCCTCCACGGCCCCCGCCCACCCTGCTCCCCGCCGCTGTCCCCACCCCTGCTCCCCACCGCTGTCCTCCACGGCCCCCGCCCACCCTGCTCCCTGCGGCTATCCCCACCCCTGCTCCCCGCCGCTGTCCTCCACAGTCCCCGCCTACCCCTGCTCCCTGCGGCTATCCCCACCCCTGCTCCCCGCCGCTGTCCTCCACAGTCCCCGCCTACCCCTGCTCCCTCCAGATGTGAACAGGCAAGAACAGGTGGCCTGACAGCCCAGCTCTACCGGGTGAGCTGACAGTGACTTGGAAGAAGTCCAGGAGTACAGTGACCTTCTGCAGCAGCAGAAAGGCTGTGACTTCAGAGGGAATGAGAGTTTGTAAGGAGCGTGAGGGAAGGGCAGGGTTCTGACGTACCTGCGCCCACAGGCACTGCCCGTGCCCCTCCAGCCAGGGTGTCGGATGTGGCCTGGGGATGGGCGCGGACCGTCAGCCTCTTACAGTCCCCATTACATCTTCTCACGGAGCCCAGGCGGTAGGGAACCAGGCAGAACAAAGGGCGTTACCAGCTACTGGGGTCCAAGGAAATCATCACGGGGGGAGGAAATAGAAGAGCTTTCCATGAAACGGCGGGTCTGTGGGACCCTCCGAAGCAGGGAGGATCTCAGCAAGTTGAGTCTGAGTGGAGTCCGTGTGGTATAGGCCACGGAGACGTGTTCTCAAGGGGAGAGCGCAGACGTGGCTGCTCAGTAGGCTGTCTGCGGTGTGGCCCTCTCCTGCACAGCCTGAGCCGCCCTGCTCCGTGCCGCCTCCGTCCCTCCGCGTCCTGCACTCCCCGGCCTGGAGCTGTGGCCATTGCCCGCTCCCCGCCCCCCTTCCCCCGGTTCCTTAAATCCCCCCCCCCCCCGACCCTGAGGAGGTGCACTGAGGACCTGCCCGTCAGCCACTCCCGCCCGGGCTCCATGCCGAGGTCCCTTTGCCGTGGACCACCCTCTGGCCCATCCTCTCTCACGCCTGCGAGGTCTGAGAGTGCGTCGGGCCGGTGCTGTCCAGGACCCGAGGCAGTGGCCTTTGGCTCCAGATAAGGCGGCCGGGCCTCTGGCCGGGAGGATGGGAGGGAGGACTGGCCGCCCCGCTCCTCGCCTGGCTCCTCGGAGCACTGTGCTCACGGAAGGCTCCGGCAAACCTGCGGCTCTGGGTTTGGGAGGGGCCGTGAGCGGAAGCTGCCCCAGGATCTCTGACGTGGCAGAATCACAGGCCCTTCTGGCAGGCCCCCCGACACCTGCCACCTGCCACGGGTCGGGCGCTGGATGTTCCGAATGCACGGTGAACAGGAAAGGCATGGCCCCCAGAGGGCCTGGTCTCGAGGGGAGAGAAACCCAGGCAGATTTTTAAATGACGGGTCACGTGCCGGGCGGGAGCTCGGGTACCAAGAAGGGTTCCCAGAACCGGCAACCAGGGAGCAGCCGGGTGTGGGCTGGGGTGGGGTCGGAGGAGGGGGACCGGGAGGAGGAGGCCACGGAGGCCACCGGGAGAGAAGGACAGGGTGCGGGTGACCTGGAGGCCCCGCGGGCCGTCTGCCCGGTGCTTCGCTCAGCGGAGAAGACAGGCGAGCACACTCGACCTACCGACCTTCACGTGGCCACACCCACCACCCTACAAATGAGGAAACTGAGGCCAGAGAACGAGATCACTTGCTCCGAATCGTATAATTCTTAGCCACAGAGTTAGATTTGTTGCTATTTAACTTAAAAAAACAACCCCGACCCAGCCGGTTTGGCTCAGTGGATAGAGCATTGGCCTGTGGACAGAAGGGTCCCAGGTTCAATTCCAGTCAAGGGCACATACCTTGGTTGCAGGCTCCTCCCCGGCCTGGGCCCTGGTCGGGGCTCGTGCAGGAGGCAACCAATAGATGTGTTTCTCTCACATGGATGTTTCTCTCTGTCTTTCCCCCTTTCTTCCGCTTTCCCTAAAAATCAATGGAAAAATATCCTCAGGAGAGGATTAACAAAAAAAAAGCAAAAAAATTAAAAAACAAGCAAAACAAAATAATAACCCCACCCAAACCACGGGTAGCACGGATTTTCCTCGTGTGAAGAAGCCTGACCCACATCAGGGGGGCTTAGCGGGTACCGCGTGCACTTTCTCTCCCAAGCTCCCGCCAGGCCTTCGCCGGGCACGTCTGCTCTGCCCTGGGCACCCACCGCGCCTCGCAGGCCTCAGTCCCGCTTCCAGGAGGAGGCGCTGCGGGCTGTTGGCCCTGGCACACCCAGCGCCTGGGGGCCGCGTGGGGTGTGGAGCAGGGCCCTGGCCCTGGGGCGGAGGGGGGGGGGGGGGCGGGCGGCCCAGCGGCAGCTGCTCGGTGGGGAGCAGGTTCATAAGCCTCGCCTGCGCGCAGTCAGATGCAGAGCCCAAAGGGGAACCGGCCGCTGGGAAACGTGGCCGCCCCGGGGCTCTGTCTGCAGCCTGAGCGGGGCGGCTCTCACTGCTTTCTCTCCTGCAAACGCAGTTTGAGGCCGACAGGCGAGCGTTCATCATCACCCTCAACTCCTTCGGCACCGAACTGAGCAAAGACGCCCGGGAGGCCCTCTACCCGACCTGCGGCCGGCTCTGCCCCGAGGGCCTGCGCCTGCTGGCCCAAGCAGAGGACTTCGAGCAGATGAAGAGGGTGGCGGACCACTACGAGGTGCGTGCGTGACCCGGTCCCCGCGCTGTCACGGGCCCTCCTGCCGGTGCTCCCTCCGGGGGCGGGGAGGAGCACAGCCATGTCTCTGTGGCCCCGGGAAGCACGGTTCTCAGGGGCGGAGGCGGCGATTCCCCGGGCGGGCGTCCCGGAACCTGGGCTCACGTCAGAGCAGGTGGAAGGGCCGACCCCGAGGCCCTTCGACGCGGCCGGGGGTAGGCAGGTGAGGGGCCCAATGGCCACTGCAGTAAGGGCAGGTGGCCCCGGCTGTGCGCCCAGCTCGGGGGGCAGGATGGAGAGGCCCCCCACGCCTCTGCAGCTCAGGGCCTCCTCCTCCCAGCCGCTCCTCGCTCCTCTAACTCAGCCCTGCACCCACCGCGCCTCGCAGGCCTCAGTCCCGCTTCCAGGTGGAGGCGCTGCGGGCTGCTGGCCCATGGCACACCCAGCGCCTGGAAGCCGCGTGGGGTGTGGAGCAGGGCCCTCTCACGGCTTTCCGGAGCTGAGAGACCTGCCCACCCCTCTCTGGGCTCCCTGGAGGCCTCTGGGGGCCGCGGAAGCGAGGCTGTGCCCAGACCCCTGCTACACCTCCTGTCCCCCGGGGCTCTGTGCCCCCACCCCGCACTGGCAGTCCCACGGGGATTTATCCGCTGTCGTCTCTGAGGTGGCGCCTGCACTGCACCCCTAGAGGGAGAGCTGAGCGTGGACGAGCTCCTGTGCCCCAGCCGGGTGGGTCTGCGCTCGCCGCGGGCCACGCTGTGCTGCCCTCCCCCCCGCTGTCATCGTGGGAAATCGGACATTTCCTCAGGGGGCCCGAGAGTTACCAGAACATGTCCTCTGGGTTAAGCTTTTTACACAGATGCAGTTTCTGTATTGCTAGGAACCATACACATTTATAAGAAATGAGGATTTGTTACCGAATAGTCTCTTCTCTACCCCTAAGGTTTACAAGCCGCTGTTCGAGGCTGCGGGTGACGGCAGTGCGGGGAAGTCGCTGGAGGACGTGTTTTACGAGCACGAGGTAGGACCCGCTCCTTCTCCCGCTCTGGGTTTTAAGCATCTTCTCAGTGGTTCTCCGCGGGCAGCCCGGTGGGCGCCACCCTCCCGGTGCCTCCCCCGGGCTGTCCAGGGTGAGGACGCAGCTCGGGCACAGCTGTAACGCTTGGGAATTGTTCCTGCGGAATTGCACCGAGGGTCCGCGTCATGGTTCCCTGAAAAGGCAGAAAGGCCCACTTCATCCGAGTCCCTGTCTGGGTACTGAGCTGCCCAACGGGGACTTGTTTCGTTTTGTGATAGACTTTTTATACCGCAGCGTCCCCTAATCTCAGACATCTTCCTAGTGTGGCCTGTGCACTCCTCCAAGCCGCTGGCCCTTCCGCTGCCATCGATGGGAAGCCACAGGGGAGCCTGGGATGGACCCCGAGAGCCTGTGGGCTGCACAGGCCGCAGCAGGCGGAGCGGGTTCCTGTCGGTCCTGCTCTGAGGGCTCCCGGTGCCCGAGGGGCGTCATAACCGCAGTGGCAGCAGCTCCGGCGCCTCCAGCTGGCGAGGAGCCTGCCGGGCACCGGTGGGCAGGGAAGGAGCCAGGCCTGGTGACTGCGTGGTGTCCAGAGCTGCCGGGGGCCCTCAGCCCTCTCTCCTTCCCTCCACAGGGACAGAATGCGGAACTGTCCCATTTCCGACTGCCCCAGTTCAAAGTATTTTCTTGAAAAATTTATTTTATCTCCCTTCTACAGAGAAAAACACAAACAATTGCCCTGTAAGTCAGGTTGCTACAGAGCATTCTAGAAAAGCTCATCAGAGCTGAGTCTGGACACCAGGGGCTGGGACGCTGCCCTGGGGGGAGTTAGGCAGCTAAAACCTTTCCAAGCCTTTAAAGGCTGTGGCCAAGGTAAATGCTTTCCCTGAATGAGACAAGCTGGACGCCAAGTAAATATGGCTCCAACATCACACACAGACACCCAGATACACACACACACACACACACACACACACACGCGCACACACAAAGACATAAACACACACAGACACGCACACACAGACACGCACACAAACACAGACACACACAAAGACACAGACATGCACACACACAGACACGCACTACACAGACACACACACGGACACACACATAGATATACACATGGATACACACAGAGACACACACATGGACACACACATAGACATACACACAGACATACACATGGACACACACAGACACACATAGACATACACAGAGACACACAGAGACACACACATGGACACACACATAGACATACACACAGACATACACATGGACACACATAGACATACACACAGACACACAGGCATACACATGGAGACACACATAGACACACACATGGACAACCACATAGACATGCACACAGACACACAGACATACACATGGACACACACATAGACAGGCACACAGACACACACATAGACACAGACACACAGATGTGCGCGCACGCACACACACACAGTCCTAAGGTCTGCTCAGAGTGATGCTGAGATTGGGAGAGTGCCCTGGGGCCCACACGCCTGCTCTGGACTGCTGGCGTCTGCACTTACTGCTCACGCACAGCCGTCTGCCGCCTCCTCCTCGGTGACCGTGCGCTGCGGGCGAGCTGACGGTGCGTGCTTTGCGCCCTTGCTCAGGTGAAGATGAACGTGCTGGCGTTCAGCAGGCAGTTCCACTGCGGCGTCTTCTATGCCTACACGAAGCTGAGGGAGCAAGAGATGAGGAACATCGTGTGGATCGCCGAGTGCATCTCGCAAAGGCATCGCACCAAGATCAACAGCTACATCCCGATTCTGTAACCGCCCGGCCGCAGGGGAGAGATCACAAGTGGGAAGCGGATGCTATTGAGCAAAAAAGGAGTTGGGTAGATGATCGGGGCCACACAGACGGAAGCCGCGCGGCCCTGCCTGGATTGCAGACCTACCTTGTTCCCACGTTTGTGTCCCTTCACCGGGCCTTGGGCCTGCGTTTTCATTAGCCCTGGGGACTCTCCCTACTCTGAGGTTGTTGTGTTAAAACCAAATCTAATAAAAGTGTTTGACTCCTGCTCCTCATACTTCTCCACGGGCCCAAATACGGGGGTCTGTTTCACTGTTTCCCCCCTCACCTGAGGATATGTTTTTCAGTGATTCTAGAGAGAGGAAGAGAGAAGGAAAAACATGGACTGTTGCCTCCTGCATGCATCCCAAATGGGGAATCAAACCCGCAACCTGGGTATGTGCCCGACCTGGAATCGAGCCCATGACCCTTTGGTGGAAGGACAATGCTCTAACCACTGAGCAGCCATCCAGGGCCCGTTTTACTCTGTAACTGTCCGTTCCTTCCGTCGTCCGCAAACCCCGGAGCTGTGCGCCGCCCACATGGCCACGTGTGAGGGGAAGGCTCCTTGTCGGGCACTGGGTCAGGTGGGCTCGGAGAGCTGCAGCTCAGCACAGACGTCCTGCACGCGGCAGTGTCCCTTTGTCACAGGCTGCGATGTGTAACCTGCACAGCTTTCTCTAAACACGAGACACAGCTCTCTTTCTTATGGCTCCTTCATGCTTTTACACATTAAGCAGCAGAAATCACACGGCCCATTTGCAGCCCGTGGATTCTCTATAAACCTTCGCTCAGATCGGTGCCCGGAGCCGCCCAGAGGAAGACAAGCAGCTCACACGCTGCTCAAGGCCTTTCTTTCCAACTAACAGGTTCCAGCACGGGAACCCGAGCTGCGGGTGTGGGGGCGGGGCGGGAAAACTGCCCAACCGCCAGGTCCTGGCTGGCCTAGTAATCACACAGACAGGAGACAGGTGAGCCAGAGACAATGACCAGGCTAAATCCGTCGTGTGGGGACCCTGCATACAAGGGAGGCAGGCTCAGGGGCGTGTGGGTATAGAAGCCCCGTGCTAGGGATGAGGTCAGGCGTCCTGGGGAGCGCACAGGGTCACTGCAAGACGATGGGAACGGAAGTGCAGTAAATAGCGCTGCCCCGCCAGATCGGTGAGTCGATTCCAGATTATCGCTGAGAACCTGTTATGGGCAAGGCCCCTAATTCAGTTCTAGGTCAAGGGTGGGGAACGTCCGGCCCACGGGCTGTAGAAGGCCCTCGACATCATCTGCTCTGGCCCTGCTGAGGCGTTAGGGCTGAGCTAATTAAATGTTCGACCAAATACAGCAGGCCACTTTTTAAGCTGATATTTTGTATGGCTCCTGAATGATGTGATAAATATCCAAATGGCCCTGGGCAGAAAACAGTTCCCCCCCCCACCCCCCGCCTGCCTTAGGGACTGAAAGGCAGGGCAGAAGTTTCTCTTGGTCCTGAAGCTAAAATGGCCTTTAGCTCAAAACAAACCGCAGAGCAGATCCTGGGGTCTGGTTCTGAACCCCCACAAGGGGTTCATTAGTAATAGCGCTTACCATCTACCACGGAAAAGGTCCTGTCGATCGGGTCAGAAGCACAGGTAAGACGGACACGGGAAGGAGACAGACGCTGTCTGCTTTGTGTTGGTTTCAGGAGGAAACGAAATTCTCCTTGTTGGTTCATCTCGTTCGTTTTGAGTCATTTTCACTCCAGCAAATGGGAGTGTCCGCTTCCCGGTCCTGAGCACAGCGGTGAGGGACACACGCCATGCGCAGGGGGACACGCGTGCCGGACTAGTGCTCCCATCCCTGTCTCCCAGCACCGAGGCCCGGAGTCTGGGGCTCGGCGGCCGTGTGGCCGTCAGGGGACAGGCCTTGTAAATATGGAAGTGGGTGCAGAAGCCACAACCCAGCCCCCTGCCCTCAGCAGTTTCCTCGGTTACATCGTTACTCCGTCTGCCTCCACGGCCCCGGCCCCCCGCTGCAGCCTCCCACCCCTACCTCTGACCGCTCACTCTTACCAACTGTCAGAGTAGAAGGACTGCCCACTTTATTCAGGGAGTTAGCATGTGCTGAGCTCTTACTGGGCACCGGCCACCTCAGGTCCCCGGCGGGCACCCCGCTCTCGCTGGCCCCTTTCAGATCTCCAGTCTGGAACAGGCTTCCTTGGGGCCACGCCCTCTCTCTACGTGGACATTTTCCCACTGGGTCTCCACACGGCTGGCGCCTTCCCTGCGGGTTTTGATGCCGCCGCATTGCCTTCTGCAGTGGGCACCTGTCCTCCCTTTGGGTCTGTACACAGCAATCTTGCATACTCACCTCCTCACGGAGGTCCTCCAGGCTTACGGGGCACCTTGTACTGGCCTCTGTCAGACACCCTGCTCTTCACCTCACAATTCTTACCGAGTTTGTAACCATGGGCAGGCTTGTTTGCTTGGTGATGTTGGTTTTCCCATCCAACCGAGCGCTCTCCCTGCAAGTCCGAGATGTATTCCCGGATCACCGCTGTCTGTCCGCCTGGGCACAGGCCTGGCTCTCGGCAGCACTGAACGGATGTCCGCCTAGTGAATGAGGGCCAAACCCCCTGCCGGAGCGTTCTGTGATTCAAACCATAGAACCGCTAAAAGAGGAACTTGGAATTTTTAAGAGTTTATTTAAGCAAAAATCTCTTCCAACCGGACAGCTCCGACAGGAAGTGGTTAGGAGTGTCCCGGACAGGAGCGGGGAGGGGTTTCTAGAGAAAAGGCGGCAGCAAACAAGGAAAGTGTCCGACTTGGAAAAGCCCAGGCGGCTGTGGGTGGTGGCCGTTCTTGAGTTCTGGTTCCTGACCCCGAGACACCCACGGGCCCGGGTTTGGGTCCTTACGTGGGCAGCTAAGGCCTGGGAGGCGCTGCGGCCCCGAGGCTCCTCGCTCAGGTTGCTGCACAGAAGGAAAGGCCACATGCTCGGGGCACAGACATCTCAGTGCCAGGAAGACAGGACAGGCCGTAGCCCTCTCTCGGTGGAAACAGGACCCTGGAAGGCAGGCGCTGAGTCCCGGCTCCTGGTCTCCGGTCCCACAGCATCAGGACATTGCGGCAATCACCAGCTTGTGGAACAAATAAGCCCAGATGCGGGCAAGGATCGCATGGCCACCCACAGCGCCTGGGGACCGAAGGCGGAGCGTGACGCACAGCTTCCACCCCGGGAGCGGGACAGCAGGTGGGGCTCGCGCCTGCAGGCATGCCTGGCCCAGTGCTCACGGTCAGGCCGGGCCCATTCCATTCCATCGCAGGAATGTGTCAGCCAAGAACCACTTACCTTAAATGGAGCCCACAACACAGGTCTCCACAGAGGACGGGCCGGAGGGCAGGTAAATCCTCCAGCCTTGCTCCAGGGGCCCTGCACAGCAGGGTAACCTGAGTACTGACTTACTTATCTGCCCGCTGTCCAACACTGACCTCTCCCGGAATTCCCAGGAGTCAGACTACAGCAAGGGCTGGCTCGTTCCCTTGTTTGCAGAGTTTATTAAAGGGGAAAAGACCACTGAATCATCGAGGCAGATGACTCTGCTGTGCACTGTCTGTTCCTTCAACTAGTGACATTCTCTCGCCTTCTAAGTGTGTTCAAGGTGCGGAGACAAAAGCAGGAGCCTAGAGGATTCGGTTTGGGCAATGAAAATGAATGAATGTGTTAAGAGGGGAAAAATAGATGATCTTTAGAAAAAAGGAGAGAGATAAAAATAATTTCAAACAATTGCAAATGACATCCAAAGCCCCAGCCATCGCTGAAATCAGTGTTGGTCTCTTCACCAGGCCCACCAGGCCCACCAGGCCCACGCACACGCCACGCGTCCCATCAACCACAGAAGGACACGCAGGACGGTACCCTGAGCTGGAGGAGGGGGTCTCAGATCGGCTGAAGTAATCGTTTGGGGGTCACATTCAGTACACACTCACCGTGGGTGCTATTGGTGTTAGGTCGCACGTAGGCATCTTTTCAAAACAATTTTCTTGACTTAAACATGGAACTCTCGGGGAGAGGGGGGGGGCGTCCCGATTCAACACCCTCAGGCTCAGGTCAACATTGAGTCACACAGATGAGGCGCCAGATGGTGCCTGGAGACGTAGGAAACCTCTAGTTCCGAGACCTTTCCGTGAAGAAGGCTGGAAACCCGCTCACCGGGGATGCGGTGTGTCTCCCCCCCCCCCATCCCCCCCTCCGCCCCCCAGGCACCCAAACAACGCATCTGCCAATGTTTCCCAAATGCATCGCTCCAGCCACAGCAGACAGGCCCCGCCCAGCCAGGCCAACAGTCCCAGTCCTTGCAGGAACCTCAGGAAGACGCCGACACGGACCGAGCGAAGGCAGCCCCGGAGGCGAGGGCCCCTGGACGTCCCGCTCATGGCTCCGCTGGTCCTCGGGCGTCCTTGCTGCGGACCCATCACTGGCGTGGAGAAGTATGCCGGGCTTCCTCAAAGGCGTGCTCTGCTTTGATAGCACGTGGGAGCCCGGGCTTAAAACGTCAGTGTTAAGTGATCTCAGAGGTGAGCTTTCTCCACATCTCCACCTCCGGCTGACAGGCAGGCGCTGCCTCCATGGGGGCCTTCCCTGCACCTGCAATGGCCCGACCTCCCGTCAGATCCTTTGCTGTGCTGGCGGGCTCAGCAGATCGAGACCTCACAGGTGAGCCCTTCAGATCGTGTTGGTTGCCCAGCAAGCACACACCTGGGCTGTAAGGAAGCCATGGTTAGAGCAGAGGGCCTTTCTGGGAAGACATGAGAGCCAGGACTTGGAATCGACGTCCCTAATTTCCAGAGCTTTGTGGACTTGGACAAGTCAATGAACTTTTCATTTTTCCTCCTGTGAAAGTGGATAATTCTATCTACTCTTAAGATTGCCATAGAATTAGGATTTAGATGAAATAACATGCTGAAATGCTTAGTACGAAGCCTGCACAGAGCAGGAGCTCATCCGTGAGCTGCTCACCCCTCCTCCGGGCTGCGTGAGAGACTGGTGCAGCGTCAGTCACCGCTGGGAAGGAAGGCCATCTCTTAATTGCCTTTGTTTCTCCGTTCGTTCAGAACACAATGTTTGCTCAAAAGAAATCACACGTGCTGTCCAGATAAAATGAAACGTATGCTACTGGACACTGACATATAAAGATAGATGACTAAAATAATTCTGCTTCATTCCCCGCTCACAGTCGGCTGAAGGTTAGTTAATTCTAATAAATGAGGCCCGTCGCCTTCCCTGTCGACCTGCCGGTACTGTCCGGTCTCTCTGGTATGGTCATGTCTCTGTTCCCAACCCAAGGCTCCCTCCCCAAGCCCTGCAGCGCTCCGACTCCGCCCCTTCCTCTCCAAGTCCCGCCTCCTGTCTGTCAGCAGCTGGGCTCAGCCTCAAGTCCCGCCTCCCCTGGGTTTCCTGGGCCTCATCCTGGTTTACTGGGTCTCCTCCCACCACACTCAACTCAGTCTTACCATAAACCCAACAGGGAGTGGGATGAACACCTTCCGAAATAGAAGCCTCTGTGTGGCATGAAACTCTTCTTGATGGGGATCCTTCCCTCCACCGCCCTCCATTTCTTTGTTTTTGTTTTCATAATTTCTATTTTTTAGAAAGTTATCTGTGGGGTCGCCATGTCTGAGTTGAAGAGGGGTCCCAAGGACCTGGACACCCTGCCTAGTCCTAAGGGGCGCGGCACCTCCCTGCACAGGAGGGGAGGGCAGCCACGAGCAGTCGCACTGGGAGGTGCCCCCGCCCTCTGCGTCCTGACCCTCCCCCAGCGGCCAGCCAAGTGCCAGCAGCTCCCACAGCCCTCCCTGGGGTGCCGTGTGCGCGCGCACAGTGTACAGCGCGGAGTTACATTCATAGATGCCTTTCTATAAGCACTCAGACAGTATCTCCCGTTACCATTTCAGAATAGGCAAGGCACAAAAAAAACCACAAAAAACCACAACAACAATAGCACAGCCTAGCCATGGGGCCAGGCTGCGGGAGCCCACGTGCCGGTCTTTGCAGCCAAGTCTGTTGGTAGCTTCCCAGGGGCTCTGTCGTTTTCTCCCCCGCTGGCTGCCGGTGTGATCGGAGTTATTTTGATGACTGTTCCCCAGCTTCTTCTATGGAGTCTGCTTGTTGCTCACCCACTGGGAGCAATGAGAGTAACCAGTCCTGAGGTTGGACTTGGCTGTGAGCGAGGACACAGCCCGTCGGCGCCAGCGTGGACCGCGCTTGGACTCAGTGGGCCCTTGGGCTCGAGGCATGAACCCCAGAGCTGAGGTTGTTCGGTCACCGCGGGTACGGAAGATGTTGACCTGCTAGCGTTCTGGGCGACAGGAAGTGCTGGAGCGAAATCAGCCCTCGCCAAGTCCTCCAATCCGTTTGAAATGATGCCCGAGATGCTCCTTGGGCACCTGGGGTGGTGGAGGTGCCCATGGCCACACTGCGGGAGCAAACCACGCCTCTGACTCCTCCTGAGAGCCCAGCGAGCAGGGGGGGGTAGTGGGGGCAGGGTCTCTTCCATCCTGCCTGCTCTCAGCTGGGGGTCAGCCAGGCGGGCGGCACACTCCCCTTCTGCTCCGTCTGGATAAAGGGTGCTCTGGGTTTCCCCACATACAAGGCGATGTTTACAAAAGGCCACACAAGCTCTCAGCCTCCGGTGGGGAGGCTGGCAGCGTCGTCAGCTGATGAGGAACGGCAGGCCCTCCACCGCGCCTCGTTCTCTTTGGCGCCGAGGAAACGGACCGCCGCTCTAGAAAGAATTTAAGCCCAAACCCGTTACAAGCTGGGCATGGCGTTTAAACTGGAAGTGAAAAGTCATTTTCGTGAAGGGGAAAAACATATCCTTTTTATGAAAATAGGACACCTAAAAAGAAAAGAAAAAAAAAAAAACCTGACTTAACTGTGTTGACATGGTTTGTAGAAAAGATTACTGCCCAGCTGGTGGGGCTCAGTGGTTGAGTGTCGACCTATGAACCAGGAGGTCAGGGTTCGATTCCCGTCAAGGGCACATGCCTGGTTTGTGGGCTCCATCTCCAGTAGGGGGCGTGCAGGAGTCAGCCAATCAATGACTCTCTCTCATTGATGTTTCTGTCTCTCCTTCTCCTTCCTCTCTGAAATCAATAAAAAATATATATAAAAGGAAAGGTTGCTGTGTATCTGTCTACCTCTGTCTCTGTTCAATTGAACGCCTTCGGGCGCTGTCCAGTCTGTACACAGAGGCCTTCACCGTGTGAATCTATGAGCAACGTTAGCCTGTAGCCGGGACCTGCTAGCAGCTCCCACACTGCCCGCTCCTTGTAGTGGTGTTTCGGTTAGACCAGAGGTCGGCAAACTCATTAGTCAACAGAGCCAAATATCAACAGTACAACGATTGAAATTCCTTTTGAGAGCCAAATTTTTTAAACTTAAACTTCTTCTAATGCCACTTCTTCAAAATAGACTCGCCCAGGCCATGGTATTTTGTGGAAGAGCCATACTCAAAGGGCCAAAGAGCTGCATGTGGCTCGTGAGCCGCAGTTTGCCAACCACGGGGTTAGACTCTTGTCTTCAAGTGGAAGAAGCTGGCGCTAGTACTCCGGATGACCTGCAGAGTGAGTCTGAAGGGCTGCTCGAAAACCCAAAGGAGGGCAGGGTGCCAGGCGATGAGAGGGCGGAAGTCAGGGCAAGTCCAAGAATCACAGGGCTGGTGGGCCCCTGCCCGGCTGGGAACTCGGGGCAGCTGACTCCATGAGAGCCTCGGTTTCTGCTCCTCTCGATGCAGTTTCCAAGTCTGCCCCTGGATGGTCAGGGGCAGGGAGGGCAGCCGGTCAGGGCCACGTGGGAGTCAGGTGACTGAGCCAGCCCCGCTGGCCTCCAGACTCCAGACTCTGGTAGCTGCACAGTGATCACTCGTTTCCCTGTGTTTACCTTTTAAATCAGTGAGTAGTTTCCACACTTTAGCAAGTGCCTGCGATGTGCCGGGGGAAGGCAAAAGTCCAGGTGTACAAAGGGAAGTCCTCCCTCTGGCGGACACGCAGCGAGTGGGCAGTGGCTTTGATGGCAGCAGGGCTGGCCGGCTGGTGCCTGTGCAGGGGGGCCTGAAGCTCTAGGGAGGGTCAATCCACACCCGCCTCCATAGCAGGGCCACTTCCCAGAGGAAGGCGAGGTAGGTCCTGCCAATTATGGCTACGGGAGCTTTCTGTGCCAGGAGAGCTCGCCCACCCGCGGGCAGCAAGCGCAGCCTCCATGTGCCGCCCTGCAGGCCGGAGGAGGCCGGGCTCACTCGGTCCCGCACAGCTGCAGCTGTGACATCTGAAGAAGTTGACAAAAGTGAGTCTGGAGAGAGGCTAGTTCCGAAGTTTCTGTTGTGCAACGTGGAGGTGAATGGAGAGGCCCTTCAGTCAGTGAAGGGGTTCTGCTCTGGGGAAGTGGCACGATCAATGGAGGCTGGTTTGGGCAGCAAGGGGAGGGGGGGAGAGGAGAGCAGCTGCGAGGCCCTGAGGAAGCCGCCGCCTCCGCGGAGTCCAGCTGGGTTTCTGTCCTTCACCGGCTAACAAGAGGCTGCAGAGACAAAAAGACCCTGGATGTGAGAGTCCCTGACACCAAGCCCGTACCTGCTTGCCCACACCAAGCCCGTACCGTGCCCCAGGTCCTACTGTCCTCCACCCCTGTGACCTCCACCCTGGCCACGGCCTCTGCATCAGGAGGGGCTCGCTGCCATTGTTCCGTGTCCCCGGTGAGCTGGTCTGAGGGGTCGCATCCGGGGGCTGGAATTTAGGAGGATAGAGACCAAGCTCGGAGAGCCCGAGGGAGCCTGAGGCCCGGAGGGAAGGAAGAGAGGCGCATCCCAGGAGAAGCAGGAGGGCGGGGCTGCACCACCTCCGTCCTGCCCACCGCCTGCCGTCAGCAACCTCAGCCTGAAAGGTTTGCTTCTGCGAGGCTGGACCAACCTGCATAAAACTTCGGGCCATGCTGACATTTCATCTTCGCCATCAGAGGGAGAACTTTTAAAGGAATGCAAGCACCCTCGCCGGTTTGGCTCCGTGGATAGAGCATCAGCCTGCAGACGGAAGGGTCTCAGGTTTGATTCCAGTCAAGGGCATGTACCTGGGTTGCAGGCTGGATCCCCGGCCCTGGTTGGGGTGCATGTGGGAGGTAACCAATTAATGTGTCTCTCACATTGATGTTTCTTTCTCTCTGTCTCTCCCTCTCCCTTCCACTCTCTCTAAAAATCAATGGAAAAACATCCTTGGGTGAGGATTGACAAAACAAAACAAAAAAGAAAAAGAAAGAAATGCAAGCAGCCCTGACCCCTGTGTGGCTCATTGGTTGAGCGTCCCCCTGTGCACCAATGGTTGCCGGTTGGACTCCCATGGCTGGGTTGCGGGCTCCATCCCCAGTAGGGGGCGAGCAGGAGGCAGCAGATGGAAGTTTCTCTCTCCCTCTCCTTTTCTCTCTCTCTCTAAAAATCAATAAAAAAATCTGTTGAAAAAAAAATTAAAATGCAAGCGTTTGGAAATCATTTTCACCACTAAGAAAACAAGTTGGGGGAAACAGTCCTCCCCAAAATAAATACACTGCAATGGATCCCCAAGAACGTCCCCTTTACGTGGGTCTCAGAAAAATGTTCTGTTACTAGTCAGGGGCCAGAAATGCCTTCGCCTGTGTCTTGGGCTATTTACATTCTTCTCTTTTTAGATCCTTGGGTCCGTGCCGCCCGGGACCTGAATCCACACCCACTGGAGCCACCTGCCGGGCAGCTCACCCCATGGCTGAGTCTCCAGAGGGCTTGAGACCTCCCTCTGCCACCACACACCTTTGGAGGTTTCTTTTCTTCCTGCCTTTCTGGGTTCTGAGATGTACCCCTTCAGAACTTGACACTAGTACATAGCTTGGCACGTCCTGTAACACACTCCACTTTTCTCAAGTAGACACAGTCAGTCCTGCTGGGAAGGAGGGAAGGGCGCACTGGAGAACTGGCAAGAAGCAGTGCAGGGAGGGGCGGGTGGTTGCGAGGCCGACCAAGCCCAGTAACCTGGCCACAATCTCAGAATCTCAGGCACGACATGCTGTGTGGCGATGAGCTCGGATTCTAACAACCAGCATTGCTGTTTTCAACTTTGCTGAACATGTCCTAGTGCGTCTTGAGGGTACCTGTGAAATGCAGGTAATTCTCTCTTAAGATGTCAGAAATTCTTTCATGCACTCTACCTTGTTAACAACAAACAGCAGGAACGTATGAACGTCTGAGACGGACGCTGACTGCTCACATCTAGGTGCCTGAGTTGAGGCGTGTCTAAGATCATCTAAACAACCGCCGCTGAGACTTTCCCCTGCGCAGACGCCCGCGCGGAGCCCCTGTACCGGCCCCGCCATGTGTGTGCATAGCCTCCCGTGAGCCTCACAGCCACCCCGAGAGGACGGATGTTGACCACTCTTGTCCATCCCCTGGCCCTGCTGGCCGGGCGCCACCGCTATCTGGACGGTGGCCACTGTGCTTCTCAACCTGTCTGTCCCCTAATCTAGAAACTCTCCGGCTGAACATCCTCTCACCCTGCAGTTCGAGCGCTCGTGTGACTGCAGCTGAAGGCATCCTCCACGCAGTCAGATGCTCCTGCATCAGCCGCCTGTCCCCTCCGTGGATCCTGGTGCACGACTTGGTCCTCCTGTCAGACCACGGCTGTGCTCCACTGATGGGGCTGGATGACGGCTAGTCCCCCGAGACTCAGCGAGGCCATTTCAGTTCGAACACAAGATAAGGAAGCCTTTGCCCCATCCACAGACACGTGCCCATATCCAGAGGAGAAACGACGGCGTGAATTCCTTGAGGTCTTTCGCATATCTCTCCGATCCAGCCTTTAGGCTCATAAAATATTTAGATATAAATCACTAATTTCTTTCAAGAGGACTTGACACAAATTTAGTCATTTAAGCCATTTCCTTTGTAACTTGGATTCTGTTGAGCTCTGGCTGGCTCCGTGGTGATTTCTGCAGAGCTTGCCATCAGCCTTCCAAAAGCCAGACCAAGAGCGGGCCTGGAGTCCCGTGTGACGTCAGGAATCGTGGGAGCCAGAGTGTTTCTCAGTGAGGAACACAATGCGTGTTTTCTGTGGGCAAAAGAAAACATTATCTTCTGAGTCTCTGCACGGTATTTCTTTTTAAAATGCACACTGCCGTGATCAGATTAGGACGGAGGGCTGAGGAATTCAGGTGGAGCCTAGGGCACGCCCCGGCGGCGGGAGGAACACCCTGTTCCGCAGCAGCGGCGCGGGCGGGCCCTTCTGCTTAATGAGTTCTGTTTGTGCACAGAGCTGAGTTCATTATAGAAACTGAGCTTTGACGCTGCATTACCCTGTGAGATTCTCAAATAAAATCCCAGATAGGCTGAGAGACAAACTCTGTTCTTACTGCAATTCAGGGAAATGTCCCACAATGCTCCAGGGCCATTCCCATGAGGCAATGGGCTGTTAGCAGCAGTCAGTGGTGTGACGCGATGTTCCACGGGGGACATTTCAGATTTTGCCACTTATCAGACTGTCCTAAGTTCTCCAGGGGAAGGACAGCTATTAAGTTTCTCACAGAATTTATTCAGATATCATACCACCACCCTCCTAACAACCAGAGAAACCAATAGTCATAGCGTCTACTGACACTCACTCGTTTACTCCTCATTTATGCATGTAATAAATATACATATATATATATGGCTGTGCCTGCCTCCAATTTTAATAGTCTCACTAGGACAAATCATGACTATTACATTTGTTAAATAAGATAGAGTTCTTAATTAATTAAAAATAATGTTAACTACTATTTATCTCATGTGAGGAGCTGAGAAAAACAATCTATCTCATTTAATGTAATATCTAGTTCAATTCTCATTTTTAAAAACGGCAGGTATTAACCCCAGTGCATAGTTGATGAATCGGGTTTAAATCAAGCAATCAGCATCTCTCCTCACTAAAGACCACTAAGCACCCACACTTGATCACTTTTGCCAGTTAAAACGTTTGGGGCTTAAAGTAGAATAACTGGGTCAAAGTGCTTAAGTCAAAGCAATTCAGCTGAAGGCATAAGAAGAAGTCCAGAGGAGCCGTCCCAGGGCTGGTTCCAGTTTTCAGCTTTATCGTTTGAGGATTTTCTGTTCTCCACGGGCCTCCCGGCTCCCACCTCAGGACAAGGCGGCCAGTGCGACTTCAAACCTCACGGCTTACAGGGCAAAGTCCAAGAAAGGAAGGGAAGGCGACTTCTCCCCTTTATCCACTGCAATTGAGTTTTAAAATTCTACAGACACGCCGATTTCTGAATTGTCCTGCCTACATGTGTGGGTCTCTGAAATAACGCAAGTGCTGTCCTTCGGCCTTCGTATAACGTCGCCTATTTTCAATCATTAACAAAACATAAGCGATGCAACCAAGTAACTCAGGGTAAGAGTCCTTGTTTTTTAATGATTATTAAAATAGTCATTCAGATGGAAACAGGATTTTCAATAAGACGATACTATAGCCGAAAGTCGGACTTCCCTCCTCCCCAGACCCATTCTCAGTCCTTTTCCCTGAAAACGTGTTTTATAACATGTATGGTTGCTTCTGTAACCCTAAGTGACATAGGACTCTGATTCTCAGGTATCTCAGCTTTAGAGAGCGGCTATGGACTTGCGCACTGTGCTACCCCTCCTCCTCCCATGTTTTATCATCAAATTTTCAAGGGACGAAGTTTTTGCCTCTCATTGGGCCCCTGGAACCAATGGACAAGGCGAGGGAGCGGGAGCCTGGTCACACCCACCTGTCCCTTAGCCACTCACCCGGTGGCCCGGGTCACAGGCAGCAGGACTGCACAGAAGGACAGGAGAGGCCTGAGCCATGGACACAGGGCGGGAGGGTCCTGAGGGCCAGGGCTCTGACACGTGCTGACTTGACAAGGCTCAAGGTGAGCTTGGAGCACACCCCCAGCCCCGGAAGTAAATTATTTCTGAATTTTCCTCTAAGAGTAAATAAAAATGTTCATGCTTTTGCTTCCGTTGTGGGTCACCTGGCTATTTGCATCCAGGAAAACCCACTGATAATTCAGTGTAGATCCCAATGCACACAGCCACGTCCAGGTCCCCAGTGGAGCCATGCCTCCCCCCGGTCCAGAGAGCAAGGACCTGGGAGCAAGGGGAGGAGACAGAAAGCTCACCTATAGATAGAAGCGAAGTGAAATAAGCCAGACACAGAAAGACAAGTACTGCATGATTCCTCTTACATGAGGTCCCAATAGTCACATTCCTAACATCAAAGAGTGACTGGTGGGACCAGCTGGAAGGGAGGGGAAAGGGCAGTTCGCAGCCACCATCTTAAAGTTCCATCTAAGCAAGAAGGACAAGCAGCAGCGACGCTGTGGAAACCGGTGCCTCTCACCGACAATACCGTGCTCTGAACATTTTTTAGAGGACAGAGCCCATGTTTACTGTTCTTATCACAATAAAATGTTTTAAAAGAGTGAAATATTTAACTCATGAAAAAAATAGAAACAAAGTAGACGCAGGGGCAGAGCTGGCCGACGAGGTTTTTTTCAGTCAATCTCTCACTTGCCTGACTGCTGTCCGGAGGCCCAGAGAGGGAGACCAGGCCCTGGCCTCACAGCAGGTGTGTGAGGGCGGAGAGCCTCTGCCCCAAGCAGGAGGGTGGGGCTTTGGCTAGGTTGAATTACGTTTCCCAAATTTCTCAGTTAGAAGGGACCATCAGAAAGACACTCATGTGAGATTTAGAGTTCACACTGACCAGGAGCACCCAAGCTTGACCAAACTTCAGTCAAGACCTGTGAGCCCTCTTCCCAACTTGGCCTTGTCCTTGGCCTGCGCAGTGCAGCATTTAGCAAGAATGCCCGCATCCTCCACATCTAACCAAGTTCCTCTTGGTAATTTTCCATCTGCAAACCCCTCGTTCAGTTCATCCCTCTGGCTGTAAACCCCAGCTGTCTCTGCTGTGCTAGGAGTTGGGCTCAGGTCTACACGGAATTCTCTCTCCCCATGGCACTGGCTCAAATAAAACCGTCTCGCGTTTTTCACAAGTGTTCTATGCAATTTTTCTTACACAACATACATCATGGTCTTACCTCCTTGCTGTAATGGTCACGTGTCTGTGGCTCACCTCATTGGCATGAGCCTGCCCCTGCTGCCTGGTCATCAAGATCCTCCTTCCGCTCCCCCAACTTCTGAGCCAGGTGTGTGTTTAGCTCCGTGATGAAGGGTCCCAGCTTCTGCAAGACATCTACACCTTCAAGACAGACAGACTTCAGTTCATCCCTGAGGCTCAAACTCATGCCTATGGTTCCAGCAGGCTCTTGTTCTCCCCACTTTCACAACTGCCATCCCTTCTGAATCACCTGAACTTTGTCTTCCCAGCATCAGGCTTGGGAACAACCTTAATAAACACTCTTAACCAGCTCCCATAATCGCATAAGGTCAAATCTCTATAACAAATCCTTTTCATTCATGTAGGTATTTAGTTAGAGCCTCAGATATAGACAGACAAAGATATACAGATAAATAGATGTAGATGTAGATAAATAGACAAAAATATAGATACAGATTTCCTAGTGGTTCTGCTTCTCTGAGCAATGCAAAGAACACAGTTTCTATAAACTATTAAAATTAAGTTATGCCCGAGAAAACCAAGATGGCGGCATAGGTTAAACACCTAACCTACAGCCGGGCACAACAATTTCAAAAACACAACTAAAAATCAAAACGGACATCATCCAGAACCACAGGAAAGCTGGCTGACTGAAATGCCCACAATTAGAAGGAAAGAGAGGACCACAAGGAAAATCAGGGAAGCCGTAAAAGCTTGAGGTATGGAGACACGGGTGGAGACAGGAGCCCGCGCGCGTGCGGGGAAGCCGGAGCCAGAGAGGAAGGGGCGGCTGACGGCCTGGCTGGCGTTCTCTGGCGGGAAGGAGATAAAAGCGCCAGATTGTGCTGAACCCCAGCTCCGACTGCACTGAACCCCAGTCCCGGGCGAAACCCTGGGAAGCCGGGCTCAGGCTGGGGGAGTCTGGGCTGTGGGGCGGAGACACAGAGGAGCTGCGCCAGAGCCGCGCACGGGAATGTGCGCAGAGGAGGGACTGTTGCCTGTGCCGCTGGATTGCCCTAGCGGGAGGGAGACAAGGGCTCCGGACTGTGCTGAACCCCCAGTTCCAACTGCACTGAACCCCAGTTCCGGGAAAGACCCGGGGAAGCCAGGCTCATACTGGGGAAAGCTGGGCTGTGGGGCAGAGGTGCAGAGCAGAGCACCGGAGGCGCGCAGGGGATTGTGCGCGGAGGATGGGCTGCTGACTGTGCCGCTGAGTCGCCCTGGAGGGAAGGAGACAAAAGCGCCAGACTGCGGTGAGCCCCAATTCTGACTACACGGAAACCCAGTTCTGGGCGAGAATCTGGGAATCCAGATTCATTGGGGGAGAGACTAGACTGTTTGGCAGCACGCGAAACTCCAGGGCGCTTTTCTCTCAGAGGTGTTTGCTGGGAGTACCGAGGGACACTGAGACACAGGAACCTCATAGGGCGGGGCTGACGGGAAGCCAAGGCGGTAGGCTCCGCCCTGTAACTCCGCCCCATCCAAGCTGAACACAGAGGCTTTTACAATTTTGCAAGTCTAGTTGAATGGGGCTGTCTCCCGGCATAGACACAGCTGATCCTCACAGCCAATTGGACTGGAGGTCACATCCTCCCAGTGTACCAACAGCAATCAAGGCTTAACAACACCAAGACTTTGCACTCAGCCCACAAAGGGGGGTATCAAGAGCGACCACCTAGGGAGATTGGGGAAGCTGAGCGATAGGGAGGCAGCCAAAAGGGGAAGACACCGAAACAGGTCACGAATATAAGTGATGCTGTAATTCATGCTGAGGGGCCACAGGCAGTAGCTGACCTACACTCCATTGGAGACCCAGAAACGAAGGCATCTAGTGGTCGGTGTGAGATGACACCAGATTTCAACCACTACCATAAGGGACACATTCAAGAGGCAGACGCAGTGAGCGCCAAAGCCTTGCTGCACCAAGACCCGGCAAATAAACGTGTCTCCCGCACAGCAACTCTTCCTTTATAGACACAGAGGGTCCGCACGACCAATTGGCCTGGAGGACAATTCCTCCCAGTGACACCAACAACAATCAAGACTTAACTATACAAACAAGGACCAAGATGGAGGCATAGGGCAGAAGCCTGATTGCTGCCTACCACAACAATTTTGAGACTACGACGGGAGAGCAGAGCAGACACCATCCAGAACCACCGGAGGGCTGACTGAGCAGATGCTCTACAACTAGAATGAAAGAGAGGGGTACGCGGGATGAAGCTGATGTCGGTGACCTAAAGACCACACTTTAAAAACTACGGCTCAGGCGACACAATG
This sequence comes from Cnephaeus nilssonii, assembly GCF_951640355.1. Lineage (NCBI taxonomy): Eukaryota > Metazoa > Chordata > Mammalia > Chiroptera > Vespertilionidae > Cnephaeus > Cnephaeus nilssonii. The sequence goes on along the minus strand of NC_137089.1, from coordinate 53,086,033 downwards.
GCGGCCTGGATCGTGCTCGGCGCAGTTCCCCCAGCGGTCTCCGGCTGAGGGGAAGGCTTCACTCGCTGCCGAGCACGGACAGACGAGCCCCTGGGAGACATGGGGCGGGAGACTACGCGCTTGCTGACCTCCGAGTCCTTCAAGAATCTCAACGCCTCGGAAGTGGCCAGGTGCGCACGCTCGGCGACCGGCCACCGCTGCAGACCCAAGGGCCGACGCAGCCACCCCGGACCAGCCCGCCGCCGCGCACCGGGCACACCGTAGCTTCGCCGAGCCCGCCGCCCAACGAGTTCTGCGGTGGCTGCCCTGGAACTCTGAGAAAATGGCCGAAGGAATTGCTGAGAGGGAATTGACCAACAGGAATTGGGATCAAGAAGATGAAACCCCGCTGGGTCCCGGAACCGGGTGAAGCCGCGCGCCTCTGGGTCCGGGTGAGGCTGGAAACTGGGTCAGGGTGAGGCTGGGCCCCGGGTCCGGGTGAGGCCATGTGCCCCTGGGTCAGGGCAAGGCCATGCGCCCCTGGGTCCGGGTGAGGCTGAATCCTGGGTCTGGGCGAGGCCGTGCGCCCCTGGATCCGGGTGAGGCTGAATCCCGGGTCCGGGCGAGGCCGTGGGCCCCTGGACCCGGGTGAGCCTGGGTCCCGGGTCCGGGCGAGGCCCTGGGCCCCTGGACCCGGGTGAGCCTGGGTCCCGGGTCCGGGCGAGGCCCTGGGCCCCTGGACCCGGGTGAGCCTGGGTCCCGGGTCCGGGCGAGGCCCTGGGCCCCTGGATCCGGGTGAGCCTGGGTCCCGGGTCCGGGCGAGGCCCTGGGCCCCTGGATCCGGGTGAGCCTGGGTCCCGGGTCCGGGCGAGGCCCTGGGCCCCTGGATCCGGGTGAGCCTGGGTCCCGGGTCCGGGCGAGGCCCTGGGCCCCTGGATCCGGGTGAGCCTGGGTCCCGGGTCCGGGCGAGGCCCTGGGCCCCTGGATCCGGGTGAGCCTGGGTCCCGGGTCCGGGCGAGGCCCTGGGCCCCTGGATCCGGGTGAGCCTGGGTCCCGGGTCCGGGCGAGGCCCTGGGCCCCTGGATCCGGGTGAGCCTGGGTCCCGGGTCCGGGCGAGGCCCTGGGCCCCTGGATCCGGGTGAGCCTGGGTCCCGGGTCCGGGCGAGGCCCTGGGCCCCTGGATCCGGGTGAGCCTGGGTCCCGGGTCCGGGCGAGGCCCTGGGCCCCTGGATCCGGGTGAGCCTGGCCCCGGGTCCGGGGGAGGCCCTGGGCCCCTGGATCCGGGTGAGCCTGGCCCCGGGTCCGGGCGAGGCCCTGGGCCCCTGGATCCGGGTGAGCCTGGCCCCGGGTCCGGGGGAGGCCCTGGGCCCCTGGATCCGGGTGAGCCTGGGTCCCGGGTCCGGGGGAGGCCCTGGGCCCCTGGATCCGGGTGAGCCTGGCCCCGGGTCCGGGCGAGGCCCTGGGCCCCTGGATCCGGGTGAGCCTGGCCCCGGGTCCGGGGGAGGCCCTGGGCCCCTGGATCCGGGTGAGCCTGGGTCCCGGGTCCGGGGGAGGCCCTGGGCCCCTGGATCCGGGTGAGCCTGGCCCTGGGTCCGGGCGAGGCCCTGGGCCCCTGGATCCGGGTGAGCCTGGGTCCCGGGTCCGGGCGAGGCCCTGGGCCCCTGGATCCGGGTGAGCCTGGGCCCCGGGTCCGGGCGAGGCCCTGGGCCCCTGGATCCGGGTGAGCCTGGGCCCCGGGTCCGGGTGAGGCCCTGGGCCCCTGGATCCGGGTGAGCCTGGCCCCGGGTCCGGGTGAGGCCCTGGGCCCCTAGATCCGGGTGAGCCTGGCCCCGGGTCCGGGTGAGGCCGTGGGCCCCTGGATCCGGGTGAGCCTGGCCCCGGGTCCGGGTGAGGCCGTGGGCCCCTGGATCCGGGTGAGCCTGGGTCCCGGGTCCGGGTGAGGCCGTGGGCCCCTGGATCCAGGTGAGGCCACGCGACCCTGGGTCTGGGAGAGGCCACGCGCCCCTGGGTCCGGGTGAGGCCATGCGCCCCTGGGTCCGGATGAAGCTGAATCCTGGGTCTGGGCGAGGCTGTGTGCCCCTAGATCCGAGTGAGACTGGATCCCGGGTCCGGGTGAGGCCGTGGGCCCCTGGATCCGGGTGAAGCCGTGCCCCTGGATCCGGCCGAGACCAAACCAGAGGGAGTCGGACCTGCATTACCACCATTTGTCCACCATCCAGAGCTGAGGGGTGCGTGCCGAAATGTACTCATAAGGAACTGGTGGACATTGATATTGGGTCTCAAAAGAACTGTTGGACCAGAAAGAAACTCACTACAGACTGATTCATTTGCCTGTCAGCATAACTATTATTGCTCGTCGCACATTCAATTCTTATAAGTATATCTCTAGTGACACATGATTTCGCTCATCTAGGGGAAATGATGAACAACATAGACTGATGAACAAGAACAGAACCAGAAACAAGGAGGCATCGATCGGACTATCGGGCCTCAGAGGGAGGATAGGGGAGGGTGGGGGGAGGGGGGAGAGATCAACCAAAGGTCTTGTGTGCATGCATATGAGCCTAACCAATGCTTAAGTTCAACAGAGGGTTGGGGCATCCATGGGGAGGGGGGTGGGATGGGAATGGGGGGATGAGGACAAATATATGACACCTTAATCAATAAAGAAATTTAAAAAAATAAAATAAATAAAAAAATAAAAATAAAAAAAAAAATAAAAAAATAAAAAATAAAAAATAAAAAAAAAAAAAAAAATAAAATAAAATAAAATTAAGTTATGCCCTAGCTTAAATCACAGTGGGATAGCATTTCCCACCCACCAGAGGGGCTATAAAAATCAGACAGGCAGGCCCAGGTGTTCCAAGGAAGTGGACCAACAGGGGCCCTCCTGCCTTGCTGGTGGGAATGTAGCACAGAGTAGCCATTTTGGAAAACAAGTTGGTCATTTTTCAAAATGTTAAAATTAAGCAACCATATCATCCAGCAATTCCACTCCTAAGCCCTAGAGAAATGAATATATATCTATCTATATATAAAAGCCTAAGTGACCATCGCAACCGAAACAACCGAATGGACGACCAAACAGGCTGCATGGGGCGACCAGGCTGGCAGGGGGGCAATTGGGGGTGCCCAGGCCAGCAGGGAGAGCAGTTAGGGATGATCAGGCAGGCAGGCAAGTGAGCAGTTAGGAGCCAGTGGTCCCGGATTGTGAGAGGGATGTCCGATTGCTGATTTAGGCCCGATCCGATCAGGCCTAAACCAGCAGTTGGACATCCCCAGATGATGCAGGCTAGGCTGAGGGACCCCCACTCCCGTGCACGAATTTTGTGCACCGGGCCTCTAGTATATATATAACTGAAAATAATCTAAGACTCTATGAACTGATAAACAGATGTGGGTGGGGGGAGAAACATGGCATATCCATGAATGAAATTCTATTCAGCAATAAAAGAGCAACCTTTATGAAAGAAGCCAAACAAAAGAGACCACATACAATGCGGGGCAAAAGTAAGTTACACTTGTTCATATGGAAAATAATACAATAATTAATAAATACTAATATAAGAATAAACTCTGTTTCACATACAACTGTAAACCTACTTTTGCCCTGCCTGTATTGGGTATAAGTTCGAAATTTGGGGTATGAGTTCTCTATTGGATGACATGTCTTGAAAATATTAGCTTGCATTGTATGATTCCATTTATAGGAAATGTCTAGAAACAACAAACTTACAGACAAAGAATAGATTTGTGGTTGCCGGGTTGGGGGTGGGGCCAGGAACGACCATTAAGCACGCCAGGGAGCTCACTGGAGGCAGCTGCTCTCCGTCCCAGTACGTCCCAGGTGGGCCTTCCGCAAAGGAGCATCGATGGGCTCGGGAGGCACCAGAGCTCCCGGGAAGAGCAGACGCCAAGCTGGTGCCACATTCCTTCCAGGTTGACATTAGAACGCACACCTTAGCCTTTGGCGGGATCTGATAGATAAATTATAGAGAAAGTAAGGGTCCAGTTAGACCGGAACAAGTCAAGGCCTGATGGGTCAGGCCTTCCCACCCTCCGCCTGTGGCAGCTGCACAGCGGCTAACAGGTAGAAACCCAGCCCAGGAAAAGGGATAGCAAAGGCGGAGGTGGGGGGGAGGTGGCGCGGGAGGAGGAGACCCTGAATACAATTAAATTTCAAAATCAAATGACTGAAAATAACTGAATTTATTTTTACTTACGAATGACTAGACTACATTTTTGGCCTCAGGCAAAATAAGAACTTGGAGACAAAAATCAAAGTGAATTATACAGAAAGTAACTGGATGGGCATTTGAGAAGCTCCTAAAACAAGAACTCTGCCCTCCACTGAGGTTCTCAAACTTGAACTTCCGGGGATGAGGCAGGAAGGATGGTCTGTAGTTTGCCTGGGGATCCGGCTGGCAGTCACTGTACACGTACAATTTACAGCACCAGGTGCTGGGGGAGGAACCCAGCGTGTGCACAGACCTGCGAGCTCATTACTTACTGATTTTAATAATTTACAGACTGGGGACGAAGGCCACTTCTACAAACAGCGATCTTAAACTTAGAGGGCTTTCCACAAGCTTCCCCTGACCTTGGGCTTCTGTTTAAATAGCGCCTGTTTGGATTTTCACACTGCGTGGGCAGAGAAACCTCATTTCAATCCATTACTTTAAAATTTAATGAATTGAGTAAAAACAGGAAATTATGTTCTGTTTTGCTTGTCTCATTTACACAGTAAGGGCCCTTCTCATACAGGAAATGGTGTTCAATATGTTCTGCTCAACTTTAAGCATTTCCCCTGACCCTGTTCAGTTTCAAGCATTTACAGCACACCAAAGTACATTATTTAACCACCTTATTCCTCACACACTGATGGCGTTAGGGACTTAGCTGGTAGGTGTAGCATTAAAACGCACAGTAGTCTTGTACACGGGGTGGGGAAAGACTGGTAACTAATCAAAGGCAATTATCGTTTGTGATCTCCTATTTTGGCTTGGATCCAACACCCACAGCTGTAACATCCCAGTGTGTATGTCCGAGAGCATGTTTGCCCAGAGAAAAAACTGGGGAAGATAGTTTAAAACTGAAGGTCTGAAAGCTTTTCCATTACTGGCTCTGTGTGTCACATGCTGGCAAAACTCCCACCAAACGTGTAAGGAAAAGACATCTGCCTCAAAGGTGGGTGAGACCAGGAGAAACATCTGCACTCGGTGGGCCTGCACCCAGTGCGCTAAGGAAGGGAGGAAACGGAGCGTGAGGACCCCGAAGGGAGGAGGGAGGGAGGGAGGAGGGAGGGAGGGAGGGAGGGAGCGGGGAGAAAGGACAGGAGATCCAATTCATCCTTCGCTGTTAATTAAATCGAACCTTTCAAATTCAGGGGTTCTTCCGGCAGAATTTTCGTGGTGACTTATAAGAACGTTTTGAGGGAAATGGCCAACTTATAAACCCGCTGCCTGTGAACAGCACGGTGCCGGTGGGACTCACACTGAGGCTGCTGGGAGAGGACAGGACGAAGGGGAAGCCGCAGGCCCGCAAACGCACCTCTCTTTTCCGAATCCGCCTGGAAGCTGGCCCTGCCTTGGGAAGTGGGGCCGCGGGGCCGCGGCCAGTTTGGCTTCGGGATCAGAGTCCTCTGTGTCTCTGGCACAAGGACACGGGGTGCAGCCCTACTTCCTGTGTCAGTTAGGGCCACATCAGGTCAGGTTCTAGGACTCTGAGTGGCTTTGACAAGATGGTCCTCTTTTCTTGCGCCAGAGGAAGACGGCGGCCGTCGCCCTCAGTGCCGCCGCGGCCCTCGTCCGGCGCCCATGGTCACCGACGGCTGCCAGGGCTCAGGCGGAGCTGCGGGCCCTCTGTGGCAGGGCAGTGCCGCCTCACAGGTAGTTTTTACCAGGAAATCTGTGGAGATTCTCCAGCCCCAGGGGTAGAAGAGCTGTGGGTCAGCCAGCCTGCTTTTATTCTTGTCCTAACTGAGACCCTTAGTATGAAATAACTCAAGTTCAAGAGTTCCCTCATCGGCCGCAGGGAAGTGATTTCAGAGGAGCTAACTGTTCTAGAGCCAGGGTACCCTCTGTTCCTGCTCCCCATCGCGCCCGAATGCCAGCCACGCGGGCACTGCGCCCTCTGCCCGGAGCCCGCTGTCCGGAGAGCCTCCGTCTGCAGGTGGCAGCTGCCGGCGGACACGCGCGGAGCGGGCCTGCGGTGCCCTGTGACCCATCAGAAGGCGCCGGGCCAGTCGGATTCCTCCCTTCAGAAATGGGAACTGAAAAACAGGCAGACACGGTCGGGGTTCTGAACCACTCATGCACAGAAAGGTTCCAGAAAGCAGCCTTCCTGCGTGGGGAATGCCCGGACAGTGTGAGACAAACGTGGTGCGAGCGTCCAGGAGCTGTTTTGTAAATAAGGAGATGCCATGGCATTCTTTGAGAAAACCTTGACTTACAATCCTGAATCAGCAACGACACAGTGTTAAACTGCAACCGACTTCCCTGGAAAATCAACCCGAGTCGTGGCGCTGGCCAGCGGCATCAGGAGGTCAGGACCCACCGCGTATATGAAGGTAACGAGTCCCACCGGGTGGGAGCTCCGAATCCCTTCACAGAAAAACACCAAAACTTACTCTTCTTTTCTGCACCAAAACAGCATGTTTTTAAAGCAGAGAACAGTGCCAGTGTGGCTGCCTATGTATTTTGAATGTTTATCTTGTAGATTAGTTTAGTGTGTTTTTCATGTTTCTCAATGTTTCCCAGTGAGTAGCATTCCCGAATCTATCCCAGCTCGGCCCTCCTCCTGCCTCCCGGCTCCCGCAAGCTGGCAGCTGCGGGGCAGGCCGGAGCGCGGGGCAGGAGAGCGGACCCACCCTCGCGGCCTCACAGCGGAGTGAGCCAAGCCCCGGGCGTCCCCAGACAAGGCAGGTCAGGGCTGCTGGGCCCCCTCTGGGGTCTCCTCTCTGTGCCGTGCGGCTGAGCCCGTGACAGGCAGGCCCCCGCCTCCCGGGCTTCGGTAGGAAGTTCCACGGACTTCGGGGAACCCTGGGCCTCGCCGGGCCGTGAGCGAGCTTCGTGGCTCGGGTCCTCTAGACTTAAAGTCATAGTTCATATTTGCACAGGGTCCTGGTTCGATCTGCCCGGGAGGCAGGTGCAGGAGAGCGTCCCAGGCCCGGCCTTGACCAGGAAAGGTCAGACACGCCAACCAGGAGACTATTTTTGAGAACTTGGCCGTGGCCAGGCCAGCCGCGCTCTCTGCGAGCTATTTAAAACCTGCTCTCCACCTCGGCGGCACCCGGTCTTCTGGCTGCATGTTCACGGGCAGCCCTGGGAGACCGGCTCGCGCCTGCTGCTGTCACCTTCACCGTGGAGGCAGGCGCCCGCGGGCAGTGCCAGCCGTGCACCGGGGCCTGCAGTCCGCCGAGGCAGACACCAGCCCGCGGGCCGCTGCTGTCGCCGCCTGTCAGCAGCAGAAAGTGGGGCTTACCAGGCACAGTTTCGTGTGGAGGACAAGCCTGGTTCACGTGTAAATCAATGCGACACGTGACTCGACGGCCGTGTGGCTTCCAAAGCAATGAAGGGAAGTCTGGCACCTGGAACTAAAGAGCCGGCAGCCCTGCTCCGCGACCATCCTCACGGTTTAACCTTTTGCACTCGGATGTCGAGTGTGACTCGACACGGTTAGCATTAGAATAAAGGAATCGAGAAAAAAGCAAGTGAGTGCAAAGGGTTAAATAGCTGCCAGGGGCTGTGCAGCTCAAGCGGTAAGACTGAGGCTGCAGATCTGGGGTGATAACGAGCCTTCAGCGCAGGAACCAGTTTGCTGTGTAAGTATGCACTGGAGCAGGAAATGGATATGTCCTATTTTGAATTGAATACACACACAATAACGCTGTTTCTCTAAGGCACTTGAGAATATTTTCTAAACACATGCAGGGGGAAAAAGAGATAGATATCCCAATGTCAGTCTCCCCCCCAGGAAGAGAATACTAGGGAAAATGTGCTGATTGGAAAATGGCATGACCCTCCTTAAGGCTGCAGTAAAACGCTGCCGCATTTACAATTCTCTGCTTATTGCTAATTGTCCCATTGGGCCATGAGCTGCCTGAGGGCAGGGGCTACCTCCCACTTGTGTTTGCATTCACAGTGTCTAGCACAGCTCTGCGACACGGTAAGTAAATGAGCAATGTAAGTGAGAGTGCGAGCGGAACCGTTTTGAAGACGACAGCCCAGTGGTCTTCACCCCAGGCGTTCTTCCCTGCGGCCCGGCACCGCAGAACCGGGGTCAAGGGCTCGGACAGCAGAGCCGGAAAGCCACAGTGGGGTCTGAGCCCCCCACTCCTTAGCTGTATGCCCTTCACTCAACTTCTTTCAGCCTCAGTTTATCTGCAACACACAAATACTTAAAGTACCTAACATCCGGCTGATGTATCAGATATGATAGTTCATGTTAAATTCTCAGCAATGAGCCTCATCCTATCACCGTCATTGTTATTACTATACTAGCAGCCCGGTGCATGACATTCGTGCACTTGCGGGGTTGGGGGTCCCTCAACCCAGCCTGCACCCTCTCGCAGTCCAGGAGCCCTCAGGGGATGCCTGACTGATGGCTCAGGCCCGCTCCCCTGGGGCTGTCAGACATCCTTAGCGCTGCCACAGAGGCGGGAGAGGCTCCCACCATCTCCACTGTGCTCACCAGCTGTGAGCCGGCTTCTGGCTGAGCGGTGCTCCCCCTGTGGGAGCGCACTGACCACCAGGGGGCAGCTCCTGCATTGAGCGTCTGCCCCCAGGTGGTCAGTGCGTGTCATAGCAACTGGTCGTTCCACCGTTTGGTCGATTTGCATATTAGCCTTTTATTATATAGGACCATGTGTCTGGCACAAGCGTACACTTAGAACATCATTTCCTTAATAGTTGCCTTCAGTCAAGAACTTTTTGCCCAGTAACTCCCCACAACAGGAACGTTGTTGCCCATCAGTCTTTCTGTTGAAAAGCCGCTTTCTCCTTTGAAGACCAGATGGTGTTCACACGCATGTGAGTGGCCAGTCCAGCTGCCCTGGAAGCAGAGTCGGGAGGATGGTCCCCGGGGCTGTGGCTCCGAGTGGGGCCCTGAGGTCCGGGGCTGTGACTCCGAGTGGGGCCCTGAGGTCCGGGGCTGTGACTCCGAGTGGGGCCCTGAGGTCCGGGGCTGTGGCTCTGAGTGGGGCCCTGAGGTCCGGGGCTGTGACTCCGAGTGGGCCCTGAGGAGGACGCAGGAGCACCACGTGCAGCAGTCCCCGAGTGGAGCGCTGCCGTGAGGACGGAGATGACGTCACGTGGTGCCCACCCTCACTCCCGAGCTTGTGTGCTGTTTCCGCGTCGGTGCTCTCTTTGAGGCGAACCATGTGAACCGACCTGTTTCCCCTCCCTCCTGACCCCTCCCCACCTGCCGCAGTCGGCCAGGGACGCCGGAGACACAAGGTGACTTAGAAGCTGCCTCCCCAGGTGACCGGACTCCCCCAAGAGACGAAGCCGAGCAATGACACAGGTGCCACCTGGGAGGGGATGCGTCAGGAAGCGAAGGGGGAAGGCTCAGGAGGCAGCGGAGCGGGCGCTGTGGGCGGAGCCTCCCTCTGACCCGATTCCGATGGCCACGAGGGAGGCCTCAACCCTGGGCAGCAGCGGTGGTGACCCCGCGATGGTGACCCCGCCGCCGACCGGGACGGGGAGAGCTGGCAGCCCGGGGTGGGATGCACAGCCCACGTGGGGGGGGGGGGGCGGGACGCCCAAGCAGGGACCAGCCCTGGGGCACCCTGCGCAGTCCCCCTGGGTGGCGCCTCCCCAGGAGGGGGTGGGCTCCTGGGTGATAGGAGGCGGACACGGAGGCCAGCCAGGGAGAGCACTGGTGGGTGCGCTTGGTCCTCCGGAGCCGCCTCTGCAGGTGCGGCCTCGGCTCAGCGGCCATGGCAGCTCTGCCTCACCTCTGTCCTGGGAGCCTGCGGACTCCTGAGAACCCAATGCCCAGCTCCCAGAGAGCACAGGCGGCTCACCTTTATTTTCGTCGGGGAAATGAGCGCACAGGCAGAGCTAACGAAGAGAAGAGAGTCGCGGGGCCTGGGGAGCCGGCTGCAGGTGGCTGGGTCCCCGCAAGCCGTCTCTCAGAACCAAAGCAGGAGGGCCCTGCGGACCAAACCCTGGTGCCCCCTGGGGCCATGCCCCAGGGCTTCCGCCAATGGGCGGTGAGCATCGCCTCCACGTGCCACTTCCAGACCCACGGAGGGCCTCGTTTTCCCTGCCCTTTCCATCGATTCCCCGAGCACCCTCTGGGGAGGATGGCTCCGAGCACCCTCTGGGGAGGACGGCCCTGAGCACCTGCCGGGGAGGATGGCCCCGAGCACCCGCTGGGGAGGATGGCTCCGAGCACCCTCTGGGGAGGATGGCTCTGAGCACCCGCTGGGGAGGACGGCCCCGAGCACCCGCTGGGGAGGATGGCTCCGAGCACCCTCTGGGGAGGACGGCTCTGAGCACCCGCTGGGGAGGACGGCCCCGAGCACCCGCTGGGGAGGACGGCTCTGAGCACCCGCTGGGGAGGACGGCCCCGAGCACCCGCTGGGGAGGATGGCTCTGAGCACCCGCTGGGGAGGACGGCCCCGAGCACCCGCTGGGGAGGACGGCTCTGAGCACCTGCTGGGCAGGACGGCCCCGAGCACCCGCCGGGGAGGACGGCCCTGAGCACCCGCTGGGGAGGACGGCTCTGAGCACCTGCCGGGGAGGACAGCCCCGAGCACCCGCTGAGGAAGATGTCCCCGAGCACCCGCTGGGTTGGACGGCCCCGAGCACCCACTGGGGAGGACGGCCCCGAGCACCCTCTGAGGAAGATGTCCCCGAGCACCCACTGGGGAGGACGGCCCCGAGCACCCGCTGGGGAGGACGGCCCCGAGCACCCGCTGGGGAGGACGGCCCGAGCACCCGCTGGGGAGGACAGCCCCGAGCACCCACTGAGGAAGATGTCCCCGAGCACCCGCTGGGGAGGACGGCCCCGAGCACCCGCTGGGAGGACGGCCCCGAGCACCCGCTGGGGAGGACGGCCCCGAGCACCCGCTGGGGAGGACGGCCCCGAGCACCCGCTGGGGAGGACGGCCCCGAGCACCCGCTGGGGAGGACGGCCCCGAGCACCCGCTGGGGAGGACGGCCCCGAGCACCCGCTGAGGAAGATGTCCCCGAGCACCCGCTGAGGAAGATGTCCCCGAGCACCCGCTGGGGAGGACGGCCCCGAGCACCCTCTGAGGAAGATGTCCCCGAGCACCCACTGGGGAGGACGGCCCCGAGCACCCGCTGGGGAGGACGGCCCCGAGCACCCGCTGGGGAGGACGGCCCGAGCACCCGCTGGGGAGGACAGCCCCGAGCACCCACTGAGGAAGATGTCCCCGAGCACCCGCTGGGGAGGACGGCCCCGAGCACCCGCTGGGAGGACGGCCCCGAGCACCCGCTGGGGAGGACGGCCCCGAGCACCCGCTGGGGAGGACGGCCCCGAGCACCCGCTGGGGAGGACGGCCCCGAGCACCCGCTGGGGAGGACGGCCCCGAGCACCCGCTGGGGAGGACGGCCCCGAGCACCCGCTGGGGAGGACGGCCCCGAGCACCCGCTGAGGAAGATGTCCCCGAGCACCCGCTGAGGAAGATGTCCCCGAGCACCCGCTGGGGAGGACGGCCCCGAGCACCCGCTGGGAGGACGGCCCCGAGCACCCGCTGGGGAGGACGGCCCCGAGCACCCGCTGGGAGGACGGCCCCGAGCACCCGCTGGGGAGGACGGCCCCGAGCACCCGCTGGGAGGACGGCCCCGAGCACCCGCTGAGGAAGATGTCCCCGAGCACCCGCTGAGGAAGATGTCCCCGAGCACCCGCTGGGGAGGACGGCCCCGAGCACCCGCTGGGAGGACGGCCCCGAGCACCCGCTGGGGAGGACGGCCCCGAGCACCCGCTGGGAGGACGGCCCCGAGCACCCGCTGGGGAGGACGGCCCTGAGCACCCGCTGGGAGGACGGCCCCGAGCACCCGCTGGGGAGGACGGCCCCGAGCACCCGCTGGGAGGACGGCCCCGAGCACCCGCTGGGGAGGACGGCCCCGAGCACCCGCTGGGAGGACGGCCCCGAGCACCCGCTGGGAGGACGGCCCCGAGCACCCGCTGAGGAAGATGTCCCCGAGCACCCGCTGAGGAAGATGTCCCCGAGCACCCGCTGGGGAGGACGGCCCCGAGCACCCGCTGGGGAGGACGGCCCTGAGCACCCGCTGGGGAGGACGGCTCCGAGCACCCGCTGGGGAGGACGGCCCCGAGCACCCGCTGGGGAGGACGGCCCCAAGCACCCGCTGGGGAGGACGGCCCCGAGCACCCGCTGAGGAAGATGTCCCCGAGCACCCGCTGAGGAAGATGTCCCCGAGCACCCGCTGGGGAGGACGGCCCCGAGCACCCGCTGGGAGGACGGCCCCGAGCACCCGCTGGGGAGGACGGCCCCGAGCACCCGCTGGGGAGGACGGCCCCGAGCACCCGCTGGGGAGGACGGCCCCGAGCACCCGCTGGGGAGGACGGCCCCGAGCACCCGCTGAGGAAGATGTCCCCGAGCACCCTCTGGGGAGGACGGCCCCGAGCACCCGCTGAGGAAGATGTCCCCGAGCACCCGCTGGGGAGGACGGCTCCGAGCACCCGCTGGGCAGGACGGCCCCGAGCACCCGCTGGGGAGGACGGCCTCGCCAGAGAAAAGGAGTTTGTCCCTGAGTGACTGTGGTTCCCCCGCCCCCAGAGAGCCTCCTTGGCTAGGACATAAATGAACTGTAATAAACTTGCATTGTGCTAAGTCTGCAAGTTTTGAGAACTGCTTGTCACAGCAGACAGCTTGCCCTACCAGATAACCTGGTGCGGAACATAAAGCGTGTCAGGGAAGAACGCACTCGGGGCCAAAAGGGGTAAAGAATTATGAATTTACTAGAGGCCTGGTGCACAAATTCATGCACCAGTGGGGTCCCTTGGCCTGGCCTGAGGGATTGGGCCAAAACCAGCTCTCTGACATCCCCTGAGGGGTCCCGGATTGCGAGAGGGTGCAGGCCAGGTTGAGGGACCCCACTGGTGCACGATTGGGGTCAGGGAAGGACGCGGGAGATTGGACAGCCAGGGAGGGACCACAGGAGGGCTCCAGGGCATGTCTGGCCTGTCTCATTCAGTCCCGATCAGCCAGACCCCAGCAGCAAGCTAACCTACCAGTCGGAGCATCTGCCCCCTGGTGGTCAGTGCACATCATAGCGAGTGGTTGAGTGGCCTTAGCATATCATTAGCATATTACACTTTGATTGGTTGAACGGCCGGCCGAACACTTAGCATATTAGGCTTTTATTATATAGGATTAGTTCATCTGGCTACCAGATGCTCTGAGCCCCAAAACGGCGCCAGCCCCCAGGGATGGGGAGGCGAGGTTTTAAAGGACTCTAGGCGGGCTTTTTCTGGGCGGAGAGTTCTCTGGGCTGGCCTGGATCCTGGGAAGGCCCGGAGGGGAAGGATAATGGTCCTAGCAAGTGGAATGTGGTCTCAGTGGATGGGAATGTCAGTTGTGAAGTAGCCTAAAGGTCAGTTCTCAGGAGGGGGTTCATTCCATTATTTGATCAGACCCAGCAGAGAGGACCTCAGGCACTACAGCAGAGCCTTGGAATTGTTACGCACACTACACACCACGGCCGCCCAGCGGTCCCCTCCTCCCGTCTCGCTTTGTGCTACAGAAAACGTCTCTAAGTTGTATCACAGAAAAGAAAGGCAACTCCTCTCCTTTTTGTAGACACCGTGCAAAGATAATCGGAAATTAAATATATTAGAGCAAAGATACCTTCTAAACAACACTACCTAACACAAGTAAGGGGGAAGGGACCGGAAGACAATCCACTTACTATGTTAATAAATAAAACAAGTGCTCGCAACAAGATACGGACACCAACAGGAGGAAGAGGGGGGAGAGGAAGACAGGGACTGGGAGAGGCAAGGCCAGGAAAAGAAGAAATTCTGAAAGCACCAGGCGGAAAAAGATCCCTGAAAAGGGAAAAACATGGAGGGACAGTATGACCCGAGCGAAACCCCAGCGGGGAGATAGATGAAGACTCTGACGGGAAGAAGCATGGAGCCCGGGAGGTTTTACTCAGCCGCGATGTCAGAACATCACAGAGACCTCCAAACCCTGAGAGAACCGCCGATGCAGGACCGGCGGGCTCTGGCTGGGAGACACGACAACACAAAACAAAGGCTGAGACGGAAAACCCATGTACGAGAACTCGGGCCGGACGGAAGCCACCGAGACGTGGGATATGTATTAAGCCAGTGTGGTCAAAACAAGGGCTTGGAGGCAGGGTGTGGTGCACAGTTTCCCAGCCCACAGACGCCCGTCCCTGTGGGCGCGCAGCAGCCGGTGTGAGCGAAGCAGCGGGCAGCCGGCGGCTCTGGGCCCAGCTCTGCACCCGGAGCAGGCTGGCCGTCACCGACACCCTCGTCCCCACAGATACCGTCTGCCCTGGAAGAAACTAAGTTTTAAGAATGACTCCGACATCTTCACCTTCGTGCATTTTAGTCTCTTTTCTTACGCATGAAGACATCATTTATAATAGAATATCCCATCAATTTTATTTATCTTAATTCAAATTTAGATTTAGCATTTTTTTTATCTAGACTGTGATCTAATTAAAAGCACTACTTCTACCAGTTTATACACCCTAGCTCCCATCTGTGAGAAGGTGTCTGACTAAAGTTATTTACATGTAGTGGGATTAGTAGTAATTTTTTAAACTCTTTTACTTTTTTTATATTATTTAACTTCTTTAGACTGATTCTATGTTATCAAAATACAAATAGTGATGTTAGAACAAAAAGTTTCCTTGCACTCCTTAGACTATGTATTTTGGGTGCTGGGGTTAGGTATATTCACTGTTGAAATATCAGAGTATTTTACACAACCAAACAGCGTGTCCTCAGCAAAGCCGGTTGGTTTATAGTCGTGGACATTTTGGATCAGCTCTCTGCCCTAGTAGAGCCTGCAGCAGTTGTGTGTTTGTTTTGTTTTGTTTTGTTTATCATATTTGGTTTGGGACTTTGCACTGGCTATTCCCTCTGCCTGGATTTCCTTCTCTAATAGCCTAAATAATTTATTTATTTGCTGTATTCACTATACATTATCTCTTTCCCTCTGCTAAAATGTAAGTTCTGCCCTGACCGGTTTGGCTCAGTGGATAGAGTGTCAGCCTGCGGACTCAAGGGTCCTGGGTTCGATTCTGGTCAAGGGCATGTACCTTGGTTGTGGGCACATATCCAATGGGGAGTGTGAAGGAGGCAGCTGATCAATGATGATTCTCTCTCATCGATGTTTCTGGCTTTTTATCCCTCTCCCTTCCTCTCTGTAAAAAAATCAATAAAATATATATATTTTTAAAAAGTAAGTTCTATTAAAACAAAGATTTTAACCTTTTTTTCACTTAGAGATCTCCGGTGTCTAGAAAAGTGTCTACATACAGCAGGCACTCAATGAAGACTATGAATTGCCCTGGCCGGGTAGCTCAGTAGGCTGGAGTGTCATCCCATTCCATACCCCAAAAGGTGAAAGGTTCAGTCCCTGGTCAGGGCACGTGCGGGAGGCAGCCAATTGATGTTTCTCTCTCGCATCAATGTTGCTCTCTCCCTCTCCTTCCCTTCCTCTCTCTAAGATCAATTTTTAAAAAAAGATTATGAATTAATGCACATTTAGAAGTAGAATCAAAAGCTATAGCTTAAAGTTTAAAAATTAGATTATGGCCCAAATCAATCTGAGAGCAGGCATTTGAAAGAAGAGTCAAGCAGGTCATAGTTTATCCAGTAAACTTTACAGAGTTTCCACATCTAAGGAAACCCGGGAATACATAAAAATGACCACATTCACAATGATCACACTCATACTTCTGGAAAATTCATGTGTCATTATTTACACGTACATGCTTTAAAAGTTCACTTCATAAAAATCAGTTTGGGTTTGTCTAGTTAACGTGTCCCTAGGACGCTAGATCACTGAAACCCCTCATCTTCTACTGTTGGCGTAATTTAAGAGCAAAGATAACACCCAAAACCATTATTAAAGTCTCACCTAAACGTTCTCAAGCCTCAAGCATTCACTGAAGACGGAGTAGTCGTGTGCTCAAAAGGAATTTGCTTTCTGTGCTTACCGCAGATAAGTACGTATGGCTTAGTGTTGTAGTTAGGAAATCACTATTTTCCTAAAAATTACTAATTTCCTACTTCCCTAGTTCTCTCTCTTTTCCAAATTTTCTCAAACTCCTTGCATATGTTGCTCCTGTTTAAGACATGCTCTTGTCTTGGAAACTTTGTGCCACATGCTCTTATCCTTTCCCATTTTCTGTACTTCCACAGGGACTCTAAAATCCTGTTCTACCCAATGTCTTCATTTTCAAACTGACTTTTCAATAAATAAACATAAGAATATTATGAGTTCTTGGGGGGTTAACGTTTCTTTTCATTATCAGTACATAATCTTTTAAGAGCTAACAGTGTTTTATGAGGAGGATTATTATTTTTTTAAATACAGCTAATAATAAGTGTTCGTGAAGATGGGGAGAAAGTGGAGCCTGAGTGAACATGAAATGGTGTAAAATGTAAAACTGTGGAAAACGGTATGGAGAGTCCTCAAAAGTTAAACAGAAAGTGAATATACGATGCAGCAGTTTTATCTGTGGGCAGCAAGGACGCGAACGCGCCCAGGTCCACGCAGCACTGCCCGCTAGCTCGAAGGTGGAGGTGACCCCGTGCCTCTGACAAGAGAATGGAGAAACAATGGGGTGTACAGAGACAATGGAGGAGCTTCCAGCTTTAAAAAGGAGGGAAGTTCTAACAGCTGCTACACAGGGATGAGCCCGGACGCCGTCACGCTAAAGGACACACATTGTGATTCCACTCACACGCGGGGCCTGGAGCAGTCCAGCCCATGGACACGGGGAGGGTGGGCGCGGGGCCGGGGAGAGCCGGGGAGGGGGGCGGAGGGGGCCGGGGAGGGCCGGGGGGGGGGGGGGCCGGGGGGAGCCGGGGGGGCCGGGGGGGGCGGGGAGGGGCCGGGGGGGGCGGGGAGGGCCGGGGAGGGTGGGCGCGGGGCCGGGGAGGGCGGGGGGGGGGGCCGGGGGGGGCGGGGAGGGCCGGGGAGGGGGCCGGGGGGAGCCGGGGGGGCCGGGGGGGGGGCCGGGGGGGCGGGGAGGGCCGGGGGGGCCGGGGGGGGGCCGGGGAGCCGGGGGGCCGGGGGGGCCGGGGGGGCCGGGGGGGGGGCCGGGGGGGCGGGGAGGGCCGGGGAGTTACCTTAATGAGCAGAGGTCCGTCGGAGAAGATGGAAAGGTCTGGAGACCGGCGGTGGTGACGGCTGCACAGCCAGGTAGAGGTGCTGAGCTGCGCGCTGAGACGGGCCAGGAGGTAAAGCTTTGAGTCACATACACGTCACCACAACTTAGAAAGTAGCAGCGAGAACAGTTGATAAATAAGAACTGGGAAACACCCGTCCTCCGCAGCCGGACAGCAGGGAGCATGTTCTGCCGCCTGGGAAGACGGGTGATGAAAAAGCCCGAAACTTCAGTCAAGTCTTTTCTGTGCAATTGCAATGACAGTATCTGAAATGAATTTCCATACCATCAAAAAGTACATAACCATGTTTAAGAATAAAGGCTTTCTTCCTTCCTAATAGCTAAATCCATATACGGAACTATAATGGTATAAGTTGTATAATTCAACCATCCTCTACAACAGACAACATTCCTCAGCAATCCGGAGGCACTTCAGCGCTCACTGGAGGAGAGAGAAGTCCATCTTTCTCAGTTATTTGCTATCAACTATAAGGAAGGACTTGCTGGAAACAAGCCCGAGAAGGAAGCATAGTCCCTGGGGGACCTGCATTAATGACGTATTTTGGGATTATCTGGGATTCCTTAGTTTCCCTAATCCTGAAAAAAATAAGCATTGTTTATTGTTTATGATTTCTGAAAAAATATACTTTGCAGTGTAAAGGAAATAGTAATGTTACAGACATTGCACAGACTTTTTATAATATTGTAAATTTTATGAAAACTGAAACCCAGTTTTCAAATATTACATCCTGTTGTCGCCCTCTGGGTCCCAGTTCTTGGTTTTAAAAACAGGGTCAATAGAGCCTGGCCGGGTGGCTCAGTGGTTGGAGCATTGCCCAGTACACAGAAGGACAGGGTTCAGTTCCCATTCAGTTCCCAGCCAGGGCGCAGACCTGGACTGTGGGTTCGAGCTCCAGTCGGGGCTTGTGAGGGAGGCAACCATTCAATGTTTCTTCTCACAATGATGTCTCCCTCTCTCTCTCTCTCTCTCTCTCTCTCCCCCTCTCTCTAAAAAAAAATCGATAAAACGTATCCTTGGGTGAGGATATATAAGGTCAATAGAGACAATGAGAACTGGAGATTCTGGTCTCTATTTTACTAGCAAAGTGAACTCAGCGATGTAATCTAACTCTCTAGGCTCCTTAACATGAGATGGGAGTGACACCGTGCAGTTGTTATGAGGGTTAGATAGAGGATAAGCGATGTCCCTGGAGAAGAGCAGGTATTAATAAATCGGTATTACTATTAATAATAGTACGAGGACTTGGTGGCAAGAAGGACACCTGTTTGGACGATCTGTCCCCTCCTGATAACTTCGTTGTACTCACACGCAATTAAACTTTCAAGAAAAAATAAGGCTTAGCACGGGTGTCAGTAAAGATGATAAAATAACTGTATCATCGATCCTTGGACATGAGGGACAGTAGAATGAACGCTTTTATGGATCTCCATTCAAACTGCCTGGAAAACGATCCTTGTGCCGGGAACATTTCAGTTCAAGCTAAAAATGCCACCCAGGTAGCAGTGAACACGGCATTGCTCCTTCTGAAGTCCCAGCAGTGGGGGGAAGACGGGAGGTTACCCCACCCCCAGCCCCAGAGGCACAGGAGACGCTGGCTCTGGTTATGGCCAGGGAGATGCACTGTCATTGCCAAGTTCTCTTCATTCTGCTCTCTCTCAAATTACCGTCTGACCATGCCTCTTTCATCACAAAGTCCACAAAAATAACTCCCTCTTCCCATCACCTCATCCATGCAATGTGGCTTCCTTCTGAGACATCACCAGTAATCTCAAAACAGCCCACAAATGTCCTCCTCCCATGTGAACCTGTAATTTCTGTGTGGCACGTGAGTCGCTGGCCGGCCCTTCCTCTGTGGAACTAAACGGGTGCTCTCTAAATATGACCTCCCGGTGTCTTGAGTGGGTCCTCCTCTGTCACTTGTCCCCTCGCCCCGTCATCTTTCCTTTTATCTTCATCACACACTTCTTTCAGTGATTCCAGCCATTTTCATGGCATTATGGACGCCATGGAGCGAGTGCCCATTCAGACCCCGGTCCTTCGGTCTCTCTGGAGCCTACTTCTGTTGTTGCTGCGGCTAAAATGAGCTCTTTAAAGACCATTTTTCAAGATTCAGCTCAAATTGCCACCGTCTCCATGAAGCCTTCTCCAAATGGGAGTGGACATTCTTTTCTATGCAAGCCCACAGTAATCTTTTCCACATTTCCTTTGGTAGAGAACACAAGTTCCACTATTTTAGTACATTCCAACTACACACACAGTCTTATCAGCTATGCTCACCACGTCATGCATCAGATCCTCAGACCTTCTTCCACTTACAACTAAACGTGTGTACCCTTTACCAACCCCTCCCTACTTCTCCCAACTCCAGCCCCTGCAACCCCCATTCTACTCTGTTCCTACGAGGGTGCTGGTTTCTTTCTTTCTTTGTTTTGTTTAAGATTCCACATATGAGTGATACCACGTGGTATCACAGTCCGGGAGCCATCAGGGGATGTCCTACTGACTGCTTAGGCCTGCACCACACAGGGAGTGGGCCTAAGCCACAGTCTGGTCTCCCTCTGCAGGAGGCGACTGGGTTGATCAGGGGAAGGCACCACCCCCATCACCCCGGTGCTGCTGCCACTGCCAGCTGCTGCAGTCGCCAAGGTGTTTTCATCAACACGGACTCCAGTCCCTTCACCATGAAAAATGACAACTTTCTTTAGGCTTTTTCAAGATGTCTCTTTCATAAGATATGATATTTCTTTCTTTTCTCTTTCCTTTTCTTTTCTTTCCTTTTCTTTTCTTTTCTTTCCTTTTCTTTTCTTTTCTTTTCTTTTCTTTTCTTTTCTTTTCTTTTCTTTTCTTTTTTCTTTTCTCCTGACCTGAGGATATTTTTCCATTGATTTTTAGAGAGTGTGAGAGAGGGAAAGACAGAGAGAAACATCAATGTGAGAGGGACACTTTGATTAGTTGCCTCCTACATGAGCCCTGACCTGGGACCCAGCCAGGGAGGAGCCTGCAACCTAGGTACATGCCCTTGATCAGAATTGAACCCAGACCCTGCGGTCAGCAGGACGAGGCTCTATCCACTGAGTCAAACCGGCTAGGGCAGGATATGACATTTCTTAGCCCTCCAGCAGTGGACCTTCGTTTTTTCCTCCAGGAGTGAGGTGGAAAAACCCTAGATCACCTTCTTGGATTCTTATTACCCAAATTACCAAGAACACTGCTAATGGCGTACAGGGAGCTTAGCCAATGAGCAGTCAGAAAAGGTGTTTCTTCTGCAGCTCACGTGCAGAGACCCCCTTGTGTGTGTCCGCTGGGGTGGGGGCATGCTCCAAGCCACGCTGTGGCTACTCAGAGCAGGCCCCCACCCCTGTGTGTGTCTGCTGGGGTGGGGGTGTACTCTCAACCACACTTGTCGTGACTGTTAAGGTGTCCCTGACAAATTTGCATATTAGCTCTTTATATATATAGATAGCATAATGCCCTCTAGTTTTTCCCATGTTGTTGTAAAGAGAGGGATTTCCTTCTTTGTTAAGACTAAAATATATCACATTGAACATCTATATCACATGTTCTTTCTTTTTCTTTTTTTTTAAATCATATTTGGGCATTTATTCCAATATTGCCAGCAGTATGGGAGAGCAGCAGGTCATCCACAAAAGTCTGCTCTGCAGCCCCCACAGGCCAGCTGCTTCTATGGGGTAGGACAAAGATTACACGGGAAATGTGGATTAGAGGCATGGGGAAGTAGACATTATAGGCATGGGGAACCAGGAGGCTGGGGTGGGCTCCATTGTTTGGGCAACAAGGTTGTTAATCCATCCATGAGAATGGACTGCATTCCAAGGTTGACCCCCAGGTCCAAGGTTGATGCCCAGGTCCCGGGGGCATACAACTCTCAGCCAGGTCAGAATGTCCGTTCATGCTACAAGCCTGCCAGGTGGTCAGCAGGGATCCACAGGTGGAGATTCTCATTGCAGTCCGTGCCACAACCTTGAGAGAGTCTCTTTAGGTTCAGACCCTGTGATGTTTCTCAGGCATAAAGACAGTCAGTCATCCTACGGAACAGCCTCTCCCCCACCCCACCCCTCGGGGCTGTTAGGGATAAATAGTTACCCCACAATCAGAAACCAGCCAGCCAGCAGCTTAGTATGTCCATTACTATAAGGGAAAGTGAAATTATCAGAACAATTCATATTGTAGTTATTAGATACTGAAAGACAATAACTAGAACACTCAGTAACCGTCAGACATTCACCACTGGGAACTACTGCAGCAACCTTTAGAGAAGACATCCCTGCATCCTTTTCCCAGACAGTGGGTCCCAACATATAAAGGTCCCCATCTATGACTTTCTTCCCAAAACGAATGGAATAATTCTCTGTATTAGCAATAGGTGTCCCAACTCGTACTCAGCAAAATGTAAAGGTCAGTTCTACACAGGTTCCTCCACTGCAGGCTTCAGAGCAGCTGAGTGATGAGAAGCACGTCTCAGGGTCCCATCCATTCCTCCTCCGGTTGGCCCATCGTCCTTGCTCTGCTCATGTCTGTCTAACTGCCACCACATCCCCCCTCAAGGAGCGTGGCTCTGAATTCTCTCAGAGAAAAGGGGTGCAGTGTCTCTTCTGTAGCTGCTTCATGCTGAGAAGGGACGAAATTTTCTTTCAGAGCCAAGAGATCCTTGCTCTCTGTCAGAGGGACGATGAGGCCTGGGTGCAGAAGGAGGTGGCAATGGTGCCTAGAGGTGGTATTCTCTGAGTCTTAGTAGGGCTCGTAACCTGATGGAGACACACTGTGTTATACATTTTAGTATTATTAGGGTAAAAGTTAGAACAGCAAGAATTATGACAAATGGTCTAGTGGAAGGAAAAAGACATTTCAGTTATAATAATTTCCTATTGAAACACAATTTTTCTCCCAAAACCATAATTTCTTTCCAATTAGTTAGAATTCTTAACCCTCAGAAACCTTGATTTTTAGCTGACATGTAAGTAATTAACATTCCTCGGGTTAGCAATACATTCACATTTTAAGAGCTATTTCAAATAAAATACAAGGCTTATTCATTAACAGATTCATATCCATCCTCTAGATGCTCCATACAAGGCAACCTGAGGTTAATATTTCAGTATCCTGTTATTTCAAAATACCTATATTTAGTAATTTTTACTATTTAATCCAGCAAACTCCTCCAAAGTTTTGTTTTTTTTTTCTCCTCCAAAGTTTTAAGTTACTAACACAACTTTGGAAAACTATGTTTAGGCATATATATTTATCACTGAAAAAGCTTTATTATATATCCTTCATTTTAGTTATATTTATTTTGCCTTTACAACTTTGAGATTTTAAAGCCAATTATTATTACCCAAGGCATTTTCTTGGCAAATTTTGTAACAGGGATAACTCACTGGCCTCCAATGGTTTTAATGTGAAAGTACTCTTTTATTTTATTTTTCCTTACAAAAATGGGAGTGCCCCCCCACTACTATTTCTGCATCCTGCTAGAGGGAACTTATGTGGGTCTCCTAGGAAAAACACTTGAGGGTTTAGAAGGTTTGATTTCCTATATTTTTTCTTTCTGAGTAGACTAACAATATGAAATCTTGCATATAAGAACATCTTAAAAACAGAAACAGAAAAACCCCTTCAGTAAATGAATGAATACTCACCAAAGGGTGGATGGGGACATTAGCCTTAGAATCTTATCTCACACGAACCCAGCACAGCAAATGGGTTCTGAGTGGCACAAAGCCCACACAGTGGAGAGAGGATTCCTTATGTTCATAAAACAGGGAAGAGCAAACTAAGTCCCACAAAGATAAGAAAGCAAGCAAAGAGCATCAGTAACCAAGTTATATCACAGACAGACACGAGCTCTCACTAGCTAAGTGTTTCCAGTGGTTGATGCCGTGAGAGAGAGAGCAGGAGGGTCCCCCAAGATTAAGAATTCTCAGCAGCTGCTGTGAAGTTCCTGCAATCCCTGCCATGGGTTCAGCCTGCCACAGGTAGCTGGGGCCCCTAGCAAAGTGGGATGTGCCCCGTCATTAAACAAATTAAACCAAACAAAGACACAAAACAGCAATCGAGAGAGACACTCTATGCACAATATTTACAGGAGCGCCCAACCCACAGAGAGGAGCTCCACACCATGCTCTGGTCTGTGCAGCCAGACACCTCGGAATGCCCTGCGTTTAAAACCGACTGCAGCAGAGCAATGTCTCCCGTCCCCGAGGGGACCAGACTAAGGGCTCGGAGACCAGGCAAGGACCGCTGGAGCTCCCTCGCCACCCGGAGCTGATCAGGCTCGTCCAGACGAGAGGCAGTAAAATGCCTCCCGTGCCATTCACCATACTGCCACACACAGTACATGCTTCCTTACGGGGAAGCCCAGACGACAGGCAGCAAGTGCTTCTAGTGCCACACAAACATGCTTCGTTCCTCCTACAAACACGCTTGTTCAACTTCGGTCTCAGGTGAGACGACGGGACTGCTGAGGCTGGGCTTGGGACTCAGAGCAGGACAGTTCCTGGCAGCGCTGCAAATAGGAGTCCAGGCCTCAGCCTGGGAACCCCAGGTCCAGGCAGCAAGCGGGATCCCCGGTGCTCACCCAGAGGAGTCTCTTGCTTATGTCCCTTCGTGGTCGCCAGAATGTGTAACCGGGCAATCAGTGGGTCCGGGCTGCCTGTCGCTACTTGCGCCAGTTAAGCAGAGACAGGGCTGAATCCATGTGCGTGTTTATTCCAGCGCTGCCGGCAGCAGGGACAGCCGCACGTCACCCACAGAAACCTGCTCCTCTACGTCAACGGACACAGGCCGCACGTCACCCACGGAAACCTGCTCCTCTACGTCAACGGACACAGGCCGCACGTCACCCACAGAAACCTGCTCCTCTACGTCAACGGACACAGGCCGCACGTCACCCACAGAAACCTGCTCCTCTACGTCAACGGACACAGGCCGCACGTCACCCACGGAAACCTGCTCCTCTACCATCAACGGACACAGGCCGCACGTCACCCACGGAAACCTGCTCCTGTACGTCAACGGACACAGGCCGCACGTCACCCACGGAAACCTGCTCCTCTACCATCAACGGACACAGGCCGCACGTCACCCACGGAAACCTGCTCCTCTACCATCAACGGACACAGGCCGCACGTCACCCACGGAAACCTGCTCCTCTACGTCAACGGACACAGGCCGCACGTCACCCACGGAAACCTGCTCCTCTACGTCAACGGACACAGGCCGCACGTCACCCACGGAAACCTGCTCCTCTCCCGTCAACGGACACAGGCCGCACGTCACCCACAGAAACCTGCTTCTCTACCGTCAATGGACACAGGCCACACGTCACCCACGGAAACCTGCTTCTCTACGTCAACGGACACAGGCCGCACGTCACCCACGGAAACCTGCTCCTCTACCATCAACGGACACAGGCCGCACGTCACCCACGGAAACCTGCTCCTCTACGTCAACGGACACAGGCCGCACGTCACCCACGGAAACCTGCTCCTCTACGTCAACGGACACAGGCCGCACGTCACCCACGGAAACCTGCTCCTCTCCCGTCAACGGACACAGGCCGCACGTCACCCACAGAAACCTGCTCCTCTACCGTCAATGGACACAGGCCGCACGTCACCCACGGAAACCTGCTTCTCTACGTCAACGGACACAGGCCGCACGTCACCCACGGAAACCTGCTCCTCTACGTCAACGGACACAGGCTGCTTCCACACCTCGGCTGCTGTGAAGATGATCCCCGCACGTGGGTGCGGGTATCTCCCCCGATAACGCTTCATTTCCTTCAGATACGGGCTCGGCAGAGAGCTCTCTGGGTCACATGCTGGCTCTAATTTTGATTTTTGAGGAAATTCAATACTGCCTTCCATAGCGGCTGCACCAATTTACATTCCCACCAGCAGTGCACGAAGTATCTTTCCATTTACTTGTGTCTTCTTTAATTGCTTTATCAATATTTTAGTTTTCAATGTGTAGGCTATTTCCCCCAAAATTCCTATGTTGAGGCCTAAGCCTCAATGTGATGGAGTTTTGGGGAGGTGATGAGGTCATGAAGGTGAACCCCTTGTAAATGGGGTCAGTTCCCTTATAAAGAGACCCCAGAGAGATCCATCATGTGAGGTTAAAGCAAAAAAACAGCCACCTGCGAACCAGGAACTGGGTTCTCGCCAGACACAGAATGTGCCGGCACCTTGATCTGGGACTCCCTCGGGTCTCAGACTGTGAGAAGTGAATGTCTGTTGTTTTAAATTTACCCTGTTGTAAGGACGTTTGCTATCGCAGACAGAGCTAAGACCCCTCTTCAGGAATTTTTAAACATTGTAACCTATCGAATAGTAAAACCTAGACCTTCTCTTTCCTCCGCGTCTGAGGGTCCCTGGAGTAGTTGGGAAGTGCATGCTATGGGCTGAATTGCTCCCTAAACATATGCATGTTGAGTCCTGACCCCGGAGCGGCAGCATGTCACTATGTTGAAGACAGGGTCTTTAAAGGGTAAGTAAGCTAAAAGGAGGTGTTCAGGGGGCCTGGTCCAGTCTGAGTGGCGTCCTTATGAGAAGGGAGATTTGGACACAAATCAATGCACAGAGGGGAGCCCGGAGACGGCCTACTGCCTGCAAGTCCAGGAGAGGGGCCTCGGGAGGAACCCGCCTGCCGACACCCCTCCAGGCTGAGAGAAAGTCTGTTGCTTAAGCCCCCAGTCCAGGGCACTTGGTTTTGGCAGCCCTAGCAAACTGGTGCAGCACCACAGCATCAAAATACAAGGTACTGGTATTACTCAATTACGGAAAAAATTTCTACATGATCAAAGTTGGCTATCTTATTTTTTCTTTTCCCTTCCTTTTGATTTAGACTAAAAATTTACAAATGCACCAGCCAGCACGTGCTCCAAAAAGAATTCCTCTTCTCCAGGAGAGAGTCAGGGAAAGCAGGGGAGTGGGCGATGGGGCAGGCGAGCTATTGAGTGCTCCCGAGAGTGCTGACGGAAATCTGCGGTTCAGGGGAGAAATCCCGTCTGGTGCAAGGACAGAAGGTGCCAGGGAACCCCCAAACCCACAGATATGGAAAACAGCCCCATGGAAACATACAAGGCACCAAGCCAAAGGGAGACTGAAAGTTAGACATAGGGACAGAAGAAGGAAGGGAGGGAGGGAGAGAGGGAGGGAAAGAGGGACGAGGGAGGGAACAGAGGGAGGGGAAAGGAGGGGAAGCGAAGTTAGAGGGGAGGGGAGGGGAGGGGAAGGGAGGGGAGGGGAGGGGAGGGGAGGGGAGGGGAGGGAAGGGAAGGGAAGGGAAGGGAAGGGAAGGGAAGGGAAGGGAAGGGAAGGGAAGGGAAGGGAAGGGAAGGAGGGAGGGAGGGAGGGAGGGAAGGAGGGAGGGGAAAGGAGGGGAAGCGAAAGTAGAGGGGAGGGGAGGGGATGGGAGGGGATAGGAAGGGAAGGGAAGGAGGGAGGAAGAAGAGAGAGCAGGGAGGGAAACGCAGGAGGGAGGAGGAGGAGGAAGGCAGCAGGTTGGGGAGGGGAGAGCCAGCAAGGCTGCTCAGTCAGGCCTCCTCCTGTGTGATGTCCCAATAAAAGTCCGCGGAGGCTTCCAGAGTGGAAGTGTTGGAAGGGTTGATAGCATTGTGTCGCAGAAAACGGCCAATGTGTTTTTAAAAAGTGCTGTGAACGTTGGTCAGTGGCACTCGGTGTGATCAGGGTTTTTGTGCGTGTGTTTTTTTAAATATATTTTTATTGACTTCAGAGAGGAAGGGAGAAACATCAATGATGAGAGAGAATCATTGATTGACTGCCTCCTGGTCGCCCCCTACTGGGGATGGAGCCCACAACCCGGGCATGTGCCCTGACCCAGAATCCAACCTGACCTCCTGGCTCCTAGGTCCACGCTCAACCCCCCGGCCTCCCTGCGGCCATGCGATCCGTTGTGCAGGGGTCTCACAGCAAAGCCGAGCGGGAGGCAGGAAGGGACGGGCGGCGTGCTCAGCATCACGGCCTTTCCAAACCACAGTCCCCGGAGGAGAGGCGGCTCCTCTCCGCAGCGGGCCAGCGCCTGGTGCCTTCAAGCACTCTCCATGCCGGTACCAGTAGCTGCTCCCTTCTGCTTACAGCTGATGGAGCTCATGGCCGCCCCCCCCCCCCCCAGCAGCCCCTGCAGACACCAGCCTGGCCCAACAGGTGCTCCTCCGGCCGTGGGGGTGGCAGGTTCTGCCCCAGCTCCCTGGAGCCAGGCTGCCTGCAGGCCCCACCGCAGCCTTGCTGCGCTCTCCATCCCTGGCGCTCGGCTTCCTCCCGGCCTTCCCCGGGCATGTCCTGCCTGATCACCGGTTCCTGGGCTCTGCTTTAGGGCACGGCCCCAAGGCCTCTGTGCCTGGGAGCCACTCGGACCTCTGGCTGGCTGAGTGAGACACGTCCTGGGACACGCGGGGTCCGTCGCTGTGGCTGTGGCTGTGGCTGTGGCTGTGGCTGAGGCTGTGGCTGTGGCTGTGGCTGAGGCTGAGGCTGAGTCTGTGGCTGTGGCTGAGGCTGAGGCTGTGGCTGTGGCTGAGGCTGTGGGTGTGGGTGTGGCTGAGGCTGTGGCTGTGGCTGTGGCTAAGGCTGTGGGTGTGGGTGTGGCTGAGGCTGTGGCTGTGGCTGTGGTTGAGGCTGTGGGTGTGGGTGTGGGTGTGGCTGTGGCTGAGGCTGTGGCTGTGGCTGTGGGTGTGGCTGAGGCTGTGGCTGAGGCTGTGTCTGTGGCTGTGACTGTACGGACGCCCCGGGCCACTGTGAAGACCGTAACGTCCCACAGAAGCTGCCCAGTGTTGGCCTTTGAGAAACACAGACAGAGCAGAAGGAGAGAAAATGCTGTTTCAGGGTTACCCCAAACAGCGTAAAGCAAAGCGTGGCCGAGAGGACCCCCACTGCCTGCACACACCCCCGTGGGCTCTGGGAAGCACTGAGGATGGCGGATTTGGTTGTAGAGAGGCAGACCTGCTGAAAAGGCTAAATCCTGGCTGACAAGCCCTGAGGGAAGTGGGTTCTGATGGGGAAGGAGCAGGACTCGGATTGGGATGGGGCGGTGGGGTGGATGCTGGAACCCTAGGCCCCCGGACCCTCTGGGCCGGAATGCGCCCACCTCCTCCTAAGGGAAGCCCATGGGGAGGTGCTGAGGGCCCCTGTCCCCCTCTGGGCCTGCCCCCCTTTCTGGCTGCAGGCACAGAGTTCAGGTCAGATTAGCACATAACCAGACCAGAGAGGCGCTGGCCCTGCTCAGGGAGGACCCGAACCTGACTGCGTTCCATCCAGACACTTCTGCCTTTAAAGAAAGTAAATCCCGAATTTCATCTCAGCCAGCGCGAGACTCTCGGTTCCCCTGGCTGTCCGCGTCCCAGTGATGGGTGAGGAAGATGCCATCGGAGAAGGGCTTCCCACAGCTTCCTGGGTGAGGAGCAAGGTCCCTCCCATCGCCGCCCTGGCCTACAGGCCTCCAGGGTGCCCGCTGCTAGCCCAGTCCTCACACGTGCAGATTATTGCCTCTATGACACAGCCTAACATAGCGATGACAAAGGCTTCTCGGTTACTGCTCTGTTTCCTATCAACGTCTGAAACCAAATTTTCTTCTAATACTTCACCTGAAACAGTATTCTGCAAAGGATCACACTCAGACGCACGTGTGAGGATTCATCTCTCTACTGTCAAGCCAGCATGGATGCACAACAACGTCTCTTGTACTCTTTGCACTGTTTTTTTGTTGTGTTTTTGAAAAATATAGTTACTTTTCATAACAGTATGCCATCATGTTAACATATGATAAGTCTATTATTGATATTTTTAAAATAAATGAGTGTTTTTAATGCCTCACTTCTAGCACATAATGCGTAAGGGTGAAGGGACATTGGTGGAAGCTCCTGGGAGCCTCAGGAATCATTCAGAGTGTCAAGAGTCCTTGAGATCAAAGGCCTGAGAGCCAGGATGCAGAGGACAGTGACAGGGCCCTACCTTCCCATGAACAAGCTGAACACAACAACCTGACCAGAGGCTCAGGGACCCCGAAAATGAATAGCCTGCATCCCGCTGTGGTGTGTCCCAGCTCCTCCAGTTCTCGCCCATTCTCCAGCCCAGGCCTTTAGAACAATGCCCCACCCCTTCCCAGGAGGCTGACTGCTATGTTAGCTGGGGTTAATCCTGCCGAAGGCAAGCAGAGCATGCTAACTAACAAGTTAGTGTCTAATCATACTCCGTTACTGGTCTGAGTCTTTGTCTGTGAGCTCCTGCCTGCGAGTGCCAGCATCAGCCACACCAGGGACCCCTCACCACCATTTTCAAAAAATATATTTTTATTGATTTCAGATTGGAAGGGAGAGGGAGAGATAGAAACATCAGTGATGAGAATTATTGATTGGCCACCTCCTGCACACCCCCTACTGGGGATCGAGCCCACAACCCGGGCATGTACCTTTGACAGGAATCGAACCTGGGACCCTTCAGTCCACAGGCCAATGCTCTATCCACTGAGCCAAACCAGCTAGGGCCACAAATTTAATTGAAAAACGTAGAAATGAAAATTCGTTGTCCTCACTGAATCAGAAATATGGCGGGGGGGGGGGGGGGGAGTGGTGCCTAGCAATCTGTTTAAATGAGCCTTCCCATGGTCTGTGCCTGCTGGGCTTTGAGAGCCATTGCTCTAGGCCTAGGGTATCTGGGAGCAGACTAAACACGACTGTAATGAAACACTCAATCCGCGCACCAGCACCGCAGTTCAGTCAGTAAAGACCAAACTGCTGGCCGACAAGTGGCGCCACCACCAGGAGATGGAGACGTGGCTGCTCCGAAGACCTATCAGCTCTCTTGGCCTCACCCCGGGCTTCTTACAGCAGTTCCATTTGGAGCATCCAGATAAGATTGGATTAAAGAAAAAGTTGAGTTTTTTTAAGTTTGAATACAGCTGCTTTCTTGCCTTTGTTTTATTATTTCATAGACACCAATGGAAATGAGTGTAAATAAAAATGCTAATATTAGTCATATGGCACAGGTATCAATTTGATACAGATGACACAAAGACTGAAATTATTCAGTTTATGAAGCAAGAGGTCTATTGTCCTTCCATGTACAGTCTTTGGATTTAAGCTATGTGTTCCAATACGGTGTGGAAAAAAATTTTTAAGTACAATATATACTGGAAATAAATTACTAAAGACTATCTTAAATTAAAAAAGAAAGAAAGGAAAAAAGAAAAACGTGGAAAACCCAGATCTGCTCCTGGGGCTGTTTGGAACCGGTCCTGGGCAGTAAGCTCGGGAGACACAGCTATGTTGTTGATTACATGTTGACAAGCCCGTCATTAAAGTGCCGCTCAGTTCTTCACCCCAGAGTCAGGGTGTCTGCGACATTTTATCTTCTAAGTGGGGTACACACGTCAGCGCAATAATGTACACAACAAATATGGGCCTTGCTGGAAATGTTATTAGCCCCATTTTGGAAAGCACAGCAATTAAATCTCTTCCCGTAGGTCCTCAAGGGGATACACATTTTAAAACCCTGGCTCCAAACCCCACACCACTCAACATCACCATGGCTCCCAGGATAAACATGAGCGCTCGGGGCCTGCGCACAGGGAACTGAAGACTTCACAGTCACTGAACACATTTTCTATAAGGCCATATTTTAATACACAACACACAGTTCATGTTTCAAAGATATTTTACTTCCCTCCAAGACAGATTTTCTATTTCTGCTTTCTGACACCATTTCTTCTTCTTTTTTTAAATGTTTTTATTGATTTTGAGAGGGGGGGGGAAGGGAGAGGGATAGAGAGATAGAAACATCAATGAGAGAGAAACATCACCGATTGGCTGCCTCCTGCATGCCCCCTACTGGGAATTAAGCCTACAACCTTGGCATGTGCCCTGACTGGGAATTGAATCAATGACCTCTTGGTTCATGGGTCGATGCTCAACCACTGAGCCACACCAACTGAGCTCTAATTTTTTTTTTTTAACTTTTCTGGGAGAATATGTTCCCTGAAAGTCCTTATTTACTGTCTTTGTAATGATCATGCTCCAGTTTTTATAAAAGATTTATGAAATCCATGAGTTGAGTCAAAACAATTAATATCTAGATTTGGAAAGATCCAGTTCTGCACACTCCGGCCTTGTCAGACGGCATTCATTCGTGGGCATGACAGCCTTAGATAGTAAAGAAAATTGGCCACACTGATAAGTCAGAGCAAAGCCTTGCCTTTTGCAGAGAAATTTGCAACGATGAGCCTAGAGAAATGTGGACCAAGGGGAGGGCAATGGTGGCCCTCGAGTGTTTACTAGTAAATGCCAGGGTTACTGAGCTCACCACTTAGTGAGAGCTACAGGCTTTCACACCTTTCACGCCCAGGACAGGGAAGGTAGAGCGTTCCCTGTCCTGGGCGACACAAGTTGGACATGGTATAGACATGCGAGACCCTCCTAATTCTGCAGCTCTTCTTATTTATTATTTAAACAGCTTCCTTGGCCCTAGATGGTGTTGCTCAGTGGATAGAGCATCAGCCTGTGGACTGAAGGGTCCTGAGTTCGATTCCAGTCAAGGGCATATGCCCAGGTTGCGGGCTCAATCTCCCCCAGTGGGGGGGTGTGCAGGAGGCAGCCAATCCATGATTCTCTCTCCTCATTGATGTTTCTTTCTCTCCCTTCCTCTCTGAAATCAATAAAAATATATTTTAAAACATTTTTTAAATAGCTTCCTCAGCATTTCTGAACCGGAAGCGAATGCTGAGTTAATGAAAGTATGTATGCAATCTACACCACACAAGAGAATTTGGGGCTTCCAGTCAATAATCTGTAAGGATAAAATAGCTCTAAGTATGTATCTTATTGGTAATATATAAAGACATAGGTAGGTTTTCCTCTGGCATCGAGAATACCAGGAAATGTACACAAAACAAAATCGGCAAAGTTTCAGATGGTGGTACAAGAAATTTAAAGAGCCAACACAGCAAAACAAGTTCTCTTAACTTGAAATCAGGACCCAATGTAGATTTCAGCAAAGAGAAGATTTATTTTCTTGACCTTTGATTGAGTGTGGTGTAGATTCAATGGAGAAGAATGGGTGAGTAGGAGGCACAGGTGCTCATTTAGCAGGACAGGAAAAAGGAGGGTCTCCCCGTAAAGGAAGCAGCGTTGGCTGGGGGCACAGCGCCCGTGGGACCAGCTGGCACAGCAGCCCCACCACCTGCACACCCCGAAGAAGCAGCCCTATGAATGAAGGTATTTGATTTCCCTCTTAACAAAAGCAAGTGCTTTTAACTATAAATTACCTACCATGTGCTAGACACTGTATGTAGATTTATGATCTCACTCTTAAAAAAAAAAAGGTGTATACAACTTTTCCACCAATGGTTTACCAAGGTTTATTTTATGTAGAATTTGGAGAATCTATTTATAGACACTTCAGAGAGGAAAGTGTACAATGGTAATTTTAAATATTTAGTGATTATTTCAAACTAAATGGAATCAAATTTAAAGCACATTCAAGTTCATTATCATAAAAATTCCTCTAGAGAAAGGAGAAAAACATTTATTAAATGTATTGATGGAGGCTTGATATTGGGATCAAAGTTTAGCAGAAATTACGTCTTTCTGGCGAATACAATAAAAACATATTTAAATGCTATCCCTAAATATTCAGCTATGTGTTTATATATCTTCCTGTAAAAATATAGGAACCAACAGATGAGTTAGTGGGGAACACTGAGCTAATATTAAGTTCTTAGCTAAGACATTTTCAGAGATATTACAGGTTACATTTTTAGAGATATGGTCTAAAAATTGACATTTAACTAGATGGATTAAGTAGCGTGCCTCTAGGGACGGTGGCGTAGGCTAAGCACTCTGCTGGCCAGCATAGTAGAATGAGTCGTGTATAGGGTTCCCCGTGCAGCCAACATAAGCATCGGCGTGTGTCTTATCAAATGAACTTCAGGACAGAAACACACCAATCATAAAACATACAAGTGAGATCTTTGTGTCTATTGTTAGTCACGTTGGGAAAAGATCAACACCAAAAGAGAGAGAATTTAAAAACTTGGCCAAAATAATCCTCCTTAAAGTCTGCCAGGAGATGCATACACATCCGCTATTACACTCTCTTTTGATTTCGCGCTCTGAGAATCTGGCTAAACTGTGCAGTTTGGAAACAAATTAAGTCGGTAGATGCTTCGAACTTATAATTTGAGAGAGGCAAGCCCTCACCTCTACCCCAAATATCTTCACAGCTGATCTAATTAGATGTGTATTTAATTTGGGTCTTGAAGGGCTTTTGTGCTTGATTGTCTTATGCAACTGAAAATATTCTTGGGCCGAAACTGGTTTGGCTCAGTGGATAGAGCGTCGGCCTGCGGACTCAAGGGTCCCAGGTTCGATTCCGGTCAAAGGCATGTACCTTGGTTGCGGGCACATCCCCAGTAGGGGGTGTGCAGGAGGCAGCTGATCGATGTTTCTCTCTCATTGATGTTTCTAACTCTCTCTCTCTCTTCCTCTCTGTAAAAACTCAATAAAATAAATAAATAAATAAATAAATAAATAAATAAAATAAAAAAGAAAATATTCTTGGGAGCAGCAAATCTATCAATTAACACTTTAGAAAGAATTAGTTACTAAATAAGGGAGTGAGAGATCTGAAACAACATAAAGGAGAAGAGGACTAAGCAGGTGCACCCGAGACGGATTTCAAACCTCCCCAGGTGCCTCGGTAGAGGATGCACATGATACTGTTAGCAACCCAATAAGGCAGTTGGAACCAGCCTGGGTCAGTGTGCCAAACTCGCAGACGGCTCTGCGCCGGCTCCAAAGCCGCCTTCATTTCTCTAGAGCTGAACACAAGTAAGTTCGTGATACTTATGTCCACTAAGTGAGGGGACATATAAACTTACCCAAAGAGGTGTCAGGCACTTTAGGAGAAGCAAATTTAGAATTTAATCTCAGTTGGCGAGAGGGGGTGTGGGAGATGTGGGGTAGAGGTGAGAGAAGGATGGGCCCCCAGTACCTGCCCCACTGCTCAAGCTCGGTTCTAGCTGGTCGTCAGGCATTCGGTCAGTGACTCTCTTAGAGACGTTAACGTCCCTTTGGAAACTTAAAGATAAGCAGCATCTTTCCTTCTGGGCAGAGTCTCTACCTCCACATTGATTCTGAGGGTGGAAGCCCAGGGCAAGTACCGAAATCCCAGGAATGAAGAACGTCTCTGTGACCCGCCACCAGGACGTTTTCCCTGCACACATGTCATCTTCCGCGACTCGTCCACCGCTAAGGGTGGGAGTAAAGGCCTGGGACGGTCCTCGGGGAGGACAGACTGCAGACCCTCAGCTCCCACTCCGCTTACACCGTCACTCAGGGGAGCACCACTATTCACTCCCCCGTTCTTATTTCATCAAGTTCTACAGTGGGTTAAGTCCAAAGACCCAGGACACAGAAACCTAAGGAAAGAGGGGGAGGAAAAGCCCTCCACCGGGTGTTCAGGAGAGACTCTAGGTGAAGTGGGGGGCCAGGGAGCTTTCCTGTCACGGTTGGGGCTGCTCCAGGGCTACATCCATTTGGGGAGATAACCCTCTAGGGGCCGCTCGAATTTCCTCACTGTGAGCAGAGCACTGACCTCTGCACCGCTCTTCCAGGGTGTTTGTATGGAAACAGCTCTGGAAGGCAGAGGCGGGGCCTCTGAGAAGGCAGGTTTGCTCTCTGTCACGTGTAATGAAGATAATGACGTCCTCCGGGGCGGACGCTGTGGATTCCTCTCGCGGTGCGTTAAGAAAGACTCGGCCTGAGCTTGAAGTTCCTAGCAGCGGCACAAACTCATGGATGTGCAGCCTTTACCTGGGCCACCCCGCCCCCTCTGTGGCCTTGGGGACGAGGGGAGTAGACACGAGCATGAGGCCTGTGCTGCCTTCTGTGCTGTGTGTAATAAAGCCCGTTGTCTCTGCTCCAGGGAGCGCCTGTCTCCTGCCAGCATCCTTGAGACTGGCAGGCTAATTTCTGAGCTTGCAAGTAGGGTAGAAATCTCAAACCCTTCACAGATCCTAACACCCATAAAGTCCTGTTCGTGCCTCAATGGAGCACTTACTGTAATGTCGTTCTGTTTGGGCCCATTGATACCTACCACAGGTTGTAAACACTCCCACCTCGGCCAGTTTTAAGCTACTAAGGCGGTATCACCTCATGCGGAATTGGGAGATGAGCACCATCATTTCACACCAGCCAGCGCTGGCTTTACTCAACAGGCACATTTCTTGCTCACGATACACGCTCTCTGCAGTTCAGCTTTGACTCTGCACCAGGTCCTCTTCATTCCGGGATACACGCGCAAAAGCTGCCCTTGTCTGGGACAGGACAGCGGCGGCAGAGGGAAAGAGTAAGAGTGGACTCATAGAACGGCTCTTCGTGTTCAGAACTGACGTAAGCCACTGCTGCTCACGTTTATTGAATTCTAGGTTCCACTGCTTTAGTCCATAAATACATCTCTTCAAATACATAGAATACCATGTGCCTAACTCTGTTAACACACTAATAGTGTGGCATAAAAGTTGTTTTTATCTACTTTTCCTACTAGACTTTGAACCAGGTATTAAAAAAAGGAACACTAAGAAATACCCTAATAAGGACGTGAGCAGTTCAGTTCTGCACTTGTGTTTGGGATGAACATGAGGTACTCAAGTAAAGATGTTAAAAAAGGAGCTGGGATGCATAAAACTGGATATTAGAGGGAGATACAGAGAAATGAGTCATGGTCAGTGTAAGCAGCTGAGCTCACCTAGGGGAGAGTGTGTAGGTAGCTGAGAGGTTCCAGTTCCAGACTGGATTGTAGAGAATTCCAGCCTTTAGAGATAAGACAGAGGAAAAGGAGCCAGCAAAGGTCCTGGTGCACTCATACACCCTGTGATGTCATTCGCAGCGTTATAACCTATGGCCTCCGTTTGTCTGCGGTCTGTCCTTGACTGAGATGTTGCTATGCGAGGCTGCCTGTATTCGTACCCTCCTGGGGCCAGCAGAGTGGACAGAGAAGATGATAAAGCATGAGAGAGAGGGCACACTGAAGGGCAACGTCTTTGAGTCAGAAAGGACACGTGAGGCTCTGGTCACCGGTGGCCTTCGGGAGGAGAGCGACGTTTCTCCATCGTGACCCAGGAAAGGAGGAAATGCAAAAGGTACTTAGGATCCATAGAGCAGAAATGAGGATGCGTTAGCACAGCGCCCTCTGCTTTCTCAGTGACGGTGAGGAAGGTCACTAGCTGAGGGCGCAGCGTAGGCATGTGGTAGTCACCCCGAGAGGAGAGTGGGCAGCCCCCATAGCAGTGCAGTGGGGTGCTGATGCCGGGTCACCCGGGCCACGTGCGTCCTGAACGGCGGTGAGGTCAGGCGAGTGTGGACTTTCTTCTGCCATATTCTGCCATTCGGTTATAGGCAAAGAGAGCATGAATAGCCGGGTTCGGCTTGGGCTGAGGTTTTGCCAGGCAGTTACCATAGGGAGAGAAGGGGATGGAGAAGTTTTGGCTCAGGAGATGTTTGAATGTTAGGTCATAAAATCTAAGCATGTCCCTGAGAGGATATGGGAGGGGACAGATGGATAAGAACGAAGTAGTGTAACTGTGGTTTAGAGGTCTTGGATACCCATAATAGCGGGGATTTATTAACACAAGGAAAGTGGAGGTTGAAAAGTCAGGTGTTTGAGATCAAATGTTGGAAAAGGTCAGGTGTATGGTGCTGCCGAGCATTGCAGGGACAAAACGTTGCTATTACCACATAATTCTGCATAACAAACCAGCCCACACCTCAGTGGCTAAAACAACCACAGTGTTTATTTCTCAGAACCATGGGTGAGTCCCTCAGCTCTGCTGCCCTGGGCGGGCCGGGCTGATCAGGAGAAATGAGGGCTGGGCTTGCTCACACTGTCTGAGGTCACCTGCAGGCAGGCGTGGGGCTGGCGGGATCAGGATGACCCCAGCTGAAGAGACACCTTTGGTCCCCCAGCGAGACAGCCGACATTTGTTCTTAGGAGGCCACAGAGGTCCAGAGAGAGAGTCTCTCAGACACCTGTATGTCCTCTGGACCCAGACTCAGGATTTACACATGGTCACTTCTGTCATCTACTGGCCAAAGCACACCACAAGGCCAGCCCCGACGCAAGAAGTAGAGATATTGACTCTTGTGCCTCAAACAGTAAAGGGTTTGGATACGGGGAAGAGTGGGGAAACTGAGGCCATTGTGCAATCAGTCTATGGCAAGATCAGGATGTAATCGCCTTATTGCATAGCTTACCCAGTCCTCTTCTGACCTCGATGAGTCCACTCATAAACACATTCCACCCAATAGCACTCCTGAGCTTAGAAACCCTTGCTAGCTAGACTTGGCTACAACAGCACTGATTCCCACTCCAGAAAGAGGAGGCATTTCAGTGTTTGACCCTGCAGAGGGCGAGGGCTGCGGGCAGAGCTGTGTGCAGAAAGCTCACTCTGCAGTCAGGATAGTTGGAGAAGTCAGAGTGAGGAGAGCAGTTAGAAAGCTGCTGATACGTACCGGAAGTCTGGCCTTCGGCAGCAGGCATAGAAAGAAGCCAGCAGACTGCAGAGCTCCGCAGGAGAAGAGGAAACACGGGGTTACTGCTCCCTGGGTGCAGGCAGGTAGGAGAGAGAGCTGACAGCGAACTCTGGGCTTCACAGGGCGTCGGGATGGGTCCCTGCGACGGGGATTGGAGCCAAGGCACAGGCGGAGGCTGGTGGGTTCCCGTTTTGACACGTGGAGTTAGAAGTGCCTGCAGGACTAGGAGAACGTTTACCTGGTAGTTGGGAATACGAACCTGGGTTTCACATACAGTTTTAAGTTAAGACTAATCAGTATTGGTGGTAAATACAGGAAACCAACATGTCAGGAAAGGGGTTCTAGGAAGAAGAGAGTTGACGTTTTAAAAGGCTTATAGGGAAAAAAAGAATGAAAGCCTTGAGGTCATCAATACCAAAGTGGCTGAAAGAGAGGGGCTCAAGGTAAAGGAGATAGAAGGAGAAAACAGTGAGTGCATGAAGAAGACAAGGGACGAGGAAGAGGCCAGGCGGGCTGGCCAAGCGCACAGGACAGGCTCACAGAGTTTACACCCTAATTAGCACGGGAAGATTTCGTCACAGTGTGGGTCAGAGTTCATGGGCGTCAGGGAGATGTCAGGGTGTTGTGAGAAGAGCCTGGAAGCCGGAAAGAGAACAGGCCGGAAAAGGCAGAGTATCGCTGCCACCCTGGAGGCCTGGACACTCATCTCTGGGGCCCTGAGCCACCGTGAAACAAGCGATGTGAGGAAACCCAGGCCAGAGGGCAAGCATGTCAAACTCACAGGCTAACACGGGTCAAATAAACAAGGTGTAAGTTTACATGGGCCGCAAAAAAACAAAAGCTTCAATTTTCATAGAAATGTAGGTTTATTTCGATAAAGACATGCTGAATACAAAGGGCTAAAATAAATGAGTCATTGTTAACATAAAATAATAAAACATTTTAATAAAAATTAGTAGTTTTTCTTGACCATTAACTTACCAGACACTGAATAACTGCACAAATTAATAAGCATAACGCAAATAAACCTATTTTTTTTGTTCTCCAAAAGGGAAATATTTCCTGTTGTGCACACCAAACAAGTCAGTCCAAGACTAATGACGTGGCCATCGGCTGCTAAAATATTCATTGCTAGTATTAGTGGAGAGAAATGGTGCGCCTGCATATAAGGCACATAAGGGAAATGAATGCAACACGATTCTAGTAATCATACATTAGCAAACATTGTAGTTCATTATTAATAATCCTATATAATAAAAGCCTACGTGGCATTGTGAGACATCATCACAAGACAGCCGCCGTGATGTTGTCACAAGATGGCTGCCACAAGATGGCCATGCGCACAGTGGAGGCGGGGCCTAGCTGCCGCTCCACACAATGAAGCCTGGGGGTCCTATGGCTCTGCACGGAGGAGGCCGGTCTTGGCATCTCCACCGCCTCGCGCGAAGGAGGCAGGTCCCGGCAAAGGAGGGCAGTTGTGGGCGATTGGGCTGGCAGGGAAGGACAGTTGGGAGCAATCAGGCCAGCAGGGGAGGGCAGTTGGGAGAGATCAGGCTGGCAGGGGAGCGGTTAGGGGGCGATCAGGCTGGCAGGCAGAAGCAGTTAGAGGCAATCATGCAGGCAGACAGGCAAGCGGTTAGAAGCCAGAAGTTGGACATCCCCCGAGGGGTCCCAGATTGGAGAGGGTGCAGGCCAGGTTGAGGGACACCCCTCCCCTGTGTGCAAATTTCATGCACCAGGCCCCTAGTTATGTATAACAGGACATTGTAAAAATTAAGTCATGAAATTTTTATGAAAATGTTTCTTACATACCGTTAAATTGGCTGGGCCGCAAAAATATTTGTTGTGGGTCGCATGCGGGCTGCGAATTTGACATGCTTGCCATAGGGAGAAGCCTTGACAAGTGTCCTGACCAACAATTCCAGCTCAAGTTCCAGCCAAGCCAGCCTCAGCCACCAGCCAGCTGGCCGCACCTGAGCGAATCTCTGCTGATCCCGCTCCCAGCCTCCGGGGCAGCCTGGGCCTGGGAGTCCCTGCATCTGAAGCTCCAGGTGTGGCCAACCCGCCCGCTGAGAGCTGCTCGGTGTCTGGCCCGCAGTGTCAGAGGCTGAGTGAAGCAGTAGTTCAAGCTACCAAATGCAGGCGCGATGTGGTAACCAGCACTGAAACGTCACAACAAGGAATTCCATCTCCAGGGAGAAAGATGAGAAACTTTCATGACATGACAATTTTTAAAGGATCTTCAATCACAAAATAACCTTCCCAACTCAAACTACAATCTTCTGGGTTCCAGTCATTGATAACACTTGCATCAGCCGTGTCTTTCCAAGTTTCCCAGAATTGCCTAAAAGCCCCGCTACAATTTCCTGTTACCTCACCTCCAAAGCCTGTCCTTAAACCCTGTCTGCCCTCCCAACCCGAGTGAGCACTTCTGAAAAGTCATCTTTCCTTCCTATGAGCCCTTTTTAGTAGTTTGCCTGCTTTTTAAAAAACAAACATACAGCCGATCTTACCAAACAGATCTTCCAAACCTAGCACTATGCTGCCTTGTAGCACATGGATTCCCTCTCTGATCATTTTATGTCACAGGTGCTCAAGAAGTGCCTGGAGATGGACTTAACCTTAACCAAAGGTCACTGCTGGATTGGAAAGCTGATGGTGTCATCTGCATCTGAGTAAAATTCACTCCGAATTCTTGTTT
Organism: Cnephaeus nilssonii; assembly: GCF_951640355.1. Lineage (NCBI taxonomy): Eukaryota > Metazoa > Chordata > Mammalia > Chiroptera > Vespertilionidae > Cnephaeus > Cnephaeus nilssonii. The sequence goes on along the minus strand of NC_137089.1, from coordinate 53,045,405 downwards.
CCAAAGGACACTGTGCAAAGTCAGCACGAAAGTAGATGCATCCCCTTGGTGTCTCCCAGCTCATTGCTGTTCAAAGGATGCTGTTTCCACTCCGATGACACCGGCTAAGAAACACGTGTGGCAAGCATGATGGCGCTCATGCTAAGAAATGGCACCACACGGCTTGCCCAGGAGTGTTGAGCCAAGTCTGCACTCATTCAAACTGGTTTCTAAGGATGGAAGAGGAAGGGGGCCAGGAGGCGGACTCGGTGGGGGGCTGTGAGTTAATTAGTGAACTTGCGCTCTCCACGTACTGAGCCACATGGCTGCTTTTCGAAACGGCAAAGCATGTGGAGAAATGTCAGCCATTTCCTGAACTGTGCTCACCTCCCCTTCCCTGAGAGATGTTAGCACCTGTGAGCGCCAGGCGACGGGCAGGTGCTGGGCAGCATCGCAGAGGTCAGGCAGCAGGTGGGCTGCGCATACCTAGGGAGACCACTGTGGCCAAGACAGTGCCTCCTGGACACATTTGAACTTGTCTTTTTCAGTAGTTGGCACATCTTCCTTCTGGATAGGTCCTGGGTGAGTTCTTAAGTGGAACGGATCCCACATGTAGGATGCGTTCCGTGGCAGAGCGTGGGCTGGTGCTGAGACCTCGCAGTGGCGCCATGGCTGCCACAGTCGCCAGCAGAGCTTGGGCCTGTGAATAAAGGACTGCCGGGGTCTCCAGGACTCGGACTTGTCCAGGCCTTGCCCATGACCATGTGCCCAAGTTCATGGACTCTGCTTGTATATTCAACAAATATTTACTGAAAACACACTAAGAACCAAGCATTGTTCAAGGTGTTAATAAAACACAGCAATGGGGGGAAATCAGATCAAAGTCTCTGCTCTGAGGGAATTTACATTTCACTGGGGAGACAGACAATAAGCAAATAAATAAGATCTTCAGACGGTGAAACTAAACTTGGGCAATAGAGAGTGAGAATGAAATCCCCTCCAAGTTCCCAGACTGGCTCCAGTGGGGTCGGACCCGTCAGAGCCCCAATGGATCATGGGCCATTCAAATCCCAGTCTGAGGAGATGGAGGCACCTGGCAGCAGCCCGAAGGCACCCTGCTGGCCCAGACCACGCTGGCCCAGGAGGTTCTTCCTGACCCAGAGCAGGGCTGGCGCCCAGGCGCTCCGGCTGCTCTGAAGTTAGAGCCACTTCCAGCAGACGCTCCTGGACGAAAACAACTGCCCGCCACAATGCCCTGATTTGCCGCCGGCTTATTTGCTTGATTGCCTTGATGTGCTGATTCACATCCCATTGAACCTGAGCCTCACTCACCTCCTTTCTCTGCCATCCCACCTGCCCGATGCCGCTCACTTCTGCACCAGGTGAGCTGCCGGGTCCCACCTCGCCTGCTTCCGGCCCGTTGTAATGAGGCTGCCACATGCTGTGGCCATGCCCCGCAGTGACCATGTCCTGGAGAGTCCCTCTCCCCTCGCCTGGACCAGCGCGGGCCTGCTCTTGCAGACGCTCCAGAAACTGTGGTGTCTGGAACGTTTTACCAACTGAGGTTAAGATGTCATGCTTCGAACTCTGTTGGACCCTAAATCAGATATCTCATCTCCCGGCCTGCTAGGGGGCAGGGAGGAGCTCTGTCCCTAGGAACCCAGAATGTGGCCTTCTGATAGGCACCCCTGCGGGCACAAGACTGGAATTCAGGACAGAAGAGCTGACTTCCTGAGTAGGAGGGCCACTGAGCTAGAACTGATCTGAGCCTTCAGAGGCTCTTGTGAAAGAAACTGGCTGCAAGGGGAAGGGATTGGAGGAGAGATGGAGAGGCTTAGGGAAGGGAGATCCTGTGGGAGGAGGAGGGGATGGAGGTGAGATGGAGAGGCACAGGAAAGGGAGATGCTGCAGGGGGAGGGATGGAGGTGAGATGGAGAGGCACAGGGAAGGGAGATGCTGCAGGGGGAGGGATGGAGGTGAGATGGAGAGGCTCAGGGAAGGGAGATGGTGCAGGAGGAGGAGGGATGGAGGTGAGATGGAGAGGCACAGGGAAGGGAGATGCTGCAGGAGGAGAAGGGATGGAGGTGAGATGGAGAGGCACAGGATGGGAGATGCTGTGGGAGGAGGGATGGAGGTGAGATGGAGAGGCACAGGATGGGAGATGCTGTGGGAGGAGGGGATGGAGGTGAGATGGAGAGGCACAGGGAAGGGAGATGCTGCAGGGGGAGGGATGGAGGTGAGATGGAGAGGCACAGGGAAGGGAGATGCTGTGGGAGGAGGGATGGAGGTGAGATGGAGAGGCACAGGATGGGAGATGCTGTGGGAGGAGGGGATGGAGGTGAGATGGAGAGGCACAGGGAAGGGAGATGCTGCAGGGGGAGGGATGGAGGTGAGATGGAGAGGCGCAGGGAAGGGAGATGCTGTAGGAGGAGGAGGGATGGAGGTGAGATGGAGAGGCACAGAGAAGGGAGATGCTGCGGGGGGAGGAGGGATGGAGGTGAGATGAAGAGGCACAGGATGGGAGATGCTGTGGGAGGAGGGGATGGAGGTGAGATGGAGAGGCACAGGGAAGGGAGATGCTGCGGGGGGAGGGATGGAGGTGAGATGGAGAGGCACAGGGAAGGGAGATGCTGCAGGGGGAGGGATGGAGGTGAGATGGAGAGGCACAGGGAAGGGAGATGCTGTGGGAGGAGGGGATGGAGGTGAGATGGAGAGGCACAGGGAAGGGAGATGCTGCAGGGGGAGGGATGGAGGTGAGATGGAGAGGCGCAGGGAAGGGAGATGCTGCAGGGGGAGGGATGGAGGTGAGATGGAGAGGCACAGGGAAGGGAGATGCTGTGGGAGGAGGGGATGGAGGTGAGATGGAGAGGCACAGGGAAGGGAGATGCTGCAGGGGGAGGGATGGAGGTGAGATGGAGAGGCGCAGGGAAGGGAGATGCTGTAGGAGGAGGAGGGATGGAGGTGAGATGGAGAGGCACAGGATGGGAGATGCTGGGGTGGAGGGGATGGAGGTGAGATGGAGAGGCACAGGGAAGGGAGATGCTGCGGGGGGAGGAGGGATGGAGGTGAGATGGAGAGGCACAGGGAAGGGAGATGCTGTGGGTGGAGGGGATGGAGGTGAGATGGAGAGGCACAGGGAAGGGAGATGCTGCAGGGGGAGGGATGGAGGTGAGATGGAGAGGCACAGGGAAGGGAGATGCTGTGGGAGGAGGGGATGGAGGTGAGATGGAGAGGCACAGGGAAGGGAGATGCTGCAGGGGGAGGGATGGAGGTGAGATGGAGAGGCACAGGGAAGGGAGATGCTGTGGGAGGAGGGGGTGGAGGTGAGATGGAGAGGCACAGGGAAGGGAGATGCTGTGGGTGGAGGGGATGGAGGTGAGATGGAGAGGCACAGGGAAGGGAGATGCTGCAGGGGGAGGGATGGAGGTGAGATGGAGAGGCACAGGGAAGGGAGATGCTGTGGGAGGAGGGGATGGAGGTGAGATGGAGAGGCACAGGGAAGGGAGATGCTGCAGGGGGAGGGATGGAGGTGAGATGGAGAGGCGCAGGGAAGGGAGATGCTGTAGGAGGAGGAGGGATGGAGGTGAGATGGAGAGGCACAGGATGGGAGATGCTGTGGGAGGAGGGGATGGAGGTGAGATGGAGAGGCACAGGGAAGGGAGATGCTGCAGGGGGAGGGATGGAGGTGAGATGGAGAGGCGCAGGGAAGGGAGATGCTGTAGGAGGAGGAGGGATGGAGGTGAGATGGAGAGGCACAGGGAAGGGAGATGCTGCGGGGGGAGGAGGGATGGAGGTGAGATGGAGAGGCACAGGATGGGAGATGCTGTGGGAGGAGGGGATGGAGGTGAGATGGAGAGGCACAGGGAAGGGAGATGCTGCGTGGGGAGGGATGGAGGTGAGATGGAGAGGCACAGGGAAGGGAGATGCTGTGGGAGGAGGAGGGGATGGAGGTGAGATGGAGAGGCACAGGATGGGAGATGCTGTGGGAGGAGGGGATGGAGGTGAGATGGAGAGGCACAGGGAAGGGAGATGCTGCGGGGGGAGGGATGGAGGTGAGATGGAGAGGCACAGGGAAGGGAGATGCTGCGGGGGGAGGAGGGATGGAGGTGAGATGGAGAGGCACAGGATGGGAGATGCTGTGGGAGGAGGGGATGGAGGTGAGATGGAGAGGCACAGGGAAGGGAGATGCTGCGGGGGGAGGGATGGAGGTGAGATGGAGAGGCACAGGGAAGGGAGATGCTGTGGGAGGAGGAGGGGATGGAGGTGAGATGGAGAGGCACAGGGAAGGGAGATGCTGCGGGGGGAGGAGGGATGGAGGTGAGATGGAGAGGCACAGGGAAGGGAGATGCTGCGGGGGGAGGAGGGATGGAGGTGAGATGGAGAGGCACAGGGAAGGGAGATGCTGCGGGGGGAGGAGGGATGGAGGTGAGATGGAGAGGCACAGGATGGGAGATGCTGTGGGAGGAGGGGATGGAGGTGAGATGGAGAGGCACAGGGAAGGGAGATGCTGCGTGGGGAGGGATGGAGGTGAGATGGAGAGGCACAGGGAAGGGAGATGCTGTGGGAGGAGGAGGGGATGGAGGTGAGATGGAGAGGCACAGGATGGGAGATGCTGTGGGAGGAGGGGATGGAGGTGAGATGGAGAGGCACAGGGAAGGGAGATGCTGCGGGGGGAGGGATGGAGGTGAGATGGAGAGGCACAGGGAAGGGAGATGCTGCGGGGGGAGGAGGGATGGAGGTGAGATGGAGAGGCACAGGATGGGAGATGCTGTGGGAGGAGGGGATGGAGGTGAGATGGAGAGGCACAGGGAAGGGAGATGCTGCGGGGGGAGGGATGGAGGTGAGATGGAGAGGCACAGGGAAGGGAGATGCTGCAGGGGGAGGGATGGAGGTGAGATGGAGAGGCACAGGGAAGGGAGATGCTGTGGGAGGAGGGGATGGAGGTGAGATGGAGAGGCACAGGGAAGGGAGATGCTGCAGGGGGAGGGATGGAGGTGAGATGGAGAGGCGCAGGGAAGGGAGATGCTGTAGGAGGAGGAGGGATGGAGGTGAGATGGAGAGGCACAGAGAAGGGAGATGCTGCGGGGGGAGGAGGGATGGAGGTGAGATGAAGAGGCACAGGATGGGAGATGCTGTGGGAGGAGGGGATGGAGGTGAGATGGAGAGGCACAGGGAAGGGAGATGCTGCGGGGGGAGGGATGGAGGTGAGATGGAGAGGCACAGGGAAGGGAGATGCTGCAGGGGGAGGGATGGAGGTGAGATGGAGAGGCACAGGGAAGGGAGATGCTGTGGGAGGAGGGGATGGAGGTGAGATGGAGAGGCACAGGGAAGGGAGATGCTGCAGGGGGAGGGATAGAAGTGAGATGGAGAGGCGCAGGGAAGGGAGATGCTGCAGGGGGAGGGATGGAGGTGAGATGGAGAGGCACAGGGAAGGGAGATGCTGTGGGAGGAGGGGATGGAGGTGAGATGGAGAGGCACAGGGAAGGGAGATGCTGCAGGGGGAGGGATGGAGGTGAGATGGAGAGGCGCAGGGAAGGGAGATGCTGTAGGAGGAGGAGGGATGGAGGTGATATGGAGAGGCACAGGATGGGAGATGCTGGGGTGGAGGGGATGGAGGTGAGATGGAGAGGCACAGGGAAGGGAGATGCTGCGGGGGGAGGAGGGATGGAGGTGAGATGGAGAGGCACAGGGAAGGGAGATGCTGTGGGTGGAGGGGATGGAGGTGAGATGGAGAGGCACAGGGAAGGGAGATGCTGCAGGGGGAGGGATGGAGGTGAGATGGAGAGGCACAGGGAAGGGAGATGCTGTGGGAGGAGGGGATGGAGGTGAGATGGAGAGGCACAGGGAAGGGAGATGCTGCAGGGGGAGGGATGGAGGTGAGATGGAGAGGCACAGGGAAGGGAGATGCTGTGGGAGGAGGGGGTGGAGGTGAGATGGAGAGGCACAGGGAAGGGAGATGCTGTGGGTGGAGGGGATGGAGGTGAGATGGAGAGGCACAGGGAAGGGAGATGCTGCAGGGGGAGGGATGGAGGTGAGATGGAGAGGCACAGGGAAGGGAGATGCTGTGGGAGGAGGGGATGGAGGTGAGATGGAGAGGCACAGGGAAGGGAGATGCTGCAGGGGGAGGGATGGAGGTGAGATGGAGAGGCGCAGGGAAGGGAGATGCTGTAGGAGGAGGAGGGATGGAGGTGAGATGGAGAGGCACAGGATGGGAGATGCTGTGGGAGGAGGGGATGGAGGTGAGATGGAGAGGCACAGGGAAGGGAGATGCTGCAGGGGGAGGGATGGAGGTGAGATGGAGAGGCGCAGGGAAGGGAGATGCTGTAGGAGGAGGAGGGATGGAGGTGAGATGGAGAGGCACAGGGAAGGGAGATGCTGCGGGGGGAGGAGGGATGGAGGTGAGATGGAGAGGCACAGGATGGGAGATGCTGTGGGAGGAGGGGATGGAGGTGAGATGGAGAGGCACAGGGAAGGGAGATGCTGCGGGGGGAGGGATGGAGGTGAGATGGAGAGGCACAGGGAAGGGAGATGCTGTGGGAGGAGGAGGGGATGGAGGTGAGATGGAGAGGCACAGGATGGGAGATGCTGTGGGAGGAGGGGATGGAGGTGAGATGGAGAGGCACAGGAAAGGGAGATGCTGCGGGGGGAGGGATGGAGGTGAGATGGAGAGGCACAGGGAAGGGAGATGCTGCGGGGGGAGGAGGGATGCAGGTGAGATGGAGAGGCACAGGATGGGAGATGCTGTGGGAGGAGGGGATGGAGGTGAGATGGAGAGGCACAGGGAAGGGAGATGCTGCGGGGGGAGGGATGGAGGTGAGATGGAGAGGCACAGGGAAGGGAGATGCTGTGGGAGGAGGAGGGGATGGAGGTGAGATGGAGAGGCACAGGGAAGGGAGATGCTGCGGGGGGAGGAGGGATGGAGGTGAGATGGAGAGGCACAGGGAAGGGAGATGCTGCGGGGGGAGGAGGGATGGAGGTGAGATGGAGAGGCACAGGGAAGGGAGATGCTGTGGGAGGAGGAGGGATGGAGGCGAGATGGAGAGGCACAGGGAAGGGAGATGTTGCAGGAGGAGAAGGGATGGAGGTGAGATGGAGAGGCACAGGGAAGGGAGATGCTGGGGAGGAGGGGATGGAGGTGAGATGGAGAGGCACAGGGAAGGGAGATGCTACAGGGGGAGGGATGGAGGTGAGATGGAGAGGCACAGGGAAGGGAGATGCTGTGGGAGGAGGGATGGAGGTGAGATGGAGAAGCACAGGGAAGGGAGATGCTGCTCCCGGAGAAAAAGAAGGGCAAGCTTCTTGTCTGCAGATGTGTCAGCGTTCCCTGGGCCCCGGTTCTGTCTGCAGCAGGGGACTGTGAAACTCTCTTTACTCTGATACACATGTCTATTGGAAAGTCCTTCTCAGCTCCACAGCCAAGTGACTTTTGTGCAAAAGCTACATATTTTGGGGTTCGCCAAACCCTGATGGAGAGACCAGACCCCTGGCCTATAAGGTCTCTGGCAGGTGATCCCGTGGTGCCGGTACGTCCTCCACCTGGGCCCATACGTATGCCTCTCAGACAACTGCCACTTGGGGCACTGTTGGGTGGACTTCCTCTCTGCCAACTAGCGGGCGCGTTACCACCAAGGGTTCAGAGCATCTTCACCTCAGCTTCTCAGAAAGAATCTGATGGGCCCACCTGGGCCTTGGGTTGTTCTCTGGGTTATCTCTGCGGTCAGCGGCGGCGAGCACCTGGGGGTGCCGATCTCGGGATCCTGTGCTGTAGACATAGTGGCCATGAGTGTGGTTAGGGGGGAGATTCATTAGGTGCGGACAGCGGGTGGGAAGGTGATGATTGGCATCTGGCCCAGGGGAGCCACGAAGTCCAGTCACCACCCACGACCACCCATCTACCAACGACTCGGTCCGGGCCTCCCGCCAGGAGGGTCTGAAGCCTGGGACCTGTGTGAGAGCTGGGCCTGACCACGGGGTCAAGTTCCAAATCTGTCCTCTCTGCAAAGGCAAGTCAGATGGTGCACATGCTTCAAAGAGACACTTGGTAAATCTTGATTTAACAGAATTAGTAAAAACGTGTGGAGTGATGATAAAACAAGAATGTCAATAAAAATGGTTTACAAGAGGCTAAAGATGGTGCACAGGCTTCCCATACTTGCATTTGCTGTTCCTTCTCCCCGCACCACCTTCTTGGCAGTCTTTTTTTATTATTTTACTAGAGGCCTGGCGTATGAAATTCATGCGTGGGTACGGTCCCTAGGCCTGGCCTGCAATCAGGGCCATCTTCCCCGGCTGCCAGCAGCCAGCCCCACACCTCCTGCCACCACGCACCCCCAGTTCCCCATTTGTCATTGGGTGATCGGTGCCTGATGGCCAGGGAAAGGGACTGAGAGGTCGGCTGCTCCTGCCGATGGGTCGCCCTCTGTGAGTGGGGTGAACGGCGGGGCAGGGGCCTTGGCCTGGCGCCACCCGCCTTCCCCACCACCCACCCCCGGTTCCTCGTTTGCCATCAAGTGATCAGAGCCTGCCGGCCAGGGAAAGGGACCGAGAGATGGTCAGTGTGCCTCATAGTGACTGGTCCAGTGGTCATTCTCGTCATTCCACTGTTAGGGTCAATTTGCATTTACCCTTTTATTATATAGGACTAGAGGCCCAGTGCATGAAAATTCATGCACTTGGGGGGGTCCCTCAGCCTACCCTGTACCCTCTCACAATCCGGGACCCCGCGGGTAGGGTCCCTAGGCCTGGCCTGAGATCAGGGCCTATCGGGGCTTTCCTTCCCCGGTCTGCAGGCAGCTGTCTCCCCTCTGCCACTGCTTGCCATCTGTGCAGCGCTGCCCTCCCTCCCCTGCCACCGGTGGCCTCCCTCTGCAGGCGACAGGCTGGGGTGCAATGGCTTGGCTGGCGTGAGCCTCTCTCTTTCTCTGCTGGGGGGCGGGGCCAGCCCTGCGAGGGGCCATCTGCCTACCTGATCTCCCCTAACCACTTGCCTACCTACCTGATCATCCCTAACCGCTGGTCTGCCTACCTGATCACCCCTAACCCCTCTGCCTGCCTGCCTGATTGCCCCTTACCGCTTGCTTGGGGGCAGGGACAGCACTGACTTCCCGTTGGTCAGCCTCTGGTTGTTACTGGTCATTATGACCCAGGGTTTTTATATATTAGGATAACATAAATGTATTACTGTACTGACATTTTATACACAAGTAAGTAAATATTTTAAACTAAGGTGCTATTTTATTAAGCTTATTAATAATATAAATTCTTTTGCTCTTTGTGAAGTCATCTTATTTTAATCTTGATATAATATTTTGAGTGCTTGAGTTCTAAGTTGAATTGATTCAGTACTTAATTTTAATGGCTATCATAGATGAAAAAGACATATCAAAAATATGTCTATACAAGTGGACAAAGTATATCTTTATCTTTTGTTATTAAAATATAATCCTCATTTTCTTTCCCACACACCAATTATGCCAAACTTTTTGTTGAAAAAAAAAAAGATGAACAAAGGATTCAAAACTCTTTATTTGGAAGGTGTTTATATGGGATAGAAAATTCTATTTCAAAAGCTTTAAAGTTTGCAAGTATAAGCATTCTTATGTTGACACACTTGTATAATTTTTCAGCCACATTATCACATATTAATGGAAATATTTCCAAATATCTGTTTGCCGAATACGTTCTCCATAATACTAATTTCCCCCAAATCATTTACTTTCATATTCACTGTTTAAAATTCCCTTTAATTTGCCGAAACCGGTTTGGCTCAGTGGATAGAGCGTTGGCCTGTGGACTGAAGGGTCCCAGGTTCGATTCCGGTCAAGGGCATGTGCCTTGGTTGCGGGCACGTCCCCGGTGGGGGGTGTGCAGGAGGCAGCTGGTCGATGTTTCTCTCTCATCGATGTTTCTAGCTCTCTGTCCCTCTCCCTTCCTCTCTGTAAGAAATCAATAAAATATATATTTTTTAAAAATTCCCTTTAATTTAATAACAACTAAAGGATAAGTGTGCTTGTTTTAAAATATCTGCTAAGTACCAGTCTTTTAAAAATATATATTTTTTCCTATTGATTTCAGAGAGGAAGGGAGAGGTAGAGGGAGAAATAGAAACATCAATGAAGAGAGAGAATCACTGATCAGCTGCCTTCTGCATGCCCCACACTGGGATTGAGACCACAACCCGGGCATGTGCCTGATCAGGAATCAAACTGTGACCTCCTGGTTCATAGGTCGCCGCTCAACCACTGAGCCAGGCTGGCGGGGCCAAGGAACACTCTTGAGAGCCTTGTTATCGGTGACAAGGTCAGCAAATTTTAAGTGCTTAACTTTTTGTAAATGAAATGCTTACTTTGTCTTTAAACCCAACAACTCTTTTAAGTACTTTTCAATGAAGTAACCTGTGAACTCTGTGGTGGTTATCATCATTGTTAGTTCCTATCTCATTACAAAATCAAGTAAATATTTGACAATATTTGAAAGGGTTGTTTTTAGGAAATGAAAAATATCAATGTTGATGCAGTCTTGTCTTCAATTTCTCGGAAGTAAAACCTGCCCATCAGTGATGCAGGTAAGAAAGTTCACATAAAAAATATTACCTAGTATCACTGATTTTTAATTCCAGGCAAATCAATAGCTCCACCACTGTTTCCCATAAAACAGTTTTAAAAAGAAATTCAGGTAGGGTTTTCTTACTGCTAAGAATTTACGTTTTGAAACACAGTCTAGCAAAAATAATCTGAGATGGTAGAAGTGTTGTAGGTGATTAGACAGACGTGAGCATAGCAAGGATGATGGGCCAGGTTACTACCCCTGGTTACTACCAATGGACAGTCAATTGTAGGGGGGACCTCACCCCCAGGGTGACCTTTCCTCCCCTAGCATATGGCAGGTCATGTGGTTCAGTCCCCCTGACCTTCCCTCCCTAGAGATAACACCTAGGCCTCAGTTGTACGTCAGCTCCAGGCCCAGAGAAGCAGCAACACCAGCCACGGCTGACGTCAGGACCAGCCACATTGGACAGTGACCCCCTGCCCAGGTGCTGGCCAATCAATCAGTGGAGACCACACCCTGAAAGGACACACGGGAAAGCTGCTGACTGTTCTACTGAGGTCTTCCCCGGGACGGTCCCTAACGTCCCCACCCTTAAAGCCTGTAGGACGGAGGACCCAGCGAGCTCTCCCTCCGGGGAGCACGCCCAGGCCTTTCCCTACCCCTCCCCCTGCCCCCAGGCACATCACCATCAGCTTCCTCTCTCCCAAGCTCCAAGGGCCCTCTCTTTACCTTCACAACTTGCTTCCTAAACTCATTTCTTCTAGAAATTACTTCTTCTAACCTCTGTGATGTACCTAATAAATGTTTTTTCACAGTTTGGGTCTTGCTCTGAATTCTTTCCGGGCCAGAACCCAGTACCAAGGTTGCTGAACCCAGTCTGGTCTGACCCCAAGGTCAGACACCTGGGGCCGTTCCTGCGCCTAAGACAGAAGTGCTGGCTAACCCACCCACTTCTGACCCTACATAACTTTTAACATGACCTCATGCTCCAATCCTTGTTTCTCAGCCTTCAGCAATGTTTTCTGTGCACCTCCCACACGGGTGACAAAGGGATACAAGTGAGTTTTGGACTTATGGCTTTGTGGTGGGCAGTCAGACATGAGCAGAGCCAGGACGATGGGCCAGGTACAGAAGGTCACTAGGGTGGAAGGCCCCAGGTGCCTAGCAAAGGACAATTGTGGGGTGGGACCTCACCTCCAGGGTGACCTTTCCTCCCTTAGCATATGGCTGGTGATTTGTTTCGGACATCCCCCTCCCCACACACACACTCACACTCACACATACCTTTCTTCTCTAGAGATAACATCTAGGCCTCAGTTGTATTTCAGCTCCAGGCTCAGAAAAGCAGCAAAACCAGACCAGTGACCCCACAGCTGACCCCAGGACCAGCAGCATTGGAGAATGACCCCACCCAGGTGCCGACCAATCAATCCGTGGAGACCAAGGCCCAGGAAAGAACACATCTGGAAAGCTGCTGAATATTCTATTGAGATCTTCCCTGGGAACTCCCCTACAGTCTCCACCCTTAAAGCCCATAGGATGGAGGGCCCAGTGAGCTCCCTCCTGGGAGCACGCCCATGCCTTTCCTCCCAATCCCCTGGGCTCTTACCCCCACCCCACCCCACCGCTCCACAAACCCCCATTTCTAAGCTCCAAGGGCTCTTCCTTTGCCTCTATAACTTGTTTCCTAAGCCCATTTCTTCTAGGAATTACTGCTTCCACTTCTATGATTTACCCAATAAACATTCTCTTATAGTTTGAGTCTTGGCTCTGAATTCTTTCCTAGCCAGAACCCAAGTACCTTGGTTGCTGAACCCAGTCCGGTCTGACCCCACAGGTCAGACACCTGGTGCTGTTCCCGCCGCCCCCAACAGCTTCATGTATTAATTCAGTCTTCGTCATGCTGGGAGGAAAACAGCTTTCCTTTAAGGGGACCTTTATGAGTAAGTAAACTTCTAAACATGTTACTAACTTTAGCGAAATTTCATAAGATGCCAGATTGAGTAAATCTTGACTTCAAAAACGTCTGAAAAACTGTAAACTACTGTCCTTCTGTTTGGGTGGGTAGCTGTTATGTCTTCCTGGTCTTGATTACTCAAGGCACAGTAGGTGTAGCTGAGGTTCTCCATTACAATAACACAAAACTCACATTTCAAATAGTTTCATCATAATTTTTTTTTATTCCTCACCGAGGACATGCTTATTGATTTTAGAGAGAGAGGAGGAGGAGCGAGAGAGAGACAAACATCAGTTGCCTCCTGTACCTGGATCGAACCCGCAACCTTAAGGTGTACTAGGCAATGCTCCCACGAACTGAGCCACATGGCCAGAGCTCATCGTAACTTTAAACCTGGGAGGGTGGGACTTTTTATTAGCTCTGATTAGACCTTGTTTAACAATGTGGCTGCTGAAAAGCCTGCTCACAAGACAGGTGTCACAGCTCAGACTTTAACTTTTTGTCCAATCACACGTGTGTTATTAATTTCATCTGCTATTGCTTTGTGGGGATGTTTTAAGTCACTTGTCCATTTCATGAAGGTTAGCTTAGTTAAAACCTAAGGCAGCACAGGTAACCTGCAAAGCCTCACAAGGAAGGAATGGGAGGGGGTGTCCTCTTGTAATCTCAACCCCCTGGCTTCCTTCCTTGTGACACCATGTTAAGTCCTAACAGCACTGTCAACCCTTTCCATAAATGTTGGTCATGATACAATTAATTCTTATATTGGGACCCACAAAATGGAGAGTGCCCTAAAAGGATTAAGTTATTTAATAAAAAAGTAAAATTGTCAAACAAGTAGAAAAAAATAAGGCAGATAAAGGATTTGATCTCAGATAGGAAAAGACTTGCAAAGTAAAAAATAATAGAAGAAAACAAAATGGAAAAGGCCAATAGTTTTATCTAGGATCGATATCTACATTATATATAAATTGCCTTATGTGACTATCCCAGTAAGAAAATGAACAATGAACCAACAATAGGGTTCCATACTTGCCCATAAGAAATATACCACGATGACTTTGAGTTAAGAGTGAAGACAGGGAGTATATACAATGGAGTCACTTTAACCAAGCTGCTAAAATTAACAGGAGGAAGGTTGAGGCATGAGGAGAGACCATTCTTGTTCTAACTCACTCAGAAACAAACTTTTTTGGACTTTCCAGTCCTATGTCAATGCCTGGACATACCGGGACCTCCAGGTCGCCCTCTAACTGCCCCCTGAGGGCTCACCTTGCCAGGCCACCTGATCCCCGGAAGGACTCACATATACATCCACCCCCCATCCATTATTCAGACCACGGGGACTAGCCAGAGCTCCTGGCACCCGTCACCCGCCTCCTGCCATCTGACTGATCACTGTCCTGACCAACCCTAGGGCTAAGCACGCAGGACTGATAGTTCTCAACTAAGTGCTTTTTGCTGTAAAAACTTCTCACTACTTTTTCTTCTTTGGAACACTTCTGGGTTTTCGTCCAGCTGTGTTTCCAGGTTGCAAACTCCAAGACCCTTGAATAAATCTCCATCGCTAATTTCTAGCACAGCCTCCAGATTCCTTCTGAGTTTGTTCGACAACCTTAGCACAGTGAAGGACAATCATACACTCTCATAGAGTGCTATGGGAATTTGATAATAACAATAGAGCAACACTAATTTATTATGTGCCATGTGATTCTAAGTATTTACTTTTTACTACCACATCATATGGTGTCATTATACTAGTTTTCTGGGAAGGCACAGCCACGTTAAAGAATTTGGCCAAATCTCATAGCTTGTGGGAAGCAGCAGAGTTGACTTATCCAATTGTCATAGTAGGCACAGTGCTCTGGGCTCACATACTGTTGTGTGTTATGTGCCGTTGAGTTGTCTCCGACTCCTGGCGACCCCATGAATGAGTAATGGCCACAATGTCCTGTTCTCAACAGCCCTGCTCAGCTCCCTTGGACTCATGCCTATGGTTTCTTTCATGGAAACCATCTCATATTTGGTCTTCCTATATCTTGCTGCCTTCTATTTTTTCCAGCATTGTTGTCTTTTCCAGACAACCCTATCTCCTCAAGATGTGCCCAGCGTAGGACAGCTTCAGTTTTATCATTTTTGCCTCCAGTGATATTTCAGGCTTGATTTGTTCTAGGACCAGTTTGTTCATCTTCCTGGTGGTCCAAGGTATTCATAAAGCTCTCTCCAACACCATATGAAAAATGCATCCATTTTCCCTTTCACTATTCAATTTTCACATCCATACTTAGTAATTGGGAAGACGAGGGCGTGGGTGATCTTAGCTTGGTCTCTAATGACACATCTATGCTCTCGGTGATCTTTCCTGATTCTTCCATCGCTGCCCTCCTGAGTCTCAGCCTCCTCTGGATTTCTTGGCTGAGTCTCCATTGGAATTGATGAGTGAGCCAAGGTCAGTAAAATCTTAACAATTTTGATGTCTTCACTGTTTATGTAAAAGTTGTGTATTTCTTCTGTAGTCATGATGTTTTGTCTTTTTATGTTCAAATGCAGTTCTTCTTTGGTACTTCCTTCTTTTGCTTTCATCAGGAGTTATTTCAAATCATTGCTACCGTACTTTTAGGAGCCCATAAAAACTGTTTTTATTTTTTTTTAAATGGGAAGTTAATGTTTAGGCTGAAGAAAACATTTTCATGTATAATACTAATATGTTCATCTTTATATCAATGCAGTTATAAATATAATTTTTAATATTATTTTACAGAGGAAGAGGCCCACAAAGGTAAAAGCATCAAGGGCCCATGAAAACCTGAATGTGGCCCTGTGTGGCATAGTTGCGTTTTGATCCCAGGCAATGGGATATCTAAGCCTATGTTCTTTCTGGAAGGCACCTTGCCAGAAATTGTTCATACCTTTGATTATTTTTTAAGGATTTAAACTATGGCAGTAACTACGGACAATGATTTATGAAAAATACATTTATTTATAGTAATGTTCTTTTGAAACCAAATAAATATGTAATAACAAAAGGCTGGTTCAATTTTGATTGTTGACTTAGGGGCCTAGGTGAGTACTAGGAGCTTCTGAATGGAGCTGAATAGAGGGGGAAACTGTGGGCTTGGGAGAGCTGAGTGAGGGCGAGTAGAGCAGGGAGTGGAAGGAAGCCTGTATGCCCCCAGGAGACAGACTGCAGACCTCTATTGGGCCTGTGCATGCAATGTCTGGGAGGGCACCTGTAAGCATGTTCTTCAACTTATTTTTAAAGGGTCTGGACAGGTGAGGGAAAGATTAAAGAAAACAGTACTGGAAAAGCAGAGATCAGTGAGCACAATCAGGGTGCTCCGAAGCATTTTTATAACGGAGTGACTGGACATTCAAGCATAGAGGCCTGACTATCATGTTAATCTTTGTCTGGAAAGCTCTGAAGAGCCAATGAAAGATTTTAAGCAGTGGAGTGACGCGTTCAGATGCATATTTCAGAATAATCATCGTGGGTGCAGTGTGCCTCACATCCAGGAATGACAAGGCTGCAATGATTAGGAAGAGAATGTGTGTTCATTCAATCAAGACATGTCTACTGAATCCTACAAAAACTCAGGAGTGTCAATGCCATTCTTGATACATGATTCTTTCACAAGTTTAGTTATGATGGAAGAAGAGAGAGAACTAGAAAGAGATTTTAAAGTCAAGGGACTTTAAACAGCCATTGTGCCAAGGAATTGTAGCCAATAGAAAAGGTGGGGCTAAAGATATGCCAAGGAGGGGCCACAGGAGAGAGCAGACAGTGAAGAGTGTCACTTTGGGGAAGAGCAGAGCTGCCCAGGCTGGAGAAAGAAGGAACTAGTGAGCTTGGGGGTGGATGTAGGCAATTTGTGGGGTCTGGGTGACACGGTTGGACAAAAATTATAGAAATCCATGCTGATGGACTTTATTAGGTCTCTAAAATAGAAGACCAGGGCGTGGACCTTGAGAAGGGCTCCTTGTAGATAATCTGGCTCAAATTCATAACCAGAGTCTTGCAACCATTGCTAACAGAGGCCTCTCACACATGCTCCATGTCAGGGAACCCACCAGCCTCCTGCACTGGACTCCCGCCATCTGAGCCCACCCTTATAAGAAGGCCTGGTATTGTATTCCTGTCCAATGGGAGCTGCACAGCTACATCCTCATTTGCATTTTTAACAACCAATCAGAGTATATCCATAACAACCAATCAGAACACATGATTCTGACTAATCAGGCTATTTGAACCAATCAAATTGAGCAAATTTGGATTCTTCATTTGCATAAAAGTGGACCAATCAGGGGCCAGGGCAGGAACAAAATATAAGGGGTGTCTCCCCGGTCTCGAGGAGCACGCCTCTGGTTTCCTTCTCGGTTGTGTCTCCTCAGTTGTCAAACTGTTCACCTGAATAAAGTCTCTCCCTGTGCTGCACCCCAGACTGGGGACTTGTTGGCACTTGCTGGGTGGCAGAGACCTTTCGTTGACAAGGTCGTCTGGTGAGTAACGTGGTCTCCACAGACTTCATTGCAGGGTGGCCTTATGTCTAAAAGCAACACGGAACCAACAGCACCTGTGTTTTGTACAGATGGGGATGCCAGGCCCTACGGCACAGGAAGACCCGGGCACTTGCTCAGTGTTTTGTCTTCCTACTCACGGGGGCGGGCGCAAGCCTTGGTGCACAGTGACAACTGGCTGGTAGTGCTCTGCTGATGCAGCTGTTTACTCTCGCAATGTGTTCTCCAGCGCCCAGCCGGGTCAAGGCGTGTTTATTTGGCGCCTACCTTTGCTGTGGAGCCTTCCAGAGGAACGCCGTGCCAGGTCCTCCCTGGAGGTGACGCACTGTCCCGCCCCGGCCGGAAAGTCACGTCAGCGGCACGCACCTCCTGCCGGCTGAGCCTCCCCGTTTCCCTCTCCACGGCTCTGGCCCCGCCCACAACCAAGACCACACCCACCACGCCCAGGCCCCGCCCCTCCACGGCCCGGGCCCCGCCTCCATGTCCCATTGGCTGGCGGTCCGCGTCCACCGAGCGCCCCCGAAGACCCGAGGAGCGGACTCCCCGGCGGCGTCGCGAGCGCCCTGGTGCGCATGCTCGGGGCAGCGGGTCCGCTAGCAGGCGGCGGGTGGGCGGGCGGGCGGGCGGGGCGGCGCGCTCCCGGGAGGGGGTGCGGCCGGCGGGGCGGGACGGGGAGGAACCGGGCGGCCGCAGCGCTTCCGAGCGGCTGCGGGCGGCCTGGCTGCGGGACGGCGCCTGCGGCGAGATGGCGGTCCTGGGCGCCGAGGGCTGAGCGCCGCCGCGGGGACGCGCCGCTGCGAGGCCGGAGCCGGTGAGGACGGCGGGGCGCGGGCGGGACTCCGAGGCCGCGCGCTCGGCCCAGGCGGACCTCTGCGGGCGGGGGCGCGGGGCTGCTGGGTGGCCTTGGCACGGGCCGAGCGGAGTGTCCCGGTGACTCCGCAGCGCGGCCCGCCGGCTGCTCACCTTGCCCCCTGCCCCCGGGAGAAGCCGGGTGCACTTCCTGCCCGCGCCCGGCCCCCCCGCAGCGCGGCCCGGGGAGGGGGTGCCGGGCGCCCCCGGTGTCACCCCGTCCCACTGACTGCAGCCCCACGCACCCACCTCCACCCGTGACCCGCCAGGTCCCAGTGACCTTGCAGTTTTCGCCGATCCTCACCTCTGACTCGGACCTCCTGCCGGCCTCTCCTCGGCGTTGATTTCGCTTTGCCACGGTTGAGGGATTGGCGTGTGCCCGGTCCTTTGGGTCCGTTCTTTACCCCCTGGGCTGGGAGTGGACCTGCCTGCGTCCCCGTGCTGACCGGACGAGACGGCTGTCTGTCCTGTGGGCAGTGCTCCTCCGGGGGCTTGCCGGGCGTTCTTTTCCTGTTGGGTGAGGTTTGTGTCTTTTCGTGCAGCCTGATGTGCAAAAGGCTTGGAGTGTGTGCTTTAAAATGAATGCTCGGGGGTAGTGGTGGGAGAGAGATGTCTAAAGTTGTCTCCCCCTTCGTGTTTTTACCTGAAACACCCAGGGAGCAGTTTGTATGCAGGTTTTCGCAAGAGTTCACACTCGTGTGTAAATCCACCTTATCTGTCGCACTGAGTCTCTGTGTGTGTTACACAAGCAAAATGCACTCTTTAAAAAAGGCATTCTGTTATGTGTGTGACTGGTTTTTAGCCATCAAGTAGTAAATTAGCTATCCCTGGAAATGACCACTTTTCATAAGTAGGTAATATTTTTTCAAATTGAAAACGTAGTATCCAAGTATTGGGAGCTACTCAGAAGTGTGTAGTGCGGAATCATTCTTTCAGGTGTAGCTTACCAACATTTTCTTTTTTTTAAAAAAAATATATTTTTATTGATTTCAGGGAGGAAGGGAGAGGGAGAGAGAGATGGAAACTTCAGTGATGAGAGAGAATCATTGGCTGCCTCCTGCATGCCCCCTACTGGGGATTGAGCCCCAACCCAGGCATGTGCCCTTGACCGGAATGGAACCTGGGACCTTTCAGTCCACAGGCCGATGCTCTACCCACTGAGCTAAAAAGGCCAGGGCACTGACTGACATTTTCAAGGAGTTCTTCCTGGTTCAGCAGAGAGGAAGGGCTCTGCTTTGGAAGCCTGGCGCGACAGAGGATAACGTCTCTGCCTTCAAAGGGAGAGTCTCTGCTGTTCACTCCCGGAAGTCTGAGGTGTCTTTTACTGCTTTGCACAGTTATTAAGCACCTACTGCATGACTGTGTGGTGTTTGGGTAAAGATAAGGATGAGGATGGTCACGGCCTTCATGGACTGGGTAGGCGGGTAAGACTATACACACGTGCCTCATTGGTGCTAATAGACAGTGAAGGGACCTGCAGAATTCAAATGCACAGGCGGCCGAGCTCACATCTCACTGGGGAAGGTGGGGTTTCCTGGCTTCTGGAATCTTTGTTTTGAGGATGACTAAGAATCTT
This sequence comes from Cnephaeus nilssonii, assembly GCF_951640355.1. Lineage (NCBI taxonomy): Eukaryota > Metazoa > Chordata > Mammalia > Chiroptera > Vespertilionidae > Cnephaeus > Cnephaeus nilssonii. The sequence goes on along the minus strand of NC_137089.1, from coordinate 53,025,981 downwards.
GACAGGCCGGGAAAGGTCATCCAAGCAGAGAAGGGATGAGGAGCACAGAGTTCATACATTTGGGGAGACACAGTAATTGGATGGAACATCAAGTATTTGTACCAGTAGCGAGGGTGATAAAGCCCTAAGGAAAAATGGACCCATTTGTGATTGTTTTGAATGCAGGCCAATGCCTTTGGCTTGGGTAGATGGTGACTTTGAGTTGGGAATGTAGTGATTAAAGCTGTTTTCAGGGGTTAAGCAGGGCAGCTGTGCAGTGTGGATTGAAGGAGAGAGAACTTGGAGGCAGAAAGACCTTCTGGTTGCTGTGGTGATAGGTAGTGAGGGGCTGAGCTGTGGCCATCATTATAGGGAAGGAAGGGAGGAAGGAAGTAGATGAGACAGAATTGATGAGAGAGAAAATGAAGAGAGTAAAAATAACTCCGGTTCCGATCCAGGCCATTTGGGAGGAGGGTGGTACCGGGTGGGCACGTCCACAGCTTTCTCTTCGGCACGTGTGCCATTCTGCAGCAGCAGCTCGGTCTTCTAGGGCTGAGTAGACCTGCGTGAATTTAAAGGAATCTGCCTGGAAAATTGCCACATGCACCAGTGTTTCCCGGTTGTAATTCAGAGACTCTGAGGGCTACCTGAAGCTTATCCGTGGACCCATGGGCCAGGAGGTCGGCCTGGAAGCCGCTCTCAGGACCCCTGGGGGCTTTACAACAACAGAACCTTCACGTTCTTCCCTGCACTGCTAAGCCCGCTGTAGAGGCATGCTGGGTATCCACCTCGGGACACCTGTGCTGTGGTTTACAGTGGGTTTGGACTAACTTACCTTAGTTGCTACTACATTACAGAACCAACCAGCCCAAGGGGTTAAATGATTTGTCCTAAGTGTTTCAGTTAGCAAGTGGGAAGATGGAATGGGAGTTGATTTCTTTCTCGTACAAAGATGTTTGCAACTGATGCGCCATCCTGGGTGTAGTTACTGCCTTTAAGCGACCTCCTCAGTGAGAAGTAGACAGTCCTGGGAGGTTCCTTCCAGTTGCTAACAGTGTGACTCTTGGCGCTTAGGTTTTCCTTGGACTGTCTGCGGCCCCGTCTCGTTTCCAGGTGCCACCGCGCTGGTGAGGCTGAGGGAGGAGTTGGGCGTGTGGACAGCAGGTATCAGGCCAGTCATTTCCTTATTTCCATTGTCTCTGTCTGGACTCGGGAGTGGGGGTGGGGAGGGACGTAAGTGAAATTAGAAACTTTAAGAACTTCTTTTCTCTATCCCGGTGTGCCCTACATAACTCCTGTCCTCCATTCAGGAAGACTTTACCAAGTAAAAATGTAAACTTTACAAAATAAACGGAGGGCCGGACATAGTGCATTTTCTCATTGGATTATGTCGTTAACTCTCCCCAGTGTGGGTACAGCATAATTTGATTAGTAAACAGTTGACTTTTCTGCATCTGTAGGAATGTCTTCTTGGTAGAATCAGAAAAAGTTATTACTTAGTATCTTTTATAGCTCTAGAAACTTTGATTCCATAATTATTAGAAAGAGAGGGGTCTTTTCTACTCTTTCTATTAAAATATGTAATTATAACAAGGATTAGAAAAAAACAGTAAGTTGGCGTTGATGGTGGTATGCGTTCTGAAGTGCCCGGTATAACACTTGCAGGAGGAGGCACCTGAGGAAGCGCTAGAACCCTCTGCTCTCGGCGTCAGGAGGAGTGATGTCGCTAGCTCCTCACACTTCCCTGATGCGACGCACGCTGTCCTTTGGTTCTCATGACCACGGAGCAGGAGGGATGTCAGGAGGTGGTCATTGCTTTTTAGAAGACACTGAGGCTCAAATAAGTTAAAAAGGTTAAATTCCAGCGTATTGGCTAGTCAGTGGCGAAAATAGAACGGGCATTATAGCCCATACTTTTGTTCTAGGTCAGTTTTCTTTTCCCGCTGACTCGGCGCAGCGGTAACTGAAGGCTGGGGCCAGGAGGCTGCCGTTACCTGCTTCGAATCTGTTACACTTTTGTGCTGTGTGGATCTGAACTTGTCTGTCTCCTCCTTCGTGTTAAAATGGTAATCTCATTGCAGTGGCTTTTGGTAGGTAATTTTGAAATTTGTAAGAATTTATCACAAAATAGTTACCTTGCTGTCAAGGAAAAAGCAAAAGTTGAGTTCTCATTTGAAAATATATACTGGTGAAAAGTAGGTATTAGTTTCCTTTTGAAAACTTATGGATTTTAATGCAGTTGCTACAGGTGAAGTTTGTTCTTTTATAAAAGCCTGAAAATTTGTATTTTTAGAGCAAATAAATCAGGATCTGATTTCCAGAAATCTATATCATGGTATTTCATGATTTTTACCATTACATAAAAAGCTTAGTCATTAAAAAAATGATTTACTATTAAAAAACTGTTAGCAGAGGTTAAGCGGTGGGGGTGTGGAGGGGGGAGGGGAGACATCTGTAATATCAACAATAAAAATATATATTAAAAATAAAATAAAAAATGTTAGTATATACTTCGAATTCGTGTTTAAACAACTTTTTGGGGAATAAGTTATGTAAAACCATAAGTTAAATAGTTCCTCATGTATAAGGAAGACTAGCCTTCGTCTCAACATTCCTAAGACCTATTGGTTCCCAGCACAGGCTGGTGTGCCCACTGCAGGTCGGCACTGCCAGGCGCGGCCGTGGCACGCGAGGCCTGTCCTGGGACTCGGGCTAGTGGAGCCACTGTCAGGAAGGGCAGAGGGCGCAGACTGGATCTTCTGGGACGGTGTGATTTTGGAATTATAGGGGCAGGTATGGCTCGGAGATTCTGTGGGTTTGGTTCCAGACACCACAGTAAAGTGAGTTGTACTCTTTTTGCCAGTGGGGGGTCTTGTCTTCAGTGGAAACAACCTGTGAAGCGCAATGAAGGGAAGTGTGTCTAACTACACTCCTTTTCTCTGGGTCTTGAGAAAATTATGCAGAAACACAGGGAACCCGTGAGCGTTGTTTTGGCTGTTTATTGCTAGCTAACAAAAACGAATGACTAGACGGCCGCTTGTTTTGTTTTGTATCTTGCTCACAGCTTCGCTGTCCCAGGCTGCCAGGCTGGGCTCATTTAAGCAGTTCTGCTGTGGTCACTCTGATGGACACATTCCGCTGGCCGCTCAGCGGGTGCCAGTCTCTGCTTTCTGTTTCTCTTCCTTTTGTACCATATAGTCTTTTAAAAAAAGATTTCTTATTGATTTTTAGAGATTGGAAGGGAGAGAGAGAGAAACACTCTCTATATGGATGTGAGCGCAAAACATCCATCAGCTACCTCCTGCACGCCCCTATGAGGGATTGAGCCTGCAGCCCGGTCATGTGCCCCGACCAGGACGTAAACCAGTGACCCTCCAGTGCCCGGGACGAGGCTTGTACCATGCCGTCTTGTTGTCGCAGCCCCTGCCTTTGCAGGAGGATTGCTGGCCTTGGTTGCGTAGGGCTCACAGAGTGCAGAAGCAGAATTAGCCAGACCTCCTTCAGCCGTAGGCTTGGAACAAGCACAGCATCCTTCCTGCCACATTCTGCTGGTTACAGCAGGTCACAGGGCAGCCCGGTTCCAGGGGACAGGACCAGACAAGGGTGTGCGTCCCAGGATCGCACCAGGCAGCTGTAGTCTGCGTATTGCATAACGGGGCTGCGGGGGAGCTCTGGGGAGCGAGACCTGAGCTGCCGGGTGCTTGTAGTGCTTTGAACCTGGCCCTCCTTAGGGAACCCGAGGAATACGGTGATGCCCGTCCCGTTCTGCCAGCCAGGTTCCCCCTCATCTCCATCACTTGTCTTTCTGTGGCTGTCACTCTGTTTCAGTCTCAGTAGCAGCTTTTATTAAGTTCGGGTTTGCTAAATGATGTTCGGGCTGACTGGCATGAAGGAACCGAGTGTCTTGTTGTTCTCATCACTCCTGAGTGCAGTAATGCAGCTACACATCTCGCGCCCAGAACATGGGTGCAGCTTCGGGGCCCTTTGGGAGCACGTCATGCCCACGCGTGCAGGTCTGCACTTTTCTGAAGCGAGCCCACGGCTGCGGTGGGAGGAGCTTGCTGCCTGACAGGACGGAGAAACATGACCTTGTAAATAGGAAGGGCTGGGTGCAGAGGAGGGGCAGATAGGGTTACCGGACGGACGCAGTTCTGGAGGGCTCTCCTCTGCTGTGAGTTACTCCGTAGTTTAAAAACGTCCTCGCGCTGACCGTCCTGGGCATGAAGCTTTTCCTTCTCTGGGGAAAACAAGTCTTCTGAGCGCTGTTTGGTAGCCCATGGTCCTGGGTAAAGAGGCTGGCGGGAGCACACGGGTGAGTCCTGGCTGAAGACGTGCCAGCAAGCCCTGCTCTCTCTGCGTTTGGTCAGTGTGGGGAGGAAGGGGTAGTTCAGTGAACTTACTTTGTAAATTAGAACATGCTTTACCTTAAAAGTAGGTAAACGAATGGACTCTGCTCTTACGGTTGAAGAATGAGCCGGCTGTGCTTGGGTAAGCGTGGTGGCTTGATCGTCAGGTGGTGCTGATCCCTCAGCGCTGCCTCCGGGCCGTGGCCTCACTGTCATCTTCTGGAAAATGCCAAGAACATCTTTCTTGCTGGGTTTTTCTAAGGGTTAGTTGGAATAATGTTGGAAAGCAGGAAGTATGGTCCCGGGGACATAAGCAGCCCATGACCATTGCTATTGCTTATAACTCCTTATTATGAATAAGGTGAAATTAAAGAAGTCCACTTTTCTGGGATGCGCTCACTTCTCAAGGACAGTTGTTTTGGCGGGAGCAGAGCTGCATATTAAATCTCACCTCTTAAGAAGGAAGTTGCCGAAGTGAATCAGAAAGAAACCCCGCGTGGCAGAACGGGCGGGTGGGAGGGGAGCTGTGCAGTCGGGAAGGAGGCCCTGCGGACCCCACCGTCACAGTCCTCGGGGTGTGCGAGCATGGGGATGGCGGAGTCCCCTTCGAGGTCTGCGGGTGGTCCTTGACAGCAGGGCTCAGGAATTTCACGTTTAACAAGTAGCTCAGGTGCGCGTTCCTTTGAGAAGTGCTGTTAGAAAGTCTGTTAGCTGGGGTGCTGAGGAACACAGCATATGAAGTGTGTTCTGGTGCTCTCGGGGACACTTTCTAAGCTATAGCCCATGAAGCACACGTGTGACATGTAAACAGAAAGAGATCTTGACTCCTAAACCTTCCGGTTGTTTAAAGGGGCTTCAGGTGAGTGCCAGGACCTATCCGGAGCGACTCCAGATTGATGCAGGGCGGTTTGAGCACGGAGCAGGCCGGCGGCCCTGCTCCCGACAGCGCCCTGCTGCAGGAGAGGAGACTCCGTGGAATGCTGACATCCACTGTTAACAGTGCCGATGGGAACAGCTCAGTTAGACATGGTGATTAGATGTCACATAATCTGCCTTTTTCTTGGCTAAGATAAGCTCCTCAACAATGGAGGCTCTGAGTGAAGTGTGTCTGATCAGCGTGTGGTCTTCAGGTGGTAGGAGGTGGTGCCATGCTCCGTCTGCTGGGGAGCTCCACTGCAGGAGGGCCTCGGCTGGGAAGACAGTCAGGAGAAACGGTGTAAGTTCTGAATCCATTAATGAAGGACCCCACAGCCTGAAACTCCTCTACGGCTTGCTTAGGACAGTGGTAGTGACAGCCTGTGTGTGTCACTTAAACCCTCTTCAGTCCCGTGATCACAGCTGTCATTGCAATGGCAGGTCTTTCAGCTGGGGCTGCTAGTGGAAAAACTTAACCTATGTTTATAGCAACCATATTTTTATGGCGTTAGTACATTTTGTGGTAAAAAACAACAACCAAAAACCAGGCCAGCCCCTGCCTCTGTCTCAGTGTGAGTGGAAAGGATCAGTTGGCATTGGTTTGAGGAGCCCATTGTTTTGTGTGTTTACACTGACTTTGTGGCCAGTACTTTGGGGAGAAAACAATAAAATAAACTCCTCTCTCTTTGTCCTATGAGTGGTGAAACGTGGTTTGATGTTTAAATGTGAATACCCAGAATGGGAAGTGTAGATGGTGCTCAGGAATTTCATTTTCCAGGGTAAAAGTTTTGGTCGTTACAACTTTTTAAAAACTTTCTTTGTGATCAATTTTCCTTTAAAGTGTTGGCTATCAGAGGCCACGCGCCCCTGGGTCCGGGTGAAGCTGGATCCCGGGTCCGGGTGAGGCCGTGTGCCCCTGGATCCGGGTGAGACTGGGTCCCGGGTCCGGGTGAGGCCGCACACACCTAGGTCCGGGTGAGGCCACGTGCCCCTGGGTCTGGGAGAGGCCACGCGCCCCTGGGTCCGGGTGAGGCCACGTGCCCCTGGGTCCGGATGAAGCCATGCCCCTGGGTCTGGCCGAGACCCAACCAGAGGGAATCGAACCTGCATTACTACCATTTGTCCACCATCCAGAGCTGAGGGGTCAGTGCCGACATGTACACATAAGGAACTGGTGGACATTGATATTGGGTCTCAAAAGAACTGTTGGTCCAGAAAGAAACTCACTACAGACTGATTCATTTGCCTGTCAGCATAACTATTATTGCTCGTCTCACATTCAGTTCATATAAGCATATCTCTAGTGACACATGATCTCGCTCATCTAGGGGAAATGATGAACAACATAGACTGATGAACAAGTACAGAACCAGAAACAAGGAGGCATCGATCGGACTATCGGGCCTCAGAGGGAGGATAGGGGAAGGTGGGGGGAGGGGGGAGAGATCAACCGAAGGACTTGTGTGCATGCATATGAGCCTAACTAATGGTTAAGTTCAACAGGGGGTTGGTGCATCCGTGGGGAGGGGTGTGGGATGGGAATGGGGGGATGAGGACAAATATGTGACACCTTAATCAATAAAGAAATTTAAAAAAAGAGAGAGAGAAATAAAGTGTTGGCTATCAAAAGAGCTTAGGTTTTAAATCATCCCGTGCACCGAAAGGTTGCCGGTTTGATTCCTGATCAGGGCACATACCTAGGTTTCTCTCTTTCCCTCTCTCTCTCTAAAAAAATCAATAAAAACATATTACAAAATAAAGTGCTTAGGCTTTAAAGTAGACAAACCCAGTTGTGAGTTCTGGCCCTCGGCTGAGCAAGCTTGGTCAAGTGCACTTTAGGAAAAGCCCTCGTTTTAGCATTTGTAGGCAGCATTCACATGTAAAGTGGTAGTAAAATTATCGGTTGTGTGCCTTAAACCTGGCACTCAGTATTCAGTATATATTCACTAGGATGGGTTCATAATAGCTTGTCATTGATGGCAGGCATGTTTCAGGATTATTATTTCTTACTTTCAGAAAGGGAACACACTCCATATGCCGTGTTACTCAGCACCCCAGCAAAGTCTCGGCAGCATCCTGCGCTTCCCTTGGCAATTGTTTAGGTGTTGTAAATAAGGACACAGAATAACCACGTATCTGGTCAGAGTTTGCCGCCAAATAAGTTACGAAGTAACTTGAGTTTTTAATAGCTTTTGGGATTTTATTGGATTTGTGGATAAAGGATTGTGTTCTCGTATTTCTACTTTATTTTTTTAAATATATATTTTTATTGATTTCAGAGAGGAAGGGAGAGGGAGAGAGAGATAGAAACATCAATGATGAGAGAAAATTTTTGATTGGCTGCCTCCTGCAGCCCCACACTGGGGATTGAGCCTGCACATCTGGCATGTGCCCTGACTGGGAATTGAACAGTGACCTCCTGGTTCACTGAGCCATGCTGGCTGGGCTCTACTGTATTTTAAACTTGAGAAGAAATGCTTGAGGGAAAAAAGTATTCTAGGAGTAAAATTTTAGCTGTTTAATTGATTTTCTCATTTTGGGAAGTTTGTGTTTTAAATTATAAATTTGCCTCTAAGATGTAAGTTTATACTTAGCAGCATGCTTTAAAGTTCTTAGGAAGAGTATTTGTAAATAGTAAATTAACACTGTATGTCTGCTACTTGAGTAGCTTTAAAATATCTTGAAATTATGTATTTATAACAAAAACTTAAGCAGTAGTGTATTCCTCTCAAGTGCCTACTGTAACTTGGACCTGACTCTGCTGCAGACGTGGGGTCTGCAGCGTGGCCGGCACTGCCGTCGGTGCTGAGTGGGCGTGGTGAGCGTGGCCAGGGCTGTGGAGGAGCTAGGGCCCGAGCGGGTGCCGAGCCAGGGGAGTCGCTGGTCCCGATGCTGGAAGCAGTGCTGGTTTCCCCGCGTGTCAGCATCCTCGTGCTGCCGACAGCAGTGTGGCATGCACGCAGCTGCTAGAGGTGAGCCTGGACCCAGGGCCTAGGCCTCTGGCAGCTGTCTCCCGGGCACCTCACGCGGCACGCTCTGCTCTTCCAGGGCGAGGAATTGAAGGGTTAGCAGGTCTCCATGGCTACTTAATGCTGGCAGATTAGAATTCTTAATGTATTTGCAAACGCCAGGAAGTGTTTGGAGACCAGTGCCATGCAGAGGACAGCGACTGGCCTGCAGGCCTGACCTGAGCGCTCCTGTCCCTGCTGCTGTGGCTGCTGTCTGCCGTCTGGAGGCAGCCAGCACGGGTGTCTGAAGAATATCAAAACACTAAAAACTTTGGATTTGAAGGGAAAAAAGCCTGGTAAGCAAGTATTATGTCCTTAAAATACCAAACTTAGAAACAAATGACCTATTACTTATGGAAATGTTTGTGTCGTTTTGAAATAGGAGATTGTATAATGTAATTATGTGAAGTTTGATCTTTGCAAAGTAAGAATGGTATGTTTCCCTAGAACACATGGAAATGATCTCTTAAACAATCGCTACAGCGACCTCCTCTCCCTGTTCATGCGCCACACTTCTACACATTATCTTTTTTAAGACTACTTGTTCCTCTCTCTCAACCATAAGAAAAAGCGTTTCCAATGACTAGGTCTAAAAGCCCCACAAAACCACCCTACTGTGAATCCTTAAGTGGAAAAAATAAGAGAATAATAACATGTGACGGATGTGGCCAACAGTTCAGTGTAAGGCATGGGTTTAGCTCAGCATTTCTTGTTTTATGGTCTGTTTGCTGTGCAGATGCAGTGGAGAGCATTGGCTTTGAGCCCAAGAATTCTGGGTTCAGATCCTGAGTCACTAGTTTTGTGGCCCTGGGCTCTTTGAGTTCCTGAAACCCAGTTTCCCTCTGTCAGTAAGAACACTAAAGACTCTGAGGGTAACGGTTGACATTAGAGATTGTTTCTTTGTACAGTAGGAGCCCAGTAAGTGCTCACTGTTGTTCGTACTGTTTTTGGCGTCCAGACCTGACTCAGATCCCAGGTTAAGACGGGCTGTGTTTCTGTGTCACTTCGACACCCATGGGAGTGCAGTGGTCTCGGACAGGTGCGCTCCGTCATCTGGGAGGAGCCACACAGCTCTCCTACACGTTACTCCAGTGGGTTCCGTATGTTTGAAACCCACGTTTTCAGATGCTCGGTGTTACTTGAAGCTTCTTAATTGACATGCAGCACGAGAGTGGGAAACCTGTTGTCTACTGAGCATCACTAAGGCCTGGCGAAAATTACCAAATTCAACAATATTTGCTTGGAAAGTTTTGGTATTTTGCCATTGTAAACATAATGCTGCATATTATAAGAAATTGAGGAAATTATAGCAAATTAGAATGAAATGATCTGATTCTCATTGCTGATACCATTTTGGCATTCTTCTCCTTTGTTGATGTAAATAAATTTTAGTATCCTTTTGAAACAAATAGAAATCATCTCACTAAATTAACAGTAATTATGAAAAATAAAGTACAGTGCATGACAAGTAAAAACATATTTCATTTTTTTACTATGACCTGAGGAGGAAGGTGATGGAGCAGGGAGTGAAGGAGAGATTAGTATGATAAAAGACAATAATAGTGTCAAGTCCTGCGTTTTGTTTTGTATTTGGGGACCATATCTGTTTACCTTTAAAATTAGAGTAGTTGCTGCTAAATTTGATAAACGTATTTCCCTCCTCGCTAATGCTTTCTAGTAAAGTACAGACATTTTGACAACCCTTACAATGAAGGAAAACTTGTTTTTTGGAAAGTTGGTACGATGTATTTAATTATATTTTTGTAGAGATGCATTTTTTGAGCAACATCACCATCTTGTGGCTTTCTAGAATATTGTTGCCAGACCTGTGTTTTACAACTGTAAGCCTAAATTGCTCTGATGTTGGCCAAGGGATCAATCAAGTTCATAATGGGCAGTTCTTACTGTAAATGGAGGGTAGGGAGTAGAAAATAAAATTATCTGTACACTAGGATTGCAACTTTGTAAGAAAAAATGTGTATTGAGGAAAATCATAGTATAAAATGAAAGCAGTTGTGAGTTAGGTTGTGTGATTATGGATGATTGCCACTGTTTCATGTTTTCATGAAACATGCAGTGATTTTAGTCAGCTAATCCTAATCTAGGAAGTACCATGTGCTTTGTGCTCCATTCATTCTTTTAAAATATATATATATTTCTTTATTGATTTCAGAGAGGAAGGGAGAGGAAGAGACAGAAACATCAATGATGAGAGAGAATCATTGATCAGCTGCTTCCTGCACGCCCCCTACCAGGGATCGGGTTTGCAACCCGGGCATGTGCCCTTGACCAGAATCAAACCTGGGACCCTTCAGTCCGCAGGCCGATGCTCTATCCACTGAGCCAAACCGGCGAGGGTTCCATTCATTCTTTAATAAGGTGGCCCAGGCCTGAGAATTCAGATGCCTTACCAGCCAGTTAACAAGGCTGCTTTTGCCTAGCAGTGTTATCTAAGCTGGTAGCTCTTGGAGGAGGATTTTCTATATGAGTTTCTGTACCTTTTTCCCATTTTGATGACAATTTTAAACAAAGAAGTCAATTTGAGAAGTATGGTAGTTCATTGAACAAACCACCTAAAACTAAATGAGGCTCTTTGGCTTAAAGCCTGCTTGTTGTTTTGAGATTCGGTTGGCACTAGGGGTCCTTCATTAGCAGACATGTATCAGACCCTCGTGGGCACCAGGCTGTGAGGCGGCATGTGCATGCAGTGGTGAGAATGTGTGCTATACTTTTGGAATTTACAATTAGCATGCAGTGATGAACACAAAAGTGGGATTGGGGATTCTGGATAAAAATAGGTATAATTGATTGAGTGTTTACTATGTGTCAGGCACCGTGCCAAGTGCTTTTTCTCTGTCAGAAATTTCTTTTGGAATTTTGCTCTGATGTTTGCGGGAGCAATGCATATGCACATAAATAAGTATTTGTGGCAGCGCTGAAACGTCTCTGTGGTGCGGTAGGTTTCTTGTACCATGCAAGTGGTTCAGCTGGTGTGGGTCTGGTAGGCTTCTGTGGCTTGGTCTTGATAGCTCACCAGTGTTTACAATGTTTCTGTGGGATCATTTGTGCTGTGTTCTAAGCAGCCATAGTTCCCCAAGACTTAGAAAATCCAATTGATGTAAAATTTGGCGATTAGTATATGACTTCTGAATTATTTTGAATAATTAGCCTAGAGAATGTCCCATGTCTAATGAACTTATCTCTTGTTTATATACTTTTGGCCATTTGAATATTTAATAAGTCAAACAAGCATTTTATATAACATGTATCTTTTACTTTTTTACTGGATATTTTTGTTTGTTTATTTGTTTTAAATTTTTAAATCTTATTTGTTGAGAGTATTACAGATGTCCCCTGTTTTTCCCACCACTGAACCCTCCACCTGGTTCCTGCCCCACCCCAAGCCTTCACCACCCTATTCTCTGTGTCCATAGGTGAGATCTTTGGTTAATCTCTTCCTACCACTCAACCCCCCCTTCTCTCTGAGATTCTTCAGTCTGTTCCATGCTTCCATGCTTCTGATTCTATTTTATTCACCAGTTTATTTTGTTTGTTAGATTTCTTGTTCGTTTATTTTGATTTTTAGATTTAATTGTTGATAGATTTGTATTTGTTGCCATTTTATTGTTCATATTTTTTATCTCTTCTTCCTCTTTCTCTTCCTCTTCCTCGTCTTCCTCTTCTTAAAGAATACCCTTCAACATTTCATGTAATACTGGTTTAGTGGTAATGAATTCCTTTAGCTTTTTCTTGTCTGTGAAGCTCTTTATCTGACCCTCAACTCTAAATGAGAGCTTTGTTGGGTGGAGTAATATTGGTTGTAGGTCAGCTATTCATCACTTTGACTATTTCTTGCCACTTCCTTCTGGCCTGCATAGTTTCTGTTGAGAAATCAGCTGGAAATCATATGGGTGCTCCCTTGTAGGTAACTAACTGTTTTACTCTTGCTGCTTTTAAAATTCTCTCTTTGTCTTTAGCCCTTGGCATTTTCATTATGGTGTATCGTGGTGTGGGTCTCTTTAGATTCCTCTTGTTTGGTACTCTATCTCCTGGACTTTTAAGTCTATTTCTTTCACCAGGTAGGAGAAGTTTTCTGTCATTATTTCTTCATATAGGTTTTCAATATCTTGCTTTCTCTCTTCTCCTTCTGATACCTCCATAATGTGAATGTTGGTACACTTGAAGTTGTCCCAGGGGCTCCTTACACTATCTTCATATTTTTGTAAGTCACCTGAGCTGGGCACTCTAGGTGTGCCCCTGTGTGGGCTATATGCACAGTCTTGTAGTTGAGCCTTCATTGCTGTTGGCATCACTGGGAGGAGTTGATTGACCTCCAGGCCAACTGGCTGTGAGGACCAGCTGCAACTACAGCTGCTGTGCAGGAAACACCCCTGTAGAGCAGGACTTGCTTCAGTGGGGCTTTGGTGCTCACTGAGTGTGTTGCTTATAGATGTGTAGAGTTGTAATCTGCTGTGGTCTGAAGCTATCCACTGGGTCCATTGGCTCTAGGGCCTCCAGGGAAGTGCAAAGTCAGCCACTGCCTGGGGCCACACAGCAGGAGCTACAGAGGGATCTGTAGACAGCTGCTATTTGCTGTTCGTTTTGGGCTTTGAAGTGCCCAGGAGAGGCCCAGCTATGAAGCAAGGCAGGCTGGTGCTAGTGCTGGGTCATGGGCTGTTTATTTATTTATTTTTAACTTTGGTTACATTTTATTGAAGAATGTCATCAAATAGAATAACTAGCCATAATTTTAAAAAAACAAACACAAAACTTTTGTATGCTCTTAAAGAGGGGAAGTCCTCTTGAAGTATGTATAATTTCTTGTGATAGCAACAAAGGTAAATCTCATCCTTTTCAGTATTCTAAAGTCCACTGACTGTATCCCAAGACTGATTTTAGTGTTTGAGAATTTTTAATTGCATGAGCTTTCCTTTCTGAGTTAATTTCCACAACTCAAGCACTCTGTTCTTCTCTTCCTCATGCTCTTCTCTCTCCTTATTTTTGTTTGGTCTTCTTCAGTTGTGGGTGCCTCTTGAGACTCTGTTTCTCTTCCCCTGAGGAGGAATCATATGATTATAACTTCCTTATATACATACCAACTTGCAACTAACTTTCTTCATTTCTAGTCTTTATCTTTCCTTATTTTTTTAAAATAAATCTTTATTGTTCAGATTATTACAGATGTTCCCTTTTATCCCCCCATTGCACCCCTCCACCTGATTCCCCCCCCCCCGCCCCATGCCCTTACCCCCCACCTCTGTCCTCATCCATAGGTGTAAGATTTTTGTCCAATCTCTTCCCACACCCCTCACATCCCCTTCCCCCCGAGAATTGTCAGTCCACTCCCTTTCTATGCCCCTGATTCTATTATATTCACCAGTTTATTCTGTTCATCAGATTCTTGATTCACTTGATTTTTAGATTCACTTGTTGGTAGATATGTGTTTGTTCATAATTTTTATCTTTACCTTTTTCTTCTTCTTCCTCTTCTTAAAGAATACCCTTCAGCATTTCATATAATCCTGGTTTGGTGGTGATGAACTCCTTTAGCTTTTTATTGTCTGTGAAGCTCTTTATCTGACCCTCAACTCTAAATGAGAGCTTTGCTGGGTAGAGTAATCTTAGTTGTAGGTTCTTGCTGTTCATCACTTTGAATATTTCTTGCCACTCCCTTCTGGCCGGCATAGTTTCTGTTGAGAAATCAGCTGACAGTTGTATGGGTACTCCCTTGTAGGTAACTAACTGTGCAGAAAACAATGATTCCTGCGAGCACCTCTGCGAGAAAGCCAACCTCACTTTCCAACCCGATGCCAGACAGTCCAGCTTCTCCCCTTAGGAGTCTGGGTCCCCAGAGTCTCGCCGGAAACTGGAGTTCAGAGCAGTCAGGAGCTTGTGTCTCCTTCCTGAATGAAAAAAACAGCGCACCCAGTTGCCAGCCTGATTCGCACGTCTCTGTACCTCTGCTTTTCCGCGCCTCTGCACGTCCTACCCGGTCTCAATGCGCTTTTTTCTTTCCTTCTAGTTGTAGAACTTCTACTCAGCCAGCTTTCCTATGGTTCTGGGTGATAGTCGTTTTGTCTTTTAGTTGTAGTTTTGGTGTGGTTGTGAGAGGCAGCACATAACGGTGTATACCTTATGCCGCCATCTTGGTTTTTTCCATGGGCCTTTCATTGATAGGTGTGGGACACGCTATCACCAGCTGCAGCTTAAGAAATTTTAGCAAAGTCTGAAGCCTGAGCCAGGACAGGCCATTCATACAGAAAAGCTGCTGCCAACAGCTTGGGTGGGGCTGCAGATTGGATGGGGTAGGGTCTCAGTGAATTCCCAGCATGGAACAAACAGTATATTCCAGGCTGATGAAGACTCATATATGGCTGTCAGTCAGCCCTGCAATAGGGGAGGTCCAAGCACAGGATCAATGACCCCTGGGAGTACCCCAGTTTGGGAGAAAGCTGCCCCCGAATTCCTGCCCTGATGCCAGACAATCCAGTTCTTCCCTGAATGTGTCTGGGTCCTCCTCCGACACTGGAGCTTGAAAGAAGCAGGACTGTGTAAATTTGTGTGCGGGCCCTTTAAGAGGAACACCTGGGATTCCAGTAGCCTCCACAATCCACGCTGGTTTTTACAGCCTGTAGTTGCGGGACTTCTCTTCCCAGCTCTAGAACCCGGGGCTGGGTGTCTGGTGTGGGGCTGGACCCCTTGCTCCTCATGGGCAGCCTCTGCATAGACTATCTCCCACACATGGGTGCTGGACCAGCCCATTCCATGCTTCTGCCCCTCCTACAAGTCTCAGTGTGCTTTCTTCTTTACTTCTCTAGTTGTAGGACATCCATTCAGCCAGCTTTCAGGGGGTTCTGCATGATGGCTGTTCTGTATTTTAGTTGTAATTTTGATGTGGTTTTGGGGGTGGCGAGTACCTGTGTTTACCTATGCTACCATCTTGGTTCTCTTCCTAGCATCCATCAATCCATCTACTGGACATATTTTTATTGAGCGTTTATTTTGGGTTGTGGATTTGAAATCACATTGGTTAGGTGGCAATGTACTTGGAGGTCAGAATTAGCAGGGCAAAGATGGGAAAGGGTATAGCTGGTTTATAGTCTCATTTGTGCAGGGTTTTCTTTATAATATTTTAATTTTATTAAAGTTTTAGTTCTATACATACATTTCTTAAAATCATCCTAACTAATTTTACTGGGTTAATTGTTTTATTAATTCTGAATCTTCTTTTAACACATTTATTGAATAGTTATAAAGACTGAAAACTAAGCTTGGGGCTGGAATTATAAAGATGAATCCTACACCCAAAGGTGGATTCGGCAGGCACCAGAGCCCCAACACAGCGAATCCTGCTCCCTGGCATCGGCCT
This sequence comes from Cnephaeus nilssonii, assembly GCF_951640355.1. Lineage (NCBI taxonomy): Eukaryota > Metazoa > Chordata > Mammalia > Chiroptera > Vespertilionidae > Cnephaeus > Cnephaeus nilssonii. The sequence goes on along the minus strand of NC_137089.1, from coordinate 53,010,364 downwards.
CTGCACAGCAGCTCCTCTGCTGTAGTCACAGCCCTCCCTCACAGCTAGTCAGCCTGAGGGGCTGTCCCTTTCATTGAGGTGCCAGCAGTAATCAAGGCTCAGCTACAACAGGAGGGCACACACAACCCACACGGGGGCATATCTGGAGCACTGACTCAGTTGACAGGCAGATTACCACTGACCCCCCCCCCTCCCCGCCCCAGGACGCTTACTACATAAGGCCACACTGCCAAGACTGGGAGATGTAGCACATCTTCCTAATACATAGAAACAAACCCAAAGAGTCCCCCAACATGAGGAGACAAACATGTCCCAAATGAAAGAACAAAGCAAAATTCCAGAAAAAGAACTAAACAAAATGGAGACAAGCAATCTACCAGATGCTGAGTTCAAAACACTGGCTATAAGGATGCTCAATGATCTCAGTGAGAACTTCAACAAAGAGATAGGAAACATATAAATGGAGATAGAAAAAAATGAACCAGTCAGAAATGAAGACTATAATTATTGAAGTGAAGAATACATTAAGAGGGAATCAACAGTATATTAGAAGAAGGAGAGGATCATATCTGCAATTTGGAAGACAGGTAGAGAAAACACCCAGTCAGAACAGCAAAAAGAAAAAAAGAATTAAAAAAAAAGGATAGTTTAAGGGGCCTCTAAGACAACATGAAGCCTACCAGCATTTGCATCATGGGGGTGTCAGAAGGGATTGAGAACCAATTTGAAGAAATAATGACTGAAAACTTCCATAAACTGACGAAGGGAAAAGATATACAAGACTAGGAAGTGCAGAGAGTCCCAAACAAGGTGAACCTAAAGAGCCCACACCAGGATACATAATGAAAATGGCAAAGGTTAAAAACAAAGAACCTTAAAACAACAAGAGAAAAGCAGTTAGTTACCTAAGACTGTCTGTTGATTTCTCAACAGAAACTTTGCAGGCAGAAGAGAGTAGCAAGAAATATTCAAAGTGATGAAAAACAGAAACTTACAACCAAGATTACTCTATTAGCAAGGCTATCATTTAGAATTGAAGGTGAGCTAAAGAGTTTCCCAGACAAGAAAAGCTTAAGAAGTTCACCACCACCAAACCAGTATTACAAGAAATGTTAAAAGATGTTCTTTTAAGAAGAAAAAAAAGATAAAAAAATATGAATAATAAAATGGCAATAACTACATATGAACAATTATTTTAAATGTAAATGTATTAAATGTTCCAATCAAAAGACATGGTGGCTGAATGAATAAGAAAACAAAACCCTTACATATGCTGCCTATAAGACCCACTTCATATCAAAAGACATATACAGACTGAAAGTAAAACAATGGAAAAAGGTATTTTTATGCAAATGGAAATGAAAAAAAAAAAGGAGGAGTAGCAATACTTATACCAGACAAAATAGACTTTAAAACAAAGGCTATAACATGAGACAAAGAAGGACCCAGCAAGTCCACTTTTGGGTATTTGAAGAAACCCAAAACACTAATTCATAAAGGCCTGTGTACCCCCATGTTCATTGCAACATTTACAATCCCAAAACACTAACTCATAAAGGCCTGTGTACCCCCATGTTCATTGCAACATTTACAATAGCCAAAATATGGAAGCAATCCAGGTGTCCATCAATAAAGAAGATATGGAATATGACTCAGCAGTAAAAAGGAATGAAACCTTGCCATCTGCAATAACATGGATGGACCTAGAGGGTATTATGCTGAGTGAAGTGGATCAGAGAAAGAAAAGCCATGTGATTCTACTGATATGTGGCATCTAAAGAACAAAACAAACAAACCAAACAACAAACTTACAGAGAATGTGTGGATGATTGCCAGGTAGGAGAAGGTTGGAGGACTGAGTGAAAAAGGTGAAGGGATTAAGAAGTACAAATTGGTGCTTACACAATAGTCATGGGTATGTAAAATATAGCATAGGGAATATAGTCAACAATATTGTAATAACTATGGTGTCAGATGAGTACTGAACTTATCGGGTGATCACTTTATAAGTTATATAAATGTATAATCACTATGTCGTACACCTAAAACTAATATAATATTGTATGTCAACTGTAATTTAAAAGTTAAAAAATTATTACAAGATGAGTCGTAATAAAGAAATGTACAGTGTAATAGGCAAATAGAGAAATAAGCAAGGTTTCAGTGCTGTAAAACACAGAGCCACTAAGGAGTGCAAAACTGGAACTGGAGGGATGACACTTGAGCTGAATGTCAAAGGATGACGAGAAGTGGTGTTGAGGAGCAGTGAGGAAGTTAACTGCAGGAAGTTAGTGGGCAGCAGTGACGAAGGTGGTGTTAACCGTGGGTTATTTAAGGCAGCATAAGGTTGAATTCATTGCTGCAGTGAAGAGCACACGATAGTAATGCAGATGTTTGTTGATCTCATAAGGGCAAGGAATTTATATTCATTTTATCACTGATGGAGAAATATTGGGTTATAAAGTAATCTTGAGAGCAAGGAATTCACATAGTTTGGAAATGGTTCAAAATTGGCAGTAAAAAATGACTCTGGAAATGGACTAAGACTTAGAACTGTTAAGAGATAAAACAGGAGTATTAAGAATTTTAAGGGCAGCGGCAGTGGGCACACTAGGAGCATGTGACAGAGGGATCCTGGGAGTTGCTGCCGGTGCCCTGCTGAAGATGCCAAAGACCCGGCACTGAGGGGAAAGCAGTTTGCAGACTTCGTGCCTGTGGACGTCAACACAGACACCATCCCATTTAAAGATAAAATCAGAGCAAAGCGGAGGCTGGACCAGCTGGCAGCAGAGAAAAGAGAACACAGAAAGTGAAGGGAGAAGATTCGTAAGAAATAAAGCTTGGTCGAAGCAGGAGGCCAAAAGGGAAAAGAAGAAAATTAATTAAAAAGGAAAAGGGGGGTGGGTTCTGAATTTGAGGATGAGGACATGGAGGAACTTCTGAATAACACATGGCTAAAGAAGAAGTTTAAAAAAGGCAACATCACTGAAGAAGAATTTGAGGACGAGTGCCCAGGGTCCATCAGGACGGCGAGTTTGGGGCCCTCGGACGTGGAGGGGCCAGCTGGTTCTGGAGCCTCAGGTGAGCAGCGGAGTGCGCCCACACGTGGCGGCTGCTTGCAGCGCCTTTCCCTGCGATCAGGACCTCGGCCCTCAGCCCACGGCTGTCCTTTCAGGCTGGGGGGATAGGAGGCTTTCCACATGAATGTTTTACTACACACGTACCAGCCGTGAAGGCCAACACAAGATGTGAATTATTTTATATAAATAATATATGTCAACTAGTAGCCCGTTTGCACGAAGATTCGTGCAATAGACCTTCATTCACCTGGCTGCCTGCACCAGTTTTCTGCCGGCACCGGGGACCCAGGCCTTGGCTGTGGCCACCGCCTTCTGCCTTTTTCAGGGTCGGGGCTTGGCCCCGGGCAGTGGCCTTGGGCTCGGCCGCACCCAACATCCCTGCTAAGGATCGCAGGAGCCGACCCCCAGTGGTTTCCTGCGATCCGTGCAGGCTGCCCACTGGTGCCCAAGGCCAGGAAAGCCTCCGCCCGAGGCTTTTCTGGCCTTGGGCTCGGCGGCACCCAGCGTCCCTGCTACCGATCACAGGAGCCGACCCCCAGTGCTTTCCTGCGATCCATGCAGGCTGCCCGCTGGTGCCCAAGGCCGGGAAAGCCTCCGCCCCAGGCTTTCCTGTCCTTGGGCTCGGCTGCACCCAGAGTCCCTGCTAAGATTCGCAGGAGCCGAACCCCAGTGGTTTCCTGCTATCAGTGCAGGCTCCCAGCTGGTGCCCAAGGCCGGGAAAGCCTCCGCCCCAGGCTTTCCGGGCCTTGGGCTCGGCTGCACCCAGCGTCCCTGCTACTGATCGCAGGAGCCGACCCCCAGTTGTTTCCTGCAATCGGTGCAGGCTCCCCGCTGGTGCCCAAGGCCGGGAAAGCGGCTTTCCCGGCCTTGGGCTCCGCCACACCCCAACGTCCCTGCAATGGTTTCCTGGTGGGCGTGGTTGGTGGGCATGGCTCGGTTGGTGGGCGTGGCTTGGGCGTAGCGAAGGTGCGGTCAATTTTCATATTTGTCTATTATAAGGTAAGATATGTATTTTGATGGGTTTCCTATAATTAAAGAGCTCATTTTTCTGGGCCTATTTTATACATATGTGTGTGTGTGTGGGTATATATGTGTATATATATATATATATTAAATACATTTTTATTGATTTCAGAGAGGAAGGGAGAGGGAGAGAGAAACATCAATGATGAGAGAGAATCATTGATCGGCTGCTTCCTGTACGCCCCACACTGGGGATCAAGCCCACAACCCAGGCATGTGCCCTGACTGGTTCATAGGTCGATGCTCAACCACTGAGCCACACCAGCTGGGCTATACTTATTCTTAATAGACAGATCCTGGTGCAGACTTGATTTCCGGCTTTTAAAAGTTCCCTTGTGCTTTCAGGCTCGCGCGCTGCTTGCATGTCCTTGCCCCGGACTGCGTTCTCTCTGTGCGGGGCACGGGCACCGCCACGGGGGGCAGTAGCCAAGGGTTTTCCTTCTTTCCTAAGAACGGGTCCTAGGACTCCTATTGGGGAGTATCTGAAAAACTGCCTTCTGTTGAATAAATTGTATTTCCTTCTTTAAAAAAAAAGAATTTTAAGAGTTGATTTGAGCCAGAAGCTATTAGAATGGAACCAGGACCCCCCTGCAACAGAACGGCGTGAGCTGTGTCTGAAAAAGAGGTGCAGAGACGAGGCCTGGGTCTGTGTCGCCAGGAAGAAGAGGTAGACGTGGGAGGAGGAGTGAAAACAGAACCAGAGGTTTGGGGAAGTTAATGTACTTACCTCCTCTGGCTGTAAATCTGGAACTGGGTGGGGATACAGAAGAGTTGGGTATTCGTGCTGACGTAGGGAATTTGGTCTCCTCTTCCTCCTCCCCACATGTCCAGTAGACCCGTGACGAGCAGTCCGGTGTGACATCAAGGCCTGTGACGAGCCGTCCCGATAAAAGTTCCTGCTTCTGAATATTTAGGTCATGCAGATGAGGCGAATCTGTCAGAACTATGCTTTTTTATAACAGGGTTCTACTAGAAACATCTCTGAGATGCGTCACAGAAGCTGTCTACACCAGCGGTTGCTAACTGGTGGTCTGCGGACCACTGGTCCGTGAGATCCGAAAGGGTGGCGACCGCTGGTCTACACAGTTAGAGCCACTCCACTGTTTACTAAGACTACCAAGTACCCACCCCGCTGAGCCCAGAACTGTGGGGTTTCCCAGGCAGCAGGCCGAATGGAGGGGGGGGGGCGGTCTGGGCGAATCAGGGCACACTGTCCCCCTCTTGTTTCTTGTCCCGCTTTATAAACTCACTGAAATGACCAACAGTAGCTTTTTAGAAGTGTTCTCTAGAGGTAGATGTAACATGCCTGTATTGTTTAAAGTGAAATGTCCTACTTTGAGCTTATGTTTTTGTGAAATACTTACTTTCTGCTTTAAGGTTGCAGAATCTTCGGTGCCTAGGACAGGGCGGGCTGTGTGGTTCGTCTCTCTGCCCCATTCATTGGGTTTTAAATTGCATTTTGTTGATGCCATAGCTTTGCCTAATTGTAAATTGCATTTTGTTGATGCCATAGCTTTGCCTAATTTGCTCTCTAACCTTCCAGAGTCCCCGTTCAGCAGGCTAAACTTCTCCAGAACCTGAGCTGTGCCAACCTGTTGCTTTCCTGAGAGGGATCCTGTGGGCTAACATTGTCTTCTGACTCAGCCTAAGGCCGGACTCTGTCTCCACCATTTTTGCGTTCTTGCCAAACCCACTGTACAGATAGACACATGACAGTATTTCTCTGCTTCTCCAGGCGTTAACACTATGCACAGTGTGCAGAATGGATCAGATCTGTTGTTTTCTTAAATGTTGCTTCTGACTTACTAGTAAGAAGGACATCACAGGCAATTGAGATATGTCCTGTAAGTGAGGATTTGATCGTCTGTAACTGAGGACTGAAAGTCTAGTTTATTATCTACACTAGGGCTCTCTATTCTTTGCAGTTGCATATTAATATTTGCTCTGGCATTTTTAAAGGGTTGAGCTGGACGTAATCAGCTTACACATATATAGCCGTATGCTCTGGGTATAGGTGATGACCTGAATTTATTTGGATGGATAACCAATTTGCGTAAAGTCTGTTAAAACTCAGGCTTTGTTTTTTCTCTTCCACACTTGGTCACAGCTGTTAGGTGGCAGAGTTAGAAATGAAGTCCAAGTAGTCAGACTCCAGAGTCGGCTCTTAAAAGCTCTGGGCCATTGCTTCCCGCAGCGCGCTCCTCCCATCCCTCACCTGGGATGTGGTGCCATCAGCCACCCAGGTCATGGGCGGGGCATTCTAGTCTCTCAGAACCTTCTCTTACCCCTCAGCTACCCCACAGTCTGGTCAGAGATCTGTACAAACCCGTGGGGTTTTGTTCACACTGCCAGTGCTCGCGTTCAGATGAATTCATTACAGTGTCACCTGCTGCTGCCAGGGTTCTTCTGTACACGCTTGTGGGCGTCGAAACCGTCGCTGCCTGTCAGTTACCTCCGGAGGAACTGTAACCCTCCGTGCTTGGCGCCTTCGGGGGCCACAGAAACTCATGGCATCCTGTACATTTGGGTCACCATGTTTGCCCTCTGTAGCTCAAGTCGTGAGCCTGCTCATTCCTGAAGGTTGGATTACCCACTTCCCCTGGGCGCCCCGATGGTCTGCTTTACGTTCACCTCTGTTTCAGTAACGGCCACTCTGAAAGCTCTCTCTTTGTTTGCAGGTTCATCTCTGCACTAGACTATGAGCCCCTTGGCAGGAGGAGTCGGGTCACACTCACCTTCAGGACCCCAGCGTCTGGTGCAGTTCCTGGTGCAGAGTGAGTGACTGGCAGCTCTTTAAACTAAGGCCATGTCTAACCGTCAGACTCCATACGTCTTCATGACTGACTCCCTGTGTGGGCCTAGCAGTGACGTCGTCATGGAAAATAGGGCCGTAGACTTGCACTGCTTCTGTGCTTGGGGTCCCCTGGGTGAGACAGCAGCGCCCCGCTCACACAGCGCTGTCGCCCTGCTCGGATCCCAGAACGTCTCCAGTGCCCGCTGTCTACGGGCCGCACCCCTGGGTGTTGTGAGTGAGGTGTGGGGACCGAGTTGAAATAACCATGTAAGTTGCGGTGTCCATCCCCTTTCAAGGAAGGTGGTGCCGTTTCTGAACCATGTCTGCCGTGTCTCGCAGTTTAAAACACCAGCTCCTGGTCACCGAGGCGTGCCCTCGGAGTGAAGGCAGCAGCCTGGGCGGGAGCTGGGACCCAGGCAGCAGAGGGAACGGTCCTTCACCTCGCTGGCCCGGATTCCCAGTCTGCACAGGTTTTATTTTTATTTTTTGTTAATCCTCACCCAAGAATATTTTTCCATTGGCTTTTAGAGAGAGTGGAAGGGAGGGGGAAAGACACAGAGAGAGAAGCACTGATGTGAGAGAAACAACGATTGGTTGCCGGGGATCAGGCCTGCAACCAAGGTACGTGCTCTTGACTGGAATCAAACCCGGGACCCTTCAGTCCATAGGCCGGTGCTCTATCCACTGAGCCAAACAGGCTAGGACAGTGGTCGGCAAACCGAGGCTCGCGAGCCACATGCGGCTCTGGCCCCTTGAGTGTTCTAACGCCACTTCTTTTTTTAAAATATATTTTATTGATTTTTTACAGAGAGGGAGAAGGATAGAAACATCGATGAGAGAGAAACATTGATCAGCTGCCTCCTGCACATCCCCCACTGGGGATGTGCCCACAACCAAGGTACATGCCCTTGACCGGAATCAAACCCGGGACCCCTCTGTCCACAGGCTGACGCTCTATCCACGGAGCCAAACCAGTCAGGACCTAACGCCACTTCTTCAAAATAGACTCACCCAGGCCGAAAACCGACTTCTGTGCATGGGCCACAAAGTTTCAATCGCACTGTATGTGCGCGCCCGCACGTGGTATTTTGTGGAAGAGCCACACTCCAGGGGCCAAAGAGCCACATGTGGCTTGCGAGCCGTGGTTTGCCAACCACTGGGCTAGGACCTGCACAGTGTTTTAGACATCACAGTTCTCAAAGAACTTGACCCTGTGCGTGTTTGTCTCTATTCTCTGCAGTTACCCTTCTGTCTAATCCACTAATCACGCCCCTCGGTTTTCTTCTAATCTCCTTCCGCGTGAAGGCGTGTCTTCGCCTGGCCTGGGTCCTCAGTGCTGCGCAGGCTGAGTGCACGTCTCCACCAAAGCTGTCCCTGCTGACCTCCCACCCCCCCGAGGGCGCTGACCGCCCTCGCCTGCACCATCCGCGCCTTCTGTCATGCTTCAGATTTTTAAGTTGGTAATCTGAGCATTCCGGTTTATACGTAATATCTGGAAGTGAGTAATAAATGCAAACGTTTGGGAACTAGCCACTCCACTTAGAGAGCGAGGTCAGTCCCCCACAGTCAGAGTTGCTGTGAGCGCTGCTGAGCGCCGCTGTGACCCCACGAGCCTGTCTCCCAGCCCCGAAGTAACTGCTGCTCTGCACTGTTTTCTGAAATCTCCTCTTTCTATAATAGTGTCACCACAAATGCGGTTCTTTGTTTCAAGTTTTATAATTTTTGTTTATAGGCTTTTTAAAACTTGCACAAATGGTATTTTATTATGGGGGGGCAGTATAATTTACAAATGTTTATACAATTTTAAAAAACCATTCAGACACCATAAAGGAACACATAGAAAACCTCTTCCCCGCGTGTTGGTCTTCCCGCCAGCTGGGCGGTGGCACCCTGATAGCCCTGGCCTTGAAGGCTGCGTTGTCCAGGTGTCGCTGGCTCAGGGGCAGGTTTGGAGTCCTGGTCCTCCACACCAGCCATGTTTCCTTTCAGACATAGTCCTTACCCCCTCTGGGACCTGCTGCGGTTCCCACTTTGGGGACACGCCCCACCGACTTGATTTTCATCTTCCCAGGCTGGTCCTTCCTGAAGTGGTTGAGCCAGAGCCACTTCCGCACCACTCCGTGGATCTCTGCTCTGGCCTCCGGCAGCATGAGCCGCCCCCCCCCACCCCCCCCCTGCTGGAGGGCCAGCCTTACCGTGAGCAGCCAGGCAGGTCTTGGAGGCTCAGGATTCACCTTCCAGGGACACTCACTCTGTCCTTCGCGCCCCCTGGTCTGACCTCCGACAGATGGGGCTGAGGTCCCGGTCCGAGATGACTCACTCATGGCCGGGCCGTTTCTGAGCCCGGCTGTCTCACTCTGCAGGCTGCGTGCTGGTTTCGGTTCGTCCCGCCGAGGCTGCGATTCCTGCTGGGCCTCTGCCGCTGCTCTTCCTAGTACACTTCCCGTCCTCCCGGGGTCTGCAGACTGCCCTCCTCAGAGGCGGCCGGCCGGAGGCACCGGAGGAGCAGTCCTCTTCCAGGAGAGCTCCGAGGCTCTGTGTAAACTCAGGGTGTGGGGGCCTGTCATCAGCCTGCGAGCATCTGAGAGTAGTCATCTTTGGAGCCACTCGACCAAACGTCCACCTGTCGTGTGGGTCTCTCTGCCATCGGCTTTCTCTGTCGTCATCACCCCTGGTTCCACTGCACGGCCGTCTGCCACGTGTGTCCTGGCATCGCCTCTGCCACAGCCTCTGCAGCCTCGCTCGTCAGCCTCATACAGAACACCCTGTTGTGTGGCTCAGTGGTTGAGTGAGGACCCTGGAACCAGGAGGTCGCCAGTTCAATTCCTGGTCAGGGCACATGCCCGGTTGTGGGCTCCATCCCCAGGGGCATGCAGGAGGCAGCCAATCGATGTAACTCTCTCATCATTGATATTTCTCTCTATCTCTCTCCCTTTCTTTCTTTCTTTCTTTCTAAAAACCAATAAAAAGATATTTTAAAAAATAGTCTTGGTCTCCATAACCATCTCCCTGTTTGCGTCAAAGGCGTCGTCCCCTCTCCCAGGTGCGCGCTCTGAGAGCTGTCTGCGGCAGTGCGGTGCCTCCGCCGGCGTTTGGTCGGAATCCTGGTTTCTTTCTTGCTGTCTTTACTCCATCAGCCTTGTCCGCGTGGTTCTGTTACCTGGAGGCTCCGCATGAGGCTCGGCGCTGAGCGGGGTCCAGGTTCTCAAACTCAGCGCCATCGGAGCCTTTGGTTCTCTGGAGCAGCGGTCAGCTGGTGGTCCGTGAGGTCCGAAAGGTTGGCGACGCTGCTCTGGAGCCCGCTTCACTGGCGAACGCGCCACACTGATGGCTCGTCCTGGAAAGAGCCCCTTGGGCAGGCAGTGCCACGGTGCAGGTTGGGTTCCCAGAGGAGTCCCGTGGGGGCAGTTTGGGAAGATGGCTCCGGTCGATACTGGTTCCCAACAGCCTGTGGAGCGGTGGGCAGGGGCAGTGAGCTGCCTTATGCTGCTTGTCATTCTGTGCCAGGCAGGTGAAACCCCTTCCTGTGCTGGTTGGGACGTGACGCTTCCTGTCCTCACAAGCGACCGTCAGCCCAGTCAGCGGGGAAGACGGGCGTCTGGTGTCTGTTGGAGCCGGGGCGGGTGGAGAGCAAAAGGGGCTGTTTCTAAGCCCGCAAATGTGGAGTCTTGTCTGCTTCCTGAATTGAACCTTGTTCTCCGTAATAATGCTGTTTGCTGTTGTAACCAATCCCAGGATTTTTTCTGTTTACGTCTGCCTGGTTTGTCCCTTTCATGTTTTTGCTTTCATTCTATCAGCATCTTTATTTTGTACGAGTCTCCTATCTCCTGAAGTAGTCCATATGCCTGGTTCTGGTGGTTCTGTATTTGGACTCTTATTTGTGCGTTCTGGGAGTCCTGGCTGTTGGTTTATTCCTGTTTTTTTCTAGCCTGTTTCTGGTTGGTCGGGTTGGTTTCTTGTTGCACTCTCTCCTTGCTACTTCTTTGAAGGGTTCCCCTCTATTGCTGTCTTTGTGCTTGCCCCGGGCATCTGTGGGGAGCGCTGCCTGGTGTCAAGTTAGACAGACGCAGCCCGTCCGCTGAGCAGTGCGGGGCCCACACCCGCTCCCGCCTCGCCCTGGCCTCCTCGGGGTGCTCTGTGCCTTTTCCCACGTTTGGTGGTGTAAACACGTTGTTGAAACATTGTAATAAGCTGTTACCGTTGCTTGATTCCCACACTGTTTGTCTAGATTTTCTTTTGTGCTACCAGTTTCTTCACTTGCCTGTCCCTCCTGTATCTCAGACCATCTCCTGGAGACGCTTTCCTCTTGGATGGCCGTCGTAGATGGGCCTGAGTAAAGAAAGGTCTTCACTTTTGGCCTCCCGGGCAAAGTCCAAGGAGTTCGGTGGTGCAGCTTTGCCTCGGTCCCCTGTCAGTGCATGTCCTGCCGCCCGTGCTCCCCCCGCTGTCCCTGCCGCCCGTGCTCCCCCCCCACTGTCCCCGCTGTCCCTGCCGCCCGTGCCCCCCCGCTGTCCCCGCTGTCCCCGCTGTCCCCGCCGCCCGTGCTCCCCCGCTGTCCCCGCTGTCCCCGCTGTCCCCGCCGCCCGTGCTCCCCCACTGTCCCTGCCGCCCGTGCCCCCCCGCTGTCCCCGCTGTCCCCGCCGCCCGTGCTCCCCCGCTGTCCCCGCCGCCCGTGCTCCCCCGCTGTCCCTGCCGCCCGTGCCCCCCCGCTGTCCCCGCTGTCCCTGCCGCCCGTGCTCCCCCGCTGTCCCCGCTATCCCCGCCGTCTGTGTGTCCCCGCTGTCCCTGCGTCCGTGCCCCCCCCCCCCCCGCTGTCCTGCGAGACTGCTGTCACATCACTCCTCGTGCTGTTGCACGGTCTCTGTTCTGCGGTCCTGCAGTTTCAGTGCTGTGTCCCAGGTGTGGATTTCTTTGTTTCTCTAGCCTCTTGTTTTTTTAAAAAATGAGTTATTATTGATTTTTTTAGAGGGATGAAGGGAGAGGGCAAGAGATAGAAGCATTGATCGGCTGCCTCCTAAATGCCACCTACTGGGAGATCAAGCCCACAACCTGAGCATCTGGGAATTGAACCAGCAACCTCCTGGTTCATGGGTTGACTCTCAATCCACTGAGCCACACTAGCTGGGCCCCAGCCTCTTTTATATGTTGTGCTGCTTAGAATTGTGCATAAATGTCCGTCATTAGTTCTGGGAAGTTATATCATTTTCTCTCTTAGTACGGCCTCCTTTTTCTTCATTTTCTGGGACTATGAGTAGACAATATATGTCAGATCTCATTTTTTTCTTCCTATCTTTTAGCATCTTTGGTACTTTCCATTTGTTTATTTTAGCACTCCTTCTAAATGATTTTTTTCAGATTTATATTCAAGTTAATTGATTTTCTTATGTTTTGTCTAATCTGAATAAATGATGGATTTTAGTTATTAATGATATGTTGATATTGATTCATTAATGAAAACAAATGTTGCATACTACTGAAATCTGTGATAATATGGGAAAGTAAGTATGGGCCCTATGGGGAGTCTATTATCTTCACAATGTTTCTGTAAATCTGAAACTATTCTAAAATCGAATAGCTCTGGCTGGTGTGCTCAATGGTTAGAACGTCAGCCCTCACACCAAAGTTCAGTTTCTGGCCAAGGTTCACATACCTGGTTGCAGGTTTGATTCCCGACCCCAGTTGGGGCACATGCGGAAACCAACCAATCGATGTGTCTCTCACATCCATGTTTCTCTCCCTCCACTCTCTCTAAAAATCAATGGAAAAAAATATTCTCTGGTGAGGATTAACAAAAATAATAATAAAAATAAATAAATAAGTAAATTCTACCTGGTTCTTTTTCAAATAATGCAGTGCCATATTCATAGTCTCTTTTTGCTTGACCATGTTTTAGTTGCTCATTTATTGCTAAAACTAATTTTTAAAAGTTTATGTTTGGTAATCATAATACTTAAAGTCCTTGCAGGGTTGGAAACTTATTTTTTTTGTTTCTGCTGACTCACTCATGGTGGCTTGTTTCCTTCAAGCTTGATTTTTTAAATTATCCTAATATATAAAAGCCAAGGGTCCGTAACGTCCAAAATGACCGAAGGCTCAACCAACTGGAAGTCAGTCCTGCAGTCAGTGCTCAACCCAGCACTGACTGCCAAGGGGTCTGCAGATCAGGCCCGGAGAGAGAGGCCGGGTCTGATCTGCAGCCTCCATGGCAGCTGTTTATCAGCCATTGCCTCTCTCTTTCTCTCCGGGCTTCGCCAGCAGCCACGCCTCTGTTTCTCTCTGGGCCTCCATGGGGGCTGCTGATCAGCCCCACCTCTCTGATCAGGCCTTGAGATAGGCCCAGAGACGCTGACTGGCATAGAAACCGACCAGTCAGAACCAAATTGGCCGTCAGGGGAGGGCAGTTGGGGTTGAGATCAGGCCTGCAGGGGAGGGAAGTTAGGGGTGATCAGGCAGACAGAGGCAGTTAGGGGTGATCAGGAAGGCAGGGGAGAGCAGTTGGGGGTGAGATCAGGCCGGCAGGGGAGGGCCATTGGGGACGAGTTCAGGCTGGCAGGGGAGAGCAGTTGGGGGCTCTATCAGGCCGGCAGGGGAGGGCAGTTAGGGGTGATCAGGCAGGCAGGCAGAGAGGTTAGGGGCGATCCGGCAGAGGCAGCTAGGGGCGGATCAGGCAGGCAGGCAGGTGAGCAGTTAGGAGCCAGCAGTCCCAGATTATGAGACGGATGTCCGATTGCTGATTTAGGCCTGCAGGGATCGGGGCTAAATCGGCAGTTTGACATCTCCTAAGGGGTCCCCAATTGGAGAGAGTTCAGGCTGGGCTGAGGGAACCGCTCCCCCCATGCATGAATTTTGTGCACAAATTTCGTGCACTGGGTCACTAGTCTATATATATAAAAGCCCAAGTGACCGAACAACTGTTTGGTCACTACGATGTGCACTGACGACCAGAGGGCAGATGCTCAACACAGGAGCTGCCTCCTGGTGGTCTGTGCTCCCACAGCGGGAGCGCCACTCAGCTGACTGACGGGCACCAGACGCCAGGCTCATAGCTGGTGAGTGCAGCTGCGGAGGTGCAAGCCTCTCCCGCCTCCATGGGAGCGGCACAGCACTTGGCCCAGGCTCAGGCTCCTCCCCAGCTGCCTGCCACTTGCTCACTACTACATCCCTCAGGAGATGTCGGACTGCCAGATTCAGCCAAATCCCCGCAGGCCTGCAGGGATTGGGCCGAAACGGGCAGCCTGACATCCCCTGAGGGGTCCTGGATTGCGAGAGGAAGCAGACCAAGCTGAGGGACCCCACCGGTGCACGAATCCATGCACCGGGTCTCTAGTAGGCTCATAATTGGTTTTCTTCATTGTGGGCAATACCAGTGGCTTACTGGGGTGCCTTCCTTCAAGCATGTGTCTGAGCCGCTGCTGTTGTGGAGTTCCAGCTGACCTGGCCAGCTTCCTAGGGCTCAGGCCTCACCCCGCAGCATGCCCAGGGCTCTGTCTCCCATCCCAGTGCTCCTGTCGGCGTGCACATGCAGGCCAACGCTCTGACTTAAACTTTTTTTGCTCACTGCTCACCATTTCCTCTGTTACTTCAACTCACTTTTAAGAAGTTTGGGGTTTTGTTTTGTTTTATTGGCTACTGTTATATGGGTAAAAGCAGGCTTGATAATTTCTTGAGAGCATAATAGTGTTTGAAAAGTGCATTGGTTTTAATTTATCCAGGATTAATTGCATTAAAGCAGAAAGACCTTTCAAAGTATCTATCTACCAGACTGCTGGAAATGGAAACCCTTCGCTCTCCATTCTTTCCTCATGCTCATGGCTTCCCCTGGTGTTCCCCCTGAATGGGCAGTTGGTGCACCTGCAGGAGGTGTCACCCTGGAGCCCATTGGCTCAGCTGCAGGAGGAGTGGACTGATGAGGTTCCAGAACTGGGACTCTGTTAATTAAATCAGTTTCCCAAATAGTGAGCGGCTGTTTCTCTTGTCCTTTTACACACACAAGCATGACGTGCACACACGCAGATACATAACACATGCAACTTGGAATGAGTGAAGAGAGTGTAATGATTTTAGAGTGTTGTCTCCCTGAATTTGGAGAAGGCTCTAAATGGAGCGTGGAAAAGGCTACAAACAGGGAAAAACAAGATAGACATTAACAGTCGTTAATATTTCTCCATCTTGCCCAGAACCTTCCACTTTATTTTCAGTAGTTAAGAGTATATGAAAGGTTAGCCTTAAAGTATTTGTCATGCACTGTGCATATAAGTTGATAAGCTCTTTGATTTATCTCTTCTCGTTCTGCCAGCCCCATATCAAGGTATGTCAGTCTGTTCCATGCCTCCATGCTTCGGATCTCATTTTGCTGGTCACTTCATTTTGTTCATTTGATTCCACAAATAAGTGAGATCCTGTGATATTTGTCTTTCTCAGATTGGCTTATTTCACTTGGCATAATATTTTCCAGGTACATCCATGTTAGTGAAGACATGGGTGTGGGGGGCACCAAGAGGCTGGGAGGAGGGGAGTAAAGAGGTGGGGTTAAATGGGAGACATCTGTAATACTATCAACAATAAAAAATATATTAATGACCAAAACAATAATTGTGTTAAAAAAATAACTGTCACGCAGAAGAAAGATGAAGTAGCTCTGCTTTTTATTTATTTAAAAAATAAAAATTGGGGTGGAGAAGTGAAGTAGAACTTGCAAAACAGTATCTACAAAAAGAAACATGCAAGCCCTGGCCAGCGTGGCTCAGGGTTGACGTCGTCCTGTGCACCCAAGGTCATCAGTTCGATTCTAGTCAGAGCACATGCTCAGGTCCGGGTTCCATCCCCCGTCAGGGTGCATGTGAGAGGCAAGTGACGTTTCTCTCTCTCCCTCTCCCTTCCTCTCTCAAATCAATAAAAACATATTTTTTTAAAAAAGAAAGATGCAAGATTGACTGGGGACATGACAATTAGTGCAGAATATAGACCTGAACTCAACCCCATGTGTGAAAATGACAACAAATGGCATTGCTGGGACGGTTGATGCAATAGAGTATATATTAGGTAATAGTAATATACTAGTTACATTCCTGAATTTATCATTGTCTATCGTTATTTGAGAGAATATTTTTATTAGGAAATGCACACTCAATATTAAAGGGTATGGAGCAAACTACTGAGGTGATTCAGGAATACATACATGCATAAATAGTAGAATATGTCAAATGGACAAATGAACATGTGACCCTGGATCCTCTCTCACAGTGACTCAGACATGGTTCATTGGCCATACTCACCTGTAATGCTTACAGTACTAAGTCTCAGTTCTAAATGGTGGGCAGCTGACTGTATCAGCATGTGATGGGTTGACAGTATTGTATCAGGTGTTTTTTCTTAATTGACTTGACTAGTTTTAATCATATTGAAAATTACAGTCTCTTGTTTAATACATGAATAAATTGAATTTTTTATAGGTGTAAGCTGAATTTTGGGACATGGCCACTGCCTCCCCAAGGTCTGACACTACCAATAACCACAGTGGAAGGTTACAGTTACAGGTAACTGGTAAGTTCTTTCATAATTGTGTAAAATAGTGGTTCCCAGGTAGATCTTTCTTTTCATCTGAATTCAGCAGATTTATTCCATAAGGATCTTTTCCTTTAGATTCAAGCTATAGTGTGTGTGCTGCAACAGGCCTCCGTGGTAGACACCCTCTAAAGGTGTTTTATTTGTTCAGTGGGTATTTATGGAACCTGTGCTGGATGTGGAGAAGATATGTCCTCTTTGGTAGGAGAATTTGGGTACTGGAACTAGCATCATCGAGTTGGCCCTTACATGATTATTTGGATAGAGAAGGAAGCTGAAAGCCTTTTTCATCCATTCAGTCATTGGGCAACTATTTGTTAAGTAGAGTTACACATGGGGGAACAAAGCCCTAGTTCTCCAGGAATTTATGGGGGACAGTTACCATGCAGAGTGATCATTAACTGCATGCAGTGAGGACCTAGAAGAAGGTGTCTGAGGTCTGCTTGGGATTGCAGGGGCCTATGGGCATACAGAATGTGAAGAGAATGACTCATAGAGGGTGACACTTGAATTTCCGCAGCAGTAATCGGAGTTCATCTCCAATTAGGTTGGCAGGAGAGAGCATTAGAGGGAACAGCATTTGCAAGAGCATGGAAGAGCCTTGGTTAGGGGGCTTCACATAATTCATTCTCGCTAGTTGGAATGCATGATCCAAGGAAGAATGGTCCTTAAGCCAGCAGTTTTACTTCTAGAAGTTTATTTTGCAGACATTGATATTGCTTACATAATTATAAACATTAGTTTATAATTTAGAAAGTATTATGTAATTCTCATAATTATAATAATGTATAATTTACGTAATTAAGTATGTTTATATTGGATTATATAAATAATATAAATTTCTGCAAGGTAATTTCCTATGAGTAATCCTACCTTATAATAGAGAAACATGCAAATTGACCGCACCTCCACTACACCCACGATTGGGCCGGCGGGAGGCTGGGGGGAGGGACTCCGGGTGGCCTATCCGGCCGTTGAGAAGATCAAGATGGTGACGCCCAGTCCTCTTAGTTCCGGGGGTCCCTGGGGAGATCGGCAACCTGGGGGGGCATGGCCGGGCCCATCCAGCCTCTCCCGGGGGTCCCTGGGGAGATCGCCAACCTGGGGGGCGTGGCCAGGCCCATCCAGCCTCTCCCGGGGGTCCCTGGGGAGATCCCAACCTGGGGGGCGTGGCCAGGCCCATCCAGCCTCTCCCGGGGGTCCCTGGGGAGATCCCAACCTGGGGGGCGTGGCCGGGCCCATCCAGCCACTCCCGGGGGTCCCTGGGGAGATTGTCAACCTGGGGGGGGCGTGGCCGGGCCCATGTAGCCGTTCCCGGGGGTCCCTGGGGAGATCGTCAACCTGGGGTGGGCGTGGCCGGGCCCATGTAGCCGTTCCCGGGGGTCCCTGGGGAGATCCCAACCTGGGGGGGCGTGGCCGGGCCCATCCAGCCGCTCCTGGGGGTCCCTGGGGAGATCGCCAACCTGGGGGGGCGTGGCCGGGCCCATCCAGCCACTCCCGGGGGTCCCTGGGGAGATCACCAACCTGGGGGGGCGTGGCCGGGCCCATCCAGCCGCTCCCAGGCTCCCTGGGAACATTGCAGGCATGTGGTTGCTGAGACCCAGACCAGGCCTCTGGCCACAGATTCATAGCTTTGCGGAGACCTAGGGCAGGGATCTGCCTCATCTGCAGAGAGACAGAGGTTCTGCAGTGCCCCCAAGACGTGGGTGGGCCCAGCCAGGGATCAAGGGGCATGGAAGGACTCCTGGCAGAGGGGCAAGGACCCTCACCCCTGAGGCGGGGGTTGAGGGGTGGTGCCACCTCAGTGGAGGGGTGCTGCACTGCAGGGTACTGGACTGACTGATGTGATTCAGAGAAGCTCCCAGTGCTAACGGGCCTCGCTCAGGCGGCCTTCACACTTCAGAGGCAGTGACTCCTGCTCCTGCCTTGACCCAAAAGCAAGCTCGCGACACCCTGCCCCATAGCAGAGCATGCCTAGGCAGTGAGTTTCCACCTGCTTCGGAGAAGGGGGGGCAGTAAAGAATGGGGGGAGAGGAAAGAATGTGGAGCATCCGCAATGAAGAGGTGCTTGAGAAAGAGGCTTGGAAGCCTGACTGGAAGGTTTGTTCTGTTTGCTGGGCCGCTGCCCCTTAGGAAGCGCAAAGAGCATGGCTCTGAGGGCTTCCTGTGTGCTGAGTCAAGTTCCACAGCCAACTGGAATTGGCCTCAGTTTCCTGGTCTGTAAAATGGATGAAGCGTGTCCCAGTGCCTTCACTGAGCTTTGATGGCCAATTGAGATACTATATAAAGAAAATGAGGGAAGAAGTGAGAAAGAAAAGGAAGGACAAGCAACACAAAAGAAAGACTGAAAGGAACCTGTAAACCCATTGTCACTTAAATAGGGAATATAGTCAATAGTGTTGTAATGATGGTATGATGCCAGGTGGGTACTAGAAATATCGGGGAACACTTTGTAAAGTATATGATTGTCTAACCACTATTCTGTAACTAATATAAAACCTGAAACCAATACAAAATAATGTTGAATGTAAAGAAATGAAAATTGGAGTGAAATTTTCATAAATTTCAAAGTTTAAATAAAAGCTGTAAAGGAAGGAAGG
This sequence comes from Cnephaeus nilssonii, assembly GCF_951640355.1. Classification (NCBI taxonomy): domain Eukaryota; kingdom Metazoa; phylum Chordata; class Mammalia; order Chiroptera; family Vespertilionidae; genus Cnephaeus; species Cnephaeus nilssonii. The sequence goes on along the minus strand of NC_137089.1, from coordinate 52,991,303 downwards.
GGAGAATAAAAAGTGTTTTTCATTTTGCCACTTCATTAAAAAGACAGTTGTCTTTATATGGTGCTTTTATACTTTTCTAAGTCATTATCTCATTTTAATTTCCGGGCAACTTAAAGACAAGATAAGTATTCCCTCCACTATTCAAAGAAAGGAAATCTTGGTGTCTGGTCCTAATGATTCAATCGTCAAGCCCTTATTGTAAAGCAGGGTTAGTAAAATTTTCTGTGCAGGGTCATATCTATACTAATAAAAGCCTTGGGGGTGATCAGGCCAGCAGGGGAGGGTATTTGGGGGCAATCAGGCCCACAGAGGAGCAGTTAGGGGGCAATCAGGCCAGCAAGGGAGCAGTTAGGGGGCAATCAGGCAGGTAGGTGAGCGGTTAGGAGCCAGCGGTCCCGGATTGTGAGAGGGATGTCCAACTGCAGGTTTAGGCCCGATTCCACAGGGATCGGGCCTAAACCTGCAGTTGGACATCCCCCGAGGGGTCCCATATTAGGGTGCAAGCTGGGCTGAGGGACACCCTCCCCAGTGCACGAATTTCGTGCACCGGGCCTCTAGTGTATATATAGTTTGCAATATACATGTTATATATAAATATGTGTATGTATAGAGTTTTTAGCATATGTTTTGTAAACATGTATATAAATTATTTATAAATACACTATTCCACTCAGTGGAATTCTAGGTAGACAATAAAATGAAAGAAATGAGTATGTGTACCAGTAGGAGCCATGTTCTAAGAGAATATGTTAATTGAAAGAGCAGGTCATGGAATAGTGTGTAACGAGCTACCACATGGATGTAAAACAGGAGGGGGTGTGTATGCATCTCTGTGCCTCGACCGTTAGAAGATTTGCCTCAGGAGGGTGGGAGTCAGGCAGGGTAAGAAGGAGATACCCTGTGGTTCCCATGGCACTCATTATTGTGAGGTTAGTCATTTCTAGTTTAAAATGAACAGGTAGGAAATGCTTCTTGTCTTAGAGAACAAAGCACAAATCCTGTGTTTTGCTGATATCACGGTAGCAGAAAACGCCCAATCAGAACGGAAAAAAAATAAGAATCCAAGAAAATTAGGGTAGTTCAAGGAACCTCTGGGACAACATCAGGCATAACTACATCTGCAACAGAAGGAGAAAAGAGAGAGTAAGGACTTGAGAACTTATTTGAAGAAATAATGACTGGAAAATTCTACAACCTGGTAAAGGAAAAAGGAAGTGCAGAGACTCCTAAACAGGATGAACCCAAAGAGACCTAGATATATCATGATAAAATGCCTAAGGTTAAAGACAAAGAATCTTAACCTTTTGCACTCGGATGTCGAGTGTGACTCGACACGGTTGGCATTAGAATAAAGGAATTGAGAAAAAAGCAAGCGAGTGCAAAGGGAAAAAAAGCAGTTCGTTACCTACAAAGGAGCTCCCATAAGACTCAGCTGATTTCTCAGCAGAACCTTGCAGGCCAGAAGGGAGTGGTAAGACATATTCAAACAGATGAATAGCAAGCCAGGGCCTACAACCAGGACTGCTCTACCCACCAAGGCTGTCATTCAGAATGAAGGGCAGATATAGCTTCCCAGACAAGGAAAGCTAAGGAGTTCAGCACCGCCAACCAGTGGTATAAGAAGAGTTAAAGTCTTGGAAAAGAAGGAGGGATGAAGGGAGGAAGGAGAAGAAGAAGAAGAAATGTGAATAATAAAATGGTGAAGCTACACACCTATCAGCAATTACTTTAGATGTAAATAGAATGAGTGCCTAGTCAAAAAAACATACAGTGGCTGACGGGATAAGAAAACAAGACCCTTTTCTATGCTGCCTACAAGAGACCCACTTCAGATCCAAAGACACACACAGACTGAAAGAGATGGAAAAAGATATTTCATATAAATGGAACAAGAGAAAAAACAACTTGAGGTAGCAATACTTCCGTCAGACAAAATAGACTGGAAAACAAAGGCTACGAGACAAGGAAGGACCCAGCAATCCCATTTCTTGGTATTTACCCGAGGAAACCCCAAACTCTATTTCAAAAGACCTATGCACCCCTATGTTCATTGCAGCATTTACAACAGCCAAGATATGGAAGCCACGTAAATGCCCATTGATAGATGAATGGATAAGGAAGAGGTGCTACATATATACAATGGAATGTGACTCAGCCATAAAGAAAGAATGAAATTTTGCATCTGTAACAGCATGGATGGATCTAGAGGCTATTATGCTGAGTGAAATGGGTCAGACACAGAAAGGTAAAAGCCATTAATTTCACGTATGTATGGAATCTAAAAAACAAAGGAACGAACAAACTCAGACACAGGTAATATTTCGATGTTGCCAGAATTCAGGCTCATTGGGGGCTGGATGAAAAGGGGGAAGGAATTAAGATGTGCAAATTGCTAGTTATAAAAAGTCATGGGGATATAAAATACAGGAAATACGTCAATAATATTGTAATAAGTATGTATGGTGTCAGATCGGGTAATCACTTCGTAAGTTATATAAATGTGTAATCGCTATGTTGTACACCTGAAACTAATATATTGTGTGTCAACTGTAACTGAAAATAAATTATTTTTAAAAAAGAAAGTAGGTTACTATAGTTGACCCTTGAACAATTTGAGGGTTAGGAGCGCCAATCTCCTAAGTAGCTAAAAATCCAAGTATAACTGGATGTTGTTGTTTTTTTAGAGAGAGAGAGACAGAGACATCAATTTGTTGTTTTACTTATTTATGTATAATTGGTTGATTCTTTTTTAAAATATATTTTTACTGCTCTCAGAGAGGAAGGGAGAGGGAGAGAAAGATAGAAACATCAATGATGAGAGAGAATCATTGATTGGCTGCCTCCTGCACACCACCTACTGGGGATCAAGCCCACAAACCAGGCATGTTGTCCTTGACCAGAATTGAACCCGGAACCCTTCGGTCTGCAGGCCAATGCCCTATTCACTGAGCCAAACTGGCTAGGGCCTTCGGTTGATTCTTGTATGTTCCTTGACTGGGGCTCAAACCCACAACCTTGCTGTATTGGGAAAATGCTCTAAGTCAGAGTTGAGGAACCTTTTTTCTGCCAAGGGCTATTTTGATATTTATAGCATAATTCTCGGGCCATACAAAAGTATCAGCTTAAAAATTAGCCTGCTATATTTGGTCAAACATTTAATTAACTCACCCTTATGCCTTGGCAGGGCCAGATCAAATGATTTTTTAAAAATATGTTTTTATTGATTTTAGAGAAAGGGGAAGAGTGACATAGAAACATGGATGAGGGAGAGACATTGATCGGCTGCCTCCTGCATGCCCCCCCACTGGGGATTGAGCCCGCAACCCAGGCACGTGTCCTGACTGGGAATCAAACTAGTGACCTCTTGGTTCACAGGTCGATGCTCAATCACTGAGCCACACCAGCCGGGCCTACGTATACCTGTTGACTTCCCAAAAACTTAACTATTAATAGCCAACTGTAGACCTGAAGATTAACACATATTTTGTATGTTATTTGTATATATACTGTATTCTCACAATAAAGTAAGCTAGAGAAAAGACAATTAAGAAAAGCATAAGGAAGAGAAAATACATATACAATACTGTATATGTTTATTGAAAACGAACTGTAGGTGATTGCACAACCACCATTGAATTAAATAGTTGAAGTGAGTAAAATATATGGGCATGTGAAATATATTTCAATAATGTCAAAATTCAAATGGTTCTCATGTATTATATTCTTGTAGTGGTGTGTTGTTTTTTTTTTCATTCTGTCAATGAAAAGAGTTTGAGCTGCACAAGCAGCACCATTTCATTTTTATTGATTTGTTAGTATAAATACTGCTCTCTGGCTAAATATATTCACAGTGATTATCATGTTTCTGTTAGTTTCTAGTGCCAAACTAAAAAGAAAAAAGAACTGGTTTGGAACAGCAATATATACAGAAGTAGTTGTAGATGGAGAAATTAAGAAAACAGCAAAATCCAACAGTTCTTCTAATCCAAAGTGGGACGAGCAGCTGACCGTGTAAGTACTGCATACAAGGGACGTGGTCTTCAGAAGGAAGTGTGCTGCTTGCAATCTTAAAGGTTTTTATTTTGTAGGAAAGCTTCATAGTAATGACTGCTGTGTTCCAGTATGAATAGACAATTTAAAGTGAAAACTGTGGGTTAGTTTCCTTTCCTTTACAGAAGAGGCGTAATAATCCTTGCTTTAGCTTCATAAAGTAAAGTATTTCCATGTAGCCATGTTTTCTCTTCCTGTCTTGTAAAAAAAAAAATTGAGCAGAAATCAATTATTCTTAATTTTGGCATTTTTGAAATACAATGTTATAAATTTGTGTATTAGAACCAGTGCCATCAATTGTCTTAAATGTTGAGAAATTTGTTCAAATAGAAATATTCTGAAGCCTCAAACTCTTTTTTTTTTTAATATATTTTTATTGATTTCAGAGAGGAAGGGAGTGGGAAAGAGAGATAGAAACATCAATGATGAGAGAGAATTATTCATTGGCTGCCTTCTGCGTGTCCCCTACTGGGGATCGAGCCTGCAACCCGGGCATATGCCCTTGACTAGAATTGAACCTGGGACCCTTCAGTCCGCAGGCTGATGCTCTATCCACTGAGCCAGACCAGCTGGGGCAAGCCTCACTCTTGATGTATATAGGTGGTGTTTTGGTTCGCTAAGTACAAAAATTCTTATTTAGCTATTAAAGTGCTGATGTTCTTGAAAGTAAGTACTGGTTTTGTAATTCAAGTAATTTACTGTTTCATACCGTATTGTTTCGTCAAACTGAATCCTGGCTTTAAAAAGTAATTGAGGTAAGGGATGTAATAGCCACGGGCATTCGAATGACGCCACGTCCTTGCTTTGTTCGTCCCGCAGGAGTGTGAGCGCACAGAGCACGCTGGAGTTCCGGGTGTGGAGCCATCACACCCTACGGACGGATGCCCTGTTGGGAAGGGCAGCTGTGGATCTGAGGCAGGCTCTGGTAACACACAACCGAAAGTGTAAGCTTTGCTCTCACCTTTGCTTCCGTAAAGTCTGTGTTAGACACTTTGGACGTACCTTGAAGCCCGAAAGCTAGCAGGTAGCTGTGTTTCTGAGGGAGGTCAGCATGCCGGGAGTGGTGTCTGTGACCAGGAAACGCGGCCCACAGGCCACAGATGTGTGGGGGCCGGCCTGCTCAGGGCACCGGGGCCTGCGGAGCTGTGACGGCAGCACGGCGTCGGAGTCCAAGGTGCTGAGTTTTGATTGGAAGTCAGGACATTAATAGGGCCCTAGACAGCCGGACAGATTTCACAAACACTTAAACCTGACTAAGTCCTTGGCTGCCTCTCATTCAGCCTCTTGGCTTAGCACGTGACAATTAAGTGAGTGAGCTCCAGTTCAATTTGGGGGTATTGTGGGATTCATTTTTTTTTTTTTTAACATTTTTATTGATTCCAGAGAGGAAGGGAGAGGGAGAGAGAGAGAAACGTTGAGAGAGAATCATTGTTTGGCTGCCTCCTAAATGCCCCATACTGGGTATTGAGCCCACAACCTGGGCATGTGCCCTCACAGGGAATTGAACTGTGACCTCCTGGTTCATAGGTCGACGCTCAACCACTGAGCCATGCTGGCCGGACAGATTTATTTTTAAAAATCAAACTAACAAAAACTGCTTATGAACCAAATAATCCAACAAAGACATTCCTCTGTCACCACAGTCAAATGAGCATTCACTCACTAGCCTAGGGGAACCGGTTATTACTACCAGGGTATCATGTTTTGGAGATGTGTTATATACAGAAAGGGTTTGATGATCGGCGCCTGCGTGAGTAGAGTCTGCATTCCCCAAGGCTCAGGTGCAGGGCTGTGCGGCCCTGTCTGCTCGCACCTGCCTCAGAGAACAGGTGCTCAGGGTGCGGTCGGAGAGGAGGGAGCTGAGAGGAAGGAGCAGAGAACAGACTTGACCAGGCCACCCAGGAGGCGCCCTGGGCCCACGACCTGCAGAGCCGCGGGGCTTCTGGCAGGACCCTGGGAACTGGGGTGAGCGAGCGGCAGCCCGGAGACGGTCCTGGGGGCAGACGGCATGGGGAGGTGGTCAGGGGAACCAGAGGAAGCTCTGTGGGGCCCAGATGTTCTAGAGTAATTTTAGGGACAAAGGGACACGGTGTGTCCTCGTGGGGAATATTGTGAGAGCGATTGGGGATGACATCTATAAAACTGTAAATCACAAACATAATCGGGGGTGTAAGCAGCTTGAAAGGCCTCTCTGTTCATCTGGGTTTTCACTGCTTTCCACTGTCCACAGCCAAAGGTCAGAGTTCAGTAAAGTCTCACATGCAGCCTGGCTATACGTGAAGCATGGAGCAGCACTGGACACGTGAGCACACACAGGCTCACTCACATGCCCTTGTCCCCAGCAGCTCCCCACTTAACCGCTGGGAACCTGTTTCTTACACATCTGAGTTAATACCCCTGTGCTCCCGGTGATTCGTGGCACTGAATTTCTGATCATGGATGAGTGTGGCTGTTCCACTTACTCAGCAGCGCCGCCTAGTCTAGGCACTGAAGAGGCCGTGGGGCGGACTCAGTGTTTTTGTCTAAATGCTATTGGAATGTAACTTTGTCTAAACTACCCTTATCTTTCAACACACATTTATTTAAACATGCCCTAAAGCCTTTTTGGAATAGGGTGTAGTAAACAATTCCCAAATAAACACATCAAGTGTAGTAACCCGCTGTAACTTGAAGAGACTCCAACTGTCATTCTGGAGTAGGGATGTCCTGTTTTCTGTAGATCATGGTCCACCTCTCTCTCATCCTGAACTGTTTTTTATGTGTGTTGTATGGAGCTAAAATGACTCTCCTTATCTCATTCTTTCTTTAGCAATGATGCTCTCTGTTAGCTATTTGCCTTTCATTGGACAGATATTTATATTAGAATCACCTAAAGAAGGATGAACTACAAAGACTCTGAGAAGGCAGAGGGAGCAGCAGAGGGACCGAGTGATAACAGGTTGCACTTCCCGTTGCCCTGTCCTGAGCAGAGCCCACGCTCTCGTCTCCGCTCCCGGGGCCGGGGTATGGCCACGCTGGTGTGCCGGGGGGAGTCTGTCGTTCTCTCCTGGCTTCAGAGTGCAGAGTCGGCCTCGCTCGCTCGCTCGGCTCTCTGGAAGCGGCTGCTGAGGCCCGTGGTCATGGGCGGCACTAGGCACAGGCCGCAGTGAGCACTGACGAGGCGGTGCCGCTAAGCAGCTCTCTGCATTTCACTTCGTTAGTTCATGTAACGTCTGCAGCCCATGGGCCCGCTCCTGCCTGCCCCGTGGACCTGCAGCCCGCAACTGTTTTTATTACGTTGTGTTTCAAAACCAGAGTTCGTTCCTGTTTGTTTTTTTAAAAATAGCTTTCCTTTGTTTTTGTTTGTTTATTTTATGTGTTTCTTTTGTAGAGTTTTAATTTTTCAGAGTTGGTATCAGATTGGCTCTCTTTAAGGGTCGATTCTGGAAGCTTCTTAATTCATTTTCTTAAGTGCTCGTCTGAAATCTGTGTTTTGCTTTAGGAAAATTCCCAAATGTAGATGCTTCTAAGTTCCTCTCCCTTTGGGATCCCTGCCATTCGCTGCGCCGCAGTCCTATGAACTCATCCCAGGTCCTTGTTCCTGGGCGTCACCTTGATTCTGCTCGCGTGGCCTCCCTTCTGTTGGTAACTCCTGCTTTGCTACCTCCACTGTTGTTTTTAAGGTTTGATGTTTACCATTATGTTTCCAGCGTTCCTCATAGCATATATTAATCAATGCATCTTATTGCCTTTACTTAAGATCTTAAAAATTTTCCATGCAACTTAAGGATTTATTCTTTTGACCTCTGCAGACTTTCAAATGAGACCTGAGTTGCTCTTTATTTTTCCATTTGCTAACAGCTTATCCTCCTATTTCTAGTTGTTTGTGATTTTTTAAAAATCAAACTGCCTGCTTTGTTTTGATATTCTTGATATGCTTGGTGCAAAGCTTTCCATCTTCCCAGAAGTGGCATATTCTACCTGTGGGCTCTGATAATTTGAGGGAAGTTAGAAGCCCATAAATTAATTATATTCTTGCTTTCTTAGATCTAGGACTTTGCTTTGTTAAATAAGCACTTATTGATTTAAGGAAGAAACAGAACAAGCGGAGTACACTGTTTCTGACCCCACCCCTTCCACTGCGATGTGAACCCGGCAGTCTCCACATCAGAAAGTATTTGTCCTTGTCAAGGTCATTGCCCCACTAGATTTATGAGGCTAGTTCCTTCCTGTACTCAAGGCCCTGGTATTTTGTTCTCAAACATTTATCTTTCCACATACCCTTTCTCCTGGTGTATTGGGGGGAGAGCGGGGGGGTTGATTTGAGTAGGTATTTCCTGCTTTCGAGGACGCTCACCTCTTCAGCCTTCATGGTGTATGTGAGCACAGCCGCCACAGCCTTCCTAAAGCCCACAGCCGAGCCAGCGGCAGGATCTGTGTGTCCCGAGAGGCCCCTGCACTTCACCTCAACCCCAGGGGCTCCAGGCCCAGGCCTCGCAGGCTTCAGGAGGCGCCTGGGCGGCATGCCCGAGGCCGTGGCCCAGACAACCCTCTCAAACACGGAACGCTTGTGTTGTAAGCCTCGTTTTTGCCCCAATTAACCTTCAGTTGTGTGTGCAGATCACATGAACACCAGGCTGAGTGATGGAAGTCCTTTCGTTGGCTCTGCAGATCACGCGGTGTTTTAGCTTTCTTTTCTCTGTCATCAGGATTAGACACCTATGTCTGAGATGATTTCTCCCTCTCAGCCCCATCGGTTCTTAAATTGCAAAGGAAAATGCCTTTGTTGTCAGCAATGACCGGAGCCGGAGGGAGTTCCCCTCAGCACTGCACTGCGCGGGCGGGGCCAGCCTGCCTGCCTGCAGTGTGCACAGACCTGCTGCCTCAGAGGGAAGAGGGAGGGAAGGAAGGAGGAGAGGGGCGAGTGGGACCAGGAGCGGGAACCGTCAGACACATTGGTGAAAGCATTCGGGCACCTCTGTCCTCCATGGACACTGGGAGACCGGGCCTGGCTTCCTGATGACGGCACGGCTCGGGTGGCTCTGGGGCCTGGAGGACACCGAGGCGTAGGAGGGACAAGCCCATCTGGGGCAGAGGAGGGACTCAGCCTTGCAGCCAAGCCCTTTTTGGTAAAGCTTAAAGGAAGGGTTGCTCTGGCCTCTTGCGGGGTGGGCTGGAATGAGCTTCCTCAGGCAGGCGCCTTACGGGGGCTCGGTCGTCGGTGCTGACCGCTGAGCTGGTGCACTGTGCTGGGATCTGCTCACATCTCTTCCTCTGGGTGCAGAGGGCTCAGGTGCAAGCTTATGCTGGGAGTGTGCAGCTCTTGTGGGCCAGGGGAGGGCTGTTGGAGCAGGTGGTGCAGGAGCCCGGCCTGTGCAGGTCCGGAGAGGTTTTGTCGTGTCCCTGGGTGGAGGTGAGAAGCAGTGTGGACGAGTCCCTCGCAGGCGTAGATGCGGGCCTGCATGGCGTATTGCAGTTCGGAGACTGACGGGCCACAGCTCTCCAGAGAGGAGTGTTCTGATGGCGTAGAACCAGGAACTTAAGTTGTCAAGGAAACCATTTAGAAATCTATTAAGTTCACTTAAACGGGAGCGTTCTCTCCTACATTGAGTGGCAGGGAAACAGCAGAGAAGCACGCCTTTATACTGGAGGACAGAGTGCAGTCCAAGTTCATTTTACTTAAAAATTTGCTTTTAGCCCAGCCAGTGTGGCTCAGTCGGGGCGGGGGGAGGGACAGTGCAGAAGACAGCTGGTCAATGATTCTCTCTCATCATTGATGTTCCTCTCTCTCTCTGTCTCTCTCTTCCTTCCTCTCTGAAATCAATAAAAAAATATTTTAAAAGATTTTGCTTTTAGCCTTATTTACCAGCTGATCCTAGTTATTTGTTTAGGTTACTAAGTCTTAAGTTCTCTTTTTAGAAGTTGACTCAGTGTCAGCACAGACGAAGATACTTTAAAGCTGAGGTTTCGAACAGACAGTACTTTATATCTGGTGAGAGGAGTGCATTCCTGCTAGACAGATTCTTAGGATTGAAATGATGAGGTCGAAGGGAATGGGCGGTTGTCAGGCTCGGGCTGTGCCTTGTCCTTCCTGTCAGGCCGCCCTCACCTGTGCGGGGGAGGGGGCGGGGCGGAGGCCCACACGAGGTTTGCACCCTGACCGGTAAAGATGAGGCGTTTCTCCTCAAAGCGTTGCTCAACATGAATGAAGTCAGTGCTTGGTGGTCACTTGTCTTGCATCACGCAGGACTGTCTTACTCGTGGCACGCTTTCCTGTCGGCTTGCTGCTTTCCATTCACTGGCTTATCAGAGCTCTGACGTTTTCCTCCCAGTGAATCATTTCCCTTTTTTTATCTTGTTTTAATTTATGGAAGTTTAATGTGTTGATCATAAAAGTTAATTCATCATCCATTATTTTTATGCTCAGAGAATCCTTTCTAATCCAATATTTGATAGTTCTCTATTTTCTTCTTGCACATTTACTACTTTGTTTCTTCTCTAAGTTCTTTTGTAAATTCTGAGATTTACCTTGGTACCTGATGGGCAGGGAGCCCGACCGGCTGTGAGTTGGTGCACCTGACGAGGTCTGTGCTGGAAGGCCTGGAGTCACAGCCTGCTTTGTTCTTGGGCCTGCTGACCGCCTCGCGCGTTCTGCGTCTGCATCTGCTGCCCTCACGTTTACGTGTGTCAGCCAGCCTCCTGCTTCCGTGTCCCTCCTGCGCGTGGTCTGGGTGACACGTGGAATGTGGCCCAGCGAGACACGGAGCCCCTGGGGCTGGCCGGACGACAGTGCAGCTTCTGCGGCTCTCGGGCTCCTCACAGGCGCCTTGAAGCTGGAGCGGCTGTCCCTGCAGCACCCACCGCCCTCCCCAGCCCCGAGCACAGGAACTGAGTGAGAAGAAGTGGCGGGTTGTTTTACGTGACTGTGTTCTAGGATAATGTAATACTTAGCAATAAGTAAACAGTGTGCAAGCATTTTTAAAAATAGGTTCAGATGTGACTCTGAGCTAAATTTGAAGGGTGAAATGCCTTAACGATTTTTGAAGACCTTTTGTCTTCTGTGGGGACAGAGCGTGCATGTTTTTGACAATTCCATGATTCCGGGATAATACCCTGGTCTGTGCGCGGCTCTCAGACCCCGACCGGCCGTCCTGTGAACGCTGAGGGGTTTCTGGGAGGTCGGAGAGTAGCTCCCCGTTCCCTGAGGACTGCACTGCCTTCTTCATTTCCTGTCACTCTTCATTGAGCACTGTCTGTGTCCGAGTCTGCGGTGCGCCGCTGCCTGCGAGGACAGGGTCTCTGTGCTGTCCTGGGGCTGCCATGTAGTTGAGAGGGTAGGACCTGCACCCCCCCCCCCAGGCAGAGCCCACGCCCGTGGCCCCGAGGGCTGGTGTTCAGTGCAGGGAGAGAGGAATGGGAGGGAAAGGGGAGCCCACTTCTCCCCCCCCACCCCCGAACCCCGCAGGGCTGGTGTTCAGTGCAGGGAGAGATGAATGGGAGGGAAAGGGGAGCCCACATCTCCCCAACCCCGCAGGGCTGGTGTTCAGTGCAGGGAGAGAGGAATGGGAGGGAAAGGGGAGCCCACTTCCCCCCCCACCCCCGAACCCCGCAGGGCTGGTGTTCAGTGCAGGGAGGGAGGGATGAGTGGGAGCCCCTGCACACAGCAGGTGCTCACTGTCCATGGATGGAGAGGTCTGAGCTGGCTGATTGTACTGTAATAGAACCCCCCCCCCATACATACAGGTGTAGATGGGAATTAGCATGTGATTGCCCCCAATTTTATGATTCAAAAATGGTAGAGCTCAGCGTTCCATGTTCAGAGTTGTGAGAGAGCAGATGGTGTAAACACACATGCATACGCACTTACACACACACACACACACACACACACACACACACACACACATACACCACACCACCTCAACACAGCCGAGCAGTCAGGCCCTGGCCCGACGAGCGTTTGTAGCAGTGGTGATATTTGCAGAGGCCCGGTGATCTCCAAGGCTCCCTTTCTTTAAAAAGGGGGGCAAAGACAATGGAATGCTAAGCAGCTGTTTAAAAGAAGGATCTCTTACCCTTCGAGACAGCATGGAGGGATCTGGAGAGTATTATGCTAAGTGAAATAAGCCAGTCAGAGAGGGACAAGTATCACATGATCTCACTTATATGTGGAATCTAATGAACAAAATGAATCAACCAACAAAATAAGACCCCAGGCATGGAACAGACAGACAGATCTCAGAGGGGGGATGAGAAGAGGTTAACCAAAGGGACTTACCTACTTACTAGAGGCCTGGTGCACGAAAATCCGTGCACTCAGGGGTGGGGGGTGGGGTCCCTCAGCCCAGCCTGTATCCTCTCACAATCCAGGAGCCCTGAGTAGGGTCCCTAGGCCTGGCCTGAGATCAGGGCCTGTCGGGGCTTTTCTTCCTTCCAACCCCCTCCCGCTGCAGGCAACTGGCCCCACCCCTGCTGCTGCCACTGCTTGCCATCTATGCAGCGCTGCCACCCCTCCACTGCTACTGGTGGCCTCCCTCTATAGGCGATAGGCTGGGGTGCGATGGCTTGGCTGGCCTGGGCCTCCCTCTGCGGGGTGATCGCTGGCTGGCCGCACACCTGCCACAGCGTCACCAGCCAGTGGCATGGGCCTCCCTCTTTCTTTGCTGGGGGGCGGGGCCAGCCCTGTGAGGGGCCGTCTGCCTACCTGATCGCCCCTAACCACTCTCCCTGCCTACCTGATCGCCCCTAACCACTCTCCCTGCCTGCCTGATTGCCCCTAACCACTCTCCCTGCCTGCCTGATTGCCCTAACTGCTTGCTTGGGGCGGGGCCATCCCGGTGAAGGGCCTTCTGCCTACCTGATATCCCCTAACCACTGGCCTGCCTACCTTATCACCCCTAACTGCTAGTCTGCCTACCTGATCACCCCTAACCACTCTGTCTGCCTGCCTGATCACCCCTAACCGCTTGCTTGGGGGTGGGGCCAGCCTGGTGAGGGGCCGTCTGCCTACCTGATTACCCCTAACCACTCTGCCTACCTGCCTGATCGCCCCTAACCACTCTGCCTACCTGCCTGATCGCCCCTAACCACTCTGCCTACCTGCCTGATTGCCCCTAACCACTTGCTTGGGGGCAGGGCCAGCCTGTGAGGGGCCATGGTGGTCTGGTCTCTGGTCGTTTTGGTCGTGACACCTCTGGCCTTTTATTATATAGGACTAGAGGCCCAGTGCATGATTGAATCATGCACGTGTAGGGTCCCCTACATGCTTTTGCTTTCGATCACCGGGGAGCTGGGTGCCTGTCCGCTGGTGCACCAGGCCTTTCAGAAGCCTCCACCCTGCCGAAGGCTTCTGAAAGGCCTGGTGCACCAGCAGACAGGCACCCAGCTCCCCCGCTTTTGATGGTCCGTGGTGGGACGTGAGCTCGCTGCCCCAGAGGCCCCTTCTGTGCTGCAGCACAGCCATGGCGCAGACGCTGAGCTCGAGCCGCCGGTGGCGAGCGAGCTCAGCGTCCCATGGGCCCAATTGGCCACCCCGGCCACCCCGAGTCCCACCCCCCCGCGCCTCCTGGCCAATCGCGGGCATAGCGAAGGTACGGTCAATTTGCATATTTGTCTATTATTAGGTAGGATATGCATAGACCATGGACCAGACAGTAGTGCTGTGAAGGCCTGGGGGGAAGGGTAAAGGGGAGAAAATTGGGAGGGACATCTGTAATACTGTCAACGATAAAATATACATGTTAAAACACAAGGGGCAAAGCAAAGCTTACACACCGAGGGAGAACTGTGGACGATGCTGGTTTGAGCACGGGTGGAAACGTGACTGCAGGCCTGACTGTCCCAGGCAGTGTGATCGAGAGAGGTGTGCCTGGACGCGGGCCAGGACAAGCATGACACCAAAGGCAGAGGGGAGCTTCAGGGCACTGAGCTGGGCCCGGGCTGCCCTCACACAGCCCGACGAGCACGCCTCGGTGATGTCCGGCATGCACTCGCCGCAGGGATGGTGGGTACAGGGGCCAGCCCCGCCGGCAGGGTGGCACCCTTCCTGGAAAGGCCAAGAGTCTGCTGCTCCCATGCGGCTCTGCCCGGGCGGGCGGGCGGAGAGGAGCAAGCGTGGCTGGCCACTCACAGGCAGTGGGGAGCCCTGGAGTGGAGGGTGGGGCCGAGGAGACAACTGAAGAGATGGCGGCCAGGGTTTGAGCACGGGTGGAAACGTGACTGCAGGCCTGACTGTCCCAGGCAGTGTGATCGAGAGAGGTGTGCCTGGACGCATGCCAGGACAAACATGACACGAAAGGCAGAGGGCAGCTCCAGAGGAAGAAAGCACTTGGAAAGGTGTGTAAGTTAGAATTCGGAATTGGCTGTCCCAGGAGCAGACGGTGGGGGGTACCTTCACGCTGGGAGGTGCCAGTCGGGATGGGCTGGCAAATGCATGCAGAGGCCCGCACCGAGTGCTGCCCGCAGGGACTCCGGGGCTGTGCCTCAAGAGGCGGTGCCAACCGCTAAGCGTGCTAGGAACAAGAAGCTAAGTCTCCAATTTGCAGGTACTTGGAGTGGAGAGCGATGATGAGTGAAGTAGAATGGAGCCAGTCTAGGTTCTTCAGGTCTGCACGTTAGCCTAGGCCCTAGGTAGAGCCAAGATGCCTGCTTTGTGGGGGGCTTTGTGTGTGTTTTAGCTTTTGTATTTTCTCGAGTTTCTCTAATAGTGTTTCTTGTTGTTTGTGATGTGGAGCGTGGGTACAGATGTTTGGGGTGGATTTTCTGTAAGGTTTTCTTTTATCAGAGGTTACATACTCTGGGATAGAAGAAGGTGCAGTGAAATGAGCTTGAGTTTCAGGAAGAACGAGGCGTCCTCATGGCAGGAAGCACAGAGGTGGCCTTGTACAGAGGAAACGTGTTGTCACCGAGGGACCCTCACTGAGCGCCTCGTGTCAGGCGGGGGCCACGCATGTTGTGTGCCTTGCATTTGCACCTGTGACAGGCCCTTCGGTGTGATGCTCTTACAGCTCCATTTGCCTTGAGGAGACGGAGGCTCGAAGCAGCCTGATTGCTCAGTCACCGCCCAGCTGGGCGCGCAGAGCCGAATCAACGCCACGCCGTCCGACTCGCGCAGGGATGTGCCGCAGGCACAGGTCTGAGGCCTGGGCCGGGAGCCTGTCCGGGCGAGGCTGGCCTGTCGTCCACCTGTTTCTGAGGTTCATGCCGAGCACAGGCGCTGGCACGCTGTGGCAGCCTGTGGCGGGCGAGGCAGGCGGGAGGGAGCGGCCTGGGCGGCGGCTGGGCACAAAGGACCCTCCCTGCACAGCCCGGGCCCAGCTCTGGCTTCTGAAACAGTTTGTATGCAACAAGAGCTTTCAAATCAGGATTTTTTTTTCTAGTGGAAAGAGTGAAAGAACAATTGAAACTTTCCTTGGAGAACAAGAACGGCGTAGTGCAAACTGGCGAGTTAACGGTGGTGCTGGACGGGTTGGCGATTGAGGCAGAAAATCTGACGAGCTGCAGCTCAGCCCCAACCAGTAAGCTCCTGTGTGTCTGCAAAATTCAGGGAAACATCGGCAGGAGGTATAAAATCCAATTTCTCTCTTTCTCGTTGTTCAGTAGAAATACAGCAGAATGGCGATGCCTTACGTGAGAACGGAGAGCCGTCGGCCAGGACGAGCAGGTAGAGCGTCTCCGTGCTGCGGTAAAGTACTGGGCGTTCCCCTGCCCGAAGGCGTCCGGTCGCCTCAGCTTAGCTTTCGCCTGGGAACTTAAAACGTCATTTTGATTGACTTCCTGAGAAGGCAGTTTGGAAGCCAGCTGTATTGAGATACAGTGCCCATCCCCCAGTAGCCCTCCTCAAGGGGCCACCAGTGGTGCGGCCACAGAGCGGGCCGTCCCGTCTGACTTCACCCGCACGGAGAGCGCGTTTCCACAGCCCGGCAGCCTCTGGTCTGCCTCGCGTCCCTGAAGGTTGTCCTGTGTGGACATGTTATATCAATGCAGTCATATAATACGGGACCTCTGTGTCTGATTCGCCCGTGCTGTAGCGTGTCAGAGCTTCATTCTTTCTTACTGCACATGGGCTTGCACAGCCGGCGTGTAGGCCACGTTATCAGTGAGCAGGCTGGCCGGGCGGGGAATGGGGATCTTCTGCTGTGGGAACCGCAGCTCCCTGTGGACCATGGAAGAGAACACGTGGTCTTTCCCCAGAAGCCAGCCTGCCGTTTATCATCCTCGCTTGCATTTACCTTTGGTGGTAATGCAGAGAGGCTTTCTGTTGGCAGTAGTCACACAGGAGTGAAAGCATGTAACAGGTGACTGTAATGGGACGGCCAGAACACCTGAAGGGAGACTGATGCCTGTGAGAGGGCTCCTGGGAGAGGCACGTCCCAGCACAGGGCCACCTCACTCGCCGTCACGGCGCCCTGCTCCTGCGGGCCCTGAGCAGAGGTGGTTGGCTTACGTGAACGTATTTAGTGTCCGTGTTATAATTTATTTGGACAAAATTAAGGACTGAAAGAGCACCACAGTTAGGATCATTAAAATGAATTAGTGGGGTTATGGTGAGAAGTCTAGATCTCACTCCTGATACAGTGGCTTTTAAGGGGGGGGGCGGGATCTGACTTACATCTAAAAAGAAAGCCAAGCTGAGGCTGTTGGAGGCGACACCAGAGGTGATACCAGACAGGACAGCCCCGAGCCAGCGGGAGAGCGCTGCCCCAGCCTCCATCCGTGGTTTCTCAGGGAAATGAGTTTATACAGAGACCTTGACTGCGCTGTGAAAAGCTGGCTTGTTAAAGCAGTTAGAGCATGCGCCTTCATTGAAAAAGCAAAGCCAGCAAACCTCTGCATCGGGCTTAGACGGGCTCTCAGCTCATCTGAAGAGCAGGTGGGGGGGCGGGGGGGGGGACGGAGGCGTTATAGACCCTCCTGTCTATAAAATTCCTTGCAGACTCTTTTGGTGCAGATTAATTCTCAGGGTCCCTTTCTACTTCCTGTGGCCCTCCCAGAATCCATGAGAAGCACCTGGCAACCTGACCTTGCCAAGCCTGAGACTGCAGGCTCTCTGCTTAGGGGTGAACAGCCCTTTTTTCCTTTGCCCTCCCCCTCCGTCTGTGCATCTTCTCCTTAGGGAGGGTTTTAGCCATTTGCTGTGTCCTTGGCTGGGAAGATAATGGCTGGTTAGTTACAAGCTGGCTGCACATTGCCACACTGTCGGGCCTTGTTTTAACTTTCCTGCCTCAGTGTCCCGTCCCCCCTGCCCTGGAATAGCAGCGAGGCTGCTCTGTGGGAGCGGATGGAGGGGATGTGTGGTTGGACTGCTCTCCCTCCAGGGCTCACAGTCACCCAGGCCCAGCCACTGGCCACTGCCAGGGAGGGTCACAGTATCTGCTTTCGCAGTTGTGGTTTCTGTTTGTTTCCAGTTTCTGTTTTTTTGCAGTTTTCAAATGTCGATTGTAAATTATTATTACTAAGCACTACAATTATGAGCTTTTTCTGATCAATAGAATTATAGTAGTTTGAAATTGATTTTTGTTTTACAAGCATTTTGAAGATATTTCAGAGCATCTATATATATAAAAGGCTAATATGCTAAGTGTCCAGCTGGGTAATGATGTCACATAGCAACGCCCGGCTTCCTCTCCCTAGCGACTAGCCTCCTTGCAGTTTCTTCAGCCCAGGAACACGACTTGCTTTATAGCCAAGTGCAAACATTTTACACTTTAACCAAATGTCTGTGAAGCGTTTTCCTGTGCCTCATCTCATTTGATCCTCACAGAAGTGATGGAGTAGGGAGATAGGAGACTTGGTGGAATCCTATTTTCTTTTCATTAGCCGGAAAATGGAGATTTAGAAAGCTTAGAAACTTGACCCGACAGAAAAGAAGTAAGAAATGGTGGACCTTGAAAATGACTTCAGGTTTTCTCACTGTGCAGAATATAGTCAAACACTGCTGCAGTTAAATATTTTACCCTTTGTTCTCCCTGTGTGGACTACGATAATAATCTGCTTCGTGTTGATATTTACTGCTGTTTCACTGACAATTACCTGCAAGAGAGGTTGGGGTGCTTCACTGAGCTGGAAAAAGTTCAGCTACATCAGAAAGCCGGTTTAATTAAGCAAGTTTATCTATATATAAAGCTATTGCTGTCATTGTCGATTGTGAATTTGGTTGACACTTCTATTATAGGGAAAGGATGAATAGCGATATTAAAATATTTCTTCCAATTAATTTCCTTTCAATGTGCATGAATTTGTGCATTGGACCAGTACTTTAAAGATTAGTATTCTTAGACTTAAGTATTTAAAATGTACAATTTGAACATTATTTTGAGGGACAGAATTTATTTTGATTTAGTATAGTTGTATTTTTCAGTATAGATTTATCTGGTAGTATGGGATATGCTTAGAACCAAACGTAATTTAAATCTTTACGTAAGAAAGCGTGCCCTGAATTTGTTCATTGCTCTCTCTCTCATTTTATTCGAATGTGAAGAACTCGGTAGCTGTTTCTTATGAACATTTTGAGGAGAAGTTGTTGAATTGTACTGAGTTCATTGAAGTCAGGCATCTTGCTTCTAAAGGTTGGCTGCTGAAGGTGCAGGTGGAGCAGACACCCGAGCGCCCGCTCACACTGTGGTGCAGAACTGCTACTCCCGCGTGGCGAATGGAGGCAGCGCACCTTCCTCTCCGGCTCCAGCTCCGGCTCTGGCTCCATCTCCAGGTGCTGCCAGACCCCGAAACACACCAGCTCCCAGACCACGCACAGCTGAGCCCGCCGGTGACACTGGTAAGTTTGTGATAGGGCGCGTGTGCGTGGGGACTCCGGGACACTGCCTGTGCCCGCTCTCCTCTTGTGGCAGTCTTTCCTGTCCTCAGCTCCACGGCAGCAATTCAGATTACAAGGCCTGAGCTTTTTGGTAATCATTTTGAGTTTTCTAGATTACTTAGGGAAATATGCCAAAAATACATTAATTTAGAGATCACAGCACATTTCACTAAGCAGGTACTATGAGATAGCTAGATTTCTAGGCTTTATAAAAATACGATCCCATAGAATAAGAGAGGAATATGCTAATTATTCGTTACACCCGAAGGCGTAACGACCGGATCACGGATCAACAGGAGGATGGGGCAGCGAGCTACAAGCAGGCTGCGGAGAGCTACAGGAGCGGCAGGGCAGCAAGCTATGAGGGGAGGCGGGAGGAGCTACAGGAGGGCGGGGCAGCAGGTGGAGAGCTACAGGAAGGCAGCAGTGAGCTACTGGCGCACAGATTCGTGCCCAGGGCGACTAGTGTAATTCATAACGGAATATATTTCTACAAGAACCTATGTGACTTCATGGACTTGTCGGTAATGAATGGTTCCTGTAACTATAGTCTACAAATATTTTATTTCTTGGCATGTAAACTAGTAGGAAAATGTGCTGTCAGAGAGTTTTGTATTTTCCAAGAGTTAAGTGTTATGTTATAGAAGGAAGATTTCGCTGATCCTATTTTTCAGTGGGATATGCTGTAAATCCCATGGATTCTATTTTGTTGTTATTATCTTTATACATTAACTCTTTCAGACAAATCTCTTAAAACGTGAACATTTTAGGACTTGCTTAGATGACTGTGTGTGCTGGGCTGGAGTCGGGTCTCTTGGTCCCAGAGCCTGTGTTCTGCCCTGTGTTTTCTGTTTATGGCAAGTTATTCAAAAGTAGAAGCATGTAGAGAAGCGACTCAGTGATTACGTGAGAACAGGTTGATTTATAGATGAGACAGTCTGCATTGACACTCAAGGTTGCGGGTACTTACCATGTGTCATCCTCCAAGTTTTTGTAAACATTGGAACTGACGTGAATTTTTAAAAATTAAATTGGCCTATTAATGCTTCTCCCTTAAAAATATATAAACTTGCCCTGTCAGTGGCTCAGTCTGTCGGAGCGTTCTCCCGTGCACCAAACGGTTTCAGTTTCAATCCCGTCCGGGCCAGTACAGGAGGCAACCGATCGATGTTCCTCTCCCACACCGATGTTTCTCTCTCCCCCGCCTCTCTAAAATCAGTAAAAACATCCTCAGGTGAGCATTTAAAATATCTGTATGAATGAGTGAACTTAAAGATCCTAGGCACCAAAATAGGTAGAACTTTTTAGTCATTAATTTCAGGTGGCTGGAAAATGAAGAAAAAATATATAGACCCAGGGTAAAGGCAGTGAGCAGATTCATTCTTTTTCTGATTCTGCCCAACTTTCTAGTAAGAACATTTGTCTCAGGTTTCTGCTAGCAGAGGAGGAAAGGAAACGTCGTCTTAGATTATCCAGAATTGTCTGTAAGTGAAGAACAGCTCAGTTAAGATTGTTAACTGAGATTCCAGGTGCGGACCTGAGTGAAGAACCAGGGTGAGCAGCGTCCTCGCTGATTCCAAGAGTAAGTGCAGCAGTTAAGTCTCCTAGACTCCGCCTGTGTCATCTACCCTGATTCAAATAGTACAGGTTCTGTTCTGTTTTGTTTTATTAATTCTCACCCGAGGATATTTTTCCCATTGGTTTTTAGAGAGTGAGAAGGAGGTAGGGAGGGAGGGAGAGAGAGAGAGAGAGAGAGAGAGAGAGAGAGAGAGAGAGAGAGAGAGAGAGAAACGTGGGGATTGGACCTACAACTCAGCTAGAGCCCTTGACCTGGAATCAAACCTGCAACCTTGGTGTGCAGGCCAACACTCTATCCACTGAGCAACACCAGCCAGGGCAAATATTACTGTTTTTAAAATTGCCTGAGGACACAGCTATAGGAAGGACCAAAATTTTATTTTTGAAAAATATCAGCACATGGAAAATGGTTTATCTGAGTGCCAGAGTCCTTCACAATGAAGCATGAATCCAGGGCTTTGTGGCTGGCTAGAGGGGTTTTTGAGTTAGGTATCCATACTAAAATCCATGATGAAAAACACCTAGTTGCCCACCCATTAAAAAATTATGTTTTGAACCATGTAACCCCCTTGCAAACTCTCCAAAGAGGTTGTAAAAAATGAAATAATGCCTTGTGTAGGTCCACCCGTTGTTCCCAGGAGTAATTCCAAGGCAAGACACGCCTGCTCCGTGAGGCGGAGGAGGGTGTGAGCGCTCGCGGGGAGGCCTGCCTCGCCCTCACCTGGGTGCTGAGTGCAGCGCGTGCTTCCTGCTGCTGCACACCGGAGCCCAGTGCGGCAGGGACCACTGGCCGCAGGCACTGGCACGTGTTGTGTGGGTACATTCAGGTGTGGGTGCCACAGGGGCAATCTCTTTACACCCACAGCTCGTCGGTGCTTTAGAGACTTCCCATTGGGAGCACTTTCCCTTGGTTGTCCTTGTGAGCAATCCCAAGGGGAAACTAAGGCACGTGAGGAACTGGAGTGACGGCTCCAGTTCAGTTCCCAGTGCCAGGACATTCACAGGAAGGAGAGGAACCAGGCCATCCAGGTGCCTGTTCCGGATGTGCGCCCGTTTCCCCACAGAACCGGCACCGTAGCTGTGGGGATACCGGTGCTGGAAGAGCCGAGGCCGAGCGCACGGCTAGGGCGGGGTGCAGGGTAGCCCCAGCCCTGCCCCCGCCTGCCCTCCGCGGTGTGTGCGTTCTGTCTCCGAGTTGTGCGGTTTGTCTTCTGTGCCTTGATGGCCTCAAACAACGTGCCTCCGACCAGCACAGTGACGGTCGCACCTCTGCTTATTGTTGGTGACATCTGACGGAACAGTGCACTGCGCCATTCCATTGGCCGGTCTGCAGAGCTTCCGGAACCTGCTCTGCTAGCCGCCGCCGGCCCATGTCTGTCCTACTGTCTGTCATCCCTTGGTGGGAGGATGAATTCAGGTATATTCTCAGGGAATGGTTCTCTCTCTCAAGGTCTTAGTGCAAAAATTGTATTCCTCTTTTGGATGAAGGCCTTTAAAAATTAGTTTCACTGTTGGAGTGGGGGCAGGAGCGTGCATGTTCTGTGTCTGTCACATGACAGGCTTTAATCCCTTACCTGCAACACCACAGTCCTCAAACCTTAAAGCTGAGCGGTGTGTTTCGTAAACTCGTGTGCTGGCAGAACGGCTAGCACTGGTTTGAGAGTGTTCCGAGTTTGCCGTGTGCTGTGGCAGTGTGGGCCCGGGTGTGCTGGTGTTAGTGTCACCGTGTGCTGGGTCATGTCACCGTCCGGAGTCCACAGAGGTCTGGGGCGTGGACACCAGGGACTGGCCTGTGCTGAGAAGGAGCTCGAGACAAAGGGTTTCCCCAGACAGAAGGGGCATGCCGGCTCCCCGGGCTCTGAGTCCTGAGTGAGGGATTGTTTGATACGTTTAGCTGCTGTGAACATTGGTCGTTGTTTTAAGCTAAATGGTAGGAGTCATGATGTGAAGATTAGACCTGGCTTCTCACAGGACGAGGGTCAGATCCCAGCTCTGCCGCTCAACACAGTGACCAGTGTGTGTGACCGTGGACAAATAAACTTCCCAAAATTCACCGCCTCTGTTTCTGAACGGAGGGACACTCAAGTTACTGCCTTTAGGATTCCTTCAAACGCAGTCTAAAACCTCTCCCATAGTCCTTGGACAGTGGCAGACTTCAAGAGAAATACTATTTTCTTTTCTACTTCTTCCCTCTGTGCCTAGCCTGTAGTGGCGATAACTTTTTCTGATACAGAATTACTAGAGGCTCAGGGGAGTCCCTTGGCCTGGCCTGCGGGGATCGGGCCGAAACCGGCAGTCGGACATCCCCTGAGGGGTCCTGGAGTGCGAGAGGGCACTTTGCATATTAGGCTTTTATATAGAGAGAAGATTGTTTTATTAATAAAACAGACTCTAGTTCAACATGGTAAGTTTCAGGCATGACTAACTGGTTTCACAAGTTTATTGGACTTCTGTTTTTAGCATTTTGTTTTTAATAATTATCGATTCACAGAAAGTCCCCGTGACACACAGGAAGGTCTCCCGCTCCCTCCACCCCCTCCCCGTGGAGCTCCTCGCAGGACTGGTGAGCGCTGGGCGCGCGGGCATGACGGGAGGTCCGATGCCAGGCTTCCAGGAAGCAGGGCGGTGCCTGTTGGTGTTTTGTTCTGGTCGTACTGAACCGCGGTCAGAATGTGCCTCCTGATTGTAGAATTGGGGGCTTTGTTTTGGCCTTTACAAATGTCAGATTTTCCGAAAATTCTTAGTGTGTTTGGATGGAATATATATATGGTAGAAACTCAAAACTACCTCTCTCCCTCTGTAATTTAGGTCAGGGTATTGATTGTGATATTAAATATATAAAAATAAAGTTTATATATTAATTATATTAGTATTTCAAAATTATTCTAGTTACATTTCAAATATCAATTATATTTCTACTAATGCTTTGTTATCTGCATAGTTTTGAAAGAGGTGTATTAAGTTCTTTTTTGATTTGTCTTTAATTTATTGGTTCAACAAATATTTTTTGTTTTCATATGCCAGGTATTTTGTATCTGTTGGGAATACAAAAGTGAAAAAATCTGACTAATTTTTTGCACTCTGCACTTTAATGAAAAATAAATAAACACAAAGAAATAGAATATTTCACAACTGAGAAACCCACAGTATAACATGGAGCCGGTGGCGCGGGCAGGGACAGCACGGATTGGATGCTCCAGACGCCGTCCTGACGGCCGCTGAGCAGCCTCTCCCTGAGCGGAAGCAGTAGCCGGTCCTCTGAGACTTGGGGACCGACAGCGCAGGCACAGGCCTGGGTGGGGGGCGGGCAGGCCACTGTGCAGCCAGGTGTGGCCGTGGGAGAGGTGTGGAGGGGACCCTGGCTGCAGGGGAACCCACGAGCGCGTTTCCCGGGGAGTGAAGGTGGGCTCGTCTGCGCCTGGAGAGGGGGCCGTGGTGGGATAAGGGCAGGGGCTGTTGTAACCTCAGCAGGAGTGGTGGCCGGGGAGGTGGCACGCTGGGCACACTCGCTGTGGCTCTTGCAGGGCCACTGTCTGCTCCCCGGGCCCCGGGCCCGGGCGGTTCTTGTTCTGGGCACCATTGCTCGGGTTCCCATTTCACCTTGTTCTGCTGGGAAGATGCTGCGCCTTTTCTTGTGTGGACATGAGGGCTCACCGCTGAGGAGCACACACCGAGGAGGTGGCTCCTGAGAGCACGGGCGGGGGGGGGAGAGCAGGGGGTCTCTGGCACGTCCTGTCTCAAAACACTGACTTTGAGGGCTGTTCCTCGTCCGGCGCTGCCTGCGTCTTCTCCAGAGCCGATCTCTCCCACACCTGGCGCAGGGCCCACTGCCCTGCCGACGTGCACTTAGGTCTGACCGCTGGGAGCCCGCTCACCCCACTTCTGTCTGCGGGCCGGCCTGGCGCCCAGTCTTCTTTGGCCCTCCTGTGTCAGAGCCGTGGTGTGTGATCCTCTCATCAGTTTTGTTCAGCTGTCTGTTCTCTTTCCAGTTTTTATTAGACTTCCTCTTCCAGGTCCTGGGGTTGAAACGGACCCAGTGCTGGGCTGGGTCTCTGGAACTGGCGGCTGGGGCCCGACCACTGGGCAGTCCCTGCCGCGCTGGCTGAGTCAGTGCCCCGCGCCCTCCCCCACCTGCCAGCCACCGTCTGCAGCCAAGGTCATCCCGAAGTGTTTATACCCATGCAGACTTTCAGAATGATCATTGGGAGGAAAAATATTTGTTATCCTAACGTTGGTTTCTCTTTCCGTACGGTTTTTTGTGTATAAGTAGTTTTTTATCTCTAAAATGTGAGCAACAAAAGATGGAGTGTGTCCTATTTTATTTTCGTCAGTCCCCGCGGCCCCCTGTGTGCGCTGGGCTCTCCTTGTCCTCGGAGTCATGTGGCCTGTTCATTGCCTTTGCAGCTAATGGAGAGTCATCCTCGCAGGCACCGGCCCCACCGGAGGACACGCCTGCCCCGGGGCAGGCGGGGGGCCCTGAGGACAGTGCCCGGGCCTCCCCTTGCCCTGGACCCACTGGTGAGGAGGCCCCGGGTCCAGAAGCGCCGCTGCCCTCCGAGCGCAATGGCGGCGTCCTCCCAGATGGCGATGGCGATGGTGATGGCGCGGCACCCGGGGCCGGGACCTGCAACCTGGACGCTGCGGCCTCTGCCGCTGGAAGCAGCTCGGCCTCGGAAGCAGCCAAGTTGCGGCAGCCAGGTGGGAGCGTGGACCCCGGGAGGAGCGCCAGCCCAGAAAGCCTGCCCTCAGGGTACGTCCCGGGGATGGCTCTGCAGGGGTGAGTCCGGCTGTTCGTGTGTGCAGGGCGAGCGCCTGGCGGGTCAGAGACGCAGCCCCCTCCCCGAAGTGTGGGCAGAGGGCGGAGGAGCAGCTGTGTCGCCTGGCTGCCCTCCTGACCCTCTGCTTGGAGTCCCTTTTCCTGAGCGTGACCGTGGCTACCCCAGCGCGGCCTCGTCCCTGCAGCCTCTGCGGTCCGCCCCTGCACCCCAGCTCCAGAACAAGCAGCCTTTCCTCTGAATCCTGAGTTGGGGGGGCACCCAGCACTGACGGTGGTCAGCTCCAGACCCGTTCTCACGGCTGCTCCGTGGTTTTGGATCCTCTGCATCTCCCACGGCATGACTGCGGGGAAGAGTCTGCCTCCACCTGGTGTCTCCCTCCCGGGTCGTTACAGCTGCTCTTAGGGCTGCTTGGCTCGGAGGCTCTAGCATGAACGGGTCCATGCCTCTGTTTGTGAGAATCTGGGGCCAGAGGCTAGAAAGGGGCAAGCAGGTCTCAGCTGCTCCGAGCGGCATCGCCTGCTCAGAGGCCACGTGCAAAGCTGGAGGCGGCCCCTGAGTTCTGTCCAGCGCGCCGTGGGGGCGGCCCCTGAGTTCTGTCCAGTGCACCGCGGGGGCGGCCCCTGAGTTCTGTCCAGTGCACCGCGGAGGCGACCGCCGGGCTCGCCAAGTTTCTGCCCATGTCCTTCCTTGGCAGCCCCAGGACCATGTTCTCCAAAACCAGGCAGAGGAGTCCCCACAGTTAATGAGGACAAGGAGGAGGGGCGGGAGGCAGGCCTGCTCCTGGCTCAGCTGCCAGGAGGGTCTCCAGAGTCACATGAGGAAGGGCCCTGCCCGCCTGTGTGTGCGGCAGCTGGGAGGAGGGCGAGTGTTAGAGTGTGAGCGCGTGTGTGTGCCTGTGCACTCGTCAGGGAGCAGCGTCAGTAAGTGTGGGCGCTGCATGGGGAAATCAGCGAGGCCTCCCTAATCAAAAAGAAATCAAACTTAACTGGATCCTTGTGTTTAAGACAAAAATACTTTCTATTCTTTCGATTGAAAATAAGCGTGTTCAACTCAGGAATGCCAGGTCTTTATTTTGTACTAGAAGCCCGATGCACAAAGATTCGTGCTACAATGGGCTTTCCTTTCCCTGGCTGCCGGCACCGCCTTCCCACTCCGGCCCAGCCCCTTTCCGCTCAGGCCCTGGAGCCGCCTCTTTCTGCTCCGGCCCCTCCTTCCCACGCTGCCAGAGGCCCTGAGAGACCGGGGGTGGGGCAGAACGCCAGGCAAGCCTCCCGCCCCGTCACTCGGTGGCTGAGTATGCAAATTAACCGCCATCTTTGTGGGGTTAATTTGCACATCACTCCTGATTGGCTGGTGGCGTAGCGGAAGTACGGTCAATTTACATGTTTGTCTATTATTAGGTAAGATGTTTAAAATGTTTCTTCTATAGCATTACGGAAAGACGAGAGGAAGAAGCAGGGAGCACAGAGGAGAGCGTGAGATGGGGAGTAGAGTCTCGAGTGGAACAGGGAAGACACAGTGGGGTGTCTGCAGACTTTCCGGCTCCCCCCAGGCCAGAGCGGGACAGCTGTGCCCAGAGGCGACCCTGGTGCCCTGGGAGGGAGGCCTGCAGGGAGCAGGGCCCCGCCTTCTGCAGGCGGCACCTGCTGGCAGCTTTCAGATGCGTGGTTTTGAAATCGCAGGCAAAACTGGCTGTCACTTCCATGACATTTGTGCCTCGGGCTTGCTATTAGACTGAAAGTTCCTCTGCCCTTGATTAAATGTCTCCTCTGATGATTTGGAACTCTGTCTATCAGTGTCTTTTTAAAAACATTTCATATTCTGCCCTAGC
Source organism: Cnephaeus nilssonii (assembly GCF_951640355.1). Taxonomy (NCBI): domain Eukaryota; kingdom Metazoa; phylum Chordata; class Mammalia; order Chiroptera; family Vespertilionidae; genus Cnephaeus; species Cnephaeus nilssonii. The sequence continues at coordinate 52,964,275 of NC_137089.1, read as the reverse complement.
CGGTTTGGCTCAGTGGATAGAGCACCAGCTTGTGGACTGAAGGGTCGATTCTGGTCAAGGGCACATGCCTGGGTTGTGGGCTCCATCCCCAGTAGGGGGCATGTAGGAGGCAGCCAATCAATGATTCTCATCATTGATGTTTCTATCTCTCTCTCCCTCTCCCTTCCTCTCTGAAATCAATAAAAATATATACCTAAAAAGTAAATAAAAAATAATAAAAATAAAAACATTACATATTCTGTCTTCTTCTGACTGTACTTATAGTGTTAACTAGAAGCCCGGTGCACGAAATTCGTGCACGGCAGGGGGTTGTCCCTCAGCCCAGCCTGTACCCTCTCCAATCTGGGACTCCTGGTGGGATCGGGCCTAAACGGGCAGTCGGACATCCCTCTCACAATCCAGGACTGCTAGCTCCCAACTGCTTGCCTGCCTGCCTTCCTGATTGCCCCTAACTGCTTCTGCCTGCCAGCCTGATCACCGCCTAACCACTCCGCTGCCAGCCTGATTGATGCCTAACTGCTCCCCTGCCAGCCTGTTTGCCCCTAACTTCCCTTCTCTGCCAGCCTGGTCACCCCTAACTGCCCTATCCTGCAGGGTTGATCACCTCCAACTGCCCTCCCTTGTAAGCCTGGTCCCTCTCAACTGCCCTCCCTTGCAGGCCTGGTCCCTCACAACTGCCCTCCCTTGCAGGCCGGGTGCCTCCCAACTGCCCTCTCCTGCTGGCCATCTTGTGGTGGCCATCTTGTGTCCACATGGGGGCAGGATCTTTGACCACATGGGGGCAGCTATATTGTGTGTTGCAGTGATGATCAATCTGTATATTATTCTTTTATTAGATAGGATAGAGGCCTGGTGCACGGGTGGGGGCCAGCTGGTTTGCCCTGAAGGGTGTCACAGATAAGGGTGGGGGTTCCCTTGGGGTGTGGGGCGGCCTGAGCGAGGGGCCTGTGGTGGTTTGCAGGCCGGCCACGCCCCCTGGCAACCCAAGGGGAGGCCCTGGTATCTGGAATTTATTTTCCTTCTACAATTGAAACTTTGTAGCCTGGAGCGGAGCCAAGCCTGGGACTCCGGCAGCCATTTCTGTGGCAGTTAATTCACCTTCTACAATTGAAACTTTGTAGCCTTAAGCGGGTGGGCCCGGCCAGGATGTGCGGAAAGCTTTGCTTCCCCTGTTGCCGCCGGCAACCCTGGCCTGCTCTTTCAAGCTCCATTCTGCCGCCATTTGTTTCAATTTGTTTACCTTCTATAACTGAAACTTTGTAGCTTGAGTGGAGGCTTAGGCCTGCAACGGCTATGGAAAGCTTGGCTTGCTCTGTTACCTGGGAAACCTTGCTCTCTGTGGCTGTAGCCATCTTGGATTGGGGTTAATTTGCATACTCGCCCAGATTGGCTGGTGGGTGTGGCTTGGCTGGTGGGCGTGGCTTATGTAGCGGAGTGATGGTTAATTTGCATATTACCATTTTATTAGAGAGGATGAGAAAGGAAAAATGTAAGAACTTCAGAAAAGCACTAATGAGAAAAGAAATAACAATATGATATATATTTCGACTTTTAAAGTGAAACCTGTAATTTCTTGGTTATAACGGGGAGTCATGTTTCAGATTGTCTCATTTGTTGTCTCTTACTTACATTTTTGCGTTTTTTAAAGGTGGGAGCAGAGGAAAGACCCTCACGGGAGAACCTATTACGTGGATCATAACACTCGAACGACCACGTGGGAGAGGCCACAGCCTTTACCCCCAGGGTAAGGTGGCAGCTTACCGTCTCCAGGTGTTGTTCACACACCTGCCTTCACGTTTACTTCCTGCGACAGAACTTGACTCTCATTCTGCAAATTGTTTCCTTTCATTGGCTTGAAGGGCTTCCTACGAGATTGTCAAACACTGGCACGAGTTACTGAGGGTCCGATGTCAGTCCCTGCCTAACGGTTTAAGGAATGTTCTCGTAGATAACATTGATCCGAACTCCGTTACTCGTGGGGTTTACTGGCAGGTAGAGGTGTGGCTCCCAGTGATGGCCCAGAGGTGGTCACAGTGCCTGCATCACGTGGGGTGGGCATCCTAGACATTTCTGTCGCCCCGTCCCCAAAGGCCATTCACACTCATGCCCCCGTCCTTGGTTTTCTGTCTCATCTCGTGAGCACGCCGCCCGCTAGCCAGCTCGGGTGCTAGTCAGTGCCCACACTTGGCCTGCAGCCTGCGTTTCCCCTCCTCGTCTTCGCTGCTGGGAGCTCTGTCCACCAGCACAAAGCGCATCCCCGTCCCAAAAGCTCACGGCCAGCAGTGCTCTTTGTGTGAGACTGGTTGCTGCGAGGATTCGAGATCGTCCTGTAATTAGTGCCCACAGCGGGTTGCAGGTGACCTGGGGACGGGTGTGTCCAGGTGTGCAGATGGGGAAGGGCATTCTCATCTGAGGGACCAGGAGGGAGTGCACATGGCTCCATGCGGGTCCCTGGAAGGAGCGTCGGGGTGTCGGACACTGAGGCTGGAATTGGACGGGTTCGTGCTGAGCTGCACCTGAGAGCTTGGTAGGTGGAAGGCATGTCTGCAGCGCACGCAGGTCGGTGCAGGTCGGTGGGCCGAGAGCCCCCAAAAGCCTGGCGTTCACGTCCTGCTGTGGCGGTGGCCGTGGGCGGTTGCCAGGTGCAGTCAGCACTCAGTAGGTGAGCGCTTCCCAGAAAAGGGCCTAGATCCCAGGACAGTTCGGTCCGTGGCCCCTTTTTGAGGCCGTGCTTAGAAATCACGGGAGGTGTTTATCTAAAATAAGTAGCACGTTACATGTCAGTAGTTTCTCTGAGGAATATCGTTTACATTGCTTTAAAGTTACTTCATCATGGCTTGGACTTGATCGTTACATCATTTGTATTAAATGACTGCTTCCCAGTTCTTCTGCTGAGAGGCTCTGTCTGTTTTCATTGTTGCTGTCCTGGGGTAGCTGGGAGAGAAGAGTGGACGACCGGGGCCGGGTGTACTACGTGGACCACAACACCAGGACCACCACGTGGCAGCGGCCGACCCTGGAGTCCGTGCGGGACTTCGAGCAGTGGCAGTCTCAGCGCAGCCAGCTGCAGGGCGCCCTGCAGCAGTTCAACCAGCGCTACCTCTACTCGGTGAGCAGCCCAGGCCGCCGCCCGCCCTCCTACCTCCTTCCATTCTACCCCCTTCCCTCCTGCCATCTTCTCTTCTGCCCAGTTAGAGGGCACTTAGGATTCGACCTTTACAAAGTGTTTCTGATACATAACCACTTTGAGCCATTTTTTAAAAATCCCAGCTTACTAACATAACTTACAGACTCAGTGTTTGTCTTTCTTCAGTGGTAGCTTCATAAATGCAATCTATATATATAAAAGCCTAAGTGACCACCGCAACCAAAACAACTAAATGGACAAACGAACAGGCTGCATAGGGTGACCAGGTCGGCAAGGAGGTTAGTGAGGGATGACCAAATGACTGAACAGAGGGCTGCGTGGGCGATCAGGCCGGCAGGGCGGGCAGTGAGGGGTGACCAAACAACTGAACAGCAAGCTGTGTGGGGAGACCAGGCTGGCGGGGGGCAGTTGGGGGTGACCAGGCCGGCAGAGGGAGGTAGTTAGGAGTGACCAGGCTGGTGGGTTGGACAGTTAGGGGTGACCAGGCCAGCAGGGGGGTTAGTTAGGGGCAACCAGGCCAGCAGGCATGGTCAGTTAGGGGTGATCAGGCCAACGGGGGGGGGGGCAGTTGGGGCGAGCAGGCCAGCAGGGGGGCAGTGAGGGGTGATCAGGCCAGCAGGCAGAGGCAGTTAGGGGTGATCAGGCTGGCAGGGGGGGGCAGTTAGGGGCAATCAGGCAGGCAGGCAGGTGAGTGGTTAGGAGCCAGCGGTCCAGGATTGTGAGAGGGATGTCCGACTCCCAGGGATCGGGCCGAAACCGGCAGTTGGACATCCCCCAAGGGGTCTCGGATTGGAGAAGGTGCAGGCTGGGCTGAGGGGAATTTTGTGTACTGGGCCTCTAGTTTCTTCGTAAAATACTATGTCTTTACAAATTCCCAGCCTTTTGCCTTTCCTTATGATCATTTTGCTGGCTTTAAATAAGAGCATGGAGCTCCTGGTTTCACTCAAGGCCAGCCTCGCCCTACGCGAGCTCCTCTGGTCCATCGCCAGGTTCTGAAACAGCCCTGGGCTCTCGCTGGCCCACCAGAGATATTCCTGGGGTCGGGGATACTTTTGTCCCCAAACTCGAATGTACCTGAAAATTTGGTGATTTATTTATTGCCATAAGCAAACATTCATAAGAGTAAAAAAATAAACTAAAAAATCTTTGTTAAATGGGTTTGGTCATAGGAAGTAGAAAATGTAAATTTAAAGTACTGGGCATCTCTAGATAGTGTTTTGAGGCAACTTAAACACCAAATCTAGAGGCTGGTGATGGACAGGAAGTAGGAAAGACTGGACGGAAAACTGGGCTGTCAGCCTCCAGCCTCGTCCAGAGCCGACCCGGCTGTGCAGGGCCGCTCTCCTGGGCTCTGGAGCCGGGGCGTGGGCCACTCCTGCCACCGCAGCGGGCCTGGGACGGTCGGGTGTGTGCTGACGTGTCGTCTGACTGTAGGAACCAGAGGTGGTGTGTGTGTGTGTGTGTGTGTGTGTGTGTGTGTGCGCGCGTTTGGTGGCACTCGGTGTCACAGGAGCACCAGGGGGCAGGCTGCCTCAGGTAACAGGTGTCACCAGAACTGCGCCCCTGCCCGTGACAGGCCCAGGAACGGACGGAGACTGGCTGTCCGAGTACAACGCCAAGTCTGTCTCTTCGTGCCATCCATTCCGGCTCTGTGCCGTGGCTCCTCCCTCCCTACCAAGTCCTGCTCCTCCCCCTTCGCTCCTCCCCCCATGGAGTCCCTGCTCCTCCCCCCTGGCTCCCCTCCCATGGGGTCCCTGCTCCTTCCCCCTGACTCCTTCCCCCTATGGAGTTCTGCTCCTCACCCCTGGCTCCTCCCCCCATGGAGTCCTGCTCCTCACCCCTGGCTCCTCCCCCCATGGAGTCCTGCTCTTCCCCCTAGCTCCTCCCCCCCATGGAGTCCTGCTCCTCACCCTGGCTCCTCCCCATGGAGTCCTACTCCTCACCCCTGGCTCCTCCCCCCATGGAGTCCTGCTCTTCCCCCTAGCTCCTCCCCCCCATGGAGTCCTGCTCCTCACCCTGGCTCCTCCCCATGGAGTCCTACTCCTCACCCCTGGCTCCTCCCCCCATGGAGTCCTGCTCTTCCCCCTAGCTCCTCCCCCCCCCCATGGAGTCCTGCTCCTCACCCTGGCTCCTCCCCATGGAGTCCTGCTCCTCACCCCTGGCTCCTCCCCCCCATGGAGTCCTGCTCCTCACCCCTGGCTCCTCCCCCCCCATGGGGTCCTGCTCCTCACCCTGGCTCCTCCCCATGGAGTCTTGCTCCTCACCCTGGCTCCTCCCCCCCATGGAGTCCTGTTTCTCACCCCTGGCTCCTCCCCATGGAGTCCTACTCCTCACCCCTGGCTCCTCCCCCCCATGGAGTCCTGTTTCTCACCCCTGGCTCCTCCCCATGGAGTCCTGCTCCTCACCCCTGGCTCCTCCCCCCATGGAGTCCTGCTCTTCCCCCTAGCTCCTCCCCCCTCCTTGGAGTCCTGCTCCTCACCCCTGGCTCCCTGCTCCTCACCTTCATCCTGTGTCACTGCTGCCCTAGGCCTTACTTCCCCAGTCGAGGAAGGAGGACAGAAGGACTGGGAGGGCCACAATGTGGAAGGGAGATGACTCTCTAGCAAGCGCTCGCTCTTTTACGTGGAAGGGAGGCTCTCGGCGGCCTTTGCCCACCCCTCCTTGGCCAGTGGGCATCCCACCATCCCTGCTGCTCGGGGCCGGGATGGAGAGCTCGGAGCTGAGAGGGGCACCGAGCACATGTGGCAGCGCCTGCTTGGAGCGCCCGCGTGTTTACCAGGACGCTCGCGCCGTCACTGGGAAACGGCTTCTCCGGTCACGATTCCATGTTTGTCCTCCATTTCAAACTGACGGTGGCTGTTCACGTTTGCTGTAGAACACGTTTCTGGCTGTCCTGAGGGGGAAGCGTAAGTGCGTCCTGTTTGTGAGAGTCTGTGAGAGAGAACGTTCGGGGAGTTTGTTTGCACAGTGATGACACCGGGGCCTGCTGGGCCTTGTTTGAAAGATAACTGGCAGTCGGTCTGTTTTTTAACAAACCCTACGGCCCTGGTGCGCCGTCTCCTCCGGTGCCTCTGGCCACGGGAGGGCGGGGCACGCAGTGCGGAGTCCTGGAGGAAAGCCCGAGCCGGGAACCCCTAAGCCACGGCCTTTCAGCGCTCCGCGTCCTGCCTGGCTGCGGTCACGCCGTCCCGGCAGGCTTCGGGAAAGGGCTGAAACGTGGTCCCGCCAGTGCCTGGCCGTCTCCGCCTCTGGGTGAGGACCCTGCTGTCATTTCTCTCCCGCCAGGCTTCGGTGTTGGCTGCAGAAAGCGACCCGTACGGGCCTTTGCCGCCAGGCTGGGGTAAGCTAACGAGTTGTCGGTAAAAATATCTGCAAGGTGTCTATTGAAGTGGTCATTAAATGCTATGTTCACTCTGTTTTTAGAAAAAAGAGTAGATTCAACAGACAGAGTTTACTTCGTGAATCATAACACAAAAACCACGCAATGGGAAGACCCAAGAACTCAAGGGTACGTCGTATCCCAACCTGGCCTCCGTCCTCTGTGGCTAGAACCGGGTGACCCTTGACCCATACCCTCAGTGCCAGGAGGGTCGCCTGATGGTCCCTGTCTTTCAGCTTACAGAACGAAGAGCCCCTGCCAGAGGGCTGGGAGATCAGGTACACGCGGGAAGGCGTGCGGTACTTCGTGGACCATAACACCCGAACCACGACCTTCAAAGACCCACGCAACGGGAAGTCGTCTGTGTGAGTGACGGCCTCGGGCTCTTCCTGCTGTTTCCTCGGGGCGTAGGGCAGTCGCTGGCTCAGCCCCACCTCACCTTGGGACCAAGAACCCACCGAGCAGCGCCCCCATGTGGCTGTGCCCACGTCCTTCCTGCCGCACAGCAGCCACATTCCCACCAGCAGGCCGGCCTCCCTCTTCCAGGGGCAGGCGGGGCCCAGGAGCCCTGGCTCGGGCAGTCAGGCAGGCCGGGCTGGTTTCAGAACCAGGCAGTCTGTCCCCTGTCCCTGCCTCGTCAGTGCTGCGACCTCCACCTCGGGGGAGATGCTCAGCAGGACTGAGTCCTGCAGATGAGGCGTCTGAGAGGCAGGCGCCAGGCGCCTCCTTCCTCCTCCTGGGAGTGAGGGCTTCTCATCACCCAGAACAGGAGCCGCCATGACAGGCCTTTAGCAGATTCCTACCATCACAGGATTGTCTTCCCTCCTGTCCCTGCTCTTCTGCTGGGGGGCGCGCCCTCCTCCCGCTCTGTGCCCCGCAGCGCCCTCCTCCCGCCCGGTGCCCCGCAGCGCCCTCCTCCCGCCAAGTGCCCCGCAGAGCCCTCCTCCCACTCAGGTGCCCCGCAGCGCCCTCCTCCCGCCCGGTGCCCCGCAGCGCCCTCCTCCTGTGCCACAGCACCGGCTTTCTGGCTTTCCGCCTCTTCCAAGTTGTTCTCGTCAGCTCTGCCTTCTCCTGGATTAAAAACAAAACAAGACCCACAACTCCTCACCTTACACCCCACTCAGAAAACATTAGTTTTTATTGCTGCTCTTTCAAGGAAAAGGACCGGAAGTTGTCTCTGTATTGCTGCTGCTCATTTCGGTCTAGACCGACTCTGGGACGCCCCTGCCCCTGAACTTGCCGAGGGCGCCCTGCTGCCCGTGTGTCAGGCTGTGTCCTGTCTCAGGACTCCCAGAGCGCTTGGCCCAGCACGTGCCGTAGGCAGGAGCAGGTGGGACTGAACGTCCCGGGTCCCTGCGCCACCCTGGCCTCCAGTCCTCCGCTGGCTCTGGCCTCTCCCCTCCTAACGGCGGAGGCCGCACTCCTCCTCTCGCTGCCTCTCCCACTGCCCTGCTTCCCAAAAGCGCGTGTGCTGACGCCTCACACACCTCCACCTCACTCTGCGTTTTGCTGCCTCTGCTCAGCTGCTGCCACATTCCCGTAGCGCCTGTCCTCCGGGGGTGCTGACTGCGCCGCATCGGGGTGTGGGCCGGCACCTCGGAGTCCGGAGTCCTCTGTCCTTCCCTGACCCTCCGTCCGTCGCACCTGCAGCTCTGCTCCCAGACCCCCTCAGGCCACCGCACGCAGCTGCCCTGCGACACCTGAGCCCTCTGTCCCCGCAGCCGTGCCTTGTGTCTGGGGTCAGAGGCTTCTCAGCAGGAGACGCTCGGCTCCCTCCTGCCCTTCCCAGCCGGCAGGGCCCCCGCCCCCCAGAAACACGCACGCAGCTCCTCGTCCCCTGTCAGCTCCACGGGAGCGGCCCTGTGTGCTCAGCGCCCGGCGCGCCCCCTGTCCAGGAGGGGCCGGCGCGCCTGCTTCTCATCCATGTGCAGAGTGAACGCCCTTGAACCCGGCTGCGCGAGGGCTCCCTCTGTCCCAAGTGCCCCCTCGGGCAGGCGGCGAAAGCTCTGTGTGCTGGTCTCAGGCTCACAGGACAGGAGAGCCAGGCGCGGCCCTGCCTGCGGCCGCTCGCCCTCGCTCCCTGGCCCCTGAGCCGCCCGGCCCGGGCTCCCATCTGGCTGGGCTTAGCGTCTGTTTTCGTCTCGGCTCTGGGTTCAGATGCAGAATTGCCCCCTGTCCCTCTGTCCGGGTCCTCTGTCCCTCAGGGTTAAGGTCACCAGTCTGCGTGGGTGTGGGTGTTGCACTAACCGCGTCTCTGCAGAGCCCGGTCCCAGCGCGGTCTCGGTCCGTGTGCGGTCGGGGTCCTGCCGCCTGAGCCTCTGCGGGCCCAGCAAGCTCACGGGGGGGCGGGGGGGGGCCCTGTGCCTCCTGCCGCGCTGACGCCGCCGCTCTCCCTCCAGAACCAAAGGCGGCCCTCAGATCGCCTACGAGCGCAGCTTTCGGTGGAAGCTGGCCCACTTCCGGTACCTGTGCCAGGTACGCGGGCTGAGGGTCCCCGCCGGGCGGTTCGGTCCTCCGCGCAGCGCTCTTCCGAGCTCACGGGGCGCCGCGGTGTTTTTGTTTTTGTTTTTGTTTTTAGTCCAATGCGCTCCCCAGTCACGTAAAGATCAACGTGTCCCGGCAGACGCTGTTCGAAGATTCCTTCCAGCAGGTAAGGCTCCGTCGGAAGCCCCAGCAGGCCTGGCCTGACCCTGTGGGACAGCGGCTTAGACACCGCCATGCAAAAGGCAGCTGGCAGGGGCATTTCACTGGCCCCTCGCACCCTCCGCCGGCCGGGCCGGGCGCGGGCTGACAGCCACTCCTGCCGCGGGCGAGGTGGCAGGGGGCGCCTGGGCGGTTCTGGAACGAGGGGCAGTTGACACTTAGCGGAGACCTCACTCGCCAGCCAAGGTCTCGGTCATCCTACCCAGTTAAAGTGGACGAGGTGAAGCTCCGCAGTCGTTTGCATACGCCTGTCCTAACCGCGTGAACGCCGTGCTCCCTGCGGCGCTGGCTCCTGCCGGTGGGCGGCACTGCCCCTGGGGGCCGGGGCCGGGGCCGGGGCGGCCGGCGCGGACACAGCAGGTGCGCAGCCAGCACGTGGTGGGCGGGGAAGTGGGTAACGTGTCTGCTCCACACATTTACGGGTGAAGCCGTGTCTTGACAGCTCTCTTTCTGTGGTGACGTGGAGAGCTCCTCACGTAAGTCCGTCCTGTCCCCACCTCCTGCCAGGACCCGGGCCTGGGCGTCAGGTGCCTCCCCCGCGCTCTGACCGCCCGCTGTGCGGGGCAGGCTCTCCCGCAGCTGCCCCAGCCGGGACCCGCTCAGCAGAGGCGGAGGGGAGTGTGCCTCCGAGCGCAGCGGCTGCCTGTGCTCTGGGCTCGCCGGGGACGGGCGTGGCCTGTCGGATGTGCAGCCGCGGCTCGGGTTCTGACGTGGGACGGAGCTCACCGCTCTACAGAAGGAAAGCCTATTCCCTGGGGCCCGGATCGGAAGCCAGCAGGGGTCACGCAGGCGGCTGGCGGCTGGCGGTGGTCAGGAAGACTCGCCGAGGTGCATGTGTCTCACGCCCTCCTGCTCCAGCCGCCCTCCTCCTGGGAGGTGGAGTGGGCGCAGGACCTAGCAGGGGCTCGGCTTCTCCCTCAGTGGCTCCTCCCCTCCTACAGGCCAGGGGGGCTTGGGGGGTGAGGGAGGAAGAGTCTCCAGCCTTCAAGAGGCGCTGACCCAGGGTAGAGCACGGTCCGCGCGAGGGGCGGGGACACCGAGGGGAGAGCTGAGCCGCCCATAAGGAAGGGTGTTGCTTTGAAAATACAGATGAAATTTACGTTGCATTGTTTTGGGTTTTTTGTTTGTTTTTTAAATGTATTTTATCAATTTTTTACAGAGAGAGAGAGGAAGAGAGAGTTAGAAACATCAAATGAGAGAGAAACATCGATCAGCTGCCTCCTGCACACCTCCTACTGGGGATGTGCCCGCAACCAAGGTACATGCCCCTTGACTGGAACCGAACCTGGGACCCTTGAGTCTGCAGGCCGATGCTCTATCCCCGGAGCCAAAACAGTCAGGGCATGTTGCATTGTTTTTAGAAGAAACTTGTGCTACGTATTTGTGTTTCAATGTCTTGTTTCTTGTAGATTATGGCATTAAAACCCTATGACCTGAGGAGGCGACTCTATGTAATATTTAGAGGAGAAGAAGGACTTGATTATGGTGGTTTAGCGAGGTAAGCTAAAGCATCTGCTTTTAATAGTGTGTCTCCATTTATGCAATGGACGTGTTCTTGAAAAGCTGTGTTTTTAATAGCAATCCAGTATTATTTTAAAAATCAAAATTAAAATAGGTACACAGTTCTAAAGATAACCACGAGTATTGCTCTCTTGACCTCCTCATTTCTCCGCCACGTGTACACGTGTGTCTGTGTGTGCTGTGCAGGTGTTCGCTGTGTTTTACATTGTGGACACCTCTTCTCGTCCCTGTGGAGCCAGCTCTCTCCTGCAGCCTGCCCGTGCAGGCGCCGTCACTCACGGGGCAGCATGCAAGGCTGTCCCAGAGCGGCCGCTGGGGAGGCAGTCGGTTTGTTTGAGTTGTTAATCCGGTCGGAGTCCTGTTGAGGGTTCAGTTGTCCACACTCACTCACTGTCCTGTGAACAGGAGACACTTGGGAAGCTGTGGTTGAGAAATCCTTTCCGTGTTTTTCCCGCAGTTGCTTTGCGCACACCTAGTTTGACAGTAATTTAGTTTTTAGCAAAATACTTTCATGAAGTCTTTCCGAAGAATTAAACTTGCTCTCATAGAGACAACTCCCTTTCTGACCACATGTTCACGGGGCCAGGACCACCAGGCACAGCAGGGGGGGGGTATCAGCTTTGGTTGAATTAGCATATTTTCTCATTTTAAGGTTTTTTGAAAAAGAAACACTGCCTATGAGAGTAAGTGTCCGTATCACGTCTATTGTGTTTCCCGATGTCGGGAACGCTCAGACACTGAAGAGGAAGGCGCATCTCAGAAATGAAGTCGGGTGGTTTTTACAGCGTCAGACTTCACGGCATCGTCTGAGCCTCTACCTCAACTAGTTGGGTTTAGTTTGACGCTCTGACAGAGTTACTGCAGGCGTCAGCTCCTCTGAGCCAGACCCTCCTTACCCCACACTCCTTGTGTTGATGGCTGTGTTGCTTTGGCTCATTCAGAGTTCACAAGGTGGCTGCTCCCTGCGTGTCCAGAAGGTGTGTTCTGTTGCCTTGGTGCACAGACGGCAGCTTGGCCCGATGTAGATTGCTCGCATGAAGGCCGCGTGGGCGCGCCTCCTGTCCTCGGGCGTGGAGGTGAGGCTGCCACGCGGGCCCTCCGAGGACACGGTTTAGTCCTTGTCCTTGGCGGTCATTGATGTCATGGTTGCGGTTTTATAGATGAAGGTGGTTTCAGGAGCGTAGCGCAGGGACGTTTTCTCTGTTGTGTGCTTGAATCCTCTCCGGGTCCGTGTCCGTTTTCCTCAGGAACGCCAGTCCTGGGGGCGGGCGGGGGGGGTCTCCTCTGGCCTCGGCTCTTTCTCTGGTGCTTTCCCGTGTGTCTCGGTGCTCCCACCGGCCCTGCTGCCGCTGCTGCGGTGATTTCCTCCTCGGCTCTGCTGGCTGTCCGCGCTCACGGTTTTCCGCTCTGTGTCCTGTGTTGGCGGGAGGAGGGTGTGCTGTATGCAGCTCTAGCAAGTCTCCCTCTTCCCCTGTGCAGCCAGGCCGGTGCCAGGCGCCGGCCTCCGCGTGGAGGCCCTGTTCTCCAGCTGTGTTTGCTGACAGTGACATGCAGCAGCGGGACCTGGCTGCTCTGGGGCCCAGCCCTTCTCGGCTTGGCCCGGCCCCTCCCCCTCGGGGCTCAGCAGGAAGTCATGGGCAGGGTTGGTGAGGGGACTGGATTTAGCTGTAGGAAGTGGCTCCTATCACTTCTTAGCTGATTTTGTCTGGGACGCCTTCTCGATCCTAAAAACATTTGTCAACGGGCTGCCAGGCTGGGTCTAGCCTGCATCGGGGTAGCTCCCATTTTTATTTTAAATTTTAAAAATTGCTTGACAACATTAAGAAAATTACTAGATTATGCTTAAGAATCAAGATTTCAGGCTTCTTTTTTAAAAGCACTAGACCCGTGGTCTGACGTCCTCACGTGGCCTCGATTGGCTGAATCAGAGGCGCTGCGGGGATTATATTGGGCACTCTCGCCCGTGCCCGCTCTGCCTGTCAGAGGACTGGTTATCTGCCCAGAAATCATTGTTCTTTAAACTGATAAAACTTCGATGAGGGATACAGGGGGTGAGGGGGTTGTGGCCCCCTGTGCCCACTCACCAGCCACTGCGGTTGGAGCTGCTTTAGAAGAAATGGAGCTTACTTTGTCATATAAATTATTAATCTTTTATGTAGCTGCATCTCACCTATTAGACTCCTATAAATGAGGCAACATAGGCGGTAATAAGTTAGAGAATGCTTATCACATTTAAAGAGTCTGCCTTTAATCTTAGTTCCATTTTAATGCATCGGCAGTGAACTAAGTGCCCCGGGCAGCCAGGCTGCGATCAGGGTCGGCATAGGCCCTGCCCTGCACTGTGGAGTGAGGGTCACACAGGCTGTCCACGGAGGTGGCCTCCTGTCGGGGCAGGTCGTCTGCTGAAAAGAACTCCAAGCTGCTGAGAGTGGGCCTGAGCGGGCGGAGCTGGGCGGGCACCCGACGCCGCAGACGAGGGCGTGCAGGTGGCGGCTGGGCCCGTTCGCAGCGGCTGGCCGCACTGCATGCTGGGAGTGCTTCAGGCCCTCGTGCGGTGCACGCTGGCAGCGACTCGCCTTGTCTCCCCAGGGAATGGTTTTTCTTGCTCTCCCACGAAGTCCTGAACCCCATGTACTGCTTGTTCGAGTATGCGGGCAAGAACAACTACTGCCTGCAGATCAACCCCGCGTCCACCATCAACCCGGACCACCTCTCCTACTTCTGCTTCATCGGCCGCTTCATCGCCATGGTGAGCCTGCGCGGACTCAGTCGCTGAGACGCTGCTTCAGAGGCAGCAGACGGCATGTTGTGTCTGCTCATCCGAGCACGGCTTGTAGCACCGCCTTCAGGGCAGAGGGAGCGCAGGGCAGGGCTCCGGGTGCAGTTCTGACCCCGTGGCCTGGCTGGCGGCCTGGCCGGCGCCCAGCAGTGTGGGTGCGGTGGGAGCCCCGGCTGAGGGTGGGCAGGGGAGCGTCGGGATCCAGGGCACACAGTCTGGCCTCGATTTTGCTGCACAGACTTAGCTGCTGGGTCAAGAGCCTGTGGTTGGAGGCGGGGCACCAGGCAAGTGGGCGGCCTGTGGGGAGGAGGGAGGGTGTACCTGAGGCCCGTGTGACCCCTTGCATTCGGCTTCCTGAGGTGGCAGGGTCCTGGCAAGAGCAAGCCTGGGAGCTGGGGCATCAGATTCGGTTTGGTTTGCTGGGTTCAGACACCGGTGGACTCGGGTGAACAGGTAGCGGGAGACGATGGCAGGGAGGGACAGCGAGGGGAGGCCGCGTGCACAACCAGGGCGCAGGTGTGGCCGGTGGAAGCCCAAGGACCTGTGTCAGGGAGACGAGCTGAGAAGGAACCAGGAAGAGCGAGGAGGAGGGGCCGAGTCCCATGGGACTGGTGACAGGAAAGGAGAGGGAGGATCGTCCCCCGTCAGCGCTGAGGGCTGCGCGGCAGGTCGAGCAGGGCGCGTGGCGGCCAGTGAGCCCGCGAGAGAGCAGACGGGCCAGGAAACGTGCTGCGAGGGTCAGAGAGGCGGCGGTGCCAGGCTGATGTGGGGCCGAGAACGAGGGGCGCCAGCATCCCGCTGCTGCTGCTGACGGTGCAGAGAGGAGGAGAGGCCGCAGGGCTCGGAGCGCACAGGAGCCTTGCAGAGCTGGGCGTGACTGGGACCCTGGCGGAGGCTGTGTCCCAGGAGCAGGGCTCCCCCCCCGCGCCCCCCCCCCCCCCCGCCCAGCCCCGTGCGAGGCAGCGGTGGCGGGCCGTGCATGGCCCACAGGCTGTGGGCAGGACCCAGGCGCGTGCCAGGCACCATTCTGGCCTGTTCCCCCCGGCCCAGGCGGGAGGCTGAGCTGGGTTCCCAGGCGTGGGGTTTGAAGGTGTGGCGTCTAAGGTGAGAAAAGGGGGCAGTCCTGGGGCTCAGGGCCGGGCGGAGGTCGCTGCTGTGACTGCCACAGGTTCCGAGCCGGGTGCAGGCGGGGTGCGCCGGCCGAGGCGACTAAGGAGTCCCGGGGACCGCCCTGGCAGGTGCAGAGCGGGCTCGCTGAGGTCAAGTCCCAGCTCCCCGCGTGGTGCCGGGACCCGCAGGACCTGGGTCGGGTTCTGACCGGCTCTGAGCCCAGACAGCTGGGCCACAGCCACGTGCAGGGGCGCCGAGCGGGGAAGGCAGGACGTGCCGGGGAGCCCTGAGCCCCCGAGCACAGTGGGGGGAGCAGGGTCGGGGCGCCCTGGCTTAGAAAGTGCGTTGAGGGGGGGGCCTCGTCCCCCTCGGACGCTCGCAGGAGGGGCAGCTGAGCCGTGCAGCCTTGGCGCTCAGGGAGAGAGCCGTTGCAAACCTTCAGTAAGCGCTTTGTTTCCCGGCAGGCGCTTTTCCACGGGAAGTTCATTGACACCGGCTTCTCCTTACCCTTCTACAAGCGCATGCTGAGCAAAAAGCTGACCATTAAGGATCTGGAATCCATCGACCCTGAGTTCTATAACTCCCTCATCTGGATAAGGTTGGAGGGTTATCTCACTACGGCATTTTCTGGAAACCAGTTGGTCTGTCTTGTGAGTCAGAGTGTACGTATGTTCCCACCCAGAGACAACGACATTGAAGAATGTGGCTTAGAAATGTACTTTTCCGTGGACATGGAGATCCTGGGGAAAGTGACCTCGCATGACCTGAAGCTGGGCGGTGCCAGCATCCTGGTGACGGAGGACAACAAGGACGAGTACATCGGGTGAGGCTCCCACAACACCTGACTGTGCCGGCACTAACCCTGTCTGCACCCCGCTTTCCCGGGTCCTCAGGGAAGGGAGCACCCAGTCACCCCGTTTTCCTTCCCTCTCTCCGTGGCACCAGTAGGCACTCAGCTGGACTCGAGTTCCGCCCTGCAGTCACTCCCGCCTCCTGTGTCCCTCCCCACCGGAGAGCGAGGCTTTGGGGCGGGGGGAGGGGGGGGGTGACGTGGCCGCCCTGACTGACGAGCAGGGCTCATCTCCCGGGGCATCTCACCTGCCCTCGCTCTCTGTCCTGTCAGGTGCTCCCGTGCCGTTTCAGGCTGTCCTCCTGAACTCTGACCCCACAACTCCCCCTGCGCCACTCTCTCTCCTTGGTGCTGCCCTCCCTCCCGTGCCGCGTCCCACCGCGGCTTCTGTCCCAGCCTCTTCCTTCCAGCTGCTCAAGGCTCAGCTCCCGGCCCCGTGTTCTGTGCGAGGCCTCGCCGACCCCCGGGACCTGGTTCCATTCGCAGCCGGTGAACTTAGACTTTCCCAGGAACAACGGCCCCTGACTCTGCAGGCTGAGCCCACAGCCCGCCCGCCACGGCGGCCCTGCGGGCGCTCAGGCAGCCTGGGCAGGAGGCAGGCGACCCTGAGTGCGCACAGCAGCTGGCTTTCTTCGCTTCAAATCATGGACTATTATTCTACTCAAAGTTGTCACCATTTTTTAAATTAAAAACAGAAAGACTGGTAGCTCACATGCTGTACAAAAGCAGCTCACAGGCCGGATGGCCCGGCCCCTGCACCCTCCTGGCCCACGACCAGTGCTCTTCTCACTTCCCCTCTGCCGCCGCCTGGGCCTGCTGCGAGTCCCTCCTTCCAGACTCGGATTCTCGGTGTCTTCCTTTTAGATTCCTCATGTTTGGTTTTTCTTTCTCAATATATATTTTTATTTGTATTGATTTCAGAGAGGAAGGGAGAGACAGACACATCAGTGATGAGAGACAATCATTGATCAGCTGTCTTCTGCACGCCCCCACTGGGGATGGAGCCCACAACCGGGCATGTACCCTGATCGGGAATCAAACCGTGACCTCCTGGTTCATATGTTGATGCTTGGCCAGAGCCGCCTGCCTGGCCATTTTTGCTTTTTATAATTGTTTCCAAAATGGGATCATAGAATACACATTATTCTGTAGCTTGCTTTTTCTACCTCAGAGAGCTAGGTTAACTCGCTTTTTCCTAATCCTCACCCGGGGATAGGTTTTTATTGATTTGAGAGAGAAAGGGAGAGGGAGAGAGAAACATTGACCGACTGCCTCCTGTGTGTGCCCCGATGGGATCCAAACCACGACCTGGGCATGTGCCCTGACCAGGATCGAACCCGCAGCGTTGTGGTGCATGGGATGACGCTCATCTAACAGAGCCCCTGGCCAGGGCTGCCTCGCTTTCTGATCGCAAGGGAAGTCGTTGTCCACGCTGCATTCCTCGGTGTCACTCCGATCAGGTCCAGCTCGGGCCCCGGCAGGCCAGCGCGTAGGCGCAAGCCCAGCCCTGCTGCTCCGTCCCCCAGGGGAGCCTCCCCCGGGGAGTTCCTGGTCCAGGACTGGAATGGACTTGCCCTGGGCTCTCTTTGGACCCTGCGGTCGTTAAGGTGCTGTGCCCCCTCCTCCTGCCCCAGGTCACTCCCTTCCTCTGAGCGGGCATCCCCGGAGGCAACTGCTGTCCCTGTGCTTGGCCTCGGAGCATCACCGGAGCCCGTGGGTGCAGCTGGGCAGAGTTGGGGGCCTAGTCACGGAGGAAGGGAAGTTTGGAGGCAGCTGAAAGGTTGCCTTGGAAACGGGTCAGCCCTTCCTCCTGCAGGCAGGGGAGGTGAGAAGCGGGGCCACGCTGCTTCCTGCCCTGGGGGTGTGCTCCTCTCCTGCCTCCCTCCACGGCCCCTGCCTCCTCCAGGCTCTGTTCCTTCTTCCCTGTTCCTTCTTCCCTGTGTCCTCTGAACGTTCCGGACCCTCAGGCTCTCCGGGAAACCCACATGGAGCCCTTTCTAACGGACACGCCCGTCTGTCCAGCACGTGCCCTGCTGTCCCTGTGGAGGGCTGTCAGGAGGAGGGGCCTTCCTGTGGCCACACCTTGAATCCCCCCACCTCCCCCCCCATGCCGCCTGAAAAGCACCCTTTACAGCTGCACATGTGCTGGGCCTGATGTCCTCAAGTGGACGCGTGTTACCTCAAAAACTGCACATGAACACACTTGAGTGTAGACGGTGTATTTAGAAAAGGCAGCCTTCTCGAAGTGCTGGTCTAAGCCTCCCCGCCCCACAGTGGCCCGTCTGACCCGTCTCTCCGCAGCCTAATGACCGAGTGGCGCTTCTCGCGTGGCGTGCAGGAGCAGACGCAGGCCTTCCTGGACGGCTTCAACGAGGTGGTGCCCCTGCAGTGGCTGCAGTACTTCGATGAGAAGGAGCTGGAGGTGAGGCTCCGGGATTGCGTCCTAGGAAACGGGGAGGGCTGCTGGCTGCCACAGAAGCACGTCCACAGGTTCTAGGTCCTGCGGCACAACCGGACGCGCCTGCCCCAGAGGCGGACTGCTAGGGTCTCCGGCTCTCCCAGCTGACAGGGCCTGGACAGTCAGCAGCCAGACGCAAGGGGCCTCCCGGTGCAGCGTGTGCCTCGTGGGGGCCTCCTGAAGGCCTGGTTTAGGAGCGAGTTGCCCAACCGTCAGATTTTATTTATTTTTTATTGATTTCAGAGGGGGAGAGAGGGAGAGATACCTAGAAACATCAATGATGAGAAAGAATCATTGATCGGCTGCCTCAAGCCTGCAACCCAGGCATGTGCCCTTGACCAGAATCGAACCCGGGACCCTTCAGTCCCCAGGCCAATGCTCTGTCCACTGAGCCAAATGGCGAGGGCTGTAGGAGTTCTTTATATCAGCTGCATACCAGACTTTTGTCAGAATAACTTCTCCAATCAAGTATATTCCCACAGTTCTCTGTGCTATCCCCTGAGGCCTGTGTGTCTTCGAGCCTTTGCATTCTCTGTCGCTGGACTGCTGCTGTCAGGCACGCAGACCTCCCGCAGTCACTGTTCCAGTGGCCCTTTCTGTGAGGTATTCCTTACGCATCCTGTTTGAAAGAGGCACCCCCTTCTGTGTTCTCTGCATAGCCACACCACAGGACAGCTGTATTTGTTGTTTGCTGTCTTCTGTGTAAAGAATAGTACTGAACAAGATGACCCCAGCCATCCCATCTAATAATAGACAAATATGCAAATTGACCATACCTCCGCTACACCCAAGCCACGCCCATCAGCCAATCAGGGCGAGTATGCAAATAAACCGAACCAAGATGGCTACAGCCACCGAGAGCAAGATTTCCCAGGCAACAGAGGGAAACAAGCTTTCCGCCTGCCCTTGACAGGCCTAAGCCTCCACTCAAGCTACAAAGTTTCAATTATAGAAGGTAAACAGATTCAAACAGAATGGCGGCAGCCACGGAGCTGGAGAGACCAGGCCAGGGTTGCCCGTGGTAACGGAGAAAGCAAAGCTTTCCGCACACCCTGGCCGGGCTCAGGCCTCTGCTTAAGGCTACAAAGTTTCAATTATAGAAGGTGAATTAACTCAAACAGAAATGGCTGCTGGTGGAGCATGCAGGAGGCTTGGCTCCGCTCCAGGCTACAAAGTTTCAATTATAGAAGGTAAATAATTCCAGATACCAGTGCCTCCGGTTGGGTTGCCAGGGGGCGTGGCTGGCTTGCAAACCACCACAGGCCCCTTGCTCAGGCTGCCCCATGCCCCAAGGGAACCCTCACCCTTATCTGGGACACCCTTCAGGGCAAACCAGCTGGCCCCCACTCCTGCACCAGGCCTCTATCCTATCTAATGAAAGAGTAATATGCAGATTGACCACCACTCCAGCACACAATATGTCTGCCCCCATGTGGTCAAAGATCCTGCCCCCATGTGGACACAAGATGGCCACCACAAGATGGCCAGCAGGAGAGGGCAGTTGGGAGGCACCCGGCCTGCAAGGGAGAGAAGTTGGAGGCGATCAACCCTGCAGGGGAGGGCAGTTAGGGGTGATCGGGCCGGCAGAGGAGGGAAGTTGGGGGCAAACAGGCTGGCAGGGGAGCAGTTAGGCATCCATCAGGCTGGCAGCGGAGTGGTTAGGGGGTGATCAGGCTGGCAGGTAGAAGCGGTTAGGGGCAATCAGGAAGGCAGGCAGGCAAGCAGTTGGGAGCCAGCAGTCCTGGATTGTGAGAGGGATAACCAACTGCCCATTTAGGCCCGATCCCACTGGGATCGGGCCTAAATGGGCAGTCGGACATCCCTCGAGGGGTCCCAGATTGGAGAGGGTACAGGCTGGGCTGAGGGACAACCCCCCCCTCCGTGCACGAATTTCGTGCACCGGGCCTCTAGTCCTATATAATAAAGATGTAACGTGCAAATTGACCATCACTCTAACACACAAGATGGCCAGCAGGGGACGGCAGTTGTGGGAGACCAACAGGGGAGGGCAGTTAGGGATGACCAGGCCTGCAAGGGACAGTAGTTGGGGGCGATCAGGCTGGCAAGGGAGGACAGTTGGGGGCAACCAGGCTGGCAGGGGAGGACAGTTAGGGGCGACCAGGCCGGCAGGGGAGGGCAGTTAGGGGCAATCAGGCCGGCAGGGGAGCAGTTAGGTGTCAATCAGGCTGGCAGAGGAGTGGTTAGGGGGTGATCAGGCTGGCAGGCAGAAGCGATTGGGGCAATCAGGAAGGCAGGCAGGCAGGTGAGCAGTTGGGAGCCAGCAGTCCCAGATTGTGAGAGGGATGTCCCAGTTTGGAGAGGGTGCAGGCTTGGCTGAGGGACACACACACCAGTCCCCCCCCCCCCCCCCATCCAAGTGCACAAATTTCGTGCAGCGGGCCTCTAGTAAAGAATAAGTAAATACAGCCTGCTTAGGACTGCCGGATACATTCAGGGATGACAAGCCAAATTTCTGAGCCTAGTACCTAAAGAGGTTGATTTCATTCACGTAGTCACGGATCTCTTACCCAAAGCAAATCTCTGAGCGTGGTCCCCTCCAGACCTTCCCTAAATGGCCACACCAAGAGCAAGAAGGAACTTGAGTCCCACTTGCCCCCGAAAGAACTGTTGAATCTCAGCCAGCGGAGTCGTGTGGAGTTCATCTTGGCCAATGCTTTGCACAGGAAGGAAGTGACGATGTCTCATCCAAGACCCAACAAGGGTTAGGGACACAGCTGAAACTTGCACCCAGCCCTCACCTTCCGACCGGGGATCCTTTCAGCCCCCCCGGCCGGAAGTGACGGACAGACGGAGCCTCGGCTCTCCTTCACTTCCACTGACGGGCCTCGAGCTGGGAAGAAAGGCCTTCGGAAGGGCCAAGGATCAGATTTCAAAGCCATGAGTTCCTAGCCGCCTCAGCTGCACTTAGACCTGTTGGAAGCCTGCCGGCACATACTCAAACTACCAGCTCGGCCACTGGCTCGGTGTTCCGCGCTCACAGTAGTACACAGCAGACGGCCAGACTTCCATCCTGGGAAACCGACGCCCACTCACCACCTCCACACTCCCGCTCCCCAGCCCTAGCACCCTCTGCTTCCTAGTCTGCCGGCTCTTGCCGGCATAAATGAGTAACTGTGTGTTGAAGGAAATAAGAGCATACATTTTAAAAAATAAAGCAGAAATTTGTTAGAAACTCATCAGTAACTTGGGCCCTCGTTTAGGGTGTTTGCAGTAGAGGAGGTGCCCTTAGCCTAGCTGATTGTTTTCTTGAAGTTGCTCTGGTTCAGTAGCACGGAGAAGCTAGTGCAGATGCTGCGGGATAAAATGCCCGAGGCTGCGGGCGCGGAGCTGCGGCCTGACGGCGCCTCGCCCCCAGGTGATGCTGTGCGGCATGCAGGAGGTGGACCTGTCCGACTGGCAGCGCAACACCGTGTACCGGCACTACACCCGCAACAGCAAGCAGATCATCTGGTTTTGGCAGGTAACCGCTTTTACTTTCCTAGGACAGGCCTCGGGATGCCGCCTGGTGAAACAGGTTAAGCTGCAGCTTGCTTCAGACGTGACCGACGCGAACACGCGGCCAAGCTTGCTGGCCGTGTCCTGGGTGAGAATGAGTGCGTCTCCTTTAAGGAGTGTCATGGAGTGAGTCACAGATCCAGCAACTTCAGAGTCTCCTCCAGGTGCTGTGAGTGCAGGGGGAGGTGTGTTTTTATGAGACAGTCTGAGGGGACACTTGGGTGACACAGGTGACGTGTGCTCAGAGTTAGAGGGCCCACGGGGCAGGGGCCGCTTCCCCTCTGTCCAGTTCCGGGCGTCCACGTCCCACGTACTGATCTTGAGAATAGGCTTTTGTTTTGTGTGTCTTTCAAAATATAAAATGTCTGCGCCCGGGACAGACTTCACAGAGCCCCCGGCAGAGACTCGCCGAGCCCTGGCTGACTGGGCTGGTCCCCTGCTGTCTCCGGGAGCTTGTCTCACTACAGAAAGGCTGTCCTAAGGGCTGAATCCTTTGCAGACGTGACACTTCCAGAAATGGATCTGAGATCTGTTTTGTTGTGCAAAGTGGCACCTCCCAGAGCAGTTGTTGCAGCGTGACTGGCACCCTGGGGCAGAGTGACTGGTGCCCTGGGGCAGAGGTGACCCTGAGGGTGTGGGGAGGGGGCCGAGCACATAAACTAACCTGTCCCTTCTCAGCGCTCTGCCCTGGAGCCACTCCTCAGTGCAGGGGGGACGGACACTGGAGACACAGAGCCTGGGGGGAGGGTGGTGGTGGTGGCTCAAAGGACCCTCCCTGCAGAGGAGCCTCGGGGGATGGGAGCTCCCCTTGCCACCTGTGACCCCTGCCCTGAGTGCCAGGGGACCCTCCTCCTGTCCCTCAGCTTATCCCAGCCCTTCGGTTTGCACGTGTCTAAGCCTGAGGAGCTGAGCCCAGGCCTCCCTAAGGCCCGTGACTGGTACTGGGTGGGGCTGGTGTTGGGGACAGTGGCGAGGTTTACGCCAGAGTTGCTCACAGCGGTGCCTTATCTGACGAGTATGTCAGCCGCACAGCTGTGCACGGCCACGTACAGGCGGATTGGCACACGCTCAGCCCGCCTGAAAGACACGCACCTGCTCCCGCCGCCTCTGCTGAGACCAGCTCAGAGGTGGCCGCCCCTCGCTGCTGTGGATGGTGAACAGATCCCCTGGGAAGCGCGCTCTGGGTGTCCAGTCCGAAGGGCACCGGGGGAGCGGTGCTGGGAGGAAGCTGTTCGGGCCGGCAGGGCCTGGTTCAGAGGTTCCTCCTGTCCCTTCTGGCGCGGGAGGACACATCACTTTACCTCTGGGCCTTGTCTCCAGGCAAGTGCGGTGGGGAGGCTAAGGGAAGGACCGCCTCCCGGGATTGCGGGCTCACTCCCCAGCAGCACATGGCGCTGTGCGGCAGGACCCCCTCCGGAGGGCACAGCTGTGAGCGTCCTGTTCCTTCAGTGGGAAGCCTGGGTCCAGTGAGGATGATTCTAAGCTTCCACGCCTCTCTCTAGTGTCCCAGGCACAGCCCAGCCCTAATAAGCCGTAAATGCTGCAGCCGCTTTTATCACTTACCTTCTGAACCAACTTGAGTTAAATTTTCTTACTCTTGGGAGTTCATTTTTAAAAAATACTTTGAAATATATTTTTATTGATTTGGAGAGGGAGATAGAAACACCCATGAGAGAGAATCACTGATTGGCTGCCTCCTGCACACCCCACACTGGGGATGGAGCGTGCAACCAAGGATGCGTCCTGACCAGGAACCGAACCCTGACCTCCTAGTTCATAGGTCCACACTCAACCACTGAGTGACTGGCTGGGCTGGAAGTTCATTCTTAATTTTCTGGAAGCAATTCAGGAATAACTTTAAGTATCTACTATTTTCATTACTTAAGATAATCTGGAATTTACATTAACTTTGACCTGTTACAGTTTGTGAAGGAGACAGACAATGAGGTGAGGATGCGTCTGCTGCAGTTTGTCACGGGGACCTGCCGCCTGCCCCTGGGAGGCTTCGCCGAGCTCATGGGTGAGTGCCGCCCAGGGGTCGCTGTGGTCACAGGGCAGGGCGTGCGCCGGGTGGCGGAGGCAGGGCCTCTAGATCCTGGTCTTGTGCAGCTGCGACGCTTGCTGCCGTGCCCACTGCACTCGCTCCATCACCCGCATGACCACGTGACATGTTCTCTTAGGTAACTAGTTGTCAACACCAAAAGGTTTGAAGGACCAGGTAAATTTTGTCTTATTTTTCTGGTTTAGGAAGTAATGGGCCTCAAAAGTTTTGCATTGAAAAAGTTGGGAAAGACACCTGGTTACCAAGAAGCCACACATGGTAAGTTGAAACCTAAATGGAAGGTGGAAGCCAGTGTTGAGCTGTTTTAAATGTAAGACCCGTTATCATTGCAAATTCATTAGCGAAGGCAGAGGTCAGTCTGGAGAACAGACTGGGATGCAGCGAGCACCACCGCGGGTCCTGGCTGGTCCAGGCCGTGCTCCGCCGCCCGCTCCTGGGAGAGGCGCACAGCCCACAGCCCGGCAGAGCTGGGGAGGCAGGGGCAGCGGCCGCAGGACCCTCGGGAGGGCCTTGCCAGTTTGATGGACAGTGGGCTGTGGAGACGCAGGAAGCACATGTTGGGTACAGGGCTGTTTGCGAACCCCTAAAGTAAGCCGCTGCAAACCGAGGTGACGTGGGGGCGGGGCGGAGGGGGCCGGAAATGCAGGTCTGGAAGGGAACAGACGCCGTCAGACGGTGTCTGTGTTCACGTAAGGTCGGTGCCGTACACTTCGGCCCGTCCTTTCTCAAATGCGCTCCGAGGGTTCTGTGCTAGACCCTCAGCTCACTTCACCGGGTAATCTGGTTCTGTCTGTCCAGTTTCAATCGCCTGGACCTGCCACCGTATAAGAGTTACGAGCAACTGAAGGAAAAGCTGCTTTTTGCCATAGAAGAGACCGAGGGGTTTGGACAAGAATAGAGGAGCTGTGGCCGGAAGCTCTGCGTCCGCACCTCCGCAAATATAAATGGTTCCGTTCTCACAGAATATGCAAAAGAACTCTTCCTTTTCTACTTTATTTATTGTTCCCTTGAACTGACCGACCAGGAAAACGATCTCCCTTAAATTTGGAAGTGAGACTTTATTAGAATGAGTAGCTACGTCAGCGGGCCGCGGCGGCTCTAGTTTTATAGAGCTGCTCGGCGACACGCCAGCTCCTGCCCATGTCTGGATGCTCCTCCTCAGCTCTGCCCCCCACCCCTCCCCCCTCCCCCCCCCCACCCCTCCCCGCCCGTGACATCTCCACACGGGCGTGTGGTTCAGGCAGGTGCTGAGGCCAAGGCCAGAGCTGACTGAGGACGTGAACTGCGCCGCTGGAGCCCGTCAGCTCAGTCTGTTCCAATTAAATGCGAGAGCTGAGTGCGCTCCCCACGCCGCGGCGCAGGGAGTGAGTGACAGCAGGCTCGGACGGAGTCCCCTGACCAGTGCCTGGGCCTGGAGGTGTGTGGGCGCTAGCATCTATGGGACTAGGGTGCTAGCATCTGGGGGACTGAAGAAGCAGGACGCCTGCACTATTTTTAAAAATGCGATAGTCTTTAAACTTAATTCATAATAAATTGATGCAGTTTGATACTGAGGGACATATAAAAGGTAATGTGAACTTTTCCACTTTTGTGTTCCAAGTTTTGGTTCCTAAAACCAGATGGACGGAAGAGTTCATGAGCATCTGACTTCAGACTCATGAGTCTGATGATTTCCTATTAGTGTCTTAATATCTCCATTCCTTGAAAATTCATGAAAAATTCTATGTATCTGAATTAAATAAGCATATAAAAAAAGTCTTTTGTCCTTCCCCCTTTCTATATAGATCATTATTTTTGTCCTAAGTAAATACTTTTTAATTATTTTTCATTATCAAGGGCATTTGCTGAACTACAAATATGTATAACAAATTAAAATCTGATGTGAATGACATTAATGCTACTTTAGCAAACGGGGGCTTCCTTATTAATACAAAAATTTAAATTTGTATTATTTCAATATGCACTGTAAATTAACTTAAAATTTTTTATAACCACAGAAGTGACACCTTAGAATGTTAATATATTTCACTGCTGAGTACATATGAAAAATATCAGTATACGATTTAATTTCCCTAAAGTTGGTTTTGCCAAAGTTTTATTTTTCTATGTATACTAGAGATTGTTCTGCGTTTCCTCAAACTCACAGTAAAGACCAATAAAGGCAGTCATCCACGTGGCTGAAGGGACTCCTTTCCCAGCCCTCACGTGACAGTGCGCGCGACGGGGCCGACCCGAGCGCTGCTCCCCACGCCGCCCACTGTGCCCCCGGCTCTTACCGCCCCCAACTTACAGCCACCCCGAGGCCCCTGGTGTGGCCTGTCCAGACCCAGCAGAGACCGCTCCCGAGGCCCCTCTGACAAGCTGCCCTCTCCGACAGACAGCTCCCTCCCGCCGAGCGAAGGACATTTGTCCCGTGAACCCATGGCCCTCGCCCAAGTCCAGTGACGCCCCGGCACACGGCCAACACGGGGCTAACGTGAGCACCACACCAACGCAAAACTGCCACCAAAACAACGTGTCCGAACGCGGGGTCTCCTCCATTGCAACTCTCCTCGCCCCACGCTAGCCCAGGAGCGCAGACAGACGACAAGGGCACTGAAGTGCTCACCGAGACCAGCTCCTTCCTCCTCAGCTCCGCGAGCTGGGGTTTCCTGTTTCCTGTTTGCTCCTGTAATGACGCACTTGCTTTAGAGAAGGAGAGGGAGTCAGACATTCCTGCAGCATTCGGTCTACGATCACCAGGAGGGAAACCTTGCGAACAAGAAGTTAATTGAGACTTTCAGGTTCTCACAGAACAGCAGACCCTTTGCAAGTTCAGATTTCTTGTCAGCCTCAAAAGAAGGAACATGTCTGCGGGGAGGTCACCAACCACCGCCCAGACGGAACACACTGTCCTGTGCGCACGCACCAGAGGAAGGAGCCCGAGGCAGGGCCGCCAGGGAGGACATCTGGGTCCGGGAGCAGGTAGAGGTCTGACTTGAGGGAAGGGTGGGCATCAGGCTCCTCAGAGTCAAAAGGCAGAGACGGAGCCCAGGAAAGTGCCTCATCCTGGGGGAGGGAGCCCCTGAGTCCCGGGGGAGGAGACAGCTCAGGCTCCGCAGGGCTCAGCAAAGCAGGGCCCAGCAACCGCACCGCTGAGCTCTACCCAGAGCCACGTGGGTCCCTAAGGGTCACCGCACAAAGGCCCCCGTGGCCTGATGCCGTCACGGGATTAGGTTAAATGCAGGGAACAGCCAGACAGTGAGATAGAGTCAGTAAGGGAGACGGATCTCAAAGACACTGTGAACAAAGCCAATCTCCTGAAATGACAAAACGAGAGCACGGGGCGGGGCGGGGTGGGTGGGACTCGGGCCGCACCGGGGAGCAGGGAGCTCTGTGAGCGCAGGCAGGCGGTCTCCCTGGGAGACGATCGCCCCTCATGCACACTCAGTGCCCGCTGGCGGGCAGACTCACTGCTACAGCCACCACCGGGCACGCGAGGCAGACGCACAAAGGAAAGCACTAGTGGAAAGCTCTCCAGAGTATCAGCAGACTTCCCCGCAGCAAAAGGCTGTTACTGAGCCATCCCGCACTTCCCAGAGACCCCTCGGCAGAGGGCAGTTTGCCCACACCCCCCCTCCCACTGCTCACCTGCTCATCCCACACAAGGGCTCATCTCCAGAAAGCAGCCTCAGAGCCACTCCAATGCAAGTGGAAACGTAACGTTGGGCAGGGAAGATCCAACATACATAACCAACCGGGCCGTGAAGGGCACGGGACCACTGGTTCTCAAAGTGGGTTCCGTAAGGCCCACTGAACGAGGGACAATTTAAGGCTGCTGGCCTGGCCCCTTCACAGAGTGACTGCTAAGAAGAAAAGATGGCGAGTGTTTCAGATTTCACAAAATGAAGGTAGGAAATCAAATGCAAGGTGTGACATTTGCATTTTGGTTTTTAAAAGTGTAAGACATTGTGACATTTAAGGAAACTTAAAGGGCTGGGTATCAGATGATGAGGGGGATGGGGTTAAGGTTCTAGCTGTGGTAATGGACTGTGAAGGGGGTCTGTATTCTGAGAGGATGAAGTATTTGGGATGAACTACATAGTCTGCACTTACTTCAAGGCTCAGGAATATATATGACCACACACACACAGAGGCAGAATCTACGTGTGACCACACATGGAGAGAAGCCGTCCACTTTGTTTCCCTTCATGTTTGACAGCACATGAGAAACCGCGTGCCCGCCGCGGGGACACACCTAACCCTCTGGGGAGTCCGCTCGCCCATGGACCCACTCAAGATGCTCCTTTTCACAAACAGCAGACAGTGCCGGGGCACCAGCCCGAGGACGCAGCATCGTCCGCCTCTGTTTAAAACATGTCCCATTCCTCCCTCGAGTTCTGTGTTCTTTTCACCCCATCAGGGAACAGAACTCGGGCTCTGTCCTGTCACAGACCACCCCCTTGTGAGACGAAGTCCCACCATGCAGAGACCGACCTGGGCTCCCTCCCCGCAGCCTGGCTCCCTCCCGATACACCACTGATGCCCAGCACCCCAATTCCCAGCCTCCTCACCCCACTGCCCCTTCTCTGCAGGGTCTCAGCTGGAGCCGTCCAACCGGAAACGTGCCCCACATGCCCTCCTCACGGCTTTGCTTCCTGCTCCCTCCATTCCACTGATCGGACCTCTAATGCCACGCCTGCAACGGCTGGTACCCAGACGCAGTAACCGCCCGCCCGCACGGGGACACCGCACCACCTCACAGCAGTCACTGCTTCCGCCTTGTTACTTGTGAGGAATTCCGTGTATTTAAGTTGTCACATGGTCACATCATCGGCACTGAGAGCCGAGAACAGTCACGGCCACACACTGCAGTCGGAGGGCAGCTCCCTAGGTTCCGTGCGCTGCGTCTCTGAAACGTTCAGTTCTTGTCACTGAACCCTGCGAGCAGCTGCGCGGCTTCTCCCTGTATCTGCGACGGAAACAGGCGGTACAGCAGCGCTCAGCTTGTGGAATGCAGTCACCCGCGGGCTGCGGTTTCCAAGTGTCCACACCCAGGGCGGCAGGCTGTCGCGACAGTCTCAGCAGTGCCTGGGGAGGCGCTCAGACTTCCGCACAGAACACCCACCCCCGTTGGGTAACTCAGTACTGCAGTAAGGACTCCTAACATGCCAGTAGTAACGGAACATTTGCTGTGCAGAACTTGGCACCAATGTCAGTACTTCATGTTTGCAACGTGCACTACTGCGTCCCACAAGCTGCATCCGACAGCAGGCTGGGCCTCCCGCCGCCGCCGCTGCGGGCGTACCTGCTTGTCCTCCTCGGTGCGGGCCGGGTAGTCCTTGGCCTTCAGCAGCCAGAACGCGGCAAGCTTTTTGTTCTGCAGCTTCAAGTATGTCTTTCCTAAGAGAAGCAAGTTTTTGCTGTAGAAGTTTGGATCCACTGTTCATAAGAAAGAAAAATGTATCAGGTGAAATTGTATTGCTCTATTTTTAAAGGCTTCCTTTTGGGGCCTGAAATCCAATCATCTGTCTGGTGAATAATGACTATCCCACTGGGACCCTCTTGTTCACCTGTTCCTACCTCCAGACCACGTCCCAGCTAACTGGGAGCACCTGCAGGTGCGGCTGCCGCCGCGCACGCTCCCTCGCAGCCTTTTCTGCGCAGGCGCTGGCCCAGGCTCCCAGCACAGGGCCTTCCCCCAGCGCCTGCTCCCTGCTCACCCTACAGGCTAGAACCTAACATGCACTCAGCACGCGTGAAGTCATGACGCCACACACACACACACACACACACACACACACACACACACACACACGGACCAGCTTGTGCTGGGAGGGGCTACCCGTAAGCACAGACCAAACAGAAGCTCTGCTCTGTGGGGATTTATAATGAAAAGGCCAGAGAAACGTGAGCACGGTGAAGGTGCTGTGAGCAGGGAAGAAGGCTCCAACAGGTGGGCGTTTTAGGGTGCGAGGAGACCCCAGGAGGAGCCCCTCCCTCACGGAGGCGGGAGGCGGGAAGCGGGAGGCTGCGGCCGAGCAGGCCCGCTCGGGGAAAAGGAGGCGTCCTGCTGAGGGGACCCCGGCACCACGTGCCAAGGAAAGGTGGGACCCCTTCCCTACAGGTTCCCTCTCAGCTGGGCCCTGGATGCGCACACCCACGCCTTCCTGCTGGCTGACCTCGGGCTGCTCCTTACCCCGCTGTCCTGCAGACCGAGGGGCATCTGCGGGCGGCTTTGTCATTTCCTCCCGTGACCCGCACTCCTTCCTTCCTCCCGTTCAGCATGGTGGCCCAGAGCAGTCCAGCCAGCCCCGCTTCCCTGCAGGCAGCCCAGACCCGAGGAGGAGCACGCCTGCCGCGGGGCAGGGCCCTGGCGGGGAAGTCCAAGTACCGAGAGAGAAGGACCTCCAGCCTGGACATGGCCGGGAGGAAAGGCCGCCTGCACGGGCTTCCGGGAAAACGCGGAGGCAGCCCCGCCCGGGAGTTATTTTAGCTCCAGGAGAGCCGGCCCATGGTTTCCTGTCCCCGCCAACCTCCCCTCTAACGCCCTTCGGGAAACTTCACTCCTAAACCCCCATTCAGAGCCGGAAGAGCCCATGAGGAGGTTGACAGAAGGCGGTAACGGAGCCAGAGCAGCTGTGTTACAGACGGAGACATCAGACCATTGTTCAGACGGTGCCTTCCTAATGCTTTGCTGTCATGAAAGCCTTTGGACGAGTCCTGCCGAGCAGGCTCTCAAACTTCATTTTCTGATGAAGTTTTGTAGAGATACACTTGCATTTTCTGGGTGTATTTGGTAACACGCTTATGTCCCTGACTTCTGTGGTTTAAACTTAGAAGGCCGGGGGAGGGGAAGAGAGTGGGGGGAGGGGGCCAATGGGGGACAAAGAGGGGACATCTGTAATTCCTTCAACAAAAAGATACATTAACAAAAAAGGACAAACAGGACGGGAGGGCAGTGTGAGTGTGAAGGCTGCATTTCCTCAGAGCAAGAGAGGCACGAAACGCCGGGGTGGCCAGGATGAAACTGGTTAACCCAGGTGGCCAAGTCAGGCGTGCGGCTCGGAGCCTCTGAACCAGCAGCAGGGCCACTCCAGAGCGCTGGTGCAGCCCACTCCTTATTTCATTTTTAAATCTTCACTCGAGGATTTGTTTCTTACTGACTTTAGAGAAAGGAACGGGGGGGGGGGGGGGGGGGGTGGAGAGGGAGAGAGACATCGATCGGTTACCTCCCTTACACACCCTGACCAGGGAATTAAACTGGCAACCTGGGCACGAGCCCTGACCGGGAATCCAAGCTGCCACCTTTTGGTGCATGGAGCATGTTCCAACCAGCTGAGCACACGGCCAGGGCATGGGGCCTACTCCTTACTCAAGTGAATAAAACCTTTAAAGACTGTTTGATAATGCCTAGCACAAAGGTGTGTCAGGATACAGTATCTTTGTTTTAAAATTCCTATCTATGTAATAAAAGCCTAAGCGACTGTTACAGCAGAACAACCAGAACGACCAGTCGCTATGATGCGCACTGACCACCAGGGGCCAGACGTTCAACACAGGAGCTGCCCCCTGGTGGTCAGTGAGCTCCCACAGGGAGAGCACCGCTCAGACGGAAGCCGGGCTCACAGCTGGCGAGCGCAGCAGTGGTGGCAGGAGCCTCTCCTGCCTCTGTGGCAGCGCTAAGGAGCAGCGAGCAGGCAGGCGGTAAGGAGCGAGGGGCCCCAGACTGCAAGAGAGATGTCCGACTGCCAGCTTAGGCCCAATCCCTGCGGGGAGCAGGCCTAAGGCAGAGCGCGGATATCTCCTGAGGGGTCCCGGACTGCAAGGGGACGCAGGCCAGGCTGAGAGACAACCCCCCCCCCCCCCGGGCACAAATTTCGTGCACCAGGCCTCTAGTTATATATAAAGCAGTCACATAATTTTAACTGTATTAGTATCTGAAAGAAAAAATATTTTACCTTGCTCTGCCTTTTGAAAGTAGCCTAAGGCCTGTAAAAACACAAAGAATGCAAACATATGAAAGGATTAAAATAGATTCAGTATTTAAAAATTTTCTCAAACTCTATTCCTATATTACATACAAGCAAGGAAGTCAATGAAAACCCCTTAAAATAACGGCCCATTCATCAACAGTGAGCATAACATAGCACTCAAGGCCCTGAGCACAGAGCACATGGGCCCTCGAGCCCCAAGGTCCCGGCCAGCCACAGAGGAAGGAGGCCACGGACAGCTCGCTCTCCTCTCTCTTCTTCAGTCCCAGCAGGGACCACCCTGGAAACTAAACAAAATCGAAAGCTGCATTTCCTTGGTGACACACTGGTTCTACCAGGGAGTTTTTTTTAATATATTTTATTGATTTTCTACAGAGAGGAAGACAGAGGGATAGAGAGCTAGAAACATCGATGAGAGAGAAACATCGATCAGCTGCCCCCCGCACACCCCCCATTGGGGATGTGCCCACAACCAAGGCACATGCCCTTGACCGGAATCGAACCTGGGACCCTTGAGTCCGCAGGCCGACGCTCTATCCACTGAGTCAAACCGGTTTCGGCACCAGGGAGTTTTTAAAGTACTAAATTATTGGCCGGGTGCATGAAATTCGTGCACAGATAGGGGGTGTCCCTCAGCCCGACCTGTACCCTCTCCAATCTGGGACCTCTCGGGGGATGTCCGACTGCCAGTTTAGGGATCGGGCCTAAATCAGACATCCCTCTTGCAACCCGGAACTGCTGACTCCTAACCGCTCACCTGCCTGCCTGCCTGATCAACCATAACCACTCTGCCTGCCAGCCTGCTTGCCCCCAACTGCCCCCCGCTTGCTGGCCTGACGCCCCCAACTGCTCCCCCTGCCGGCCTGCTCACCCCCAACTGCTCCCCCTGCCGGCCTGCTTGCCCCCAACTGCCCCCACTGCTGGCCTGCTCGCCCCCAACTGCTCTCCCCTCCTGGCCTGATTGCCCCTAACTGCCTCTGCCTTGGCCCTGCCACCATGGCTTTGTACTTAAGTTCTCCCGGTCTAATTAGCATATTACCCTTTTATTAGTGTGGATGGATGGATGGATGGATAGATAGATAGATAGACAGATAGATAGATAGATTGATTTTAGAAAGGAAGGGAGAGGGGGAGAAACATCAGTGATAGAGAATCATGGATCAGCTGCCTCCTGCACTCCCCCTACTGGGGATTGAGCCCGCAACCCGGGCGGGCATGTGCCCTTGACCAGAATTGAACTCGGGACCCTGCAGTCTGCAGGCTGACGCTCTATCCACTGAGCCAACCCAGCCAGGGCACCACCAGTCACTTCTAGAACGTTGTACTGCTTCTTGGAGAAACCCTGTGCCACCCTCCCCATCTAGCTGCCTGCTCCCCGCCCCGCCCCCCGCCCCCCGCCATCTGCACACTGCTGTTCAGACATTTCATGGGAATGGGACCACACACAATGGGCGTTTGGTGACCGGCTGCCTCACTTGGGTGTGTACCTCCGAGTGGCGGGTTGCAGGGTCCCATGTGGCTGATATTAATCATTGGAGGAGCGGCCACACCATTTCCATCCGACAGCAGTGTGTGAGGCTCGGGTTTGTCCACAGCCTCGCCAGCACTTGCTCTCATGTAGCTTTTGGTTCGAGCCTCCAAGGTGAGCTCGGGGTCCGCCGGAGCACTGCTCTCCAGAGCAACAACCTATGCTTTTCAATTCAGTTTAAAGTGGGAGTTGTGTAAAATGTCTGCACAGACATCCCTGTGGGTGAGTTCTCGCTGCTCAGGATCTGCTGAGGCCAACCTCACCTCCTTGCTGCCTGGTCCTGCCTGGTCCTGGGGAGGGCCCCACAGGCTGCGCTGGGCTTGGGGAGCCGAGGGAGGAAGAGAGGTTCAGGAGCAGCTTTGGGGCCATGCCTGTCACGGTGACTGCTGCTCCCTGCAGGCCCAGGTGAGTGGTGCCCCGGCGGGGCAGGGGGGGGGCCTTCTCTGAACGAAGCCATCGGAGTGGAGGAGCTCCTGGGTGCCCGTCTGCGGGCTCCACTGCGCCCACCGTCCTGGCTTCTACGCCTCAGAAGGCAAAGGTCCGATCAGCAAAAGTGAAACCTTTAAAGAGGTGACATGGGCTCCGCCTGCGAGTGGCTCAGACACAGTTCACGGTCTCACGTGGGACTGCAGACACCAGTGTGTGTGGGCAGCGGCCACGTGGGCCCGGCATGGCCCTCTGGCAGGGCCCGAGTGCAGGGAGGAGCCAGAGCTTCGTTGGGAGAGAAAGTTCACGGGGCTGAAGGCTCCCTCTTCAAACACTGATCACTGGTCACGGTTTGGCCCCCAACTCCCATCCACGGGGCCCTCCTCACCGAGTAAAGGGCGCCACGTGAGGCCTCTTCCTGGCCGTCCCCACGGACCCATTGGCTCTCCTGAGTCTGTGCGGGCAGATTGTGGGGCTCCCTGCTGGGCAACACAGGCCAGGCTCTGGGCTCAGAGCTGGGGTCCCCAGTGCCACAGCCCCCTGATCTGTAGCCCCCTGATCCGCAGCACCCCCAACCACCGCCCCCCTAGTCCGCAGCCCCCCTAGTCCACAGCCCCCCTGGTCCATAGCCCTCCCTGATCTGCAGCCCCCCCAATCTGCAGCCCACCTGACCTGCAGCCCCCTGTGCAGTGACTGGGCTCGTTGTGAATGTGTCATTATTCCAGGCCTGAGGGTGTGCTGGCGCACAGGGGCTGGCAGCACTGGGAGCCTGCGGCTGCTCAGGTCCCTGCTGTTCGGTTGTTGCGTTACGGCATCTGGGCTAATTTGCATATTTCTCTATTATATATATATATATATATTCCTACATAAAATGCTACTGTGAGTCTAAAAGGGCTAATTCTTTATGACTCACACAGTTTTTATAATATACTTCCTGCCAATTGATTTCTTAAAAACAACTGGTCTGTTAGAGCAGAGTATCTTTTCTCTCAGAATGCACTGTTTTCAATAACAACAGGCATTTCCCAGCGAGCAATCACACACCTCTGTGCACCTTACATCGGAACTCACCACAGCTGTCCAGAAAGCAGCAGGCCCTCGCTAGGACTAGGGTTCAGAAAGCCATTTCCTGGCCTGTTTCCTCACTCTCAACATTTTTTGACACACAAACCCAAAACATTTGCCCAGGCCTGACCAGTGTGGCTCAGTGGATAGAGCATCAGTCTGTGGACTAAAGGGTCCCAGGTTTGATTCCAGTCAAGGGCATGTACCTTGGTTACAGGCACATCCCCAGTAGGGGGCGTGCAGGAGGCAGCTGATTGATATTTCTCTCTCATCAATGTTTCTAACTCTCTATCCCTCACCCTCTCCCTTCCTCTCTGTAAAAAATCAATAAAATGTATTTTAAAAAAACACAAAAATAAACAAAACATAAACCTGAGAATGTTATGCTATTAACCCTTAAAAAAAAAAAAAGTGCCCAAACCGGTGTGGCTCAGTGGATAGAGCATCGGTCTGCGGGCTGAAAGGTCCCAGGTTCGATTCTGGTCAAGGGCATGTACCTTGGTTTCGGGCACATCCCCGGTGGGGGGTGTGCAGGAGGCATCTGATTGATGTTTCTCTCTCATCAATGTTTCTGGCTCTCTACCCCTCTCCCTTCCTCTCTGTAAAAAATCAATAAAATATATTAAAAAAAAAAAAGTTTGCCCAGAAATCCCCCTCAACATTCTTTCAACAGCACTTAAAAAAAAAGTTATGGAGCCCAGGTAGTGTGGCTCAGTGGGTTAAGCATCGACCTATGAGCCAGGAGATCACGGTTTGGTTCCCAGTCAGGGCACAGGCCCGGGCTGTGGGCTCGATCCCCAGTTGGGGGCAGGCAGGAGGCAGCCGATCAATGATGCTCTCTCATCACTGAAGTTTCTCTCTCTCTCTCCCTTTCCTTCCTCTCTGAAACCACTAAGAAATACGTGTTTTTAAAAAGTTAGCGATGCCAAGTGCGCTTTCTTCGGCCCGGCAGGGAAAGGACGCACGGAGACTACGTCCCCACAGCTTGCTGAGGAGCAGGCGTGTGCTTCCTGCCCTGTTTGGGATTCACGCAGCACAAGTTTCAAACAGAAAACGGGGCAGCTGTTTGCCACGGGCATCACGAGCCTCCACTAGAGAAATCGACCCGGAGTCACGGACACAGTGAAGGACACAGCGAAGGCCGTGTGGCCACCCCGACGAGTCCCGAGGGAGCCCTGCGAGTACCCCCGCCCCCCCAGTCCCCCCGGAGGTCAGCACTCACCTCCTCGTAGGTGGAGCTGGGAGGGGCTGCAAACAGCATGTTGGCAATTCTTCTCTGATACCAGGGCATTTCAGCAAACGTGTAGCACCTGGGGCGGTAGAAACGTTCACACATCGAACTGCACTTATTTTCTCTTCAAAACAATCAAGCGTCTTAACAGACACACAAGGACTCCCGTGCTGTCTGTGTAAGCAGCGTGTACTGGACACAACCTTAGAGGCTCACACCCACACCGATTATGCAGGGACTGACTGACACTGCTCCATCGACTGGGGTGGACTTGTGATCACATGTAAACAGTGGCGCCTACTGGTAACAGCGCCGGGAAGCCGTGGAGCCGCCTCGGGTGGGAGAGCGTGTGCAGGAAAGAAGGGCACACACTCAGGGCTGGGCACCGCCTGCGGCATCAGGCAGCCGCTGGGCCCTGGACGTGCGCCCGTGGGTGAGACGGGACCACTGCACCTGTTGCTAAGTGATCTGAATAACAACACCCAACGAGATCACAGTCAAATTTATATTGTCTAACTACATGCACAGCTGCTGGTTGATTTAATGGATTAAGCACTCCTGATGGCCAAGTAGCATTTTAAAATAGCTTACATCTTGATTTTTTATACACTACAAAATAAGATCATACTACGTACCACTGAAATATTTATTCAAAGAAATTTTCTTACCAAATACCCATTAGGTGAATCGAGGTAGCATCTTTAGGGTTCAACTCAATTGCTTTCTAACAAGAAAAGAGAAAATCAATCACTTGTTTTCTAAACAGCAATAAGAATTTTACTTGTTTACTGAGGAAGCACAGGTAAATATGTCAGGAAAGTGTCCCTCGTGTCTATTTACACGTGACAGCCCTGTGTGAATTAATGTAAAGTATAAATGACAATGACTAAGAAATTACTCCTTTTATACATTGTTTTGTTGGAAACTGCTAAGGAAAGTTCAGAGGTGACGCAGTACCATTAAAAATAAAAGACCCTTTTTAAAAGGGGGACTCCCTAGCGTACGCTCCTCTGCACACCCACCCTGCGCTTTCAGTCAGGAGTGTGCGAGACACACACCTTCACCTCTCTGCTCTGTGCCGGTGTGGGCTCTGAAGCAGACTGCCGGGTGCCAACCACAGCTCATGCCTCCTGACCGCTTGGCCTGGGATATTTCTACATTTCGCCTGGGTTTGCTCTTTCAGGAACTGAGACAGTAACACACCTCCCAATGGGGCTGTGGGGACGATGCCATGAGCAGCCACTGTTCCCTTTTCTCAGGTCCAGGCATCGTTCCTCACAGCGCGGTCATGGCGGCAGCAGGGGTCCCAGAGCGAGGCTGGCGGTGTGAGCGGGCAGGACGCTGGCTCACCGATATGGGTAAGCGCAGCGCTGATTGAAAATTTGCTTTCCCATAAATATAGTGGCACGTTACAGCGAAACACAACTGGAAGCACATACAACTTCTACCCCAAGCTCTTTCCCTGTCCGAGTCCCACTAGAAAACGACATTATCCCTGCACGTGTTTTCCCCGCCCGTGCCTCCTCTGTATCTCTGAGATGGTCTAGAATACCACGCAAGAGAGATGAACATGCTGGCAACAGGGCCCGTATCGGGGGAGGGCCGCGGGGTCGGGCACGTGAACCGTGGAACAGATGCGTGGAGAGCCCGTGGCAGCCAAGAAAGCACTTACAGTGATGCGTGCACTAACTTCAGGGAGATGTGAGCACACCCAGAGGTCACAGCGTACACGGTGCTGTCCCTATGCAGGGGCTGCGATGCTGGACGGACTGTTGGAGAGACCACACCTCCCACAGACTCCGGCCTTGGCCACATGACTTGTGTGTTCGACGGGGTATTACCAGTGTGAGGCAGGTTTGCACACGGACTTTCTCCCTGGGCCGCCCACTCTTGGAAGCCAGCAGTCATGCAGTCAAGTAACAAAAACCAATGGAGACAGAGGCCGCCTGCGCACCCGTCCCTGCACGGGCCGGTGAGCACAGCCCGCGGGAGCTCCGCTGCAGCCCAGCCCAGAGCACGGTGCTGCCCCCAGGCCTGAGGCCACCGCCAGTCTCAGCAGCGGCCAGGACAGTGAACCCACCACCCAGAAAGCCCAGCCTGCCCAGTCCACTGTACCTCAAAATGCTCCTTGATAACGTAGGCGTTGGCGATTTTAGCCTTGATGCCTTCGTAATCTCCGACGTCACTAATGCAGATGGCACACCACTAGAAACAGAAAACAGGTGTAAGGGTAACAACGCTTAATGCTGGTCCATGCAACAGAGTAAAACGGAGTATTCGTTCCTCATTCAACAAAAGTTACTGCGCATCAACACCGTACGTACGAGGTACTGGAACAGACAGAGGTACACTGGAACAGACAGAGGTACACTGGAACAGACAGAGGTACGCTGGGACAGACAGAGGTACGCTGGGACAGACAGAGGTACGCTGGGACAGACAGAGGTACGCTGGGACAGACAGAGGTACACTGGAACAGACAGAGACTGGACGGCCTCGGGGGCTCAAGGAGAAACTAACTGCCCTGTGTGTCCTGGACGAAGGCACAGGGCGGAGAGCAGCGAACCTCCGGGTGGTCGACACCACAACACGGTAGTGACTCTCGGCGATGGTCTGAGTTACGAAATTCGAAAAATCCGAGATCAACCATCATCTTACTTCCTGGTCCTTTGTTCTGGGCGCTGCCTCCTCCCACATTGCACGGTCCCTGTGGTAACAGCGCTCCTGCCAACCATGCGTCCCCACGTCAGGCTTGGACAACAGAACCAGACGCAACAACCGGAGCATCTCCCCGGGAGAGAAATCCACGACGCCCACACTCCACTCCCAGTGCCGCGGGGTCTCCGCACACCCAGTGCCGCGGGGTCACGGACTCGACCCGCAGTGAACCAAGTCGAGGGCTGGCAGCCTCGGAGCCATCGAGCCCGCGCTTCCTGCAGCCTCAACGTTCCTATACTAAACACCCCGTTCCTGTTTGAGCTTATTTCTGTGGGATTTTAATAATTTTAACTGGAATGATTTTAATGCTCAAACTTCTGTTTAGAATTATTCTCCACCAAAATATTTTGTACCTTTCAATGCTTATTAAGAATAAAAAAGTATTGTTTAAAACACACACACACACACACTAGACAGACCCGAATCTCCAGGTGACTGAGGATCACGCGGGATCTCACCTGCTGCTCTGACTTGCTCCCAGGTGTCAGGGCTCAGAATACAACCCCCTTCTCTCAGGCACCCACTGTCACCTACACGCACAGCAAACCTCCTCCCCGGTGAGGCTGTGTCTTGTGACTCACAGTGAATTATCAATTAGCAAGAGCTGATGGCAGGAGGTATGATCTTGGCGATTTTATTTCTATATTTGTACTCCTTTTTCTTAAAATTTTTTTATTGGTTTCAGAAAGGAAGGGAGAGAGAGATAGAAACATCAATGATGAGGAGAGAGTCATTGATCGGCTGCCCCTGTGCACCCCTACTGGGGATCGAGCCCGCAACCTGGGCATGTGCCCTGACTGGGAATCGAACCATGGCCTCCTGGTTCATAGGTCGATGCTTAACCACTGAGCTACACCAGCCGGGCTGTATTCTTTTTTAAATTTCCAAAATGTCTATTGTCTATATTGAGTTTACATTATTTAAAAAAAAAACACCTTTTAAATGGATATTCTAGCCAAGAAGGAGTAATACTTACCTTCTTGCCTGAAACAGTAAAAGAACAAAAACAGACAAAATATAAGAAATAATGACTCTCAAGATACCACACAGTAGGCAACAGAGACACCTGAGAGACAAGGTGAGCCTCCTGGCTTCCCACAGTCAGGAACAAGGCAAGAACTGCCCCTGCACACTGTGCCGGGAGCTCTGGCCAGGGAAACCAGGCAAGACAGAAAAACGAAAGAAAGGGCACACCTCTCTCTCTATAGATGACAGGATCCTATACAAAAACCCTAAAGAATCTCCAATAAATAAGATTAGCAAAGCTACAGGATATAAAATCAATATGCAAACACCAACTGCATTCCTATACACTAGCAAGGAACAATATGAAAGTGAAATTCAGAAAAGAGTTCCAATTACAGTAGCATCAAAAAGATATGGAAGCCCGACCAGTGTGGCTCCATGGTTGAGTGTTGACCTATGAACCAGGAGGTCACGGTTCCATTCCTG
This sequence comes from Cnephaeus nilssonii, assembly GCF_951640355.1. Lineage (NCBI taxonomy): Eukaryota > Metazoa > Chordata > Mammalia > Chiroptera > Vespertilionidae > Cnephaeus > Cnephaeus nilssonii. Next base: position 52,924,356 of record NC_137089.1, on the reverse strand, counting down.
GTCAGGGCACATGCCCAGGTTGTGGGCTCAGTCCCCAGTGGGGAGTATGCAGGAGATGGTCAATCAATGATTCTCTCTCCTCATTGATGTTTCTATCTCTCCCTCTCCCTTCCTCTCTAGGAAATCAATAAAAAAACCTGTATATTAAAAAAAAGAGATATGAAAGCAACCTAAGTGTCCAACAATAGACAAATAGATAAAGAAGAGGTTGTATGGAGTATGACTCAGCCATAAAAAGAATGAAATCTTATTTGTAACATGGATGGACTGGTTCTGGGCCACAAAAGAAGTCTCGACAAATTTGAAGTATTTATATCTGTTTTGCCCTGAATATAAACCAGTGAGTGTGTGTGTGTGTGTGTGTGAGTGTGTGTGTGTGAGTGAGTGTGTGTGTGAGTGTGTGTGTGTGTGTGTGAGTGTGTGTGAGTGTGTGTGAGTGTGTGAGTGTGTGTGTGTGTGTGTGTGAGTGTGTGTGTGAGTGTGTGAGTGTGTGTGTGTGTGAGTGTGTGTGTGAGTGTGTGAGTGAGTGTGTGTGTGTATGAGTGTGTGTGTGTGTGTGAGTGTGTGTGTGTGTGAGAGTGTGTGTGAGTGTGTGTGAGTGTGTGAGTGTGTGTGTGTGTGTGTGTGTGAGTGTGTGTGTGAGTGTGTGAGTGTGTGTGTGTGAGTGTGTGTGAGTGTGTGTGTGTGAGTGTGTGTGTGTGAGTGTGAGTGTGTGTGTGTGTGAGTGTGTGTGTGAGTGTGTGTGTGTGTGTGAGTGTGTGTGTGAGTGTGAGTGTGTGTGTGAGTGTGTGTGTGTGTGTGAGTGTGTGTGTGTGTGTGTGAGTGTGTGTGTGTGTGTGAGTGTGTGTGTGTGTGAGTGTGTGTGTGAGTGTGTGTGTGTGAGTGTGTGTGTGTGTGAGTGTGTGAGTGTGTGTGTGTGTGTGTGTGAGTGTGTGTGTGTGTGTGTGTGAGTGTGTGTGCTGGGGCGGGGATGGGGAGACAGGAGGGGCCAGCCCCAAAAGGAGGCCCTGGGAACTGGGTCACAGTGGCCTGCGGCTCCACTGGGACAGCTCGATGTGATCAAGTGACTCCTCATCCAAACGCCCCAACGCCCCGTGTGCCCAGCGTCACTGGAGCCTCTGCTGGGCCAGGCAGGAGATCCAGAGCGGGGGGGTCCCGTGTGAACGCGGCCCAGACAGAAACGGAGCGTGAGGAAATGAGAAAACGTGTCAGGTGCTTGCACCTGGGAGCTGAGATCCAGGGAACCCATGGAACTGCTCCCACGGAGCCCACAGTGCACACCCCGGAGCGCCGCCCCACGCACTCTGGCGGAGGAGGTGCTCAAATGGAAGAAAAAGCTCGCTAGTCCCTCTCCTACTGTACAGTGGAGACGGCTCCTTCCTGTGTAAATCAGGGACAGGGTGAGCAGACAGCGGGCCTCAGGACGAGGCAGCCGCTGTGACCTCAGGCGCCTCACCTTGTGAGCCGCAAAGCTCGCTCCGTTCTTCTCCAGCGCCCGCTTCGCGTACTCCAGCGCCTCGTACACCAGGGCCTTCTTCTCCTCCGCTGCGGTTCCGCTAAGCTGAGCGAGGTCCCGGGATGCCCGCGCCAGACGCCACAGCAACTCTGCATCTTCACTAATTTGAAGTAAATATAAAACCACCCTTTTATTGATTTCAGAGAGAAACATCCATTACCTCCTCTATGCACCCCAATTGGGGACCGAACCCACAACCTAGGCATGTGTCTTGACTTAAGAATAGAACCCGTGACCTTTTGGAGTTTGGGACGATGCTCCAACAAACCGCGCCACCCGGCCTGGATAAAACCACCATTTCAGCTCGCATTTTGAAAACGGTCAAAGGTCACATCACTAAGGAATACACTGGCCTTTCAGTTCAGTGAGGGTACAGCCAGCAGCACAGTATCAAATGCCATTATTCATAACATTCCATTTGTTATTCTCTCACACGACTTTATTTGCTACAATTTCCTACAAAATACCCAGTATCACACATAGATATTTACTTACCTGTCATATCTAACCACACACCTTCCTCTGAACCTGCCACGAAACGCAGCCTGTAACGGGGGCTGGACTGCGAGCCGGCGCTCACACGGCACAGGCACGCGGCCTGACACACCGCGTCTGGTTACTGCACCACCTGCTGAGCCCGCCCCACCGTCCCTCATACAACAGGCACCGGAACGTGCCTGTCAATGAATGACTGAGGACAACGGAGCCTCCAAATGAACCGTGTCTGAACGAGCCGTCCACGCCACGAGGCGTGGCATTTCTCAAGTCAGGGCACTCAAACTCCTTGAAGAATAGCCACTTAAATAGAATGATGTAAATTAAGAAATGGCTACTAAACAAAATATCCGCAATTAAGAGGCTGAAAAAGTTTTAAAACCTTAAATTCTTTTTTATTAAATGTCTACCTTTAAGTCTACCTTACAGTTGCTTATGTGGTAGATAATATCCTATCTAATAAAACAGTAATATGCAAATTGACCGCACCTTCGCTACACCCATAAGCCACGCCCACCAGCCACGCCCACCAGCCAACCAGGAGCAAATATACACGTTAAACCAGCAAAGATGGCGGGGGAAAGGGCAGCACCCATGCCTATGAGATCCAAGCCATGATGGCATTTCTCAAGTCAGGGCACTCAAACTCCTTGAAGAATAGCCACTTAAATAGAATGATGTAAATTAAGAAATGATTAACTGGGGCAGGCGGTTAACGCCGGCAGCCGGCTGACCAGGTCCGCCATCACCGATCACGGAGCAGGGCAGGCAGCATGGGTTAACGCCCGCAGCCGGCTGCCCAGGTCCGCCATCAGCGATCTCGGAGCAGGGCAGGCGGCGTGGGTTAACGCCCGCAGCCGGCTGCCCAGGTCCACGATCACAGATCACGGACCAGGATGCTGCCTGCCCAGGTCCATCACTGATCTCAGAGCTGGGCAGGCGGCGTGGGTTATCGCCCGCAGCCGGCTGCCCAGGTCCGCCATCACCGATCGCGGAGCAGGGCAGGCGGCGTGGGTTAACGCCAGCAGCCGGCTGCCCAGGTCCGCCATCACCGATCGCGGAGCAGGGCAGGCGGCGTGGGTTAACGCCCGTAGCTGCCTGCCCAGGTCCGCCATCACCGATCTCGGACGAGGGCAGGCGGCGTGGGTTAGCGCCCACAGCCGCCTCCAGGTCCTGGATAAGGGCTTCGAGTCAGCCATCGCCAGTGGCAGCTGACTCAAAGCCCCTATCAGGGATCATGGACCAGGTCAGGCAGCGTGGGTTAAAGCCCACACCCGGCTGCCCAGGTCCGTGATCACCGATCTCAGAGCAGGGCAGGCGGCGTGGGTTAATGCCTGCAGCAGGCTGCCCAGGTCCACGATCAGGGATCAGGGACCATGGCAGGCGGCATGGGTTAGCACCCGCAGACGCCTGCCCAGGTCCCGGATCACGGATCCAGGTGGCGTGTGTTAGCACCCACAGCCGCCTGACCAAGTCCCCGATAGGGACTTGGAGTCTAGCATAACGAAAAGAATAGTCAGCAAAAGCAGGAGACAAGGTTTCATAAGTTCTCCCCCAGGTCACCACTGTTCTCTTATACATTTTAATTATCCCAGACTTTGCATGATGGGATTTGATTTGAATTATGCCTGATAGAGATTACATGACATGAATTGTAGGCTCATTCTTTCTTTTTGTGGTTGCCTGACTGAGAAAGGCCTTGGAATGAGAGAAGGCACTTTTATTTTCCTTTTTCATTCTTTAGAGGCTGAGGAATTACAGTTATATGAAGAACTTAGTGAGAGAATGAAAGTCTCATGCTGTATTATTCTGTAAGTTTTATCATGTGGACTATCAAAAACTTGGTGGGATCCTTTTCAAGAGGTGTTACAAAAATTATGTTGAAATTAACATTCAAGAGTAAAAGGAGAGAAGTGAGTGGTGGGTAAAGGAAAGAACTTTGTCCTAGAAACCAAATAGAAGCCACATAAACCTTCAGATTCTTACTCATTGTGCTTTGGAGGTATCCTATCTAATAAAAGAGTAATATACAGATTGATCATCACTGCAACACACAATATAGCTGCCCCCATGTGGTCAAAGATCCTGCCCCCATGTGGACACAAGATGGCCACCACAAGATGGCCAGCAGGAGAGGGCAGTTGGGAGGCACCCAGCCTGCAAGGGAGGGCAGTTGAGAAGGACTAGGCCTGCAAGGGAGGGCAGTTGGAGGTGATCAACCCTGCAGGAGAGGGCAGTTAGGGGTGACCAGGCCGGCAGAGGAGGGAAGTTGGGGGCAAACAGGCTGGCAGCAGAGTGGTTAGGGGCAATCAGGAAGGCAGACAGGCAAGCAGTTGGGAGCCAGCAGTCCTGGATTGTGAGAGGGATGTTCGACTGCCCGTTTAGGCCCGATCCCATAGGGCCTAAACGGGCAGTCGGACATCCCTTGAGGGGTCCCATATTGGAGAGGGTACAGGCTGGGCTGAGGGACAACCCCTCTCCGTGCACAAATTTCGTGCACCGGGCCTCTAGTAATAATTATAATACAAGAATAAACTGTGTACCTGTAGGAACAACTCTAAACCTACTTTTGCCCCACCTATGCTTTTTGTTTTTTTGGTTAATCCTCGCGCAGTGATATTTTTTCTATGATTTAGACAGAGTAGAAGGGAGGGAGACAGACAGACAGAGAGAGAAAACATCACTGTGAGAGAGACACATCGACTGGCTGCCTCCCACACATGCCCCAGCCAGGGCCGAGGATTGAGCCTACAACCGAGGTACATGCCGTTGAGGAGAATCGAACCTATGACCCTTCAGTATGCGAGCCAACCCTCTTAACACTGAGCCAAACCGGCTAGCGTTATTTCTTCTTTTTAAATTTATTTATTTATTTATTTATTTATTTATTTATTTATTTATTTATAGAGAGAGAAACACTGATGTGAGAGCAGAACATAGAGCAGCTGCCTCCTACCAGGGACCCAGCCCAAACCCAGGCATGTGCCCTGACTGGGAATCAAACCCACAACTTTTTGGTGCAAAGGACGACGGCCAACCAACTGAGCCACACCGGCCAGGGCCCTCCCTGTATTCGTTAACAAAAACGGTACTAATAAAATTTTAAACTGCAGGAAGCAATAGCATATTTATAATTCAACTAGAAGCCCGTTGCACGAAGTTTCGTGCAATAGACCTTCCTTCACCTGGCTGCCGGCACCAGTTTTCCGCCAGCAGCAGTTTTCCTCTGGCCACCCGCCGATCGGAGCGCCTCCCGCCAGTGCGATCGGCCACTCCGAGAGGAACTCTGATCGGGAGGCGCTCAGATGGGCGGGTGGCCAGAGGAAAACTGCTGCTGGCGGAAAACTGGTGCTGGCAGCCACGCAATCGGCCACCCCGAGTTCCACCACCGGCGCCTTCCGCCGTGAGTCCCCGCCCCCCGCTCATCCTGTCAGCCCAATTAGCCACCCCAAGTCCCACCCCCAGCCTTCCGCCGGCCCAATCGTGGGCGTAGCGGAGTGATGGTTATTTGCATACTTCCCTTTTATTAGGTAGGATGGCTATGAAGTAACACCTAACCGCTCACTTTTCCAGTAATTAGTGAAGTGATTGTGCAATGCCAAACCAGCCACCTAAGTTACTGAGGGGACAGTGGAAGGAGACGGGTCCTGTAGATACTCAGGAAGTAAAGTGATCGGTCTTGGGAATCCCAGAAAGGCAGTAGAAATGACGCTATATCTTTAGTTAAGGATATGAGGTTGATCAATGACCTAGAAATACCTTGACTTACTTTATGGTCTGAATCTACTCCACCTCTATCTGCCCCCCAAAAAGTATACACTGATACTCTGGACTAAACATGTACTCTACTTTTTATTTTATATTTTTAAAAGTTGATTTGAGAGAGAAACATTGATGTGAGAGAGAAACATCTATCAGTTGCCTCTGTACATTCCTCAACCAGGAATTGAACCAGCAATCTGGTATGTGCCCTGACCAGGAATCCAACAGGCGACCTTTTGGTGACTGGGACAACCAACTGAGCCACACTGGCCAGGACAAGCACGCTATTTTTAAAAAAGGAGGTATTTTTAGTTTCTCTAAAAAACCGTACTTCCAAAATGACACAGATACCATCCAGTGGAGGCATGCAACTATCCCAATTCACTTCAATCTTATACCAATCAGATACTAATTTAAAGAAATGATAAATACACAATAGAGATGACAAACACATATTTAGCAACTTACCTTTATGATACAAAACAAAATCATAAAATGGACAAAGTATTTCAAATTTGTACTAGAATAAGTTGAAGAACCTTTTCTAAATCAAAATGGAGAATTCTGGAATCATTTAATGTAAGAAATAGCTATAAATGAAACTCTAAGAAATGTTATTCTGAGTAAAAAGCTTTAAAGAACTATGAAAACTTCTGGCACCAAGACTCCCGTTGAGTGCTGAGTTTAACACGAGAATGTTGAGGCAGCCGCCACCCCAGGCCCACGGCACTGCTCACCTCTCCTTGTACTTGGTCAGCAACTGATAGAGCTTCTCCGTTTCTCCGCTCTCATAGAGGTAGTCTGCTTGCTGGAGGATTTCTTCAACTCGGAAGCCTAGAAAAAACACACAGTGAGCAGGTCTTCCCAAGCCAGATGGCAACAATGCTAAGCAGCACTTTCATATACGAGCACAGAAAATTAGAAAGACTCTGATGTATCTAAATGTATAAGCATGAAGCTATTGTAGTAACTTACTCAACTCATGGAAAAAATATTAGAACACTTATTCTGCTCCTAAATATGATGCATTTTTAAAAAGGAGAAAGGAACCTCCTGTGAGAAGTTAAGGTGCCTCCTCACCATCCAGGCTTCACTATTCTGCTGCTCAGTACCACCACTGTGGACCATGACAGAACACCCAGTTCCATTAACCACCTGCGGGACGACCCACACTGTTCTGCTCAGTTCTCTTACCACCTGGCTCATACAGACATGTCACAGGGAAAGAAGAGGCAAATGTACCGTCAACAAAAACTTAGATGAAATTATCAACACACGAACCTGAAACACACTTCACTGATACAGTGCTCCAACCAACTCATCGACTGGTCTAGACACCCCCGCCAACACCTAACCCTTACCCACAGTGCAACGCTCTGAACGTGACTAGTGGCTGAACTCAGGATCCCCCAATGTTACTAGGAACAGACCCCGAATCTTGTCTTCTGTCAGGGTGCTTACTACTCAGTCCTATGAATAACCCCACATTCCAATGTGTCCAGTTCACTTTATTATTCATTTTGGAATGCTTTGATTAATCACAGTGCATCGCAGGTTAGAGTTTTTGAAATACTAAAACCTAGATCATCAAAAAACGAGAAAAACTCATGAATTTATGACACAACCGTGAAGTATTTTTTAAGTTAACATCATGATGTAATCATACTACTGTAAGAAAAATAACAGCAAAAAAAACCCTAAAATTATAGTGTTTTTTAAAAATATATATTTTGTTGATTTTTTTACAGAGAGGAAGGGATAGGAATAGAGAGGTAGAAACACTGATGAGAGAGAAACATCAATCAGCTGCCTCCTGCACACCCCTACTGGGAATGTGCCTGCAACCAAGGTAAATGCCCTTGACTGGAATCGAACCCGGGACCCTTAAGTCCACAGGCCAACACTCTATCCACTGAGCCAAACCGGTTAGGGCAGTGGTCGGCAAACCGTGGCTCGCGAGCCACATGCGGCTCTTTGGCCCCTTTGAGTGTTCTAACGCCACTTCTTCAAAATAGACTCGCCCAGGCCGAAAACTGACTTCTGCGCATGGGCCACGAAGTTTCAATCGCACTGTACGTGCGCGCCCGCATGTGGTATTTTGTGGAAGAGCCACACTCAAAGGGCCAAAGAGCCACATGTGGCTCGCGAGCCGCGGTTTGCCGACCACTGGGTTAGGGCAGTGGTCGGCAAACTCATTAGTCAACAGAGCCAAATATCAACAGTACAACGATTGAAATTTCTTTTGAGAGCCAAATTTTTTAAACAAACTTCTTTTAACGCCACTTCGTCAAAATACTCGCCCAGGCTGTGGTATTTTGTGGAAAAACCACACTCAAGGGGCCAAAGAGCCGCATGTGACTCGCGAGCCACAGTTTGCCGACCACTGGGTTAGGGCAATAGTGTTGTGTTTTTTTTTTATTTCTTCTTTAATCCTTAAATCTATGCTAGAGTTTAATAATATTCAGCTGGTTAATTTTAACAGCTGGTTAATTTTCTTAAGTTTGCTTCTGTTGGATTCTATATTTTTATCAAAGGCTGATTCTTCCAATTTGGGTTCGAACAACCCGAAATTCTTTAAAAAGGAGTACGCGGCAGTCTCGGCACCCTTCGTCGGTACTGGTGGCAGAGCAGGCCCCCATCGGGTCCACATCCGGATCCCTGGAACCTGTGAAAGGGCGGAGCTCACAGGTAAAGGGGAGTTAAGTTGACAGATGGATTAAGGCTGCTCCTCAGCTAACTTCTGGGTGGGCCCAAGATCCTCACAGGTCATGAGGCGCCAGCGAGGGAGGCAGAAGAGTCGGGAGGTCTGACCATGGAGACGGGCCTGGGACAGGGCGGGGCTGGAGCCAGGACGGCTCTCAGACAGGAGAGCGGAGGAGCCAGGAACACCCTCCCTCGAGCCTCCAGAGAACCGGCCCTGCCCATCCCTCCTGAGCCCAGCGGGGCCCACTTCGGACTTTTGACCTATCAACTGGAAGGCAGTACATCTGGGTTGTTTGGAGTCACTGAGTGTGTGGAAACGTGATGCAGTGGTGACAGAAACTACACAACATCAAGCATACTGGTCTGGCCGGTCTGAGTGTGCACATGGCATGTGTGAGCAGCAGTTACACTCAATCCTACTCACACTCCGGGATGCCCTCCCGCGCCCCGAGGACCCTGGCAGAGACCACTGCCCCTAACCCGACCCAGACTGCACGGTCACCACCCAGGCGATTAGCAGAAACATGTAGAAATCTAGTGAATAATGTAAAATATTTAGCTTTTTTGTATTTATTCTTCTTCTATAACTTCTTAAGTCACTCACCTCCTGTTCCTTTACTCTACGGCACATGCGCGGCATGTCCCGGCTTAAATATGCTTTCCCGGACTCTAACCGATGGCTCTGAAGGCGCCAGGGAAGAGTCACTTCCTGACCCTGCACACCCCGGCACTGGGTGGGGCGTGCATCACGCACACCCTGCAAATCGGCTGAGTTACTCGTTTCGTGCTCTGCACTCCCCCCGAAAACAGTTAAAAAATAAGCTACACTATGTTACTGACATAAAGAGACCACCCTCTATAAAAGGGACTCAACTTTTAAAGTAAGTTACTTTTCAACTTCAGTGATCAATACATATTCCAAGATGAACTGGGGCATTCATTTACCTACAACTGTACAGTGAAATTTTACATTCAGCTGGCACGTGAAGAATTGTAGGAGAGCGCATGGGCATCCACCGGGAGTAAGTGTGTCCTGAATGTGAATATGCGCAGGGTCAGAATTCTTGAATATTTGAACTTCTTTATGTGGCTGCATGTGTGTGGTGGTCAGCTCTGGTTTTCTGGTTCTCTCGCCGAGTGCACCCTGGACTGTGTCAGAGGTCCCTGGACAGGGATGGAGCCCCCTCTAAGCTGGGAACAGCTCTATTTCTGAAGTTTCTCCGCAGAGAGCCTAGGAAGCTCTGAAGGGTCATCGGTAGAGAAGCAAGATAAGTGAAGAGAGGCTGGACGTGCTCAGCAGGCCACTCAAGCACGCCCACGTGGCCAGCACACACAGGAGCGCTGCGCATGTGCTACACACCGGGAGGGGCCTTCGAGTTGTCCACTTGGCGGCCATAAAAAACGTTCTCCTGGAACGCTTCGATTACTGCTGGCCACAACCCTCTCCTCTGGACTGCCAGAAGCACACACACCCTTGGATTAACTTCCAAAAATGTCGCACTGCAAGAAAAAGTCTCCCTGCAGAATGCAATTCAATTCCAGTAAATGGAGAAAAGTTTAACTGGTTTCAATGAACACGAAGCACATCTAAAGAGAATTAAACAAAAGCTCTCACGAGTGGAATTATTTGAAGACCAATTTTAAAAATATGAAAAATCAGAACCACAGCAAAGTGCAAGGAGAGGACCAAGGAAAGCCTGTGAGGACCAACGGAGCCGCGTTTTCACACGGACATGGTGGTTTTCCAAGTTATAAAAACATGGCTTACTTTATCAACAACGATGTCTTCTCAGGGGCCACATCCTCGTCTCATTAACAAATTACATGAACATGCCAATCAACTGATTATAAAGGGAGGTTTTGTTTAAGAAAACAAAGCTTAAGAAAACGAAGGGAGGCTAAATACACTAGTACATCCACGTTCTGTTCCCGCAATAACTGTCAAGTGCTCTAAATACGCTTGAAAATAGAGAAAGGTTCTAAAACACAGGCAGGTTTCATTACCATCTGCAATAAAAACAGTGAATTCAGTTTTCAGAATAAGTGACACCTCAGAATATTAAAATGCTGCTTTTTCAAGGTGTGATCTGGTCTGGGACTGGCACTACATCTAGAGTTACTGCGCGAATGTGCACTCCTACTTTCCCACGCAGAGGAAGTGGGACTCCGCACCAGCACATCCGTGCGCACAGGGGGAAGCCAGCCGAAGTGAAAGAATCAGCACGCACTGGGTACAAAGGGTCAGGAGTCCTGTAACATAACACAACCCATCACACACACTGTGGGTCAGAGAACAGCTACACGCACAGCAGGCAAGCACTACACGTCGCAAGTCCAAGTCCCAGCGCATCTTGGCGCAGTCACTGGGGAGCTGCAGAAAGTAGGTCCGTCCCGGTGCGGAGCAGACACGCTGGAGAGCTCAGGCGTGCTACCCCATTTCCCTTTCCAACTCGTACGAATTCAAATTCAGTCAAATGCTTGGTGTATAACCTGTACAGCTGTCTCCTCAGTAAGTTCAGAACAGTAAGTTTAAATAACGTTCAATCTGAGGTCCTTCAGGATTTCCCCAAGTTTCTGCACTTTTTCGGAGGAGCCTCCTGGCCAGGGGTCAGCGTCACTTCCTGAGGTGGGGCCGAAGTACCATTCCCTCCCAGGACACTTACTCCGGTGGAGGCCCATGCACTCTCCTACAATTCTTCACGATGCTTCCCGGCACTGAGCTGGAGGGGCCCGCAGCCCAGTTAGGTGCCTCTCGTTTCCACCCCAGCCTCAGGGAGCACTTCTGGAGCACTTGCCCCACTACTCAGGCTCTCTCCTTTCCTGTAACCGAGCTCAGACCCTGCAGAGGGACACCAGCAACGGTGGCGCCATTGCACACTGTGCTCTGCCTCTCGTGCCCTCCAGGCCCCGTCCACAACAGCCGTCAAGTGGATGCCAAACCGCTGCCAGTAAGAAATGGACATGGGAAGTGTCCAGATGACTCCACTTCAATGACACAATGTTTGGGAACACACCCCCAGCTACATGCATGAAAATACCCCCGGAATGGAAACCTCGCTCGGTGTGCGGCAGGGATCACATGCAGTTAAAGATGGACACGTGCCTGACCACATCAGGCATGTGTCTCCTCCTCTGGGGCATGTGTCTGCTGCAGTGACCTCCAGGCTGGAGTGTGCAGGGACAAGGTCACCTCTGCTGGGAACAGGAAAGGCTGTCTGGCTGAACACCCGCTGGGCACCCTGCTTTCTGCGTAATCCAGCGGTCACCAACCTTTCGGACCTCACAGACCACCAGTTGGCCACCGCTGCTCCAAAGGTTTCCTTAAACCAGCGGTCACCAACATTTCGGACCTCACAGACCACCAGTTGGCCACCGCTGCTCCAAAGGTTTCCTTAAACCAGCGGTCACCAACCTTTCGGACCTCACAGACCACCAGTTGGCCACCGCTGCTCCAAAGGTTTCCTTAAACCAGCGGTCACCAACCTTTCAGACCTCCCGGACCACCAGTGGTCCGGACCACGGGTTGGCGACTGCTGGCGTAATCAATATCGCAAAGCCAAGTGCACCACTCGAGCATCTCATAAGGTGCTGAGGACCCAGGCCAGGCCGCACGACCTGGTCCTGCAATGGAGAGCTCACTGCGGTGAATGGTCTCCTCTACAGGGAATGCCTCATCTGCTCACATCTGCCAGGGGCCATTAGGTTGGGTGTTGCCTACAGGGACAAGAAGCCAAAGGGTGGGCACCCCCAGCTGGTCCACAGGAGTCCGGGGAAGTGGGGGCAGCCCTAGCAAGTTTGGTTCAGTGGATAGAGCATCAGCCTGTGGACTGAAGGGTCCCGGGTTTGATTCCAGTCAAGGGCATATGCCTGAGTTGCAGGCTCGATTCTTAGTAGGGGGCATGTAGGAGGCAGCTGATCAATGGTCCTCTCTCATCATTGATGTTTCTATCTCTCTCTCCCTCCCTCTCCCTCCCACTTTCTCTAGAAATCAATGGAAATATCCTCAAATGAGGATTAACAAAAACATAAATAAAAGCTGACTTATTCTACCAGTATTTGCCAAAATATGTCATTGAGCCAGAGACAAAACCAAGTCCTCTATTTTGTCCTTCATGAAAAAGGTACTTTACAAAAAAGATAAAAAACACACAGCAGAGAAACCAAGATGGCGGTATAGGTAAACATCTGAACTTGCTGCCTCGCACAACCACTTCAAAACTACAACTAAAAGACAAAACGGACATCATCCCAGAACCACAGGAAGGCTAGCTGAGTGGAAATTCTACAACCAGAAGGGAAGAGAAAAGCACACTGAGACTCAGAGGAGCTGCAGAAGTAAAGTGCAGAGGTACGGAGGCGCACACGCGCGCGGAGAGGGCTGGCAACTGTGTATGCGGCTGGCTTTTTGAAGCGGGAGGGAGACACAAGTTTCAGACTGCTCTGAACTCCAGTTCCGGGCGAGATTCTAGGGACCCAGATTCATACGGGGAGAAAGTGGACTGTCTGACAGCAGGCAGAACACGAGGGTGGCTTTCTCTCAGAGGTGCTTACAGCGATTACAAAGGGACACTGAGACCCAGGGGCCTCTTAGGGCAGGGCTGATGGGAAACCAATGCTGTCTGCTCCGCCCTGAGACTCCGCCCCATCCAAGCTGTGTGCAGAGGCTTTTGCATATGAATGGCCTGGTCCTTTGAAATCTAAACTTACCTATCAAACTGCAGCTGAGTCAGAGAGACACAGAACATCCAAAAGAAGGCCCAAGACCCCACAGCAGCTTGCACTGCTTCACAGCTGGGCCTCAACTGGGCACCTCCAAAACCCAAACAAAGAAGAGGAATCTGTAGATCTCTCCATAGCTCCTGCTGGGTGGCCTCAGGCAGAAGCTAAATTAACACCTCCTTGGAGATCCAAGAGCCAGTGTACCCAGGGGTCAGAGTAGGACCATCCAGATTACAACTCCTCAGATCCATAAGGGACACACTCAGGGGGCAGACTCAGTGAGCACCAAAGCCCCACTGAAGCAAGTCTTGCCTCATAAGGGTGTCTCCAGCACAGATGTTCTCCCATCATAGACACAGCTGATCCTCACAGCCAATTGGCCTGGAGATCAATTCCTCCCAGTGATAACCAACAATAATCAAGGCTTAACTACAACAAGACTGTGCACACAGCCCACAAAGGGATGCACCGAGAGTGTCCACCTCAGGTAACTGGGGAGGCTGAGCCACTGGGCCCTATAGGACACCTAGCACACAAAGCCACTCCATCAACACAGGGAAGCAGCCAAAATGCGGAGACAAAGAAACATGTCACAAATGAAAGAAATGGAGGAAAGCAAACGACTGGATATAGAGTTCAAAACCACAGTTATAAGGTTTTTCAAGAATTTTCCAGAAAAGGCCGATAAATTTAGTGAGACCCTTGAGGATATGAAAAAGGACCAACTAGAAATTAAGCATACACTGACTGAAATAAAAAATAATATACAGAGATCCAACAGCAGACTAGAGCAGTGGTCGGCAAACTGTGGCTCACGAGCCACATGCAGCTCTTTGGCCCCTTGAGTGTGGCTCTTCCACAAAATACCACGGCCTGGGCAAGTCTATTTTGAAGAAGTGGCATTAGAAGAAGTTTAAGTTTAAAAAATTTGGCTCTCAAAAGAAATTTCAATCGTTGTACTGTTGATATTTGGCTCTGTTGACTAATGAGTTTGCCAACCACTGGACTAGACGATTGCAAGAATCAAGTCAAAAATTTGAAATACAAAGAAGCAAAAAACATCCAACCGGAAAAGCAAAAAGAAAAAAGAATCCAAAAATATGAAGATAGTGTAAGGAGCCTCTGGGACAACTTCAAGCGTACCAACATCCAAATTATGGGGGTGCCAGAAGGAGAGAGAGAGCAAGATACTGAAAACCTATTTGAAGAAATAATGACTGAAAACTTCCCCCACCTGGTCAAAGAAATAGACTTACAAGTCCAGGAAGCGCACAGAACCCCAAACAAAAGGAATCCAAAGAGGACCACACCAAGACACATCATAATTAAAATGCCAAGGGCAAAAGACAAAGAGAGAATATTAAAAGCAGCAAGAGAAAAACAGTTACCTACAAGGGAGCACCCATAGGACTGTCAGCTGATTTCTCAACAGAAACTATGCAGGCCAGACGGGAGTGGCAAGAAATATTTAAAGTGATGAATAGCAAGAACCTACAACCAAGATTACTCTTCCCAGCAAAGCTCTCATTCAGAATTGAAGGTCAGATAAAGAGCTTCACAGAAAAGAAAAAGCTAAAGGAGTTCATCACCGCCAAACCAGTATTATATGAAATGCTGAAAGGTATTCTTTAAGAAGAAGAAGAAGAAAAAGGTAAAGATAAAAATTATGAACAACAAATACATATCTATCAACAAGTGAATCTAAAAATAAAGTGAATAAAAAATCTGATGAACAGAATAATCTGGTGAATATAATAGAATCAGGGGCATAGAAAGGGAGTGGACTGACAATCCTCAGGGGGAAAAGGGTGTGGGGGTTGCGGAAAGAGACTGGACAAAAATCGTACACCTATGGATGAGGACAGTGGGGGCAAGGGGGTAAGGGCATGGGGTGGGGCGGGAACCAGGTGGAGGGGAGCTATGTTGGGAAAAAAGAGGAACAACTGTAATAATCTGAAAGATAAAGATTAAAAAAAACAACACAGCAGTTATCAATTACCTGCTTTTTAAAGAATAGTCACAGGTAAATAAAACCAGTAACTAGTAATTTTCAGCTAATATTCTGAAGTTTTGTATCTACCAGAACTTTAATAAGAATGTCTATTCAAAATCAAATCTCTGCTTCTTTCCCCACCTCCTTCTTAATGATTACAAAGTGGGGCTGTGAAAAGGGCTTAACCCATCAATTAAGAGAGTTTTTCTAATATGCTGAAATTTTGGCTCTGTCTACATACACAACTAAATTTAATTTTTAAAATATGGCAACTCTAAATATATGTTTACTTATCTACAGTATATCAAATAAGAAATTTGATGTAACTTTTTTACTTTTCAACCAGTTATTTGATATTTAGTACCAAATTGCATTCTGTTTATAAATTAAGTACTTCCATCTCAAAGTACCTTGGCCTTTGGTAACATACCAGGGAGAGGGTGCCACGTCAGCATAAGGGAAGGAAAGAATCACTGTGTTGTGTTGTTATAAAGCAGGGATTGACACCATCTTCTCTACGACCCAGAGAGCAAGCACTGCCAGCTTGTGGGTCAGATATGGCCTCTGTGGGATAGTCTCTCTTCCCTCCACAACACCTCAGCCCTTTAAAAAGATATCAAACACTTTTACCCCAAGGATCCTACAGAATTGTAACATACTAGTGGCTCAGCTCACGATTAAATCATGTGCGTGTAGGGTCCCCTAGGCCTAACTTACCATCAGGGCCAGTCTGCTGCCCCTCGAAGCCTTGCACGCTCCACAGATGCTGTCGGCGCCCCGAGACACTCCAGAAGTCCCGCCCACCGCCGTGCCCTCCATGGGACCCAGAAGTCGCACCCGCCCACCGCGGGACCCATCAATGCACCTCCTAGTGAGTCTGGTAGTAGGTTGTGACGCCATGACAGCGTCACAACCGCAGGCCTTTTATGATATAGATTAATAGGGTACTTCTCATGGAAGGAGCTATAATTAGAAGAATATATGTCAGACCGACACGTAGAGGAAAGCAGAAAATAATCTAGCTTATAATAATATTAATTTCAATATCTACTAAAAAATAACTAAGTTATTAACTCAAAAACGACACACATAAATCACTAACTGTTCCTGATGATTAGCTGACTTACCTTTGGCTGCGGCATGAACCACAGCAGCTGGAGAAAGGAGCTGATAAGTTTCAAATCCCAGGTAAGACAAGGCTGAGAACATAAGGCTTCTTTTGAAAGCTCCTGGGTTTCCCATCACCTGTGAAAACATCAAACAGAAAATGTGAAGCAACTGCTACAGTAAGCAAGGATTATATCCCCCTTCTCCCACCCCAAAGCAATCAATCCAAGAGTACTGGAGGCTTAAATTTCACCTCATCCAATTCTTCAGTAAAACTATTTCACATTACTGCTTTATAGGGAGAGCATATCCTGTTAAGAAAAATTTATAACAACTGCTAAGGGCGGCAGCTTATCTAAAACTCAGTCAGGTTCACTGTTAAGTGCTGGAGTGAGGAAGCCAGGATATTCTAATGGTATGGCTTAATACACGAGACACCATGATATAATTGTCAGTCCTTTTTTTAAAACTAGTTCTTCTTTTTTATTGATTTCAGAGAGAGGAAATGAGAAACATCAGTTTGTTGTTCCACTTACTTATACACTCATTGGTTGATTCTTGCATGTGCCCTGACCGGGGATTGAACCCACAACCTTGGCGTATCAGAGCAGTGCTCTAACCAAGTGAGCTACTCAGCCAGGGCAATCATATCAGTCTTAAGACCACACAAGATGAAAAATATTATATACTAGAGGCCTGGTGCACAAAATTCGTGCATGGGGTGTGTGTCCCTCAGCCCAGCCTGCACCCTCTCCAATCTGGGACCCCTCGAGGGATGTCCAACTGCCCGTTTAGGCCCGATCCCAGTAGGATCAGGCCTAAACGGGCAGTTGGACATCCCTCTCACAATCCAGGACTGCTGGCTCCCAATTGCTCGCCCGCCTGCCTTCCTGATTGCCCCAAACTGCTTCTGCCTGCCAGCCTGATCACCCCCTAACCACTCCCCTGTCAGCCTGATTGATGCCTATATGCTCCCCTGCCAGCCTGTTTGCCCCTAACTGCCCTCCCCTGCAGGCCTGGTCACCTCTAACTGCCATCCCCTGCAGGCCTGGTCACCCCCAACTGCTCTCCCCTGCAGGTCTGGGTCCCCCTCAACTTCCCTTCCCTACAGGCCCAGTTGCCCCCAACTTCCCTCCTCTGCCAGCCTGGTCACCCCTAACTGCCCTCCCCTGTAGGCTTGATCGCCCCCAACTGCCCTCCGTTGCAGGCCTGGTCGCTCCCAACTTCCCTCCCCTGCTGGCCATCTTGTGGCAGCCATCTTGTGTCCACATGGGGTCAGTCATCTTTGACCACATGGGGGTAGCCATCTTGTGTGTTGGAGTGATGGTCAATTTGCATATTATTCTTTTATTAGATAGGAGGATTAGATAGGATATAGGCCTGGTGCACGGGTGGGGGCCCACAGCTTTGCCCTGAAGGGTGTCCCGGATCAGGGTGGGGGTTCCCTTAGGGCGTGGGGTGGCCTGGGCGAGGGGCCTGTGGTGGTTTGCAGGCCGGCCACCCAAGCAACCCAAGCGGAGGCCCTGGGATCTGGGATTTATTTATCTTCTATAATTGAAACTCTGTATCCTGGAACAGAACCAAGCCTCCTTCTTCCTCTGTGGCCGCAGCCATCTTGGTTGTGTTAATACTCACTCCTGATTGGCTGGTGGTCGTGGCTTGTGGGTATAGCGGCAGTATGGTCAATTTGCATATTACTCTTTTATTAGATAGGATGATAATTATGCACATAAAGGTGTAAATGGCTTTCAGTAAAGATTCTTCAAAAGTGACCCACAGCCCTGGCCAGTGTGACGCAGCTGGGTGAGCACCTTCCTGTGCACGAAGGCTCCGGTTCAATTCCTGGTCAGGGTACAATCCCTGCTTGAGGATGCCCAGCTGATTGCTTTCTCTCTCTCTCAAATCAATAAAAACATATTTTAAAAAATAAAACAGTGGCATGACATTAAAAACAAGTGATCCACAAACCCACAGTTTTCAGTAAACAATGAATAAAATGAAGAATATATCCAAGATATAGAAATGACTTTTCATAACTCTGGCCAGAATCCCCAGGACCCCCAAGAAAGGAGGCATGTGTGGGTCTCCCGTCCCCAGGGAAGTGACATCACCATATCCCTTCCTGCTGGCTCAGTCCATCCGATGGAACAAGCCCTGCCCCTTTGTAAGCTGGGCGCTCCCTCTCCTCAGGGCAAAGAGCAAACAGCTCCCTCCTGACTTCACCTCTCCCTTGTCTCCTTTCCAACTTCTCTTTTCAAAACTCCAAAAAGTCGTCTGCACTCTTTCCCCTCCCCCTCCTCCCCCCACTCTCTCGAGCTCACACACACCACACCAGTGCCCACACTCCACTGCAGGTACCTGGCTCGTAGGCAAGGGCACGCCACTGCCTGTGCCATTCTCAAGTCTCCTCTTACTTGCCCAGCAACAGCACTGGACAGCGGCTCCCTCCCTCCCGGTTTTTTCTTAAATCATGAATGGATGCTAGATTTTTAAAACGAGGTATGTGACATACAATAAACAGCACATACATAATGTGTATCATTAAGACACTGTACAAGTCTCTAACACCGTCACCATCTCAGTCACGACCATGAACTGCCTCTCTGGAACCATCCAGCCTGGTTCCATGGCTTTGGAAATATTCCTCTTGAATTCCCTCCCGTTGCAACAATGGCGCCTTCTCTTCTGTTGGGTCCTCATCGCCAATACCCGCCTGCCCGGTGTGTCCTGAGCGCAGCCCCAGGCCTCCTTTTCCCTGTCTGTCTCACTGCGGTAATCACACTTCATTCCATGACTTTAACCACCACCAACATGCCAAAACCCTGCCTGTGACCCAAGCCAGGATGTCTCCTGTAAACCTCGGAATCCTAAATGCAGCTGCCTAATCCACACCTCTCTCCACATGAAGGATGACAGGAACCTCAAGTCCATCAGCCACGGCAGCTACGGTCCCTGAAACCACTCCTCCGTTTTCCCTTTCATGGTAAATGACAACCGATTCTCCTGGTTGTGCAGCTTAACCAAACACCCACCCTGCAGTGGTCCCGCCTCGCTCTCTCCCTGATGCACCTGATCCACATACCTTCTCATGAGTGCCTACAGTGGGAATGCGGAACCAGCACACTGCAGCTGCCGAGAGTTTATTTACTTGCTTGAGCATGAGTATTTGGGATATCACACAACTGGATTCAAAACACATCAACAGCACTCTAGCTGGTTTGGCGCAGTGGTTACAGTATCAGCCCACAGACTGCAGGGTCAAGGGCACGTACCTCAGTTGCAGGCTCAATCTAGGCGCATGCGGGAGGCAACCAATGGATGTGTCTCTCACTTCGATGTTCCTGTCGCTATCCCTCCCTTCCACTCTCTCTAAAAAGCAATGGAAAAAATACCTCAGTGAGGATCAACAAACAAACACATCCGCAGCAAAGCAGGAAAACTACATTTGATGTAATCAAATTTTTAACACTGAATTTTCTGAGTTTATTTGTATTTAACAAAGAGAAGCAAGATGGGGTGGGGCAGAGGGTGTGTGTGGTGATGGTGGTACCTAGAAAAAGACTAAGATTTTATCAGTGTCTCCTAGCTCCCCAGCTCTGGCAGGTAGATCACACAGCAGAAAAGGCTGCACAGACCTGAGGAAACTATACCTTAGGGTGCTGGGCGTCCTGCTGACATCATGCTCAATAGACCGCACTCTGGCTTTCTCACAGGGAGAAATGCATGGCTGGCAGCTGACATTTACGCGTCTGATTGTAATGAATGCAGTTAGACTCTTACCGTGCAGTTAATGCAAAGCACCTTTCTGCTCATCTCTGGGAAAGTAGATACAATCTTGTTTCTGGAACTAAAATCAATTAAGAGAATCAGGACTCAGTGGCATTCCAAGAGCTAAAAACGTGTGAGTCTAAGACAGCAGAGTGTACCTTTCCCCTCGTGCCCCCAGCACAGTGCCTTGCACAAATGAATTCTCAAAAGACATTTTCTGGATAATAGAAGCTAGAAGCCTCTTGGACAAGTGTTTCCTTCAACATTACTTGTACTAACTTCTAGCTATAAAGACTCCAAAAATGCAAACTCATCACTAGATCAGAAAAGGACGGTGGCACCACCATCTCCTAACGGCCCGCCAGCGCCTCCTCCTGTCAGTGTGCTTGGTCCCAGGCCTATCACCATGGCGTTCCTTACTGCCGTCTCCCGGATCGTACCTGCAGCCAGGCCTCAGGAGGTAAACTCCAGACCTGTCCAACCACTGTCTATTCCACGTCGCGTGGCCACTTCACCACATCACCTTAGATAGCCCAACATAACTCACCTCCTGCCTGCGCCAGACCGCCTTCTGCAGTCTGATCCCAGGAAACGAGCGGCACCACCACCCGCTCGAGCCAGAGACCTCGCTCTTCTTTGGCCCCTTCCCTCTACCCCACACACACCCGTCTTTGGAGTTCCTAAGTTTACCTCCGTAACCGCCTCCGAGTGCGTCCGCTGATTTCCAGGTCCACGCCACCTCCACAGCTCAAAGGACCACACCGCTCACCTGTCCCCCCACCGCTCACCTGTCCCCCACACCGCTCACCTGTCCCCCACACCGCTCACCTGTCCCCCCCACTGCTCACCTGTCCCCCCCACCGCTCACCTGTCCCCCACACCGCTCACCTGTCCCCCCACACCGCTCACCTGTCCCCCCCCCACACCGCTCACCTGTCCCCCCACACCGCTCACCTGTCCCCCCCACCGCTCACCTGTCCCCCACACCGCTCACCTGTCCCCCCACCGCTCACCTGTCCCCCACACCGCTCACCTGTCCCCCCCACCGCTCACCTGTCCCCCCACACCGCTCACCTGTCCCCCCACACCGCTCACCTGTCCCCCCACACCGCTCACCTGTCCCCCACACCGCTCACCTGTCCCCCACACCGCTCACCTGTCCCCCACACCGCTCACCTGTCCCCCACACCGCTCACCTGTCCCCCACACCGCTCACCTGTCCCCCACACCGCTCACCTGTCCCCCCCACCGCTCACCTGTCCCCCCCCACCGCTCACCTGTCCCCCCCCACCGCTCACCTGTCCCCCCCACCGCTCACCTGTCCCCCCACACCGCTCACCTGTCCCCCCACACCGCTCACCTGTCCCCCCACACCGCTCACCTGTCCCCCCCACTGCTCACCTGTCCCCCCCCACTGCTCACCTGTCCCCCCCCACTGCTCACCTGTCCCCCCCACTGCTCACCTGTCCCCCCACACCGCTCCTGTCCGCCCACACCGCTCACCTGTCCGCCCACACCGCTCACCTGTCCCCCCCACACTGCTCACCTGTCCACCCCCCCCACCCCCCCACTGCTCACCTATCTCACAGCAACGATCTCCTACCTGGTCTCCAGCACCCACTAGCCCATCTCATTAAAAAAATGTCCAAAACTCTCCCACGGTTTCCGATAGCCTTCAGAATGAAATCAGGTGTACAAGGTTCTCAGAACCTGGCTGTGGTTGGCAGCCTCCACAGTGGCCCCAACAGGTTCCCATTCAAGAGGGCAATGGAGGAGGATCCTGAACATACCTCCACCGACACACCGAATCTACACTGCAGACAATGATTTCCTCTGAAAGAAACCAAAATATAGGCAAGTGACTCCTCTACATCAAGAAAGTGAGGAAAAAACCCCTATTGAAAGAGATGGGGGAGGCTGAGATAGTCTTCCCGTAATCCTACCCTTGACACGCAACCTTCTCCCCGAGGAGCAAAGGGTTTGAACCCCACACCGGGCACCGCAACTTTTAGACCCACACCTGAGAGACAAGCCCCCAAAACATCTCGCTTAGAAAGCCAACGAGGCTCGCAGCCACGAGACCCACAGGCCACAGCAAACTGAGAACCCGTTCTTAGATTTTCCCAGCCTGGCCGGTAGCTCAGCTAGTTAGAGCGTCATCCCGATACCCCAGGATCGTGGGTTTGATCCCTGGTCCAGGCACTATACAAGAATCAACCAACGCATGCATAAATAAGTGGAACAACAAACCGATGTTTCTTTCTCTCTTTCAAGGAAAAAAAAAAGACTTTGGAAGATTCATCCACCCCGGAGCTCAGTGCAGAGGCAGCAACTGAAAAGGGCCTGAAAGAGGTTTATTTGCTGAGCTTAAAGCTTCGGCCTAACGGGCAGGCATCTAACGTAACACACGACGAAGGGCCAACACGGCCCCGCTCCGGGCACTGCGGAGGTGGGCAGTCACGGCTCTCCTCCCTCTGCTGGGCCCCGTGTCACTACTATCACGTCTGGTGCCAGTTTTTGCAGCTGCTGCCCAGGGACACCCCTTGATCTGGTTCTGGTGGCGAACAAGACCTATGTTCATGGTTCCCAAGGACCAATGGAACAGTCCTAACCAATCAATCCCGCCCACACCTCCCCCCCAGGAGGGCTCAGCACAGGGAAGCACAAGATGAGCCTTCAAATGAGACTCCGCAGCTGAACAGCTTGATTTAACCTCACAGACCTTCAGCTCCAAGCCCAGCTACGCCTCGCCTGGACTCCCCCCCAGGAGACCACTTGTTGCTTTAGTTTAAGCCATTAAGTTCTGTGATTTCAGTACAAATGGCACGTGCTGACTTTTCAGCCTTGATTCATTTCAGTTCACTGTCCCACTCCACACTTCAGTCCCTTTCGGGTCCTTAAAAAGACCCTTTTCTCCTACCTCAAGGCCTTAGCTCATGATCTCTCCTGAAATACTGTTGTCCTCACCTTCCCTTCGCCTGGTTAACCCCTGATCCTCTGTAGCTCCCATCTCATTGCTCACACCTTCCCCTTCCTCCCTTCTCCATCAGGTTAGGTTAACTCTGCTGCCCTTTTCCCAATGCCCAACACCCATTACATTTACTCAACGGCCACCATTCCTGCTAACCTGTAGGATAAACGAGAAGAGGTTTGTCTCATGTTCCCTATACCCTCAGCTTCGAACTGAGCCGTGCTTAAACACTCAGTACAAATTTGTTGAAAATTAAATGTGTCCAAAATGGGTGTTTTGTACTATAGATAGAAAGAAAAGCCCTCGCTGGTTTGGCTCAGTGGATAGAGCGTCGGCCTGAGGACTGAAGGGTCCTGGGTTCGATTCCTGTCAAGGGCACATGCCTAAGTTGTGGGTTCGATCCCCAGTAGGGGGCGTGCAAGCAACAGCTAATCAATGATTCTCTCATCATTGATGTTTCTCTCTTTCCCTTCCTCTCTGAAATCAATAAAAAATATATTTAAAAAGAAATAGAAATTACTTATAGAGAAGACAAATGAAATGTCTTCTCAGCCCCTCAGAAGTAGCCTCCACTCTCTGCAAACTCCTGAGAAATAAATAGCTCCACTCAACTTACTGGCATTATGCTTAGAGAAAAACACTATTAAAAGAAAAACTGAAATTATAAAGGCTTGAAAACACATGAATACCTGGAAAACTGGACATCATACAAAGTTCCAACTCCCTAAAACTCCAACAGATCAGGAGGGAGGAAGAATTTTCATCACTGCCTTTGGCTTAGAGTGGAGTTTTACTACCAGCAGCTTTCCAGCACAGAGGCCACAAGCAGCTCATGGGCTCTGGAGGTCTCCCTGCCTCCAACCCAACATCTTTCCAGCTGTGAGACGGGGACACATTACTCAACCGCACTTCGGTTTCCTCTTTAAAAAAACAGTTTTTATTTAGTTTTTTAGAGAGAGGGGAAGGGAGAGAGATGGACAGATAGAAACATCAATGAGAAACTTCATCATGGACTGCCTCCTGCACGCCCCCTTCTGGGGATCGAGCGCAACCTGGCAGGTGCCCTGACAGTGACCTCCTGGTCCATCCGTCGAGGCTCAACCACTGAGCAACTCTGGCTGGACTCAGTTTCCTCTTTTAAAAAATGGTTAAGTAACAGTTCTTACTTGCTCCGTAGGATGGCAATGAAGATTAAATGAGGAAACCCTGAAGACAATGCATGCTTAGAGCAAGCCTTCAATCAATGTCAGATATCACTGTCCTCTAGAAGTTTAACTTCCACGCTCTGCCTCCAACACCTGGGGCTGGGCGGTTCCGCTCAGTGCAACTCCCCCGTCTGCCCAGCCCACCACCGGCCCAGCGGGCTGCCAGCCTCTGGAAGACAGATGGGCCTTTCAGTCCTCACACCGCCCGCTCCAGTAAGAGCACCGCAGCTGGATAAACCCGGAGGGCCGGGTGCTCAGTGACATCCAAAGGGGGTCTTACAGCTTAAAATAACACTTCCAGTTCAAACGCCTGCGTCACGTTCACCAGGGCTCCCCTCACCAATCCGCCCCCAGAAATAAGCCAAGGAACGCCAGAACCGGCCACTCCAACATCCGCCCCACATGGTCCTCGGCGTGAAGCCGGTAAAACGCGCCCTGCAGCCACCGGGACGCGGGGCGGGGCCCCCTTTCCGGCGGAGAGCGGGCTGGCCCAGCGGGACCCCGCAGGCAGGGCGGCGCCTACCTCAGAGCCGCGGCCTCGCCCAGGCCCGCCCCCGCCGCGCCCGCCGGCTGCGCCCGCCGGGGGCCGAGGGCCCGGGGCCCGGCTCGCGGGGAGAAAGCGCCAGAGGCGCGCGGCCAGCGCCATAACCTCCTGGGGACCTGACCCTTCGCCGCCCGCGCCGGCGCAGAGCGACCCGGGAGGGGAGAAAAGCGCACTCGCCCGCCGGCTCTTCTTCCGGCGCACAAGTTCCGGCCACGGATTCCGGTTCCCGGGCTTGTGGGCGGGGCATGCCCGAGTGGGTGGGGCTTAGCGCCTTCCGCGCCTGCGCGACGGCACTGGGGCCGTGAGAACCCCTCTGGCCTCTGACTCGGTTGTGCCCTTGGTCAGTGGGTCTGTCAAGGGTTGGACACGGAGCTGGGTCATCGGGACGGAATTGGAAGGTCGGAAGACGAGAGACAGAGCTTGTTATTCCCAGCTCTGCTGCCCCCAAAGGGAGGCACACGGTGCTGGGGTCCTGGGCAGACAGATGCCAAGAGAATGAGAAAGAGCCAGGCCCGCAAGCTGCTACGCGGAGCTGGGGTGCTGGGTGACTCCGTTCCTGCAGAACTTCACCACCTCTGGTCCGGAGCCTAGTTCAGAGCCCACACCTGCAAACGCAGGGCCTGCTACCTGGGGCACAGGAAAACTTTATGGGCGAGGAGGCACGACAAGGTTTTAGAAATTAAGTTGCATTTATGTAGTCCTTTTACTACTATTCTGATCATAATGAATTAACTCGTACTCTTATTTCACTTCATTCTCCCCCACCTGGTGGTCTGAAGACTGGAATCCATGAGTCTAATGGATGGCTGCCTTCCCCATGTCCCTGGAAATCAGCCACATTGCTTTAGGATTCTTCAGTGATTCACTACTTAATTTGTCTTTAAAATGTGTTTTAAAAATATATAAACACTCTCTTCCCAACATTTACTGAACCTATCCTTTATCCGCAGAGGGAACCAGTTTACGTATTACTACTGGTACCTCAGTGTTGCTAAATAATAGGCTTATGCCACTGGATGCCATCACAATCCTGAAATTGAGTTTCTGATATTTCAGCCAGAAGGAAATTTTAATTCAACTTTTTATTTTGAAAAAGAAATAGATTCTTAGAAAAGTTTTAGGAACTCTAGATTCAGCCATCGTTAATGTTTTGTCACACTTGTTTTATCTTTCTTTACATATATTAGATAAGATATCACATATTCCTACTATTTTCTGTTGTTGAATCTTTTGAGAGTAGATTTCACATATGACTGCCTAGAAACAAAGATGTTCTCGTTTAGTCCCCATACAATGATCAATTTCAGGAAATTGACAGAATACTATCCTATATAATAAAAGGCTAATATGCAAATCAACCAAAGGGCAGAACGACCGGTCGCTATGACATGCACTGACCACCAGGGGGCAGACACTCAACTGCCCCCTAGTGGTCAGTGCGCTCCCACAGGGGGAGCGCTGTTCAGCCAGAAGCCGGGCTCATGGCTACTGAGTGCAGCGGTGGTGGCAGAAGCCTCTCCCACCTCGGCAGCAGCGCTAATGATGTCCAACTGGCGCGTTAGGCCTGCTCCAAGCGGGCCTAAACTGTCAGTAGGACATC
The DNA here is from genome assembly GCF_951640355.1 of Cnephaeus nilssonii. Taxonomy (NCBI): domain Eukaryota; kingdom Metazoa; phylum Chordata; class Mammalia; order Chiroptera; family Vespertilionidae; genus Cnephaeus; species Cnephaeus nilssonii. The sequence continues at coordinate 52,897,973 of NC_137089.1, read as the reverse complement.
CCCCAAGGGCTCCTGGACTGCGAAAGGGCGCAGGCCGGGCTGAGGGGTCCTCCCCACCCCCCTCAGTGTACCAATGTCATGCACCGGGCCTCTAGTTATTTAATATACTGTATTTTCCGGCATATAAGACGACTGGGCGTATAAGATTTTCCTGGGTTAAAAAGTCGTCTTATACGCCAGAAAATACAGTATATATATATATATATATATATATATATGTGTGTGTGTGTGTGTGTATATACACCGTATTTTCCAGCGTATAAGACGACTTTTTTTTTTAAATATATTTTATTGATTTTTTACAGAGAGGAAGAGAGAGGGATAGAGAGCTAGAAACATCGATGAGAGAGAAACATCGATCAGCTGCCTCCTGCACACCCCCTACTGGGGATGTGCCCGCAACCAAGGTACATGCCCTTGACCGGAATCAAACCTGGGACCTTTCAGTCCGCAGGCCGACGCTCTATCCACTGAGCCAAACCGGTTTCGGCATAAGACGACTTTTTAACCCAGGAAAATCTTATACGCCCAGTCATCTTATACACCGGAAAATACGGTACATCTTAAAGCTGTCCTTTATAGCAACTATTTTTTCTCAACTCAGAATCACATCCTGATTACATATTGCATTTAATTGTCATTTGTCTTTAGTCTCTTTAAGTCTGCAGTATTTTTATCTTGGCTCCAGGCACACTATCTTTTCTTTCCTCCAAGGAATCTTGGACCTTCCTTGTCAGAATTCCTTCCCATCCTCCACCTTGCTCTATTATTCCTTACCTAGCTAATTTCTGTTCATGTTTCAGCTCTCAGCCCAAATGTCACTCCCTCAGAGAAGCTTTTCTTAATTCCCCAAATATAGTTTCATTTCCTTTATGGTGCTGATCATGTTTTGTGATTTCATTTTTATACTGTGATTATCTATTAATCTGGTATATTTTGGAGCTGCAGTTGACAAGAGCTGGTAATGTGTGCCTTTGCTATACTGTAAATTCAATGACATGTGTGATTTTTGTCTTATAACAAGTCCTGGCACCATTTCTTCATTCAACAATTTTTTATTGCATAATATACCTGCTACTCTTCTAGATGTGAATGAACAATTCCTAATGGAGTATATATTCTAGTTGGGGAAACAGAGTAAGCAAGATAAATAATAAAATATATAATAGATGACGATAAATGTTAAAGTGGAGGACAAAGCAGGAAGGAGTAGAATGCATTCCTGTTTTGACATTGCAGCGTTACCCAGGGCGGTGGCCACAGAAGGCCTCACTGGAGAGACATTTGAATAAAGACCCACAGAAGAGGGAGTGAGCCCTGAAGAAATCGGGGGCAGAGCACTTCATGTACAGGGAAAGTGCAAAGGCCTGAACTGGGAAGACAAGTGGCATTTTCCATGAACAGAAAATCCACTCTAGATAGGGTTCATTGAGCAAAGGTCAATTGATCAAAGGTAGGAGAGAGAAGGTCAGAGAGGTGTTGGGGACCAAGTACTGGAGCACCTGGTAGACAATTGTTAGGAAGTTGGATTTTCCTGTTATGATTGTGTGTGACATAACCTAATTAAAATATTAATTAGATCCTTCTGACTGCTTTGAAAATTGACTGAAGGGGAACAAGTAGCAATGCAGTTACTAGGGTATTGGAATCATCTAGAAAGAAATAGTGGTGACTTAGACTAGGCTGGAAGATATGAGTGGTCAAAGTCTGAATATATTTGAAGGTAGAGTTGACAGAATTCGCTGACAGACCAGACCAGATGGGGATGGGGTATGAGAGGAGAGCGGCAGAGTCAAAGATGACTCCACGCGTTTTGATCCAAACAACTGGGAGAATGCTTTGCCATTAGGTGAGATAGAGAAGACTGGGGGGATAGCTCTGGAAAGATTAGGTTTTATTTGTACATTTAGATCCAAAGCCCTCATTAGACATCTGTGGTGGGCGGCCTCCCAGATGGCCAGCAGTGGTCCTTTCCTCTTGAGTTTACCTCTTTGTGGAACCCCTCCCACAGGCTGGTCTGTTTGACCAATAGAAGATGGCAAAGGTGATGACCTCTGACTTCTGAGGCTAAGTGATAAATGTCATAGACCTTCTGCCTGGACTTTTTGAAATTTTACCTTGGAGGAAGCCAGTAGCCATTCCCTTAGGACACTCAAGCCCTATTGAGAGGACCACGTGGAGAGAACCTGAGGTCTCCCACCAACACGCAGCACCCCTGTGACTTGCAAGCAGGCCACCTTGGGGGTGGATCCTCCACCCTTTGCCCTGCAGGATACCTAACTGCAAAGCCATCAGAGTGATGTGCCTGAAACACCCGCTAAGCCACTCCTAAACCCCTGAATACAGACTTTATGAGAGATAATATGACTGTTAGTTTTAACCCACAAAATTTGCTATAATGAATTGATTTCGTGAACATGTCATTCATTTTTCCCCCCCAGTTTGGGTAATTTTTTTTAAATTTAATAAATCTTTATTGTTCAGATTATTACAATTGTTTCTCCTTTTTTCCCCCCATATCTCCCCTCCACCCGGTTCCCACCTGCCCTCTGCTCTTACCTCCTCCCCCGCTGTCCTCATCCATAGGTGTATGATTTTTGTCCAGTCTCTTCCCGCACCCCCCACACAGACACCCCTTTCCCCCTGAGAATTATCAATCCACTCCCATTCTATGCCCCTGATTCTATTATATTCACCAGTTTATTCTGTTCATCAGATTTTTAATTCACTTGGCTTTTAGATTCACTTGTTGATAGATATGTATTTGTTGTTCATAATTTTTATCTTTACTTTTTTCTTCTTTTCCCTCTTTTTAAAGAATACTTTTCAGCATTTCATACAATACTGGTTTGGTGGTGATGAACTCCTTTAGCTTTTTCTTTTCTGTGAAGCTCTTTATCTGCCCTTCAATTCTGAATGATAACTTTGCTGGGTAGAGTAGTCTTGGTTGTAGGTTCTTGCTATTCGTCACTTTGAATATTTCTTGCCACTCCCACCTGGCCTGCATGGTTTCTGTTGAGAAATCAGCTGATAATCGTAATCGTATGGGTGCTCCCTTGTAGGTAACTAACTGTTTTTCTCTTGCTGCTTGTAAGATTCTCTCTTTGTCTTTTGTCCTTGGCATTTTAATTATGATGTGTCTTGGTGTGGTCCTCCTTGGATTCCTTTTGTTTGGGGTTCTGTGCGCTTCCTGGACTTGTAAGTCTATTTCTTTTACCAGGTGGGGGAAGTTTTTGGTCATTATTTCTTCAAATAGGTTTTCAGTGTCTTGCTCTCTCTCTTCTTCTGGTACCCCCATAATTCTGATGTTGGTTCACTTGAAGTTGTCCCAGAGGCTTCTTACACTATCTTCAACTTTCTGAATTCTCTTCTCTTCTTGCTTCTCTGGAGGAGTGTCCTTTGCCTCTTTGAATTCCAGATCTTTGACTTGATTCCTGCGTTCTTCTAGTCTGCTGTTGAGTCTCTGTATAGTATTTTTTATTTCAGTCAGTGTGTGTTTAATTTCTAGTTGGTCCTTTTTCATATCCTCGAGGGTCTCATTAAATTTATCGGCCTTTTCCAGGAAATTCTTGAAAAACCTTATAACCGTGGTTTTGAACTCTATGTCCAATAGTTTGTTCTCCTCCATTTCTTTCGTTTGTGATCTGTTTCCTTGTCTCCTCATTTTCGCTGCTTCCATGAGTTGGTAGGGTAGCTTTGTGTACTAGTTGTCCTATTGGTTCAATGGGTCAGCCTCCCAGTTACCTGAGGTGGACACTCTTGGTGCACCCCTTTGTGGACTGTGTGTACAGCCTTGTTGTAGTTAAGTCTTGATTGTTGTTGGTGTCACTGGGAGGAATTGCCCTCCAGGCCAATTGGCTGTGAGGACTCGCTGTGTCTATAACGGAAGAAGTGCTGTGCTGGAGACACGTTTATGGGGCAGGACTTGTTCCAGTAGGGCTTTGGTGCTCACTGAGTCTGCCTCTTGAATGTGTCCCTTATGAGAGTAATTGAAATCTGGTGTCGTCTAACACCGACCACTAGATACACTAGTTTCTGGATCTCCAATGGGGTGCAGGTCAGCTACTGTCTGAGGCCACCCAGCAGGAGCTACAGCAAGAACAACAGTTTTCTCCTCTTTGCTTGGGGTTTGGCGGTTTTGGAGCAGTCTGACGGGAGCTGCAGTTTATTTGGTTAAGCTTCCACAGAACAGGCCATTTATATGCAAAAGCCGCTGTGTGGAGCCTGGGCAGGTTTGTAGAATGTGCAGGGTGGGGTCTCAGGGTGGGGCTGGGTGGCGTCTCAGGGCATCACTAGGCTAGGACGTGGCAAATGGCAATGGCTGCTATCAGCCGTCTCTGCCTTTCAGTGTTTCCAAGTCCCCACATCCCGCGCTCCAGCGCAGTAAACAATGATTTCTGGGCGCACCTCTGCAAAAAGTCACTCTCACTTTCCGACCCGATGGCCTACAGTCCAGCTTCTCCCCGTAGGTGTCTGGATCCCCCACGTGTCCCCAGAAACTGGATTTCAGAGTGACTGGGAGTTTGTCTCCCTTCGGGTTGAAAAAAAGCCGCGCGTCCAGTCGCCCACCACCAGCCCAATTCGCGTGCCTCCGTACCTCAGCTTTTCCGCGTTTGTGCTCCTTTGTCTTTCCTTCTTAGTTGTGAAACTTCCACTCAGCCAGCTTTCCTGTGGTTCTGGGTGGTAGACATTTTGTCTTTTAGTTGTAGTTTTGAAACTGTTGTCACATGTCATTCATTTTAACATCTATGAAATCTCCTCCAGGTGTTGAGTCCATACATATTTGTTCTTTGTTTCTTGCACCTTGTTATACCTGACATAATATGCATTCAATACATGTTGAATAAATGGATGAGTGAACAAGAATTCAAGTACAAGAGAACTGAGAATATAGCTTGAGCAGAAGGGATAAGTGTACTTAAACCAGATTGCTTAAGTACACAACCATTTCCTTTTCCATACTTCCTCCTACTTTAGTGGAGACAGAGGTCATGAGGGTCATGAAGGTTAGGTATGAAAATTATATAGTTTGGAAATTTTGAAAATTACAGTTAAATTAATGGTGCCTGAGGACCTCCATTTAAATGTAAAAGCATAATCAAGAATGAAACAAAAGGTTGTTTTTACCCAACTTTAGTAATAGCAAAATAAAGCACTTCTTCCTCTCCACTGTGTTGCAATCACAAAGGCCTGTGTCTGCCCTGCACCTGCCAGGCCTGCTGCTGCCTTGGCCCCGCCATCATGCCATGGCCCTCAGAGCTTTGCATAACTGGCTTTATCTTGTTTTTTAGGTCTCAAATATCGCCACCTCAAATATCCCTGGTCTAAATAAGCTCCCATTATCCCCAAATCACCCCTTGTACTTTCCCCATGGCCGTATGGTCCTGAAATCATGTCTTTGTTTGTAATAACCAGTTATAATCTGTCCTCCCTCTAGGACAGAAGCTTCTGCCTGTCACTAGTTTATCACAAATCTAGAACCCTGCGTGGCACGCCCAGGACGTGCTGAATCCTGGCTTGTACTGATAGGATTCATTTTCTGGATTAAAAGTAAAGTTTTTAGTTAGGAAAGTCTACACCTCTTCATTTGTTTCATTTTCCATTTCTTCTGTAATTTAAAAAATTACCATTTGCCCAGTTTTCTATTTTTTAAAAATCCATTTAGACTTAAGATACCAACCTTTTCCCGGACTGTCAGAGTTTATGGCAAATAATTTTCCCAGTGTGTTTGCCTATTGATTCTGTCCCTGCTTTCCTTGGACAGAAGTTCTAATTCAAGTGGGGCAGTGGTTTGTTTCGTTGAGCAGGGCCTTTGGGGTTAGTTACTTAGGAACGTGACTTTGGGCAAGGAGGCCAATGACTTAGCAGCAACACTCAAGTTTCACAATCGTATTTTTTTTTCTTTTACGAAATGGGGATAATGAATATGTCACAAAATAGTGAGGATGAAATGAAACAAAGGATGTACAATGGCTCAGGCGAGGTGCACACTGCAAGTGCTGAGTAAGAACGGCCAAGCTGATTCTTCCTGGTTCAGGTGGGGGTAGAATTTTCTCACATATTTCGACCCTTTTACCCTCCAGGAGTAAATTTGGTGCACCAAACAACTGATTTTAACGCCCAAACTGAACTTGGGGTTTTCAGTGAGCAGGCGATTTTCTGAGTGCTGGCAAGCATCAGCCCACCAGTGGCTGGAGCCGGCCCGCCCGGGAGGGGGCTGGGCGGACGTGCTCGCGAGGGCGGGCCAGCGCCTCGGCCCCGCCCCTTTCCGCGCTCAGCCCCGCCCCTGACGGTCTGCCCCGCCCCTCCCTTTGCCCAATTGGCTCCGCCCTGCCCCGCCCGGCTCGGCCCGGCCCGGCCCGGCCCGACCCGCCTGGTTCCGGTGACGCCGCGGCCCGCGGACTGCGGACTTGCTTCCTGGTGCCACGGCGGGACCGCAGGTGAGCGCGGCCTGTGCGCTCGGCGGTGCGGCGGCCCGCGGAGGGGGCGGTCGGGTCCGCGCCGGGAGAGCCGGGCCGCGCGGCGGGGGCGACGCCGGGAAGGGTGAGGGGGGCGCGGGCCGTGCTGTGGGGCCTGCAGGGCGGGGAGGAAGCGCGGGGGCACCGGCCTCCGAGCCCGCACCGCGCCGCGCGCGGGACCTCGATCCGCCGCGTGGGCCCTTCCCCGCGCGGCGCCCCCGCGCCGACCCGCCGACCGGGCGGAGGGTGGGACCTGCGGTGGGATCAGCGGCCCCCGCGCCTGGACGGGTGAGCGCCCTCGGTGCCCACAGGCACAGCCACGTGCTGTGGTTGCGGCTCAGACTCAGCCCCGCCGGTTGGAGGGCGGGTCTCGGTTTCGGAGCACCGGCGTGGGCTTACGGAAGGGCCTTCGTTACGCTCTGGGCGAAGACTGGACGACGTGTCAGGTGTGTGTTTTGAGGTGTGTGGCTGTGACCTTGGGCGTAGCGGGGAGATCAGGGACCTCCTGGGTCACTGTTCGGAAGGCTACGTGAGGCGGTGTTTGCACCACAGGAAGGCGTTCCTGCTGCGGCCACTGACGGGTCAGCCCGCTGCAGCCCTGAGCCACAGCCGGGCCAGGCACAACTTGTGCAGGCCAGAGCTCAGGTCAGGGGCGCAGGCGAGGATAAGAAAACAAAGAGCAGTTATCGCCACACCAGTGCAGTCATCTGGGGTGCCCAGGCCCACTTTTCTCACATCGTGAGGATTTTGTAAAAGGCATTGGATAAATGCTTTTCACTCCCGGCTGGAACAGTGCAGCGGCCAGCCTCTGGGACACGCTGAGGCTCCGGAGGAGAGGGGCCTGCTGGTTCAGGACTTCTCAGATCCAGCCCCTAGGGAATGGGACGGACCAGGACCCGAGGCATGAGGACAGGGACAAGGCGGTCTTCGCCTTTTAAGGGCTGCTAATGACTGGACACGTCTCCTAATTTCACCTATAACTGTGAACACTTTGTAAACCGGGCATGTCAGACTCTCGGGCCGCATGCCCTGTTTATTTGGCCCGTGTTAGCTTTTGAGTTTGACATGCTTGTTATAGACCAGGGGTCCTCACACTTTTTAAACAGGGAGCCAGTTCACTGTCCCGCAGACCGTTGGAGAGCCGGACTATAGTTTAAAAAAAACTATGAACAAATTCCTATGCACACTGCACATATCTTATTTTGAAGTAAAAAAACAAAACGGCAAAAACACCCGCATGTGGCCCGCGGGCCGTAGTTTGAGGACGCATGTTACAGACAATGACCTTCACACACACACACACACACACACACACACACACACACGCACACCCATAACTTTAAGTGAGGTTAACCTAAGGATTACACGTAGGCTGCTGGGATGCTGGCACTGCTGTTCGGACCGTTTCCTCCGTGTTGTCTGTCCCCATACGCAGTTCCTGCCGAGCCCAGCCTATCAGTTCTTGGCCCTGTAGCTTTAGAACATAAAAATTGTGCTTTTTTCTCTACTGTTAGAATTTTCTGTTGCAAAACTTTCTTCAGTCATTTATTTATTTTTTTTTAATGTTTTTTTCTTGATTTTAGAGAGAGGGGAACAGAGACGGATAGAGAGATAGAAACATCAATGAAAAACAAATATCAATTGACTGTCTCCTGCACTCCCCAAGCCTACAACCCTGAGCATGTGCCCTGACCAGGAATTGAACCGTGACCTCTTGGTTCATGGGTCGGCGCTCCACCACTGAGCAACCCAGGCCGGGCAATCATTGATTTCTTTTTTTTTTTTTTTTTTTTGTTTAGTTATGGCATAAAACTTTCTTTTTTTTTTTTTCAATTTTTTTATTAAGGTATTATATGTGTACATATCTTACCATTGCCCTCCCCACACCCCACTCCCATATATGCCCCCACCCCCCAGAGTTTTGCATCCATTGGTTATGCTTATATGCATGCATACAAGTCCTTTGATTGATCTCTTATCTCCCCCACCTCTCCCTAACCTTCCCCTTGTAATTTGATAGTCTGTTTGATGCTTTACTGTCTCTGTATCTATCTTTTTGTTCAAGTTTATAATGTTCTTTATTATCCATAAATGAGTGAGATCATGTGGTATTTTTCTTTCATTGACTGACTTATTTCACTTAACATAATGTTCTCCAATTCCTCCCAGGTTGCTGCAAATGATGAGAATTCCTTCTTTTTTATGGCAGCATAGTATTCCATTGTGTAGATGTACCACAGTTTTCTGATCCAGTCATCTGCTGACGGGCACCTAGGCTGTTTCCAAATCTTAGCTATGGTGAATTGTGCTGCTATGAACATAGGGGTGCATATATCCTTTCTAATTGGTGTTTCTAGTTTCTTCGGATATATTCCCAGGAGTGGGATTACTGGGTCAAATGGGAGTTTCATTTTCAGTTTTTTGAGGAAACTCCATACTGTTCTCCACAGTGGCTGCACCAGTCTGCAATCCCACCAGCAGTGCACGAGGGTTCCTTTTTCTCCGCATCCTCGCCAACACTTGTCGTTTGTTGATTTGTTGATGATAGCCATTCTGACAGGTGTGAGATGGTACCGCATTGTTGTTTTGATTTGCATCTCTCGGATAATTAGTGACGTTGAGCATGTTTTCATGTGTCTCTTGGCCTTCCTTCTGTCTTCTTTTGAAAAGATTCTATTTAGGTCTGTTGCCCATTTTTTTATTGGATCATTTATCTTCCTTTTATTAAGTTGTATAAGCTGCCTGTAGATGTTGGAGATTAAACCTTTATCAGTGATGCCATTTGCAAATATGTTCTCCCATGCAGTGGGCCTTCTTGTTGTTTTGTTGATGGTTTCTTTTGCTGTGAAAAAGCTTTTTATTTTGATGTAGTCCCATTTGTTAATTTTCTCTTTAGCTTCCATTGCCCTAGGGGCAGTGTCAGTGAAGAATTTCTTTTGGCATATGTCTGACATTTTGCTGCCTGTGGATTGCTCTAGTATTTTTATGGTTTCCCGTCTTATGTTTAAGTCCTGTATCCATTTTGAGTTTATTTTTGTGTATGGCGTAAGTTGGTGATCAAGCTTCATTTTTTTGCATGTATCTGTCCAATTTTCCCAACACCATTTATTGAAGAGACTGTCTTTATTCCATTGTATGTTCATGCCTCCTTTGTCAAATATTAATTGAGCATAGTGGTTTGGGTCAATATCTGGATTCTCTATTCTGTTCCATTGATCTATATGTCTGTTCTTGTGCCAGTACCAGGCTGTTTTGAGAACAGTGGCTTTGTAATACAGCTTGAAATCTGGTATTGAGATCCCTCCTACTTTATTCTTCTTCCTCAGGATTGCTGTGGCTATTCGGGGTCTTTTTTTATTCCAGATGAATTTTTGGAGAGTTCTTTCAAGGTCTGTGAAATATGCCGTTGGTATTTTAATGGGGAGTGCATTGAATCTATAGATTGCTTTGGGTAGTATGGACATTTTAATGATGTTGATTCTACCAATCCATGAACATGGTATGTTCTTCCATCTGTTTACGTCTTCCTCTATCTCTTTTTTCAGTGTCCTGTAGTTTTCCGTGTATAGGTCTTTTACCTCCTTAGTTAAGTTTATTCCTAGGTATCTTAATTTTTTTGGTGCGATGGTAAATGGGATTGCCTTTTTAGTCTCTCTGTCTGTAAGTTCACTATTGGTGTATAGAAAGGCCATAGATTTCTTGGCGTTAATTTTGTATCCTGCTACATTGCCGAATTCATTTATTAAGTCTATTAGTTTTTTGACGGAGTCTTTTGGATTTTTTATGTACAATATCATGTCGTCTGCAAATAAAGACAGCTTTACTTGTTCTTTTCCAATCTGGATGCCTTTTATTTCTTCTTCTTGTCTAATTGCAATGGCTAATACTTCCAGTACTATGTCAAACAGGAGTGGTGAGAGTGGGCATCCCTGTCTTGTTCCTGTTCTTAGGGGAAATGTCTTTAGTTTTTGTCCATTGAGTATGATGTTTGCTGTGGGTTTATCATATATAGCTTTTATTATGTTGAGGTATGAGCCATCTATTCCCACCTTGTTGAGAGCTTTTATCAAGAAAGGGTGTTGGATTTTGTCAAATGCTTTTTCTGCATCAATTGATATGACTATGTGATTTTTATCTTTCAATTTGTTTATGTGATGTATCACGTTTATTGATTTGCGGATATTGTACCATCCTTGCATTCCTGGGATAAATCCTACTTGGTCATGGTGTATGATCTTTCTGATGTACTGCTGGAGCCGATTTGCTAGAATTTTGTTGAGGATTTTGGCATCTATGTTCATGAGGGATATTGGTCTGTAATTCTCTTTCATTGTGTTGTCTTTATCTGGTTTTGGTATTAGGGTGATGCTGGCTTCATAGAAGGAGCTTGGAAGTGTTCCTTCCACTTGAATTTTTTGGAATAGTCTGAGGAGGATAGGTTTTAGTTCTTCCTTGAATGTTTGGTAAAACTCTCCTGTGAAGCCATCAGGCCCCGGGCTTTTGTTTGCTGGAAGCTTTTTGATGACTGCTTCAATTTCGTCCATAGTTATTGGCCTATTGAGCTGTTTAGATTCTTCTTGATTGATTTTTGGAAGGTTATATTTTTCTAGGAATATGTCCATTTCCTCCAGATTGTCCAGTTTGTTGGAATAGAGTTGTTCGTAGTATTTTGTAACAATCCTTTGTATCTCAGCGGGGTCTGTTGTTATTTCACCTCTTTCATTTCTGATTTTGTTTATTTGGGTCCTCTCTCTTTGCTTCTTGGTGAGCCTGGCTAGAGGTCCATCAATCTTGTTTATCCTTTCAAAGAACCAGCTCTTGGTTTTGTTGATCTTATGTATTGTTTCTTTGGTCTCTATGTCATTTATCTCCGCTCTGATCTTTGTTATTTCCTTCCTTCTGGTTACACTGGGCTTTTCTTGCTGCTCTTTTTCTAGCTCTTTGAGTTGTAGGGTTAAGTAATTTATTACCATTGTTTCTTGTTTTTTGCAATAGGCCTGTAGAGCTATGAACTTCCCTCTCAAGACTGCTTTCGCTGTGTCCCATAGATTTTGGATTGTTGTGTTTTCATTGTCATTTGTTGCCATGATGTTTTTTATTTCTTCCTTGATCTCTCTGGTGACCCAGTCCTTGTTTAATACCATGCTGTTTAGTCTCCATGTGTTTGATTTCTTTGGATTGTTTTTATTGTAGTTGATTTCCAGTTTTATGCCACTGTGATCTGAGAAGATGCTTGATATAAGTTCTATCTTCTTGAATTTGAAGAGACTTTGCCTGTGCCCCAGCATATGGTCTATCTTTGAAAATGACCCATGTGCACTTGAGAAGAATGTATATTCTGTGGCTTTGGGGTGAAATGTTCTGAAGATGTCGATTAATTCCATCTGGTCTAGTGAGTCATTTAGGATTGCTGTTTCTTTGCTGATTTTTTGTTTAGAGGATTTGTCCAGTGGTGATAGTGGGGTATTAAAGTCTCCTACTATGATTGTGTTGCTATTAATCTCTCCCTTGATATCCTCCAGGAGTTTTTTTATGTATTTGGGTGCTCCTATATTGGGAGCGTATATGTTTACCAGAATTATTTCTTCTTGTTGGATTTCTCCCTTTAGTATTATGAAGTGGCCTTCCTTATCTCTTGTTATGGCATTTACTTTGAGGTCTATTTTGTCAGATATAAGTATTGCTACCCCAGCTTTTTTTTCATTTCCATTTGCCTGAAAGATATTTTTCCATCCCTTCACTTTCAATCTGTGTGAGTCTCTTGTTCTGAGGTGGGTCTCTTGTAGACAGCATATATATGGGTCGTGTTTTTTTATCCATTCAGCTACTCGATGTCTTTTGATTGGAGCATTTAGTCCGTTTACATTTAAAGTTATTACTGAAAGGTATTTGTTTGCAGTCATATCTATTTTTGTGTCTGTATTCCTTCTTACCTGTTTATTTCTTCTTTTTACAGTATTCCCTTTAGCAATTCTTGCATTGCTGGTTTGGTGGTGATAAACTCCCTGAGGCTTTTTTTGTCTGCAAAGCTCCTGATTTCCCCTTCAATTTTGATTGATAGTCTTGCTGGATATAGTATTCTTGGATTCAGTCCTTTGCTTTGCAACACTTTGTATACCTCCTTCCATTCACTTCTAGCTTGTTGTGTTTCTGATGAGTAATCATTTGACAATCTGATGGGTGTTCCTTTGTAGGTAACTCTCTGTCTCTGTCTTGCCGCCTTTAGGATTCTCTCTTTATCATTTATATTTGCCATTGAAATTATGACATGTCTTGGTGTGGGTCTTTTGGGGTTGATCCTGCTTGGGACTCTCTTTACTTGCGTAACTTTTATCTTTCCCATATCCGGGAAGTTTTCTGTCATTATTTCTTCAAATAGATTTTCTAATCCCTGCTGCTCTTCTTGTCCTTCTGGCAGCCCTATTATACGCATGTTACTTCGTTTCATGTTGTCCCGAAGCTCCCTTAGGCTTTCCTCCTGCTTTTTAATTTTTTTCTCCAATTGCTGTTCAGCTTGAGCTTGTTTCTGTACCTGATCTTCTAACTCACTAATTCGGTCCTCTGCTTCTTGTAATCTACTGTTGAAACTTTCCATGGTGTTTTTGATTGTAGCTATATCACTTTTCATTTCTTCCTGATTCTTGCATAAGTTGTTGATTTTCTCATCCATCCGATGTATAAATTCCATGACCATTACTCTGAACTCCTTTTCGGTCATGTTGCAAGCTTCATTTTCACTAATTTCCTTTCTTGGCGACTCCACATTTTCTTTCCTCTGTGAGTTATTTCGTTTCCCCATTCTGGCTATTACCAGAAAGCTCAAGCTTCTGTTTGCGTGGACCTGGGCCGTGTGCTGTGGGGACTTCGCTCCACCCTAGTTTCACTGAAGTGCTCTGACACTAGGACGTGTGACTGTCTTAGGTTGGTGGGAACCAAACTTGCCCAGGATCAGTGTCCCCAGTGTTCCGTGTGGTCTCGTGTGCACATTTAGAATCAGGGGCCCTGTCTGCACCACACTGTTGGTATGTGCCGAGAATGAGATCCTTAGCATGTGCCAGGAGTCAGAGTTTCCCTGTGTCTGCACCAAGACTCGAGTGTCAAAGTCTCTGTTGCCTTGTGCGGTTTCTCGTTGAGAATCAGGGTCCCTGTGTGTGCACGCACCAACAATTGGGGTCGCTGGCTCTTAGTGTGAATGCGCTGTGAGTCAGGGATCCCAGGCAGCTGTGTCCGGCGTGCCAAATTCCCTGAAGTGGGGCTGCGTCCTGTGTGTGCTCTCTCTACTGAGCCAAACCGGCTAGAGCGCACATTCTTAAAAACCTGAAGGTGAGCCGGCTCAGTGCACTCTCCCAAAGTCCCAGAAGGGGGGCGGAGTCCGTCCTGCGCGCCAAATTCCCCAAAGGGAAGCCCCTCTGTGCACGCTTTTAAGAATCTCCGAAGGGGGAGCTGTGCCCCGCGAGCCAAATTCCCCCAAATTCCCCGAAGGGGAGCCCTCTGTGCGCACTGACAGATTTCCCCGAAGGGGAGCTGCTTCTGTCCCGTGCGCGAGCGCGCGCCGAATTCCCTAAGAGGGAGCGCGTCCCTGCGCAAAGCTCAGCAGCTTGGGGGAGGGGCGGGTCTATCAGTTACTATGGCGCTATCAGCGCCTGCGAGGAGGGGGATAGGCTCTTTGACTTACGGAAATCTGCCGGGAAGTCTGGATTCTTGTTTGTTTGTCTGAAGCTGTGATAGCAGTTCTCTGTCCCCAGTGGCTGCAGGGTCCTGGTTTGTGTCAGAAGCCAGGATCCGAGTCTCGGGCAGCTCTGTTTCCCAAGATGGCGTGGTCTCTGCGTCCGCACCAGCCGCCGAGAAGTGTCCGCTTTGTGCGCGGGGCTCCGCCGTCTAGGGCTGCCCTGTTCGGGAGCCCCTTGGAAGACCTGCAGAATCTAACTGACCCTATCTCATACACACACACACACACCACACACATCTACACTCTCCTCTATGGGTTCCTCACTCACACTCTCTCTCTCCCTACCTTCCTGCCGGTCGCCATCTTTCTCCTGGCATCCAATCATTGATTTCTTATGCTAGAAAGTCAGCAAACTAAGAAGGTTAGCACTGGATGTATAACACGATTAACTAACATTTTGACCTTCAAGGAGTTGTAATGCTCGTGGAAAGCCTGAACTTTCAGGTGGATTCCCTGAGGGAGGATCAGTGCCACTCGCAAGTCTGAGGATTCCAAAGGTGGGCATTCCTTTAACGTGCCCACTGTTGCCTCCACCTGCAGGCTTGCTTCCTGCCCACCACTGTTTTCCCTTCAGCTCTTCGCTGTCTCGGAAGGATTGCTAATCAGGTTATAGTCCAAACCTATAAGATACTTGCTGGAAGATTCCTTGAAAGATTGGCTGAGAAGGAGGTTTAAATTAGCAGCTACAAGTAAAGCATCATACATTCTATTTAACTACATTATTTAAGTTTCTGATATGAAAATCAAAAGCAGACATTATGCATACATTTTGATAACATTCTGATAACGATTGTGCTGGCTTCACTATTTGAAGAAGCTGGGTGGGTGGAGTGGAGTGTTGGATTCTCCGGGAGAAGGAGAGAGGTTGTTTATTCTTTTAACACAGCAGCTTACCAGTTTGAACTTTTAAAAAGACATTAAAATTAGCTCTAGCTGGTTTTGCTCAGTGGGTAGAGCGTCAGCCTGCGGACTGAAGGGTCCCTGGTTCAATTCCAGTCAAGGGCACGTCCCTGGTCGGGTTGTGTGCAGAAGGCAACCAATCAATGTGTTTCTCGCGCACAGATGTTTCTCTCTTGTCTTTCCCTCTCTCTGAAAATCAATGGAAAAATATCCTCGGATGAGGATTAAAAAAGACATTAAAATTAGCATAATTGTCAAGATCACCAATATAATTTAGCATATGAGTCGTTTCCCCATGAAAATAAAAGGAAACATTGCATATTCATTTTTGCAAATCATTTTGAAATGTCCTCTTACCAAGTGGATGTATTGGGTCTGGTTCCTGTGGAAATTACCAAAACAGCAGTGTGGTAATAGGTGTTGTCATCAGGCTCCTTTGGTTTTCTGAGGTTAGTGGGCCCTGCTCTAGACTCTGGTGATCGGCATGTTAAGATAGATCCCTGCAACCTAGAGAGGAACTTGTCCATCCATTTTTCTTCTATTTAGGGGCTAGGAAGCGAAAATCAAAACAAGTATTTCCCGATGGTGTTGTCACAATAATTTATAAAGTGTCTAAAATTGCCCACCCCACCTTCAGGACGTCTTGCTTCCTTTCTCTGCTGTATTTTTCTCTTACGCACTTCCTCCCACCTTCATGTACTGCATACTCACTGTCTCTCTCCAGTGTAACCACAGGGGCGGGATGTCTGTCTGGTGCCCTGTCCCCCAGAACCTTAGCCAGTGCTTGGCACAGCAGGCCATCTGGAAGGCTGTGCGGAAAGGTGCTGAGTGCACGGACAGGACCCCGCAACAGCTCCTGACCAGGAGGTATGAGGGGTTTGCCGAGAGCTGTAAACAGCTGAAATGGAGAGCCAAGCAACCAGACAAGGCCTATTCTTATCTATCTATCTATCTATCTATCTATCTATCTATCTATCTATCTATAAAAGGCTAAGTGACCAACCATACATCCGTCCGACCAACTGGCCGGTACCTAGGATGCGCACTGGCAATTTAAAAATAAACGTTGACTCGCACATGTGCCATACATATAAAGCTCTTGCTGGCACCAATTGCACACGTGTGTTTCAATCTGTCATTGTCGATTGTGAATTTGTTTGCTCTCGTTGACATTCTGAAGCTGAAAGAAAATTGCGTCGGTGTCAGAATATGTCTAAAGACCAACTGTTGGCACCACGTACCTCTGGAGCCAAAAGAAGCCGGCGTCGTTGACAGAACGTATCTGAAGACCATCGATTGGCACAATGTACCATTTGAGTGATGATTCCATCGATTCAACAGATGATGCCGAAAAGGGAAATTTTCCCATGGCATTTCTTAATAGTATTACTCCTTCGGGAATGCCATTCATAAATTAAAATTGAAAGTAGGTACAATCATCATGCTACTGAGAAATCTTAATAGTAAATGGGGTCTTTGTAATGGTACCAGATTTATTATCAAAAGATTGCGACCTAACATAATCGAAGCTGAAGTATTAACAGGATCTGCGGAAGGAGAGGTTGTTCTGATTCTAAGAATTGATTTGTCCCCGTCTGACACTGGTCTCCCATTTAAATTAATTAGAAGACAGTTTCCTGTGATGCCAGCATTTCTGATGACTATTAATAAATCACAAGGATAAACTCCTACCTGAATATTCCTAGTCTATCGGACATGGTCAGTTATATGTTGCTTTCTCTCAAGTTTGAATAGGGTGTGACGTTAAAGTTGTAAATACTTCATCACAAGGGAAATAAGTCAAGCACTCTGAAAGTGTTTTTTACTCTTTTTTTTAAAAAATATATTTTATTGATTTTTTACAGAGAGGAAGAGAAAGGGATAGAGAGTTAGAAACATCGATGAGAGAGAAACATCGATCAGCTGCCTCTTGCACACCCCCTACTGGGGATGTGCCCACAACCAAGGTACATGCCCTTGACCGGAATCGAACCTGGGACCCTTGAGTCCTCAGGCCGACGCTCTATCCACTAAGCCAAACCGGTTTCGGCTGTTTTTACTCTTAATGTGGTATACAGGGAGATATTAGAATAAGTTCAATCAATTTATCAGTCATTGTTTGTATCAATGTTTTTATATCATGTTTTTGTTGTTTTTATATCATATTTTTGTTATTTTTATATCATGTATTTGATCTTATATAATGTTATTGTTTATTTACTAATCAATTTATATATTATTTTCATATACATTTTACTCATTTTCTTTCATCTCTGACACTTCTACTATGGAGAAAGGGCGAATAGTGATATTAAAATGTTTCTTCTAATTAATTTCCTTTCAATGTGCACGAATCCGTGCACTGGCCACTAGTCCATTTATAAACATCTTGCTCAACACGGACACTTTCCAGCGTTGAGAACAAAGCCGTCATAGTTGCTGCAGCTTTGATGTGAGATTTCATATCCTTGCTCATCAGGACTAGAGAGAAGCACATAGTGACAAATGCAAAATGCCCGTCCTGCCAGTTAAATACATGCGCCTGCCGAGAAGAGGAGGGAGGCGGGCGTTAGAGTTGGGCAAAGGTGGATGAGAAACAGGCAGGTGAGAAGTTCTGCTTTCTGGTCCCACATCTGGGAGGGGAATGAGGAACCCAAGGGACTTCCGTCTCCCAGGTGGACAAGCGCACTGACTCCCCGCCTGCCTGAGGCTCAGCGGCAGGAGCTGCAGGAGGCCTTGTGACGTTAAAATTGGTCAGCTGAGAAGTGCAGCTCTGTTTATTGTCAAAGCAGGCTCTGGCAAAAGGTGGTTCCTGGGGAGATGGGCCCTTGTGGCTGGCTGCCAGAAGCGTGGTGATAAAGTGCAGCAATACTGATGCCGTCATTACCACCTCACTCGGTACCCTACGGTGAACTCATTCCACACCTGGAAAACAGAACCATGCCATTTCCGAAGCGTGTGTGCCCATAGCCCAGGGATCAGAAAAGCTGTGTAACCTTGTCCATGGCAGGGATCAAAAAAATGTGGGCATCTTCCTTTTTCCTTTTTTTTGTTAATCCTCACTCGATATTTTTCCTTTGATTTTTAGAGAGAGTGGAAGGCAGAGGGAGAGACAGAGAGAGAAACCTCAGTGTGAGAGAGACACATCAATCTGTTGCTTTCTGCAGGCACCCGACCAGGGCCAGGGATCGAGCCTGCAACCAAGGTATGTGCCCTTGACTGGAATCGAACCCGGGACCCTTCAGTCTGTGGGCCGACACTAACACTGACCCAAACCGGCCAGGGCAGGCATGGCTTCCTTCCTTGTACAGGACAAGCCCAGTGTAAATTCCTGCTGTGTGAGCTTTCCACTCGGCCGCCCAGCAGCGCCCCCGGAAGGCGAGGTGCTGGGCCCCGCCGCTGGGATGTGAGCCCGCAGGGGGGAGCGCTTTCTGTGCCCTAAGGAACCAGTGTGACGAGCTGTCTTGACCTGCTGAGAGGCAGACACCAACCCTCAGCTCCTGGTATGGCGGTGGGCACTGACTTCCCTCCCGACTGTTGTGGGACAAATAACGAGGCTGTCACTGGCCCGGGGCCCTCCCCGGCCGGCTCTGCGGTAGCTCAGATAAGCATGCTCTTCTGAGGGGTTAGGAAAATGGGCACCAGGTTGTCCTCAAGGCTGTCTACCTGGGCAAATTAATTTTGTGTAAATCCCAGAGATTCTTTTATTAATCTTTCAAGCTCTTCTTAAACAAGGGTGAGAAGGGTGCTTGTGTCTTACTATTTAATAAGCCATTAACGCCAAGGCAATCCATTCAATATTGGAGGAGTTAATGAAATAATAATTGCTACAGTTCATAGCATGTGTCTGATACATGCTGAGCATGCTGCACACCTACATTGTCGGGTATTTTTTGTAATCCCCTTTTATGGAATCGAAGTTCAGGTACAGAACCTGGCAAAGCAGACGCACTCCAATACATCGTGGGAGAGAAATACGCATGACGCATAGGGGCTCCGGAGTGACTCCTCTTTCTGCCACGCAACCCGAGCCCTGTTGAAGGGCTGAGCAGCCTGGCCTGTGCTCGGCGTTTGCCCCAGGAGGTAGCCCGACTGCCCCTAGGGAGGAGCTGTCACTCAAAGTGGACCTGGAAGACCGGGGTGGGCAGAGGGAGCTGCTGGCCAAGGTCAGCTGGGCAGGTGGGGCCGAGCAGGAAGTCCCTGGCAGCCAGGGATGTTTGCATCATATCAGCACAGGGCCCGCGGGGGTGGTGGGGGGGGCGCGGGAGGGTGATTATACCCGGCTTCAGGGTTTCTGTGAGGATTCACATGCCAGGCCCTTCAGGTATCAGCTCTTGACGTTCAGTGCCTTTGCATCATCTCTGTCGTGTAAAGCTGACTTGGGAAAGTTGGGGTGGTTGGGAGCGCTGACTTGTTTGGGATTTCTGTGTTACCTGCATTTCAGAGGCAGGTCTCCGCCTGTTTCCTGCCTTCGTCCTGCCCACTTCTTCGTGCCTCTGACCCTCTTTGTCACACTTCCCTTTCTCAAACCCAAACGGGAGAGGATGGTGATTGTGGTCACACGGCACCGGGTGCCCGCTGCTATCTGAACAGCTCGGCTCCTGACCGGGCGATGGGAAGACGGGCTAACCTTGGTGCTACCCCTGCATCCTGTGTTGCTGGAACCAGAGGCCTTGCTGGCGCCTGTCAGTGACCTGACTCCCAGACGCCCTACAGCAGATTTGACGCGGAGACGTCTGAAATGAGCGTTTCTTCTCCTTCTCCTGTTTGAGGCCTTGGAGTGGCACCTGTTGCCCACCCACTGAGCCCCTCAGCCTGGCTCTCAGGCCCCTGGCCTCTCGCCCGTCCTGCCCAGTGTGGCTTCCCCACTGGATGCGCCCTCTGTGCTCGGCGTGCTCTGCCCCCTGGCATTGGCTCTCCAGTAGCGTGCGGTCCCCTCTCACCTGCTCACGATCCTCCAGGCCAGCGCTGCCAGCCTCCCTCCGCTCTCCCTGCCATCCTGGGCCACAGCACGGTCCCCTGACCTTGGGGTCCAGGCACGTCTTCTCAGGGCCTTGATGCACGCCTCATGGTGCATGTGAATGGGAAAGTGACTCCAGGGAAGGCCTTGCAATTTCCGGTTCACTGCGGCTTCTGGCGGATGCCTGGGAGGCACTGGGGGTCTGTGCGTTGTCCCACATGAGGAGTGACTCTCCCAGGAGGCACTGGGGGTCTGTGCGTTGTCCCACATGAGGTGTGACTCTCCGGGAGGCATTGGGGGTCTGCACGTTGTCCCACATCAGGAGTGACTCTCCCGGGAGGCATTGGGGGTCTGTGCACGTTGTCCCACATGAGGAGTGACTCCCAGGAGGCACTGGGGGTCTGTGCGCGTTGTCCCACATGAGGAGTGACTCTCCCAGGAGGCATTGGGGGTCTGTGCGCGTTGTCCCACATGAGGAGTGACTCTCCTGGGAGGCATTGGGGGTATGCACGTTGTCCCACATGAGGAGTGACTATCCCGGGAGGCACTGGGGGTCTGCACGTTGTCCCACATCAGGAGTGACTCTCCCGGGAGGCACTGGGGGTCTGCACGTTGTCCCACATCAGTAGTGACTCTCCAGGGAGGAATTGGGGGTCTGCACGTTGTCCCACATGAGGAGTGACTCTCCCGGGAGGCACTGGGGGTCTGCACGTTGTCCCACATCAGTAGTGACTCTCCCGGGAGGCATTGGGGGTCTGTGCACGTTGTCCCACATGAGGAGTGACTATCCCAGGAGGCAATGGGGGTCTGTGCGCGTTGTCCCACATGAGGAGTGACTCTCCCAGGAGGCACTGGGGGTCTGCGCGTTGTCCTACATGAGGAGTGACTCTCCCAGGAGGCACTGGGGTCTGCACGTTGTCCCACATGAGGAGTGACTTTCCCAGGAGGCACTGGGGGTCTGCACGTTGTCCCACATGAGGAGTGACTCTCCCAGGAGGCACTGGGGGTCTGTGCGCGTTGTCCTACATCAGATGTGACTCTCCCGGGAGGCACTGGGGGTCTGCACGTTGTCCCACATGAGGTGTGACTCTCCCGGGAGGCATTGAGGATCTGCACGTTGTCCCACATGAGGAGTGACTCTCCCGGGAGGCATTGAGGGTCTGTGCGCGTTGTCCCACATGAGGAGTGACTCTCCCGGGAGGCACTGGGGGTCTGCACGTTGTCCCACATGAGGAGTGACTCTCCCGGGAGGCACTGGGGGTCTGCACGTTGTCCCACATGAGGAGTGACTCTCCCAGGAGGCACTGGGGGTCTGTGCCCGTTGTCCCACATGAGGTGTGACTCTCCCAGGAGGCATTGGGGGTCTCTGCACGTTGTCCCACATCAGGAGTGACTCTCCCAGGAGGCATTGGGGGTCTGCACGTTGTCCCACATGAGGAGTGACTCTCCCGGGAGGCATTGAGGGTCTGTGCGCGTTGTCCCACATGAGGTGTGACTCTCCCAGGAGGCATTGGGGGTCTGCACGTTGTCCCACATGAGGAGTGACTCTCCCGGGAGGCACTGGGGGTCTGCACGTTGTCCCACATGAGGAGTGACTCTCCCAGGAGGCACTGGGGGTCTGTGCCCGTTGTCCCACATGAGGTGTGACTCTCCCAGGAGGCATTGGGGGTCTCTGCACGTTGTCCCACATCAGGAGTGACTCTCCCAGGAGGCATTGGGGGTCTGCACGTTGTCCCACATGAGGAGTGACTCTCCCAGGAGGCACTGGGGGTCTGTGCGCGTTGTCCCACATCAGATGTGACTCTCCCAGGAGGCACTGGGGGTCTGTGCGCGTTGTCCCACATCAGATGTGACTCTCCCAGGAGGCACTGGGGGTCTGTGCGCGTTGTCCCACATCAGGAGTGACTCTCCCAGGAGGCACTGGGGGTCTGTGCGCGTTGTCCCACATGGGGAGTGACTCTCCCGGGAGACGGGTGCACCGCGCTGCTCTTCACAGGCTCCTCTGGGATTATAACCACACAGCCTGCCTCCTTACTCCGGCTCCGGGAACTTAGGGGCCCTCCATGCCAGCACTACTTATGACATGCAAGCACCCCATGTCTCGCTGGAGGCGGCTGAGTGGGAGGAGGGGATGCAGTCTGTCTCTCTTCGCCAGAGCATGGCCACCTCTCAAGGCCAGCCCCCGGGCCTCCGCTGTCCCCGCCCCCGGGCCGCAGCTGTCCCCAGGCCTCTTCCTCCCTTGCCTGGAGGTGGGGTCCTGGTGCCAGGCTTGGTGTTCCTGGCGGGTCTGCAGGGCGGGAAGCTCTGAAAAACACGGCTCTCCACCACGTCTGCGTTAGACCCAGCCCAGCAGCGGAGGCCAGGCGGGCCCTAAACCCGTGGCCTCTGTGTGGGGGACCCCGCATCAGGTGTGGGAATCCCGTGCTTCCAGGCAGCAGCCGATGGAGAGCCGCCCTGTAATATGGGCGGGGGGTGGGGTGGGGGTGGTGGGGGCATATGTGGGGCCTTTTATTCCCCAGGTTTGATTTTTAGCTGAAATTCTTTGAAAATAGAAGATATCTCCTTTAGCATCTTGTTAAATGAACAATTTATAATTAGGGTTGTAGTTTTATGTGTTTTATCTCATAGCTAAATGCTTCTTGGAGTTTTTCTGAGTGGTAAAATTTATAGTGAAGTGAAAAGACAATACATCTTTTTAAAAAATATATATTTTCATTGATTTCAGAGAGGAAGGGAGAGGGAGATAGAAACATTAATGATGAGAGAGAATCATTGATTGCTGCCTCCTGCAAGTCCCACACTAGGGACTGAGCCTGCAACCTGGGCCTGTGCCCTGACCTGGAATCTAACCGTGACTTTCTGGTTCATAGGTCGACACTCAACCACTGAGCCACGCCGGCCGGGTGATTAAGTCTCAGTTGCCGCCTTAGAAACTGCATTTCCGTCCCAGTAAGTGAGCTCTGTCCCAGTGAGAGTCTAAGCACGTGGTCCCTCCCAGTCCCTCCTGGACCCCCTGATCCTCCTGGACCCCCTGATCCCCCTGGGCCCCCTGATCCCCCTGGGCTCCCCTAATCCGCCCTGATCCCTCTCGGTCCCCCCTGACTCCCCCTGGTCCTCCTTGTCCCTCTGGTCCCTTCTGGTCCATCCTGATTCCTCCTGGTCCCCCCTGTCCCTCTCCGTCCCCCCTGGTCCCCCCTGTCCCTCTCTGTCCCCCCTGGTCCCCCTGATCCCCCCTGTCCCTCTCCGTCCCCCCTGGTCCCCCTGGTCCCTCTCAGTCCCTCCTGGTCCCCCTGATCCCCCCTGGTCCCCCCTGTCCCTCTCAGTCCCTCCTGGTCCCCCTGATCCCCCCTGGTCCCCCCTGTCCCTCTCCGTCCCCCCTGGTCCCCCCTGTCCCTCTCAGTCCCTCCTGGTCCCCCTGATCCCCCCTGGTCCCCCCTGTCCCTCTCAGTCCCCCCTGGTCCCCCCTGTCCCTCTCCGTCCCTCCTGGTCCCCCCTGTCCCTCTCCGTCCCTCCTGGTCCCCCCTGTCCCTCTCAGTCCCCCCTGATTCCCCCTGGTCCCCCCTGTTCCTCTCCGCCTCTCCGTCCCCCCTGGCCCCCCTGTCCCTCTCCGTCCCCCCTGGTCCCCCCTGTCCCTCTCAGTCCCTCCTGGTCCCCCTGATCCCCCCTGGTCCCCCCTGTCCCTCTCAGTCCCCCCTGGTCCCCCCTGTCCCTCTCCGTCCCTCCTGGTCCCCCCTGTCCCTCTCCGTCCCTCCTGGTCCCCCCTGTCCCTCTCAGTCCCCCCTGATTCCCCCTGGTCCCCCCTGTTCCTCTCCGCCTCTCCGTCCCCCCTGGCCCCCCTGTCCCTCTCCGTCCCCCCTGGTCCCCCCTGTCCCTCTCAGTCCCTCCTGGTCCCCCTGATCCCCCCTGGTCCCCCCTGTCCCTCTCAGTCCCTCCTGGTCCCCCTGATCCCCCCTGGTCCCCCCTGTCCCTCTCCGTCCCCCCTGGTCACCCCTGTCCCTCTCCGTCCCTCCTGGTCCCCCCTGTCCCTCTCCGTCCCTCCTGGTCCCCCTGATCCCCCCTGGCCCCCCTGTCCCTCTCCGTCCCCCCTGGTCCCCCCTGTCCCTCTCAGTCCCCCCTGATTCCCCCTGGCCCCCCTGTCCCTCTCCGTCCCCCCTGGCCCCCCGGTCTGACAGGAGTCCGGGGAACTCTGCGGCTTCCTGGAAACATGGCTTCTCAAGGCCCCCCCCCCCCCCCCCCCCCGTGGCTTCTCGCAGCTCAGAGATGGCCGCCCAGTGCGTGACGAAGGTGGAGCTGAACGTGTCCTGTGACCATCTTCTGGACACAGACATCGGGTCCAAGTCGGACCCTCTGTGCGTGTTGTTTCTGAACTCGAGCGGACAGCAGTGGTATGAGGTAATGTTAACACTGTACGTGAAAAGCGAGCTGGATTGTTTGCTGGCGACGTGAAGAGCTTAAACATGTCACAGTCGTGAACCACCACACCGGGTAGTGCGGCGTGGGGGCAGGTGTGTCCTTGACTGGAACCTTTCCCACTCGGACGGGACCCGCCTTAGCTGCCAGGCCCGCCTGCGTTCGGTGTGGCCGTGGAGATACTGGGGCGTCGCCTTTGATCTGACCCTTTGTTCTGGGGGCACAGGCGGAGCGCACGGAGCGGATTAAGAACTGCCTGAACCCCGCCTTCTCCAAGACCTTCATCATTGACTACTACTTTGAAGTGGTGCAGAAACTGAAGTTCGGGATCTATGACATCGACAACAAGACCGTGGAGCTGAGTGACGACGACTTCCTGGGGGAATGCGAATGCACCCTGGGACAGGTGGGTGTGGCCGGGCTGGGCTGGATGGCAGCCAGAGAGCTGGGCCTTGACGGAGCTTTTTGCGTTTTTCAGTTAGAGTTGGCATATCACTGTGTCCTGGTTCGGGTGCAGGGCAAAGAGTCAGACAGCATGTGCACCCCGAGACTCCGCGCCCCGCCCCGCCCCGCCCCGCCTCAGGCGTGGACACCCGACCACGGTGTTGCCGACTGTTCCCTGTTTGCTGTCCATTTTCACTTGTGCTCGTTGGTTTCACTTTGAAAGTTGGGAACCACGGACCACCTTGCGGACAGAGCTCACACACTGGCGTGGTCGCGTGAGGGAGGCAGAACCCCTTGCTTTCCTAGGGCAGGGAGCGTGTTTGCAAGGCCCGTCAGTCCTCGGAGTTGGGTCGCTCGTGCAACATTTCAGGGAGTGAACCCCGAAATGTTGGGGGCCTCTTGTGCCCACCGGGTGGGTGCTCTCTCCTGCCTCTCCCTGCGCCTCCCCTGTTTGTCCTCATTGTCTAGTTACGTCTTCCCGGTGCAGGACAAGCTTGGTCAGGAGAGGGGTGTGTCTGGGCTCCGAGCCGACTTCCCAGGAGAGGTCCTGGCTGTGTGTCCGGACTGGGGTCGCCTCCAGGAAGGACTCACGTTCAGGGTTGGGGGATCGCGGCTTTGCTGTTGTCTTGGGCAACATGGAGCTGATCGGTTTTCTAAAACGTTGATAAATAGCATCCAAGGAAAGTTAAAGTTTTTTTTAAAAAAGCCAATGTAGCTAACATTAAAATGAATTTGAAATTATGCCTGATGGAGAGGACCTGGGTCTAATGTATTATGTTAATCAATGTGTTTGGTGGGTTATATGTTAGGGTTACGTGTCAATGGACACATTGAATCCCGTTTGCTGAGAGTCCTGAGGCCGGGCCTGCCTTTCAGTGGGTTTCAGCTCCGTGATTTGTGAGAGAGGAGGTCCGGCCTTCGTCTCCATCACGTGTAAGAAATTCAAGCTTGAAGGAGTTGACAAGGGAACTAGGGGGCGGGAGCAGGGAGGTCGCATCTCTTGGAAGTGGTTTCTGTGGGTTCCCCATGGGTCCATGCATTTCAGAATCACTACATCCTTATCGGATGGGCTTAATGTTTCCATTTCTAATGATCCTTTTTATTCACTTCTTTACAATATATTTTTATTAATTTCAGAGAGGAAGGGAGAGTGAGAGAGAGAGAAACATCAGTGATGAGAGAGAATCATCGATTGGCTGCCTCCTGCACAGCCCACACTGGGGATTGAGCCCACAACCCAGGCATGTGCCCCGACCGGGAATTGAACCGTGACCTGCTTCATAGGGCAGTGCTCAGCCACTGAGCCACACCGGCCGGGCCTAATGACCTTTTAAATGAAATTTATACTCAACCTCTTTTCAAAACCATTCGGTTAGAAGTTGGCCAGATGAAATTGAAAAGCTCTCTGTGTCACCTTCCGCTTTGAACAGATTGTGTCCAGTAAGAAGCTGACGCGCCCGCTGATGCTGAGGAACGGCAAGCCCGCGGGGAAGGGCAGCATCACGGTAATGAGACCTTGTCTTTGCCTCGGAGGTGAGGGGCACGTGGGGCTGCAGGCAGGTGCCCACAAGCCTGGTCATGCCAGCCCGGTGGCGCCCCTTCTTCCCTGCTGGGGAGCCATCACGGACCCGTGTGTGACATGTGACAAAAAAGAAAGAAAAACTCACACACGAATCCCTTTGCGTTTTACGTTGCCCAAGAGGTCAGGGCCCCTCGTGGTGCTTTCTTGCCCCAGGAGCCCCCCTTCACCACTTAGACCCGACGTCATCAGACGGATCCCGGGCTCTGCAAGGCAGCGTCGTCCCCTCGGGACAGACCCTGTCCAGGACGGCGTCACTCCCGTTGGGTCTCACATGGCATGGAAGGCCTCACCTTTAGCGCCCGCAGCCTGCTGCCCGCCCTCCTGCTGGCCCCGGGCCGGTGACTGCGCGCCCCGCGTCAGAGCCCAGCACACGGCGCCCGCCCCTCAGGCTCTCCCTCTGGAGCTTGCGTCCCAGCAGCGGCTCCCGGAGCCGTGGTTCTGACTTGAGCCTCGTTGGAGGGCTGCCGCTGTGATACCTGAGCAGCTGGTTTGCTCCAGGTTAAACTTCCTAAAGCACAAGAATGAGCGTCCGCGGGGAGCTCGGGGCACAGAGAGCACCGTCCGCAGGCACCTAGTTGCCCCCGGGCCTCGCAGCCGGGCTGAGAGCAGTGACCAGTGAGACTGTATGGGAAACAGTGATTTCAGCTGCGAGTGTGGCTCAGGTGTGATGTGCTCCCGAGGCTCGGGGTTCGCAGAGCTGCAGCTGGTGTGTGCCCAGGGCCGTGGCTTTTCCTGGGACTGGGAAGATGCCGCTGGGGCAGCAGCATCTGAAAAGGAAGGTGCCGAACGCAGGTTTAGCAGGTGTGGGCACATGCTTATTGCACATGTATGAGAGCTAAAATGAAAAATCTCTCAGTTGCACCATTTTAGTGATCATTTGTACTGATACAGAGTTTGTACACTGTTAGGTAACAGAATATCAGTACTGAGTGTGTCAGAATCCCTAAATCACGCTTCGTTCACTTACCTGATCTCGTAGATTTCCGCTGAAGAAATAAAGGATAACAGAGTGGTCTTGTTTGAAATGGAAGCAAGAAAACTGGACAATAAGGTGGGTAGGGCATACCCATTTCAGCAGGTGCCTCCGTGTGCCTCCCATTGATCCTGTTTGAGAAAGGAGGGGTGCAGCTAACGTGAGCGCCTCCTCGCGCAGCCCGGAGCGTTAGTTCCTTCCAGGCCCACTGTCCTGGGTGTGTGTCTGTGAGAGCCTGTGTGTGTGTGTGTGTGTGTGTGTGTGTGTGTGTGTGTGAATCTGTGTGTCTGTCTGTCTGTGAATGTGTGTGTACATGAGTGTGAGGTCTGTGTATGTGTGTGTGTGTGTGTGTGTGTGTCTGTGAGAGCCTGTGTGTGTGTGTGTGTGTGTGTGTGTGTGAATCTGTGTGTCTGTCTGTCTGTGAATGTGTGTGTACATGAGTGTGAGGTCTGTGTATGTGTGTGTGTGTGTGTGTGTGTCTGTGAGAGCCTGTGTGTGTGAGTGTGTGTGTCTCTGTCTCTGTGTGTGTGTGTGAATCTGTGTGTCTATCTGTCTGTGTCTCAGTGTCTCAGTGTATGTGTGTGTATGTGAGTGTGAGGTCTGTGTGTGTGTGTGTGTGTCTGTGAGGGTCTGTATGTATCTATGTGTTTGTGTATGTGTCTCTGTATTTGTATGTATCTGTGTGTGTGTCTATGAGTGCCTCTGTGTGTGTATGTATGTATGTGTCTGTGAGTGTGTGTGAGTGTGTGTGTGTTGGGGGTGTAGGAAGGGCAGCTCTGAGCACGTGGGCTGCTGTGCACCGCATAGATGCTGTGGGGAACTAAGGAAAGGAGGGACTAACCGTGAGGTAACTGTGGCTTCTCCACATACTTGCCCCTGCTCCCTGGCGTGTGGGATTGGACACTGAGGATAGATGTGGAGTCAAGACTCAGACGCGTCAGCAATCAGATGTGATCCTAGCACACCTGAGCCCCCTGCGTCCATCTTGTCGCTGTCCCTCAGAGTTAGCGTGCCTGGTGTTGGCATGCTGCTTCCACAGAACGCGCCCGTGCTGTGTGAGGGAGCAGTGTTGGGCAGGAGACCAGCACAGAACACGTTTATTGATGATGGGCGTATTGATCGCTGTTTTAAAGCTCCGTGTGTTTTGAGAAGTAAGGCTGTGCTACGCAGGGTTAGGGCTTTCATCAGAAACGCTCGCTTCTCCTGGGAGACGGGCGAGTTGGTGCGGAGGGAGAGGGCTTGTGTCCCTGCGGAGCTGGCGCACAGACCTGCACCTGGAGGGCAGGCGCGGTGTTAGCGTGCCACAGGCAGAGCGGCGTCGAGAAGGACGGCTTTCTCCCTTTGACCTAGGACCTGTTTGGCAAGTCGGACCCTTACTTGGAATTCCACAAGCAGACGTCGGACGGAACCTGGCTGCTGGTGCACCGAACAGAGGTGAGCGTCTGACGTTGAGAGGCAGGGTTGAGGTTTCCCGGGGATTGTAGTAATCTGAATTTTTAAAAAATTATGTTTCTATAAAAATAGCAATCTGAGTTTGGACATATATAACCAGAGACACAAGGTCAGCATGCTCATTTTTTCTTTTATTAGTGAAGTTTGTATTTTGAGAAATGTAAAACCCTATAAAGAACACTATAATGTATGCCCTGTACATTTGGTCTGCACATGTGTGCTCCTTCTCTCTCTCTCTCTCTCTCTCTCACACACACACACACACACAGACTTGCACATCTATACACATACATGGGACTCACACATCTGCACACACACAGGGACTCGCACACCTGCGCACACACACAGGGACTTGCACACCTGCACGCACACACACACAGGACTTGCACACCTGCACGCACACACACACGGACTTGCACACCTGCACGCGCACACACACAGGGACTCGCACACCTGTGCACACACACACAGGGACTCGCACACCTGCACACAGGTATTCCCTCTGGCAGAGCCCTCCTGGTGAGGCTGCAGATGTGACTCCGCCTTTGCAGAGCAGAGCAGGGGTTTCTCGAGAACAAGGGCGCTCCCCTGCCCCGCGCACCTTCAGTGTTGGCGTGGTTTATAGCATCGTGTTCAGGTCTCCCCAGCGTCCCGCATGCTGTAAGCATGTTGTTTTTTAATCAAGGCTCACATGTGGCATTTGGCTGTTCTTACATCCTGTCCATGTAAGACTCTTCTCCCTAGCCTTTCTGTCATCGAATCTCAAATAACCGAGCCCCGTATGCCCACTCTCTGGGGTCTTGCCTCACAGCAGGTCCAGCGCGGCTCCCTGTTGTGAGGAGTAGGTGGTCTGTGGTGCGGCCGCTGCAGGCTGTTCTCCCGCAGTTCACCCGTTTTAGCTTCTACTGACCATTCGTGCCTGAGCCGTCACTTAGTACCATTAGATCGAGGTTACACATGGCATTATCTTCTACACCTTCCGCCCTTCACACGGATAGCAGATGCTCCCTCTCACTTCCTACTTCTTATCTTCAGCGGCATGGTGGGCTCATGGATGGTGGGAGCACAGGGTGCTCATTTTTAGCACTCATTACTGTTCAGAGAACAGTGGGACCTCGTTTCTCAAACGTCTCCCATCTCGAACAATTCGCTGCTCAGCCTACAGCCCTTTCCTGCGGACACCTGTATGATGGATGAGTCACGCGTCTCTCAGGCAACAAATAAAGGAGAGAACACGCAAATATGAGTCAGTTCCCCTCTGTTAACATCTCAGGATCTTGTGCTGTGAATATTTTTGTGTTGTTTTGCTTTTGTTGCTGCTGATAATTATTGTTAAATTTTCATTTCTTTACTGTACATTTCCTTTTTGTTACATTTTCATTTACATTTCATGTCCTTTTTGTTTTTGAAGTGTTTATTTATAGATTAAGCAGTACAATAGACATGGACTGTGTATAAGAAAGGTTAAAACAGGATCGTTTGGGGGTCTGGAACGGATTAATTCCATTTACATTATCTCTAATGGGAGAAGATGATGCGATTTTCAAACCGCCTTCCGGAACAAATTAAGCTTGCGAAGCGAGGTTCCACGGTGTCTGGATTTGACGGGGCGTGCCTTCAGACGGCTCCTGGCTGCTGACATGCGCCCCAGGGCCTCGCATTGTATGCTGCGTCTCGGCTCACCCTGTGCTTGCCGGAGCCAGCCTGGGGTGGCCCATTTCTGTGAGGCGACCCTGGTCTCTGAGAGGCGGAGGTATTCAGACGCCGAGATCTGAGGGCCCACGTGCTCTTGCTGCTGGGCCCCGTCAGTGGACACAGCTGGAAACTACGTGTGCTGGTATCTGCCTATGATGTCTATAGAAATTATGGACGTAAGACTATTTCTTTAATTCAGATCCAGCCCCGCACGGTTCTTTCTCGGACGTCCTGATTCCAGGCCTGAGTCCTCTGCCGCGTTGGAGACCCTGGTCCTAAGGCGCCCTGCGTGGTGGGAGCCCTTCCCACCGTGCTTCCCCCGCGGCACGTGTGCCGACCAGAGTCTGTCACGTGTCACGGACCAGCTGGGCGGTACGGTCCCAGCTGGTGTCAGTGGACAGGTGACTGGCTGGGGAGGTTGTAGCAGCACCCGGACCTGGGAAAGGGAGAGCAGAACACAGTGAATCTGGTGCTGCCTAACTCGTCTCTGCATCTCCATTTTCTAGGTGATTAAAAACAACCTGAATCCTGTCTGGAGGCCTTTTAAAATCTCTCTGAACTCCCTGTGCTACGGAGATATGGATAAGACTATTAAGGTAATTTGAAATTACATATACAGACAAACTCGCCTCTTTTATACACTTAATTGGTTAGGTGATTTTAAAGAAAGAAAGTGATGGGACGAGGCCTGTGGGACTCCCTTTTGCTGGATCTGGGAACTCTGGAACGGGGTGTCTGGTAGGTAAAGAGTTTGAAGAATCAACATGTTTGACTGATGGTTCACCCAATGCTGAATCCAACATTGTGATTTTTATTTTACACTTTATTTTTAAAAATAAAATGTCCAATTTAAATGTTTCTTCCTTTTAAAAGGATCCCTTTGCTCTGTGAATAGGAGCCTTTAGCTCCCTCTGCTGTTGGCGTGTCCTTTAACTAGAGCCAGCGCCGTCTCCCGCCTCAGCGCGCGGAGAGGACGAGTGCGGCTTTTCCCTCCTGTTTCCAGAGCAAAGTGCAGCCACTGAAGACTGTGGGTGGCTTATTGTCGGGGTCCGAGAGCAGAGCGGCAGCAGGGAGCCACAGCAGGTGTCTAAGAGTCTTTAAACGTTCTTGTTTATCACATCTCATCAAAAATCTAACTTTAAAGACATTTTTATACTAGAGCCACTTGTTGACATAGATTCCAGAGAGAAGCCTTTCCTGTGCCCTGTGCCAGCAAACTGATGGTTCTTGCTGGTTTTTGTAAGGGATGTGGTGAAGGCAGGAGGGCTGGTGGCCTGGAACAAGCGTCGGATTTAGAGTCAGACCACAGTCCGAGTCTTGATTCCGCTCTTGAAGCAGCGAAGGGGTCTTGGGCAGGTCCTCTATCATCTCCACTTGTATGGCAGAGAAAACAAGGTCTACACTGCAAGAAAGGGCTACATTGGAGGAAAGGGAAGTCTTATGTTAGAGGCAGCACGGTGCTGTTATGGCTGAAAGCCTCGTTTCCTACGTCCATCTGTTTGTCCTCAGTGTGGGGAATTAAGATTAACACCACTGTGCGTGTGTGCCCCCCCAGCAGCAGTGAAGTGCAGGTTAGGGGCTGGGGGTTGGGGACAAGCTTTCCTCCCCCCTCAGGGTCTTCCTCCTGGTCTAACACTCAAGTAGACACAAGACAAATCAGCAAGAGGAACTGGCCAGACTTAATCACGTGCTTACGTAGGGGCGTGCCCCCTGCATCAGAGTCAGAGCCACAAAGGGAAACCGAGGTCTCGAAGACACTCGGAGCAGGACAGCGAGCGGGAGACCCCTGGGGCTTCAGGAGGCATTGCGAGGAGAGCGCGTGAGGAGAGGTGTTGGTCGCCCTGCGAAATGGACGGGGACACTCACTGGTGATGACTCCGACCGTGGGTCAGGCTCCTCATTTAAATTCCTCTAGACCAGTGGTCGGCAAACCGCGGCTTGCGAGCCACATGCGGCTCTTTGGCCCCGTGAGTGTTCTAACGCCACTTCTTCAAAATAGACTCACCCAGGCCGAAAACCGACTTCTGCGCATGGGCCACGGAGTATCAATCGCACTGTACATGCGCGCCCACACGTGGTATTTTGTGGAAGAGCCACACTCAAGGGGCCAAAGAGCCGCATGTGGCTCGCGAGCAGCGGTTTGTCGACCACTGCTCTAGACAGTTAAGGGGGAGCGGAAGTCTCTCTTGAGCCCCAGGTCTCAGTCGTCTTTAGCTCACAGTAATCGCACACTACTGAGGCAAGTACGAACAAAATAAATAGTGTAAAAGAAGCTTTAAAAATAACTTTTGAGAGCATGTAAGACCTTGTTCCCTGGCATAGATCCTCCGGAAAGCACATACAGACTCCTATAACGATTCAAAAAATGTTACTTTTCAGTGTAGAGCTTTTGCTTTTCACATTAAAAGTAGTAAGTTGAAGCTTCAATCCATCTGAGAAGCAAGAGAGTCTAAAAAACATGCCTACGTCAAAACTACCTAACTGTGTGTGATAATACGTTAACGAGAAAACAACGTGTTTACACTTCCCGCACACCGTGGCTGGCGCATAGGGCTCTTTTCTGTAGTAAGTAAACTGATTTCCCGAGCTCACCCTGATGAATGCCTTCCGTTCTGAAAAGCTTGTTTTAATGACACAGACATGCTCTGCCACATCGTCATGTCTGTTTCTGTGTGACATCAGAAAGCCGTGCACCTGTGCTCCTCCTGGGCTTTGGCCTTGCTTAGACGTGTGTGTGTGTGTGAGGAGGCAGCAGAGGGTGGAGCTGGCGGCGGCTTCCCCGCCCCAGTGCGGCTGTGCAGTGTGGTCCCTCCAGCATGGACTCTCTTTTCCACAACATCCAGCGGATGGAAAATGGCTGTGCATGCCGCCCTGCCTCACCTGGGAATGCCTAGTGGATGTGCTGTGGTGTGTGTTCTCACATGCACACATGTGTGTTCACACACACACACACACGTGTGCATCTCACATACATGTGCACTCACGTGTAAACATGTGCACGGGTTTGGGCGCTCGCATGCATGCATGTGCACTGGTGTGTGGCATGTGCTCTCACATGTATACATGTGCACAGGTGTGTGTATGTATGTTTCAGTACCACAAGCACCACTGATACTGTTGTTTAAAGTGGACCATAGTCCTAGTTTTTGAATTCTTGAGAAATTAAAGGACACAGTCATTATATCATGTTCCCCCAAACTGTATCTGAACCCATGCCGGCATTATAAATGTCATGTTTTTCTTTAGCACCAAACATTTGCCTGCGATGGGGCACTGTAGTGAGTTATCAGAAATTGCAGTTGGAAGCTATTTTTAAGTTCCCTGAAGTTTCAGGCAGACTGACATTCGCTCTTCATAAGCTGTTTAAATAAAATCTTGGCATTATCAAAGCTTGATTTTGCCTTAGGTATAAATTGTAGTTTCCTGAATGCAAATCTAATAATGTAGAGTTCTTTTGTCCATAATTTAAAAAAACTATTTAAATGAAATTACTAAAATGTTAAGATTGTTTTTAACTTCATTTTAATTTTAGTCCAACTAGAAAGCTGTTACTAAGATCATTCATTTTCTCCCCCCTGACACTTGGGAGTCCCACGGAGAGCTTGCGGTTTAGACTGAGCGTCACATACACAGGGCAGAGTTGAGCTGTCTGGCTCGTCCGCGAGCAAAGAGCTCCAACAAGTGGACACTCCTGACAGTGCGCGGAATTGCGGTTCTGGACCTTGTTTGTGTTTATTAATTGATCGACGTTTCGTCTTCCTGGAGAAAATGGGAATAAAGTAAGGAACGCAATACTTCCTGGTACCATCGCACCTAACTCACTCCTGGCGCTGAGCAGGAGCAGTCCCTCGCGGTGCGATGTTGCCCTGAAGTGAAGGGAGCTGGTAACATGTGACGTTCATGCTGCAGCGCTGCGGGCACCTTGCTCGTGGTGATGGACTGCGGGGGTGGCAGCAGGTGGCACGGCGGGCCTGGGCCTCAGTCATGGCTCCTTTAACTGTTCAGAGCCACACAGGACGCCGTCGTCCAAAGCCCTTTAACCCTCTGCCTACTCAGCAGCCTGGGTAGCCACTGGGTGCAGCACACGAGCATTTGCAGAATGAGAATCTGCTTTGAAGTGACCAAGCTGGAGAAGACGGGGCTCCGTCGGTGGCCCTCTGCTCGCTGACAGCGCACACCGCAGTCTCGCTGCAGCGAGTGGCCAGGCTCTCTGTGACTCTGTTCTCCCTCCTCCGTCCTCCTGGCACCGAGCTGCAGGCAAACCAGCTCAGCTCCGCCCTCGGCTTGGATTCAGCAAGCACGGAGCGAGAGCCGACCTGAGCCGGACCTCGCCTGCCTGCATGGCAGCAGGGACTTCACGGGTCCAGTGCTTCCCCCAGAGGGCTCCTCCTCATGGGACCTGCGGTCCTCAGAGCGCTGCGCTCTGGCTTCCTGTCTGGCGCTGGCGCAGGCCTCGCCCCGGTGGCAGGGGACTCGCCGTGTCCGTAAGGAAATCATCTAAATCATTGCACAGACACCGGCCCCTCCTTCTCCTGACAGCCTTCAGCCGCCGCGTGATTACAGCCGAAGTGGGCGAGGCGCCAGCCAGGGACGGGGTGGGGAACGGAAGCTGCTCAGTGGCGGTCGAGTGGCCTGTGTTCATCTGTCCGCCGGGCTCCGACCAGGAGCGTCTGCAGGTGGCGGGGGGTGGGGGGGCGCCAGTGATTCCGCCAGGAAGCAGCTCCTGCCTGTCGGGGAGCTGCGCACTGACCGCGGCACTTACTCGAGTGCCAAGGGCACTTGCGGGTCAGCCCGCTGCCCAGCCCGGGCCGCAGCGCCCGCCTGACCTGTCTGTGCTTCCAGGTGGAGTGCTATGACTACGACAGCGATGGCTCCCACGACCTCATCGGGGCGTTCCAGACCACCATGACGCAGCTGAAGGGGGCCTCCCGGAGCTCGCCCGTGAGTTGCGTCTCTTGCCCGGTTCCGCCCTTGGCCCAGCACACAGACCAGGGCTCGCTCGGCTGCAGGGTGCTCGGGGACCGGGGGTTAGTAATAGGTGACCCGGAATCCAGGCTTGCGGTGTGAGTTTACAGGAGCACTCAGAGGCTTGGTTTTCTTGGCTACAGACAGCATCGTGGTTTGATGGGAAACCCTTTGTTTTGAAGCGAGTGGCATGTCCTGGGTCACGGTAATCAGTGCCCGCAGCAGGGCAGACGCCTGGTTGATCTGTGCACTCTGACCCCCACCTCCGCCCTTCCTGTGGCCTTACCCAGGGAGGGACGAAGCGTGGTGATGGGACTTCAAGTTAGGGAATCGTAGCTAAATGAGCATGAAACCGATGGGCCGTTGGGTTTAGCTAATTGGGCTTTAAACAAACGAGGGGCTGGAGTTTCCAGGGGGCCCTGCGTGTCCCGCTCCCGGTCACAGCCCATCGCAGCCGGCGGAGGCGCCGCTGAGAAGGAGGAGGCTTTCCAACCCGCTACGGCTTAAATGCAAACAGTGACCTGGCGTTGAGCTGACAGACTTTGGATTAAAACAGCAGCAAAACCCAGCGGCAAAGGCAACTATTCTACGTCACGGCGGTTTTCTAGGGCAGAGCTAACGGCACACAGTAGGCACCTGAGCACGGGCAGTACAGCCGCCGGCTCAGCAGGAGGGCTGGTGGTGGTTTCCTGGTTTCAGCTCCTTGTGTCCAGAGCTTTAGACGAGGATGAGTGACAGCGACCTGGACGCCCGGTGTGCATCCTGCAGGTTCCCTGAGCCCTGACTGAGGATGGGCCGGGCAGGCGTGCTCAGTCCTGCTCGGCTAAGGCAGGGATGTCTTGTCTGCTCCCGGTGCCCTGGCGGCACGGTGAGAGCGAGGGCGCGAGGATGCGGCCTTTGCCGTGACAGTTGGAGCCTCCTCATCGGCAACGCTCAGTGATTAGGGCTCACGGTGGTGATGGAGACTCGGGCAGGACCCCGAGCCCTCAGAAGGTTAGCAAGATTTCCTTTTACATCATTTGTCAAATGTACCTTTTCACGCTTGGTTCTTAGAAAACCAGTAACGACTGGTGGGCACAGGGTCGCTTTCTAAGAACCAGAAGAGCTGGCTCGTCAGATGCGCCGAGTCCCTGTGCTGTAGTGTTAGGAGCAGCAGTGAGAATCAGAGGTGTCACTCGGAGGTGTTACCCCCTCGCTGTGAAAAAGGAATGAATGAAACAAGTGAGAACACTACGAAGTATGTAGGTCAGTTTTGTGGCTGCAGACGTTCAAGGTGGTGGGTGCAGATCAGAGAGGGCCAGGCGGTGACTGACACCACGGTGAGGACGAGGGGGGGGCGGGGGGGCAGGCGGGGAGGAGGAGGCAGTGCACTGAGGCACCCTGAGACCCGTTTCTGACCTTCCCAGTGGGAGGGGTGCTGCGTTTCACACAGGATTGGGCTTCACCTCTGTGTTCCGATGGTAGGTTTTTTCTTTGCTAAGCAGCATATTTTTGTTCTCTCTGAGGGTAAAGACTGGGAGTTACATTTACTTCCTTTGTCGTGAAGAAGAAAGGTTATGCTTAGAGAGTTTGCCAGGAAATTTATACTTATGAGCTATTTAAAAGGCACCTTTTCGTGCGTTGGGAACGTCAGTGATGACTGTTGGAGTCGCCTGGTCATTGCGTCATTGCCTCGGAGGTGCTGGCAGTAGACCTCCGAAGAGGCTTTGATTCCAGGAGGCAGCCATCATTTACACTCCCCTGGCCTTTCTGACGCACTGGTGACACGCACTGCCCCCACAGGTGGAGTTCGAGTGCATCAACGAGAAGAAGAGGCAGAAGAAGAAAAGCTACAAGAACTCCGGCATCGTCAGCGTGAAGCAGTGCGAGGTCCGTGACCTGACCGCCTCTTGGGCAGTGCTCACACCCCTCTCCCTGTCGGTGTGGGGGTCACACGCGTGCACGGGGCAACTGGAATCTCCTGTTCCCTGTCGGTGTGGGGGTCACACTTGTGCACGGGGCAGCTGGAATCCCCAGTTCCCTGTCGGTGTGGGGGTCACACGTGTGCACGGGGCAGCTGGAATCCCCTCTCCCTGTCGGTGTGGGGGTCACACGTGTGCACGGGGAAGCTGGAATCCCCTCTCCCTGTAACATGAGCGTCCGGGCTCCTTAGGGAAGAGGACAGAGTAGGAAAGAGCAAAGTCTTTCAATGAGTTTGCTTCCAGCATTCGGCAGCGCCTCCGCGAGCTCCAGGTCGTGGGTTCTTGTGTCCTTAGGAAGTGGGGGCCCCGAGGCATCCCACTGCGTTGGGGTGGGATGTTGTGAGTGGGGGGAAATCAAAGAGATTTCTTACAACAAACAAGTGTTTTTAAAAAGTCTTGATTATTATGTCTATTAAAGCTCTCAACATATTCGATTCATTATTAGTTTCTTAAAACGTAAAGTGAGGGTATGTCACGGTTGGCCATTATTATTCTAATCTGAACGTGGCTGGAATCACCTCGAGGTAGACTCTCCCAGACGCAGGCGCAGGTGGTGCCGCATGTCCCCGTGTCTGTTCAGCCATGAAGTGTTAGCGCGTCTGCAGGGAGCTCGGCGAGTCTGAGCCGTCCGCTGCCTCTGCTTTCAGGTCACGGTGGAGTGCACCTTCCTGGACTACATCATGGGCGGATGCCAGCTGAACTTCACTGTGAGTAACTGGGAGCTCCACTTCCCCTTGGCAGTGCCTTGCTCCTCTGCAGAGCTGACGCGGCGAAGGGCACGCCTGTGTGTGTTCTGACCCAGCGCTCTGGGTAGGCGAAGCTGTCCTGTCAGTAAGCTGTCCCTTCTCCCAGAGAGCAGAAGGGTCCAAAGCGGGTTACCCCATAGCAACTTCAGCAGGGGAAAGCATCAGTCAAGCCAACGTAGAAAGCAAGGCCTGTATCTATAGTCTTGGTGCAGTGTCGGTGCGGTGCAGTGCCGGTGCAGTGCCGGTGCAGTACCGGTGCAGTGCCAGTGCAGTGCCGGTGCAGTCCTGGTGCAGTGTCAGTGCAGTCCCGGTGCAGTGCAGTGCAGTCCTGGTGCAGTGCCGGTGCAGTGCCAGTGCAGTCCCGGTGCAGTGCCAGTGCAGTCCCGGTGCAGTGCCAGTGCAGTCCTGGTGCAGTGCCGGTGCAGTCCCGGTGCAGTGCAGTGTCGGTGCAGAGCAGTGCAGTCCCGGTGCAGTGCCAGTGCAGTCCCAGTGCAGTGCCGGTGCAGTCCGGGTGCAGTCCCGGTGCAGTCCCGGTGCAGTGCCAGTGCAGTCCCGGTGCAGTGCAGTGCAGTGCAGTCCTGGTGCAGTGCCGGTGCAGTGCCAGTGCAGTCCTGGTGCAGTCCCGGTGCAGTGCAGTCCTGGTGCAGTGCCGGTGCAGTCCCGGTGCAGTCCCAGTGCAGTGCCAGTGCAGTCCTGGTGCAGTGCCAGTGCAGTCCCGGTGCAGTCCTCGTGCAGTGCCGGTGCAGTCCCGGTGCAGTGGTCGGTGCAGTGCAGTGCAGTCTTGGTGCAGTGCCAGTGCAGTCCCGGTTCAGTGTAGTCCCGGTGCAATGCCGGTGCAGTCCCGGTTCAGTGTAGTCCCGGTGCAGTGCCAGTGCAGTCCTGGTGCAGTGTCAGTGCAGTGCCGGTGCAGTCCCGGTGCAGTGTCAGTGCAGTCCTGGTGCAGTGCCAGTGCAGTCCTCGTGCAGTCCCAGTGCAGTCCCGGTGCAGTGCCAGTGCAGTCCCGGTGCAGTGCGGTGCAGTCCTGGTGCAGTGCCGGTGCAGTCCCCGTGCAGTGCGGTGCAGTCCCGGTGCAGTCCCGGTGCAGTGCGGTGCAGTCCCGGTGCAGTGCGGTGCAGTCCTGGTGCAGTGCCGGTGCAGTCCCGGTGCAGTCCCGGTGCAGTCCCAGTGCAGTCCCGGTGCAGTGCCAGTGCAGTCCTGGTGCAGTGCGGTGCAGTCCTGGTGCAGTGCCGGTGCAGTCCCGTGCAGTCCCAGTGCAGTGCGGCGCAGTCCCGGTGCAGTGCCAGTGCAGTCCTGGTGCAGTGCCAGTGCAGTCCCGGTGCAGTGCGGTGCAGTCCTGGTGCAGTGCCGGTGCAGTCCTCATGCAGTCCCAGTGCAGTCCCGGTGCAGTGCCAGTGCAGTCCCGGTGCAGTCCTCGTGCAGTCCCAGTGCAGTCCCGGTGCAGTGCCAGTGCAGTCCCGGTGCAGTGCCAGTGCAGTCCCGGTGCAGTGTGGTGCAGTCCCGGTGCAGTGCCGGTGCAGTCCCGTGCAGTCCCGGTGCAGTGCGGTGCAGTCCCGGTGCAGTGCCAGTGCAGTCCTGGTGCAGTGCCAGTGCAGTCCCGGTGCAGTGCGGTGCAGTCCTGGTGCAGTGCTGGTGCAGTGCTCGTGCAGTCCCAGTGCAGTCCCGGTGCAGTCCCGGTTCAGTGTAGTCCCGGTGCATTGCTGGTGCAGTCCCGGTTCAGTGTAGTCTCGGTGCAGTCCTAGTGCAGTCCTGGTGTAGTGTAAGCATGTCAAACTCGCAGCTGGCGGGCCACATGCCTCGTTTGACATGTTTGGTAGTAATTCGCGTTTAAGCATCTGGCAGACTGAGTGCAAGGCTGTCTGGGCTGTGGCTCAGGTGACTGGCGGGACACTCCTGTGGTCCCAGGTGTTTGAGAGGACATGGGGTGGGCTGCAGGCGAGGACCCGTCTCTTGCCGCTCTCCCCACACCAGTGCGGACGCCCTGCTTCTCGAGTAAGGGCTGCGATTGTCACCTGCAGGTGGGGGTGGACTTCACCGGCTCCAATGGGGACCCGCA
Source organism: Cnephaeus nilssonii (assembly GCF_951640355.1). NCBI lineage: Eukaryota > Metazoa > Chordata > Mammalia > Chiroptera > Vespertilionidae > Cnephaeus > Cnephaeus nilssonii. The sequence continues at coordinate 52,857,645 of NC_137089.1, read as the reverse complement.
GTCCCCCGACTCCCTTCATTACATCAGCCCCAACGGTGTGAACGAGTACCTGACCGCCATCTGGTCCGTGGGGGTGGTCGTTCAAGACTACGACGCGTGAGTATTGCCTGTGTCCTCACCCCGGGAGGCTTGTCTGTCTCCTGCGTGTTCTCTGATCGCGTGAGACAGGCTGCTGAAATGTCGTCTGATCTTGTCTTTCTCCTTGGGGCAGTCTCATTGTTGACTTTGACCTCTGACCCCGCTCTGCAGGTGCTTGTTGAGAGCCACCGGCTGTGTAGGCCCCGGTTTCCGGGGGTTACTCGGGGAAAGGCGTCGGGGGGGCTGAAGTCCAGGCGGCACAGCCTCAAACACGCAGACACTGGTTCTAACATGGCTGTTTCCTGGGCAGCCGGAAAGTCTTCTTCTTCACGTGACTTTGAACAAGTGTCCACGAATAACGTGACCCAATTGCTGTAAAAGATTTTGAACAAATTCTCAATGGATGGATTTAAATAGGTCCTTTTGGAGGTTTGCTAAGCAACAGGGTAAGAAACGTGCATTCGTTGTGCTGTTAGGGCCAGTATGCAGTGTCACCCGTTCCTTTACATAAAGCTCTCACTTGCTGGTGGAGCTTTCATTAACCTTGTCATGGCGCTTAAGGAGATGGCTTTTTCAGGCAAATGCAAGCAAACCGGAAGCAAAGGTGGCTACGGCATAACCCATAACAGCAGCAGAAGACTCCTTGTAGAACACTTCTTACGTAATCCCAAGTGGGACTATAACCGGGACTTGTGAATAGCAGAGTGTCCAAGTGTTTCCATTGAAAACAGCCGGAAGTAAGCTGAAACGTCAATCACAAGTCCTCATGGGGCTCAGCATAGTGAGACCTCAGCAGGCGGCCTCAGGCTCAGCCGAGGGCTGTCAGAGGGGCAACAGGAGGCCTTCCCTATGGGAACGAGGAGCCTTAGGCAGTTCTTGGGTCGGAGCAGACTGCGGGCCCCGTCGGGCTCAGAGGTAGAAGGGACTGAGCTGGTCCCCGTCGGGCTCGGAGGTAGAGGGGACTGAGCTGGGCCCCGTTGGGCTCGAGGCAGAGGGGACTGAGCTGTGTAGGGCACGTGGCCGCAGGCAGGAGAGTTTCTGGTTTACCTGCTTTTATTTTCCAACTAGAGGCCTGGTGCACGAAATTCGTGCACAGGGGTGGCGGGGGGGTATCCCTCAGCTCAGCCTGCACCCTCTCCAATCTGGGACCCCTTGAGGGATGTCCGACTGCCCGTTTAGGCCCGATCCCATCGGGCCTAAATGGGCAGTCGGACATCCCTCTCACAATCCAGGACTGCTGGCTCCCAACTGCTCGCCTGCCTGCCTTCCTGATTGCCCCTAACCACTTCTGCCTGCCAGCCTGATCACCCCCTAACTACTCCGCTGCCAGCCTGATTGATGCCTAACTGCTCCCTTGCCAGCCTGTTTGCCCCCAACTTCCCTCCTCTACCAGCCTGGTCACCCCTAACTGCCCTCCCTTGAAGGATTGATCACCCCCAACTGCCCTCCCTTGAAGGATTGATCACCCCCAACTGCCCTCCCCTGCAGGGTTGATCGCCTCCAACTGCCCTCCCTTGCAGGCCTGGTCCCTCTCAACTGCTCTCCCTTGCAGGCCTGGTGCCTCCCAACCGCCCTCCCCTGCTGGCCATCTTGTGGTGGCCATCTTGTGTCCACATAGGGGCAGGATCTTTGACCACATGGGGGCATCCATCTTGTGTGTTGGAGTGATGGTCAATCTGCATATTACTCTTTTATTAGATAGGATAGAGGCCTGGTGCACGGGTGGGGGCCAGCTGGTTTGCCCTGAAGGGTGTCCCGGATCAGGGTGGGGGTTCCCTTGGGGCGTGGGGCGGCCTGAGCGAGGGGCCTGTGGTGGCTTGCAGGCTAGCCATGCCCCCTGGCGACCCAAGTGGAGGCCCTGGTATCTGGGATTTATTTACCTTCTACAATTGAAACTTTGTAGCCTGGAGCGGAGCCAAGCCTCCTGCTCGCTCCGTGGCCGGCAGCCATTTCTGTTGGGGTTTATTATCTCTCTAATAAAAGGATAATATGCAAATTAACCATCACTCCGCTACACAAGCCACGCCCACCAGCCAATCAGGGCGAGTATGCAAATTAACCCCAGCTAAGATGGCTACCATTGGGTTTCCCCAGCAACAGAAGAAGCTTAGCTTTCCACACACACTGGCGGGCACAGGCCTCCACTCAAGGATACCAAGTTTCAGTTAGAGGAGGTAAACAAATCCAAGCGGCAGCAACGGATCCAGCAGGAGGCTTGCCTCCGCTCCAGGCTACAAAGTTTCAATTGTAGAAGGTAAATAAATTCCAGATACCAGAGCCTCTGCTTGGGTCACCAGCAGCTTGGCTGGCCTGCAAACCACCACAGGCCCCTCGCTCAGGCTGCCCCATACCCCAAGGGAACCCCACCCTGATCCAGGACACCCTTCAGGGCAAACCAGCTGGCCCCCACCCGCGCACCAGGCCTCTATCCTCCTATCTAATAAAAGAGTAATATGCAGATTGACCATCAATCCAACACACAATATGGCTGCCCCCATGTGGTCAAAGATCCTGCCCCCATGTGGACACAAGATGGCCACCACAAGATGGCCACCACAAGATGGCCAGCAGGAGAGGGCAGTTGGGAGGCACCAGGCCTGTAAGGGAGGGCAGTTGGAGGCAATCAACCCTGCAGGGGATGGCAGTTAGGGGTGACTAGGCCGGCAGAGGAGGGAAGTTGGGGGCAAACAGGCTGGCAGGGGAGCAGTTAGACATCAATCAGGCTGGCATGGGAGTGGTTAGGGGGTGATCAGGCTGTCAGGCAGAAGCTATTTAGGGGCAATCAGGAAGGCAGGCAGGCGAGCAGTTGGGAACCAGCAGTCCTGGATTGTGAGAGGGATGTCCGACTGCCCGTTTAGGCCCGATCCCACCAGGATCGGGCCTAAACGGGCAGTCGGACATCTCTTGAGGGGTCCCAGATTGGAGAGGGTGTAGGCTGGGCTGAGGGACACCCCCCCTCCGTGCACGAATTTTGTGCACCGGGCCTCTAGTCCTTGTATAATTGAAACTTTGTAGCCTTAAGTAGAGGCCTGGGCCGGCCAGGGTGTGCGGAAAGCTTTGCTTCTTCTATTGCCAGGGGCAACCCTAGCCTCCTGCTCTTTCCAGCTCAGTGGCTGCCGCCATTTCTGTTTGGATTTGTTTACCTTCTATAATTGAAACTTTGTAGCCTTGAGTGGAGGCTTAGGCTGGCAAGGGCTGGCGGAAAGCTTGGCTTCCTCCGTTGCCTGGGAAACCCAAGCCTCCCTCCTGCTCTCTGTGGCTGTAGCCATCTTGATTGGGTTTATTTGCATACTCGCTCTGATTGGCTGGTGGGTGTAGCGGAGTGATGGTTAATTTGCATATTACTTTTTTATTAGGTAGGACAAGAACTGCTATAAGTGAGCTGTATGCAATAGAATAAAACTAAAGGACGGGAGGGGAAACACAGTCGTAGTAATAGGGGTCCAGCTGTGCCGTGTGGACGCTCTAAGGTACTTCCTACAGGACGCTCGAGGCAGAGGGGACTGAGGGAGGGAGGGGCTGTTGCCTGTGCCGAGGCCTCGGGAGCCCTGCTCTGCGCTGAGCGAAGGCGGACAAGCTCCTTCCTGACACAGGGACCCCGGGAAGTCCTGCCAAAGCCGCCCTGTTGCTGAGTTAGAGGGAGGGGTGATCCTTTGTGAGTTCAACAAAACCGAGGCAGAGCTTGGCCAGCACTGACCCCCATGGAAGAGAAACATCGTTAGGACATTAGTAATGCGACCAAGATTATAGGCACAAATTCAGAAAAAAGCGTTAAAAATTATATGTTGACTCTCTGAAACTGGTGTTACATTGGAGAGTCTACATTGAAGGTGCCTTTTAGGAAGCTTAACTCACCAGAGTTGGCTCAGAGCGCAGGGCGGAACGGGCAGCACGCCTCACAGAGGCCACTCTCAGCACCTCAGTCGGCCCCTCCAGCCCCTGTCCCCTCTGTCCCCTGTCCCCTCTGTCCCCTCTGTCCCCTGTCCCCTCTGTCCCCTCTGTCCCCTCTGTCCCCTCTGTCCCCTCTGTCCCCTCTGTCCCCGCTGTCCCCCTGTCCCCTCCGTCCCCTGGCCCCTCTGTTCCCTCTGGCCCCTCCCTCCCCTCTGTCCCCCCGTCCCCCCTGTCCCCTCTGCCCCCCCTGTCCCCTCTGTCCCCCTGTCCCCTCTGGCCCCTCCCTCCCCTCTGGCCCCCCGTCCCCCCTGTCCCCCCTGTCCCCTCTGTCCCCCCTGTCCCCTCTGTCCCCTCTGTTTCCTCTGTCCCCTCTGTCCCCTGGCCCCTCTGTTCCCTCTGGCCCCTCTGTCCCCTCTGTCCTCTCTGTCCCCTCTGTCCTCTCTGGCCCCTCTGGCCCCTCTGTCCCCTCTGTCCTCTCTGGCCCCTGGCCCCTCCGGCAGACCTGGAGGACACGTTCACACCTGAGAGTCCACGGAGGGAGGGAGACTTCAGGAAGTGTGAGATACAACATAAAATAAAAATCAGCGATCTCTCACTAACCAGCAGTAACTCACTCAAGAAGCTGTGGATACAAGACCACAATTCAGAATGTAATAAAAAGTGAGAATGAAGTTAAGGTCTAGAATCGTCACTGAGGGAAAACTACAAAATTGTGCTGAGGGACAAAGAGGGAAATTTATTTAAATGGAGAAATATGCCACGATTCTAGATAGACAGATGTCACAATGATGTAAGATATAAAAATGTCTTCCTAAATTAGTTCATTTTAATAAAAAATTCAACAGAATCCTGACAAAGTAATTCTTAAAATGTCCCGGAAGGAAAGGTGAGAGAATGGCCGTGAGTTCTTCCGAGGAAGGAGTGGGAGCCGTCCTCGCAGACGGGAGCGTTCACGGCCCAGCGCTAAGCCTGCAGGAGCGCGTGGCCCGGGAGCAGAGCAGGAGAGGGAGCAGCCCAGTGCGTGTGCTCCGCCTGGGGCAGGGTGCTCACCGCAGGCCTGAGTTCAGTGAGGCCCGCTCTGTATAATTACAGACCCGCTGAGAAACGGACCCCACACCAAGGGGTTTGGGCCAAGGGGAGGTCTGCTCCCTGTGGTGCTCGTGGGGGGCACGTGTCTCAGACAGACAGGCCCCTCAACCCACAGCGCCCCCCTGGGCCGGGCAGTGCCCCCCCCCCCCCAGTCGGGCAGCACCACCCTGGGCCGGGCAGCACCACCCTGGGCCGGGCAGCACCACCCTGGGCCGGGCAGCACCACCCTGGGCCGGGCAGTGTTGGCAGCGGACGTGGAGGGCACCGGGGTGTGTGCGGCCCTCCCAGTGCAGGTGGCTTCTGTTCCCACTGCCTGGCTGAGGAGCAGGTGGAGCTGTGGGGCTCGGGCTGAGGGCACCCCCGTGGGGACCAGCGGCTTCTTCCATCAGCTCCAGAACATTTCCGGATGGACTAGACGTTTTGGTCACATCCCCTGAACGTTCCGCAGAAATAGGCGCAGATTGTTGACAGTCTGACAGCGAGGAAGCAGAAATTGTGAAATAACTTTTATTCACATTAATTAATATTAAAAACTGTAAAAGATACGGTAGACAAAGTTAAAGACAGATTGTAAGCAGGGAGAAGGGTTTGGCATGTGTGACACAGGCTCTGTCCTCAGTGCCAGAGCCGCTATGAGTGCCCATGGAGGGGGATGTCCTGATGGGAAATGGCATGTTCATTCGGGGGTTCGCGGAGAATGTCCTGATGGGAAAAGGCATGTTCATTCGGGGGTTCGCGGAGAATGTCCTGATGGGAAATTAGCATGTTCATTCGGGGGTTCGCGGAGAATGTCCTGATGGGAAATTAGCATGCTCATTTGGGGGTTCGCGGAGAATGTCCTGATGGGAAATTGGCATGTTCATTCGGGGGTTCGCGGAGAATATCCTGATGGGAAAAGGCATGTTCATTCGGGGTTTGTGGAGAATGTCCTGATGGGAAATTAGCATGCTCATTCGGGGGTTCGCGGAGAATGTCCTGATGGGAAATTGGCATGCTCATTCGGGGGTTCGCGGAGAATGTCCTGATGGGAAATGAGAGTTTTTATGTGGCATTTGTACCACGTTTCTGTGGCCAGTATATGAATATTCATATTATGTGGCGGTAAGTAACCTCATGTCAGTTGAGCAAGTTTGACTGCCAAATGAGTTTGCCATAACCAATGAAAAGAGTTGTGGTTTTTAGGGCTTTGTGGATCTAGCTATCGTATTTACTCGATGGAATATACAGTATATAAGTAGGAAAGAATGTTAGAAATAGGAATATAAACTCCATTTTTATAAATACACGTGGAAAGACATTTTTCTCCCTCAAAGCACATAAAACTATTTAGGAGAATTGCCATATTAACATTTTTTTCCTCTGGTAATTATGAGTAATCTTTTATCCTTTTTTAAGATTTAAACATTTTAAAAACTAAGCTTATATTGGCTTTATTATGAGTAAAGATAAACTGTGTTGGAAAATGATCTCCTCTTTCACATTTCCTTTCAGGGATAAGATGTTCCCGGCGTTTGGGTTTGGAGCTCAGATTCCGCCTCAGTGGCAGGTGAGAGGGCCCGTCCTCCGGCGCTGCCTCCGGGGGGAGCGGCCCCAGCTCACCAGCCCTTTCCTCTGCAGGTGTCGCACGAGTTCCCCATGAACTTCAATCCGGCCAACCCCTACTGCCAAGGTGAGTGGATGCCCGCGCACTGTGCCCGCCTCTCCCCTGTGCTGGGGACTGTGCCCGCCTCTCCCCTGTGCTGGGGACTGTGCCCGCCTCTCCCCTGTGCTGGGGACTGTGCCCGCCTCTCCCCTGTGCTGGGGACTCCCCACGCCCCCGGCCTCTGACCAGCTCGCCCTGTCTCAGGAGGCAGGGGCGGCCTCACTGCGCGGAAGAGCGCCCGCCACGCGCTCCTGCCTTAAAGGATCAACAGAACAGAGAGTCCTGCCTTGAGACTCGGTCAGTAAATAGGGTCATAGTCCTTCCACGCACAAGTGGATTTTAGAGTAAACCCTCTGAAATGAGCAGTCAGTCCGCGGTCTCTGAAGCCCTCGGAGGAGCGGGCGCTGTGCAGGGAGGTGGCCCGCACCGGAGCGTGGACACAGGTGGTCTCCGCAGTGCGGTGCGGGCGGCTCTGGGCGGCTTCCCTCCACGGAGGCCACCGTGTGGTTCGCGCTTCCCTGGGACGTCCCGTAGCCAGGTGCTTCCCCGCCACCCCTGAGAACTCACCTGACATGCCCCGTCCCCCAGAAAACGGTGCACGTTTGGGGCAAGGGGGTGGGGCAGAGGCATAGACTGGACGGCGAGCTGACTCTCTGCAGCGACGGGTGTGGGTTCCGACGGAAAAGCCCGTCCTCTGGTCCTCACGGAGGAGGGGGGAGCCGGGGGGAGCCGGGGAGGGGTGTTGGGAGAGCTGCCAGGGCGCCTCCTTCTCCCGACACGTTTCCCACCGACCCAGGGCCTGTGTGCACGGCGGGGCCTGGCGGGGCCTTCTCGCCGTCGCCACGTGTTCCATGCTTGTGAGGAAGTGGGAACGGAAGGATTTCGGGAGCTGAGGGCGATGGCTCACGCGGGCACTCGTTCCGTACGCTCACTCCGAGCACCAGGAGCCCCTCTGGGCTGCCGTCGGTGCGCCGCTCTGCGTCAGGTCTCCGTCCGGCACAGACAGCCCATGGGGTTCAGACGAGGCAGACGCCGTGCGGGAGAGACAGCCTGTCCCCGTGGGTCCCGCCCGGTCACTGGGTGTCCGTGCCCGGAAATCGTACGTCTCGCGTCCCAGAGGCACAGGGAGGCCTCGGCGTCGCTCCGTGTCCGCGGAGGGACTGCGGGCAGAATTGGGAGGAAGTGTGACTGATTGCTGTGCACCTTAGACTGCGAGCAAGCGGAGAGGGAGAAACGGAAGGAGGTGCTGCGGTGGTTTCGGGCTCGCATTTGGCACAGCCCCTGCTGCTGCCTGTGTCGGTGTGATCTTCGTCACTGGCGGGTGACTGGCCGCTGGTGCCAGCCTCACCTTCGCACGTTAAACACCCTTCGTGTGAGTGTTCGTTCTCTGACGAGGCCATTCCTTCCCGAGTGCCGAGGCCTCGGGGCGCTCATGGGGACCTGCCATTACGGGCGGCCAGGCCTCTGAAGCCTTAAACCACGTCCCGCTTCTCTTCCGTGGCTCGCTGTTCTGCTGGGCATTTTAAAGCCAGAAACCTGTTTGGGTTTTACACTGACCACCTCCTGAGGCTGATTCCTTGATGATTGCAGCAAGTGTTGTGGGAGTTTCTAGAGAATTCCTGTCTCTTCGAGCGTCTGACTGGACGCCGGGCAGGTGGAGCAGGTGTGTGCGGGGCCCTGGCGGGCATCAGCGGTGCCGTGGCCGGGGCCGCGTGGCTGTCCCAGGCGGCCGCCGCCATCAGGCCTCAGGTCTCAGCGACTCGCCCTGGTCCCTGGTGTTTCTCCTCCACCTGGGGCCCTGCAGGGGTGCAGCTGCCCGGGTGTGCTGCCCCGAGGCTGCGGGTTGGGGGGGCAGGCCTGCCGGTCCCAGTGCCCAGGAACGCCCAGGACCTGCGCGCGGCACGACCCTGGCCCGGGAGTGGCTGTGGGCTCTGCAGCCGCCCTGCGTGTTTAGCCTCCACATCACCCATGTCCAGCCTTCCTCGTGGCACATGTAAACTAATTCCGGAAGTTCTGCAGCCTACCAGAAAATACACTTTTTCAAAAAAGGTATATTTTGAGTCATTTACACCAGACGGCTCTTGTCCTATTTTTATTTGACCACCTAAGGGAAAAGGGGTCAGCGCCCCGACTGAACAGGTTCTGCACGTGTTGGCAGTTCTTGCAGCGCGGGGTTGAGACCCGCTGCTGAGTCAGCGAGGAGACCCTGGTCAGGAGCACCAGTGGCACCGAGCCGCGGGCCCGCTTGTGCGCCTCTGGCCACCTGTGCAGGCGCTTTCCGGCTGACCCACCTGAGAATTCCCAGCGCTGCCTCCTCACCTCGAAATGCCGAGTGACGGCTCAGCCTCTGTCCCAGTCCTTTTCCCTGAGTCTCGTCCCTAGCAGCAAAGCTAAGCGCCCTAACAGTCCTGTGGACTAGTGAGTAACTCGCTCAGCTGAAAACACGTGTTCTCCTGGGTCGGGAGGGTAGAGGACTTGGTGTGGAGGTGTGTGCTGCACGGGGTGGGCGAGAGTGGGTTTATAGTGGTTCGTACGGAAAATGACACATGAGTAAGTACTAATACAAGAATAGACTCTATTTCACGTGCGTGTGACTGGAACGTGCCCACCTTATAGCTCAGAGGAGTCTGGGTAGAGACCTGCTGTCTGAGTACTGTGTCGCGTGTGCGACCACGTCGGCGGGGAGAGCTGGGCGTGGCGTTGTTCCTAAGAACCCCCCATGCTGCTCTTTCTGTCCAGGGATCCAGGGCATCGTGGAGGCCTATCGGGCCTGCCTGCCTCAGATAAAGCTCTACGGACCGACGAACTTCTCCCCCATCATCAACCACGTGGCCAGGTTTGCTGCTGCAGCCACACAGCAGCAGACGGCTTCGGTAAGTGTCCGTCCCCGGAACTGAGGTGCGGGCCCGCCCTGTTCCGGGCCACTGTCTGTGCCGTGACCATCGAGGTGCCAAGGCAGAGCTTGAAGTGCAGGCACCGTCGCCCTCGGTGGGGGCGGCAGCTAGTGATCCTTGGAAACAGGCAGGAACAAAGCTGCCCACCCGCAAGTCTTGTCTCTGAGACCAGCCACTGGGTGCTGCTTCTCGGGGTGAGGCGGGACGAGGACGCACACAGTGAGGGAAGGAAGAGTGAATGGGGATTCATGTCACGTGCCCGGGCCTGGGCCGCGTGGACACTCAGCACCTGAGCTGCTGTTACAAATCCGACTCCCAGTCTAGACGCGAAGGACCCAGACGATGCTTTATGTGACATCGCCACTCGCTGGCGATTGATCAGATAACCGTACGGAGAGAACCCCACCACATCCACGTCAGCGTGTTCTTTAGTTTATAGACAGTCCTCCCTCTTCCGCTGAGAGAACCCCACCACGTCCACGTCAGCGTGTTCTTTAGCTTATAGACGTCCTCCCTCTTCCGCTGAGAGAACCCCACCACGTCCACGTCAGCGTGTTCTTTAGCTTATAGACGTCCTCCCTCTTCCGCTGAGAGAACCCCACCACGTTCACATCACCGTGTTCTTTAGTTTATAGACGTCCTCCCTCTTCCGCTGAGAGAACCCCACCACGTTCACATCACCGTGTTCTTTAGCTTATAGACGTCCTCCCTCTTCCGCTGAGAGAACCCCACCACGTTCACATCACCGTGTTCTTTAGTTTATAGACGTCCTCCCTCTTCCGCTGAGAGAACCCCACCACGTTCACATCACCGTGTTCTTTAGCTTATAGACGTCCTCCCTCTTCCGCTGAGAGAACCCCACCACGTCCACGTCAGCGTGTTCTTTAGCTTATAGGCGTCCTCCCTCTTCTGCTGAGAGAACCCCACCACGTCCACATCAGCGTGTCCTTTAGCTTATAGGCGTCCTCCCTCTCCCGCCGGAGTGGCACTCGCTCCCTTGGCCGATGCTCCGACGGGATGGCTCTACCACTTCAGTTAAATGCTGGGCCTTTACCGTAGGTGTTTCCACGCCTTGCTCCCGCGGACTTCGGCCGCCTGTTTGGTGCCCTGTCACCCTTTAATGGACGTGCAGCGTTTCCGTGTGAACTCCCTGTCATCCCAGATGTCAGGCTCTTGCAGCAGGTGGTCCTCGAGCTGCCGGTGTCCGCGCTGCCTGTGTCACCAGAGCTCGAGCTGCTCACGGGCCGTGCTTTCTCTTTGGCAGCAATATTTTGTGCTCCTGATCATCACCGACGGCGTGATCACAGACCTGGACGAGACCAGGCAGGCCATCGTCAATGCCGCCAAGCTGCCTATGTCCATCATCATCGTCGGAGTGGGCGGCGCCGACTTCAGCGCCATGGAGTTCCTGGACAGCGACAGCGGGGCCCTGCGCTCCCCGTCGGGTGAGGTGGCCAATAGAGACATCGTGCAGTTCGTGCCTTTCAGACAGTTCCAGAACGTGAGTCCCGCTGCGCCTCGCCCGTTCGGCCTGGGGGCGGGGTGGGTGCGGGCCGGTGGGTGGGTTTGCTTCAGGCTTGGGCCTGCGTGCCTCCCGCAGTGTGTGGCCAGTTAAACCAGTGAGTGACTGACTGTCAAGGAGAGCTCACCTTTCCCTGCCTGACAACCAGTTTCCACACCGTGTGTGTGTGAGGAAATGACCGCCTAGAGGCTGGTTTGCCGAGTCTCTCGGGAGACTGCCAGTTTCCTCCAATGGTGGTAGCATCTCATAAAGTGGCACATTGCTACCAGCCTGGTCCCTCCCACAGGCCCGCCCAGTGGCACCCGTCAAAGCCACCCCGTCCCCTCCCACCTTAATCCCTCCTCATCCCTGGCAGCCATTAGTTTGGTCTCCACTTCTTGATTTTATCATTTTCAAACTTATATACACAGAATCTCACAGCAGGAGCCTTTGGGGCTGGCCTTTTCTCCATGATTCCTCACAGGCTCCGTGCGGCTGAGCGGGGCTCCGTGCGGCTGAGTGGGGCTCCGTGCCGCTGAGTGGGTCTCTGTGCCATGCCGCTGAGCGTGGCTCCGTGCCGCTGAGTGGGTCTCTGTGCCGTGCCGCTGAGCGGGGCTCCGTGCCGCTGAGCGGGGCTCCGTGCTGAGCGGGGCTCCGTGTGCTGAGCGGGTCTCAGTGCCGCTGAGCGGGGCTCCGTGCTGAGCGGGGCTCCGTGCCGCTGAGCGGGTCTCAGTGCCGCTGAGCGGGGCTCCGTGCTGAGCGGGGCTCCGTGCCGCTGAGCGGGTCTCAGTGCCGCTGAGCGGGGCTCCGTGCTGAGCGGGGCTCCGTGCCGCTGAGCGGGTCTCAGTGCCGCTGAGTGGGTCTCTGTGCTGAGCGGGTCTCCGTGCCGCTGAGTGGGTCTCTGTGCTGAGCGGGGCTCCGTGCCGCTGAGCGGGGCTCCGTGCCGCTGAGCGGGTCTCCGTGCCGCTGGGCGGGTCTCAGTGCCGCTGAGCGGGGCTCCGTGCTGAGCGGGGCTCCGTGCCGCTGAGCGGGGCTCCGTGCCGCTGGGCGGGTCTCCTTGCCGCTGAGCTGGTCTCTGTGCTGCTGAGCTGGTCTCTGTGCTGCTGAGCGGATCTCTGTGCCGCTAAGAGGGGCTCTGTGCCGCTGAGCGGGGCTCCGTGCTGTGGGCACGTGGTTTGAGGGCACCTGCAGCTGCTTCCAGTCGTGCCTGGTGCACACCAGCTGCTGTTAACATCACGCACAGGCTTGTGTGAATGCGTGTTGGGGGAAGTACACAGAAGTGCAGCTGCGTGTTCAGTTAGCAAAAGCCTGTGAACTTCCCCGAGTGGCTGTTCCATCCCCTGCCCAGCGACAGGGGCAGGACCTGGCCGGTGTGCAGTTAAGGAGCAATCCATGGGGGTCTTTGTGGTGATGAGACAGCTGTGTATCTTGTGATCACACAGAGCTGTGTACATGTGCGCGTGCACACAAACACGCACACACACACACACACACACACACACGCGTGCGCGCGCACACGTGACACTGGAGACTCAGTAAGGGCTGTGCACTGGATGGTGTCGCTGTCCTGGTTTTGATATTGTCCCGCTGTTACAGAGCCATTACCTTTGGAGGGAACTGGGTGAAATATACATGGGATGTCTATTATTTTTGCAACTTCCTGTGAATCTATAATTACTTCTAAATAAGAAGCCAAAAAAATGAATAGTGAGTGAATAAAAGACCAGCATTGAAAGTTAAGGACAACAAGAATCATTGCATGCCGGGCGGGGGTCAGCACCCTCAGCTCATCCCCTGCTGTCAGACTGACCCTAGACTGGATGCAGGCACAGGGGTGGGACTGTGTGGAATCCTGGTCTTTATCAAAGGACTAGAGGCCAGTGCACAAAATTCGTGCACAGGGGCGGGAGTTGTCCCTCAGCCCAGCCTGCACCCTCTCCAATCTGGGACCCCTTGAAGGATGTCCGACTGCCCGTTTAGGCCCGATCCCACTGGGCAGTTGGACATCCCTCTCACAATGCAGGACTGCTGGCTCCCAGCTGCTCACCTGCATCTGCCTGATTGCCCCTAACTTCTTCTGCCTGCCAGCCTGATCTCCCCTAACCACTCCCCTGCCAGCCTGATCAACGCCTAACTGCTCCCCGACCAGCCCGATTGCCCTTAACTGCCCTCCCCTGCCATCCTGGTCACCCCTAACTGCCCCCCCTGCTGGCTCAGTCACCCCTAAGTGCCCTCCTTGCCGACCTGGTCACCCCCAACAGCCCTCCTCTGCTGGTCTGGTCTCCCCAAACTGCCCTCCCCTGCAGGCCTGATCCCTCCCAACTTCCCTCCCCTGCTAGCCATCTTGTGGTGGCCATCTTGTGTCCACATGGGGGCAGCCATCTTTGACCACATGGGGGTGGCCATCTTGTTTCTTGGAGTGATGGTCAATTTGCATATTACTCTTTTATTGGATAGGATAGCTAAGCCCTGGCTGGAGTCATTCAGTGGTTAGTGTTGCCCGTGCACCAAAGAGTCTCGGGTTCAATTCCCTGTCAAGGGCACATACTTGGGTTGCAGGTTTGATCCCTGGCCCTGGTTGGGGTGCATGCAGGAGGCAACCAATCGATGTGTCTCTCTCATATCAATGTTTCTCTCTCTCTCCCCCTCTTTCCCTCCTTTCCACTCTAAAAATCAATGGGAAATATATCCTTGGATGAGGATTAACTAAGGTGGGGGGGGGGGCAGTGAAAATGTGGTTGCTCATGAAGTCACTGGTTGTGTTCTCCAGGCTCCCAAGGAGGCGCTGGCCCAGTGTGTCCTGGCTGAGATCCCCCAGCAGGTGGTGGGCTACTTCAACACCTACAAGCTGCTTCCCCCCCAGAACCCTGCCACCACCAAGTGAAGGCTGCCTCCCGACCATGACCAGCCCCGGCGCTTACTGTCACCCGGCATTCATGCTGTAACCTAGTTCTCTACGGGTTCTTTCTACTTAAAGCGTTTTTTATACTTTCTGGAGGAAAAGTGCTAAGTTAATCTTTACCAATCAATTCAGTGGTTGCTTCTGACCCAGGGGCTGCAGTGAGGCTGTCTGGAGGAGACACTCCCGAGGAACGTGGTTTGTTGATGTGACTGTACCTTCATAGGAGGAGCTGCCATTTCCAGTGGTTCCCAGTAGGAGGAATGGAGCCTGTTGGGCTGTGTGATTCCAGGTTTCTGTGCAGCAAGCCCCACCTCAGTGACAAGGCTCCTCAGAGCAGATGACACTGAGCTGTTCCTGTAACGGTTCAGTGCTTCTCCAGGGCTAATCTCGGCGCATTCCGGCGGGCCTGCTGCAGGCGCTGAGTGACAGGCCGCACACCGTCCCTCTGGCACAGCCGGTGGCCTGAGCCTCGCGCCAGCAGCTGTGCATGTCACCGCCCAGACCGCTCTGCCTGCGGATGCTGTCCGCGAGCCCCGGTCTGCATGTGTGCGCCATGGCTTGTCCTGGATTCCCCGTTGTTGGAGCGTTTTCCTGGGAGGGAAAGCACTGAGCTGCTCTGTTGGGAGCCGTGGGACCAAACCAGCACTCCATTCCTCGTGCGGATGGGCCGCGGCGCCATCGGGAGGGATGGTGCCAGACCTTGCTTGCTGAGGCCCCTTATGCTGATTTGTACGTATTCACTTAGACATTTTTCCCTTTTTTTTGAGTAACATTTTTAGTCTGATTTTTAAACTCATGATAATCAAAATCACATTTCTATGTGCTATGTACTAAGCCCAGGCTGTACTGTATTAAGCATAAAACCTGTTGTAACTTAAAAAAAAAAAAATCTAGCTCTGCCTTTGGATATAGTGGACTTTACATGCTTTTTTTTTCACATTGGTCCTCATCCCATCCCGTTTTATTTTTTTATTTTTTTTTCAATCTTTAATTTCTTTATTGATTAAGGTATTTCATGTGTGCTTTTTAAAGAGTAGAATTTTCCCCTGGTTTTTACCCTTTAGGACATATTGCTTAGCAAACATGGTCCCATCAGAATAGGTTTGGCAGCATTCCAAGGACCTGTGTGCCCAGGATTGCACGTGCCCGGTTCTCAGACATGTTGGAGGACATGACCCCCAGCAGGGAGCAGCCCTGTCCGTGTTCTGGTTGCAGCTCCGTGTGCTTGGAAACAGCACAGAGATGTTGCTGGCTTTGTTTCCTTTAGAACCCACATGGCCCCTCTTAACTCCCGGACCCTTAAGTTTCTCCTGCAGCACCAGCACCACCTGCAGGGGGCGCTGGGGTCACCAGCGTGAGGGCTCATTGGTTCCACGCTGATCACAATCCTCACACCATGGCCAGCTGCCTTGGGGCTCACAATTTCATATTCTGGTTTTAAACAGAATGTTTCCTTTTAAAATTAGATTTTTATTATTCTTATTTTTTTATTTTTATTATTCATTCTTGACCAGTTTCATCACTAGATGCTGTTTTTGATAAGAACTATGATTCCAGTAAATTAGGGTAATGGATACCTTTTTGCAGTTTTGAATAAAAGCTGTTACAATTTCTAAATTACTTTATAAAGTCCTTACAATTCCTACATGTCACCTCATCGCGTGTGACTTGTTTTATATTAAACTAGAGGCCCGATGCACAAAATTCATGTCTGGGTAGAGTCCCTAGGCTTGGCTGGCGATCAGGGCCTATCTGTGGGCCGACCAGCAGGGTGATCTGGGGGCCCCCACTGGCACCCGCCTTGGCTGGCCAGGGGTCTGCGGGCTGGGGGCAGCTCCTGCATTGAGTGTCTGCCCCATGGTGGTCAGTGGGCATCATAGCGACTGGTTGTTCTGCCATTCAGTCGATTTACATATTAGGCTTTTATTATATAGGATGCTGCCTTTGCCCATTGTGCCACCATTCATTCCAGTGCCACTAGTTCTCAAAGTGCATTTAGAGACACTGTAACTGAGTCAATGGTCACACCCCTTCACCCGCTGTGTTTCCTGGAAACCCATCTTCATCCGTCTCCCCTGCATGCAGCTGATAATCACGTGGAGAATTTAATCCAAGAAGTCTGGCTGTGACTGCGAGAACTCTTGTGCCTTTTGGGTGTCATCCTTACAACAAATGTGTAAGTTAGGAATATATGAACTAATGTTGAGTATATCTTCCACATGAATGCCCTTTGGATAAAGTTATTTCTCAATGTGCTACAACAGTGCCTTGTTTTCGTTCTTATTCTCTAAATGTTATCAAAACCAGTAGAAAAGTTTGAAATAAAGTGAATGTAGTATATTAGATGGCCTGTGCTCCATATTTTGTGGAATAAAAGAGTTTGGGGGATGTTATTTTGTGGGGTTTGTTAATTTAAAAGAAATTGACTGCATTCAAATTGGTGCAGTAAGGGAAGGGTTATCAGTTTACTGCTCATGTCCTTTTTCTTTTCTTTTTTTAAAATATATTTTTATTGATTTCAGAGAGGAAGAGAGAGAGAGAAATATCGATGAGAGAATCATCGATTGGCTGCCTCCTACACACCCCTACTGGGGATCAAGCTGCGCCTGTGCCCTGACCTAAATCAAACCAGTGACCTTCTGGTTCATACCACTGAGCCACACCAGCTCAAACACTGATCCACACCAGCCAGGCACTGCTCACATCTTATTAGGGTGGTGGGGTCACATCTTGGGCCCTCTGGGACTCAAAAGGGAGCCCAGACTTGGGCTAAGGGTCATGGATGCCACTGAATGCACTTACTACCTCCACTGGGCATGGAGGCGGTAAGTGCCCCCTTCTCTTCGAAGTAGCATTTGCCTCTGAGAACCTCCAGCTTTGACTCTATCATCAGATCATACACACTCGATTCATCCTGGTGATAATCTTGTTCCTCACCTCTCCTCAGCCCACCCCGAGGTCATGCCCTGGACCTCCACGTTATCTCTAACATGCCCCTTGAATCTCAACTTCAAGTTCCCGGTCTCTCACTAACAACTCATATTCCATTTTCCAGCTTACTCCCTCTAGTTCTCGACAGCTCCCGCCAATCACCAATCATTGTCCACCAGCACCTTCAATCCACGAATGCTGCCATCTTTTCCATGTGCCCTTTCTCCTCCTCCAGACTTCTGCCTTCTCGGGCTGGCCCTGCAGCTCCAGCTACGTGGCTTCTTTGCTCTGAGGGGAGGTGCCTGGCATACTCCTGGCCCCTCCTGCATATTGTTTGCATCACTTGGCAGCCCCAGTCCCTCACTCCTACAGGTCCTCGTGAGTGTCACAGCCCCATATTTAAAATTGTACCTCAGGAAGTCCTAGCACAGAAACAATGATCCCTGTGAGCACCTTTGTCTGTAAGGAAGCCACCCCCCCAAGTTCCTGCCCTGATGGGACACCATCCAGTTCCTCTTATGTGTCTGGGTACCCAAGAGCCTCACCCTGGTGCTGGAACTCAGAGAAGGTGCTACCTTGTAAGTTCAGTTCATGTTGCTGGCCCTTTATGAGGAACACCTGGGGAGATGAAAAAATGGTGGCAGAGTAAGTGGATGCTGCATGGACACACTCACAGGACGAAACTGGTATTACAACTAAAATACAGAAAAACTTCCTGAAAAATCAACTGAAGACTTGCTGGAATGAACCCTGATAACCAAGGACTGAAAGTGGAGACCGCACAGAGACTGGTAGGGGTGGAGGCATGAAAGGGCTCGCCAGGTTCCCACAGACAGCAACTGAAGTTCTGGAGAGATATCTCAGCTGTGACTAGATATCACAGAACTGAGAGCACCAGAACTGGCTGTGAAAAGTGGCAAGGTTGCTGTCTGCCAGGGAGAGATGGCTAGAAATGCAGGCACACTCTTAAAGAGCCAGTGCACAAAATTCCCTGTGCAGCAACCCACCTGTGCTCCGGGAGAGGGAGGCAAAGTGGACTGGAGCTGTGTGAGAAGAAGCCAAGATTAGGGTTGCTGGGGTTAGAACAAAGAAGGCAGACACCTTCAGTTTCCTGTGCTGAGTCATTCCCTTACACTGCAAAGGTCATTTTTCTCATGTAGGCATTTGCTAACTAAGTGGTGCCTGGGGGAAGACAGTTGACCCACCCTATTGGAAAAACTCTCACAACACTTGTGGACAATTGTCTGAGGGCTATTCTAGACTGAATCCAATCAATCTGCAGACAGAGGTGGTCTCTGGAGGCTTTGAGTCTTTGCCTGATCTAATTAGTCAGAAACAGTGTTTGACACTGTATTGCACTAGAGATTGAGCGGCATAGCAGATCTACCTAATACATAGTCACAAACCCAAACAGGCAGCCAAAAGAAAAGAAACGACCCCCAAAATGAAAGAACAAGAGAATTCTACAGAAGAAGAGATGAATGAAACAGAGATAAGAAATTCACCTGACTTAGAGTTGAGAATAATGATGGTAAAGATGCTCAACAGCATGAGAAGATATATAGTAACTAACTAAGAAAAGAAAAATAAAGAATGAACAAATAAAGAACACATTGGAAGGAATACACAGCAGATTAGGGGAAGCTAAGGATTAAATCAGTGAATTAGAAGACAGGGTAGAAAAAAATCAATCAGAGAACTGAAAAGAAAAAACAATTAAAAAACAGGAGGACAGCTTAAGGGAGCTGTGTGACAACATTATATGTAAAAATGTTTGAATAGTAGGTGAACCAAAAGAGGTAGACAGGGAGAAAGGGATAGAGAATGTGTTTGAAGAAATAATAGCAGAAAACTTCCCTAACCTGGTGAAGGAAAAAGACACACAAGTTCAGGAGGCACAGAGTCCCAAGCAAGAAGAACCCAAACAGCCCCATGCACAGACATCATAATTAAAATGCCAAAAATTAAAGACAAAGGGAATCTTAAAGGCATCAAGAGAAAAGTAAACTGTTACCTACAATGGAACTCCCATAAGGCTGACACCTGATTTCTTATCAGAAATTCTACAGTAATGGAAAGCAAGGATCTGAAACCAAGATTACTATATCCAGCAAGGCTATCACTCAAAATGGTGAAATAAAGAGCTTCCCAGAAAAAAAAAAGGCTAAAGAGTTCATCACCACCAAGCCAGCATTACAAAAAATAGTAAAGGGAGCAGGGAAAGGGTTCATCAGAGGTGGAGGACACAGTGGAGGAGGGTCTCCTCCCAGTCATCCATGGATATGCTGTCCAGAAACCAGTCTGGCCCAGCCAAGAAGATGACCTGCCCCGTCCATGCTCCTCAAAGATTACCAGAACGTCCCTGAAATTGTGAAAGTTGATGATGTCATGAAAAGACTCTTGTGTTTGGAAATGGGGAATCAGAAGGAGAAGCTAAAAATCAAGAAAGAACAATTGATGAACAAGGTTGTGGCAAACCCTGAGGACATCAGCTCCCTCGAGGCTTGAATTGTTGCCTTGACTGTCAAGATCTGCAATTATGAAGAACACAGGCAGAAACATTGAAAGGACAAAGCTCTCAAGCGCTATCTGATGATGAGCATTGACCAGAGGCAAAACATGCTCAAAAACATCCATAAAACCAACTACAATGTCATTGAGAAGACGTGCAAGGACCTGGGAATTGAGTCCATCTTCTCCCCTCTATACTACTGAAAAGTCCACTACCGCTGGGTGACAAAGAAGGCTTTGTGCATTCGGGTTTACCAGGAGGCTCAAAAGTTGAAGCAAAAAAGGGCCTTAAAAACAGCAGCAGCCCAGAAACAACACCAGATGAACCCAATAAGCTCTTCCAAAGCTGAACCAGAGGCAATCAAAGAAAACCAATAAATTTTGTTCAAGTTAAAAATTAAAATGGTAAAGGGACTGCTGTAATGAGAAGAAGAAATAGAGAGAAACCTAGGCATACAGAATTAAAATGGCAATAAATAAGTACCTATCAATATGACCCAACTATATGCTGTCTACAAGAGACCCACCTCAGAACAAATGACACAGCATGAGAATGAAGAGCTGGAAAAAATTTTCCATGCAAATGGAAAAGAAAAATAAGCTGGAATAGCAATACTCATATTTGACAAAATAGACTTCAAAATGAAGGCCATCACAGGAGATAACAAAGGTCACCATAAAATAATAAAGGGATGGATCCAACAAGAAGATAAAACCCTGGTAAACATGTGCTCCCAATAGAGGATCATATATATATGTGAAACCTAGGCATACAGAATTAAACATCCATAAAACCAACTACAATGTCATTGAGACATTACAGAGAGAGAGAGAGAGAGAGAGAGAGAGAGAGAGAGAGAGAGAGGAGAGAGGAGAGAGAACAATAGTCATAGTTGGGGACTTTAACACCTCCTGACTTCACAGGATAGATCTTCCAGACAAAAAATTAACAAGGAAGCAGTGACTCTAAAGCACACACTAGATTGGATGGGTTTAATTGACATTTATAGAGCATTTCACCGCAGAAATGCAGAATATACATTCTTCTCAAGTACAATATGGAGGATTCGCAAAGATAGACTACATGTTAATACACAAAACAAATTTCTACAAGTTCAAGAAAATTGAAATCATATCAAGCGTCTTCTCAGATCACAGGAGAATGACATTGGAAATCAACTACAGTAAAAACACCCAAAAATATTCAAATACATGAAGGTAAAATAGCATATTATTACCAGTAAGATCAAGAAATAAATAGAAAGCTTCCTGGAAACAAATAAAAATAAATACACAACAACCCAAAATTTCTGGACACAGCAAAAGCAGTCCTGAGAGGGCACTGTTCATCGTACTACAGGCCTACCTTAATCAACAATAAAATTATTTAACCCTACAACTTAAAGAACTAGAAAGAGAACAACAAGAAAAGTCCAGAGTAAGTAGGAGGAAGGAATAATAAAGATTAGAGAAGAAATAAATGATATAGAGACTAAAAAATAATACAAAAAATCAATGAAACCAAGAGCTGATTATTTGAAAGGATAAATAAGATTGATAAACCATTAGCCAGATTCATCAAGAAACAGAGAGGACGCAAATAAAATCAGAATGAAAGCAGAGAAGTTACCACTGACACCACAGAAATACAAATGATCTTAAGGAAATACTTTATGCCAACAAACTGGACAACCTGGGAAAAATGGACAAATTCCTAGAAAAATACAATCTTCCAAAACTGAATCAGAAAACCTGAATGGGCAAATAACAACTGATGAAATAGAATCAGCAATAAAAAAAACTCCCAACAAACAAAAGCCCAGATCTTGATGGTTTCACAGTTGAGTTTTATCAAATATTCAAAGAAGAACTAAAACTTATACTCCTCAAACTATTCCAAAAAATCTGAGGAAGGAATACTTCCAAGCGCTTTTTACCAGGCCAGCATTATCCCAATTCTAAAACCAGATAAAGACACTACAAAGAGAATTACAGCCAATATCCCTGATGAACATAGATGCTGAAATCCTCAACAAAATATTAGCAAAATCAGACCCAGCAATATATTAAAAAGTTTATACACCATAACCATGTGGGATTTATTCTAGGGATGCAAGGCTGGTACAATATTTGCAAGTCAATAAATGTGATACATCACATAAACAAATTGAAAGATAAAAACCACATGATCATGACAATAGATGCAGAAAAAGCATTCAACAAAATCCAACACCCATTTTTGATAAAAACTCTTAGCAAAGTGGGAATAGAGGGAGCATATCTCAACATGATACAGGCCACATGACAAACATAGAGTGAACATCATACTCAATTGGCAAAAACTAAAACCATTTCCCCTAAGAACAGGAACAAGACAGGGATGTCTGCTTTCACCACTCTTATTCAACACTAGGGACCTAGTGCATGAATTCGTGCAACTTGAAAGGAACTGTGGGCCGTGAGGCTGCAGTGAGCATAGGGATGGGTAACAGACCATCCTCCACGCCCCCGCCCGGTCCCTCCTGCCAAAACCCCCGGTTCCCTGTCTGCAGGCTGCCCCACTCCCGCCACCACTGCTCCCACACACTGACAGCATTGGCTCCACTTGCACCCGCTGACAGCAAGGAGTGACTGTGGCTGGCGCCAGCAGCTGGTGTGAGTGGGGCTGGCACTATCAGCGGGTGCGAGTGGCGGCTGCTGCTCTGATTGCCCCTCAGGAGCAGGGGGAGGCGAAGAAACCCTCAGGGGTTATCAGGGCCAGCAGCCGCCACTTGCCCAGCGCCCTGCCTTGGTCTGGCACCCCCACTCACCTGCTCCACCATTCTGCCATAGCCAACACCTGCCGTGTTCCATGCTCTGCCGCCTGCTGCCGATGCCCGCCATGTTCCACACGCACTACCTGGTGGTCAGTGCACGACATAGCGACCATTTGTTTGGTTGTTTCTCCATTAAGTCTATTTGCTTATTAGGGTTTTATATATACACTAGAGGCCAGGTGCATGAAATTCGTGCATGGGGTGTGTGTCCCTCAGCCAAGCCTGCACCCTTTCACAATCCAGGACTGCTGACTCCCAACTGCTCGCCTGCCTGCCTTCCTGATTGCCCCTAACTGCTTCTGCTTGCCAGCCTGATTACCCCTAACCACTCCCCTGCCAGCCTGATTGATGCCTAACCGCTCCCCTGCCAGCCTGTTTACCCCTAACTGCCCTCCACTGTAGGCCTGGTCACCCCTAACTGCCCTCCCCTGCATGCCTGGTCACCCCTAACTTCCTTCCCCTGTAGGCCTGGGTCCCCCCAACTTCCCTTCCCTGCAGGCCTGATCGCCCACAACTGCCCTCCCTTGCAGGCCTGGTCCCTCCCAACTGGCCTCCCCTGCTGGCCATCTTGTGGTGGCCATCTTGTGTCCACATGGGGGCAGCCATTTTTGTGTTGGAGTGATGGTCAATTTGCATATTACTCTTTTATTAGATAGGATAGAGGCCTGGTGCATGGGTGGGGGCCAGCTGGTTTGCCCTGAAGGGTGTCCCGGATCAGGGTGGGGGTTCCCTTGGGGCATGGGCGGCCTGGGTGAGGGGCTTGTGGTGGTTTGCAGGCTGGCCATGTCCCCCGGTGACCCAAGCGGAGACCCTGGTATCTGGGATTTATTTATCTTCTATAATTGAAATTTTGTACCCTGGAGCAGAGCCAAGCCTCCTACTTGCTGGGTGGCTGCAGCCATTTTTGTTGGGATTTATTTATCTTTTGTATTTGAAACTTTGTAGCCTTGAGTGGAGGCCTGGGCTTGCCAAGGTGTGTGGAAAGCTTGGCTTC
The DNA here is from genome assembly GCF_951640355.1 of Cnephaeus nilssonii. NCBI lineage: Eukaryota > Metazoa > Chordata > Mammalia > Chiroptera > Vespertilionidae > Cnephaeus > Cnephaeus nilssonii. Next base: position 52,834,396 of record NC_137089.1, on the reverse strand, counting down.
CTCCATTGCCGGGGAAACCCAAGCCTCCTGCTCCCCATCTTGGGGAAATGTGTATCCTAGACATGGCTCTGCCAGTCGTCTCGGACTCAGCTGGCAACAATTAAAAGAAATGCCCATGTGCCTTCCCAGGCGGCCCTCTACACGGAAGGACATCTGGAAGAACATCCAGTCTAACTAGCATATTACGCTTTTATTATTATAGATATACAGATAGTATGGAACTCCTAGCCACAGCATTCCGACAAGAAGAACATATAAAGGCATCCAAATTGGAAAGGAATAAGTAAAACTGTCATTATTCACAGATGACGTGATATTGTACATAGAACAACCTAAAGACTCCACCAAAAAAGCTACTAGATTTAATAAATGAATTTGGCAATGTAGCAGGATACAAAATCCACACCCAAATATTGATGAATTTTTTACACACGGGTAATGAATTCTCAGAAAGAGAAACTAAAAAAGCAATACCATTTATCATTCTAACAAAAACATTAAGATACTTAGGAATAAACTTAACCACGGATATAAAATACCTGTACTCCAAAAACTACAGGACATTAAAAAAAGAGAGAGAGATAGAAGAAGATATAAACAAGTGGAAGAATATACTGTGTTCATGGATTGGTAGAATCCACATCACTAAAATGTCCATACTACCCAAGGGAATCTACAGATTCAATGCAATCCCATTAAAATACCAACAGCTAACTGCCATTTGACCCAGCATTCCCACTTCTAGGAATATATCATAAGAAAACCAAAACACCAATCAGAAAGAATGTATGCACCCTTATGTTCATAGCAGCAAAATTTACAATAGCTAAGATCTGGAAATAGTCCAAGTGTCCATCAGTAGATGAGTGGATAAAAAACTGTGCTATATTTATACCATGGAATACTATTCAGCTGTAAAAAAGAAGAATCTCTTACCCCTTGTGACAGCATGGAGGAACCTGGAGAGGATCATACTAAGTGAAAAAGTCAGTCAGAGAAAGACAATTATCACATGACCTCACTCATATATGGAATCTAATTAACAAAATAAAGTGATGAATGGAGTGGATCCAGACATGGAAGCATGGAACAGAGTGCGGGATCTCGGAAGGAAGGCAGGGGAGGGTGGGTGGGTGGGAGGTAATCAACCAAAGACCTTGTATGTAGATATGCATGGCCCGTGGACACAGACAGCGGGTGGTGAGGGCCGGGGGCAGGGTGGTGGTGAGCTGGAGGAGGTCCATGGGGGAGAGAGGGAGACATGTGTAACACTTTCAGCAATAAAGATTTAATAAAAATACCAACAGCGTATTTCACAGATCTAGAACAAACACTCCAAAAATTTATATGCAGCCAGAAAAGACCTTGAATAGCAGCAGCAATGTTGAGAAAGAAGAACAATGTTGGAGGGATTACAATACCAGATATCAAGTTATACTACAAAGCCACCATAATCAAAACAGCCTGGTACTGGCACAAGAACAGACATGTAGATCAATGGAACAGAACAGAGAACCCAGAAATCAACCCAAGTCATTACACTAAATTAATATTTGACAAAGGAGGCAAGAGCATACAATGGACTCAAGACAGTCTCTTCAATAAATGGTGTTGGGAAAATTGGACAGATACTTACAAAAAAAAAAAAAAAAAGAAAGAAAGAAACTAGACCACCAACTTACTCCATATACAAGAATAAACTCAAAATGGATAAAAGACTTAAATGTAAGTCGGGGAACCATAAAAACTCTAGAAGAAATCATACACAGCAAAATCTCTGGCTTCTCTCATAGCAATATGTTTATAGTTACATCTCCTAGGACAAAGGAAACTATGGAGAAAATAAACAAATGGGACTGCATCAAAATAAAAAGCTTCTGCACAGCAAAAGACACCATCAACAAAATGAAAAAGAAGCCCACTGCATGGGAGAACATATTTGGTAATGATACACCTGACAAAGGGTTAATACCCAAACTATATAAGGAACTCATATAACTTAACAAAAGAAGACAAACAATCCAATTAAAAAATGTGCAAAGGACCTAAATAGACACTTCTCCAAAGTGGACATACAGACGGTCAAGAGACATGAAAAAATCCTCAAAGTCACTAATCATCAGAGAGATGCAAATTAAAATGACAATGAGGTATCACCTCACATCTGTCAGAATGGCTATCATCAACAAATCAACAAATGACAAGTGCTGGTGAGGATGTGGAGAAAAGAGAACCCTTGTGCATTGCTGGTGGGAATGCAGACTGGTGCAGCCACTGTGGAAAACAGTATGGAGTTTCCTCAAAAAATTAAATATGGAACTGCCATTTGACCCAGTGTTCCCACTTCTAGGAATATATCCTAATAAATCCAAAGCACCCATCAGAAAGAATGTGTGCCCCTATGTTCATAGCAGCACAATTTACAATAGCTAAGATCAGGAAACAGCCCAAGTGCCCATCAGTAGATGAGTGGATAAAAAAGATGTGGTTACATTTACACCATGGAATACTGTGCAGCTGTAAAAAAGAAGAATCTCTTACCCTTTGAGACAGCACGGAGGGGCCTAGACAGTACCATGCTAAGTGAAATGAGCCAGACAGAGAAAGACAAGTATCGCACTTATATGTGGAGTCTGAGTAACAAAATAAACTGATGAACAGAGCAGATCCAGAGACTTGGAAGCATGGAACAGTGCGGCATCTCAGAGGGAAGGCGGGGAGAGTGGGTGGGTGGGAAGAGATCAACCAAAGACCTTGTATGCATATATGATAACCCATGGACCCCGACAGTGGGGTGGTTAGGGCCTGGGGGGGGGGGAAGGGGCAGGCTGGAGGGGGTGTATGGGGGAAATAGGGGACATGTGTAATGCTTTCAACAATAAGGATTTAAAATAAAATTGTACCTCCTTCCCCAGTATCTTCTACCCACTTCCCTGTTTAGCATTCAATTCCATTCACATGTAAGTGCCGAGCAACCGGGGATTGGGTTTGTTTTGTTCATGCCCAGGGCCTAGAAGGAAGCGCAGCCTTTAGTCGACCCCCCAACCCCCCAGCAGACCAGGAAATTCAAGGCCACTAGGGTTCTCTTCGGGAGGCAGAGGGGCCCCCACAAAGAAATGGATAGCCAGTGGCCTGAAGTCAGCAGGTGGGCAGCCAGCAATATCGCTGACACGTGCTGTAAAAACCCTTCAGTGTCACAATCTTTACGCACTTCACTGGGACAGCAGCTCTCCCACGGCATTACCCTCCATTCCTACTTCAGTGAACTCCGAGGTGAGTCTGTTTCTGAAGGAAAGCTAAATCCGAACTTTCCCCTCGATTTGGACTATAACTACACCCCGAACATGGCAGACTTGACTGGCATCTTGCCTGAGAGATGGTGCCCTGTCCCTGGGCTCTGCCGTCCTCTGAGTGACCCTGGACACGGTTTTGTTTGTGATTGTGTAATGGGGGCTCGGGTCTAAGATTCTGGTATAAGCAGTGTTAACGTTAAAAACATCCAAACCTGTAAAGAATTTTTGTGAGTTTATTTGAGCCAAACTGTCGACAATTGCCAGGAAGCAGAACCTCAACGGATTGGATAATGCCCAGGAGAATGGCGGGTTACATCTATGTTTTTACATTGAAATCAAAGGAGGGACGTAGGTGGGTTACGTGAAATCCATTGGTGATAGACTAGAGAGGCGGGAGAAAGCAAAGCAGGGAAACCCCTGGGATTGGGTAAAAAGTAAAATGATGGACACATGCTTAGGTGGGTGCAGGAACAATTAACATGATAATGAAGGAATTTGTGGCCTCTGTCCTGGCGCCACATTAGCTTGTGCCCCAAGGGGTCCAGAAAAAGGGAGGTTACAAGTTACCCAGACACTTCAAGGGTATGTTATCATAGATGCAAAAAGACAGATGGGCTCAGTTCAGGTAAAGGCTGACCTTGTCAGTGAAGATACCAGCCTAGGACATAAATACCCACCATCACTGCTTTTAGTTACAGTTTAATTTCAGACCTTCCCTGAGCTTGTCAGGTTAGCATGTGGCCCCTTTCGTCCATGGTGATTGTTACAGCTGGATGCAAGAATCTGGGTCAGAGCCTGGCTAACAAGCCTCTGGGGTGAATTCTGTGTCACCCGGTGCAGCCCACAGGTCCCTGCCCCTCCGCAGCCCTGCGTGTGTGACGGGGCGCAGCACCAGGGGCTGTGCCCTCTCGGGGGGGGCCCCCTCCCCCCTCGTCCGCCGCCCCCCCCCCCCCTCACCCGGGAAGCGTTGTCTGGAAACGTCAGGTTGTCTTGCACGTTTCATGACGCACGCTTATTTGACCTTTGCACCAGCACTTCCAGTCACAAAAGTGATGTAGAAAAATACAGCCAGACATAAAGCTCACAGAGGAAAACAAATTTTGCTACGGCGCGTGGGAAGGTGCCTAAAAGATGAATGCCAGGTACCTTTGGTCTAATTCCGGGGTCGACAAACTGCGGCTTGAGAGCCACATGCAGCTCTTTGGCCCCTTGAGTGTGGCTCTTCCACAAAATACCACGGCCTGGGCGAGTCTATTTTGAAGAAGTGGCGTTAGAAGAAGTTTAAGTTTAAAAAATGTGGCTCTCAAAAGAAATTTCAATCGTTGTACTGCTGATACTTGGCTCTGTGACTAATGAGTTTGCTGACCACTGGTCTAATTCAATGTAAAACATCCCAGAGCAGCATAATGATTAATCTTCCAAAGATTTTTAAAATTCCTCATAGGAAGGCAAGGAAAATTATTATAAACAGAGAACAGGCCCTCGTAGGAAACGAGGAATGTCCTTACGTGAGTAAGGACCATGGGGTGGCATTGGTTAAAAAGATCATAGAGGTTTCAAGTGTACATTTCTATAATATATGATCATTGTATGCCCACCAACCAAACTGAAATAATCTTCTCTCACCTTATACTTGACCCCCTTGACCCTTTTCTACCCCCTCCCCCACTTCCGTTCCCTCTGGTAAGCACCATACTGTTGTCTGTATCTGTGAGTTTTTGTTTTTCTTATTTGCTTATTTGTTGCTTTAAGTTTCATATCCCACATATGTGTAAAATCATGTGGCTCTTAACTTTTTCTGTCTGACTTACTTTGCTTAAGCATGATATTCTCAAGGCCCACCCATGATGTCACTAGTGGCAGTTTTAATAAAAGTGTAAATTATGAATGACCTTAAAATCAAACCAAAAGGAGACTATGTTTCTGTGAAACAGGCAGGAGCACCTTCCTGAAATGACATAAGCTAATAGAGGAAAAGACAAAGAGAACCAATTGTGAAGTACCACAGTAGACCAGAACAATTGTTTTTAAGCAGCCTTAAACTAAGTTCCCATGTAACGGGTAAATTGTAATTATGAAAACTAATGAAATATCAAAAGTGTAAGTAATGTGTTCTAAACTGAGCTTTGTGAGAATTGAATTAAAAATACTATATGTTAAAGAAAAAATGAATTATAATGTCCAATATATGACATATATAAATCTATAAACTTAAATAAGATAAAAAAAGAACACATAAACATAACAGATCAGGATAATAGTATTCTTATTATTATTATTTTTTAGTGTTGTCTTTGAATAAGGAACACTTGAAGGCTAATATATGTAATTCAATTTGACAAAAACTTCTGTGTCTCGATCAATGTAAAGAATTTATATAAAAGAACTGTGAAATTAAAATGAAATAAAAAACTCTAAATTAATATGATAATGCTGAATAAAATGTTAAACATGTGACATTAATTTTACCACTTGATGGGCAAAAGAGAATACTATGAAATATGTATTCAGATTAGGTGAATTAATGATAATATATGATAAAAATTCTGGATATCTGTGCTCAAAGATAAAGGTGGTTTGTGCAATCAAATTAGAACTCCTCTTTTTATTAAAAAAACACACGACTTAATAGGCTTTATTTTTTATTTATTTATTTATTTATTTATTAATTTTTTTAATTACTTTATTGATTAAGGTATCACATATTTGTCATCAACCCCCTCCCCCCGTTCCCTTCCCAACCCCCCCACATGCAAGCCCCCCTCTCCCTGTTGTCCGTGATCACTGGTTAGGCTCATATGCAAGCACACAAGTCCTTTGGTTGATCTATCTCCCTTGTCCCCACCCTCCCCTACCTTCCCTCTGAGGTCTGACAGTCTGATCAATGCTGTTCTTGTTCTTCAGTCTATGTTGTTCATCATTTCCCCTAGATGAGTGAGCTCATGTGATACTAGGAATACACTTATAGGAACCGAAAATGAGACAAGCAATAATAGTTATGCTGAGAGGCAAATGAATCAGTCTATAGTGAGTTTCTTTCTGGGCCAACAGTTCTTTTGAGTCCCGGTTTCTATGTCCAACAGTTGTTTATGTGTTCATAACAGCAATGATATTTCAGTTCTGGATGGTGGACAAATGGTGGTATTGCAGGTCCGACCCTAGGCTTTATGTTTTAGAGTAGTTTCAGGTTTACAGCAAAATTAAATGGAAGGTACAGAGATTTCTCATATATCCCGTCTCCACACGTGCATAGTCTCCACCATGACCAACGTCCTCCATCAGAGTAGTACATGTCTTACAACTGATGACTGCGCACTGATGCATCTTCGTCATCCAGAGTCCACAGTTTAACCTTGGGTTCACTCTTGATATTGTGTATGTCATGGGTTTGGAGAAATATATGACATGTATCCAACATGATAAGTGTCATATGCAGTAGTTTTACTGTTCTAAAAACCCTCTGTGCTCTGCTTATTCATCCCTTCCCTCCTCTATCCCCTGGAAATCATTGATATTTTTACTGTTGCCATAATTTGCCTTTTCCAGAATGTCATATATTTGAAATGAAACAGGGTGTAGCCTTTTCAAATAAACTTATTTCACTTAGATATAGGCATTTGTTTTCTCCATGTCTTTTCATAACTTAATAGCTCATTTCTTTTTAGTGCTGAGTAATATTTCAATGTCTCAATGTACTAGGGTTTATTTGGCCATTCACCGACTGAAGGACATCTTGTTTGCTTCCAAGTTTTGGCACTTATAAATAAAGCTGCTATAAACATCCATGTGCAGGGTTTTTGTGTGAATGTAAGTTTTCAACTCCTTTGATAAATACCATGAAGTATGATTATTGGTAAGAGTATGTTTAGTTTTGTGAGAAACCATCAAGTTGTCTCCAAAGTGAGAATTATTTTTTTAACAACACGAGTGAGAAGATTTCTAACATCTCCATGGTTCATTAAGAACAATGCTGGCAATTAATAAAAAAACAACTATTAAAATGTCTCCCTTGCATTTCACTATGCAATTCTTTTTATAAAAAAGACTTACGGAGATCAAAAAATTAAACTGCAACATTTTCCCAAAGAATAACCCATTTCAGAACGTGGTGGAATATTTTATATTACTCATGCAGAGAAGTCTATAAGTTAGAACTTATATTCTTGTTTAAAACATATAGATCTATAACTCAAAGCTTTTTCAATGAATATTATAAAGAGCTTACATCTATATGAACAATGTAAAGTGAACAACTGAATTTCACAAACTGACAACAAATATTATGACATACTGAGAAGTTACGATTTGACTCATAACTTGGTTTATGAACTACACTCTGTAACTTATTGGAAGGGTTTAACACAAATTATGAATTGATCCCTTCCATTTGTCTCACTATTGCTATCCTATCTAATAAAGAGGGAATATGCTAATTGACCATCACTCCATCACAAAGATGGCTGCGCCCACAGCTGAGGCCAAGTTCCCATAAGGAGCCTTAACAAGCAATCAGCAGGGACCTGAGGCTACACCCTCCCCCGCCCCTGTGGGGCTTGACAGGGGACCTCAGGCCGTGTCCCCCACCGAGCAGGGCTTGACAGGGGACCTCAAGGTGCGCTTCCTGTCCTGGTACTGGGCTAGGGGATCTCAGGCTGCTCCCCCCACCCCAGCGCCAGGCCGGGGGACCTCAGGCCACGCCCACCCAGCGGGGCTTGACGGGGGACCTCAAGGTGCGCTTCCTGTCCTGGTGCTGAGCTAGGGGACCTCAAGCCACACCAGCCCGCCCCGGTGCCAGGCCAGGGGACCTGAGGCCACGCCCCCCGCCCAGTGGGGATTGATGGGGGATTTTAAGGTGCAACCCCAGTGCTGGGTCGGGGAACTCAAGCCGTGCCCCTTCCCAGTGGGGCTTGACGGGGGACCTGAGGCTGCCCACCCCTGCCCCTGGGGCTTGATGGGGGACCTGAGGTTGTGGCCCCCCATCTGGCAGGGCTTGACGGGGTACCTCAGGCCATGACCCCACCCAGCGGGGCTTGACAGGGGATCTCAGGCCGTGTCCCCCTCCTGGCAGGGCTTGACAGAGGACCTCAAGGCACGCCCCCTCCCCGGTCTGGGCTGGGGTACCTCAGGTCACACCCCCCATTCTGGCGCCAGGCCAGGGGACCTGAGGCTATGCCCCCTGCCTGGCAGGGCTTGACAGGGTGGGACTGACCGGGTCTGGATCTAGCCCAATGGGGGGTTGGGGGGGGCGGCTGGGTCTGGGTCTCATGCGATTTTGAGGTGCATGTGAGTGGGTGGGGACTTGACTCTGGGTTCTGTGGTGAGCCCCAGTCTCTGACAGGAGGAAGGTTTTCATATATATTTTACTAATTTTCTTTCATCTCTGACACTTCTATTATAGAGAAAGGGCAAATAGCAGTATTAAATTATTTCCTCTAATTAGTCCCCTTTTAATGTGCATGAATTTTGTGCACCGGGTCACTAGTATTGATATAAAGAAAAAAATAATAGATTTAGAAAATCATAAATGAACTAGTGGCCCAGTGCACGGGGGCAGGGGGAGGTGTCCCTCAGCCCGGCCTGCACCCTCTCTAATCTGGGACCCCTCAGGAGATTTCCAACTGCAGGTTTAGGTCCGATACCACAGGGATCAGGCCTAAACTGGCAGTCAGACATCTCTCTCACGATCCGGGACCACTGGCTCCTAAACACGCACCTGCCTGCCTGCTTGATCACCCCTAACCACTCTGCCTGCCAGCCTGCTCTCCCTCAACTGCCCCCCCCAGCCTTCTTGCCCCCAACTGCCCCCCCTTGCTGGCCTGCTTGGCCTAATTGCCCCCCCAACGGCCTCCTCTCCCCCAACTGCCCCCCTGCTGGCCTGATCACCCCCAAATGCACCCCCCGCTGGACTGCTCACCCCCAACCTCCCCCTTTGCTGGCTTTCTCACCCCCAACTGCCTCCCCTTGCCGGCCTGCTCACCCCCGTCTGCCTCCCCACTGGCCTGATCACCCCCAACTGCCCTTCCCTCCTGGCCTGATCGTCCCAACCGCCTCTGCCTCGGCCCCACCACCATGGCTTTGTCCGGAAGGTCTCCCGGTCTAATTAGCATATTACCCTTTTATTAGTATAGACTAGAGGCCTGGTGCACAAAATTCGTGCAGGGGGGGAGGGGTGTCCCTCAGGCCAGCCTGCACCCTCTCCAATCTGGGACTCCTCGAGGGATGTCCGACTGCTCATTTAGGCCCGATCCTAAATGGTCAGTCGGATATCCCTCCCACAATCCAGGACTACTGGTTCCCAACTGCTCGCCTGCCTGCCTTCCTGATTGCCCCTAACTGCTTCTGCCTGCCAGCCTGATCACCCCCTAACCACTCCCCTGATTGATGCCAAACTGCTCCCCTCTGGCCTGATTGCCCCTAACTGCCCTCCCCTTTAGGCCTGGTCACCCCTAACTGCCCTCCCCTGCAGGCCTGGTCCCCCCAATTGCTCTCCCCTGCAGGCCTGGGTCCCACCCAACTACCCTTCCCTGCAGGCCCGGTCACCCCCAACTTCCCTCCTCTGCTGGCCTGGTCACCCCTAACTGCCCTCCCCTGAAGGCTTGATTGCCCCCAACTGCCCTCCCTTGCAGGCCTGGTCCCTCCCAACTGCCCTCTCCTGCTGGCCATCTTGTGGTGGCCATCTTGTGTCCACATGGGGGCAGCCATCTTGTGTGTTGGAGTGATGGTCAATCTGCATATTACTATTTTATTAGATAGGATAGAGGCCTGGTGCATGGGTGGGGACCGGCTGGTTTGCCCTGAAGGGTGTCCCGGATCAGGGTGGGGGTTCCCTTGGGGTATGGCGCGGCCTGGGTGAAGGGCCTGTGGTGGTTTGCAGGCCGGCCACGCCCCCTGGTGACACAAGCAGAGGCCCTGGTATCTGGGATTTATTTATCTTCTACAATTGAAACTTTGTAGCCTGGAGCGGAGCCAAGCCTCCTGCTATCTCCATGGCCAGCAGCCATTTCTCTTGGGATTGATGCATCTTCTATAATTGAAACTTTGTAGCCTGGAGCGGAGGCCTAGGCCAGCCAGGGCTGCAGAAGCTTTGCTTCCTCCATTGCCGGGGGGTAACCCTTGCCTCCTGCTCTTTCCAGCTCAGTGCCTGCTGCCATTTCTGTTTGGATTTATTTACCTTCTATAATTGAAACTTTGTAGCCTTGAGTGAAGGCTTAGGCCCCCAACGGCAGGCGGAAAGCTTGGCTTCCTTTGTTACCGGGGAAACCCAAGCCTCCTTCCTGCTCTCTGTGGCTGTAGCCATCTTGGTTGGGCTTATTTGTATATTTGCTCCTGATTGGCTGGTGGTTGTGGCTGGTGGGTGTAGCAGAGTTAGGGTCAATTTGCATATTACTCTCTTATTAGGTAGGATTAGTGAGTAAAAGTTTGATGGTGAAGAGTATATTTACATGGTCACAAGCCATCTCACCACAAATTACTTATTAACTTTAAAGGTAAAAATAGTAATTTTACAGCACAGAAACCTGTCAGACTTCATCACAATCAAGTGGCGATGTTGAGGTAAACCAACATTGATATGAGGCACTGAGATAAAGACAGGACAGCTTCTCTGATATTCCTACCAAACACATATAACCTAAACCTATACAGAAGAAAATATCAGAGTGGTCCAAAATTGGCCTACATGCTCAACAATGACAAGGTCAAGAAACATAAAGAAAGTCTGAGGAAATGTTCCCAGATTAACAGAAGACTAAAAAAGCATGAAAATGAAATAAAACACATAATCCCAGATTGGGTCTTGAGCCTGAGAAAATAAGTAATTTTGGGGCAATTAGTAAAATTTGAATATGAATTGTTGATTAGATAATAGTATTGTATCAAGCTTTTATTTCCTATTTTATAATTATACTAGAAGCCCGGTGCACGAAATTCGTGCACAGAGGGGGTTTTTCCCTCAGCCCAGCATGTACCCTCTCCAATCTGGGACCCCTGGAGGGATGTCTGACTGCCTGTTTAGGCCTGATTGGGCCTAAACGGACAGTCGGACATCGCTCTCACAATCCAGGACTGCTGGCTCCCAAATGCTTGCCTGCCTGCCTTCCTGATTCCCTCTAACCGCTTCTGCCTGCCAGCCTGATCACCCCCTAACCACTCTGCTGCCAGCCTGGTTGATGCTTAACTGCTCCTTGCCAGCCTGTTTGCCCCCAACTTCCCTCCTCTGTTGGCCTGGTCACCCCTAACTGCCCTCTCCTACAGGGTTGATCACCTCCAACTGCCCTCCCTTGCAAGCCTGGTCCCCATCAACTGCCCTCCCTTGCAGGCCTGGTCCCTCTCAACTGCCCTCCCTTTGCAGGCCGGGTGCCTACCAACTGCTCTCTCCTGCTGGCCATCTTGTAGTGGCCATCTTGTGTCCACATGGGGGCAGGATCTTTGACTACATGGGGGCAGACATATTGTGTGTTGGAGTGATGGTCAATCTGTATATTACTCTTCTATTAGATATGATAGAGGCCTGCTGCAGGAGTGGGGGCCAGCTGGTTTGCGCTGAAGGGTGTCCCAGATCAGGGTGGGGGTTCCCTTGGGGCATGGGGCGGCCTGAGCTAGGGGCCTGTGGTGGTTTGCAGCCCAGCCACACCCCCTGGCAACCCAAGCGGAGGCCCTGGTTTCTGGAATTTATTTTCCTTCTACAATTGAAACTTTGTAGCCTGGAGCGGAGCTAAGCCTACTGCTCCCTCCATGGCCAGCAGCCATTTCTGTGGCAGTTAATTCACCTTCTATAATTGAAACTTTGTAGCCTTAAGCGGAGGCTGGGCCTGGACAGGGTGTGTGGAAAGCTTTGCTTCCCCTGTTGCCACTGGCAACCCTGGCTTGCTCTCTCAAGCTCCGTTCTGCCGCCATTTCTGTTTGAATTTGTTTACCTTCTACAATTGAAACTTTGTAACTTGAGTGGAGGCTTAGACCTGCAACAGCTCGCGGAAAGCTTGGCTTCCTCTGTTGCCTGGGAAACCTTGCTCTCTGTGGCTGTAGCCATCTTGGTTGGGTTAATTTGCATACTTGCTCTGATTGGCTGGTGGGCATGGCTGGTGAGCATGTTGATGGTATGGTCAATTTGCATATTACTTTTTTATTAGGTAGGATTATGCTTATGTAAGAGACTGTCCTTAATTCTAAAGAAAAAAATGTTTGGGGTAAACGTACTCTATTTTCAAATTACCCTCTAATAATAGACCAAAAAAAAAATGAAATATACACATGCTGAGAGAGAGAAAAAGAGGAAGAAAAGGAGACATAAAAAGGAAAAAAGACAGACACCACTTCCGACCAAGATGGCGATCAGGTAAAGAGGGTACTCACCTCCTCCCATAACCACATCAAAATTACAACCAAACTACAGAACAACCATCACTGAGATCCGTGGTCGGCAAACTGCGGCTCGCGAGCCAAATGCGGCTCTTTGGACCCTTGAGTGTGGTTCTTCCACAAAATACCATGGCCTGGGCGAGTCTATTTTGAAGAAGTGGCGTTAGAAGAAGTTTAAGTTTAAAAAATTTGACTCCCAAAAGAAATTTCAATCGTTGTACTGTTGATATTTGGCTCTGTTGACTAATGAGTGCCGACCACTGACTTAGACCTACCTGAAATTGACCTGAATGGAAGTCCTAAAACTACCAAACTGAAAAAGCCACATCAAGCCTGGAGACATGGAAGGGACTGGTCCCACTCCCATGGGTGGCGGATAAAAATCAGGAAGGATAGCTTGGCTGTGGAAGTCCTCACTGAGGATTGACGGGTCCCAATCCCACACAAGGCCACTCAGGCCAGGGTTCCTGTGCCAGGAAGAGAAGTCCCCTTAACATCTGCCTGTAAAAACCAGCGGGGACTGGAGCTGCTGGAATCCCCAGCAGTTCCCAGGCACAGACTCACTCAGTCTCACTCCCTCCAAGTCCCAGCAAGGGGGCACCAGAGACAGACGGGGAAGAAGTGAATTGTTTGGCATCAGGGCAAGAGCTGGAAGGGCAGCGGTCTCCCAGACAGAAGTGCTAGCAGAAGCCATTGTTCCTTTGATGAGCCCTTCCCCCACAGAGCCAGCAGATGGGCACCATATCTGAGACTCTATCACATCAACTCAGCTCACACTGTTTTCCCTATCCTGATTCCCTGAGGCCGTGCCCCACCCAACTTTCTGACCTATCCAAGCTGCTTCCAGGAGCTTTTTCACAGGAATGGTTTGTCTTGTCTCAAGCTCCAAATATTCCTAAATGCAGACTGGAGCAGCCACTGTGGAGAACAGTATGGAGTTCCCTCAAAAAACTAAACATGGAAAAGATGGCGACCGGCAGGAAGGTAGGGAGAGAGAGAGTGTGAGTGAGGAACCCATAGAGGAGAGTGTAGATGTGTGTGGTGTGTGTGTGTGTGTATGAGATAGGGTCAGTTAGATTCTGCAGGTCTTCCAAGGGGCTCCCGAACAGGGCAGCCCTAGACGGCGGAGCCCCGCGCACAAAGCGGACACTTCTCGGCGGCTGGTGCGGACGCAGAGACCACGCCATCTTGGGAAACAGAGCTGCCCGAGACTCGGATCCTGGCTTCTGACACAAACCAGGACCCTGCAGCCACTGGGGACAGAGAACTGCTATCACAGCTTCAGACAAACAAACAAGAATCCAGACTTCCCGGCAGATTTCCGTGAGTCAAAGAGCCTAACCCCTCCTCGCAGGCGCTGATAGCGCCATAGTAACTGATAGACGCGCCCCTCCCCCAAGCTGCTGAGCGCCCACAGGCGTGTGGAAAGCGCCATAGTAACTGATAGACGCGCCCCTCGCCCAAGCTGCTCACAGGCGCGCGCACAGACAGTGCCATAGTAACTGATAGACCCGCCCCTGGCCCAAGCTGCCGAGCTTTGCGCAGGGACGCGCTCCCTCTTAGGGAATTTGGCGCGAGCTCGCGCACGGGACAGAAGCAGCTCCCCGTCGGGGAAATCTGTCAGTGCGCACAGAGGGCTCCCCTTCGGGGAATTTGGGGGAATTTGGCTCGCGGGGCACAGCTCCCCCTTCGGAGATTCTTAAAAGCGTGCACAGAGGGGCTTCCCTTTGGGGAATTTGGCGCGCAGGACGGACTCCGCCCCCCTTCTGGGACTTTGGGAGAGTGCACTGAGCCGGCTCACCTTCAGGTTTTTAAGAATGTGTGCTCTACCCGGTTTGGCTCAGTAGAGAGAGCACACACAGGACGCAGCCCCACTTCAGGGAATTTGGCACGCCGGACACAGCTGCCTGGGATCCCTGACTCACAGCGCATTCACACTAAGAGCCAGCGACCCCAATTGTTGGTGCGTGCACACACAGGGACCCTGATTCTCAACGAGAAACCGCACAAGGCAACAGAGACTTTGACACTCGAGTCTTGGTGCAGACACAGGGAAACTCTGACTCCTGGCACATGCTAAGGATCTCATTCTCGGCACATACCAACAGTGTGGTGCAGACAGGGCCCCTGATTCTAAATGTGCACACGAGACCACACGGAACACTGGGGACACTGATCCTGGGCAAGTTTGGTTCCCACCAACCAAAGACAGTCACACGTCCTAGTGTCAGAGCACTTCAGTGAAACTAGGGTGGAGCGAAGTCCCCACAGCACACGGCCCAGGTCCACGCAAACGGAAGCTTGAGCTTTCTGGTAATAGCCAGAATGGGGAAACGAAATAACTCACAGAGGAAAGAAAATTTGGAGTCGCCAAGAAAGGAAATTAGTGAAAATGAAGCTTGCAACATGACCGAAAAGGAGTTCAGAGTAATGGTCATGGAATTTATACATCGGATAGATGAGAAAATCAACAACTTATGCAAGAATCAGGAAGAAATGAAAAGTGATATAGCTACAATCAAAAACACCATGGAAAGTTTCAACAGTAGATTACAAGAAGCAGAAGACCGAATTAGTGAGTTAGAAGATCAGGTACAGAAACAAGCTCAAGCTGAACAGCAATTGGAGAAAAAAATTAAAAAGCAGGAGGAAAGCCTAAGGGAGCTTCGGGACAACATGAAACGAAGTAACATGCGTATAATAGGGCTGCCAGAAGGACAAGAAGAGCAGCAGGGATTAGAAAATCTATTTGAAGAAATAATGACAGAAAACTTCCCGGATATGGGAAAGATAAAAGTTACGCAAGTAAAGAGAGTCCCAAGCAGGATCAACCCCAAAAGACCCACACCAAGACATGTCATAATTTCAATGGCAAATATAAATGATAAAGAGAGAATCCTAAAGGCGGCAAGAGAGAGACAGAGAGTTACCTACAAAGGAACACCCATCAGATTGTCAAATGATTACTCATCAGAAACACAACAAGCTAGAAGTGAATGGAAGGAGGTATACAAAGTGTTGCAAAGCAAAGGACTGAATCCAAGAATACTATATCCAGCAAGACTATCAATCAAAATTGAAGGGGAAATCAGGAGCTTTGCAGACAAAAAAAGCCTCAGGGAGTTTATCACCACCAAACCAGCAATGCAAGAATTGCTAAAGGGAATACTGTAAAAAGAAGAAATAAACAGGTAAGAAGGAATACAGACACAAAAATAGATATGATTGCAAACAAATACCTTTCAGTAATAACTTTAAATGTAAACGGACTAAATGCTCCAATCAAAAGACATCAAGTAGCTGAATGGATAAAAAAACACGACCCATGTATATGCTGTCTACAAGAGACCCACCTCAGAACAAGAGACTCACACAGATTGAAAGTGAAGGGATGGGAAAATATCTTTCAGGCAAATGGAAATGAAAAAAAAGCTGGGGTAGCAATACTTATATCTGACAAAATAGACCTCAAAGTAAATGCCATAACAAGAGATAAGGAAGGCCACTTCATAATACTAAAGGGAGAAATCCAACAAGAAGAAATAATTCTGGTAAACATATACGCTCCCAATATAGGAGCACCCAAATACATAAAAAAACTCCTGGAGGATATTAAGGGAGAGATTAATAGCAACACAATCATAGTAGGAGACTTTAATACCCCACTATCACCACTGGACAAATCCTCTAAACAAAAAATCAGCAAAGAAACAGCAATCCTAAATGACTCACTAGACCAGATGGAATTAATTGACATCTTCAGAACATTTCACCCCAAAGCCACAGAATATACATTCTTCTCAAGTGCACATGGGTCATTTTCAAAGATAGACCATATGCTGGGTCACAGGCAAAGTCTCTTCAAATTCAAGAAGATAGAAATTATATCAAGCATCTTCTCAGATCACAGTGGCATAAAACTGGAAATCAACTACAATAAAAACAATCCAAAGAAATCAAACACATGGAGACTAAACAGCATGGTATTAAACAAGGACTGGGTCACCAGAGAGATCAAGGAAGAAATAAAAAACATCATGGCAACAAATGACAATGAAAACACAACAATCCAAAATCTATGGGACACAGCGAAAGCAGTCTTGAGAGGGAAGTTCATAGCTCTACAGGCCTATTGCAAAAAACAAGAAACAATGGTAATAAATTACTTAACCCTACAACTCAAAGAGCTAGAAAAAGAGCAGCAAGAAAAGCCCAGTGTAACCAGAAGGAAGGAAATAACAAAGATCAGAGCGGAGATAAATGACATAGAGACCAAAGAAACAATACATAAGATCAACAAAACCAAGAGCTGGTTCTTTGAAAGGATAAACAAGATTGATGGACCTCTAGCCAGGCTCACCAAGAAGCAAAGAGAGAGGACCCAAATAAACAAAATCAGAAATGAAAGAGGTGAAATAACAACAGACCCCGCTGAGATACAAAGGATTGTTACAAAATACTACGAACAACTCTATTCCAACAAACTGGACAATCTGGAGGAAATGGACATATTCCTAGAAAAATATAACCTTCCAAAAATCAATCAAGAAGAATCTAAACAGCTCAATAGGCCAATAACTATGGACGAAATTGAAGCAGTCATCAAAAAGCTTCCAGCAAACAAAAGCCCGGGGCCTGATGGCTTCACAGGAGAGTTTTACCAAACATTCAAGGAAGAACTAAAACCTATCCTCCTCAGACTATTCCAAAAAATTCAAGTGGAAGGAACACTTCCAAGCTCCTTCTATGAAGCCAGCATCACCCTAATACCAAAACCAGATAAAGACAACACAATGAAAGAGAATTACAGACCAATATCCCTCATGAACATAGATGCCAAAATCCTCAACAAAATTCTAGCAAATCGGCTCCAGCAGTACATCAGAAAGGTCACACACCATGACTAAGTAGGATTTATCCCAGGAATGCAAGGATGGTACAATATCCGCAAATCAATAAACGTGATACATCACATAAACAAATTGAAAGATAAAAATCACATAGTCATATCAATTGATGCAGAAAAAGCATTTGACAAAATCCAACACCCTTTCTTGATAAAAGCTCTCAACAAGGTGGGAATAGATGGCTCATACCTCAACATAATAAAAGCTATATATGATAAACCCACAGCAAACATCATACTCAATGGACAAAAACTAAAGACATTTCCCCTAAGAACAGGAACAAGACAGGGATGCCCACTCTCACCACTCCTGTTTGACATAGTACTGGAAGTATTAGCCATTGCAATTAGACAAGAAGAAGAAATAAAAGGCATCCAGATTGGAAAAGAACAAGTAAAGCTGTCTTTATTTGCAGACGACATGATATTGTACATAAAAAATCCGAAAGACTCCGTCAAAAAACTCATAGACTTAATAAATGAATTCGGCAATGTAGCAGGATACAAAATTAACGCCAAGAAATCTATGGCCTTTCTATACACCAATAGTGAACTTACAGACAGAGAGACTAAAAAGGCAATCCCATTTACCATCGCACCAAAAAAATTAAGATACCTAGGAATAAACTTAACTAAGGAGGTAAAAGACCTATACACGGAAAACTACAGGACACTGAAAAAAGAGATAGAGGAAGACGTAAACAGATGGAAGGACATACCATGTTCATGGATTGGTAGAATCAACATCATTAAAATGTCCATACTACCCAAAGCAATCTATAGATTCAATGCACTCCCCATTAAAATACCAACGGCATATTTCACAGACCTTGAAAGAACTCTCCAAAAATTCATCTGGAATAAAAAAAGACCCCGAATAGCCACAGCAATCCTGAGAAAGAAGAATAAAGTAGGAGGGATCTCAATACCAGATTTCAAGCTGTATTACAAAGCCACTGTTCTCAAAACAGCCTGGTACTGGCACAAGAACAGACATATAGATCAATGGAACAGAATAGAGAATCCAGATATTGACCCAAACCACTATGCTCAATTAATATTTGACAAAGGAGGCATGAACATACAATGGAATAAAGACAGTCTCTTCAATAAATGGTGTTGGGAAAATTGGACAGATACATACAAAAAAATGAAGCTTGATCACCAACTTACGCCATACACAAAAATAAACTCAAAATGGATACAGGACTTAAACATAAGACGGGAAACCATAAAAATACTAGAGCAATCCACAGGCAGCAAAATGTCAGACATATGCCAAAAGAAATTCTTCACTGACACTGCCCCTAGGGCAATGGAAGCTAAAGAGAAAATTAACAAATGGGACTACATCAAAATAAAAAGCTTTTTCACAGCAAAAGAAACCATCAACAAAACAACAAGAAGGCCCACTGCATGGGAGAACATATTTGCAAATGGCATCACTGATAAAGGTTTAATCTCCAACATCTACAGGCAGCTTATACAACTTAATAAAAGGAAGATAAATGATCCAATAAAAAAATGGGCAACAGACCTAAATAGAATCTTTTCAAAAGAAGACAGAAGGAAGGCCAAGAGACACATGAAAACATGCTCAACGTCACTAATTATCCGAGAGATGCAAATCAAAACAACAATGCGGTACCATCTCACACCTGTCAGAATGGCTATCATCAACAAATCAACAAACGACAAGTGTTGGCGAGGATGCGGAGAAAAAGGAACCCTCGTGCACTGCTGGTGGGATTGCAGACTGGTGCAGCCACTGTGGAGAACAGTATGGAGTTTCCTCAAAAAACTGAAAATGGAACTCCCATTTGACCCAGTAATCCCACTCCTGGGAATATATCCGAAGAAACTAGAAACACCAATTAGAAAGGATATATGCACCCCTATGTTCATAGCAGCGCAATTCACCATAGCTAAGATTTGGAAACAGCCTAGGTGCCCGTCAGCAGATGACTGGATCAGAAAACTGTGGTACATCTACACAATGGAATACTATGCTGCAATAAAAAAGAAGGAATTCTCATCATTTGCAGCAACCTGGGAGGAATTGGAGAACATTATGTTAAGTGAAATAAGTCAGTCAATGAAAGAAAAATACCACATGATCTCACTCATTTATGGATAATAAAGAACATTATAAACTTGAACAAAAAGATAGATACAGAGACAGTAAAGCATCAAACAGACTGTCAAATTACAAGGGGAAGGTTAGGGAGAGGTGGGGGAGATAAGAGATCAATCAAAGGACTTGTATGCATGCATATAAGCATAACCAATGGATGCAAAACTCTGGGGGGTGGGGGCATATATGGGAGTGGGGTGTGGGGAGGGCAATGGTAAGATATGTACACATATAATACCTTAATAAAAAAATTGAAAAAAAAAAAAAAAAAACTAAACATGGAACTCCCATTTGACCCAGTGATCCCTCTTCTGGGAATATATCCCAAGAAACCAGAAACATCAATTATAAAGGATATATACACCCCTATGTTCATAACAGCACAATTTACAATAGCTAAGATTTGGAAACAGCCTAAGTGCCCATCAGCAGATGAGTGGATTAAAAAACTGTGGTACATCTGCACAATGGAATACTACGCTGCTGTGAAAAAGAAGGAGTTTTTACCATTTGCAACAGCATGGATGGAACTGGAGAGCATTATGCTAAGTGCAATAAGCCAGTCAGATAAAGATAAATATCACATGATCTCACTCATTTGTGGAATATAATGAACAGCATAAACTGATGAACAAAAATAGATCCAGAGACAGAGAAACATCGATCAGACCATCAAACCTCATAGGGAAGGTAGGGGAGGGTGGGGGTAAGGGGGAGAGATCAATCAAAGGACTTGCATGCATGCATATAAGCCTAACCAATTGACACAGACAACAGGGGGGGTGAGGCCATGAGTGGGGGGAGATAGGGGGTTAATGGGGGAATAAGGACACATATGTAATAACTTAATCAATAAAGAAATTAAAAAAAAGAAAGCAGCATTTCTGGTAAGAGAGTATATATTTATATGAAATGTAAATACAGTGTTCTCACAAATATTTGAGGATGTAATATGCTATTATTCCTGAAGAGTAGCCTTGAGAATCATTTCTCTCTTCTTTAATAGAGCTCTTCTTAATTATGATGGTTATTGTTCCCATTCCATTTCAGAATTGCATTCTCTACCTCTCAAATATAGGAGCTATCACAATGCCCTGAATAGTTCCCAGCTTGGCCACCCTGCTTTGGCAACACTTTCTCCTACAAGAAGGATTTAGGTCGAGATAATTCAGTCCAACAGCACAAGAGTGGATGGTCACATACATGTACACACTAATGAGGAGTAGAGAGGAAAGGGATGAATTGGTTAAAAGGCACCAAGGAGCCTCAGATAAAATGAGTGGATGGTACAGCCAAAAAATGATGAAAGTAAATACCACCACCAACTTCACAAGAACAATATACTAATGAGAATGGAAGCTACATAACCCAGGCTATACCAGATCCTTTGGATCATTTGTTTCTCAGCAAGGGCTAACCCTCTAGCTTAAAAATGTTTTAGATAGTACTAGAGGCCCGATGCATGAAATTCGTGCAAGAGTAGGCCTTCCTTCCCCCGGATGCTGGCACCAGCTTCCCTCTCCTACTGGGGACCTGGGCTTCCTTCTGGCCACGAGCAGGCACCCGGGACCCGGGCTTCCATCGAAGCCCCGGCTTTGTCCAGAAGGTCATCCAGAAGGATGTCTGGTCTAATTAGCACATTATGCTTTAATTATTATATTTTATATAGTGTTACTATCTTACCCTATTAATTCTTATGTCCTCCATAAGGAAACCTAATAATGGGTGTTTTAATGAGGGTGTCTATCTTAGCCATCTCGTTAGTAGTAAAAGATGATCCAAAAGTATATCTTAGATGACATATAGGGATGACTACAGCAATTAAGATATTATAGAAATCTCAGGAATCATGAGGAAAGATAAAATATTGTAACCATACACCAGATGACCAGGGATTACACTCGCTGACCCTGCTCACTCCTTCTTTATTTATTAAGTACATCACTAAATTCTCTAGGATTATAAACTCTACATTTATAATATAGGTCAAGAAAGTTTGAAGAAAAAGACAAATGGGAAGCAAAAAGCTCAAAATAAAAATAATAATTCAGGTGATAGAGAGCTATTTAAACATGAAGGTAAAAATGCCTTCTCAGAGAAACCTAGTGCCAAGGTAAAACTGAAGAGACACTTGCAGAGCCCAGTGCTAAGTTATAAATGAATAACAGTGAGAAAAGTAGAAGAGCCTGGAAGTAACAAAATACTTTGAAAATGTAATTTTTAAGGACATTATTGTTTTATAGTTTCTTTTATTTGTATTGAGATTACTGGAGTCATATTGGTTACAAAACATAAGTTTTAAGGGTACAATTCTATAATACATCAGCTCTACTGTGTTCAGCACCCCAAGTGCAGTCTCTTTCCACCACTATTTATAATGGCGTACTGGTGATAGCATTGGAAAATACTGCCCATGTTTCCATGAGGAAAGACCCAGAGGCAGGGCCTACTGGGCTTAAGGAAGACTGAGAAGGTAAGTCATGGCCAGGTTCTGAGGTTACTGCTAAGGTTTGGAAGTAAATAGATACTGCTCTTAAGGGAGGAGGCATAGTCTGTGGTGGGTGGGAGGTAGAATGGAAAAAGTCTATAGAGTTCAAACCCTGTTTAGAGCCCAGCTGTTTCCAGAGGATATAGCTGGGGGCCTACAACAAGCCTGGAAATGAGACCTTCTGGCTTGACAAGAACACAATTCATGACAAGAGCCAGAGGCTCCCTCTGTTCCCAAGCCTCTGGGGCCATGATAAGGAAAAGCGTAGCCAAAGGGAAAATGGCTTGTTGTAAAAATGTAGGAGACTATTCCCCATAGTGGGGGGTACTCTATAAATGGTAGAGTTGTGTGTAATTTTCAAATCCACATATATACACCAATATATACCTCACATATAACTCATGTTTATACATTAGTTAAATAGAGCTGCCAATAGCATATATATAACAATCCCACTTTCTGTGAGACAAGCATGGTTCTAAGCCTAATTTTCTCAGGAATTGCTTAGCCTCACCACTGGAGAGAATTAGGAATGTGCTCATCCTACACATAAAATAATTGCCTTTTTTCACTCAAGTCAACTGTCCTCTAGTTTAGATATGAAGTAAACAATTTAAAAAATTCAAGTTAATGGTAGTGTTTCCATTGGACAAAGGGATCACTCTGGCCAGTGTGTGTTGTGGCCCTGCAGTCCTGTGAATACTAGCTGGGTACCTGGGGTGCAGTGATGTCATGCACAGGTCATAGAACACCACTGAAACCATGGCGATGACTAGCATCATAACTGCCCTGGTGGTGTCCTAAGCACTGGTCAGAACAGTGACTCTGTGAGAGAGGTCTCTCAAGTGTCTTATTATTGATAGTAATTTGTTTATATTGATTATATTTGTTAATTTGATTCTTTTTCATCATCAACTTACACAGGTCTCTCAAGTGTCTTATTATTGATAGTAATTTGTTTATATTGATTGTATTTGTTAATTTGATTCTTTGTCATCATCAACTTACACACTGAGAGCAGAGTTTGGGGTAGAAAGGTATCTGATTTTAGTGACTCTTTAAAGAGTTGAACCATGAAGCATAAGAAAAAACAGAAACATCTGGAAGGCAAGTATTTCATCAAAACTGCAAGGATGTCAAGAGGTCTGTGTTACACACATTCTCGGGGCATAGGGTAACCAGGTACTGTTTTCTAAAGAAAGAGAGAATTTCTAGTTTTGATGATGGAGGGAGAGAGTGAGCGAGTGAGGAAGGAAGAGGGAGGATGGGAAGAGAGAGGAAGGGGAGCAAGAGGTGGGTGGGAAAGAGGAGAAGAGAGAATGAAGAGAAGGGGAGAAAGAAGAGAAAGGAGGGAAAGAGAGAGAGGGTGATGGGAGGGAGGGAGGGAGAGAGAGACATTGAGAGACAGAGATGTATGTGTGCATGTTGAGGGCCCAGGGAGTATGAGAGTAAATTCAGATGCCCGGGTCCTTGTCACTGTGGTTTAGTGTGCCACCTGCACCTTGTCCCTCTGGGTTACTCTGTTAGAGACAGAGTGGTTGATTAGTATAATATTTCTTAGAAACATATTTCCCTGTATTTGATTTCTGCCTAAAGGCATCGGTAAAGTAAATGTTGTTACTAGTTTTCTAATAGTATATGTTCCTGTTAATAAAGAAGAAAGTCTGGCTCTTAGAGGTGAGGAATAAATTGGGAGGTCGGTGGACTTTGAACACTTAAACTCACTGTATAGGGATGAGAGTTTAATGTCAGACAGAAATTATTTACGCAGGTGTAAAAAATTTTGTTTTAGATTATGAAGATGTAAATGTGGGCCTCTTATGTGAAATTTAAGAAAAAATGGGGTACACACACACAACACACATACAAATAAAACAACCATTAACAATGATGGTTAAATTAAGGAGAAAGTTTGGCTTTTTCTGAAAACTGGAAAACTGGAATATTTTGGTTTCTATGGAGATTACAAGTAAACAAGTAACCAGTATATGGAAGAACCGTTGGTCAGGGGTGGGAGGGAGACGGATTGGAGCCAACCCCAAAGTTCCAATGGCAGCTCACATTCCTCAGGGGAATTGGTATTTCCAACTTGTTTGGGATTTCTGCATCCTCCAGGGGACCTTTGGAAAAGGCTGACTTCATTTCACTTTTAAAAAATAATTGCACATATTTAGAGATGTTATTGAGCATAAACTATGAGACAAGCTAATGTACATTCACACCTTTTCACATATACACACACATATAGAATATAAATAAGCCAGGGGAAAATATATATTAATGTAACGTAATTATGTACCAGGCCTACTTTTTTGCCTCTCAAAAACACCTTATATCTCTACTTGGAGTTGATTAGGCTTTAGTGACTAAGACACAAATGAATCCATCTCTTGCTTATATGTCACATCAGCATATAGGTGCAGGCTACTAGGGCAAGTCTCCGGCATGGGATGATTCATGGACCTGAGCTGATGTAAACTTTATTATGAACATGCAGCTTTCAAGTAGACCCAGGATATCAACATCCAGTCATCTAGGCAAGGGCGGAGCAGAGAGGGACACATGGGAGGTTTGTATGGTGATGCCTGGAATTGGCACTTGTCATTTCCATTCATTTTCTGTCGCCCAAACGTAATCACATGGTCAGAACTACCTTCAAGGGAAGCTGGTAGATATAACATAGTTGTATGTCCAGGTAGGAAGGAGACAGCAGCCTCTGTTCCATATAAAAATAACCTTCTTTGTGCAATCCCAGTCACCCATGATACTTATTTTTTTAAATGTATTTTATTGATTTTTTACAGAGAGAAAGGGAGAGGGATAGAGAGTTAGAAACATCGATGAGAAAGAAACATTGATCAGCTGCCTCTTGCACACCTCCTACTGGGGATGTGCCCACAACCCAGGTACATCCCCTTGACTGGAACTGAACCTGGGACCTTTCAGTCCTCAGGCCGACATTCTATCCACTGAGCCAAACTGGTTTGGGCTCCCATGATACTTATTGACACAATAAATATTGCTGTGCATTTAATATTTTCATAAGAATTGTATTACAATATCTGTGAAGGTGGAGGCAGTGCGTGGTCACTGAACTTGGCACATAGTAGACACTTTTATTATTATTATTATTATTATTATTATTAATTTTTATTGCTTTACATATTTTAACTTTTATAGTTTGTACTATTACAGATGTTATCATTGCCCAACTCCTTTAGTCTTGCCCACCTCCCCCCATACCCACTCCCCCTTTCCTGTGGCCATCACAACACTTTTTTCTGTGTCTATAGACTATGCATATGTGCTCTTTGGCTAATCCCTTTACCTTCTCTCATCCCATCTTCCCCCTCCTCCTCTCTGAGAGGTGTCAGGCTGTTCTATGTGTCCATGCCTCTGTTTCTCATTTGTTTGTCAGTTTGTTTTGTTCATTAGATACCACATAGAAGTGAGATCGTATGGTATTTGTCTTTCTTTAAATAGCTTATACCATTTAGCGCATTAATCTCTAGGTCCATGTCATTAAAGGTAGGATTTCCTTCTTTTTAATGGCCACATATAATTTATTGTGTAACTGTACCACATATTTTTTTAATTCATCTGCTGATGTGAACTTGGGATGTTTCCAGATCTTGGCTATCCTATCTAATAATAGAGTAATATGCAAATTAGGCGTCACTCCACGACAAAAATGGCGGCCCCCATACCCACACGATGGCGGCGCCCAGTCCCCTCAGCCCCGCTGTTGGTCTCTGTGGCGATTGGGAAGCCACCAGGCCCCGAGCACACGGAGCCACACGGAGCCCACGGAGGAGTGGGGCCTGGCTTCCCGTTGGTCTCCGCGGCGATCGGGAAGCGGCCGGGCCCGGCGGCTTCCCGTCGGTCTCTGCGGCGATCGGGAAGCGGCTGGGCCCCGCGCGCACGGAGCCGGCCGAGCAGCCGGGCCCGGCGGCTTCCCGTCGGTCTCCGTGGCGATCGGGAAGCAGCCGGACCCCGCGCGCACGGAGCCGGCCGAGGAGCTTGGCCCGGCGCCTTCCCTTTGGTCGCAGAGGCTATCTGAAAGACTCCAGTGCCACCAGAGCAGGGCATGGTGGCTTCCTGATCTCGGCAGCCGGGAAGCCGCCAGGCCCTGCAAAGCCTGCCATAGCGGCTTCCTTAGTGGGGCAGTGGCAGGGAAGTCCCCAGACATGGCAGACAGAGCCCAGACAGCAGGGCTTGGGGGCTTCCTTAGTGGGCAGTGGCGGTGGAAACACCCCCAGGCCCGGCAGACAGGGCCCGGACAACAGGGCATGGGGGCTTCCTTAGTGTGTCCATGTCTGGGAAGCCCCCAGGCCCAGCAGACAGAGCACACTGCAGGGCATTGGGGCTTCCTTCACATGGCACATGGCGGCAGCAGGCAGAGAGCTACAGCAGGGCATGGGGGCTTCATCTCCATGGCTGCAGGGAAACCTCCAGGCCCCGAAGAGAGCAGAGAACCATGGGGAGTGGGCCTAAGCCATCAGTAGGATATCCTCTGAGAGCTCCTGGATTGTAGAGGGTGCAGGTTGGGCTGAGGGACTCCCGTGCACGAATTTCGTGCACCAGGCCTCTAGTTGTAAATAATGTTGCAGTGAACAACAGTGCATTAGGGTGCCATTTTCTCCACATCCTCACCAGCGCTGGTTGTTTGTTGATTTATTAGTGGTTGTCATTATGGCAGGTATGAGGTAAAACCTCATTGTGATTTTTTAAAATTGATTTTTAGACAAAGGGAGAGAGAGAGAGAGAGAGAGAGAGAGAGAGAGAGAGAGAGAGAGAAAAGAAACATCGATAAACTGCCTGCTGCTTGAGCCCCAAACCAGCATGAAACCCCCAACATGGGTATGTGTCCTAACCGGGAATCAAATCCAACCAACTGAGCCACACCAGCCAGGGCTCACTCTGGTGACTCTGTGCATTTCTCTGATGATTAGTGATTGAGCATTTTTTATATGTCTATTGGCCATCTGTAGGTCCTCTTTAGAAAAGTGTATATTCAACAATTTTGCTTTTTTTTAAAATTGGGTGATTCTTCTCCTGGTGTTGAGTTTTATAACTTCTTTATATATTTTGGAAACTAAACCTTTTATGATGTATCATTGACAGATACATTCTCCAATAGAGTGGGTTCTCTTCATTTTGCTGATGGTTTCTTTTGCTATGCAGAACCTTTGTGTTTGGTTAATGGGCAGATAAATAAACAAATAACAAACATGGACCACACCGCTAATATTTTTAATTTTTCAGCAAAGCTGAATTTACTAGAAGATGCTTTGCAGCATAGAAATAAGGCAGTGGCTCTAACTGAGGGCCAGAAAGCATGGGCACCTTCTTCTTCCTCTGATGATTTATCCTGTATCCCATCTATGACAAGCTAAATGGTGCTGTAAGGGGGACTACTGAATAGGATGCAAAGGGAGGGTGGGATCTAGACAGAACTCCGAGTTGAGCTAAGTAGATCTACCCCTTAGTGGACACAAGGTGGCACAGTACAAACCTCAAATGCTTCTTCTGCATCTTCTTTAATGTCATCATCAGGGGAAAGAATATATTCCAAGGGAAAAACACTAAACAGGAATGGGACAAAGTCCAAGGAGATCACTGGAGAACAGTGTTCTGTTTGAGGGTCTAATGGGAGAGGGGCTGAGTGAAGAGAGTTTCAATCAGAGAAACAGAGAAGAACAGGTCCCTATGAGCCAGACAAGGGCATGGCATGTCACCCGGATCATGTGAAAGCACTGACAACTTAAAACACACCAAAAATGGCAGGATCCCCCAAAACTGAACTTTGGATGAAGTAGGGATATCCAGTTGAAGACCCCATCACATCCATATATTTTTCATAGCCCATGTTTTCACATTCAGACCCCTTTGCACTCACTGTCCCATCATTCATTTCATTGAAATCATCCACATGCATCTGAATTCTCCATGCTCTCTACCATAAAAGAGTTATACTTTATCTGACTCCTAACACACTAGATTGGTATACCTGTTTTTAAATTTTAGGTAAACAGAAGTGCACAATATATACTTTGTGTCTGCTTCCTTTCCCGCTTCGTTATATTTGTGATATTCATCCATGCAGCATTTGACTTTAGTTTTTTCATTCTTGGTATCTGTATAGCATTGCATGAATATAATTTCTTCATTAATTCTACTTTTCTGAGCATTTTGGTTGCTTTGTATCTGAATTACATGAAAAGGTGATGTTCTGAGCATTCGATTGCAAGTATTTTTCAGTATGGACACATTTCTACTTGGTGAATACTGAAGAGCTGGACCACTGGGCCTAAGGTGCCATATTCTATCTTCACCCTTCAGAACTCAATCCTTCATACTTTCAACTTCTAAGGCAATCACATGTTACTGGCCTCCTAATTTACACACTCTTTTTTATACTCTTTGCCATCTTTTTAAAAGCAAAGGTACTCTTTCTCTTATACACCTTCATTTTCACATCTTCACATTCTTTAATTATGCCCTCACATTTTGCAATTCCACTAGTTTCAAAGAGAGCATTCTCAGTAATAAAATTCCATATCTAAACCACATGATATGAAAAACACACAAATCCTTCATTATAGGAAGTGCAATATACACACATAAATATGTGCTGAACTAACACACAAAGAGCACATATACCCTCCTCCGTCACAAAAAGCCCAACACATAATCAGATTTGCAAACGCCAAATCAATCACACATAAAACCTTAACCCAGTGTTAACCAATACATTATAAACTTAAACACCACACACATTATCTTCACCATAGAATTTTGCTACAAATATGAATAATACACAAAGCATACATATTCATGAGACATAGAATTGATGAGAATTGGGCTTGGCTGACATTGAAACTGGGACAGTGACGTAATAATACAAAATAATATCTTTAAAAATAAAAATTCATCTTTTTGTATCTCTGTCTGTATAGCAACATCACTATAGGTAGCAATATACTGTGAATATATGGGTGCATGCAGAATGCTTCATGAAACTCCCACCACATACTTCAAAAGTACACTTTTTCATGAGGAAATTGGGTTGATTCCCAACGTTTAGTTCCTGCACACTGTCTTTCAGACATGATATTAAGTTGTTGATAATCCATATAGATCTCTAGAAATATCACATGCAAAATACCCAATCCCATTGACATCCACCAAACATACCATATAATAACTATTTACTAATAGTTTGGAGTAAATGGAATTTTAAGTGTGATAGTCACTTAAATTTCTGTGAGAGCAAGTGTCATTTGAAATGAGCATGCCTGACAGGTAATATCCACTCAACATGTAGTTGTTGAATTGACACGGACCTCAGAAAATGCCTCATGTCAATGTTCTTCTTTATCCCATTGCCCAGGACCATGCAACACCCAAGAGGACACGCCTCAGCGTCAGTCACCTGTGGAGGCCGCAGCCTGTCGTCAGGCAGCAGGAGAAAGGCCTGACTTCTCTAAAGGTTTCATCGGTGTCTTCTCCCCATTGAAGCGTCCCAGTCTTGGTAAGGATGGTAAGGAATACACAAAGATGGGATCTGAGCTTGGTCATGAGATGTAGCTCAATTCTTCAGGCTCTTCTCTACTTAGTTCACTTTTCCCTCAAAAACAGGAAAGGGCTTCAGTGCAGAAGGACTAGTACTAATTCCTCTGCAGAGGGACAAGTAGGGAGTGTGCCTTCCAGAACTGGGCAAAGTCCTTCAGTATAAATCCCCAGCATACAGCTCTGGGACAGCTGTGGCTGAGGTAGAGGACCATGCCAAGAGGTATAAGCAAGTTTAATTAGAACCTAAGAATCAAATGAGTACAAACAAAGATTCTCACAAACTCACACTTCTGTCCTCTTTCATACCCAGGTAGGCTCCATGCTTCTTCTTTCCCTAGTTCTCTCATATACACAGGCCTTCGCTACTCATCTATCTTTCCCACTCTCTAGCAGATACCTAGATACACTCTTGTCTTCATTCCTTCAAACAATCATTTTCAGACTCACCCATTTACACATTAATTCCATAAATAATCCACACAGGTAACCCAACATGCCCTGAAGGAAATGAAATTTCATCTGTTGTGCCTCTAACCATATGGCTCTTCTGTGACCAGGCCTTCAGTCCTTCATAGAGGTGAACATTCCGAAAGTGCACACACATGTCCTCTAACATGCTCCCTCTCAAAATCTCAAGTAAGAACAGGTACCAATCCTGCACATGTTCACATGTGCTGTCACACTACAGAGCAAAGATGCACACCTTCAGTCACCATCCCCTTTGACAGACATGGAAAACACTCCCAGATAAGTCCCAGAATATGCATACCACTCGGCAAAAACTTGCACACAAGCTACATTCTCATTCGCACATTGTTATACCATGTAATCACATCAAACAAAGTAACCCACACACAGGATTCTGAAATAAAACATATACATGAACTTTCACTCCACATGCTCACGTAGGTCATGGCCATCTTAACTCCTACCACCTTCACACACATCTTCTAGTTTTCTTATGTTTGAAATTTCTATCTGAGCATTCCAACAATCACATCAAAATGTTGCCCGTCCTGGAACCTTTAACGTGCTTGCATCCCAGTCAGCTAGGAAGCAGAGGAGCCCGGAGGAGCACACAGGAGGAGTATTTGGTGATGCCTGGAAGTGGAACCTGTCATTTCCCTTCATTTCCTGTTGTAGAAATGTAATCTCATGGTCAGTACTACCTGCAAGGGAAGCTAATAAATACAACATAGTAGTATGTCCAGGTTGAAAGGGGACAGCAGTCTCTGTCCATTTCCAAAGAACTCTTTGTGCAAACCCAGTCTCCCATGACATATATTGACACAATAAATATTTCTGTGCATTTAATATTTTCATAGGAATCATATTATCCTATCAAGGAACATGAAGGCCATGTGTGCTCACTGAACATGGCACAAAGTAGACTCTCCTTGTGTGTTAAATGGACAGATAAATAACAAATAACAAGCATCTACTATATATCTATTATTTTTATTTAATTTCTCAGCAAAGCTGAACATACATATGAGAAGTTGCTTCACAGCACAGAACAAGGCAGTGGCCCTAACTCAAGGCCAGAAAGCATGCAAGGCCTCTTCTTCAGACAGTTTATCCTGCATCTCTTCTAATGATAAGCTAAATGGTGCTGCTAAGGAGGGACTACCAAATAGGATGCAAAGGGCGGTTGGGCTCTAGACAGAATCCAGGGTTGAGCTGAATAGTTCTGCCTATTAGTCAACACAAGGATGCCAAGGGCAAAAATAGGACTGCTTCGTCTTCAATAGGATCAACAGTGGAAGCAATCCATTCCAAGGGAAAAGCAAGTAATAGGACTGGAGCAAGCTCAAGGAGATCAGTGGAAAACAGCATTCTATTTGAGGAAATAGTGGGAAAGGGCCTATCAGAGAAACCTGGAAGAATATTTTTATATAAGCTGGAAAAGGGCATGATGTGTTACCAGAAACATGTGAAGTACTAATAACTTAACACAGGTCCAAAGTGGTAGGATCCTCCAGACCTGAGGTAGAGTATAGAGATAACAAAGCAAAGATCTCATCACATCTATATATTTTCATAGACAATATTTCCCATTCCCATTTCATTCCATATCAAACTCCTAGGAACTCACTTTCTCCATCATCTATCCTATCTAATAAAAGAGAAACATGCAAATTGACCGTACCTCTGTTACACCCACAAGGCACACCCACCAGTAAATCAGGAGAATGTATGCAAATTAACGCACCAAGATGGTGGTGGCCATGGAGCTGCAGCAAGCAGTAGGCTTGGATTGCCCAGGCAATGGAGGAAGCCAAGAATCATGCATGACCTGGCCAGCCCTGTCCTCCACTCAAGGCTACAATGTTTCAATTATAGAAGATAAATAAATCCCATATACTTGCTTCCAGCCGGCCCTGGTCTCCACTCAAGGAAGCGCTGGGAAAAAAAAAAAGGAGGGGCTGGGAGCTTGGGACACCGGGGGGTGATCATGCCAAGAGGGGACGGCAGTTGTGGGTGATCAGGCTGGTGGATGGCGGGGCCTTTGGGGGTAAACAGACCAGCAGGGGGACCAGATGGGAGTGAGCAGGGTGTCAGTGGGGGTCAGTTGGAGGTGATCAGGACAGCGGGCGGGGGGCAGTTTGGAGTGAGCAGGCCAGCAGGGGGGCAGTGGGGGTGAGCAGGCCAGTGGGAATGGAAGGTGGGGGCGAGCAGGACAGCAGGGGTGGCAGTTGGGGGTGAGCAGGCTGGCACGGGGGGCATTTGGGGGTGAGCAGGTTGGCAGGCAGGGTGCTTAGGGGAAATCAGGCAGGCAGGTGAGCGTCTGGAGCCAGCAGTCCTGAATTGTGAGAGGGATGTCTGACTGCCGGTTTAGGCCCGATCCCTGTAAACCAGCAGTAGGCCATCCTTCAAGGGGTCCCAGATTGGAGAGGGTGCAGGCCGGGCTGTGGAACAATGCCCCCCCCCCCCCCCCCGTGCACGATTTTCATGCACCGGGCCACTAGTTTCCTTATAATATTCCATAAGGATCGAAATTCTACACCATGCAGACAGTTATAATTTCTCTGACTCCTAAGACCCTAGATTAGTATCCCTGTTTTTGAATTTTATGGAAATAGAGAGGCACAATAATACTTTGTGTCTAGTTAATTTCACTCATTACTATATTTGTGTAATTTATCCACGTTATACTTGATGTTAATTTTGTTCCTTTTTGGTATATGTATATCATTCATGAATATTATTTCTTCATTGATTATACTTTTCTGATCATTCAGGTTGCTTTGACTTGGAACTACTTGAAAATGTGATGTTCTGGGCAATCTATTACATTTACTGTATTTTTCAATATGGACAAAATTCTATGTGGTGAATGCTACAATTAGACTATTAGGCCATAGGGACCATATTCTATTTTAACCTCCTCCAAAGTCAATCTTTCACATTTTACTTTCTAATGTAATTTCTTGTCATGGCATACTTAATCCTACATGATAAAGATTAATTAAGCTAATATACAAATTGTCGTCACACTTTCACGCCCTTGCACCTGGGCCGGGGGACCTGAGGCTGTGTCCCCCGCGCCAGAGCTGGGAGACCTGAGACCGCACCCCTCCGCCTGCCAGGGCTTGATGGGGGACCTGAGGCTGCGCCCCCTATACAGTGCTGGGCAGGGTGAACTGAGGCTGCGCCCCCCACATGGTGCCTGGTTGGGGGACCTGAAGCTGCAACCCTCACCCTGCGCGTCTTGACGGGGGTGGGGCTGACGGGGTTTGGGTCTCGCGCAATTTCAAGGCGCGTGCCGGTGCACAGGGACTTGACTCTGAGTCCCGAGGAATGCCCCAGACTCTGACAGGAGGGAGATTTTCATATACATTTTACTCATTTTCTTTCATCTCTGACACTTACATTATAGAGAAAGGGCATATACCAATATTAAAATATTTCCTCTAATTAATTCCCTTTTAATGAGCACACATTTCATGCACCGGGCCACTAGTATTCCAGAATATTCTCTGCCATTATTTTCAAAGCACAGGTATTCTTTCTCTTATACACCTTCATTTGCACATTCCCACATTCTATAATTATTCTCTCACATTTTGGAAATACACTAACTGCTCTAGTCTCAAAGAGAATATTCTTAGTAATAACATTCCTTATCTAAACAACATAATATATACAGCACATAATTGTTATTGATAATGCAATCT
Organism: Cnephaeus nilssonii; assembly: GCF_951640355.1. Classification (NCBI taxonomy): domain Eukaryota; kingdom Metazoa; phylum Chordata; class Mammalia; order Chiroptera; family Vespertilionidae; genus Cnephaeus; species Cnephaeus nilssonii. The sequence goes on along the minus strand of NC_137089.1, from coordinate 52,800,465 downwards.
ACAAACATATATATGTGCTGAACTCACACAGACACAAAAAGCACACATACCCTCCTCAGTCACACAAAGCTCATCCCACATTTACATTTGCAACACCAAATTAATAACACATTATACTTCAACCCGGTTTTAACCAACACATTACAAACTTAAACACCAAGTACATTACAATTCACCATGGCATTTTTCTAAAAATGTGAATAATACTATAGCACACACAATCATGGGACATGATGATAATCTTAAACAGTGGATTAAGGAGCAGTGAGCTGGGATAAGATTGAAATGGACAGTGACATAATAGTGAATAATTTCTTCAAAAATAAAACTTTATCCTTTTACAGCTCTGTCTGTATATCTATATCAGTATAGAGAGCAATGTACATATATGGATATTCATTAAGAACTTCATGAAAGTCACACCATATGTCTCCTAAATGCACAATTTTTCATGAAGAAATTAAGATGATATCCACCTTTTAATCGTTGCATACGGTCTTTCAGGCATGATTCAAAGTTGTTGATAATCTATATAGATAGATCTCCAGAAAAAACACATGCAAGATACCCAAGCCCACTGATATCCACCAAACACACCATTTAATAAGAGTTTACATATCGTTTGGAGTAAATATAATTTTAAATAGGAAAGTCACCTTAATTTCTGTGAGAACAAGTGTCATGTGAAATGATCATGCCTGATATGTTGTGTCTACTCAACATGTAGTATTTGAATTGACAAAGACCCCAGAAAATGCCTCATCTAAGTGTTCTTTTTTATTCCATTTCCCAGGACCATGCAACACCAAAGATGATGCACCTCAACCTAAGGCAACTGAGGAGACCCCATCCTCTGGTCAGCCAGCAAGAGAAAAGTCTGCCTTCTCAGAACCTTTCACCATATAAGTGTCCCCGTCTTGATGAGGGTGGTAAGGAATAAACAAAGGTGGGATCTGAACTTAATCAAGAGATGTAGCTCAATGGCTCAGCCTACTCTCTACTTAGTCCATTTTCCCCTCAGAAACAGAAAAGGGGCTTCAGGGAAGAAGGACTAGGACTAAGGCTCCTGCAGAGGGACAAGTAGGCAGTGTGCCTTCAAGGACAGGGCAAGGTCGCTCAGCACAAATTTCCGAAATAGCAGGCCAGGGACAGCTGGAACTGAGGCAATAGACAGTGCTGACGTGTGTGTGTGTGTGTGTGTGTGTGTGTGTGTGTGTGTGTGTGTGTGATATTTTACTCAGACCTTCCCCTCAGAGAAGCACAAACTGAGATCCTCACACACTCACTCACACATCTGTCCTCCTTCATACCAGGTAGGGCTCTGCATGTCCTGCATATCCCTTGTTCTCTCATATACACAGGCTTTCACTCTTTATCTGCCTTTCCCAGTCTCCAGCAGCATTACCGGGTTTACGCTTACCTTCATTTCATCACCTAATCATTACCAGATTCACCCATGCACATGCGAATTCCATAAATAATCCACATCCCCTCACACAGATAACCTTTTTAGGTCAAAGTCTAATAAAGTTATATATCCTGAAGAAAATTTACTTTCATCTGTTGCCTTTCTAATCTATATGGCACTTCAGATACCAGGCCTTCAGATCTTCACTGAACTCAACATTCTGAGATCTTAAACACACCTCCCCTAACACTCTCAGTATCACGGTCTTAGAGTAAGAACAAGTACCAGTCATGCACCATTCACATGTGCTGTCATACTGCATTGCAAACATGCACACACTCATTTTCCCCATCCTCCTTACCAACATGGAAAACACTCACCATAATATTCTAATACATACATACCATTCCAAAAATACTTGCATACAAAACTACATCCGCATTCCCACATTGTTATACCATGTAAACACCTCAAAGTATGCCACACACTGAATTCTGAAATATAATCTGTGCATGCACTTTCACTCCAAATTCTCCTGTGGACATCTTAACGTCTATAGCCTTCACACACCTCGGCTACCTTTCTTATGGTGGAAATTTTCTTTCCCAGCATTGCATCAGCCACGTGGTAAAGTTTCCTGTCCTGGAGCCTCTGAGAAGCCTGCATTCCAGTCAGTTAGGAAACCGAAGAGCACACAGGGGCACTTACAAGGTTTGTATGGCGAAGCCTGAAATGGCACATGTCATTTCCATTCATTTTCCATTGTAGAAATGTCATCTCATGGTCAGAACTACCTGCAAGGAAAGCTCACAAAGATAAGACAGCTGTATGTCCAGCTTGAAAGAAGACAGCAATCTCTGTTCCATTTTCAAAGAAGCCACTTTGAACAAACCCAGTTACTCAGGACATATATTGGCACAATAAGTACTTCTGTGCACTTAATATTTTCATAGGAACCACATTCCACTATCCATCCAGGCTTGTGTGTGCTCAATGAATGTGGTACATAGTAGACTCCTTGATTAATGGACAGATGAATACACAAATAAAAATCATGGACTGCATAGCTAATATTTTTATTTAATTTCTCAGCAAAGCTGAATTCACGAGAAGGTGCTTTGCAGCGCAGACACAAGGCAGTGGCCTTAACTCAACGCCAGAAAGCACATAAGGTCTCTTCTTCAGAAGGCATCTCTTCTAAAGACAAGGGAAATGATGCTGGTAAGAAGGGACTGTTGAGTAGGATGCAAAGGTAGGTGGGATCTAGACAGAACCCGGACTTGAGCTGAGCGTTCCTTCTCATTAATCAACAATAGGCTGCCCAGTACAAACCGATACTCCAATGATTCTGCATCTTCTCAGTGGGATCAGCATAGAAGCAATACTTTCCAAGGAAAAACATTGAAAACAGCTGGAGTGAGCCCAAGGAGATCAGTGGAGAACAGTGTTCTATTTGAGGAAATAAAGGAAGAGGGCCTAAGGGGATGAGAGTTTGATCAGAGAAACATGGAAGAATATGTTCCTGTGAGCTGGCCAAGGGCATGTCATATTACCAGGAACCTGAGAAGCACTCACTTATCAAAGGCCCAATGTGGTAGGATCCTCAAGAACTGAACTTGACGTAGAGTGCAGAGATACCCAGGCAAAGACACCATCACATCCACATCTTTTCATAGCCAGTGTTTCCCATTCACATTCATCCCAAATGAGACCCCTTTGCTGTCACTGTCCCATCATTCATTTCCCTACAATCTTCCACATGCATCTAAATTCTCCACGGTGGATTTGTGTCCATCCCATGCAAACAGGTCTAATTTCTCTGACTCCTAAGAACCTAGATTAGTATCCTTGTTTTTACATTTTATGGAAATAGAAGGGCACAATATATACTTTGTGTCTAGCTCCTATCACTAATCACTATATTTGTGGAATTTATCCATGTTGCGTATGACGTTAGTTTTGTTCCTTTTTGGTACATGTATATCATTGCACGAATATTATATTTTTATTGACTATAATTATCCGATCATTAGGGTTGCTTTCAGTCTGAACTGCTTGAAAAAGTGATGTTGTGGGTATTCTATTTCATGTATTTTTCACTATGGACACATTTCTATTTGGTGAATGCTTAAGAGTTAGACTGCTAGGCCTTAGTTCCCATATTTTATCTTAATCCCTTCAGAACTCAATCTTTCACACTTTTAATTTCTAATGCAATCACGTGTTACCACACACCTAATGTTACCCATCCTTCTCTGAACTCTATGCCATTTGTTCAAAGCACAGGTATTATTTCTTTTATATGCCTTCTTTTTCACATCCCCTTTCATCATTCCCTCACATTTTGCAAATACACCAACTGCTCTTAGTCTCAAAGAGTATATTCTCAGTAACAACATTCCTTATCTAAACAACATGGTATATAAAGCACATAAATATATCATTATTGATAATGCAATCTATATACATAAATGTGTGTTGAACTAACAGACCTAAAGCACATGCAATCTACATACATAAATGTGTGCTGAACTAGCAGACATAAAGCACACACAACTTTAACCTTTTCAGGCACACAAAGTTCATCCCATTTCACATTAGCAAATACCAAATCAACCTTACATTAAACCTTAACGCGGTTTTAACCAACACATTATGCATTTAAACAGCAAGCACATTACATTCAAATAACACTTTGATACCTAATCCCACTGATATTCACAAAACACACCATTTAGCAAGTTTATTTATAGTTTGGAGTTAATGGAATTGGAAACGGAAAGCTCGTATTAATTTCTATGAGAAGTGGTGTCGTGTGTAGTAATGATGCCTCACATGTCATGTCCACTCAACATGTAATTCTTGACTTGACACAGACCTCGGCAAATGCCTCATCTCAATGTTCTACTTTATTCCATTGCCCAGGACGCTGCGTCAGCCAAGACAACGAGCCTCAGCCTGAGTCGCCCGTGGAGGCCGCAGCCTGTAGTCAGGCAGCAGGAGAAAAGCCTGCCTTCTCAGAACATCTTATTGGTGTCTCCACCCCATCCAAGCGTCCCCGTCTTGATGAGGATGGTAAGGAATACACAGGTGGGATCTGAGTTTGGTCAAGAAATGTACCTCAGTTCCTAGTCTACTCTCTATTAGTTCACTTTCCCCTCAAAAACAGGAAAGCTGCTTTGGGGCAGAAGGACCAGTACTGAGGCTTCTGCAGAGGGACAAGAAGGGAGTGTGCCTTCCAGAGCTGGGCTCAGTCCTTCAGCACACATCCCCATGCCGCACTGGGACAGCTGTGGCTGAGGTAGAGCACAGTGCTGACATGTGCACGGGAGTTTGCTCAGAACCTGCCCCTCAGAGGAGCACACACACAGATCTTCACACTCTCTCACATCTGTCCTCCTTCATAGCAGCTCAGGCCCCATTTCTGCTGCTCTTCCCTTGTTCTCTCCTATACACAGGCCTTCCCTACTCATCTGTCTTTCCCATTCTCTGGCAGCATTGCCAGGTGCACTCTTACCTTCATTCCTTCACACAATCACTTTCATACTCACCCATTTACACACTAGTTCCATAAATAATCCACATCCACTATATTTGTGGAATTTATCCATGTTGTGTATGACATTAATTTTGTTCCTTTTTGGTACATGTATATCATGGCATGAATATTATATTTTCATGGACTGTAATTATGTGATCATTAGGGTTGCTTTCAGTCTGAACTGCTGGAAAAAGTGATGTTGTGGGTATTCTATTGCATGTATTTTTCACTATGGACACATTTCTATTTGGTGAATGCTTAAGAGTTAGACTGCTAGGCCTTAGTTCCCATATTTTATCTTAATCCCTTCAGAACTCAATCTCTTTAGGTCAAACTCACATTAATAACCTCTTTAGGTCAAACTCACATACCCTAAAGGATAGGAACTTTCATCTCTTGTGCCCCTAACTAACCATATCACTTCATCCACCAGGCCTGAGACCTTCATCGAGCTGAACACTCTGAGAGCACATACACACCTCCTCTAACACTCTCAATCTCACTGTCTCACAGTAAAGACATGTACCACTCCTGCACTGTTCACATGTGCTGTCGCACCACATAACAAGCATGCACTCACCCATTTGCCATCCTCTTTTAGCAACATGGATCACTTCCCAGATATGTCCAAGAAGAAACATACAACTCTACATGAACAAGCTAATCATCCTCATTCTTACAGTTATACCATGTAAATACCTCAAATATAGCACAGCACATATAGAATTCTGCAGTATCACATATATATTTTCACTTCACATGGTCACATATTGCACTTGTACCTTCACTCCTACAGTCCTTACATATATTTTCTCATCTTTTTATGTTTCAAATTTTCTTTCCTAGAAATGAAGGAGCTGCCTGTATCCCGGCACTCGGAGCAAACGGAGGACTCCTCTGACTATTTACATTCCTACATTCCGTCCCATTCACTTAATAAGAACGAGCCCTTTCTGTCCCCAGCACATGGGACAGATGTGAGGCCCATGAAAATGTACTATATGCGTGTACAATTGAAAAGGGGTGTGGCCGTCTTATTCCATACCAAGGAAGGGTTGGTGCCTCCCTCAAAAAAGATCAAAATGGAAGAAATGACCTACCTTGGAAAGGTCCATAAAGATGTCCCTTTCTCTCACATGTCTGAGAAGAAGCACCTAATTGCCCGTGAGCCGATGTTAGACAGCAGAGCCCAGGAGAAAAGGGGGGAGGCTGACCGTCCAGCACAGCCCCCAGCTGTAGGCGGGTATCCCAGCGCTAAGACGCCCGAGTGGCTGGTGGCCCTGGACAGTGGGTTCAGGTGCATGGCCTGCTGCCGGGTCTTCCCCAGCCTACAAGTCCTCCAGGAGCATGTGGAGTGCGGGGTCAGGGAGGGCTTCAGCTGCCATGTGTTCCATAGGGCCATGGCTCATCTCAAGTACAAAGAGCGGATGAGGAAGAAGAAGGAGAAAAAAGAAGGCAACGTTTAGATTCTAGAAGGAAAAACATTTGGCATGAAGTCAAACTTGTACAACTACACAGACTGTTTTTCAGCCCCTAGAAGAGAGGAAGTGAAGGTTAGACTCCACTGAGGAGGCTTCATTCCCTTCGAGCAGACATAGTATCCAACCTTTTTACTCACATCTACCACCACCATCTCTACACCCCTACCACCTTTCTCAGCAGACAGCCCCTTGTAATAACATCCACCACTTTCCTGAGGGACAAGAAGGCAGACCACACCATCCCAGATACTGCCTTTCCTCTACCCAAGTTTATTATATACCATCCTTGATGCATGTTTGATGCAAAAGACTGTAAACACCATAAAATTTTGATAGTACAGATTTTAATTCCCATCCCCTGTACTCACCTCCACTTCCATGAAATTGGTCTTTGTTAAAAAATTTACATATTTTTCTATATCCCTTTCTTTAAATGAAGATATATCTTTTTCCAGTATGTCCCTCTGATGTATTCACCCTCACAATTATTTGGAAGACAGGCATTATGGAGGTATAAAAAGGTACTGCATGGATGAAAGCAAAAGCAGCTATCATCCACCTCTAACCGTCTATGAACTTGTGGAAACACAGGTGCATATACACTTCTTATACATACATATCCATGAGGAAGAATGGAGCACAAAATGAACAATTACCAGATACTCTAATATTTATATTAACATACGTGTATATATACAGGTTTCTAAAATGTCATAGTGCATATTTAAGGTTAATAACTTTAGAACGGTGAGAGCTACCAACTTGAAAAACACTATTTCCATTTTTATTTACATGCATGTCATTTATACTTACTTGACTTTGTACCTTTTGAACTGTCAATGTTAATTTTACTCTCTCTGCCATCTTCAGAGGGTAAGAAAAAATGAAAATTCAAAAAGTATTATTTCTAATTCCAAAAACTATAAGGGAGAATGGAAATTAAAATAGATCCACCTTTAAATGATCTTTATAATTTGTAGCTTTTACTCTTTTGAAATTATTAAAGCTTAAACCTGTACTGTGATATTTTGGATACCTTTATGTATTCATATTAGATTGTCTTGTAACTTTTCATTTTGTGCTGCATCCTTCCCCATAAAAACACATGTATAAAAACTATATATGCACCCGTGTGTTCACAAGTGCATAGAAGCTCAGAGATGGATTACAGTTGCTGTTGTTCGCATCTGAGTATTTTTTACTTCTTCCTTTGAAAAGAGGCTCTGTTTTCTGCCAAATATGTGGGCAAGTCAGACTAGTCAAGTGAGGTCATTACTTCTCTGCCTTCCTGTCATCATCTGACCCAGTTACCCCGAGTAAACATCTATCCCTGACCAATCTGTACTGATAACTTGGAAGCTAAAACAGGAGAGAGAGATTGGGGTGTTGGCGGTGGTGGTGGTAGCGGTGGTGGTGAGTTATCCTTTGTTTGCAACTCAGAGTTTTTCCACTCTTCAATTCCTCTCTTTTGAAAGATCGGGCTGTTTAAACTGTGACTTGAAGTCATTAAGCCTCAGCACTAACTCTTCAATAAGATCTTGGTTTTTTCCCTCAATTAGCCTAAGCCATTGCCTGTTGTTTGTAACATGTTCTTTAATTAATTAGCTTCAACATAATTTCTTCCATTTGAATAGCTGAAATGACATAACCTAGAAAGGAGGAACACATTATATTCCTCTGACTTCATACTGAAACACTAAGGGATATACTGGTAGCCAGTACGTATTGTCTGTCCTTGATTAATTCGGAAAGTGCATTTAGCATAGTAGCCAACATTTTATGCACATCTACCACCACCATCTCTACAACCATCACAGCAATATGAGCAGACGGCCCCTTTTAATACCACCTTAGCACTTTCCTGAGGAAAAAGGCAGACCACACATCCCAGATACTGTCCTACCCTCTATCCAACTTTAGTATACCCCCTACATATCCACCCATGAGTACACGCTTGATGCAAAAGACTGTAAGCACCTTAGAAATTTAATAATACAGATTGTAATATCCCTCCCCTCTACTCAGCCCTCATATTTCTATGAAAGTGTTTTGTTAGGATAGCATGTACTGGAGCCTAGACTGTATTTGCAAAGTAACATCTATTGGTCTGTTCCATATGGAATTTTGTTAAATGAGTAAACAAATAAAATTTCTTACATGCTACCAATTCCATTTTTGGCATTCACTATTTGTCCTTATTTTCTATATGATGGGTAATAAGTCTATTATCTGTGTATGTTACACTAAGTTATTTTCCCCATTTTCTAAAAAAAAAAAAGCATGTATATATCCTGTTGAGATTCAAAATCCTCTCTATGCTGGTCATCATTTTCTGCCTCATTCCAGTATACCTAATACTAAGTACACTATAAAATATGTCTTTAAAAGTCTAGTACTTTCTACAGTGTCTACCCAAGAATGATTCCATTATCTAAAATTATGTTTTGTATAATAAGGATAGCTTTTAATTTTCTACAAGTTAAAAATTGAGGACACTGAAAAAAACATTTTCCCTTATTATTGAGTTGTGCCTTTGTTTTAAATAATTTTTTTAATGAATCTTTATTGTTCAGATTACAATTGTTTCTCCTTTTTCCCCCCATATCTCCCACCACCCAGTTCCCACCCCCCCTCTGCCCTTACCTCCCCCCCACTGTACTTATCCATAGGTGTATGATTTTTGTCCAGTCTCTTCCCATACCCCCCACACAGACACCCCTTTCCCCCTGAGAATTATCAATCCATTCCCATTCTATGCCTCTGATTCTATTAAGTTCACCAGTTTATTCTGTTCCTCAGATTTTTAATTCACTTGACTTTTAGATTCACTTGTTGATAGATATGTATTTGTTGTTCATAATTTTTATCTTTCTTCTTCTTTTTCCTCTTTTTAAAGAATACCTTTCAGCATTTCATATAATACTGGTTTGGTGGTTATGAACTCCTTTAGCTTTTTCTTATCTGTGAAGCTCTTTATCTGCCCTTCAATTCTGAATGATAGCTTTGCTGGGTAGAGTAGTCTTGGTTGTAGGTTCCTGCTATTCATCACTTTGAATATTTCTTGCCACTCCCATCTGGCCTGCATGGTTTCTGTTGAGAAATTAGCTGATAATCGTATGGGAGCTCCCTTGTAGGTAACTAACTGTTTTTCTCTTGCTGCTTGTAAGATTCTCTCTTTGTCTTTTGCCCTTGGCATTTTAATTATGATGTGTCTTGGTGTGGTCCTCTTTGGATTCCTCTTGTTTGGGGTTCTGTGTGCTTCCTGGACTTGTAAGTCTATTTCTTTCATCAGGTGGGGGAAGTTTTCGGTCATTATTTCTTCAAATAGGTTTTCAGCATCTTGCTCTCTCTCTTCTTCTGGCACCCCCATAATTCTGATGTTGGTTCGCTTGAAGTTGTCCCAGAGGCTTCTTACACTATCTTCAACTTTCTGAATTCTCTTCTCTTCATACTTCTCTGGAGCAGTGTCCTTGGCCTCTTTGTATTCCAAATCTTTGAGTTGATGCTTGCGATCCTCTAGTCTGCTGTTGGGTCTCTGTATAATATTTTTTATCTCAGTCAGTGTATGTTTAATTTCTAGTTGGTCCTTTTTCATATCTTCGAGGGTCTCATTGAATTTATCGGCCTTTTCCATGAAATTCTTGAAAAACCTTATAACTGTGGTTTTGAACTCTATGTCCAGTCGCTTGTTCTCCTCCATTTCTTTGGTTTGTGATCTGTTTCCTTGCCTCCTCATTTCGCTGCTTCCCTGAATTGGTAGGGTAGCTTTGTGTACTAGATGTCCTATTGGTTCAATGGGTCAGCCTCTCAGTTACTTGAGGTGGACACTCTTGGTGTACCCTTGTGTACTGTGTGCCCCCCAGCAGGAGCTACAGCAAGAACTAGTTTTCTCCTCCTTTGCTTGGGCGGTTTTGGAGCAGTCTGACTGGAGCTGCAGTTTATTATTGTTTTAAATAATTTTATATTGTAAAATTTTTATTTATTCATAGCATAGTAATGTTTTGAAAGTTTTCTCTTGAAGATAGAGTGGCTTAGAAAGAGTTTACTATATTTATTAATTTTCAAAAATTATATTTTTATTGATGTCAGAGAAGAAGGGAGAGGGAGAGATAGATGAAGAAAGAGTGACTTGGAAAGAGTTTGCTATTTTTTATTATTTTTTAAAAATATATTTTTATTGATATCAGCGAGGAAGGGAGAGGAAGAGATAGAAACGTCAAAGATCAGAGAGAATTCTAGATCAGCTGCCTGCTGCACCTCCTTCCCTCCCTGGGATGGAGCCTGCAACCGGGTCATGTGCCCTGACCAGGAATGGAACAGTGACCTCCTGTTCATAGGTCAACACTCAAAGACTAAGCCACACATGCCAGGCAGAAATGAGTCCATTTTTTGGTAATTTTTAATATTTTTATTGAATTTTTTGGGTTGACATTGATTAATAAAACAATACAGGTTTCAAGTGTTCTATAACTCAATAAAACATCATCTGTATATTGATCACCCAAACTAAAGTCACTTTTTGTCACCATTTCTTCCTTCCTTACTACCTTTAATCTCCCCTTTATTCCATCCACCTCCTTATTTTATCCGGCCCCCAACCACCCAGCTGTCAATCTGATCTATGCAGCTGTGCTTCTGTTTCTATTTTGTTTGTTTCAATGTTCTGTTCATTAGATTCCACATCTAAGTGAGATTGTATGGCATTTGTTTTTCTCTGATGGATTTATTTCACTTAGTGTAATAATCTCCATTTCCATCCATGTTGTTGCAAAAGGTAAGCTTTTCTTCTTTTATATGCCTGAGTGGTATCTCATTGTGAAAATGTACCAAAGGGTTTTTATCTACTCATCTACTGAAGGGCACTTGGGCTGCTTCCAAATCTTGGCTGTTGTTAATAATACTGCAATGAAGATGGGGGTGCATACATTCTTTGGAATCAGTGTTTCAGGTTTCCTCGGATATATTACCAGAAGTGGAATTGCTGGGTCGTAAGGCAGAATGCTCAAGAGAGTGGGAATAGCGGGAACATACATCAATATAATAATGACCATATATGACAGCTCACATCCTACTCAATGTGCAAAAACTAACTGTTTCCCTTAATATCAGGAATAAGAGTGATGTCTGCTTTCACCACTCTTAATGAGCACAGCCTTGGAAGTTCTAGCCACAGCAATCAGACTAGTAAAAGAAATCAAAGGCATCCCAATTGGAAAGAAGAATAAAGCTATCATTATTTGTAGATGACATGATACTATATTCTGAAAACCATAGACACCACCAAAAAACTATTAGAAGTGATAAATGAATCCAATAAAGTAGCATGCTACAAATTAATATTCAGAAATTTTGGCATTTTTATACACCAGTAATGAACTATCAGAAAGAGAAATTAAGAACAATCCCATTTACAATTGCAAATAATAATAATGTACCTAGGAATAAATTTAACTAAGTAAGTAAAAGACCTGTATTTGGAAAATTAAAGAAATTGAGGGAGATACAAATAATACATCTATTTTAAATTTAAAACCTAGAAGTCTGGGCAACCTTGGCCTTTGGTAAGAAAAGGGGATTTCTCTGCCAGTCACAAAGATTAAGATATGCCTTGGCTGGTGTGTTCAGTGATTAGAGCAGTGGTCGGCAAACTCATTAGTCAACAGAGCCAAATATCAACAGTACAACGAAAACTGACTTCTGCGTATGGGCCACAAAGTTTCAATCGTACTGTAAGTGCGCGCCTGCATGTGGTATTTTGTGGAAGAGCCACACTCAAGGCGCCAAAGAGCCACATGTGGTTCGGGAGCCGCAGTTTGCTGACCACAGGATTAGAGTATCGGCACACCCACCCAAGGGTAATCGGTTGGATTACCAGTCAAGAGCATGTGTCTGGGTTGTGGGTTCCCTCCTTTCCTTCCACTTCCTGTAAAAAGCAATGGAAAAAATATAATCAGGTGAGCATTAAAAATAAAAAAAGATATGCACCTATACATAACAAAATGAGATGGCTGTTAGGTAAGATTTTATTATTTTGAAATGTATCGGGGTGGCATTGGTTAAAAAGATCATAGAGGTTTCAAGAGTACATTTCTATAATACATGATCATTGTATGCCCACCACCCAAACTGAAATAATCTTCTCTCACCATATACTTGACCCCCTTGACCCTTTTCTACCCCCTCCCCCACTTCCGTTCCCTCTGGTAAGCACCTACTGTTGTCTGTATCTGTGAGTTTTTGTTTTTCTTATTTGCTTATTTGTTGCTTTAAGTTTCATATCCCACATATGTGTAAAATCATGTGGCTCTTAACTTTTTCTGTCTGACTTACTTTGCTTAAGCATGATATTCTCAAGGCCCACCTGATGTCACTAGTGGCAGTTTTTAATAAAAGTGTAAAATATGAATGACCTTAAAAACAAACCAAAAGGAGACTATGTTTCTGTGAAACAGGTAGGAGCACCTTACTGAAATGACATAAGCTGGTAGAGGAAAAGACAAAGAGAACCAATTGGGAAGTACCACAGTAGACCAGAACAATTGTTTTTAAGCAGCCTTAAACTAAGTTCCCATGTAACGGGTAAATTGTAATTATGAAAACTAACGAAATACCAAAAGTGTAAGTAATGTGTTCTAAACTGAGCTTTGTGAGAATTGAATTAAAAATACTATATGTTAAAGAAAAAATGAATTATAATGTCCAATATATGACATATATAAATCTATAAACTTAAATAAGATAAAAAAGAACACATAAACATAACAGATCAGGATAATAGTATTCTTAATATTATTATTTTTTAGTGCTGTCTTTGAATAAGGAACACTTGAAGGCTAATATATGTAATTCAATTTGACAAAAACTTCTGTCTCGATCAATGTAAAGAATTTATATAAAAGAACTGTGAAATTAAAATGAAATAAAAAACTAAATTAATATGATAACGCTGAATAAAATGTTAAACATTTGACATTAATTTTACCACTTGATGGGCAAAAGAGAATACTATGAAATATGTATTCAGATTAGGTGAATTAGTGATAATATATAATAAAAATTCTGGCTATCTGTGCTCAAAGATAAAGGTGGTTTGTGCAATCAAATTAGAACTCTTTTTATTAAAAAAACACACGACTTAATAGGCTTTATGTTTTAGAGTAGTTTCAGGTTTACAGCAAAATTAAATGGAAGGTACAGAGATTTCTCATATATCCCGTCTCCACACTTGCATAGACTCCACCATGACCAACGTCCTCCATCAGAGTAGTACATGTCTTACAACTGATGACTGCGCACTGATGCATCTTCGTCATCCAGAGTCCACAGTTTAACCTTGGGTTCACTCTTGATATTGTGTATGTCATGGGTTTGGAGAAATATATGACATGTATCCAACATGATAAGTGTCATATGCAGTAGTTTTACTGTTCTAAAAACCCTCTGTGCTCTGCTTATTCATCCCTTCCCTCCTCTATCCCCTGGAAATCATTGATATTTTTACTGTTGCCATAATTTGCCTTTTCCAGAATGTCATATATTTGAAATGAAACAGGGTGTAGCCTTTTCAAATAAACTTATTTCACTTAGATATAGGCATTTGTTTTCTCCATGTCTTTTCATAACTTAATAGCTCATTTCTTTTTAGTGCTGAGTAATATTTCAATGTCTCAATGTACTAGGGTTTATTTGGCCATTCACCGACTGAAGGACATCTTGTTTGCTTCCAAGTTTTGGCACTTATAAATAAAGCTGCTATAAACATCCATGTGCAGGGTTTTTGTGTGAACATAAGTTTTCAACTCCTTAGGTAAATACCATGGAATATGATTATTGGTAAGAGTATGTTTAGTTTTGTGAGAAACTATCAAGTTGTCTCCAAAGTGAGAATTATTTTTTTAACAACACGAGTGAGAAGATTTCTAACATCTCCATGGTTCATTAAGAACAATGCTGGCAATTAATAAAAAAACAATTATTAAAATGTCTCCCTTGCATTTTTCTATGCAATTCTTTTTATAAAAAAGACTTATGGAGATCAAAAAATTAAACTGCAACATTTTCCCAAAGAATAAACCATTTCAGAACATGGTGGAATATTTTATACTAGAGGCCCGGTGCAAGAAAATTCATGCACTGGAGGCAGGGTTCCCCTCAGCCCGGCCTGTCCCCTCTCACAGTCTGGGAGCCATCGGGGGCAGGAGGCGACCCGGTGATCAGGGGAAGGCAACGCCCCATCACACCTCTGCTGCTGCCACTGCCAGCAGTGTAAGCCTCGGCTGGCCTTGGTTACCTGAGCCTTGAGTGACCCTGGACGGCTGGGCAGCCTCCATCCAAAGCTTGCCTGTGCCTCGGGCTGGCCATGGGTGGCTGGGGGTCTGAGGGGACTGGGGAACTCCGGAGGCAGGCACGCGGCAAGGCCTGGGGGTGGGCCTGGCCTTGCCGAGCACCTGCTGCTCCGGTGGGGCTGAGGGGACTGGGCGCCGCCATCTTGTGGCTGAGGGTGCTGCCATCTTTGAGGGCCGGGCAGTCAATTAGCATATTCCCTCCTTATTGGCTGTGGGCGCCACCATTTTTTGTGATGGTGTGAGGGACAATTAGCATATTCCCTCTTTATTAGATAGGATTACTCATGCAGAGAAGTCTACAACTTAGAACTTATTTTCTTGTTTAAAACATATAGATCTATAACTCAAAGCTTTTTCAATGAATATTAGAAAGAGCTTACATCTATATGAACAATGTAAAGTGAACAACTGAATTTCACAAACTGAGAACAAATATTATATTGACATACTGAGAAGTTACAATTTGACTCATAACTTGGTTTATGAACTACATTCTGTAACATATTAGAAGGGTTTAACACAAATTATGAGCTGACACCTTTCATTTGTCTCATTATTGCTCTATATGATATATTTCCTAGCGGCAGAGCAAACTAAGTCAAGTGTGATTAAAATAGATACTACCCCCCCTCCCCCCCAGCCCTGCCATGGCCTGCCAGACAAACTTATTTTCATTCTAAAAGACAACTCAAATGTTACCTCCTCAGTGAAGGTTTCTGGGATCTTTTTTCCTTGCAGCCTCCATCTGTGCTTCCAGAACAATACGCACAGAGATCTGCACTTGCTGCATTATTCTGGTTGTTTGCCGGCTTGTGGTTCTGTGCTCCTTGAGAGCACCTCTGCATCCAGCAATCTCTATGAAATGCTTGTGCAATGAGCAGGGAGAAAAGTGAATAATACATTTTGCTGTGTTATGACCTGACAAACAAACAGTGAAGAAACTAAATTTTCAAAACCACATCATTGGTTTTCGGATTGCAAAGACTCTTAACTTTCTGAATGAATAGTAACTGAAAGTGACTTCTTAAGAACTATCCATCACACAGATTTTCCTATATATCATTCAAATTTTCACTATTGATTTAATGTGTCATCTATTATAAAACATTCTTTATTTGTTCCACTGCTTTATGCCATACCATGTATTTTTTCACAGTATTATCTCCTTCATAAAATGCTTTTAAAAAAGTATCTTTCTAATTTCTTTACCAACTAAATTTTGATATCCTAGAATGACTTGGCTTCTCTTTCTCTTTATTTTATTGACTTCAGAGAGAGGAAGAGAGAAGTAGAGAGAGACAGAAACATCAATGATGAGAGAGAATCTTCCATCGGCTGCCTCCTGCACATCCCACACTAGGGATGAAGCCCTCACCCAAGCATGTGCCCCGATCAGGAATCAAACCGTGACATTCTAGTTCATGGGTAGATGCTCTACCACTGAGCAACACCAGCCTGATGAACTTGGCTTCTCTCTAAGACAGAGTCCCACTTGCCCACAGGCTGTGCCCAATGCTTTACCCAGAACTCAACAATCGTTCCTTGTTATTCAATTATATAAATGGACTATATATTTAGCATCCAGAAAAATCAAACAAAACAGTTTGAAAAGAAAGCATATTTACAGAAACCTAACTCTCTTAAAAATATAAACACACACACACAGGTGCTTCCTGACTTACAATGGGATTACAAACCAAGTTGAAAAAAGTTAAATTAAAAATACATTGAATACTAAAGCTATAGTATCAGTCGTTTACCCTTCTGATCGCATGCATCACCACAGAGTATCACAACCCAGACTGCCAGCCCAGGAAAAGGTCAAAATTCAAAATCTGGAGTATGGTTTCCATGAAATTGCTTTCACCCCATAGTAAAGTTTAAAAATTATCTCTTAAAATTGTAAGACATGCCCTAGTTGTTTAGGCTCAGTGAATAGAGTGTCTGCCTGTGGACTTAAGGGTCTCGGGTTCGATTCTAGTCAAGGGTACATGCCCGGGTTGTGGGTTCGATCCCCCGTATCCCCAGTGGAGGGCATGCAGAAGGCAGCCGATAAATGATTCTCTCTCGCCCTAACCGGTTTGGCTCAGTGGATAGAGCGTCAGCCTGCGGACTGAAAGGTCCCAGGTTCGATTCTGGTCAAGGGCATGTACCTTGGTTGCAGGCACATCCCCAGTAGGAGGTGTGCAGGAGGCAGCTGATCGATGTTTCTCTCTCATCGATGTTTCTATCTCTCTTTCCCTCTCCCTTCCTCTCTGAAATCGATATATACATATGTGTGTGTGTGTGTATGTGTGTGTGTGTGTGTATGTTTAAAAAGTGTAAGTCATTTGTAAGTCATGAACTGTCTATATATATACACATACGTATACATGAAAATAAAGGGTTAAAATGGTTTTCTCCTTATTTGCTTTGGTTACTTAAGAAATGTAGGAATGTTTTCTTCTAATGAAGGTGTATATGAGATAAGGTTTACAGAGGAGTTGTTTGTTTCTGGTGGGAGTTATGTCCTAATAGCTCCTTGACTAAATTGCTGGTAAGAAACAGCTTGCGTATTAAATCTCCACTGAAATATTGAGGTCAAAATCTCCCCAGACTTCCTCTGGATAAACTTCACTAAGTCCTGTGACTATATTTAGACTTAGCAGCTATTGGGAATTTACAGTGGAGCATGAAAAGCATTATACTCTTTAAGATGCCTGTTGTACATCACATTTTGCAGTTAAAAAATGATATTTTGCCAGGTCCAAACATAGAGGTGACCCTTAAATTTCAAAACCGAATTGTGGAGGATGAAGTCTAGTAATTGCTTTGATATTTTTTTACAAAGATTTTACCATTGCCAAGTGACTTATTCTAAATGGCACAAAACTAAGATGAGGGGTGGTATGATATCAGGAAAAATATAGCATAGAGTACAATTCTCCAAAACCAAAATATAAAGATTATAATCTCTGAAGGCTTTTTAAAAAGTTGACAAAGTAAAACATAGGGTAAGTCATGGAAAAATAAAAGATCCTTTTATTTCATCAGTAGGCATAGAAGCAGAAGATCAGACTGTAAGGATTCATAGGAAGAATGCAATTAGCAAATAGACAATTAACAATTTACAGGTAAGAACACTGCGGACCAGGAAAAGTAAGAATATCCCCAAGGGCATAGGAGCAGAATTAAAAGAGCAACATTTTAAGGCCTTGAAATTAGTGTCAAATGTAAAAACAGCTGCAATACCTGGCTTAGGTCTTGGCAGAGTGTAGGCCTCCAAAACACTTTCATTCTCTTATTCCTTCCCTTCACCTCTTCACTGCTGTGAAGGGCATTGTAACACAGTGACTAAGAAGGGTGGGATTTCACAGGCCGGACTTCCTGGGAATGTAATTAGTGTTCTGTGACCCAGGAGAAGGGAACCCTGTCGGTGCCTCGGATTCCTCATGTGTAAATAAGTATGGAAAGATGACTTCCATCATATTGTTACTGGGAAAATTAAGTCAATAAACACAAACATGCTTAGACGAATACCTGACACATAGAACATGCTAATGAAGTTTACCTATTAATCCTAACTAATAAAGAGGGAATATGCAAATTGACTGTCACACCATAGCAAAGATGGCTGTGCCCACAGCGGAGGCAGGGATTCCATAACACAAGATGGCTGCACCCACAGTGGAGGCCGAGTTCCTGTAACAAGCCTTAACGAGCAATCAGCAGGGACCTGAGGCTGCGTGGCACTGGGCTGGGGCCGGGGACCTCAGACTGCGCCCCCCACCCCGGCACCAGGCTGGGGGACCTCAGGCTGCACACCCTCCCCGGCACCGGGCTGGGGGACCTGAGGCTGTGCCCCCCGCTCTGGTGCTGGGCCGTAGGACCTGAGGCCACACCCCCCGCCTGGCAGGGCTTGACAGGGAACCTCAGGCCACACCCCCCACCCTGGCGCCAGGCCAGGGGACCTGACGTTGCACCCCTCCACTTGGTGGGGCTTGACGGGGACCTCAAGGCATGCCCCCTGCCCTGGCCCAGGCTGGGGGACCTCAGGCCGCACACCCCTCCCCGGCACTGGGCCGGGGGACCTGGGGCTGTGCTTCCCACCTGGCTGGGCTTGACGTGGGACCTCAGGCTAGGCCCCTTGGCCTGGGCCGGGGCACCTCAGGCTGCGCCTCCCCCCCCCCCCCCCCGCCCCAGTGCCAGGCTAGGTGACCTGAGGCCGCACCCCTAACCCAGTGGGGCTTGGCATGGGTGGGGCCGGCCGGGTCTGGATCTAGCTCAATGGGGGTGGGGACTGCCGGCTCTGGGTCTCACATGATTTCAAGGTGTACGTGGGTGGGCGGGGACTTGACTTTGGGTCCCTTGGCGCGCCCCAGACTCTGACAGGAGGAAGATTTTCATATACATTTTACTAATTTTCTTTCATCTCTGACACTTCTGTTATAGAGAAACGGCAAATAGCAATATTAAAATATTTCTTCTAATTAATTCCCTTTTAATGTGCACGAATTTTGTGCACCAGGTCACTAGTATTATAATAATTATGATGATGATGATGATGATGATATACCACCTTGATATTTACCTATTTGTACAGTGTCCAGTACCCTTTTTTGCGGCCTTGTTTCTCACACTGAAATAAATGTTAAGGATATTTATCAGCTCCCTCTTAGCAAAACATACCAAAGATATGATCTAAGTTGTCAAGTTGCAATAAAAACCTGAAGATGTTGTGATAAATTAATTAATCTAATATTTACAGTGCTAATGGTTTAATATATTTCATCTGCAAGATACAGTTTTCATTTTAAGATTTATTTTAATTATTTATAGTTAGAGAAATGTATACAGAAATACAGGATACTGTGTAGGATCAATAAATCTACATTTTGATATACATTAGGATCTTGCTTTTTCTATTAATTAACAATTTAAACTGAAGATTCTGATACAGGACTTCTACCCAAATATAGCAATATTTGACCAATCTCTAGATTATAGAAATGACATTCACTATGATTAAACTAACAGGTTTATAAAATAAAAAATATTCTTAATTGGGGGTACAAAATTGCTCCAAAAGTCCTTTTGTATACTTTGTTTATTTTCATAAGTGTACGTGTGTGTGTGTGTGTGTGTGTGTGTGTAGTCAAACACACTCTTTTCATGTATAGTCAAACACATGCACAAGGAAAAGTAACAGAGCTAATGCATTCTGGGGAGTTAACTTTAAAACATATTTATTTTTCTAGGTATAACAATAGGGAAGTTCATAATGTTTCTATTTTAATCGCTCTTTCATTGAAATTCTTTTTCAGAAATATTCTCATCGTCTCTGAAGGCAGTAGGGAAACAACTGTGTGATAAATCCATGGACACAGACAATAGTGTGGTGAAGGCCTGGACAGGGTGGGAACTGGGTGAAGGGGAGCAATGGGGGGAAAAAGGAGGAGGTCTGTAATACTCTCAACACTAAAGATAAAATAAAATAATGAAAATCTAGGCTGCATTTCTAATCATTTCAGAGTCCACTTTTTCCTTATATTCTGTTAAAAATAGTTTCTTCATCTACAAAGAGAAAAAGCAAACTACATGAAGGTCCTTACTGGTTTTTACCCTTTATGTACTTACCACCTATAACCAATGTTGTTTCTGCCTACACACTACTAAGTGACAGCAAGAATAAGACTCCCTCTGAAATGTTATTAAGCTTTAAAAAGCACACCAAATAACTTCAGTGACAAATCCCAAGCCATATTAAAAGGACAGGCCTGAAAGTTTCTATTAAACCTTTCTGTATGCATTAACATGTCTAGAAAAGTCTGCATTCTTTTGGATGAAAAGTAGGGAGAGAGATGACTGGCTAAGGAATTTAGAAGCAACTAGTAGCAGTGTCTACTTAATCACAATCTAGAATAAAAGAGACTTTAGATAATGGATGTTGACTGTTCCCATCTCACTGGCGAAATGATTGCTTTCTTAAGCCAGGAGCTGCAAATTTGGAATCATAAAATCTCCATATTTCCAAATAGTTTTCACCACGCTTGGAACTTAATTATATCCTCACTTCCCATGATCTGACTCTCAATTCCAATAATTACAGGCTGTTGTTGTTCCTTGTGATTAAGCCCCTAGCTAGTCTGGCAAACACTGATATTTTAGGCTTTATGAGAGCTACATTTCCCACTGTATATCTAAAGGGACATACGCTTTTCTTCAGAACTCTTGAGTCCGTGGTTAAGGTGGGTGGACCTCTGGAAAAATGCTCTGTTCTCAGTTTATGGAAAAACATGTTTTGAGTCAGAACAAATACGATGGTGCACTCAGCACGGAGACACTATAGTTATGGGACAGTCACTGCTCTTCCTCAGGAGACCCACGATATCCACATTAACTGAATGAGTGCCTGTCAATTATTTGTTTTTAAAGTGCTACACTGTGAAACAATGATGTCTGAAGTGTGGAAAGCTAGCTGCAAAAATGCCAGTAATAACAATAATAGTAATAATAACCAGCAGTTGAATATTTACTAAGGGTTTTACTGGAATTATTTCATTTCAATCTCCTGACAGTCTTATGAGGAGAGTCTTATTATTGTTGTTTTATTCTCATTTTTCCTTCTGATGAGGACATTGAAACCAAAAGGACATCAACTAATTTGCCAAAGTCAAACAGCTAAATGAGAGAGGTCAGAGGTGAAAACCAGGCAGTCTGACTGACGAAGGGCTTTACTGAGCCACCACGCTCTATGGATTTATTTTGTTTGCTAAGAAGGAAAACGCACTGAAGATAATGACTTGCTCATGTTATTCAGCACCCGTCACAGAACTCTGAACCTGGAAACTTGATAAAGATTAGTTGGATTGAGTCAAAAAGCATTCAAGATCGTTCGGTCTATGAACTCTAAACTGAGAAAACTGACTAAACCAACAACACTTTAAATAAAAAATAGGTTCCACTAAGATTTTGATGTCCTTCAAAGGAACCAAATAGTTATGGTACTAAATCCTGATGTCTAATAAGCACTTTTCAGCAAGGTACAGTATTTATTCCTTTTATAGAAAGTAGTAACTATATTTGCATTAAATGAGCTTGTAAAAAGGATTGTGAGTGGCTTTCAATGCTTCTAAATCTCATTAATGTGTCTGCATACATTTTATCTTGTCTCTCCATAATTTAATAGACCATTTTAGATAATCTGGGTATAAATTGTCCACACCATTATCAAAAGAAAAGAATATAAACATTTATCTATTAGGAGATAACAGGGTGTTATTCTCTTAAACAAGATTGACAGTTCTACCAGATAATTATTTCATGAAGAAAGAACACCAAAAACGATTCCAAAATTAAATTATTTCTAATAGATTCCTCCTAATATTAAGTATTAATATTAATTTAATTTTGATGGTGCTCTTATCATGGTGTGGACTTTACATACGATTTATCTGTTAGGACTGGAAGTTCGATAGGCCTCTTTGGGAGCTTAACTGAGGGAGATGTATGGCTATAACAACCTCAATGTTTTCTGTCCCGATTGAAAGTACTCCTGTCCATGTGTTATATGACATAGAATGTTATAACTTTTATCATATATTCACGTGTGCATTTAAGCAGACGCTAGCATATTACTTAAGGGGAGAATTAACCCTATTCTTTTTACCTCTGCCTAGGCATGGTCTTCTATTCAGCACAAGCCTTGCTGGCCTCCAGCTTTCATGAACAACTCCAGTCAGTCATCACATCTTATTCAAGACTCAGTCAAGAGAAACTGCTTTTAAAGTGAATGTCTTAAAAACATTTTACCTTTTACTTTTTCAGATCAGCACAAGGGTAAGACGGGCATTCTCTCCAGCATTACTTACATTAATTTCACTGTGATGTTATGGCACTAGCTCAGACTGGAGGTCAGAATCAGAGCCTTTCCCAGTGTGGCTCAGATGGTTTGACATTATCCCAAGTACTGAAAGGTTGCCTGTCCGATTCCAGGTCAGGACACATGCCCAGGTTGTGGGCTTGGTCCCCAGGAGGGGCATGCAGGAGTTAGCCAATCGATGTTATGCTTTCACATCAATATTTCTCTCTCCCTCTCCTTTCCTCTCTCTAAAAATCGTAAAAATGATAATAAAAATAGATGGTCTCATTATATTAGTACTTAAATATGTTACATGGATTTCTGGGGGGAGATAGGAATCTATCTCTTTTTTAAGGGTTCCCTCCTTATTGCCCCCCTCTCCAAGCTTACGGAAATACCCAAAGCCTGGGATTGTCTGGGAGTGGAGCCAGCATGTGGGGAAACCCCTAATCTTGCCCTTTGGCCTTGGAAATGCCAACAGGGAGGGTGCATGGGGAGGCAGTCAGTATCTCTACCTGCACAAGACATGGCACTAGATGGGATACAAGGGGAGGAGGTGCCCGGTGCCAGCTCTTCTCTGGGACTTGCTGGGGGCAGGAGGTGACAACCAGGGGGTGCTGCCTGGCTGGAGGCTGGGACAGTGCATGCCCTTCCCTTGCTGGTGACCATCACTCCTCTCCTGCTGCTCACTACAGGTGCTATCCCCCACATCTCATATTTGATTTCCTTACTTGCAACGCATTTTGTTTATGTAGACCACTAGGATAAATTCCCTCCAGTTGCAACAACAAATAAGAATATTTTTGAGCCTGGCCGCAGTGGCTCAGTGGCTGAGCATCAGCCTATGCACCAGGAGGTCACAGTTTGATTCCCAATCAGGGCACATGCCTGGGTTGTGGGCTTGATCCCCAGTGGGGGCCTTGCAGGAGGTAGCCAGTCAATGATTCTCTCTCATCATTGATGTTTCTCTCTCTCCCTCTCCCTTCCTCACTGAAATCAATAAAAATATTTTAAAAAATAAAATAATTTTTGAACAACCACTTCGTTTATATCTTACAGATACTGTAGACTTTATGCCTGTACAGGTTTCTCCCTTTTTGACTGCCTGTGAGAATGTGGAAGCCTGATTTTTGGCACATACGGGTCATTATGGCACGATTTTGAAGCATTACTCCGGACTTCATTTTAAAAAGCCATAAGATTTTTAAAATTCTTAGCTTTAATATTTTGCAATATTGTATGTCATGCACTCGTTTAAAGTGACATTTGTCCTGAATATGTACATAGGATATAAGTAAAGTCAAGTGCCATCATGACCTTATTTACAATCTGCCTAACGATCTGACCACAAGTTTCATCAGTCTAAGCCAGTGATGGGCAACCTTTTGAGCTTGGTGTGTCAAACTTTGTCAAAAAACTGAGCATAACCCGGGTACTGTGTCACTTTGAGGAAAAAACATTATTTCGCAAATGTTTCATCCTCAGGAGCAGCAAATGTTTCATCCTCGGTGTGCGGCCGCCTCAGCGGCCGCGTGTCATCAGAAATGGCTACGCGTGTCAGTGCTGACACGCGTGTCATAGGTTTGCCATCACTGGTCTAAGCTCTCTAACCTCAATTCCTGAAAAAGCTGTGCATTCTTTCTGAGGACTCTCGATACATTTTCCATGATGCTTTCTGAAATGACTACCAAAAGGTAAAAAGATTCAGGATCACAGGCCGCCTGTAAACTGCTGAGCTTCACTCTCATTTGGTAGATGTTAATTCTGAGGGAGAAGGCTAGAGAAGGAGAGTCGGTCATTAGCAGGCTGAAAAGAGATTTCTGACTCCACTTGGTGAGCTAAGTACATTATGCTCAGACTGAAAACTACATATCCTGCAGACAAACTCAGAGAGAAGCACCATACAGTGTTCAGATGATGCGATGTAGAATAGTGCACCTGAATCCCATATAATTTTGTTAACCAGTGTCATGCCAAAAAATTCAATACGAGAGAGAAAAGAAGAAAAAGAGCCTGGCTGGGTGGCTCAGCTGATCCAAGTGTTGTACAACAAAAGGTTGTAGGTTCGATCCGTGGTCGGGATACATACCTAGGTTGCAGGTTCAATCCCCGGTCAGGACACATCCAGGAGGCTCTCTCTCCTTCTTCACTCCCTCCCTCCTCTCTCTAACCATATCCTCAAGTGAGGAATAAGGAAACAAAGAGCAGAAAGAGAAGCAAAAGTCCTCAGAACATGGGTACCATTACTCACCAGTACTCACACACAAGCCTGATGAAATGATGACACGGTATTCAGATCACCTTTGGTTTTGCAATCACACACTTTCTCATGATAGAACTATCAGTATTGTCATTTTTAAAACCAATAACCATCCACAGAAATCAAATACTCAAAATTTATCTGCCATGTTAAGATTTGTGATCATTGGAGTGGGGAGTGAGTCATAAGAAGAGATACCTACAAGGGCCAGCAAGGTGATGAAATAAATAACTTAGTAGACTTTGTCTGGGGTTCAATGGAAAGCGTGTTGGCACAATTTATCGTAGGATGACTGTTGCCATCTCGCAATAAAGCCCTAGCATGTCTGATTATATACACTTCTAGAAATATGCCTATTTTAAAAAGGTATCAAATAACTTTAAAAGCATTTTAAAAATTAAAGTGCTATGCAGGTCAAAGAAAACAGCCTACCAGTTTGTGATTTTTAGTTTAAAATGTATATAAATATCTCAAAAGACAGCTTGTGTTTTTAAAATAAAACCTGGAACATTTTGAAAATAGCACTTGGATTAAAATTATACAACAAATGATGTAGAGCTTAAAATGTTTGTATTTGTATAGCCATACATACATTCAGTAATTCATTAGGCAATATAAATCTATGCAATTTTGGAGGAAAGTCTGAAAATCAACTACTCCAGAGAATATTGAAAAATTATGTGGAAATTATGATGATGTAAGTGTAAATGTCAAAAAAAAAGGCAATTAACTTCATTTGGCCCATTTTGAAGAGCAGCTTATGAACCTTAGATAATGATTAAAGTAAATATTGATCTTGATTGAAGCCTAGATGTCTCACTCAATGAAAGCAAAAACAGAATTGGTTAGGGGCAGGCCACATTGTTTGTATCGTCATTTTGGGACATAGGTTCCTAAATACCATATGACTAGGAAATCTATCCCCAACCCACTAGATGATTTCTATATCCATATTTTTAGATTCCACTTTACCACACTGACCCTGTCTCAAATCAGATCACATATTGATTGTGTTACAGGATTCCAGGGCAAGAGGAATAGGGAAACTGAGACAGGAAAGCTTTAAAAAGGCCCAAAAGTGTGGTCAATTTGCAGCCAACTTGTAACTAACAAGCCATTATCTTCCTCAGCCAAGAACACTTGAGAGCAAATGATAAAAAGAAAAAACCTTCCTAAGGAAAGAATCAATTAATTACATAAGTAATAATAATAAAGAAGGTCCACTCTCACATCATTAGCATTTCTTAATAAATAACATCAAAATGTAAGATGTAAGTACAAAATATCTCGCTTAACGTCACATGGAATATAGCAAGTTTAGGACATGAAAGGGGGAGGGGGAGGGGGGCGGGGGGAAGAGAAAAGGGCAGTTTTACTCCCCAAGCAGAGAAGCCAGCACTCTCAAGGCTTGGCAAGATCAAGTTGCCAGAGGCTTCTCATGAATTCTGGGAGGGCCACAGGAAGTAGAAAGGGACCTTGAGAATTAATCTGCACCAAAATATTCAGCAAAGAAATTTTGAAACTTATACAGAGGAGGGTATATAATGCCTCGGACCCCACCCAACCTGCTCTTCGGATTAGCTGAGAGTCTGTCTGCACTACATAGCAGATGGACTAGTATATAGGTTTGCTTGCTTTGCTTTTTCAATAAAGGTGCACGCTTTAATTGCTTTAATAAACTGGATTTCCACATTGCAGTCAAGGCCTCTCAAATAAATTTATTTATATGAGAAGACAAGGATTGAGGTTGGGAACAGCCCTCTCGCACTGACTCGGGGCTGGCTGTCCGGTCACACCTCTGGTGTCAGGGAGAGGTGCCTCTAACAACTGCATCCTTTTTTTCTCTCGTGTCCTAAACTTGCTACATTCCATGTGACATTAAGCAAGATATTTTGTACTTACATCTTACATGTTGATGTTATTTATTAAGAAATGCAAATGATGTGAGAGTGGGCCTTCTTTATTATTATTACTTAACTAGAGGCCCGGTGCATGAAATTCGTGCACGGAGGGGGGTTGTCCCTCAGCCCAGCCTGTACCCTCGCCAATATGGGACCCCTCAAGGGATGTTCGACTGCCTGTTTAGGCCCTATCCCGGTGGGCAGTCGGATCCCTAAATGGGAAGTCAGACATCCCTCTCACAATCCAGGACTGCTGGATCCCAACTGCTTGCCTGCCTGCCTTCCTGATTGCCCCTAACAGCTTCTGCCTGCCAGCCTGATCACCCCCTAACCACTCCGCTGCCAGCCTGATTGATGCCTAACTGCTCCCCTGCCAGCCTGTTTGCCCCCAACTTCCCTCCTCTGCCAGCCTGGTCACCCCTAACTTCCCTCTCCTGCAGGGTTGATCACCTCCAACTGCCCTCGCTTGCAAGCCTGGTCCCTCCCAACTGCCCTCTCCTGCTGGCCATATTGTGGTGGCCATCTTGTGTCCACATGGGGGCAGGATCTTTGACCATATGGGGGAAGCTATATTGTGTGTTGTAGTGATGATCAATCTGCACATTACTCTTTTATTAGATAGGACAGAGGCCTGGTACAGGGGTGGGAGCCAGCTGGTTTGCCCTGAAAGGTGTCCCGGATCAGGGTGGGGTTCCCTTGGGGCGTGGGGTGGCCTGAGCGAGGGGCCTGTGGTGGTTTGCAGGCTGGCCAAGCCCCCTGGCAACCCAAGCGGAGGCCCTGGTATCTGGAATTTATTTTCCTTCTACAATTGAAACTTTGTAGCCTGGAGCAGAGCCAAGCCTGGGGCTCCCTCCGAGGCTGGCAGCCATTTGTGTTGGGGTTATAATTGAAACTTTGTTGCCTTAAGCGGGTGGGCCCGGCCAGGGTGTGCGGAAAGCTTTGCTTCCCCTGTTGCCGGCGGCAACCCTGGCCTGCTCTCTCAAGCTCCATTCTGCCGCCATTTGTTTGAATTTGTTTACCTTCTATAATTGAAACTTTGTAGCTTGAGTGGAGGCTTAGGCCTTGCAAGGGCAGGCGGAAAGCTTGGCTTCCTCTGTTACCTAGGAAACCTTGCTCTCTGTGGCTGTAGCCATTTTGGTTTGGGTTAATTTCCATGCTCGCTCTGATTGGATGGTGGGCGTGGCTTGTGGGCATGTCGGAGGTATGGTCAATTTGCATATTTGTCTATTATTAGGTAGGATTAGTTTATTTATTTTAATTGCACATAATTGTTAGAATGCTTTTTGAAAATATATTTAAAATATAGCATGACAAAATATACTTAAAATTGATTTATCATGGAATGCAGGTGACAGATGATGTAGGACATGAACACAACAGAATAAAAGAGTAAAGAAACAAGTAGCAGTTCACCTGGCACAAAAATTCTAAAGAGCAAAGATACAATACTAAATTTCGATGTTATTACTTCTTTGAATCAAAGAACGTTTAAGTTAAAGCAACTGACTTGTAATTCTTAGGACCCATCTCCTCTATGAAATCTCTGTAAACTGATCCCTCTGCCCATCTTAGTTTCTTGGTTTCTCGGTGAATGCCTTATGAACTGTTACCTTGTATTTTTAGCTCTTTTCTATCTCCCATGCACCAGCCCCACCCCCAGCCTTGGGCTGGCGCCACCTGCTCGCCGACCCCGCCCTCCCACCACTGCTGGTCACCATCTGTGGGCAAACAACAGGATAATGGAGGCCCCCGCTCACACCCACCTTGGCCTGGTGTTGCCGGCTCACTGGCCCTGCCCCTCCTCCCCCACCGCCACCGATTGCCGTCTGGGCAGTGACCAGTGCCCCCACTCACACCCACCTTGGCCTGGCGCCACCTGCTCACCTGCTCCATCCCGCTCTCATCAGGGCCTATTGGGGCGGGCAGGGCCTCCACTGCAGCCCGCTGCCAGCACTGCATCGCCTACGCCCGCCATGTTCCGCGCCGCCCCCTGGTGGTCAGCACACGTCTAACTCCCGGTCAGTTGAACTCCCGCAGGTGGGGACAATTCGCATATTAGCCTATTATTATGTAGGAGGATAATAAAGAAACCTCTTGTATTCTTTCCCATTCCTTAATTGATAACATTTTACAAAACTATATATCATTACAATCAGAATGTTGATACTAATACTGGTCACCAGAAAGATAACGTACATTACATTTTCATTTTCATTATGAGAGGATGTTTATTAAAGCTGGGCCAGTGGAACAAGGAAGACAACAGCAGAGAGACTGGGCGGGGCCGCTTTGGCTCTTCAGAAACGTGATGGGGAAAGTGAGCGGGCAAAGCTGCTGTCCGCCCCCTGGGAACTGAGAGAAAAGGGCGTCTTGCGGGCAGGTTCAGGGGTGTGGCCTTGGACAAGCTGCCGCTGCCCATGGTCCCCGTGGTTGCCAATCTCGGAGGGCCCCTTAGAGTTTAAGAGATGCATGCCTATGGGGGATGAAAGGGAGAAGGAAAAGGCACAGATGTGCTCCTGGGAAGGAGAGCATGCTGGGTCCTTTGTCTTGAGGGTTTGAAAGGCTGGGGGGTGAGGAAAGGTCTTAGGGGAGAATCTCAACAGAATATTCATCAGCTTATGCTGATGTGCCAAAATGAGATTTAATCCCTTAACCTCATCTGTTCTTGGGTGTGTTTGGCACAAATGGTACTAACTGGATTTCTTCTACCTATCTTCATGAGGGGGGTGATTTTAAGCTATTTACCCTCTTATTGGGGAGGAGAAGTGTGAACCTTTTCTTTAAGAGTCTTCGTTACAGAAAATAGGACTTTGCAATTTACTAGATGGCTGTAAACTTCTTGGCCATTTAACTACATGTCTCAGTTCCCTTATTCCACTTGGCCAGGCTGCTAGTCTGTCTCATTCCCCGCTGAGAGACTTCCATCCTTGAAACCTTTTAGGGGTGATGAGGGAGGACAGTGTGTATTCTTTAACTGCTTCCTGCTGACAAGGGCTGTGGTCCCTGCCCGTGTAGGGGATGGAAGTTTCTCGGCCTGAGCTAAGGGGCAAGGGAATGGGATCTGAGATTGGAACAGAGAGGCTGTTAGCTGATTCTTCCAAAGAAGGGATAGGCTAGAATCCCCACAGCATCATCATCTTGACATGGAATGGTTGTATCATTCCAGAAGCCAAGTTGGTAGATTGCTTCATATTTCACTGACTCAATTATGTAGTCCTGAGAATAAGTCCGTTCCGTTCAATTGCCGATTTCAGGTGGTGGTGATGCAGATGGGCTCCCAAAGTGGGACCTGGAAAGAGTGCCATGAACCCTGTGAATAAGCAAGGTATCAGGTCATTTCTCCAAGGGGCTTTGATCATATTCAAAGTCAATCTTAAATCCTTAAAGCTTTCTGGTGACATCCAGAGTCCCGGCATGTCTCCAGTCAGTCTTGGTTGATAAAACCACAATTGGAAACTGGCTTTATGTGACGGAGAAGGGTGATAAGGTGATCCGAGTCACACTGTTATATTGTAAATCGGCTAGCTGAACAGAGGATGCCTTAGTTAGTAAGCCAAATTTGGAGTCTTTATTATGCTAGCAGTCTCAGAGGAGTTGCCTCTCAAAGTCTGAGCAAAGTAACAGAGGAAACTTTCCCTTTAAACCCCCCTAGTTCCTTTGTCTCCTAAATATGGAGTTTCTGAACCTTTTGCAGGCTTTTCAAAGAGCCCCATGTAGATATTTTGCAGGAAGCTTGTAACCTTGAGCACAGCATAACTCAATAGCCTTGAGCACAGTATAATTCAAATAACTAAAAGACACCTGGCATGCAGCAGAGCGGCTTGCAAGGCCAGATAATTGAGCTCATTTTCCCTATTATTCAAGCAAGCATGTTTACAGAAGCCAAGAATAAGAGAGTTAATTTATAGAACAAAAGACCATTTATAATTAGTGGAAAATATTAAACAACAGTTTCTACAACATAGAGGTTACGGGAACAAGATGGAGTGCCTATGTTTCAACACCACCATATATTACCGGTGATGTTAATGACAAAATGGCACCATTTGTTACCCACGAAGTTGAAAGTCACAGAGGTAGTAGAACTGAGCCAGCTGGACTGTGTAGGCTTAGGAAATACATATCTGGATTACCAGAGAATGTTGCCCAAGGGGTCTGTGCCAGGAGCAGGTGTGGCTCAGGCTGGACTAGAGCATGTAGGTTCATGGGTTCTTGACGACATGCAGGAAAGATTCCACAATACGAATCCGGGTTATTTTGAGTACATTTATTAAAGCTGGGGACAGTGAAACGAGGAGGGGCTTAGGAAAGAAGCAGCAACAGTAGAGAGACTCGGAGGGCTGCTTTGGCTCTCTGGAAGTGTTATCAGAAGAAGTGAGCTCTGGCGAGGGAGCTGTCATCTCACTGGAGAGTCAGAGAAAAGGGGCCTTGGGGAAGGGTCAGGGGTTTAGCCAGGGACGAGCTACCTAGTTTTTTTTTTAGATTTTATTTTTCAAATACTGTTTACATTCAATATTTTTTATATTAGTTTCAAGTGTACAGAATGGAAGCTAGACAATTATGTAATTTATGAGGTGATCTTCCAGATACTTCAAATACCCAACTGGCCCCCTATATGTTTATTTCAATATTATTGACTATTAGTAGCCTGGTGCACGAAATTCGTGCACATTGAAAGGGAATTAATTAGATGAAATATTTTAATATTGCTATTTGCCCTTTCTCTATAATAAAAGTGTGAGAGATAAAAGGAAATGAGTACAATGTATATGAAAATAATACATAATTTTATTAATAACTAAACAATAACAAAATGATATAACAACAATAACAAACTCGTAATATAAAAACAACATTGATGCAAATAATGACTGATAAAGTGATTAAACTTATTCTATATCACCCTGTATACCACATTAAGAGTAAAAACACTTTCAGAGTGCTTGACTAATTTCCCTTGAGATAAAGTATTTACAACTTTAACGTCACAAGCTCTTTGAACTCAAGAGAAAGCAACAGCTGTAACTGGTTTGGCTCAGTGGATAGAGCGTCACCCTGTGGACTGAAAGGTCCCAGGTTGGATTCCGGTCAAGGACATGTACCTTGGTTGCGGGCACATCCCCCGTAGGAGGTGTGCAGGAGGCATCTGATAGATGTTTCTCTCTCATCCATGTTTCTAACTCTCTATCCCTCTCCCTTCTTCTCCGTAAAAAAATCAATAAAATATTTTTTAAAATACTTAAAAAAAGAGAGAGAGAGAGAGAGAGAGAGAAAGCAACATATAACTGACCATGTCCAAAAACAGGTTCAGGTAGGAATATTCCTACTCTGTCTAGAGTTTGTCCTTGTGATTTATTAATAGTCATCACAAATGCTGGCATAACAGAAAACTACCTTTGAATTAATTTAAATGGGTGGCCAGTGTCAGATGGGGACAAATCAATTCTTGGAATCAGAACAATCTCTCCCTCTGCAGATCCTGTTAATATTTCAGCTTTGATAATGTTAGGTTGCAATCTTTTGATAATAAATCTGGTACCATTACAAAGACCCCATTTACTATTAAGATTTCTCAATAGCATGATGATTGCACCCACTTTCAACTTTAATTTATGACACGGCATTCCAGAAGGAGTAATACTATTAAGAAATTCAATAGGAAAATTTTCCTTTTCAGCATCATCTGTTGAGTCAATGGAATCATCACTCAAATAGGTGTGAAAATCTCCATCAAGTACATCCAAAATTTCTTCATTTAATTTTTGAACGTGCTCATTTTTTGGACAAAGAATTGCACATTTAGATATATTTTTAATATTATCTATGGATATACTATTTCCAAAGGTAGCTTTAATAATAGATCCATTAAAAATCATTTCATGGGGAATTTCAATAATATCCATTCCTAAATGAAAACCGCTATCAAGTTTGCCATCTCCAAGTTTTACTAACCATTCACTATAAGCAGAATCCTCTGATCTCATATTTATTTTAACAGACAACTGTCTGAAACATTCCCAAACACTACAGTACTTTAAACTCGTTTGTACTATGGCCAATCGTATAGCATGGCGACAAAAATATCCCCTCTGAAAAGAACTTTCCCACCAAATGCAACATTCAAATTAGCGCCAATGAGAGCTTTATATGTATGGCACGTGTGCGAGTCAAAGTTTATTTTTAAATTTCCAGTGTGCGTCATGTACCGGTTGGTAGGATGGATGGACAAATGTCGGTCACTTAGCCTTTTATCTATACAGATTATGAGTCATGATTTTACCTTTTTAAAAAATTATCCTTTAATACTTCCAAAGCACAATGAGTAAGAATCTGAAGGTTTATGTAGCTTCCATTTGGTTTCTAGGACAAAGTTCTTTCCTTTACCCACCACTCACTTCTCTCCTTTTACTCTTGAATGTTAATTCCAACATAATTTTTGTAACACCTCTTGAAAAGGATCCCACCAAGTTTTTGATAGTCCACATGATAAAACTTACAGAAAAATACAGCATGAGACTTTCATTCTCTCACTAACTTCTTCATATAACTGTAATTCCTCAGTCTCTATAGAAAAAAAAAAGGAAAATAAAAGTGCCTTTTCTCATTCCAAGGCCTTTCTCAGTCAGGCAACCACAAAAAGAATGAGCCTACAATTCATGCCATGTAATCTCTATCAGGCATAATTCAAATCAAATCCCATCAGGCAAAGTCTGGGATAATTAAAATGTATAAGAGAACAGTGGTGACCTGGGGGAGAACTTATGAAACCTTGTCTCCTGCTTTTGCTGAATATTCTTTTTGTTATGCTAGAATCCAAGTCCCTATCGGGGACCTGGTCAGGTGGATGCAGGCGCTAACCCACGCCGCCTGCCCTGGTTCGTGATCCGTGATCAGGGACCTGGTCTGGCACTGTGGGCGCTAACCCACACCGCCTAGCCGAGTCCACCATCATGGCTTGGATCCCACTGGCAGCAGGCGCTGTCCCCTCCCCCGCCATCTTTGCTGGGTTAATGTGCATATTTGCTCCTGATTGGCTGGTGGGCGTGGCTGGTGGGCATAGCAAAGGTACGGTCAATTTGCATATTACTCCTTTATTAGGTAGGATAGCCTTCATTTTTATGTTTTTTATGTTTTTTTGTGTGTGTTTTTTGATATAAGTGTTTCTACCCCAGCTTTTATTTTTTTGCTACTTTGTGCATGAAATATTATTTACCATCACTTTGTTTTCAATCTGAAGTGGGTCTGTTGTAGACACCATATATATGGGTCTCATTTTCTTATCCACTCAGCTACCCTATGTCTTTTCATTGGAGCATTTAATCCATTTACATTTAAAATGATTATTGTTGACTAGAGGCCCAGTGTACAAAATTCGAGCACAGTTAGGGTCCCTAAGGCCTGGCCGGCGATCAGGGCCAATCAGGGCCTTCCAGCTGCCAGCCAGGGCCTCCCTTCCCTGACTGCTGGTCGGGGCCTTCCTTCCTTTGATGCCGCTCCCTCATGGTCAGCGCACGTCATAGCAAGTGATTGAAATCACGGTCTCCCGGTCGAACTCCTGAGGGGACACTCTGCATATTAGCTTTTTTATATATATAGACTAGAGGCCCAGGGCATGAAATTCGTGCACTCAGGAGGGTCCTCAGCCCAGCCTGCACACTCTCCCAGTGCGGCAGCCCTCGGGGAATGTTCGACTGACAGCTTAGGCCCTGCTCCCTCGGGTGGCGGGGCCTAAGCCGTCAGTCGAACACCCTTAGTGCTGTCACGGAGGCGGGAGAAGCTCCCATCATCACTACTGAGCTCTCCATCCGTGAGCCTGGCTTCTGGCTGAGCAGCGCTCCCTGTGGGAATGCACTGATCACCAGGGGGCAGCTCCTGCATTGAGCGTCCGCCCCATGGTGGTCAGTGCATGTCATAGCAACTGGTCGCTCCACTGTTCAGTCAATTTACATATTAGCCTTTTTCTATATAGGATAGATATGCAGTTGTTGCCATTTTGTTATTTATATGTTCCTCTCTTTTTTTTTTCTTCTTAAAGAAGTCCCTTTAACATTTCTTATGATACTGGTTTGGTGATTATGAGCTCCTTTAGCTTTTCCTTGTCTGGAAAGCTCTTTACTTCTCATTCAATTTTAAATGATAGCCTTGCTGGGTAGAGTAGCCTCAGTTGTAGGTCCGTCCTTTTCACCACTTTGAATAGTTTGTGTCAAATCGTTTCTGGCCTGAAAACGTTTCTGTTGAGAAATCAGCTGACAATCTTATTTGAGCTCCTGCATCCTAGATAAGTGCTATGTGGGGACACAACATGATAGTGTGTATGTACCAGGAAGTGAGTATCCACCGGACACCAAATGCACTGAACTTCCAGCCTCCAAAACTATGAGAAATAATATTTCTGCTGTTTATAAACTACTCATTCTATTGGGGGTTTTTGTTGTTGTTAGTAGCCTGAATAGACTAAGACAGGAAGTTATCACTATTCATGTGATTATATAACAAATTTATGAAATTCATAAGCCTATGAGTTATAGACACTTAACTATAAAATTTATATAAGTAAAACCACTATATGAAATTTAATAGTCAGTAAATCATTTTATTTGCTGAAAAGCGTTGCCCTTGAAATCAAGGCCCATTCCAGTGAAATGCCAGTAAGGACATTAGTCAGACTATAGGAAGAGTTACCATGCATTTGTAAACATTTCTGGGTGCCCTTGTGTGCTAGGCATTGTGCCAGCATAGGATATTATAAGTTGAACTATGCCCCTCCCCAAAATTCATTCATAAGTTAAATTTTTAACTCCAGCATTTTAGAATGTGACGTTATTTGAAGGTAGGGTCTTTATAGAGTTAATCAAGTTAAAGTGAGGTCTTTATGGTGACCCTAATCTGATAGGATTCTTTATAAAAGGAAGAAATTTAGACACAGAAATACATTCAGAGAGGAATCGATGATGTAAAGAGACACGTGGAGAAGAAAGACAGCCATCTACAAGCAAAGGAAAGAAGCCTGGAGAAGATTCTAAAATGAACCAACTTGTTCAATACCTTCATTTTGGACTTCTAGCCTCCAAAACTGTGAGATATTAAGGTTCTGTTGTTCAAACCACCTACTTTGTGGTATTTTATTATGGCAGCCCTAACAAACTAATATACCTAGCATATAAAGATGAGCAACAGAGAAGAGTCTGCTGTTAAGAAACCCATGATCCACTGAGGAGAAAACAGGGCCAAATTTAGTAATACATCTCAAGGAGTAAGAGATTTCTAACCTCAATAAAAATATTTCTGCAGTGTATTTCAGGGAAAAAAAATAAACACTATTTCCTGTTTACTTCATAGTTTCATTTTGTTTGGTAAATATATTTTTTTTAAAGTTCTGCTTTTTAAAGAAATTTGCTATCTACAAAGGTTCCAGTCTCTTAATTTTAAGTTTTTATCTTTTTCCATCTCTCCTGAAACTTTGCCAAGAGCCTTTGCTAAAATTTATATGCTTTCTTCTCTCACCTTCCCATCTTCTTCTTTAGTCTTCTCTGGTGCCCATTGCCTTTTTTTTTTTTTTTTTTTTTTTTTTTTTTTTGCACACTTAACAAAAGTATGTTCTCCCACTTCTACTTCCCAGCTCTGATAAAAATATTGCTTCCACACCCTAAAATTTCTGTTAATAGCTTGTCTTTAATACTTTGGATGCTATCTTTTTAAATGAGCCAGTTCTAAGAAATACCTTAAGTCTATTTTTTATCAATTTCTATTAGTAAGCTTTTGTTAAATTATCAATACTTTCTTGCTTTAATAAGCTTCTTATATGCTGCAAGTAAAGTAATTATATATTGATAAAAGCTCTTTAAGGCTTTAAGAATATATTGAGTACTCTACAGAATAGAACGTATAGCAGAGTGAGTCAAATATACACTAACGTGGGGAAATCATTCCAAAACATCCGTTTGTAATTAGATAAAAGGTAGCAGCTTATTTAATATATCTTTCTCCAAGTTTAACTATACTTAAAATGTTCACATAAAGATATAAGCCGCATCTATAAATTCTATTTTTTCCATATAATATATTATGATAGTTTAGAAGTCAGAATTAATTGATCTTTGAATATCATAGCCTTTGGCACTAAGAAGAAGAAAAGTTAAATTCTGGAGATCCTCTAGAAGATTATGGTATTACAAAAAGATGTGTGCCAATTTTATTTTATAATATAGAATTTTAGGAATTTTTAAAAATTTGAGAAATGTTATTTTCATTTGCATAAAATAATAAGTGTTATTATTATTAAAGTGTTTAGTCTCTTATTCACAGTTTTCCCACTCTGCAGAATTCTGAACAGGCTTTCATATTCTTCATTTGGCCATCAGACATAATAGCAATTGCTGCCATCAATGAGTTTGAGCTAAGCGCTTTTTTTTAGCTCACATTAATCCAATGAGGCACACATTCTTATTCCCATTTTCCAGATGCAGAAACTAAGGCTCAGCATGTTTCGCTTGCTTTCCCAAGATCACAGTCAGGATATGGGCCGATGAGATCCGCACTCTCCCTGCTCACCCACAGTAGAACTGAGTGGGGCCGCACAGCCAATGACCCACCTGATACCCAGCCCCTCTTCTTCCTTACTAACAAAACCCCAATTTTATTTGAGTAGCAACATACATGTTTAAAAATCCTTAATTTCACTGAAGTCTCTTCAGGGGAGGTGCCTCTATGTAATAGGTTCTGGCCAAACCTAGAGGTCCTGGTGGGAATTCCTTCCCAGATGAAAAGTTCCCTTGGAGAAAGTCCTCAGACCTACATTCTTCCCAAGAATTGGGCCTGGAGAATTCAGCTTCTACCTCTTCAACACCAGAACAACCCCACACTAATGCTACAGAATTCAGAAAGAGCCTGGCGCCCTGGACTTCTTGTTACAGAAGATAGATTCAACCCCATTTCTTCAAACACTCTAATATAGTTCCCTACTATTTGTAACTGAAAGCCTTCCCTAACTAATTTGTCAAGTAAGAATGTCATTGCCTGAAGTAGTACAGGTCATAATTTTATTTCACAAATCAGACATTTTTTAAAACGTTGGAGCTATGAGTCTGAGCTAACCTACTGGGCTCTGTCAGTGAGTAAACCCAGAAAGGACACACAAAAAATTCTAATAATTACCTATAGGAGGCAGGAAAAATGGGACAGACAGCGACAAAGGTGAGACAGATTTCTCAAAAAATACCTTATTACATTGTTGGGATGTTATTAAAGCATGAATATATAGTCTATTCAAACTATGTAAATAATGTTTTAAAAGAAAATAAATCAAGGAAGAATATATTATCCTTATACTTTTTCTATCAAGAAATCAACAAAATATTACCTTTCTTGGGACTAGCAAACAATTCAATGTGCTTTTCTGTAACGGTCTTCTTTTCAGCTGCTAATGACTGTAGGCAGATAATAAAAATAATAATAATAACAACAATGTAGTTCTTTATGTGACAAGGGCTAAAAACCAACGATATTTTGTAAAATATTCAAAACCTTAATTGCATCCTCCTCAACGTATTCCTCTCTGTT
Organism: Cnephaeus nilssonii; assembly: GCF_951640355.1. NCBI lineage: Eukaryota > Metazoa > Chordata > Mammalia > Chiroptera > Vespertilionidae > Cnephaeus > Cnephaeus nilssonii. The sequence goes on along the minus strand of NC_137089.1, from coordinate 52,762,130 downwards.
TTCCTTTATTTATATTTACCAATAATTATTCCCAAAGCACATACTCTTCATATACTTATAAATGTATTTTTATAGTTTTCCTGAATCTGAACAGAAAGTTAACATTTAGTTTATAATAGTATTGCTCCATATTTTAAGTATTTCAAAGTTACATTAACAAAAAATAACCTGAATACAGTAGGTCCTTGGGTTACATCAGGATACGTTCCTACGTTGTAACATAACGTGACTTTCGCCGAAAGTCAGAACCCACCTACCTAAGCACCTACATCATTCACTTGGAGCACAGACACAGCAGTGATGAAGTGAAACAGTAAAAAAAATTTAAAAGAAAGAGAACAATTCCTGACCTTTACTTGTGGTAAATACAGTAAATAATAAGAAACATAAAGCACATAAGTACATACGTCGAAATTACAGAACTTTTTTTTAAATAAATAAGTGGGAGATGGAGACGTAACCATGAAATGAAGTATGTTGAGTCCCACGTAACCCGAGGACTGCCTGTATCTCATTATATATCTGAATATATAAGCATTGCATAATTATACTTCTTGTAAAGAGGATGCTCATTGCTCTTCTGAGAACGTTCTTCTCAGAGAATTCTCAGTAGGTATCCTTCATATATAAAGTAAAGTATAAAGGTGCTGCCTGGCGTAAAGAGGTGAGTACTGACATGCCATAACTATTAAAGGAATTCACGGATAAGAAAACAATGTAATATAGTTTCCTACTATATCATGACAGTATCTTCAAAGAGAACAAGAAAGGGAATTCCAAAGACATAAAAGTACAGTGGCCTGAACACTCAGATCTAAAAATTATACTGTAGTAAACCCTCAATTTTGCAGTCTTTGATTTAACAGAATTCAGATTTAATGGACAAAATTTCCAGTCTGGATGTTGTTTTAAAATACCCTGTTAATTTCAAAATGCTTTTAACCAATATTTGCTTATAATTGAACTAGAGGCCCAGTGCATGATTAAATCATGCACGTGTAGGGTCCCCTAGGCCTAACCTGCCATCCAGGCCATATCCACTGCCCCGCAAAGCCTAGCACGCTCCGCGGACACTGCTAGCAGCCTGCTCCCCGCTTTTGATGGCAGGGGGTCCGCTGGTGCTGGAGCGGACACACAGCTCCCCACTTTCAATTGCGGGGGAGCTGCCTGTCTGTCCGATGGTGCACCAGGACTTTCGAAAGCCTCAGACGTGGCGGAGGCTTTCGAAAGGCCTGGTGCCGGGGCGGACAGACAGCCAGCTCCCCCGCTTTCGCTCCCCGCTTTTGATGGTCCGCAGCAGGACGTGGGCTCGCTGCCCCAGAGGCCCCTTCTGTGCCGCAGCACAGCCATGGCGCAGACACTGAGCTCACGCAGCCTCTGGCGACGCGAGCTCAGTGTCCCGCTGGCCCAATCAGCCACCCCGGCCACCCCGAGTCCTACCCCCTGCACCTCCTGCTGGCCCAATCGTGGGCATACCGGAGTGATGGTAATTTACATATTACCCTTTTATTATGTAGGATTAAGTGGTTTTTTTTTTAATTCACAATTATTTTTAACAAATTTGAGCAAATAGGCTATATTTGAGGGGGAAAACACTATAGTAATTTTGCCGACATAAATAGAGGTTGCATTATCTACAAATATAGTGTACATGTTTAAATCCAAGAGTCACTGCTCATAAACAATGTTTGGCGAGTGATTAGCATGTGATCACGCCACATCGCGCATTGGTTGTTGTTGCGTGGTGTGACTTCCTGGAGCAGTTTTACTAGTAACGTATGTCAGCCAATGTTCTAAGGTACGCTAAGCCATGCCCCAGCCGTGTGTATTTGTTTTCTGGAGATGATTCGTAAATGCACGCATTTACTAGACCTATTCAGTATAAATTTAAAATTACAGTAATATGTATAAAAAACTTTTCTGTGAAATTAAACTTTTCATACGAACTTTAATCAAACATGTCTACATAAGTAAAAACAGGTAAACTAATTTGTCAATTTTTTAACATGCACATTCGAAAAACCCACTTTATTATATAACAAACTTTCAGCTTAAAGGACACCCCCTCGCCCGAATTAGTACTTTACGGGAGTCCCAGGAGTACCTGAAGTCCTTCTGCACCCCTGAGCCATGCTTCTGAGAGGGAGGCGGGGCCCCCACGGTCCTGAGGCCTGCTCTTCTGGACTGCAGTGGACACTCTCCTGGGAAGGAGGCGTATTCCACAGCGTCCCGATTTCTTTTTCTCTGTGGTGATAATTTTTAAAGAAAAAATAATCAACTTCACTGAGTTGACAATTAACAACATGGAAAACCAAGAATGGCAATGGTGAAGGCATATTTTTTAAATGTCTCTGAATCCCCATGTAAAGGAGTAATGTGACAGCAAAACCAAAAGTACACAGACAACAATTACAACTTGTCAACCAAGTCCAAAATACAAGTGGGTCAGAATAAACACCCAATCCTCCACACTCACACATGGTATCATATCAGAAAGGCAAGAAGCTGAAAGAAACAAAGAAGGGCCTGTGCTCAGACAACTGGTGTTCATACAAAGTGGAGCAGGCGACCTGAGAACCGTGTCTGCAAAGGGGGGAGAACAAGGTCCGAACCAGGATCCAAAGGGTGGGGCAGTCTGGGTACTCAAACAACCAGTCAGCTGGGACCACCTTCCTCAAAAGGGCCCAACACTGAGGAGAGCTGCTGGGAGTGGAGTCTGCTCAGCAGCACAGGGATGACGGACAAGACTAAACAAAACAAACAGTGGTGGAGGGAAGCAAAGCCAAGACATACCTAAATAACAAATAAGAGGCCATATTTTTACAAATTACAAAGAAACCACAGAAGTTATAAAAACTATCTTGAATCCTGCCTCCTAAAGACTCTGAAAAACTATAAAATAAAAATAACAGAAAAAGAGCAGAGCCAAATCACATACAAAGTTATTATTAGAAAAAAACCCCACAAAAGCACAAAATTAAATTACATTCCAGCACACAAAGACATGCCCATAAAACAAAAAAATTGTAATATAATACAGTAGGTCTTCAAATAACAGTGTTGGGTTCAATATTGTCTCATTATAATGTTGATGAGAAGGGAAAAAAACCTACTCCTGGCCTGGGAAAAAAATCTATTCTTGACATTCTCCCCATGTCTGCGTGGGTTTTCTTGGGGTACTCATTTCCTCCCACATCCCAAAGCTGTGCCTGTGAGGTGACTGGCGTGTCTAAATGTCTCAGTGTGGGTGAGTACGGGTGTGTATGAGTTCGCCCTGCAACGGAAGGGGGTTCTGTCCAGGGTTGGTTCCCACCCTGTGCCCTGAGTTTCAGGGATAGACTCTTACCTGCTTTGATTAATCTTTCTTAAATGTATTGATAGGTCACATTTACTTCAATGTTAAAGATTAAAAGAGTTAGGTTTTTATCTACAAGTGTGCTGATGTTTTTGTGACCAGAAACACGCCACTTCATTAATTCTTGTTTATAATAATTAGCCTATGGTAAACTTGTTTTTATTATATGTCATTTTGCTTAAACTTGAAAGTTTTAAGAACCTAATGACGATGTTAAGTGAGGGCTTACTGTATTTCAAAACAAAATAAGGCATTCTGCCCTGGGCTGGTGGCTCAGTTGTAGCATTTCCCCACACACCAAAAGGATGCAGGTTCAATTCAGGATCAGGGCACACACCCATAATGCAAGTTCAATTCTTGGTCGGGACGGGTATAGGAGGCAACCTTTCGATGTTTCTCTCTGACATTGCATTGATGTCTGTCTCTTTCTCTCTCTCTCTCTCTCTCTCTCTCTTCTCTCTCTCTCTCTCTCTCTCTCTCTCTCTCTCTCTCTCTCTCTCTCTCTCTCTCTCCATCCCTTCCTCTTAAAAATCGATTTTTAAAATGCCCTCAGGTGAAAATTAATATAAATAAGGCCATTCAGATTACCAAAATGTTACCAAACTGAAGGGGTTGCCATTCTATTCAAGAATAAGATGTGGTCATTAGGTATTACTTGTAGCAAGTAAAAAAGACAAATGATTCACATTCACAGTCCCTTCTCCCCAGAGGGAGGCTTAGCTTTGCTTATACTAGTATGTACACCATTTGACCAATTACACATTGATTTCTTCTTTGCATCTGGCTACTGCAAAATACTGTGCTACATTTTAATATTTTAGTAAGAACCACCTCAGACCTTGAGACCCTTGTCCTATCTAACAAAAACTCAGAAATTAAATGACAAAACTTAAGTAGAGTAAAATAAAAAAATCACCTCATACTTCTGTACACACTTTTAAAATCTTACCTAATAATAGGGTAAGATGCAAATAACCATCACTCCGCTACGCCCACGATTGGGCAGCAGAGGCTAGGGGGCGGGACTCGGGGTGGCCTATCCGGTCATTGAGAGGCGCAGGGCGCAGGACTCGCGAGTCCCGCCCCCCGCCCCTCTCAATGACCGGATCGGCCGCCGATGGGGCTGCTGAGAGGCACGGGGCAAGCACTCGGGTGGCCGATCTGGTCATTGAGAGGCACGGGGCCGGGACTCTCGAGTCCCACCCCCCCACGCCTCTCAAAGACCGATCAGTGGCCGCTGAGGGGGGCTGCCGCGGATACCCGGCTCCCCTGTCATCGAAAGCGGGGAGACGGAGCGGATACCCGGCTGCCCTGCCATCTAAAGTGGGGAGGGGTGTCCTCTCCAGCTCCAAGGCCAAAAAGCGGGGAGCCGGTGTACTTGCCAGAGTCCATTAAGCAGGCCAAGGAGCTGGACCTTGCGGGGCTGGACCTACAACCCCTCTTCAGCTTGAGCTTTGAGGAGGAGGAGCTGCAGCAGCTGAGGCTGGTGGGACAGCATCAAGCAGTACCGCTCACAGGCGACCATCTTTGAGATCAGTGCCTCCAGCCGGGACCTGAGCAGCCAGGTGATGTGGGCCAAGCGGCAGAAGGACTTCAAGGCCATCGCCAGCTTCCGGCAGGGCCGGCAGGAGCGGCAGGAGGGCCTGGCTGGTCCAGCCCCGAGCTGCCAGTGTGGCAGGCGGAGCAGCCTGGGAAAGAGGAGGAGGAGGTGGCGGGAGAGAGCATGGAGGATGTCTCATAGAGGTTGTGGGCCGAAAACGGCAACAGCCAGGACCTGAACGGGGAGCCAAGAGGTGGAAGGAGGAGGCCCGGCAGCTGGACCAGGATTTCTATGTCCCCATCAGCCCAAAGATTTCGACAGTGAATGGGTCCTAAGCGTTAGTGGGGACCAGAGGTGCCTTTGAGCAGCAGGTGGCTGGTGCTGTCCTGGACCTGATGGGGGGCGAGGCCCAGAACCTGACCAGGGGCCGGCAGCAGCTCAAGTGGGACTGAAAGAAGAAGCGGTTTGTGGGACAGTCAGGACAAGAGGACAAGAAGAAGATCAAGACAGAAAGTGGTGGCTACATCAGCAGCTCCTACAAGCGTGACCTCTACCAGATGTGGAAGCAGAAACAGAAAATTGCCATATGCTCAACATCTGAGCCCAGTGGGCTGCCAGCAGTCGGCCCTGTTGGCAGCGCTATTTCGGCCTGATCTGGTCGGGGCATGTGCAGGAGGCAACCAATTGATATGTCTTTCTCACATCCATGTTTCTCTCTCTGTCTCTCTCCTTCCCTTCTACTCTAAAAATCTATGAAAAATGTCCTTAGGTGAGGATTAACAAAAAAAACCAACAGTGCATACATACACACATATACAAAAATACATGAATATTGGAGGGTTGGGGAGCAGGGCCCCATAAGTGCACAAATTTTGTGCACCAGGCCTCTAGTGTGTATATATTAGTGTGTATTCAATTTGTTTTTTGGCTTAGTGCCTATCTTTGAATACTTGTAATTGTGCTAGTAATGATTTTGCTTATTTGAATAAAACACATTTTTATGGACTCCCAGTCCAATCCTGAAGCAGAATTAAAGTGAATGAAAGCTGAGGTGTCTTGATATTGAAAAACTCGTTGAGGCTTCTTCATGTTAAGTTACTTGCAAGCTAGTGGTAAAGCTGGATGAAGATTTTATTTCTAGCATCTTGACAATAAAATCATGGCAGAAATTATCTCTTTAAAAAAAATCACCTCAGTAAAAACAAAAAAGAATAAATCAGAAGGAACACAAGAACAAATGGACAGGGACAAGGATTGCTGGGAGGAGGGTGGGGGAGGTGGAGGAGGGTAGAGGGGGGGATAAATGGTGATGGAAGGAGACTTGACTTGGGGTAGTGAACATACAATACAGTATAGATATAATGTGTTGTGGAACTGTGTACCTGAAACCTGTATGATTTTGTTAGCTAGTGTCACCCCAATGAATTCAATAAATAAATAAATAAATAAATAAATAAATAAATAAATAAATAAAATTTACCCTCCAATGAATAAAGACTAAAAGGATTTAAGAGAAATCGAGTGATCAAGTCTCTCTAGGGAACCAACATACAGATATTAGGAATCCCTGAAGAAGAAAACCAAAACAATGGGAAAGAACAAATACCAAAGACTACAATCCTACAAAATCTTTCCTAAAATTCAAAAGCAAAAAGTAAATTACATATTGAAGTATACCACATACCTGAAAATATCAACCCAGAAGCAATCAAAATAAGATATATCCTAGTAAATAGACTCAAGAACTTCTTTCAACCCTGGCCAGGTGGCTCAGTTGATTGGAGCATCATCCCTCACCAAAAGGTTGTGGGTCACATCCCCGTTCAGGGTACATACCTAGGTTGTGAGTTCAATCCCCAGTGGAGTCATATACAAAAGGTACCCAATTGATGTTCCTCTCACATCGATGTTTCTCTTTCTCTCACTTCCTCTCTCTCTAAAATGAATAAAAACAGCCCTAGCTGGTTTGACTCAGTGGTTAGAGTGTCTGCCTGATGAACTAAGGGTCTTGGGTTTGATTCCCAATCAAGGACACATATTTGGGTTGCAGGTTTGATCCCCAGTCCTGGTCAGGACATGTGCAGGAGGCAACCAATCACTGTGTCTCTGTCACATTGATCTTTCTCTTTCTCTACCCCTCCTTCCCTCCCTTCCACTCTAAAAATCAATGGAAAAAATACCCTTGGGTGAGGATTAACAAAAAAAATTTTTAATAAAAATACAAAAATTAAATCAATAAAAACACCTCCTCAGGTGAGGATTAAAAAGAAAGAAAAGAAATTCTTTAAATCTCTAGAAAATAACTTACAAGTGAATAAAAATTACATTTATGTTGACAAAAATGCTTTATGCCAAAAGAAAGTAGAATAACATATTTAAAATACTCAAGAAAAGAAAATGTGAGCCAAGGAGTTTATATCCAGCAACAGTGATAACACAGACTTATTTTCCAAGCTTTTTTGTTTGTTTTGTTTCCAAATGTCTACAACAGACATGTATTCATTTCATAAGTTTTTTTAAAATATATTTTTATTGATTTTAGAGAGGAAGGGAGAGGGAGAGATAGAAATATCAATGGTGAGAGAGAATCATTGATCAGCTGCCTCCTACACGCCCCCCTTTGGGGATCGAGCCCGCAACCGCAACTGGGGCATGTGCCCTGACAGGCAATCTGGTTCATGGGTTGACACTGAACCACCGAGCCACACCGGTTGGGCATTTCATAAGTTTTTAAATTTGCATTTTATTTGAAGGAATATTTTTACAACTGCAGTAGGAATCAAATTAAGGTCAACTACTATGAGGTGATCGCAAAAACAGAAATAAAAACCCTCATCAATACCACTGTAGTTAAACAAAATACAAATTAAAACATACCATTAAAACTTCCTTAACCAAAAAGAAGGGAACAAATCCATAAAAACAAATTCAGCCATAACATAGATGGCCTTTTAATATGTAATTGCTCTAAGCATATTCCTCCTATGTAGAAACTCCTATTGTAGTATGCAGTTTCCCCTGACAACTGTAAAGAAGCTCAGTTAATTATCTAAAACAGTAAAAATGGAAAACATAATTTGGTCTATTTAGAGCATCTATATATATAAAACCCTAATATGCAAATAGACCGTACAAAGAAACAACTGAACAACCGGTTGCTATTATGTGTGGAACATGGCGGGCATCAGCAGCAGGTGACAGAGTGCAGAACATGGCGGAACATGGTGGGATGGTGGAGTAGGTGAGCAAGGGTGCCAGACCAAGATGTGGCACCAGTCGCTGTCATCTCGGCAAGCCTCTGGTGGTTACTGAAAATTCTTTGCTCCCGCATACCACGGTCCCGCCCAGTGCTTGCACCTGCTACTGGTTCCAGCCCCACTTGCATCCGCTGCTGGTGCCAGAACCCCCGCTCACACCCGCTGCCCGTGCCCAGCCCTGGCCCCGATCACGTGGCGCCATCAGTGGGTGTGAGTGGCGACTGCTGGCCCCGATCACCCCTGAGGGCTTCTCCACTTCTTCCTGCTCCTGAGGGGCGATTGGGGCAGGAGCCGCCGCTTGTACCTGCTGCTGGCGCCGGCCCCAATTGCTCCGTGCCGTCAGCAGGTGCGAGTGGGACCAGTGCTGTCAGCACGTGGGAGCGGCGGCAGCGGGAGCAGGGCTACCAGTAGACAGCAGACCGGGGACCATGGAGGGAGGGCCGGAAAGGGGCGCAGAGGATGGGCCGAGACCTGCCCCTGTGCCCACCGCAGCCTCGTAACCCACAGTTCCTTTGAAAGTGCACGAATTCGTGCACTGGGTCCCTAGTATTTATATATAATTCTTTAAACTCCAGAATACCTCTTTAACACATTAATTCAGCCCAAGTCAGCTCTTTTAAGAAATGGGTGATACCAGAGATGGGATATGGAAGTACAAGATGAGCCTGAAATATCTTGAACTGGAGAGTAATAAAGTGCTCAAGGAATAATCAGAATGTGTCTAAAAGACACACAGCTGGCATGAATAAACAGTAACAGTAGAAAATTATGGCCTGAATAAAATAAGAATATGAGTCTATATTGATATAAACAAAAATAATAGATTTAGAAAATCATAAATGAATTAGTGGATGAAAGTTTGATGGTGAAGAGGATATTTACATGGTCACAAGCCATCTCACCACAAATTACTTATTAACTTTAAAGATAAAAATACTAATTTTACAGCAGAGAAACCTGTCAGACATCATCACAATCAAGTGGTGATGTTGAGGTAAACCAACATTGATATGAGGCACTGAGATAAAGACAGGACAGCTTCTCTGATATTCCTACCAAACACATATAACCTAAACCTATACAGGAGAAAATATCAGACTGGTCCAAAATTGGCCTACACACTCAACCATGACAAGGTCAAGAAACATAAAGAAAGTCTGAGGAAATGTTCCCAGATTAACAGAAGACTAAAGAAGCATGAAAATGAAATAAAACACATAATCCCAGATTGGATCTTGAGCCTGGGAAAATAAGTAATTTTTAGGCAATTAGTAAAATTTGAATATGAATTATTGATTAGGTAATAGTATTGTATCAAGCTTTTATTTCCTATTTTATAATTATATTATGCTTATGTAAGAGAATGTCCTTAATTCTAGTGAAAAAAATATTTGGGGTAAAGGCACACTATTTTCAAATTACCCTAAAATAATAGACCCCCCCCCCCCAAAAAAAAGAGAAATATACACATGCAGAGAGCGAGAGAAAGAAAAGGAGACATAAAAAGAAAAAAAGACAGACACCACTCCCGACCAAGATGGCGGATAGGTAAAGAGGGTACTCACCTCCTCCCATAACCACATCAAAATTACATCTAAACTACAGAACAACCATCACTTAGACCTACCTGAAATTGACCTGAATGGAAGTCCTAAAACTACCAAACTGAAAAAGCCACATCAAGCCTGGAGACATGGAAGGGACTGGTCCCACTCCCAGGGGTGGCGGATAAAAACCAGGAGGGATAATGGGCTGTGGAGGTCCTCACTGAGGAGTGAGGGGTCCCAGTCCCACACGAGGCCACTCAGGCCAGGGTTCCTGTGCCAGGAAGAGAAGTCCCCTTAACATCTGCCTGTAAAAACCAGCGGGGACTGGGGCTGAGGGAAACTGAGGCTGCTGGAATCCTCAGCAGTTCAGTCTCACTCCCCCCAAGTCCCAGCAAGGGGGCACCAGAGACAGACGGGGAAGAAGTGGATTGTTTGGCATCAGGGCAAGAGCTGGAAGGGCAGCGGTCTCCCAGACAGAAGTGCTAGCAGAAGCCATTGTTCCTTGGATGAGCCCTTCCCCCACAGAGCCAGCAGATGGGCACCATATCTGAGACTCTATCACATCAACTCAGCTCACACTGTTTTCGCTATCCTGATTCCCTGAGGCCGTGCCTCACCCAACTTTCCGGCCCATCCAAGCTGCTTCCAGGAGCTTTTTCACAGGAATGGTTTGTCTTGGCTCAAGCTCCAAATATTCCTAAATGCAGACTGGAGCAGCCACTGTGGAGAACAGTATGGAGTTCCCTCAAAAAACTAAACATGGAACTCCCATTTGACCCAGTGATCCCTCTTCTGGGAATATATCCCAAGAAACCAGAAACATCAATTATAAAGGATATATGCACCCCTATGTTCATAACAGCACAATTTACAATAGCTAAGATTTGGAAACAGCCTAAGTGCCCATCAGCAGATGAGTGGATTAAAAAACTGTGGTACATCTACACAATGGAAAACTACGCTCTGGTAAAAAAGAAGGAGTTCTTACCATTTGCAACAGCATGGATGGAACTGGAGAGCATTATGATAAGTGAAATAAGCCAGTGAGAGAAAGATAAATATCACATGATCTCACTCATTTGTGGAATATAATGAACAGCATAAACTGATGAACAAAAATAGATCCAGAGACAGAGAAACATCGATCAGACCATCAAACTTCAGAGGGAAGGTAGGGGAGGGTGGGGGTAAGGGGGAGAGATCAATCAAAGGACTTGCATGCATGCATATAAGCCTAACCAACTGACACAGACAACAGGCGGGGGGGGGGGGGTGAGGCCATGAGTGGGAGAGGATAGGGGGTTAATGGGGGAATAAGGACACATATGTAATAGCTTAATCAATAAAGAAATTAAAAAAAGAAAGCAGCGTTTCTGGTAAGAGAGTATATATTTATATGCAATGTAAATACAGTGTTCTCACAAATATTTGAGGATGTAATATGCTATTATTCCTGAAGAGTAGCCTTGAGAATCATTTCTCTCTTCTTTAATAGAGCTCTTCTTAATTACGATGGTTATTGTTCCCATTCCATTTCAGAATTGCATTCGCTATCTCTCAAATATAGGAGCTATCACAATGCCCTGAATAGTTCCCAGCTTGGCCACCCTGCTTTGGCAACACTTTCTCCTACAAGAAGGATTTAGGTCGAGATAATTCAGTCCAACAGCACAAGAGTGGATGGTCACATACATGTACACACTGACGAGGGAGTAGAGAGGAAAGGGATGAATTGGTTAAAAGGCACCAAGGAGCCTCAGATAAAATGAGTGGATGGTACAGCCAAAAAATGATGAAAGTAAATACCACCACCAACTTCACAAGAACAATATACTAATGAGAATGGAAGCTACACAATCCAGGCTATACCAGGTCCTTTGGATCATTTGTTTCTCAGCAAGGGCTAACCCTCTAGCTTAAAAATGTTTTAATAGTACTAGAGGCCCGATGCATGAAATTCGTGCAAGAGTAGGCCTTCCTTCCCCCGGATGCTGGCACCAGCTTCCCTCTCCTACTGGGGACCTGGGCTTCCTTCTGGCCACAAGCAGGCACCCGGGACACGGGCTTCCCTCGAAGCCCCTCTTTGTCCAGAAGGTCATCCGGAAGGATGTCTGGTCTAATTAGCACATTATGCTTTAATTATTATATTTTATATAGTGTTACTATCTTACCCTATTAATTCTTATGTCCCCCTTAAGAAAACTTAATAATGGGTGATTTAATGAGGGTGTCTATCTTAGCCATCTCACTAGTAGTAAAAGATGATCCAAAAATATATCTTAGATTACATATAGGGATGACTACAGCAATTAAGATATTATGGAAATCTCAGGAATCATGAGGAAAGATAAAATATTGTAACCATACACCAGATGACCAGGGTTTATACTTGCTGACCTTGCTCACTGCTTCTTTATTTATAAAGTACATCACTAAATTATCTAGGATTATAAACTCTACATTTATAATATAGATCAAGAAACTTTGAAGAAAAAGACAAATGAGAAGCAAAAAGCACAAAATAAAAATCATAATTCAGGTGATAGAGAGCTATTTAAACATGAAGGTAAAAATGCCTTCTCAGAGAAACCTAGTGCCAAGGTAAAACTGAAGAGACACTTGCAGAGCCCAGTGCTAAGTTATAAATGAATAACAGTGAGAAAAGTAGAAGAGCCTGGAAGTAACAAAATACTTTGAAAATGTAATTTTTAAGGACATTATTGTTTATAGTTTCTTTTATTTGTATTGAGATTACTGGAGTCATATTGGTTACAAAATATAAGTTTTAAGGGTACAATTCTATAATACATCAGCTCTATTGTGTTCACCACCCCAAGTGCAGTCTCTTTCCACAACTATTTATAATGGCGTACTGGTGATAGCATTGGAAAATACTGCCCATCGTTACATGAGGAAAGACCCAGAGGCAGGGCCTACTGGGCTTAAGGAAGACTGAGAAGGCTAAGTCATGGCCAGGTTCTGAGGTAACTGCTAAGGTTTGGAAGTAAATACATACTGCTCTTAAGGGAGGAGGCATAGTCTGTGGTGGGTGGGAGGTAGAATGGAAAAAGTCTATAGAGTTCAAACCCTGTTTAGAGCCCAGCCGTTTCCAGAAGATATAGCTGGGGGCCTACAACAAGCCTGGAAATGAGACCTTCTGGCTTGACAAGAACACAATTCATGACAAGAGCCAGAGGCTCCCTCTGTTCCCAAGCCTCTGGGGCCATGATAAGGAGAAGCGCAGCCAAAGGGAAAATGGCTTGTTGTAAAAATGTAGACTATTCCCCATAGTGGGGGGTGCTCTATAAATGATAGAGTTGTGTGTAATTTTCAAATCCACATATATACACCAATATATACCTCACATATAACTCATGTTTATACATCAGTTAAATAGAGCTGCCAATAGCATATATATAACAATCCCACTTTCTGTGAGACAAGCATGGTTCTAAGCCTAATTTTCTCAGGAATTGCTTAGCCTCACCACTGGAGAGAATTAGGAATGTGCTCATCCTACACATAAAATAATTGCCTTTTTTCACTCAAGTCAACTGTCCTCTAGTTTAGATATGAAGTAAACAATTTAAAAAATTCAAGTTAATGGTAGTGTTTCCATTGGACAAAGGGATCACTCTGGCCAGTGTGTGTTGTGGCCCTGCAGTCCTGTGAATACTAGCTGGGTACCTGGGGTGCAGTGATGTCATGCACAGGTCATAGAACACCACTGAAACCATGGCGATGACTTGGATCATAACTGCCCTGGTGGTGTCCTAAGCACTGGTCAGAACAGTGATTCTGTGAGAGAGGTCTCTCAAGTGTCTTATTATTGATAGTAATTTGTTTATATTGATTATATTTGTTAATTTGATTCTTTGTCATCATCAACTTACACAGGTCTCTCAAGTGTCTTATTATTGATAGTAATTTGTTTATATTGATTGTATTTGTTAATTTGATTCTTTGTCATCATCAACTTACACACTGAGAGCAGAGTTTGGGGTAGAAAGGTATCTGATTTTAGTGACTCTTTAAAGAGTTGAACCATGAAGCATAAGAAAAAACAGAAACATCTGGAAGGCAAGTATTTCATCAAAACTGCAAGGATGTCAAGAGGTCTGTGTTACACACATTCTCGGGGCATAGAGTAACCAGGTACTGTTTTCTAAAGAAAGAGAGAATTTTTAGTTTTGATGATGTAGGGAGAGAGTGAGCAAGTGAGGAAGGAAGAGGGAGGATGGGAAGAGAGAGGAAGGGGAGCGAGAGGTGGGTGGGAGAGAGGAGAAGAGAGAGAATGAAGAGAAGGGGAGAAAAAAGAGAAAGGAGGGAAAGAAAGAGAGGGTGATGGGAGGGAGGGAGGGAGGGAGGGAGAGACACTGAGAGACAGAGATGTATGTGTGCATGTTGAGGGCCCAGGGAGTATGAGAGTAAATTCAGATGCCCGGGTCCTTGTCACTGTGGTTTAGTGCGCTACCTGCTCCTTGTCCCTCTGGGTTACTCTGTTAGAGACAGAGTGGTTGATTAGTATAATATTTCTTAGAAATGTATTTCCCTGTATTTGATTTCTGCCTAAAGGCATCGGTAAAGTAAATGTTGTTACTAGTTTTCTAATAGTATATTTTCCTGTTAATAAAGAAGAAAGTCTGGCTCTTAGAGGTGAGGAATAAATTGGGGGGTCGGTGGACTTTGAACACTTAAACTCACTGTATAGGGATGAGAGTTTAATGTCAGATAGAAATTATTTACGCAGGTGTAAAAAATTTTGTTTTAGATTATGAAGATGTAAATGTGGGCCTCTTATGTGAAATGTAAGAAAAAATGGGGTACATACACGCAACACACATACAAACAAAACAACCATTAACAATGATGGTTAAATTAAGGAGAAAGTTTGGCTCTTTCTGAAAAATGGAAAACTGGAATATTTTGCTTTCTATGGAGATTACAAGTAAACAAGTAAGCAGTATATGGAAGAACCGTTGGTCAGGGGTGGGAGGGAGACGGATTGGAGCCAGCCCCAAAGTTCCAATGGCAGCTCACATTCCTCAGGGGAACTGGTATTTCCAACTTGTTTGGGATTTCTGCATCCTCCAGGGACCTTTGGAAAAGGCTGACTTCATGTCACTTTTAAAAAATAATTGCACATATTTAGAGATGTTATTGAGCATAAACTATGAGACAAGCTAATGTACATTCACACCTTTTCACATATACACACACATATAGAATATAAATAAGCCAGGGGAAAATATATATTAATGTAACGTAATTATGTACCAGGCCTACTTTTTTGCCTCTCAAAAACACCTTATATCTCTACTTGGAGTTGATGAGGCTTTAGTGACTAAGACACAAATGAATCTGTCTCTTGCTTATATGTCACATCAGCATATAGGTGCAGGCTACTAGGGCAAGTCTCCGGCATGGGATGATTCATGGACCTGAGCTGATGTAAACTTTATTATT
Organism: Cnephaeus nilssonii; assembly: GCF_951640355.1. Classification (NCBI taxonomy): domain Eukaryota; kingdom Metazoa; phylum Chordata; class Mammalia; order Chiroptera; family Vespertilionidae; genus Cnephaeus; species Cnephaeus nilssonii. The sequence goes on along the minus strand of NC_137089.1, from coordinate 52,746,965 downwards.
AACATGCAGCTTTCAAGTAGACCCAGGATATCAACATCCAGTCATCTAGGCAAGGGCGGAGCAGAGAGGGACACATGGGAGGTTTGTATGGTGATGCCTGGAATTGGCACTTGTCATTTCCATTCATTTTCTATCGCCCAAACGTAATCACATGGTCAGAACTACCTTCAAGGGAAGCTGGTAGATATAACATAGTTGTATGTCCAGGTAGGAAGGAGACAGCAGCCTCTGTTCTATATAAAAATAACCTTCTGTGTGCAATCCCAGTCACCCATGATACTTTCTATTGGCCATCTGTATGTCCCCTTTAGAAAAGTGTATATTCAGCAATTTTGCTTTTTTTTAAAATTGGGTGGTTCTTCTCCTGGTGTTGAGTTTTATAACTTCTTTATATATTTTGGAAACTAAACCTTTTATGATGTATCATTGACAGATATATTCTCCAATAGAGTGGGTTCTCTTCATTTTGCTGATGGTTTCTTTTGCTATGCAGAACCTTTGTGTTTGGTTAATGGGCAGATAAATAAACAAATAACAAACATGGACCACACTGCTAATATTTTTAATTTTTCAGCAAAGCTGAATTTACTAGAAGATGCTTTGCAGCATAGAAATAAGGCAGTGGCTCTAACTGAGGGCCAGAAAGCATGGGCGCCTTCTTCTTCCTCTGATGATTTATCCTGCATCCCATCTAAGGACAAGCTAAATGGTGCTGTAAGGGGGACTGCTGAATAGGATGCAAAGGGAGGGTGGGATGTAGACAGAACTCCGAGTTGAGCTCAGTGGTCCTACCCCTTAGTGGACACAAGGCTGCACAGTACAAACCTCAAATGCTTCTGCATCTTCTTTAATGTCATCATCAGGGGAAGGATTATATTCCAAGGGAAAAACACTGAAAGGAATGGGTAAGTCCAAGGAGATCACTGGAGAACAGTGTTCTGTTTGAGGGTCTAATGGGAGAGGGGCTGAGTGAAGAGAGTTTTAATCAGAGAAACAGAGAAGAACAGGTCCCTGTGAGCCAGACAAGGGCATGGCATGTCACCGGGAACATGTGAAAGCACTGACAACTTAAAACACACCAAAATGGCAGGATCCCCCAAACCTGAACTTTGGATGGAGTAGGGATATCCAGTTGAAGACCCCATCACATCCACATATTTTCATAGCCCATGTTTTCACATTCAGACCCCTTTGCACTCACTGTCCCATCATTCATTTCATTGAAATCATCCACATGCATCTGAATTCTCCATGCTCTCTACCATAAAAGAGTTATACTTTATCTGACTCCTAACACACTAGATTGGTATCCCTGTTTTTAAATTTAGGTAAACAGAAGTGCACAATATATACTTTGTGTCTGCTTCCTTTCCCGCTTCGTTATATTTGTGATATTCATCCATGCAGCATTTGACTTTAGTTTTTTCATTCTTGGCATCTGTATAGCATTGCATGAATATAATTTCTGCATTAATTCTACTTTTCTGAGCATTTTGGTTGCTTTGTGTCTGAATTACATGAAAAAGTGATGTTCTGGGCATTTGATTGCAAGTATTTTTCAGTATGGACACATTTCTACTTGGTGAATGCTGAAGAGCTGGACCACTGGGCCTAAGGTGCCATATTCTATCTTCACCCTTCAGAACTCAATCCTTCATACTTTCAACTTCTAAGGCAATCACATGTTACTGGCCTCCTAATTTACACACTCTTTTTTATACTCTTTGCCATCTTTTTAAAAGCAAAGGTACTCTTTCTCTTATACACCTTCATTTTCACACCTTCACATTCTTTAATTATGCCCTCACATTTTGCAATTCCACTAGTTTCAAAGAGAACATTCTCAGTAATAAAATTCCATATCTAAACCACATGATATGAAAAACACACAAGTCCTTCATTATAGGAAGTGCAATATACACACATAAATATGTGCTGAACTAACACACAAAGAGCACATATACCCTCCTCAGTCACAAAAAGCCCAACCCATATTCAGATTTGCAAACGCCAAATCAATCACACATTAAACCTTAACCCAGGGTTAACCAATACATTATAAACTCAAACACCACACACATTACCTTCACCATAGATTTTGCTACAAATATGAATAATACACATAGCATACACATTCATGAGACATAGAATTGATGAGAATTGAGCTTGGCTGACATTGAAACTGGGACAGGGACGTAATAATATAAAATAATATCTTCAAAAATAAAAATTCATCTTTTTGTATCTCTGTCTGTATAGCAACATCATTATAGGTAGCAATATACTGTAAATATATGGGTGCATGCAGAATGCTTCATGAAACTCTCACCACATACTTCCAAATTGAACACTTTTTCATGAGGAAATTGGGTTGATTCCCAACGTTTAGTTCCTGCACACTGTCTTTCAGACATGATATTAAGTTGTTGATAATCCATATAGATCTCCAGAAATATCACATGCAAAATACCCAATCCCATTGACATCCACCAAACATACCATATAATAACTATTTACTAATAGTTTGGAGTAAATGGAATTTTAAGTGTGATAGTCACTTTAATTTCTGTGAGAGCAAGTGTCATTTGAAATGAGCATGCCTGACAGGTAATATCCACTCAACATGTAGTTGTTGAATTGACACGGACCTCAGAAAATGCCTCATGTCAATGTTCTCCTTTATCCCATTGCCCAGGACCATGCAACACCCAAGAGGACACGCCTCAGCGTCAGTCACCTGTGGAGGCCGCAGCCTGTCTTCAGGCAGCAGGAGAAAGGCCTGACTTCTCTAAAGGTTTCATCCGTGTCTTGTCCCCATTGAAGCGTCCCAGTCTTGGTAAGGATGGTAAGGAATACACAAAGATGGGATCTGAGCTTGGTCATGAGATGTAGCTCAATTCTTCAGGCTCTTCTCTACTTAGTTCTCTTTCCTCTCAAAAACAGGAAAGGGCTTCAGGGCAGAAGGACTAGGACTAATTCCTCTGCAGAGGGACAAGTAGGGAGTGTGCCTTCCAGAACTGGGCAAAGTCCTTCAGCATAAATCCCCAACAAACAGCTCTGGGACAGCTGTGGCTGAGGTAGAGGACCATGTCAAGAGGTATAAGAAAGTTTAATTAGAACCTAAGAATCAAATGAGTACAAACAAACATTCTCACAAACTCACACTTCTGTCCTCTTTCATACCCAGGTAGGCTCCATGCTCCTCCTTTTCCCTAGTTCTCTCATATACCCAGGCCTTCACTACTCATCTATCTTTCCCACTCTCTAGCAGACTTACCTAGATACACTCTTGTCTTCATTCCTTCAAACAATCATTTTCAGACTCACCCATTTACACATTAATTCCATAAATAATCCACACAGGTGACCTAACATGCCCTGAAGGAAATGAAATTTCATCTGTTGTGTCTCTAACCATATGGCTCTTCAGTGACCAGGCCTTCAGTCCTTCGTAGAGCTGAACATTCCAAAAGTGCACACACATGTCCTCTAACATGCTCCCTCTCAAAATCTCAAGTAAGAACAGGTACCACTCCTGCACATGTTCACATGTGCTGTCACACTACAGAGCAAAGATGCACACCCTCAGTCACCATCCCCTTTGACAGACATGGAAAACACTCACAGATAAGTCCCAGAATATGCATACCATTTGGCAAAATCTTGCACACAAACTACATTCTCATTTGCACATTGTTATACCATGTAATCACATCAAACAAAGTAACCCACACACAGGATTCTGAAATAAAATATATACATGAACTTTCACTCCACATGCTCACGTAGGTCATGGCCATCTTAACTCCTACCACCGTCACACACATCTTCTAGTTTTCTTATGTTTGAAAATTTCTTTCTGAGCATTCCAACAATCACATCAAAATGTTGCCCATCCTGGAACCTTTAACGTGCTTGCATCCCAGTCAGCTAGGAAGCAGAGGAGCCCGGAGGAGCACAAAGGAGGATTGTATGGTGATGCCTGGAAGTGGAACCTGTCATTTCCCTTCATTTCCTGTTGTAGAAATGTAACCTCATGGTCAGTACTACCTGCAAGGGAAGCTAATAAATACAACAGAGTAGTATGTCCAGGTTGAAAGGGGACAGCAGTCTCTGTCCATTTTCAAAGAACTCTTTGTGCAAACCCAGTCTCCCATGACATATATTGACACAATAAATATTTCTGTGCATTTAATATTTTCATAGGAATCATATTATCCTATCAAGGAACATGAAGGCCATGTGTGCTCACTGAACATGGCACAAAGTAGACTCTCCTTGTGTGTTAAATGGACAGATAAATAACAAAAGCAAGCATCAAGTATATATCTATTATTTTTATTTAATTTCTCAGCAAAGCTGAACATACATAAGAGAAGATGCTTCACAGCACAGAACAAGGCAGTGGCCCTAACTCAAGGCCAGAAAGCATGCAAGGCCTCTTCTTCAGACAGTTTATCCTGCATCTCTTCTAATGATAAGCTAAATGGTGCTGCTAAGGAGGGACTCTCGAATAGGATGCAAAGGGCGGTTGGGATCTAGACAGAATCCAGGGTTGAGCTGAATAGTTCTGCCTATTAGTCAACACAAGGATGCCAAGGGCAAAAACAGGAATGCTTCTGCATCGTCTTCAATAGGATCAACAGTGGAAGCAATCCATTCCAAGGGAAAAGCAAGTAATAGGACTGGAGCAAGCCCAAGGAGATCAGTGGAAAACAGCATTCTATTTGAGGAAATAGTGGGAAAGGGCCTATCAGAGAAACGTGGAAGAATATTTTTATATGAGCTGGAAAAGGGCATGTTGTGTTACCAGAAACATGTGAAGAACTAATAACTTAACACAGGTCCAAAGTGGTAGGATCCTCCAGACCTGAATTTGAGGTAGAGTGTAGAGATAACAAAGCAAATATCCCATCACATCTATATATTTTCATAGACAATCTTTCCCATTCCCATTCATCCCATATCAAACTCCTAGGAACTCATTTTCTCCATCATCTATCCTATCTGATAAAAGAGAAACATGCAAATTGACCGTACCTCTGTTCACCCACAAGCCACACCCACCAGCAAATCAGGAGAGAGTATGCAAATTAACACACCAAGATGGTGGTGGCCACAGAGCAGGAGCAAGCAGTAGGCTTGGATTGCCCAGGCAATGGAGGAAGCCAAGCTTCATGCATGACCTGCCCAGCCCTGGCCTCCACTCAAGGCTACAATGTTTCAATTATAGAAGATAAATAAATCCCATATACTTGCTTCCAGCCGGGCCTGGCCTCCACTCAAGAAGGCGCTGGGAAAAAAAAAAAAAAGGAGGGGCTGGGAGCTTGGGACACCGGGGGGTGATCATGACAGGAGGGGACGGCAGTTGTGGGTGATCAGGCTGGTGGGTGGCGGGGGGGGGGGGGGGGCGTTGTGGGTAAACAGACCAGCCAGGGGGCCAGTTGGGAGTGAGCAGGGTGTCAGTGGGGTTCAGTTGGAGGTGATCAGGACAGCGGGCGGGGGGCAGTTTGGAGTGAGGAGGCCAGCAGGGTGGCAGTTGGGGGCGAGCAGGCAAGTGGGAAGGGAAGATGGGGGCAAGCAGGCCAGCAGGGGTGGCAGTTGGGTGTGAGCAGGCTGGCATGGGGGCAGTTGGGGGTGGTCAGACTGGCAGGGGGGCATTTGGGGGTGAGCAGGCCAGCGGCGGTAGGGCAGTTGGGAGAGAGCAGGCCGGCAGGAAGAGTGGTTAGGGGAAATCAGGCAGGCAGGTGAGCATCTGGAACCAGCAGTCCCGAATTGCGAGAGGGATGTCCGACTGCCGGTTTAGGCCCGATCCCTGTAAACCGACAGTAGGACATCCTTCGAAGGGTCCCAGATTGGAGAGGGTGCAGGCCGGGCTGTGGAACAATCCCCCCCCGGCGACCCCCCCCAGTGCACGAATTTCATACAACAGTCCACTAGTTTCCTTATAATATTCCATAAGGATCGAAATTCTACACAATGTAGTTATAATTTCTCTGACTCCTGAGACCCTACATTAGTATCCCTGTTTTTGAATTTTATGGAAATAGAGAGGCACTATAATACTTTGTGTCTAGTTACTTTCACTCATTACTATATTTGTGTAATTTATCCACATTATACCGGATGTTAATTTTGTTCCTTTTTGGTATATGTATATCATTCATGAATATTATTTCTTCATTGATTATACTTTTCTGATCATTCAGGTTGCTTTGACTTGGAACTACTTGAAAATGTGATGTTCTGGGCAATCTATTACATTTACTGTATTTTTTAATATGGACAAAATTCTATGTGGTGAATGCTACAATTAGACTATTAGGCCATAGGGACCATATTCTATTTTAACCTCCTCCAAAGTCAATCTTTCACATTTTACTTTCTAATGTAATTTCTTGTCACGGCATACTTAATCCTACATAATAAAGATTAATTAAGCTAATATGCAAATTGTCGTCACACCCTCACGCCCTTGCACCTGGGCCGGGGGACCTGAGGCTGTGTCCCCCGCGCCAGAGCTGGGAGACCTGAGACCGCACCCCTCCGCCTGCCAGGGCTTGATGGGGGACCTGAGGCTGCGCCCCCTATACAGTGCTGGGCTGGGTGAACTGAGGCTGCGCGCCCCACACAGTGCCGGGCTGGGTGAACTGAGGCTGCGCCCCCCACACGGTGCCTGGTCGGGGGACCTAAGGCTGCAACCCTCACCCTGCGCGTCTTGACGGGGGTGGGGCTGACCGGGTTTGGGTCTCGCGCAATTTCAAGGCGCGTGCCGGTGCACAGGGACTTGACTCTGAGTCCCGAGGAATGCCCCAGACTCTGACAGGAGGGGGATTTTCATATACATTTTACTCATTTTCTTTCATCTCTGACACTTACATTATAGAGAAAGGGCATATACCAATATTAAAATATTTCCTCTAATTAATTCCCTTTTAATGTGCACACATTTCATGCACCGGGCCACTAGTATTCCAGAATATTCTCTGCCATTATTTTCAAAGCACAGGTATTCTTTCTCTTATACACCTTCATTTGCACATTCCCACATTCTATAATTATTCTCTCACATTTTGGAAATACACTAACTGCTCTAGTCTCAAAGAGAATATTCTTAGTAATAACATTCCTTATCTAAACAACATAATATATAAAGCACATAATTGTTATTGATAATGCAATCTACACACATAAATATGTGCTGAACTCACACAGACACAAAAAGCGCACATACCCTCCTCTGTCACACAAAGCTCATCCCACATTTACATTTGCAACACCAAATTAATAACACATTATACTTCAACCCGGTTTTAACCAACACATTACAAACTTAAACACCAAGTACATTACAATTCACCATGGCATTTTTCTAAAAATGTGAATAATACTATAGCACACACAATCATGGGACATGATGAAATCTTAAACAGTGGATTAAGGAGCAGTGAGCTTGGCTAAGATTGAAATGGACAGTGACATAATAGTGAATAATTTCTTCAAAAATAAAACTTTATCCTTTTACAGCTCTGTCTGTATATCTATATCAGTATAGAGAGCAATGTACATATATGGATATTCATTAAGAACTTCATGAAAGTCACACCATATGTCTCCTAAATGCACAATTTTTCATGAAGAAATTGAGTTGATATCCACCTTTTAATCCTTGCATACTGTCTTTCAGGCATAATTCAAAGTTGTTGATAATCTATATAGATAGATCTCCAGAAATATCACATGCAAGATACCCAAGCCCAGTGACATCCACCAAACACACCATTTCATAAGAGTTTACATATCGTTTGGAGTAAATATAATTTTAAATAGGAAAGTCACCTTAATTTCTGTGAGAACAAGTGTCAAGTGAAATGACCATGCCTGATATGTTGTGTCCACTCAACATGTAGTTTTTGAATTGACAAAGACCCCAGAAAATGCCTCATCTAAGTGTTCTTTTTCATTCCATTTCCCAGGACCATGCAACACCAAAGACGATGCACCTCAACCCAAGTCACCTGAGGAGACCCCATCCTCTGGTCAGCCAGCAAGAGAAAAGTCTGCCTTCTCAGAACCTTTCATCTGTGTTTTCTTACCACCTAAGCGTCCCCGTCTTGATGAGGGTGGTAAGGAATAAACAAAGGGGGGATCTGAACTTAAGAGATGTAGCTCAATGGCTCTGCCTACTCTCTACTTAGTTCATTTTCCCCTCAGAAACAGAAAAGGGGCTTCAGGGAAGAAGGACTAGGACTAAGGCTCCTGCAGAGGAACAAGTAGGCAGTGTGCCTTCAAGGTCAGGGCAAGGTCGCTCAGCACAAGTTTCCAAAATAGCAGGCCGGGGACAGCTGGAACTGAGGCAATACACAGTGCTGACGTGTGTGTGTGTGTGTGTGTGTGTGTGTGTGTGTGTGTGTGTGTGGTATTTTACTCAGACCTTCCCCTCAGAGAAGCACAAACTGAGATCCTCACACACTCACTCACACATCTGTCCTCCTTCATACCAGGTAGGGCTCTGCATGTCTTGCATATCCCTTGTTCTCTCATATACACAGGCTTTCACTCTTTATCTGCCTTTCCCAGTCTCTAGCAGCATTACCGAGTATACGCTTACCTTCATTTCATCACATAATCATTACCAGATTCACCCATGCACACGCGAATTCCATAAATAATCCTCATCCCCACACACAGATAACCTTTTTAGGTCAAAGTCTAATAAAGTTATATGCCCTGAAGAAAATGTACTTTCATCTGTTGCCTTTCTAATCTATATGGCACTTCAGATACCAGGCCTTCAGATCTTCACTGAACTCAGCATTCTGAGATCTTAAACACACCTCCCCTAATACTCCCAGGATCACGGTCTTAGAGTAAGAACAAATACCAGTCATGCACCATTCACATGTGCTGTCATACCGCAATGCAAACATGCACACACTCATTTTCCCCATCCTCCTTACCAACATGGAAAACACGCACCATAAATATTCTAATACATACATACCATTCCAACAATACTTGCATACAAAACTACATCCGCATTCCCACATTGTTATACCATGTAAACACCTCAAAGTATCCCACACACTGAATTCTGAAATATAATTTGTGCATGCACTTTCACTCCAAATTCTCCTGTGGACATCTTAACTCCTATAGCCTTCACACACCTCGGCTACCTTTCTTATGGTGGAAATTTTCTTTCCCAGCATTCCATCAACCACGTGGAAAAGTTTCCTGTCCTGGAGCCTCTGAGAAGCCTGCATTGCAGTCAGTTAGGAAACCGAAGAGCACACAGGAGCACTTACAAGGTTTGTATGGCGAAGCCTGAAATGGCACATGTCATTTCCATTCATTTTCCATTGTAGAAATGTCATCTCATGGTCAGAACTACCTGCAAGGAAAGCTCACAAAGATAAGACGGCTGTATGTCCAGCTTGAAAGAAGACAGCAATCTCTGTTCCATTTTCAAAGAAGCCACTTTGAACAAACCCAGTTACTCAGGACATATATTGGCACAATAACTACTTCTGTGCACTTAATATTTTCATAGGAACCACATTCCACTATCCATCCAGGCTTGTGTGTGCTCAATGAATGTGGTACATAGTAGACTCCTTGATTAATGGACAGATGAATACACAAATAAAAATCATGGACTGCATAGCTAATATTTTTATTTAATTTCTCAGCAAAGCTGAATTCACGAGAAGGTGCTTTGCAGCGCAGACACAAGGCAGTGGCTCTAACTCAATGCCAGACAGCACGGAAGGCCTCTTGTTCAGAAAGCATCTCTTCTAAAGACAAGGGAAATGATGCTGGTAAGAAGGGACTGTTGAGTAGGATGCAAAGGTAGGTGGGATCTAGACAGAACCCGGAGTTGAGCTGAGCGTTCCTGCCCATTAATCAACAATAGGCTGCCCAGTACAAACCGATACTCCAATGATTCTGCATCTTCTCAGTGGGATCAGCATAGAAGCAATACTTTCCAAGGAAAAACATTGAAAACAGCTGGAGTGAGCCAAAGGAGATCAGTGGAGAACAGTGTTCTATTTGAGGAAATAAAGGAAGAGGGCCTAAGGGATGAGAGTTTGATCAGAGAAACATGGAAGAATATATTCCTGTGAGCTGGCCAAGGGCATGTCATATTACCAGGAACCTGAGAAGCACTAACTTATCAAAGGCCCAATGTGGTAGGATCCTCAAGAACTGAACTTGACGTAGAGTGCAGAGATACCCAGGCAAAGACACCATCACATCCACATCTTTTCATAGCCAGTGTTTCCCATTCACATTCATCCCATATGAGACCCCTTTGCTGTCACTGTCCCATCATTCATTTCCCTACAATCTTCCACATGCATCTAAATTCTCCACGGTGGATTTGTGTCCATCCCATGCAAACAGGTCTAATTTCTCTGACTCCTAAGACCCTAGATTAGTATCCTTGTTTTTAAATTTTAGGTAAACAGAAGTGCACAATATATACTTTGTGTCTGCTTCCTTTCCCGCTTCGTTATATTTGTGATATTCATCCATGCAGCATTTGACTTTAGTTTTTTCATTCTTGGCATCTGTATAGCATTGCATGAATATAATTTCTGCATTAATTCTACTTTTCTGAGCATTTTGGTTGCTTTGTGTCTGAATTACATGAAAAAGTGATGTTCTGGGCATTTGATTGCAAGTATTTTTCAGTATGGACACATTTCTACTTGGTGAATGCTGAAGAGCTGGACCACTGGGCCTAAGGTGCCATATTCTATCTTCACCCTTCAGAACTCAATCCTTCATACTTTCAACTTCTAAGGCAATCACATGTTACTGGCCTCCTAATTTACACACTCTTTTTTATACTCTTTGCCATCTTTTTAAAAGCAAAGGTACTCTTTCTCTTATACACCTTCATTTTCACACCTTCACATTCTTTAATTATGCCCTCACATTTTGCAATTCCACTAGTTTCAAAGAGAACATTCTCAGTAATAAAATTCCATATCTAAACCACATGATATGAAAAACACACAAGTCCTTCATTATAGGAAGTGCAATATACACACATAAATATGTGCTGAACTAACACACAAAGAGCACATATACCCTCCTCAGTCACAAAAAGCCCAACCCATATTCAGATTTGCAAACGCCAAATCAATCACACATTAAACCTTAACCCAGGGTTAACCAATACATTATAAACTCAAACACCACACACATTACCTTCACCATAGATTTTGCTACAAATATGAATAATACACATAGCATACACATTCATGAGACATAGAATTGATGAGAATTGAGCTTGGCTGACATTGAAACTGGGACAGGGACGTAATAATATAAAATAATATCTTCAAAAATAAAAATTCATCTTTTTGTATCTCTGTCTGTATAGCAACATCATTATAGGTAGCAATATACTGTAAATATATGGGTGCATGCAGAATGCTTCATGAAACTCTCACCACATACTTCCAAATTGAACACTTTTTCATGAGGAAATTGGGTTGATTCCCAACGTTTAGTTCCTGCACACTGTCTTTCAGACATGATATTAAGTTGTTGATAATCCATATAGATCTCCAGAAATATCACATGCAAAATACCCAATCCCATTGACATCCACCAAACATACCATATAATAACTATTTACTAATAGTTTGGAGTAAATGGAATTTTAAGTGTGATAGTCACTTTAATTTCTGTGAGAGCAAGTGTCATTTGAAATGAGCATGCCTGACAGGTAATATCCACTCAACATGTAGTTGTTGAATTGACACGGACCTCAGAAAATGCCTCATGTCAATGTTCTCCTTTATCCCATTGCCCAGGACCATGCAACACCCAAGAGGACACGCCTCAGCGTCAGTCACCTGTGGAGGCCGCAGCCTGTCTTCAGGCAGCAGGAGAAAGGCCTGACTTCTCTAAAGGTTTCATCCGTGTCTTGTCCCCATTGAAGCGTCCCAGTCTTGGTAAGGATGGTAAGGAATACACAAAGATGGGATCTGAGCTTGGTCATGAGATGTAGCTCAATTCTTCAGGCTCTTCTCTACTTAGTTCTCTTTCCTCTCAAAAACAGGAAAGGGCTTCAGGGCAGAAGGACTAGGACTAATTCCTCTGCAGAGGGACAAGTAGGGAGTGTGCCTTCCAGAACTGGGCAAAGTCCTTCAGCATAAATCCCCAACAAACAGCTCTGGGACAGCTGTGGCTGAGGTAGAGGACCATGTCAAGAGGTATAAGAAAGTTTAATTAGAACCTAAGAATCAAATGAGTACAAACAAACATTCTCACAAACTCACACTTCTGTCCTCTTTCATACCCAGGTAGGCTCCATGCTCCTCCTTTTCCCTAGTTCTCTCATATACCCAGGCCTTCACTACTCATCTATCTTTCCCACTCTCTAGCAGACTTACCTAGATACACTCTTGTCTTCATTCCTTCAAACAATCATTTTCAGACTCACCCATTTACACATTAATTCCATAAATAATCCACACAGGTGACCTAACATGCCCTGAAGGAAATGAAATTTCATCTGTTGTGTCTCTAACCATATGGCTCTTCAGTGACCAGGCCTTCAGTCCTTCGTAGAGCTGAACATTCCAAAAGTGCACACACATGTCCTCTAACATGCTCCCTCTCAAAATCTCAAGTAAGAACAGGTACCACTCCTGCACATGTTCACATGTGCTGTCACACTACAGAGCAAAGATGCACACCCTCAGTCACCATCCCCTTTGACAGACATGGAAAACACTCACAGATAAGTCCCAGAATATGCATACCATTTGGCAAAATCTTGCACACAAACTACATTCTCATTTGCACATTGTTATACCATGTAATCACATCAAACAAAGTAACCCACACACAGGATTCTGAAATAAAATATATACATGAACTTTCACTCCACATGCTCACGTAGGTCATGGCCATCTTAACTCCTACCACCGTCACACACATCTTCTAGTTTTCTTATGTTTGAAAATTTCTTTCTGAGCATTCCAACAATCACATCAAAATGTTGCCCATCCTGGAACCTTTAACGTGCTTGCATCCCAGTCAGCTAGGAAGCAGAGGAGCCCGGAGGAGCACAAAGGAGGATTGTATGGTGATGCCTGGAAGTGGAACCTGTCATTTCCCTTCATTTCCTGTTGTAGAAATGTAACCTCATGGTCAGTACTACCTGCAAGGGAAGCTAATAAATACAACAGAGTAGTATGTCCAGGTTGAAAGGGGACAGCAGTCTCTGTCCATTTTCAAAGAACTCTTTGTGCAAACCCAGTCTCCCATGACATATATTGACACAATAAATATTTCTGTGCATTTAATATTTTCATAGGAATCATATTATCCTATCAAGGAACATGAAGGCCATGTGTGCTCACTGAATATGGCACAAAGTAGACTCTCCTTGTGTGTTAAATGGACAGATAAATAACAAAAGCAAGCATCAAGTATATATCTATTATTTTTATTTAATTTCTCAGCAAAGCTGAACATACATAAGAGAAGATGCTTCACAGCACAGAACAAGGCAGTGGCCCTAACTCAAGGCCAGAAAGCATGCAAGGCCTCTTCTTCAGACAGTTTATCCTGCATCTCTTCTAATGATAAGCTAAATGGTGCTGCTAAGGAGGGACTCTCGAATAGGATGCAAAGGGCGGTTGGGCTCTAGACAGAATCCAGGGTTGAGCTGAATAGTTCTGCCTATTAGTCAACACAAGGATGCCAAGGGCAAAAACAGGAATGCTTCTGCATCGTCTTCAATAGGATCAACAGTGGAAGCAATCCATTCCAAGGAAAAAGCAAGTAATAGGACTGGAGCAAGCCCAAGGAGATCAGTGGAAAACAGCATTCTATTTGAGGAAATAGTGGGAAAGGGCCTATCAGAGAAACGTGGAAGAATATTTTTATATGAGCTGGAAAAGGGCATGTTGTGTTACCAGAAACATGTGAAGAACTAATAACTTAACACAGGTCCAAAGTGGTAGGATCCTCCAGACCTGAATTTGAGGTAGAGTGTAGAGATAACAAAGCAAATATCCCATCACATCTATATATTTTCTTTTTTTTTTTCACATTTCTTTTTTTTTATTGAGGTATTATATGTGTACATATCTTACCATTACCCCCCCACCCCACACCCACACATGCCCTCACCCCCCAGAGTTTTGCGTCCATTGTTTATGCTTATATGCATGCATACAAGTCCTTCGTTTGATTTCTTATCTACCCCCCCTCTCCCTAACTTTCCCCCTGTAATTTGAAAGTCTATTTGTTGCTTTAATGTCTCTGTAACTATCTTTTTGTTCATCAGTTTATAATGTTCTTTATTATCCATAAATGAGTGAGATCATGTGGTATTTTTCTTTCATTGACTGGCTTATTTCACTTAGTATAATATTCTCCAATTCCATCCAGGTTGCTGCAAATGATGAGAATTCCTTCTTTTTTATGGCAGCATAGTATTCCATTGTGTAGATGTACCACAGTTTTCTGATCCAGTCATCTGCTGACGGGCACCTAGGCTGTTTCCAAATCTTAGCTATTGTAAATTGTGCTGCTATGAACATGGGGGTGCATATATCTTTTCTGATTTGTGTTTCTAGTTTCTTTGGATATATTCCCAGGAGTGGGATTACTGGGTCAAATGGGAGTTCCATTTTCAGTTTTTTGAGGAAACTCCATACTGTTCTCCACAGTGGCTGCACCAGTCTGCATTCCCACCAACAGTGCACGAGGGTTCCTTTTTCTCCGCATCCTCGCCAACACTTGTCGTTTGTTGATTTGTTGATGATAGCCATTCTGACAGGTGTGAGATGGTACCTCATTGTTGTTTTGATTTGCATCTCTCGGATAATAAGTGACTTTGAGCATGTTTTCATGTGTCTCTTGGCCTTCCTTCTGTCTTCTTTTGAAAATATTCTGTTTAGGTCCGTTGCCCATTTTTTTATTGGATCATTTATCTTCCTTTTATTAAGTTGCATAAGCTGCCTGTAGATGTTGGAGATTAAACCTTTATCAGTGCTAGCATTTGCAAATATGTTCTCCCATGCAGTGGGCTTTCTTGTTGTTTTGTTGATGGTTTCTTTTGCTGTAAAAAAGCTTTTTATTTTGATGTAGTCCCATTTGTTAATTTTCTCTTTAGCTTCCATTGCCCTAGGGGCAGTGTCAGTGAAAAAGTTCTTTTGGCATATGTCTGAGATTTTGTTGCCTGTGGATTCCTCTAGTATTTTTATGGTTTCCCGTCTTATGTTTAAGTCCTGTATCCATTTTGAGTTTATTTTTGTGTATGGTGTAAGTTGGTGATCTAGTTTCATTTTTTTGCATGTGTGTGTCCAATTTTCCCAACACCATTTATTGAAGAGACTGTCTTGATTCCATTGTATGTTCATGCCTCCTTTGTCAAATATTAATTGAGCATAGTGGTTTGGGTCAATATCTGGATTCTCTATTCTGTTCCATTGATCTATATGTCTGTTCTTGTGCCAGTACCAGGCAGTTTTGAGAACAGTGGCTTTGTAATACAGCTTGAAATCTGGTATTGAGATCCCTCCTACTTTATTCTTCTTTCTAAGGATTGCTGCGGCTATTCGGGGTCTTTTTTTATTCCAGATGAATTTTTGGAGAGTTCTTTCTAGGTCTGTGAAATATGCTGTTGGTATTTTGATGGGGAGTGCATTGAATCTGTAGATTGCTTTGGGTAGTATGGACATTTTAATGATGTTGATTCTACCAATCCATGAACATGGTATGTTCTTCCATCTGTTTACGTCTTCCTCTATCTCTTTTTTCAGTGTCCTGTAGTTTTCCGCGTATAGGTCTTTTACCTCCTTAGTTAAGTTTATTCCTAGGTATCTTAATTTTTTTGGTGCGATGGTAAATGGGATTTCTTTTTTAGTCTCTTTTTCTTTAAGTTCACTATTGGTGTATAGAAATGCCATAGATTTCTTGGCGTTAATTTTGTATCCCGCTACATTGCCGAATTCATTTATTAAGTCTATTAGTTTTTTGATGGAATCTTTTGGGTTTTTTACATACAATATCATGTCATCTGCAAATAAGGACAGCTTCACTTCTTCTTTTCCAATTTGGATGCCTCTTATTTCTTCTTCTTGCCTAATTGCGGTAGCTAATACTTCCAGTACTATGTCAAACAGGAGTGGTGAGAGTGGGCATCCCTGTCTTGTTCCTGTTCTTAGGGGAAATGGTTTTAGTTTTTGCCCATTGAGTATGATGTTTGCTGTTGGTTTATCATATATAGCTTTTATTATGTTGAGGTATGATCCTTCTATTCCCACCTTGTTGAGAGTTTTTATCAAGAAAGGGTGTTGGATTTTGTCAAATGCTTTTTCTGCATCAATTGATATGACTATGTGATTTTTATCTCTCAATTTGTTTATGTGATGTATCACATTTATTGATTTGCGGATATTGTACCATCCTTGCATTCCTGGGATAAATCCTACTTGGTCATGATGTATGATCTTTCTGATGTATTGCTGGAGCCGATTTGCTAGGATTTTGTTGAGGATTTTGGCATCTATGTTCATGAGGGATATTGGTCTGTAATTCTCTTTCGTTGTGTTGTCTTTATCTGGTTTTGGTATTAGGGTGATGCTGGCTTCATAGAAGGAGCCTGGAAGTGTTCCTTCCTCTTGAATTTTTTGGAATAGTCTGAGGAGGATAGGTTTTAGTTCTTCCTTGAAAGTTTGGTAAAACTCTCCTGTGAAGCCGTCTGGCCCCGGGCTTTTGTTTGCCGGAAGCTTTTTGATGACTGCTTCAATTTCGTCCATAGTTATTGGGCTATTGAGCTGTTTAGATTCTTCCTGATTGAGTTTTGGAAGGTTGTATTTGTCTAGGAATATGTCCATTTCCTCCAGGTTGTCCAGTTTGTTGGAATAGAGTTGTTCGTAGTATTTTGTAACAATCCTTTGTATTTCGTCAGGGTCTGTTGTTATTTCACCTCTTTCATTTCTGATTTTGTTTATTTGGGTCCTCTCTCTTTGCTTCTTGGTGAGCCTGGCTAGAGGTCCATCAATCTTGTTTATCCTTTCAAAGAACCAGCTCTTGGTTTTGTTGATCTTTTGTATTGTTTCTTTGGTCTCTATGTCGTTTATCTCCGCTCTGATCTTTATTATTTCTTTCCTTCTGCTTACACTGGGCTTTTCTTGTTGCTCTCTCTCTAACTCTTTGAGTTGTTTGGTTAGGTAATTTATTACCATTGCTTCTTGTTTTTTGCAGTATGCTTGTAGAGCTATGAACTTCCCTCTCAGGACTGCTTTCGCTGTGTCCCATAGATTTTGGATTGTTGTGTTTTCATTGTCATTTGTTGCCATGATGTTTTTTATTTCTTCCTTGATGTCTTTGGTAACCCAGTCATGGTTTAATAGCATGCTGTTTAGTCTCCATGTGTTTGATTTCTTTGGGTTGTTTTTATTGTAGTTGATTTCCAGTTTTATGCCACTGTGATCTGAGAAGAAGCTTGATATGATTTCTATCTTCTTGAATTTGGAGAGACTTTGCCTATGTCCTAACATATGGTCTATCTTTGAAAATGTCCCATGTGCACTTGAGAAGAATGTATATTCTGTGGCTTTGGGATGAAATGTTCTGAAGATGTCGATTAATTCCATCTGGTCTAGTGAGTCATTTAGGATTGATGTTTCTTTGCTGATTTTTTGTTTAGAGGATTTGTCCAATGGTGATAGTGGGGTATTGAAGTCTCCTACTATAATTGTATTGCTGTCAATCTCTCCTTTGATATCTTCCAGGAGTTTTTTAATGTATCTTGGTGCTCCTGTGTTGGGTGCATATATGTTTACCAGAGTTATTTCTTCTTGTTGGATTTCTCCTTTTAGTATTATGAAGTGGCCTTCATTATCTCTTGTTATGTCCTTCACTTTGAGATCTAATTTGTCAGATATAAGTATTGCTACCCCAGCTTTTTTTTCATTTCCATTCGCCTGGAAAACCTTTTTCCATCCCTTTACTCTCAGTCTGTATGCGTCCTTTTTTTTGAGGTGGGTTTCCTGTAGACAGCAGATATATGGGTTTTGTTTTCTTATCCAATCTGTTACCCTGTGTCTTTTGATTGGGGCATTCAATCCATTTACATTTAAAGTTATTATTGATAGGCACTTATTTGTCACCATTTTTATTCTATACCCCTGTGTTCCTTCTTTGCTTCCTATTTCTTTCTTTCTTTTTTTTTTTTTTTACAGCAGACCCTTTAGCATTTCTTTCATTGCTGGTTTGGTGGTGATAAACTCCCTTAGCCCTTTTTTGTCTGTGAAGCTCCTGATTTCACCTTCAATTTTGATTGATAGCCTTGCTGGGTACAGTATTCTTGGATTGAGACCCTTCCTTTGCATGACTTTGTATATTTCATTCCATTCCCTTCTGGCTTGATGAGTTTCTGTTGAGAAATCAGTTGCTAGTCTGATGGGGGTTCCTTTGTATGTAACTGTCTGTCTCTCTCTGGCCGCTTTTAAGATTCTTACTTTGTCGTTGGTGTTTGCCAACTTAATTATAATGTGCCTTGGCGTCGGTCTTTTGGGGTTCATTTTGCTTGGAACTCTGTGAGCTTCTTGGATTTGTGTGAGTTTTTTCTTCCCTATATCAAGGGAGTTTTCTGTTATTATTTCTTCTAACAGGTTTTCTATTCCTTGCTCCGTTTCCTTTCCTTCTGGTACCCCTATTATCCTTATGTTGTTTTGTTTTGTGTTATCCCGAAGTTCCCTTAGGCTCTCCTCATGCTTTCTAATTTTTGTTTCTAGAAGCTGTTGTAATTGGGTATTTTTTTCCATCTTGTCTTCTAGCTCACTTATGCGGTCCTCTGCTTCTTCTAGTCTACTCTTGATGCTTTCTATTGAGTTCTTTACAGCAGCGATGTCATTTTTCATTTCTTCTTGGTTCTTCTTCATTTCCTCTTGGTTCTTACTCATATTGTCGAATTTGTCTTCCATCCTTTTCAGCCACCTTATGACCATTTCTCTGAATTCTTTCTCTGATAGGTTGTTTGCCTCTAGTTCGTTTACTTCCTTTTCTGGTGATGCCTGCTTCTCTTTCCTGGGGGGGCTAATTCTTTGTTTCCCCATGGTCTCTCTTCTCCGGATGTCTGGTTATATAGTTCTCTCTCTCCGGCGTTGATTTAAAGGTACAAAATACAACACAACCAGGCACAACACACAAGGCACTAAACAGAATTGTATTCACGATATTAATAACCTCCAATAAAGGTAACCACCAGAGAAAGCCAAATTAGGGAATAGGAGTGGAAGAGGGAGAGTAAAAAGAAAGAACAACAACAACAAAAAAAGAGTGTGAATCTGAACTTGGGAGAAGAGCAGTAAGAAAAAAGAAAAGAAAAATGAGTAAGAGAGGCAAGAACAATACTAAGAGAGAAAAGGGGAACAAACTATATATATGGGGAGTAGACTCCACTAGAACAACCACTAAACCCAGCAAATTCCAGCAACACGAGCCTGGAGATTAATACCAACTGCAACAGCAACTCTTATCAAGTGAGGCAAGAGAAAACAAAAGTAATAAAAAAAAACAAAAACAAAGCAAACAATAGAACCAACCAAACAAACAAAAAGTATAATCAAAACAATCTCATAAAAAAAGCATAAAAATTCAATCTAATCAACATTCAAGCAAACAACAACAAAAGGCCAGAGAGAAAAATAATTTTTTTAAGGGGAAAGGTTAGGAGGAGAGTGATGGCAAAATGTTAGCGTTGAGATAGGGTAAGGGAAAGATGCAAATAGAATGTAGGACACTAATCCCAAAATAAAAGAAAGAGAAAATCTAATGACATTTAAAAAAAAAAAAGTAAAATAATAGCAATAATAATGCTGATTGAAAAAAAAATGTAATAATTAAAAAGGTGAAAATCGAGGAAAAAGGAAAAAAATTTTTTTTTCTTAAGTAAAGATGCAAAAAATGAAAATAAAAAAATTAGAATAAAAAAATTGAAAAAAAAATTGAAAAAAGAATTAAAAATTAAAAAATAGGAAGACTAAAATGTGCAGTAGCGGCTGTCATTCACTTCCTCTTTTATTCTGTTTGGTATGCCTGTTTCCCAGTCTGGGCGGTATTTCAGTTCAGCTTCGTTCCTCAGCTCCTCCGTGTTGTAAGCCAATCCTGCTTTTTAAGCCGGCCGTGTCTTAATTTCTCGTATTTATTTTTGATTACACCAGAGACAATTAGCGTTTCAGCCCCTGGGTGGCAATGTTTCTGACTTGACTTCTAGGCCTCTCTAGCTTTTTTTTTTTTTTCCCTCTATGGCACTCACTACTGGTTTGTGGAGGTGTGTGCCTCACAGCTGCCTCTCCGATGGTCACACCCAGCTCTGTTCCCAGGTTCCGAAAAAAACAACTTCCCCTGCAGTCTTTCAGGGTTTTTCCACCTGGGCTTTCCTATGCATTGGGCTTAGTAAGCAGAGTCGGAAAGAGCCCAAGTGTGCGGACAGTGGGTCTGTGCGCCAGACTAAGGAGCCCGCTCTCCTTTGAAAATTCTTAGTCTGATCCTCCTCGTCAGATTAAAATGAGTTGATTTTAAGAGGACACTTCAGTTAGCAACTCAGAGTACCCCCTTCCACATTCACGGATCACGGCAGCTCCAACTGCCGCTGGTTTTTCTAGGCACAGACCTCCCGGTTCCCGCCGGTCCCGCGGCTCGCGCGCTTCCCTCCCACCGCGGGGATTAGAAACCACACCTTATTTCAGGCGAAATCTGACCTTTCCGTGGTACAGTGAAGGGTTCCTTTGAATCCGAATGTTTGCGCCGATAGGGGACCGGTGTTCTGGTGCTCGCAGCTGTTCAGTGTTTGCAGTTGTCGCGGAAAGTCAGGTTTCCAATAAAATCCTCCTTTCCTTGCAAGATGGCGAGGCGCCCGGTGAGCCCACAGCTCCGGGAGGGAACCCAGCCCCTGTCAATGCTGTCTCTATGTGGTCTCCACTTATGTCCTTGGTTATCAGAGTTCTCTCCAACTAGTCTTCAATTGATTTTTCAGGAAGTTTTTCTGTATTTTAGTTGTAATTCCAGTTTGGTCCTGGGAGAGTGTCAGTGTAGCTTCCACTTAATCCGCTGCCATCTTGGAATCCCCCACATCTATATATTTTCATAGACAATCTTTCCCATTCCCATTCATCCCATATCAAACTCCTAGGAACTCATTTTCTCCATCATCTATCCTATCTGATAAAAGAGAAACATGCAAATTGACCGTACCTCTGTTCACCCACAAGCCACACCCACCAGCAAATCAGGAGAGAGTATGCAAATTAACACACCAAGATGGTGGTGGCCACAGAGCAGGAGCAAGCAGTAGGCTTGGATTGCCCAGGCAATGGAGGAAGCCAAGCTTCATGCATGACCTGCCCAGCCCTGGCCTCCACTCAAGGCTACAATGTTTCAATTATAGAAGATAAATAAATCCCATATACTTGCTTCCAGCCGGGCCTGGCCTCCACTCAAGAAGGCGCTGGGAAAAAAAAAAAAAGGAGGGGCTGGGAGCTTGGGACACCGGGGGGTGATCATGACAGGAGGGGACGGCAGTTGTGGGTGATCAGGCTGGTGGGTGGCGGGGGGGGGGGGGGCGTTGTGGGTAAACAGACCAGCCAGGGGGCCAGTTGGGAGTGAGCAGGGTGTCAGTGGGGTTCAGTTGGAGGTGATCAGGACAGCGGGCGGGGGGCAGTTTGGAGTGAGGAGGCCAGCAGGGTGGCAGTTGGGGGCGAGCAGGCAAGTGGGAAGGGAAGATGGGGGCAAGCAGGCCAGCAGGGGTGGCAGTTGGGTGTGAGCAGGCTGGCATGGGGGCAGTTGGGGGTGGTCAGACTGGCAGGGGGGCATTTGGGGGTGAGCAGGCCAGCGGCGGTAGGGCAGTTGGGAGAGAGCAGGCCGGCAGGAAGAGTGGTTAGGGGAAATCAGGCAGGCAGGTGAGCATCTGGAACCAGCAGTCCCGAATTGCGAGAGGGATGTCCGACTGCCGGTTTAGGCCCGATCCCTGTAAACCGACAGTAGGACATCCTTCGAAGGGTCCCAGATTGGAGAGGGTGCAGGCCGGGCTGTGGAACAATCCCCCCCCGGCGACCCCCCCCAGTGCACGAATTTCATACAACAGTCCACTAGTTTCCTTATAATATTCCATAAGGATCGAAATTCTACACAATGTAGTTATAATTTCTCTGACTCCTGAGACCCTACATTAGTATCCCTGTTTTTGAATTTTATGGAAATAGAGAGGCACTATAATACTTTGTGTCTAGTTACTTTCACTCATTACTATATTTGTGTAATTTATCCACATTATACCGGATGTTAATTTTGTTCCTTTTTGGTATATGTATATCATTCATGAATATTATTTCTTCATTGATTATACTTTTCTGATCATTCAGGTTGCTTTGACTTGGAACTACTTGAAAATGTGATGTTCTGGGCAATCTATTACATTTACTGTATTTTTTTTTTTTTTTTTTTTTTTTTTTTTTTTTTCCAATTTTTTTATTAAGGTATTATATGTGTACATATCTTACCATTGCCCTCCCCACACCCCCCTCCCATATATGCCCCCACCCCCCAGAGTTTTGCATCCATTGGTTATGCTTATATGCATGCATACAAGTCCTTTGATTGATCTCTTATCTCCCCCACCTCTCCCTAACCTTCCCCTTGTAATTTGACAGTCTGTTTGATGCTTTACTGTCTCTGTATCTATCTTTTTGTTCAAGATTATAATGTTCTTTATTATCCATAAATGAGTGAGATCATGTGGTATTTTTCTTTCATTGACTGACTTATTTCACTTAACATAATGTTCTCCAATTCCTCCCAGGTTGCTGCAAATGATGAGAATTCCTTCTTTTTTATGGCAGCATAGTATTCCATTGTGTAGATGTACCACAGTTTTCTGATCCAGTCATCTGCTGACGGGCACCTAGGCTGTTTCCAAATCTTAGCTATGGTGAATTGTGCTGCTATGAACATAGGGGTGCATATATCCTTTCTAATTGGTGTTTCTAGTTTCTTCGGATATATTCCCAGGAGTGGGATTACTGGGTCAAATGGGAGTTCCATTTTCAGTTTTTTGAGGAAACTCCATACTGTTCTCCACAGTGGCTGCACCAGTCTGCAATCCCACCAGCAGTGCACGAGGGTTCCTTTTTCTCCGCATCCTCGCCAACACTTGTCGTTTGTTGATTTGTTGATGATAGCCATTCTGACAGGTGTGAGATGGTACCGCATTGTTGTTTTGATTTGCATCTCTCGGATAATTAGTGACGTTGAGCATGTTTTCATGTGTCTCTTGGCCTTCCTTCTGTCTTCTTTTGAAAGGATTCTATTTAGGTCTGTTGCCCATTTTTTTATTGGATCATTTATCTTCCTTTTATTAAGTTGTATAAGCTGCCTGTAGATGTTGGAGATTAAACCTTTATCAGTGATGCCATTTGCAAATATGTTCTCCCATGCAGTGGGCCTTCTTGTTGTTTTGTTGATGGTTTCTTTTGCTGTGAAAAAGCTTTTTATTTTGATGTAGTCCCATTTGTTAATTTTCTCTTTAGCTTCCATTGCCCTAGGGGCAGTGTCAGTGAAGAATTTCTTTTGGCATATGTCTGACATTTTGCTGCCTGTGGATTGCTCTAGTATTTTTATGGTTTCCCGTCTTATGTTTAAGTCCTGTATCCATTTTGAGTTTATTTTTGTGTATGGCGTAAGTTGGTGATCAAGCTTCATTTTTTTGCATGTATCTGTCCAATTTTCCCAACACCATTTATTGAAGAGACTGTCTTTATTCCATTGTATGTT
This sequence comes from Cnephaeus nilssonii, assembly GCF_951640355.1. Classification (NCBI taxonomy): domain Eukaryota; kingdom Metazoa; phylum Chordata; class Mammalia; order Chiroptera; family Vespertilionidae; genus Cnephaeus; species Cnephaeus nilssonii. The sequence goes on along the minus strand of NC_137089.1, from coordinate 52,723,148 downwards.
CATGCCTCCTTTGTCAAATATTAATTGAGCATAGTGGTTTGGGTCAATATCTGGATTCTCTATTCTGTTCCATTGATCTATATGTCTGTTCTTGTGCCAGTACCAGGCTGACTGTATTTTTTAATATGGACAAAATTCTATGTGGTGAATGCTACAATTAGACTATTAGGCCATAGGGACCATATTCTATTTTAACCTCCTCCAAAGTCAATCTTTCACATTTTACTTTCTAATGTAATTTCTTGTCACGGCATACTTAATCCTACATAATAAAGATTAATTAAGCTAATATGCAAATTGTCGTCACACCCTCACGCCCTTGCACCTGGGCCGGGGGACCTGAGGCTGTGTCCCCCGCGCCAGAGCTGGGAGACCTGAGACCGCACCCCTCCGCCTGCCAGGGCTTGATGGGGGACCTGAGGCTGCGCCCCCTATACAGTGCTGGGCTGGGTGAACTGAGGCTGCGCGCCCCACACAGTGCCGGGCTGGGTGAACTGAGGCTGCGCCCCCCACACGGTGCCTGGTCGGGGGACCTGAAGCTGCAACCCTCACCCTGCGCGTCTTGACGGGGGTGGGGCTGACCGGGTTTGGGTCTCGCGCAATTTCAAGGCGCGTGCCGGTGCACAGGGACTTGACTCTGAGTCCCGAGGAATGCCCCAGACTCTGACAGGAGGGGGATTTTCATATACATTTTACTCATTTTCTTTCATCTCTGACACTTACATTATAGAGAAAGGGCATATACCAATATTAAAATATTTCCTCTAATTAATTCCCTTTTAATGTGCACACATTTCATGCACCGGGCCACTAGTATTCCAGAATATTCTCTGCCATTATTTTCAAAGCACAGGTATTCTTTCTCTTATACACCTTCATTTGCACATTCCCACATTCTATAATTATTCTCTCACATTTTGGAAATACACTAACTGCTCTAGTCTCAAAGAGAATATTCTTAGTAATAACATTCCTTATCTAAACAACATAATATATAAAGCACATAATTGTTATTGATAATGCAATCTACACACATAAATATGTGCTGAACTCACACAGACACAAAAAGCGCACATACCCTCCTCTGTCACACAAAGCTCATCCCACATTTACATTTGCAACACCAAATTAATAACACATTATACTTCAACCCGGTTTTAACCAACACATTACAAACTTAAACACCAAGTACATTACAATTCACCATGGCATTTTTCTAAAAATGTGAATAATACTATAGCACACACAATCATGGGACATGATGAAATCTTAAACAGTGGATTAAGGAGCAGTGAGCTTGGCTAAGATTGAAATGGACAGTGACATAATAGTGAATAATTTCTTCAAAAATAAAACTTTATCCTTTTACAGCTCTGTCTGTATATCTATATCAGTATAGAGAGCAATGTACATATATGGATATTCATTAAGAACTTCATGAAAGTCACACCATATGTCTCCTAAATGCACAATTTTTCATGAAGAAATTGAGTTGATATCCACCTTTTAATCCTTGCATACTGTCTTTCAGGCATGATTCAAAGTTGTTGATAATCTATATAGATAGATCTCCAGAAATATCACATGCAAGATACCCAAGCCCACTGACATCCACCAAACACACCATTTCATAAGAGTTTACATATCGTTTGGAGTAAACATAATTTTAAATAGGAAAGTCACCTTAATTTCTGTGAGAACAAGTGTCATGTGAAATGACCATGCCTGATATGTTGTGTCCACTCAACATGTAGTTTTTGAATTGACAAAGACCCCAGAAAATGCCTCATCTAAGTGTTCTTTTTCATTCCATTTCCCAGGACCATGCAACACCAAAGACGATGCACCTCAACCCAAGTCACCTGAGGAGACCCCATCCTCTGGTCAGCCAGCAAGAGAAAAGTCTGCCTTCTCAGAACCTTTCATCTGTGTTTTCTTACCACCTAAGCGTCCCCGTCTTGATGAGGGTGGTAAGGAATAAACAAAGGGGGGATCTGAACTTAAGAGATGTAGCTCAATGGCTCAGCCTACTCTCTACTTAGTCCATTTTCCCCTCAGAAACAGAAAAGGGGCTTCAGGGAAGAAGGACTAGGACTAAGGCTCCTGCAGAGGGACAAGTAGGCAGTGTGCCTTCAAGGACAGGGCATGGTCGCTCAGCACAAGTTTCCAAAATAGCAGGCCGGGGACAGCTGGAACTGAGGCAATAGACAGTGCTGACGTGTGTGTGTGTGTGTGTGTGTGTGTGTGTGTGTGTGTGTGTGTGTGCATGTGATATTTTACTCAGACCTTCCCCTCAGAGAAGCACAAACTGAGATCCTCACACACTCACTCATACATCTGTCCTCCTTCATACCAGGTAGGGCTCTGCATGTCCTGCATATCCCTTGTTCTCTCATTTACACAGGCTTTCACTCTTTATCTGCCTTTCCCAATCTCTAGCAGCATTACCGAGTATACACTTACCTTCATTTCATCACATAATCATTTCCAGATTCACCCATTCACACGGGAATTCCATAAATAATCCACATCCCCTCACACAGATAACCTTTTTAGGTCAAAGTCTAAGAAAGTTATATGCCCTGAAGAAAATTTACTTTCATCTGTTGCCTTTCTAATCTATATGGCACTTCAGACACCAGGCCTTCAGATCTTCACTGAACTCAGCATTCTGAGATCTTAAACACACCTCCCCTAATACTCCCAGGATCACGGTCTTAGAGTAAGAACAAGTACCAGTCATGCACCATTCACATGTGCTGTCATACCGCATTGCAAACATGCACACACTCATTTTCCCCATCCTCCTTACCAATATGGAAAACACGCACCATAAATATTCTAATACATACATACCATTCCAACAATACTTGCATACAAAACTACATCCGCATTCCCACATTGTTATACCATGTAAACACCTCAAAGTATGCCAAACACTGAATTCTGAAATATAATCTGTGCATGCACTTTCACTCCAAATTCTCCTGTGGACATCTTAACGCCTATAGCCTTCACACACCTCCGCTACCTTTCTTATGGTTGAAATTTTCTTTCCCAGCATTGCATCAACCACGTGGTAAAGTTTCCTGTCCTGGAGCCTCTGAGAAGGCTGCATTGCAGTCAGTTAGGAAACCGAAGAGCACACAGGAGCACTTACAAGGTTTGTATGGCGAAGCCTGAAATGGCACATGTCATTTCCATTCATTTTCCATTGTAGAAATGTCATCTCATGGTCAGAACTACCTGCAAGGAAAGCTCACAAAGATAAGACGGCTGTATGTCCAGCCTGAAAGAAGACAGCAATCTCTGTTCCATTTTCAAAGAAGCCACTTTGAACAAACCCAGTTACTCAGGACATATATTGGCACAATAACTACTTCTGTGCACTTAATATTTTCATAGGAACCACATTCCACTATCCATCCAGGCTTGTGTGTGCTCAATGAATGTGGTACATAGTAGACTCCTTGATTAATGGACAGATGAATACACAAACAACAATCATGGACTGCATAGCTATTATTTTTATTTCATTTCTCAGCAAAGCTGAATTCACGAGAAGGTGCTTTGCAGCGCAGACACAAGGCAGTGGCTCTAACTCAACGCCAGAAAGCACGGAAGGCCTCTTGTTCAGAAAGCATCTCTTCTAAAGACAAGGGAAATGATGCTGGTAAGAAGGGACTGTTGAGTAGGATGCAAAGGTAGGTGGGATCTAGACAGAACCCGGAGTTCAGCTGAGCGTTCCTGCCCATTAATCAACAATAGGCTGCCCAGTACAAACCGATACTCCAATGATTCTGCATCTTCTCAGTGGGATCAGCATAGAAGCAATACTTTCCAAGGAAAAACATTGAAAACAGCTGGAGTGAGCCCAAGGAGATCAGTGGAGAACAGTGTTCTATTTGAGGAAATAAAGGAAGAGGGCCTAAGGGGATGAGAGTTTGATCAGAGAAAGATGGAAAAATATGTTCCTGTGACCTGGCCAAGGGCATGTCATATGACCAGGAACCTGAGAAACACTAACTTATCAAAGGCCCAATGTGGTAGGATCCTCAAGAACTGAACTTGACGTAGAGTGCAGAGATACCCAGGCAAAGACACCATCACATCCACATCTTTTCATAGCCAGTGTTTCCCATTCACATTCATCCCAAATGAGACCCCTTTGCTGTCACTCCCATCATTCATTTCCCTACAATCTTCCACATGCATCTAAATTCTCCACGGTGGATTTGTTTCCATCCCATGCAAACAGGTCTAATTTCTCTGACTCCTAAGACCCTAGATTAGTATCCTTGTTTTTACATTTTATGGAAATAGAAGGGCACAATATATACTTTGTGTCTAGCTCCTATCACTAATCACTATATTTGTGGAATTTATCCATGTTGCGTATGACGTTAATTTTGTTCCTTTTTGGTACATGTATATTATTGCACGAATATTATATTTTCATTGACTATATTATCCCTTCATTAGGGTTGCTTTCAGTATGAACTGCTTGAAAAAGTGATGTTGTGGGTATTCTATTGCATGTATTTTTCACTATGGACAAACTTCTATTTGGTGAATGCTTAAGAGTTAGACTGCTAGGCCTTAGTTCCCATATTTTATCTTAATCCCTTCAGAACTCAATCTTTCATACTTCTAATTTCTAATGCAATCACGTGTTACCACACACCTAATGTTACACATCCTTCTCTGAACTCTATGCCATTTGTTCAAAGCACAGGTATCATTTCTTTTATATGCCTTCATTTTCACATCCCCTTTCATTATTCCCTCACATTTTGCAAATACACCAACTGCTCTTAGTCTCAAAGAGTATATTCTCAGTAACAACATTCCTTACCTACACAACATAATATATAAAGCACATAAATATATCATTATTGATAATGCAATCTACATACATAAATGTGTGCGGAACTAACAGACATAAGGTACACACAACTTTAACCTTTTCAGTCACACAAAGTTGATCCCATTTCACATTAGCAAATACCAAATCAACCTTACATTAAACCTTAACCCGGTTTTAACCAACACATTATGCATTTAAAAAGCAAGCACATTACATTCAAATAACACTTTGATACCTAATCCCACTGATATTCACAAAACACACCATTTAGCAAGTTTAATTACAGTTTGGAGTTAATGGAATTGGAAACGGAAAGCTCGTATTAATTTCTATGACAAGTGGTGTCGTGTGTAGTAATGATGCCTCACATGTCATGTCCACTCAACATGTAATTCTTGACTTGACACAGACCTCGGCAAATGCCTCATCTCAATGTTCTATTTTATTCCATTGCCCAGGACGCTGCATCAGCCAAGACAATGAGCCTCAGCCTGAGTCGCCCATGGAGACCGCAGCCTGTAGTCAGGCAGCAGGAGAAAAGCGTGCCTTCTCAGAACATCCTATCGCTGTCTCCACCCCATCCGAGCATGCCCGTCCTGATGAGGATGGTAAGGAATAAACAAAGGTGGGATCTGAACTTAATCAAGAGATGTAGCTCAATGGCTCAGCCTACTCTCTACTTAGTTCATTTTCCCCTCAGAAACAGAAAAGGGGCTTCAGGGAAGAAGGACTAGGACTAAGGCTCCTGCAATGGGACAAATAGGCAGTGTGCCTTCAAGGACAGGGCAAGGTCGCTCAGCACAAGTTTCCAAAATAGCAGGCCGGGGACAGCTGGAACTGAGGCAATAGACAGTGCTGACGTGTGTGTGTGTGTGTGTGTGTGTGTGTGTGTGTGTGTGTGTGTGGTATTTTAATCAGACCTTCCCCTCAGAGAAGCACAAACTGAGATCCTCACACACTCACTCACACATCCGTCCTCCTTCATACCAGGTAGGGCTCTGCATGTCCTGCATATCCCTTGTTCTCTCATATACACAGGCTTTCACTCTTTATCTGCCTTTCCCAGTCTCTAGCAGCATTACCGAGTATACGCTTACCTTCATTTCATCACATAATCATTACCAGATTCACCCATGCACACGCGAATTCCATAAATAATCCACATCCCCTCACACAGATAACCTTTTTAGGTCAAAGTCTAATAAAGTTATATGCCCTGAAGAAAATTTACTTTCATCTGTTGCCTTTCTAATCTATACTAGAAGCCCGGTGCACGAAATTCGTGCACGGCAGGGGGTTGTCCCTCAGCCCAGCCTGTACCCTCTCCAATCCGGGACTGCTGGAGGGATGTCCGACTGCCCGTTTAGGCCCGGTCCTGGTGGGATCGGGCGTAAACGGGCAGTCGGACATCCCTCTCACAATCCAGGTCTGCTGGCTCCCAACTGCTTGCCTGCCTGCCTTCCTGATTGCCCCTAACCGCTTCTGCCTGTCAGCCTGATCACCCCCTAACCACTCTGCTGCCAGCCTGGTTGATGCTTAACTGCTCCCCTGCCAGCCTGTTTGCCCCCAACTTCCCTCCTCGGCCAGCCTGGTCACCCCTAACTGCTCTCTCCTGCAGGGTTGATCACCTCCAACTGCTCTCCATTGCAAGCCTGGTCCCTCTCAAGTGCCCTCCCTTGCAGTCCTGGTCCCTCTCAACTGCCCTCCCTTGCAGGCCGGGTGCCTCCCAACTGCCCTCTCCTGCTGGCCATCTTGTGGTGGCCATCTTGTGTCCACATGGTTGCAGCTATATTGTGTGTTGCAGTGATGATCAATCTGTATATTACTCTTTTATGAGATAGGATAGAGGCCTGGTGCACAGGTGGGGGCCAGCTGGTTTGCCCTGAAGGGGGTCACAGATAAGGGTGGGGGTTCCCTTGGGGTGTGGGGCGGCCTGAGCGAGGGGCCTGTGGTGGTTTGCAGACCGGCCACGCCCCCTGGCAACCCAAGGGGAGGCCCTGGTATTTGGAATTTATTTTCCTTCTACAATTGAAACTTTGTAGCCTGGAGCGGAGCCAAGCCTGGGGCTCCGGCAGCCATTTCCGTGGCAGTTAATTCACCTTCTACAATTGAAACTTTGTAGCCTTAAGTGGGTGAGCCCGGCCAGGGTGTGCGGAAAGCTTTGATTCCCCTGTTGCCGCCGGCAACCCTGGCCTGCTCTCTCAAGCTCCATTCTGCTGCCATTTGTTTGAATTTGTTTACCTTCTATAATTGAAACTTTCTAGCTTGAGTGGAGGCTTAGGCCTGCAACGGCTATGGAGAGCTTGGCTTTCTCTGTTACCTGGGAAACCTTGCTCACTGTGGCTGTAGCCATCTTGGATTGGGGTTAATTTGCATACTCGCCCTGATTGGCAGGTGGGCGTGGCTTGGCTGGTGGGCGTGGCTTATGTAGTGGAGTGATGGTTAATTTGCATATTACCATTTTATTAGAGAGGATGGCACTTCAGATACCAGGCCTTCAGATCTTCACTGAACTCAGCATTCTGAGATCTTAAACACACCTCCCCTAATACTCTCAGGATCACGGTCTTAGAGTAAGAACAAGTACCAGTCATGCACCATTCACATGTGCTGTCATACCGCATTGCAAACACGCACACGCTCATTTTCCCCATCCTCCTTACCAACATGGAAAACACGCACCATAAATATTCTAATACATACATACCATTTCAAAAATACTTGCATACAAAACTTCATCCGCATTCCCACATTGTTATACCATGTAAACACCTCAAAGTATGCCACACACTGAATTCTGAAATATAATCTGTGCATGCACTTTCACTCCAAATTCTCCTGTGGACATCTTAACGCCTATAGCCTTCACACACCTCGGCTACCTTTCTTATGGTGGAAATTTTCTTTCCCAGCATTGCATCAGCCACGTGGTAAAGTTTCCTGTCCTGGAGGCTCTGAGAAGCATGCATTCCAGTCAGATAAGAAACCGAAGAGCACACAGGAGCACTTACAAGGTTTGTATGGCGAAGCCTGAAATGGCACATGTCATTTCCATTCATTTTCCATTGTAGAAATGTCATCTCATGGTCAGAACTACCTGCAAGAAAAGCTCACAAAGATAAGACGGCTGTATGTCCAGCCTGAAAGAAGACAGCAATCTCTGTTCCATTGTCAAAGAAGCCACTTTGAACAAAGCCAGTTACTCAGGACATATATTGGCACAATAACTACTTCTGTGCACTTAATATTTTCATAGGAACCACATTCCACTATCCATCCAGGCTTGTGTGTGCTCAATGAATGTGGTACATAGTAGACTCCTTGCTTAACGGACAGATGAATACACAAACAACAATCATGGACTGCATAGCTATTATTTTTATTTCATTTCTCAGCAAAGCTGAATTCACGAGAAGGTGCTTTGCAGCGCAGACACAAGGCAGTGGCCCTAACTCAACGCCAGAAAGCACGGAAGGCCTCTTGTTCAGAAAGCATCTCTTCTAAAGACAAGGGAAATGATGCTGGTAAGAAGGGACTGTTGAGTAGGATGCAAAGGTAGGTGGGATCTAGACAGAACCCGGAGTTCAGCTGAGCGTTCCTGCCCATTAATCAACAATAGGCTGCCCAGTACAAACCGATACTCCAATGATTCTGCATCTTCTCAGTGGGATCAGCATAGAAGCAATACTTTCCAAGGAAAAACATTGAAAACTGCTGGAGTGAGCCCAAGGAGATCAGTGGAGAACAGTGTTCTATTTGAGGAAATAAAGGAAGAGGGCCTAAGGGGATGAGAGTTTGATCAGAGAAACATGGAAGAATATGTTCCTGTGAGCTGGCCAAGGGCATGTCATATTACCAGGAACCTGAGAAGCACTAACTTATCAAAGGCCCAATGTGGTAGGATCCCCAAGAACTGAACTTGACGTAGAGTGCAGAGATACCCAGGCAAAGACACCATCACATCCACATCTTTTCATAGCCAGTGTTTCCCATTCACATTCATCCCAAATGAGACCCCTTTGCTGTCACTGTCCCATCATTCATTTCCCTACAATCTTCCACATGCATCTAAATTCTCCACGGTGGATTTGTGTCCATCCCATGCAAACAGGTCTAATTTCTCTGACTCCTAAGACCCTAGATTAGTATCCTTGTTTTTACATTTTATGGAAAGAGAAGGGCACAATATATACTTTGTGTCTAGCTCCTATCACTAATCACTATATTTGTGGAATTTATCCATGTTGCGTATGACGTTAATTTTGTTCCTTTTTGGTACATGTATATCATTGCACGAATATTATATTTTCATTGACTATAATTATCCGATCATTAGGGTTGCTTTCAGTCTGAACTGCTTGAAAAAGTGATGTTGTGGATATTCTATTGCATGTATTTTTCACTATGGACACACTCCTATTTGGTGAATGCTTAAGAGTTAGACTGCTAGGCCTTAGTTCCCATATTTTATCTTAATCCCTTCAGAACTCAATCTCTCATACTTTTAATTTCTAATGCAATCACGTGTTACCACACATCTAATGTTACCCATGCTTCTCTGAACTCTATGCCATTTGTTCAAAGCACAGGTATCATTTCTTTTATATGCCTTCATTTTCACATTCCCTTTCATTATTCCCTCACATTTTGCAAATACACCAACTGCTCTTAGTCTCAGAGAGGATATTCTCAGTAACAACATTCCTTACCTAAACAACATAATATATAAAGCACATAAATATATCATTATTGATAATGCAATCTACATACATAAATGTGTGCAGAACTAACAGACATAAGGCACACACAACTTTAACCTTTTCAGTCACACAAAGTTGATCCCATTTCACATTAGCAAATACCAAATCAACCTTACATTAAATCTTAACCCGGTTTTAACCAACACATTATGCATTTAAACAGCAAGCACATTACACTCAAATAACACTTTGATACCTAATCCCACTGATATTCACAAAACACACCATTTAGCAAGTTTACTTATAGTTTGGAGTTAATGGAATTGGAAACGGAAAGCTCGTATTAATTTCTATGAGAAGTGGTGTCGTGTGTAGTAATGATGCCTCACATGTCGTGTCCACTCAACATGTAATTCTTGACTTGACACAGACCTCGGCAAATGTCTCATCTCAATGTTCTATTTTATTCCATTGCCCAGGACGCTGCGTCAGCCAAGACAACGAGCCTCAGCCTGAGTTGCCCATGGAGGCCGCAGCCTGTATTCAGGCAGCAGGAGAAAAGCCTGCCTTCTCAGATCATCCTATCGTTGTCTCCACCCCATCTGAGCATGACCGTCCTGATGAGGATGGTAAGAAATAAACAAAGGTGGGATCTGAACTTAATCAAGAGATGGAGCTCAATGGCTCAGCCTACTCTCTACTTAGTCCATTTTCCCCTCAGAAACAGAAAAGGGGCTTCAGGGAAGAAGGACTAGGACTAAGGCTCCTGCAGAGGGACAAGTAGGCAGTGTGCCTTCAAGGACAGGGCAAGGTCGCTCAGCACAAGTTTCCAAAATAGCAGGCCGGGGACAGCTAGAACTGAGGCAATAGACAGTGCTGACGTGTGTGTGTGTGTGTGTGTGTGTGTGTGTGTGTGTGTGTGTGTGTGTGGTATTTTACTCAGACCTTCCCCTCAGAGAAGCACAAACTGAGATCCTCACACACTCACTCACACATCTGTCCTCCTTCATACCAGGTAGGGCTCTGCATGTCCTGCATATCCCTTGTTCTCTCATATACACAGGCTTTCACTCTTTATCTGCCTTTCCCAGTCTCTAGCAGCATTACCGAGTATACGCTTACCTTCATTTCATCACATAATCATGACCAGACTCACCCATGCACACGCGAATTCCATAAATAATCCACATCTCCTCACACAGATAACCTTTTTAGGTCAAAGTCTAATAAAGTTATATGCCCTGAAGAAAATTTACTTTCATCTGTTGCCTTTCTAATCTATATGGCACTTCAGATACCAGGCCTTCAGATCTTCACTGAACTCAACATTCTGAGATCTTAAACACACCTCCCCTAATACTCTCAGGATCACGGTCTTAGAGTAAGAACAAGTACCAGTCATGCACCATTCACATGTGCTGTCATACCGCATTGCAAACACGCACACGCTCATTTTCCCCATCCTCCTTACCAACATGGAAAACACGCACCATAAATATTCTAATACATACATACCATTTGAAAAATACTTGCATACAAAACTTCATCCGCATTCCCACATTGTTATACCATGTAAACACCTCAAAGTATGCCACACACTGAATTCTGAAATATAATCTGTGCATGCACTTTCACTCCAAATTCTCCTGTGGACATCTTAACGCCTATAGCCTTCACACACCTTGGCTACCTTTCTTATGGTGGAAATTTTCTTTCCCAGCATTGCATCAGCCACGTGGTAAAGTTTCCTGTCCTCGAGGCTCTGAGAAGCATGCATTCCAGTCAGATAAGAAACCGAAGAGCACACAGGAGCACTTACAAGGTTTGTATGGCGAAGCCTGAAATGGCACATGTCATTTCCATTCATTTTCCATTGTAGAAATGTCATCTCATGGTCAGAACTACCTGCAAGGAAAGCTCACAAAGATAAGACGGCTGTATGTCCAGCCTGAAAGAAGACAGCAATCTCTGTTCCATTGTCAAAGAAGCCACTTTGAACAAAGCCAGTTACTCAGGACATATATTGGCACAATAACTACTTCTGTGCACTTAATATTTTCATAGGAACCACATTCCACTATCCATCCAGGCTTGTGTGTGCTCAATGAATATGGTACATAGTAGACTCCTTGCTTAACGGACAGATGAATACACAAACAACAATCATGGACTGCATAGCTATTATTTTTATTTCATTTCTCAGCAAAGCTGAATTCACGAGAAGGTGCTTTGCAGCGCAGACACAAGGCAGTGGCCCTAACTCAACGCCAGAAAGCACGGAAGGCCTCTTGTTCAGAAAGCATCTCTTCTAAAGACAAGGGAAATGATGCTGGTAAGAAGGGACTGTTGAGTAGGATGCAAAGGTAGGTGGGATCTAGACAGAACCCGGAGTTCAGCTGAGCGTTCCTGCCCATTAATCAACAATAGGCTGCCCAGTACAAACCGATACTCCAATGATTCTGCATCTTCTCAGTGGGATCAGCATAGAAGCAATACTTTCCAAGGAAAAACATTGAAAACTGCTGGAGTGAGCCCAAGGAGATCAGTGGAGAACAGTGTTCTATTTGAGGAAATAAAGGAAGAGGGCCTAAGGGGATGAGAGTTTGATCAGAGAAACATGGAAGAATATGTTCCTGTGAGCTGGCCAAGGGCATGTCATATCACCAGGAACCTGAGAAACACTAACTTATCAAAGGCCCAATGTGGTAGGATCCTCAAGAACTGAACTTGACGTAGAGTGCAGAGATACCCAGGCAAAGACACCATCACATCCACATCTTTTCATAGCCAGTGTTTCCCATTCACATTCATCCCAAATGAGACGCCTTTGCTGTCACTGTCCCATCATTCATTTCCCTACAATCTTCCACATGCATCTAAATTCTCCACGGTGGATTTGTGTCCATCCCATGCAAACAGGTCTAATTTCTCTGACTCCTAAGACCCTAGATTAGTATCCTTGTTTTTACATTTTATGGAAAGAGAAGGGCACAATATATACTTTGTGTCTAGCTCCTATCACTAATCACTATATTTGTGGAATTTATCCATGTTGCGTATGACGTTAATTTTGTTCCTTTTTGGTACATGTATATCATTGCACGAATATTATATTTTCATTGACTATAATTATCCGATCATTAGGGTTGCTTTCAGTCTGAACTGCTTGAAAAAGTGATGTTGTGGATATTCTATTGCATGTATTTTTCACTATGGACACACTCCTATTTGGTGAATGCTTAAGAGTTAGACTGCTAGGCCTTAGTTCCCATATTTTATCTTAATCCCTTCAGAACTCAATCTCTCATACTTTTAATTTCTAATGCAATCACGTGTTACCACACATCTAATGTTACCCATGCTTCTCTGAACTCTATGCCATTTGTTCAAAGCACAGGTATCATTTCTTTTATATGCCTTCATTTTCACATTCCCTTTCATTATTCCCTCACATTTTGCAAATACACCAACTGCTCTTAGTCTCAGAGAGGATATTCTCAGTAACAACATTCCTTACCTAAACAACATAATATATAAAGCACATAAATATATCATTATTGATAATGCAATCTACATACATAAATGTGTGCAGAACTAACAGACATAAGGCACACACAACTTTAACCTTTTCAGTCACACAAAGTTGATCCCATTTCACATTAGCAAATACCAAATCAACCTTACATTAAATCTTAACCCGGTTTTAACCAACACATTATGCATTTAAACAGCAAGCACATTACACTCAAATAACACTTTGATACCTAATCCCACTGATATTCACAAAACACACCATTTAGCAAGTTTACTTATAGTTTGGAGTTAATGGAATTGGAAACGGAAAGCTCGTATTAATTTCTATGAGAAGTGGTGTCGTGTGTAGTAATGATGCCTCACATGTCGTGTCCACTCAACATGTAATTCTTGACTTGACACAGACCTCGGGAAATGTCTCATCTCAATGTTCTATTTTATTCCATTGCCCAGGACGCTGCGTCAGCCAAGACAACGAGCCTCAGCCTGAGTTGCCCATGGAGGCCGCAGCCTGTATTCAGGCAGCAGGAGAAAAGCCTGCCTTCTCAGATCATCCTATCGTTGTCTCCACCCCATCCGAGCATGACCGTCCTGATGAGGATGGTAAGAAATAAACAAAGGTGGGATCTGAACTTAATCAAGAGATGGAGCTCAATGGCTCAGCCTACTCTCTACTTAGTCCATTTTCCCCTCAGAAACAGAAAAGGGGCTTCAGGGAAGAAGGACTAGGACTAAGGCTCCTGCAGAGGGACAAGTAGGCAGTGTGCCTTCAAGGACAGGGCAAGGTCGCTCAGCACAAGTTTCCAAAATAGCAGGCCGGGGACAGCTGGAACTGAGGCAATAGACAGTGCTGACGTGTGTGTGTGTGTGTGTGTGTGTGTGTGTGTGTGTGTGTGTGTGGTATTTTACTCAGACCTTCCCCTCAGAGAAGCACAAACTGAGATCCTCACACACTCACTCACACATCTGTCCTCCTTCATACCAGGTAGGGCTCTGCATGTCCTGCATATCCCTTGTTCTCTCATATACACAGGCTTTCACTCTTTATCTGCCTTTCCCAGTCTCTAGCAGCATTACCGAGTATACGCTTACCTTCATTTCATCACATAATCATGACCAGACTCACCCATGCACACGCGAATTCCATAAATAATCCACATCTCCTCACACAGATAACCTTTTTAGGTCAAAGTCTAATAAAGTTATATGCCCTGAAGAAAATTTACTTTCATCTGTTGCCTTTCTAATCTATATGGCACTTCAGATACCAGGCCTTCAGATCTTCACTGAACTCAACATTCTGAGATCTTAAACACACCTCCCCTAATACTCTCAGGATCACGGTCTTAGAGTAAGAACAAGTACCAGTCATGCACCATTCACATGTGCTGTCATACCGCATTGCAAACACGCACACGCTCATTTTCCCCATCCTCCTTACCAACATGGAAAACACGCACCATAAATATTCTAATACATACATACCATTTGAAAAATACTTGCATACAAAACTTCATCCGCATTCCCACATTGTTATACCATGTAAACACCTCAAAGTATGCCACACACTGAATTCTGAAATATAATCTGTGCATGCACTTTCACTCCAAATTCTCCTGTGGACATCTTAACGCCTATAGCCTTCACACACCTTGGCTACCTTTCTTATGGTGGAAATTTTCTTTCCCAGCATTGCATCAGCCACGTGGTAAAGTTTCCTGTCCTCGAGGCTCTGAGAAGCATGCATTCCAGTCAGATAAGAAACCGAAGAGCACACAGGAGCACTTACAAGGTTTGTATGGCGAAGCCTGAAATGGCACATGTCATTTCCATTCATTTTCCATTGTAGAAATGTCATCTCATGGTCAGAACTACCTGCAAGGAAAGCTCACAAAGATAAGACGGCTGTATGTCCAGCCTGAAAGAAGACAGCAATCTCTGTTCCATTGTCAAAGAAGCCACTTTGAACAAAGCCAGTTACTCAGGACATATATTGGCACAATAACTACTTCTGTGCACTTAATATTTTCATAGGAACCACATTCCACTATCCATCCAGGCTTGTGTGTGCTCAATGAATATGGTACATAGTAGACTCCTTGCTTAACGGACAGATGAATACACAAACAACAATCATGGACTGCATAGCTATTATTTTTATTTCATTTCTCAGCAAAGCTGAATTCACGAGAAGGTGCTTTGCAGCGCAGACACAAGGCAGTGGCCCTAACTCAACGCCAGAAAGCACGGAAGGCCTCTTGTTCAGAAAGCATCTCTTCTAAAGACAAGGGAAATGATGCTGGTAAGAAGGGACTGTTGAGTAGGATGCAAAGGTAGGTGGGATCTAGACAGAACCCGGAGTTCAGCTGAGCGTTCCTGCCCATTAATCAACAATAGGCTGCCCAGTACAAACCGATACTCCAATGATTCTGCATCTTCTCAGTGGGATCAGCATAGAAGCAATACTTTCCAAGGAAAAACATTGAAAACTGCTGGAGTGAGCCCAAGGAGATCAGTGGAGAACAGTGTTCTATTTGAGGAAATAAAGGAAGAGGGCCTAAGGGGATGAGAGTTTGATCAGAGAAACATGGAAGAATATGTTCCTGTGAGCTGGCCAAGGGCATGTCATATCACCAGGAACCTGAGAAACACTAACTTATCAAAGGCCCAATGTGGTAGGATCCTCAAGAACTGAACTTGACGTAGAGTGCAGAGATACCCAGGCAAAGACACCATCACATCCACATCTTTTCATAGCCAGTGTTTCCCATTCACATTCATCCCAAATGAGACGCCTTTGCTGTCACTGTCCCATCATTCATTTCCCTACAATCTTCCACATGCATCTAAATTCTCCACGGTGGATTTGTGTCCATCCCATGCAAACAGGTCTAATTTCTCTGACTCCTAAGACCCTAGATTAGTATCCTTGTTTTTACATTTTATGGAAAGAGAAGGGCACAATATATACTTTGTGTCTAGCTCCTATCACTAATCACTATATTTGTGGAATTTATCCATGTTGCGTATGACGTTAATTTTGTTCCTTTTTGGTACATGTATATCATTGCACGAATATTATATTTTCATTGACTATAATTATCCGATCATTAGGGTTGCTTTCAGTCTGAACTGCTTGAAAAAGTGATGTTGTGGATATTCTATTGCATGTATTTTTCACTATGGACACACTCCTATTTGGTGAATGCTTAAGAGTTAGACTGCTAGGCCTTAGTTCCCATATTTTATCTTAATCCCTTCAGAACTCAATCTCTCATACTTTTAATTTCTAATGCAATCACGTGTTACCACACATCTAATGTTACCCATGCTTCTCTGAACTCTATGCCATTTGTTCAAAGCACAGGTATCATTTCTTTTATATGCCTTCATTTTCACATTCCCTTTCATTATTCCCTCACATTTTGCAAATACACCAACTGCTCTTAGTCTCAGAGAGGATATTCTCAGTAACAACATTCCTTACCTAAACAACATAATATATAAAGCACATAAATATATCATTATTGATAATGCAATCTACATACATAAATGTGTGCAGAACTAACAGACATAAGGCACACACAACTTTAACCTTTTCAGTCACACAAAGTTGATCCCATTTCACATTAGCAAATACCAAATCAACCTTACATTAAATCTTAACCCGGTTTTAACCAACACATTATGCATTTAAACAGCAAGCACATTACACTCAAATAACACTTTGATACCTAATCCCACTGATATTCACAAAACACACCATTTAGCAAGTTTACTTATAGTTTGGAGTTAATGGAATTGGAAACGGAAAGCTCGTATTAATTTCTATGAGAAGTGGTGTCGTGTGTAGTAATGATGCCTCACATGTCGTGTCCACTCAACATGTAATTCTTGACTTGACACAGACCTCGGGAAATGTCTCATCTCAATGTTCTATTTTATTCCATTGCCCAGGACGCTGCGTCAGCCAAGACAACGAGCCTCAGCCTGAGTTGCCCATGGAGGCCGCAGCCTGTATTCAGGCAGCAGGAGAAAAGCCTGCCTTCTCAGATCATCCTATCGTTGTCTCCACCCCATCCGAGCATGACCGTCCTGATGAGGATGGTAAGAAATAAACAAAGGTGGGATCTGAACTTAATCAAGAGATGGAGCTCAATGGCTCAGCCTACTCTCTACTTAGTCCATTTTCCCCTCAGAAACAGAAAAGGGGCTTCAGGGAAGAAGGACTAGGACTAAGGCTCCTGCAGAGGGACAAGTAGGCAGTGTGCCTTCAAGGACAGGGCAAGGTCGCTCAGCACAAGTTTCCAAAATAGCAGGCCGGGGACAGCTGGAACTGAGGCAATAGACAGTGCTGACGTGTGTGTGTGTGTGTGTGTGTGTGTGTGTGTGTGTGTGTGTGGTATTTTACTCAGACCTTCCCCTCAGAGAAGCACAAACTGAGATCCTCACACACTCACTCACACATCTGTCCTCCTTCATACCAGGTAGGGCTCTGCATGTCCTGCATATCCCTTGTTCTCTCATATACACAGGCTTTCACTCTTTATCTGCCTTTCCCAGTCTCTAGCAGCATTACCGAGTATACGCTTACCTTCATTTCATCACATAATCATGACCAGACTCACCCATGCACACGCGAATTCCATAAATAATCCACATCTCCTCACACAGATAACCTTTTTAGGTCAAAGTCTAATAAAGTTATATGCCCTGAAGAAAATTTACTTTCATCTGTTGCCTTTCTAATCTATATGGCACTTCAGATACCAGGCCTTCAGATCTTCACTGAACTCAACATTCTGAGATCTTAAACACACCTCCCCTAATACTCTCAGGATCACGGTCTTAGAGTAAGAACAAGTACCAGTCATGCACCATTCACATGTGCTGTCATACCGCATTGCAAACACGCACACGCTCATTTTCCCCATCCTCCTTACCAACATGGAAAACACGCACCATAAATATTCTAATACATACATACCATTTGAAAAATACTTGCATACAAAACTTCATCCGCATTCCCACATTGTTATACCATGTAAACACCTCAAAGTATGCCACACACTGAATTCTGAAATATAATCTGTGCATGCACTTTCACTCCAAATTCTCCTGTGGACATCTTAACGCCTATAGCCTTCACACACCTTGGCTACCTTTCTTATGGTGGAAATTTTCTTTCCCAGCATTGCATCAGCCACGTGGTAAAGTTTCCTGTCCTCGAGGCTCTGAGAAGCATGCATTCCAGTCAGATAAGAAACCGAAGAGCACACAGGAGCACTTACAAGGTTTGTATGGCGAAGCCTGAAATGGCACATGTCATTTCCATTCATTTTCCATTGTAGAAATGTCATCTCATGGTCAGAACTACCTGCAAGGAAAGCTCACAAAGATAAGACGGCTGTATGTCCAGCCTGAAAGAAGACAGCAATCTCTGTTCCATTGTCAAAGAAGCCACTTTGAACAAAGCCAGTTACTCAGGACATATATTGGCACAATAACTACTTCTGTGCACTTAATATTTTCATAGGAACCACATTCCACTATCCATCCAGGCTTGTGTGTGCTCAATGAATATGGTACATAGTAGACTCCTTGCTTAACGGACAGATGAATACACAAACAACAATCATGGACTGCATAGCTATTATTTTTATTTCATTTCTCAGCAAAGCTGAATTCACGAGAAGGTGCTTTGCAGCGCAGACACAAGGCAGTGGCCCTAACTCAACGCCAGAAAGCACGGAAGGCCTCTTGTTCAGAAAGCATCTCTTCTAAAGACAAGGGAAATGATGCTGGTAAGAAGGGACTGTTGAGTAGGATGCAAAGGTAGGTGGGATCTAGACAGAACCCGGAGTTCAGCTGAGCGTTCCTGCCCATTAATCAACAATAGGCTGCCCAGTACAAACCGATACTCCAATGATTCTGCATCTTCTCAGTGGGATCAGCATAGAAGCAATACTTTCCAAGGAAAAACATTGAAAACTGCTGGAGTGAGCCCAAGGAGATCAGTGGAGAACAGTGTTCTATTTGAGGAAATAAAGGAAGAGGGCCTAAGGGGATGAGAGTTTGATCAGAGAAACATGGAAGAATATGTTCCTGTGAGCTGGCCAAGGGCATGTCATATCACCAGGAACCTGAGAAACACTAACTTATCAAAGGCCCAATGTGGTAGGATCCTCAAGAACTGAACTTGACGTAGAGTGCAGAGATACCCAGGCAAAGACACCATCACATCCACATCTTTTCATAGCCAGTGTTTCCCATTCACATTCATCCCAAATGAGACGCCTTTGCTGTCACTGTCCCATCATTCATTTCCCTACAATCTTCCACATGCATCTAAATTCTCCACGGTGGATTTGTGTCCATCCCATGCAAACAGGTCTAATTTCTCTGACTCCTAAGACCCTAGATTAGTATCCTTGTTTTTACATTTTATGGAAAGAGAAGGGCACAATATATACTTTGTGTCTAGCTCCTATCACTAATCACTATATTTGTGGAATTTATCCATGTTGCGTATGACGTTAATTTTGTTCCTTTTTGGTACATGTATATCATTGCACGAATATTATATTTTCATTGACTATAATTATCCGATCATTAGGGTTGCTTTCAGTCTGAACTGCTTGAAAAAGTGATGTTGTGGATATTCTATTGCATGTATTTTTCACTATGGACACACTCCTATTTGGTGAATGCTTAAGAGTTAGACTGCTAGGCCTTAGTTCCCATATTTTATCTTAATCCCTTCAGAACTCAATCTCTCATACTTTTAATTTCTAATGCAATCACGTGTTACCACACATCTAATGTTACCCATGCTTCTCTGAACTCTATGCCATTTGTTCAAAGCACAGGTATCATTTCTTTTATATGCCTTCATTTTCACATTCCCTTTCATTATTCCCTCACATTTTGCAAATACACCAACTGCTCTTAGTCTCAGAGAGGATATTCTCAGTAACAACATTCCTTACCTAAACAACATAATATATAAAGCACATAAATATATCATTATTGATAATGCAATCTACATACATAAATGTGTGCAGAACTAACAGACATAAGGCACACACAACTTTAACCTTTTCAGTCACACAAAGTTGATCCCATTTCACATTAGCAAATACCAAATCAACCTTACATTAAATCTTAACCCGGTTTTAACCAACACATTATGCATTTAAACAGCAAGCACATTACACTCAAATAACACTTTGATACCTAATCCCACTGATATTCACAAAACACACCATTTAGCAAGTTTACTTATAGTTTGGAGTTAATGGAATTGGAAACGGAAAGCTCGTATTAATTTCTATGAGAAGTGGTGTCGTGTGTAGTAATGATGCCTCACATGTCGTGTCCACTCAACATGTAATTCTTGACTTGACACAGACCTCGGGAAATGTCTCATCTCAATGTTCTATTTTATTCCATTGCCCAGGACGCTGCGTCAGCCAAGACAACGAGCCTCAGCCTGAGTTGCCCATGGAGGCCGCAGCCTGTATTCAGGCAGCAGGAGAAAAGCCTGCCTTCTCAGATCATCCTATCGTTGTCTCCACCCCATCCGAGCATGACCGTCCTGATGAGGATGGTAAGAAATAAACAAAGGTGGGATCTGAACTTAATCAAGAGATGGAGCTCAATGGCTCAGCCTACTCTCTACTTAGTCCATTTTCCCCTCAGAAACAGAAAAGGGGCTTCAGGGAAGAAGGACTAGGACTAAGGCTCCTGCAGAGGGACAAGTAGGCAGTGTGCCTTCAAGGACAGGGCAAGGTCGCTCAGCACAAGTTTCCAAAATAGCAGGCCGGGGACAGCTGGAACTGAGGCAATAGACAGTGCTGACGTGTGTGTGTGTGTGTGTGTGTGTGTGTGTGTGTGTGTGTGTGGTATTTTACTCAGACCTTCCCCTCAGAGAAGCACAAACTGAGATCCTCACACACTCACTCACACATCTGTCCTCCTTCATACCAGGTAGGGCTCTGCATGTCCTGCATATCCCTTGTTCTCTCATATACACAGGCTTTCACTCTTTATCTGCCTTTCCCAGTCTCTAGCAGCATTACCGAGTATACGCTTACCTTCATTTCATCACATAATCATGACCAGACTCACCCATGCACACGCGAATTCCATAAATAATCCACATCTCCTCACACAGATAACCTTTTTAGGTCAAAGTCTAATAAAGTTATATGCCCTGAAGAAAATTTACTTTCATCTGTTGCCTTTCTAATCTATATGGCACTTCAGATACCAGGCCTTCAGATCTTCACTGAACTCAACATTCTGAGATCTTAAACACACCTCCCCTAATACTCTCAGGATCACGGTCTTAGAGTAAGAACAAGTACCAGTCATGCACCATTCACATGTGCTGTCATACCGCATTGCAAACACGCACACGCTCATTTTCCCCATCCTCCTTACCAACATGGAAAACACGCACCATAAATATTCTAATACATACATACCATTTGAAAAATACTTGCATACAAAACTTCATCCGCATTCCCACATTGTTATACCATGTAAACACCTCAAAGTATGCCACACACTGAATTCTGAAATATAATCTGTGCATGCACTTTCACTCCAAATTCTCCTGTGGACATCTTAACGCCTATAGCCTTCACACACCTTGGCTACCTTTCTTATGGTGGAAATTTTCTTTCCCAGCATTGCATCAGCCACGTGGTAAAGTTTCCTGTCCTGGAGGCTCTGAGAAGCATGCATTCCAGTCAGATAAGAAACCGAAGAGCACACAGGAGCACTTACAAGGTTTGTATGGCGAAGCCTGAAATGGCACATGTCATTTCCATTCATTTTCCATTGTAGAAATGTCATCTCATGGTCAGAACTACCTGCAAGGAAAGCTCACAAAGATAAGACGGCTGTATGTCCAGCCTGAAAGAAGACAGCAATCTCTGTTCCATTGTCAAAGAAGCCACTTTGAACAAAGCCAGTTACTCAGGACATATATTGGCACAATAACTACTTCTGTGCACTTAATATTTTCATAGGAACCACATTCCACTATCCATCCAGGCTTGTGTGTGCTCAATGAATATGGTACATAGTAGACTCCTTGCTTAACGGACAGATGAATACACAAACAACAATCATGGACTGCATAGCTATTATTTTTATTTCATTTCTCAGCAAAGCTGAATTCACGAGAAGGTGCTTTGCAGCGCAGACACAAGGCAGTGGCCCTAACTCAACGCCAGAAAGCACGGAAGGCCTCTTGTTCAGAAAGCATCTCTTCTAAAGACAAGGGAAATGATGCTGGTAAGAAGGGACTGTTGAGTAGGATGCAAAGGTAGGTGGGATCTAGACAGAACCCGGAGTTCAGCTGAGCGTTCCTGCCCATTAATCAACAATAGGCTGCCCAGTACAAACCGATACTCCAATGATTCTGCATCTTCTCAGTGGGATCAGCATAGAAGCAATACTTTCCAAGGAAAAACATTGAAAACTGCTGGAGTGAGCCCAAGGAGATCAGTGGAGAACAGTGTTCTATTTGAGGAAATAAAGGAAGAGGGCCTAAGGGGATGAGAGTTTGATCAGAGAAACATGGAAGAATATGTTCCTGTGAGCTGGCCAAGGGCATGTCATATCACCAGGAACCTGAGAAACACTAACTTATCAAAGGCCCAATGTGGTAGGATCCTCAAGAACTGAACTTGACGTAGAGTGCAGAGATACCCAGGCAAAGACACCATCACATCCACATCTTTTCATAGCCAGTGTTTCCCATTCACATTCATCCCAAATGAGACGCCTTTGCTGTCACTGTCCCATCATTCATTTCCCTACAATCTTCCACATGCATCTAAATTCTCCACGGTGGATTTGTGTCCATCCCATGCAAACAGGTCTAATTTCTCTGACTCCTAAGACCCTAGATTAGTATCCTTGTTTTTACATTTTATGGAAAGAGAAGGGCACAATATATACTTTGTGTCTAGCTCCTATCACTAATCACTATATTTGTGGAATTTATCCATGTTGCGTATGACGTTAATTTTGTTCCTTTTTGGTACATGTATATCATTGCACGAATATTATATTTTCATTGACTATAATTATCCAATCATTAGGGTTGCTTTCAGTCAGAACTGCTTGAAAAAGTGATGTTGTGGATATTCTATTGCATGTATTTTTCACTATGGACACACTCCTATTTGGTGAATGCTTAAGAGTTAGACTGCTAGGCCTTAGTTCCCATATTTTATCTTAATCCCTTCAGAACTCAATCTCTCATACTTTTAATTTCTAATGCAATCACGTGTTACCACACATCTAATGTTACCCATGCTTCTCTGAACTCTATGCCATTTGTTCAAAGCACAGGTATCATTTCTTTTATATGCCTTCATTTTCACATCCCCTTTCATTATTCCCTCACATTTTGCAAATACACCAACTGCTCTTAGTCTCAGAGAGGATATTCTCAGTAACAACATTCCTTACCTAAACAACATAATATATAAAGCACATAAATATATCATTATTGATAATGCAATCTACATACATAAATGTGTGCAGAACTAACAGACATAAGGCACACACAACTTTAACCTTTTCAGTCACACAAAGTTGATCCCATTTCACATTAGCAAATACCAAATCAACCTTACATTAAATCTTAACCCGGTTTTAACCAACACATTATGCATTTAAACAGCAAGCACATTACACTCAAATAACACTTTGATACCTAATCCCACTGATATTCACAAAACACACCATTTAGCAAGTTTACTTATAGTTTGGAGTTAATGGAATTGGAAACGGAAAGCTCGTATTAATTTCTATGAGAAGTGGTGTCGTGTGTAGTAATGATGCCTCACATGTCATGTCCACTCAACATGTAATTCTTGACTTGACACAGACCTCGGCAAATGTCTCATCTCAATGTTCTATTTTATTCCATTGCCCAGGACGCTGCGTCAGCCAAGACAACGAGCCTCAGCCTGAGTTGCCCATGGAGGCCGCAGCCTGTATTCAGGCAGCAGGAGAAAAGCCTGCCTTCTCAGATCATCCTATCGTTGTCTCCACCCCATCCGAGCATGACCGTCCTGATGAGGATGGTAAGAAATAAACAAAGGTGGGATCTGAACTTAATCAAGAGATGGAGCTCAATGGCTCAGCCTACTCTCTACTTAGTCCATTTTCCCCTCAGAAACAGAAAAGGGGCTTCAGGGAAGAAGGACTAGGACTAAGGCTCCTGCAGAGGGACAAGTAGGCAGTGTGCCTTCAAGGACAGGGCAAGGTCGCTCAGCACAAGTTTCCAAAATAGCAGGCCGGGGACAGCTGGAACTGAGGCAATAGACAGTGCTGACGTGTGTGTGTGTGTGTATGTGTGTGTGTGTGTGTGTGTGTGTGTGTGTGTGTGTGTGTGTGGTATTTTAATCAGACCTTCCCCTCAGAGAAGCACAAACTGAGATCCTCACACACTCACTCACACATCTGTCCTCCTTCATACCAGGTAGGGCTCTGCATGTCCTGCATATCCCTTGTTCTCTCATATACACAGGCTTTCACTCTTTATCTGCCTTTCCCAGTCTCTAGCAGCATTACCGAGTATACGCTTACCTTCATTTCATCACATAATCATGACCAGACTCACCCATGCACACGCGAATTCCATAAATAATCCACATCTCCTCACACAGATAACCTTTTTAGGTCAAAGTCTAATAAAGTTATATGCCCTGAAGAAAATTTACTTTCATCTGTTGCCTTTCTAATCTATATGGCACTTCAGATACCAGGCCTTCAGACCTTCACTGAACTCAACATTCTGAGATCTTAAACACACCTCCACTAATACTCTCAGGATCACGGTCTTAGAGTAAGAACAAGTACCAGTCATGCACCATTCACATGTGCTGTCATACCGCATTGCAAACACGCACACGCTCATTTTCCCCATCCTCCTTACCAACATGGAAAACACGCACCATAAATATTCTAATACATACATACCATTTGAAAAATACTTGCATACAAAACTTCATCCGCATTCCCACATTGTTATACCATGTAAACACCTCAAAGTATGCCACACACTGAATTCTGAAATATAATCTGTGCATGCACTTTCACTCCAAATTCTCCTGTGGACATCTTAACGCCTATAGCCTTCACACACCTCGGCTACCTTTCTTATGGTGGAAATTTTCTTTCCCAGCATTGCATCAGCCACGTGGTAAAGTTTCCTGTCCTGGAGGCTCTGAGAAGCATGCATTCCAGTCAGATAAGAAACCGAAGAGCACACAGGAGCACTTACAAGGTTTGTATGGCGAAGCCTGAAATGGCACATGTCATTTCCATTCATTTTCCATTGTAGAAATGTCATCTCATGGTCAGAACTACCTGCAAGGAAAGCTCACAAAGATAAGACGGCTGTATGTCCAGCCTGAAAGAAGACAGCAATCTCTGTTCCATTTTCAAAGAAGCCACTTTGAACAAACCCAGTTACTCAGGACATATATTGGCACAATAACTACTTCTGTGCACTTAATATTTTCATAGGAACCACATTCCACTATCCATCCAGGCTTGTGTGTGCTCAATGAATGTGGTACATAGTAGACTCCTTGCTTAACGGACAGATGAATACACAAACAACAATCATGGACTGCATAGCTATTATTTTTATTTCATTTCTCAGCAAAGCTGAATTCACGAGAAGGTGCTTTGCAGCGCAGACACAAGGCAGTGGCCCTAACTCAACGCCAGAAAGCACGGAAGGCCTCTTGTTCAGAAAGCATCTCTTCTAAAGACAAGGGAAATGATGCTGGTAAGAAGGGACTGTTGAGTAGGATGCAAAGGTAGGTGGGATCTAGACAGAACCCGGAGTTCAGCTGAGCGTTCCTGCCCATTAATCAACAATAGGCTGCCCAGTACAAACCGATACTCCAATGATTCTGCATCTTCTCAGTGGGATCAGCATAGAAGCAATACTTTCCAAGGAAAAACATTGAAAACTGCTGGAGTGAGCCCAAGGAGATCAGTGGAGAACAGTGTTCTATTTGAGGAAATAAAGGAAGAGGGCCTAAGGGGATGAGAGTTTGATCAGAGAAACATGGAAGAATATGTTCCTGTGAGCTGGCCAAGGGCATGTCATATTACCAGGAACCTGAGAAGCACTAACTTATCAAAGGCCCAATGTGGTAGGATCCCCAAGAACTGAACTTGACGTAGAGTGCAGAGATACCCAGGCAAAGACACCATCACATCCACATCTTTTCATAGCCAGTGTTTCCCATTCACATTCATCCCAAATGAGACGCCTTTGCTGTCACTGTCCCATCATTCATTTCCCTACAATCTTCCACATGCATCTAAATTCTCCACGGTGGATTTGTGTCCATCCCATGCAAACAGGTCTAATTTCTCTGACTCCTAAGACCCTAGATTAGTATCCTTGTTTTTACATTTTATGGAAAGAGAAGGGCACAATATATACTTTGTGTCTAGCTCCTATCACTAATCACTATATTTGTGGAATTTATCCATGTTGCGTATGACGTTAATTTTGTTCCTTTTTGGTACATGTATATCATTGCACGAATATTATATTTTCATTGACTATAATTATCCGATCATTAGGGTTGCTTTCAGTCTGAACTGCTTGAAAAAGTGATGTTGTGGATATTCTATTGCATGTATTTTTCACTATGGACACACTCCTATTTGGTGAATGCTTAAGAGTTAGACTGCTAGGCCTTAGTTCCCATATTTTATCTTAATCCCTTCAGAACTCAATCTCTCATACTTTTAATTTCTAATGCAATCACGTGTTACCACACATCTAATGTTACCCATGCTTCTCTGAACTCTATGCCATTTGTTCAAAGCACAGGTATCATTTCTTTTATATGCCTTCATTTTCACATCCCCTTTCATTATTCCCTCACATTTTGCAAATACACCAACTGCTCTTAGTCTCAGAGAGGATATTCTCAGTAACAACATTCCTTACCTAAACAACATAATATATAAAGCACATAAATATATCATTATTGATAATGCAATCTACATACATAAATGTGTGCAGAACTAACAGACATAAGGCACACACAACTTTAACCTTTTCAGTCACACAAAGTTGATCCCATTTCACATTAGCAAATACCAAATCAACCTTACATTAAATCTTAACACGGTTTTAACCAACACATTATGCATTTAAACAGCAAGCACATTACATTCAAATAACACTTTGATACCTAATCCCACTGATATTCACAAAACACACCATTTAGCACGTTTCCTTATAGTTTGGAGTTAATGGAATTGGAAACGGAAAGCTCGTATTAATTTCTATGAGAAGTGGTGTCGTGTGTAGTAATGATGCCTCACATGTCATGTCCACTCAACATGTAATTCTTGACTTGACACAGACCTCGGCAAATGTCTCATCTCAATGTACTATTTTATTCCATTGCCCAGGACGCTGCGTCAGCCAAGACAACGAGCCTCAGCCTGAGTTGCCCATGGAGACCGCAGCGTGTATTCAGGCAGCAGGAGAAAAGCCTGCCTTCTCAGATCATCCTATCGCTGTCTCCACCCCATCCGAGCATGACCGTCCTGATGAGGATGGTAAGGAATAAACAAAGGTGGGATCTGAACTTAATCAAGAGATGTAGCTCAATGGCTCAGCCTACTCTCTACGTAGTCCATTTTCCCCTCAGAAACAGAAAAGGGGCTTCAGGGAAGAAGGACTAGGACTAAGGCTCCTGCAGAGGGACAAGTAGGCAGTGTGCCTTCAAGGACAGGGCAAGGTCACTCAGCACAAGTTTCCAAAATAGCAGGCCGGGGACAGCTGGAACTGAGGCAATAGACAGTGCTGACGTGTGTGTGTGTGTGTGTGTGTGTGTGTGTGTGTGTGTGTGGTATTTTACTCAGACCTTCCCCTCTGAGAAGCACAAACTGAGATCCTCACACACTCACTCACACATCTGTCCTCCTTCATACCAGGTAGGGCTCTGCATGTCCTGCATATCCCTTGTTCTCTCATATACACAGGCTTTCACTCTTTATCTGCCTTTCCCAGTCTCTAGCAGCATTACCGAGTATACGCTTACCTTCATTTCATCACATAATCATGACCAGACTCACCCATGCACACGCGAATTCCATAAATAATCCACATCTCCTCACACAGATAACCTTTTTAGGTCAAAGTCTAATAAAGTTATATGCCCTGAAGAAAATTTACTTTCATCTGTTGCCTTTCTAATCTATATGGCACTTCAGATACCAGGCCTTCAGATCTTCACTGAACTCAACATTCTGAGATCTTAAACACACCTCCCCTAATACTCTCAGGATCACGGTCTTAGAGTAAGAACAAGTACCAGTCATGCACCATTCACATGTGCTGTCATACCGCATTGCAAACACGCACACGCTCATTTTCCCCATCCTCCTTACCAACATGGAAAACACGCACCATAAATATTCTAATACATACATACCATTTGAAAAATACTTGCATACAAAACTTCATCCGCATTCCCACATTGTTGTACCATGTAAACACCTCAAAGTATGCCACACACTGAATTCTGAAATATAATCTGTGCATGCACTTTCACTCCAAATTCTCCTGTGGACATCTTAACGCCTATAGCCTTCACACACCTTGGCTACCTTTCTTATGGTGGAAATTTTCTTTCCCAGCATTGCATCAGCCACGTGGTAAAGTTTCCTGTCCTGGAGGCTCTGAGAAGCATGCATTCCAGTCAGATAAGAAACCGAAGAGCACACAGGAGCACTTACAAGGTTTGTATGGCGAAGCCTGAAATGGCACATGTCATTTCCATTCATTTTCCATTGTAGAAATGTCATCTCATGGTCAGAACTACCTGCAAGGAAAGCTCACAAAGATAAGACGGCTGTATGTCCAGCCTGAAAGAAGACAGCAATCTCTGTTCCATTGTCAAAGAAGCCACTTTGAACAAAGCCAGTTACTCAGGACATATATTGGCACAATAACTACTTCTGTGCACTTAATATTTTCATAGGAACCACATTCCACTATCCATCCAGGCTTGTGTGTGCTCAATGAATGTGGTACATAGTAGACTCCTTGCTTAACGGACAGATGAATACACAAACAACAATCATGGACTGCATAGCTATTATTTTTATTTCATTTCTCAGCAAAGCTGAATTCACGAGAAGGTGCTTTGCAGCGCAGACACAAGGCAGTGGCCCTAACTCAACGCCAGAAAGCACGGAAGGCCTCTTGTTCAGAAAGCATCTCTTCTAAAGACAAGGGAAATGATGCTGGTAAGAAGGGACTGTTGAGTAGGATGCAAAGGTAGGTGGGATCTAGACAGAACCCGGAGTTCAGCTGAGCGTTCCTGCCCATTAATCAACAATAGGCTGCCCAGTACAAACCGATACTCCAATGATTCTGCATCTTCTCAGTGGGATCAGCATAGAAGCAATACTTTCCAAGGAAAAACATTGAAAACTGCTGGAGTGAGCCCAAGGAGATCAGTGGAGAACAGTGTTCTATTTGAGGAAATAAAGGAAGAGGGCCTAAGGGGATGAGAGTTTGATCAGAGAAACATGGAAGAATATGTTCCTGTGAGCTGGCCAAGGGCATGTCATATCACCAGGAACCTGAGAAACACTAACTTATCAAAGGCCCAATGTGGTAGGATCCTCAAGAACTGAACTTGACGTAGAGTGCAGAGATACCCAGGCAAAGACACCATCACATCCACATCTTTTCATAGCCAGTGTTTCCCATTCACATTCATCCCAAATGAGACGCCTTTGCTGTCACTGTCCCATCATTCATTTCCCTACAATCTTCCACATGCATCTAAATTCTCCACGGTGGATTTGTGTCCATCCCATGCAAACAGGTCTAATTTCTCTGACTCCTAAGACCCTAGATTAGTATCCTTGTTTTTACATTTTATGGAAAGAGAAGGGCACAATATATACTTTGTGTCTAGCTCCTATCACTAATCACTATATTTGTTGAATTTATCCATGTTGCGTATGACGTTAATTTTGTTCCTTTTTGGTACATGTATATCATTGCACGAATATTATATTTTCATTGACTATAATTATCCGATCATTAGGGTTGCTTTCAGTCTGAACTGCTTGAAAAAGTGATGTTGTGGATATTCTATTGCATGTATTTTTCACTATGGACACACTCCTATTTGGTGAATGCTTAAGAGTTAGACTGCTAGGCCTTAGTTCCCATATTTTATCTTAATCCCTTCAGAACTCAATCTCTCATACTTTTAATTTCTAATGCAATCACGTGTTACCACACATCTAATGTTACCCATGCTTCTCTGAACTCTATGCCATTTGTTCAAAGCACAGGTATCATTTCTTTTATATGCCTTCATTTTCACATCCCCTTTCATTATTCCCTCACATTTTGCAAATACACCAACTGCTCTTAGTCTCAGAGAGGATATTCTCAGTAACAACATTCCTTACCTAAACAACATAATATATAAAGCACATAAATATATCATTATTGATAATGCAATCTACATACATAAATGTGTGCAGAACTAACAGACATAAGGCACACACAACTTTAACCTTTTCAGTCACACAAAGTTGATCCCATTTCACATTAGCAAATACCAAATCAACCTTACATTAAATCTTAACACGGTTTTAACCAACACATTATGCATTTAAACAGCAAGCACATTACATTCAAATAACACTTTGATACCTAATCCCACTGATATTCACAAAACACACCATTTAGCAAGTTTACTTATAGTTTGGAGTTAATGGAATTGGAAACGGAAAGCTCGTATTAATTTCTATGAGAAGTGGTGTCGTGTGTAGTAATGATGCCTCACATGTCATGTCCACTCAACATGTAATTCTTGACTTGACACAGACCTCGGCAAATGTCTCATCTCAATGTACTATTTTATTCCATTGCCCAGGACGCTGCGTCAGCCAAGACAACGAGCCTCAGCCTGAGTTGCCCATGGAGGCCGCAGCCTGTATTCAGGCAGCAGGAGAAAAGCCTGCCTTCTCAGATCATCCTATCGCTGTCTCCACCCCATCCGAGCATGACCGTCCTGATGAGGATGGTAAGGAATAAACAAAGGTGGGATCTGAACTTAATCAAGAGATGTAGCTCAATGGCTCAGCCTACTCTCTACGTAGTCCATTTTCCCCTCAGAAACAGAAAAGGGGCTTCAGGGAAGAAGGACTAGGACTAAGGCTCCTGCAGAGGGACAAGTAGGCAGTGTGCCTTCAAGGACAGGGCAAGGTCGCTCAGCACAAGTTTCCAAAATAGCAGGCCGGGGACAGCTGGAACTGAGGCAATAGACAGTGCTGACGTGTGTGTGTGTGTGTGTGTGTGTGTGTGTGTGTGTGTGGTATTTTACTCAGACCTTCCCCTCTGAGAAGCACAAACTGAGATCCTCACACACTCACTCACACATCTGTCCTCCTTCATACCAGGTAGGGCTCTGCATGTCCTGCATATCCCTTGTTCTCTCATATACACAGGCTTTCACTCTTTATCTGCCTTTCCCAGTCTCTAGCAGCATTACCGAGTATACGCTTACCTTCATTTCATCACATAATCATGACCAGACTCACCCATGCACACGCGAATTCCATAAATAATCCACATCTCCTCACACAGATAACCTTTTTAGGTCAAAGTCTAATAAAGTTATATGCCCTGAAGAAAATTTACTTTCATCTGTTGCCTTTCTAATCTATATGGCACTTCAGATACCAGGCCTTCAGATCTTCACTGAACTCAACATTCTGAGATCTTAAACACACCTCCCCTAATACTCTCAGGATCACGGTCTTAGAGTAAGAACAAGTACCAGTCATGCACCATTCACATGTGCTGTCATACCGCATTGCAAACACGCACACGCTCATTTTCCCCATCCTCCTTACCAACATGGAAAACACGCACCATAAATATTCTAATACATACATACCATTTGAAAAATACTTGCATACAAAACTTCATCCGCATTCCCACATTGTTATACCATGTAAACACCTCAAAGTATGCCACACACTGAATTCTGAAATATAATCTGTGCATGCACTTTCACTCCAAATTCTCCTGTGGACATCTTAACGCCTATAGCCTTCACACACCTTGGCTACCTTTCTTATGGTGGAAATTTTCTTTCCCAGCATTGCATCAGCCACGTGGTAAAGTTTCCTGTCCTGGAGGCTCTGAGAAGCATGCATTCCAGTCAGATAAGAAACCGAAGAGCACACAGGAGCACTTACAAGGTTTGTATGGCGAAGCCTGAAATGGCACATGTCATTTCCATTCATTTTCCATTGTAGAAATGTCATCTCATGGTCAGAACTACCTGCAAGGAAAGCTCACAAAGATAAGACGGCTGTAAGTCCAGCCTGAAAGAAGACAGCAATCTCTGTTCCATTGTCAAAGAAGCCACTTTGAACAAAGCCAGTTACTCAGGACATATATTGGCATAATAAATACTTCTGTGCACTTAATATTTTCATAGGAACCACATTCCACTATCCATCCAGGCTTGTGTGTGCTCAATGAATGTGGTACATAGTAGACTCCTTGCTTAACGGACAGATGAATACACAAACAACAATCATGGACTGCATAGCTATTATTTTTATTTAATTTCTCAGCAAAGCTGAATTCACGAGAAGGTGCTTTGCAGCGCAGACACAAGGCAGTGGCCCTAACTCAACGCCAGAAAGCACGGAAGGCCTCTTGTTCAGAAAGCATCTCTTCTAAAGACAAGGGAAATGATGCTGGTAAGAAGGGACTGTTGAGTAGGATGCAAAGGTAGGTGGGATCTAGACAGAACCCGGAGTTCAGCTGAGCGTTCCTGCCCATTAATCAACAATAGGCTGCCCAGTACAAACCGATACTCCAATGATTCTGCATCTTCTCAGTGGGATCAGCATAGAAGCAATACTTTCCAAGGAAAAACATTGAAAACTGCTGGAGTGAGCCCAAGGAGATCAGTGGAGAACAGTGTTCTATTTGAGGAAATAAAGGAAGAGGGCCTAAGGGGATGAGAGTTTGATCAGAGAAACATGGAAGAATATGTTCCTGTGAGCTGGCCAAGGGCATGTCATATTACCAGGAACCTGAGAAGCACTAACTTATCAAAGGCCCAATGTGGTAGGATCCCCAAGAACTGAACTTGACGTAGAGTGCAGAGATACCCAGGCAAAGACACCATCACATCCACATCTTTTCATAGCCAGTGTTTCCCATTCACATTCATCCCAAATGAGACCCCTTTGCTGTCACTGTCCCATCATTCATTTCCCTACAATCTTCCACATGCATCTAAATTCTCCACGGTGGATTTGTGTCCATCCCATGCAAACAGGTCTAATTTCTCTGACTCCTAAGACCCTAGATTAGTATCCTTGTTTTTACATTTTATGGAAAGAGAAGGGCACAATATATACTTTGTGTCTAGCTCCTATCACTAATCACTATATTTGTGGAATTTATCCATGTTGCGTATGACGTTAATTTTGTTCCTTTTTGGTACATGTATATCATTGCACGAATATTATATTTTCATTGACTATAATTATCCGATCATTAGGGTTGCTTTCAGTCTGAACTGCTTGAAAAAGTGATGTTGTGGATATTCTATTGCATGTATTTTTCACTATGGACACACTCCTATTTGGTGAATGCTTAAGAGTTAGACTGCTAGGCCTTAGTTCCCATATTTTATCTTAATCCCTTCAGAACTCAATCTCTCATACTTTTAATTTCTAATGCAATCACGTGTTACCACACATCTAATGTTACCCATGCTTCTCTGAACTCTATGCCATTTGTTCAAAGCACAGGTATCATTTCTTTTATATGCCTTCATTTTCACATCCCCTTTCATTATTCCCTCACATTTTGCAAATACACCAACTGCTCTTAGTCTCAGAGAGGATATTCTCAGTAACAACATTCCTTACCTAAACAACATAATATATAAAGCACATAAATATATCATTATTGATAATGCAATCTACATACATAAATGTGTGCAGAACTAACAGACATAAGGCACACACAACTTTAACCTTTTCAGTCACACAAAGTTGATCCCATTTCACATTAGCAAATACCAAATCAACCTTACATTAAATCTTAACACGGTTTTAACCAACACATTATGCATTTAAACAGCAAGCACATTACATTCAAATAACACTTTGATACCTAATCCCACTGATATTCACAAAACACACCATTTAGCACGTTTCCTTATAGTTTGGAGTTAATGGAATTGGAAACGGAAAGCTCGTATTAATTTCTATGAGAAGTGGTGTCGTGTGTAGTAATGATGCCTCACATGTCATGTCCACTCAACATGTAATTCTTGACTTGACACAGACCTCGGCAAATGTCTCATCTCAATGTACTATTTTATTCCATTGCCCAGGACGCTGCGTCAGCCAAGACAACGAGCCTCAGCCTGAGTTGCCCATGGAGACCGCAGCCTGTATTCAGGCAGCAGGAGAAAAGCCTGCCTTCTCAGATCATCCTATCGCTGTCTCCACCCCATCCGAGCATGACCGTCCTGATGAGGATGGTAAGGAATAAACAAAGGTGGGATCTGAACTTAATCAAGAGATGTAGCTCAATGGCTCAGCCTACTCTCTACTTAGTCCATTTTCCCCTCAGAAAAAGAAAAGGGGCTTCAGGGAAGAAGGACTAGGACTAAGGCTCCTGCAGAGGGACAAGTAGGCAGTGTGCCTTCAAGGACAGGGCAAGGTCGCTCAGCACAAGTTTCCAAAATAGCAGGCCGGGGACAGCTGGAACTGAGGCAATAGACAGTGCTGACGTGTGTGTGTGTGTGTGTGTGTGTGTGTGTGTGTGTGTGTGTGTGTGTGTGTGTGGTATTTTACTCAGACCTTCCCCTCTGAGAAGCACAAACTGAGATCCTCACACACTCACTCACACATCTGTCCTCCTTCATACCAGGTAGGGCTCTGCATGTCCTGCATATCCCTTGTTCTCTCATATACACAGGCTTTCACTCTTTATCTGCCTTTCCCAGTCTCTAGCAGCATTACCGAGTATACGCTTACCTTCATTTCATCACATAATCATGACCAGACTCACCCATGCACACGCGAATTCCATAAATAATCCACATCTCCTCACACAGATAACCTTTTTAGGTCAAAGTCTAATAAAGTTATATGCCCTGAAGAAAATTTACTTTCATCTGTTGCCTTTCTAATCTATATGGCACTTCAGATACCAGGCCTTCAGATCTTCACTGAACTCAACATTCTGAGATCTTAAACACACCTCCCCTAATACTCTCAGGATCACGGTCTTAGAGTAAGAACAAGTACCAGTCATGCACCATTCACATGTGCTGTCATACCGCATTGCAAACACGCACACGCTCATTTTCCCCATCCTCCTTACCAACATGGAAAACACGCACCATAAATATTCTAATACATACATACCATTTGAAAAATACTTGCATACAAAACTTCATCCGCATTCCCACATTGTTATACCATGTAAACACCTCAAAGTATGCCACACACTGAATTCTGAAATATAATCTGTGCATGCACTTTCACTCCAAATTCTCCTGTGGACATCTTAACGCCTATAGCCTTCACACACCTTGGCTACCTTTCTTATGGTGGAAATTTTCTTTCCCAGCATTGCATCAGCCACGTGGTAAAGTTTCCTGTCCTGGAGGCTCTGAGAAGCATGCATTCCAGTCAGATAAGAAACCGAAGAGCACACAGGAGCACTTACAAGGTTTGTATGGCGAAGCCTGAAATGGCACATGTCATTTCCATTCATTTTCCATTGTAGAAATGTCATCTCATGGTCAGAACTACCTGCAAGGAAAGCTCACAAAGATAAGACGGCTGTAAGTCCAGCCTGAAAGAAGACAGCAATCTCTGTTCCATTGTCAAAGAAGCCACTTTGAACAAAGCCAGTTACTCAGGACATATATTGGCATAATAAATACTTCTGTGCACTTAATATTTTCATAGGAACCACATTCCACTATCCATCCAGGCTTGTGTGTGCTCAATGAATGTGGTACATAGTAGACTCCTTGCTTAACGGACAGATGAATACACAAACAACAATCATGGACTGCATAGCTATTATTTTTATTTAATTTCTCAGCAAAGCTGAATTCACGAGAAGGTGCTTTGCAGCGCAGACACAAGGCAGTGGCCCTAACTCAACGCCAGAAAGCACGGAAGGCCTCTTGTTCAGAAAGCATCTCTTCTAAAGACAAGGGAAATGATGCTGGTAAGAAGGGACTGTTGAGTAGGATGCAAAGGTAGGTGGGATCTAGACAGAACCCGGAGTTCAGCTGAGCGTTCCTGCCCATTAATCAACAATAGGCTGCCCAGTACAAACCGATACTCCAATGATTCTGCATCTTCTCAGTGGGATCAGCATAGAAGCAATACTTTCCAAGGAAAAACATTGAAAACTGCTGGAGTGAGCCCAAGGAGATCAGTGGAGAACAGTGTTCTATTTGAGGAAATAAAGGAAGAGGGCCTAAGGGGATGAGAGTTTGATCAGAGAAACATGGAAGAATATGTTCCTGTGAGCTGGCCAAGGGCATGTCATATCACCAGGAACCTGAGAAACACTAACTTATCAAAGGCCCAATGTGGTAGGATCCTCAAGAACTGAACTTGACGTAGAGTGCAGAGATACCCAGGCAAAGACACCATCACATCCACATCTTTTCATAGCCAGTGTTTCCCATTCACATTCATCCCAAATGAGACGCCTTTGCTGTCACTGTCCCATCATTCATTTCCCTACAATCTTCCACATGCATCTAAATTCTCCACGGTGGATTTGTGTCCATCCCATGCAAACAGGTCTAATATCTCTGACTCCTAAGACCCTAGATTAGTATCCTTGTTTTTACATTTTATGGAAAGAGAAGGGCACAATATATACTTTGTGTCTAGCTCCTATCACTAATCACTATATTTGTGGAATTTATCCATGTTGCGTATGACGTTAATTTTGTTCCTTTTTGGTACATGTGTATCATTGCACGAATATTATATTTTCATTGACTATAATTATCCAATCATTAGGGTTGCTTTCAGTCTGAACTGCTTGAAAAAGTGATGTTGTGGATATTCTATTGCATGTATTTTTCACTATGGACACACTCCTATTTGGTGAATGCTTAAGAGTTAGACTGCTAGGCCTTAGTTCCCATATTTTATCTTAATCCCTTCAGAACTCAATCTCTCATACTTTTAATTTCTAATGCAATGACGTGTTACCACACATCTAATGTTACCCATGCTTCTCTGAACTCTATGCCATTTGTTCAAAGCACAGGTATCATTTCTTTTATATGCCTTCATTTTCAAATCCCCTTTCATTATTCCCTCACATTTTGCAAATACACCAACTGCTCTTAGTCTCAGAGAGGATATTCTCAGTAACAACATTCCTTACCTAAACAACATAATATATAAAGCACATAAATATATCATTATTGATAATGCAATCTACATACATAAATGTGTGCAGAACTAACAGACATAAGGCACACACAACTTTAACCTTTTCAGTCACACAAAGTTGATCCCATTTCACATTAGCAAATACCAAATCAACCTTACATTAAATCTTAACCCGGTTTTAACCAACACATTATGCATTTAAACAGCAAGCACATTACACTCAAATAACACTTTGATACCTAATCCCACTGATATTCACAAAACACACCATTTAGCAAGTTTACTTATAGTTTGGAGTTAATGGAATTGGAAACGGAAAGCTCGTATTAATTTCTATGAGAAGTGGTGTCGTGTGTAGTAATGATGCCTCACATGTCATGTCCACTCAACATGTAATTCTTGACTTGACACAGACCTCGGCAAATGTCTCATCTCAATGTTCTATTTTATTCCATTGCCCAGGACGCTGCGTCAGCCAAGACAGCGAGCCTCAGCCTGAGTTGCCCATGGAGGCCGCAGCCTGTATTCAGGCAGCAGGAGAAAAGCCTGCCTTCTCAGATCATCCTATCGTTGTCTCCACCCCATCGGAGCATGACCGTCCTGATGAGGATGGTAAGAAATAAACAAAGGTGGGATCTGAACTTAATCAAGAGATGGAGCTCAATGGCTCAGCCTACTCTCTACTTAGTCCATTTTCCCCTCAGAAACAGAAAAGGGGCTTCAGGGAAGAAGGACTAGGACTAAGGCTCCTGCAGAGGGACAAGTAGGCAGTGTGCCTTCAAGGACAGGGCAAGGTCGCTCAGCACAAGTTTCCAAAATAGCAGGCCGGGGACAGCTGGAACTGAGGCAATAGACAGTGCTGACGTGTGTGTGTGTGTGTGTGTGTGTGTGTGTGTGTGTGTGTGTGTGGTATTTTAATCAGACCTTCCCCTCAGAGAAGCACAAACTGAGATCCTCACACACTCACTCACACATCTGTCCTCCTTCATACCAGGTAGGGCTCTGCATGTCCTGCATATCCCTTGTTCTCTCATATACACAGGCTTTCACTCTTTATCTGCCTTTCCCAGTCTCTAGCAGCATTACCGAGTATACGCTTACCTTCATTTCATCACATAATCATGACCAGACTCACCCATGCACACGCGAATTCCATAAATAATCCACATCTCCTCACACAGATAACCTTTTTAGGTCAAAGTCTAATAAAGTTATATGCCCTGAAGAAAATTTACTTTCATCTGTTGCCTTTCTAATCTATATGGCACTTCAGATACCAGGCCTTCAGATCTTCACTGAACTCAACATTCTGAGATCTTAAACACACCTCCCCTAATACTCTCAGGATCACGGTCTTAGAGTAAGAACAAGTACCAGTCATGCACCATTCACATGTGCTGTCATACCGCATTGCAAACACGCACACGCTCATTTTCCCCATCCTCCTTACCAACATGGAAAACACGCACCATAAATATTCTAATACATACATACCATTTGAAAAATACTTGCATACAAAACTTCATCCGCATTCCCACATTGTTATACCATGTAAACACCTCAAAGTATGCCACACACTGAATTCTGAAATATAATCTGTGCATGCACTTTCACTCCAAATTCTCCTGTGGACATCTTAACGCCTATAGCCTTCACACACCTCGGCTACCTTTCTTATGGTGGAAATTTTCTTTCCCAGCATTGCATCAGCCACGTGGTAAAGTTTCCTGTCCTGGAGGCTCTGAGAAGCATGCATTCCAGTCAGATAAGAAACCGAAGAGCACACAGGAGCACTTACAAGGTTTGTATGGCGAAGCCTGAAATGGCACATGTCATTTCCATTCATTTTCCATTGTAGAAATGTCATCTCATGGTCAGAACTACCTGCAAGGAAAGCTCACAAAGATAAGACGGCTGTATGTCCAGCCTGAAAGAAGACAGCAATCTCTGTTCCATTGTCAAAGAAGCCACTTTGAACAAACCCAGTTACTCAGGACATATATTGGCACAATAACTACTTCTGTGCACTTAATATTTTCATAGGAACCACATTCCACTATCCATCCAGGCTTGTGTGTGCTCAATGAATGTGGTACATAGTAGACTCCTTGCTTAATGGACAGATGAATACACAAACAACAATCATGGACTGCATAGCTATTATTTTTATTTAATTTCTCAGCAAAGCTGAATTCACGAGAAGGTGCTTTGCAGTGCAGACACAAGGCAGTGGCCCTCACTCAACGCCAGAAAGCACGGAAGGCCTCTTGTTCAGAAAGCATCTCTTCTAAAGACAAGGGAAATGATGCTGGTAAGAAGGGACTGTTGAGTAGGATGCAAAGGTAGGTGGGATCTAGACAGAACCCGGAGTTCAGCTGAGCGTTCCTGCCCATTAATCAACAATAGGCTGCCCAGTACAAACCGATACTCCAATGATTCTGCATCTTCTCAGTGGGATCAGCATAGAAGCAATACTTTCCAAGGAAAAACATTGAAAACTGCTGGAGTGAGCCCAAGGAGATCAGTGGAGAACAGTGTTCTATTTGAGGAAATAAAGGAAGAGGGCCTAAGGGGATGAGAGTTTGATCAGAGAAACATGGAAGAATATGTTCCTGTGAGCTGGCCAAGGGCATGTCATATTACCAGGAACCTGAGAAGCACTAACTTATCAAAGGCCCAATGTGGTAGGATCCCCAAGAACTGAACTTGACGTAGAGTGCAGAGATACCCAGGCAAAGACACCATCACATCCACATCTTTTCATAGCCAGTGTTTCCCATTCACATTCATCCCAAATGAGACCCCTTTGCTGTCACTGTCCCATCATTCATTTCCCTACAATCTTCCACATGCATCTAAATTCTCCACGGTGGATTTGTGTCCATCCCATGCAAACAGGTCTAATTTCTCTGACTCCTAAGACCCTAGATTAGTATCCTTGTTTTTACATTTTATGGAAAGAGAAGGGCACAATATATACTTTGTGTCTAGCTCCTATCACTAATCACTATATTTGTGGAATTTATCCATGTTGCGTATGACGTTAATTTTGTTCCTTTTTGGTACATGTATATCATTGCACGAATATTATATTTTCATTGACTATAATTATCCGATCATTAGGGTTGCTTTCAGTCTGAACTGCTTGAAAAAGTGATGTTGTGGATATTCTATTGCATGTATTTTTCACTATGGACACACTCCTATTTGGTGAATGCTTAAGAGTTAGACTGCTAGGCCTTAGTTCCCATATTTTATCTTAATCCCTTCAGAACTCAATCTCTCATACTTTTAATTTCTAATGCAATCACGTGTTACCACACATCTAATGTTACCCATGCTTCTCTGAACTCTATGCCATTTGTTCAAAGCACAGGTATCATTTCTTTTATATGCCTTCATTTTCACATCCCCTTTCATTATTCCCTCACATTTTGCAAATACACCAACTGCTCTTAGTCTCAGAGAGGATATTCTCAGTAACAACATTCCTTACCTAAACAACATAATATATAAAGCACATAAATATATCATTATTGATAATGCAATCTACATACATAAATGTGTGCAGAACTAACAGACATAAGGCACACACAACTTTAACCTTTTCAGTCACACAAAGTTGATCCCATTTCACATTAGCAAATACCAAATCAACCTTACATTAAATCTTAACACGGTTTTAACCAACACATTATGCATTTAAACAGCAAGCACATTACATTCAAATAACACTTTGATACCTAATCCCACTGATATTCACAAAACACACCATTTAGCACGTTTCCTTATAGTTTGGAGTTAATGGAATTTGAAAAGGAAAGCTCGTATTAATTTCTATGAGAAGTGGTGTCGTGTGTAGTAATGATGCCTCACATGTCATGTCCACTCAACATGTAATTCTTGACTTGACACAGACCTCGGCAAATGTCTCATCTCAATGTTCTATTTTATTCCATTGCCCAGGACGCTGCGTCAGCCAAGACAACGAGCCTCAGCCTGAGTTGCCCATGGAGGCCGCAGCCTGTATTCAGGCAGCAGGAGAAAAGCCTGCCTTCTCAGATCATCCTAT
The DNA here is from genome assembly GCF_951640355.1 of Cnephaeus nilssonii. NCBI lineage: Eukaryota > Metazoa > Chordata > Mammalia > Chiroptera > Vespertilionidae > Cnephaeus > Cnephaeus nilssonii. The sequence goes on along the minus strand of NC_137089.1, from coordinate 52,681,444 downwards.
CGCTGTCTCCACCCCATCCGAGCATGACCGTCCTGATGAGGATGGTAAGGAATAAACAAAGGTGGGATCTGAACTTAATCAAGAGATGTAGCTCAATGGCTCAGCCTACTCTCTACTTAGTCCATTTTCCCCTCAGAAACAGAAAAGGGGCTTCAGGGAAGAAGGACTAGGACTAAGGCTCCTGCAGAGGGACAAGTAGGCAGTGTGCCTTCAAGGACAGGGCAAGGTCGCTCAGCACAAGTTTCCAAAATAGCAGGCCGGGGACAGCTGGAACTGAGGCAATAGACAGTGCTGACGTGTGTGTGTGTGTGTGTGTGTGTGTGTGTGTGTGTGTGTGTGTGTGGTATTTTACTCAGACCTTCCCCTCTGAGAAGCACAAACTGAGATCCTCACACACTCACTCACACATCTGTCCTCCTTCATACCAGGTAGGGCTCTGCATGTCCTGCATATCCCTTGTTCTCTCATATACACAGGCTTTCACTCTTTATCTGCCTTTCCCAGTCTCTAGCAGCATTACCGAGTATACGCTTACCTTCATTTCATCACATAATCATGACCAGACTCACCCATGCACACGCGAATTCCATAAATAATACACATCTCCTCACACAGATAACCTTTTTAGGTCAAAGTCTAATAAAGTTATATGCCCTGAAGAAAATTTACTTTCATCTGTTGCCTTTCTAATCTATATGGCACTTCAGATACCAGGCCTTCAGATCTTCACTGAACTCAACATTCTGAGATCTTAAACACACCTCCCCTAATACTCTCAGGATCACGGTCTTAGAGTAAGAACAAGTACCAGTCATGCACCATTCACATGTGCTGTCATACCGCATTGCAAACACGCACACGCTCATTTTCCCCATCCTCCTTACCAACATGGAAAACACGCACCATAAATATTCTAATACATACATACCATTTGAAAAATACTTGCATACAAAACTTCATCCGCATTCCCACATTGTTATACCATGTAAACACCTCAAAGTATGCCACACACTGAATTCTGAAATATAATCTGTGCATGCACTTTCACTCCAAATTCTCCTGTGGACATCTTAACGCCTATAGCCTTCACACACCTCGGCTACCTTTCTTATGGTGGAAATTTTCTTTCCCAGCATTGCATCAGCCACGTGGTAAAGTTTCCTGTCCTGGAGGCTCTGAGAAGCATGCATTCCAGTCAGATAAGAAACCGAAGAGCACACAGGAGCACTTACAAGGTTTGTATGGCGAAGCCTGAAATGGCACATGTCATTTCCATTCATTTTCCATTGTAGAAATGTCATCTCATGGTCAGAACTACCTGCAAGGAAAGCTCACAAAGATAAGACGGCTGTATGTCCAGCCTGAAAGAAGACAGCAATCTCTGTTCCATTGTCAAAGAAGCCACTTTGAACAAAGCCAGTTACTCAGGACATATATTGGCATAATAAATACTTCTGTGCACTTAATATTTTCATAGGAACCACATTCCACTATCCATCCAGGCTTGTGTGTGCTCAATGAATGTGGTACATAGTAGACTCCTTGCTTAACGGACAGATGAATACACAAACAACAATCATGGACTGCATAGCTATTATTTTTATTTAATTTCTCAGCAAAGCTGAATTCACGAGAAGGTGCTTTGCAGTGCAGACACAAGGCAGTGGCCCTCACTCAACGCCAGAAAGCACGGAAGGCCTCTTGTTCAGAAAGCATCTCTTCTAAAGACAAGGGAAATGATGCTGGTAAGAAGGGACTGTTGAGTAGGATGCAAAGGTAGGTGGGATCTAGACAGAACCCGGAGTTCAGCTGAGCGTTCCTGCCCATTAATCAACAATAGGCTGCCCAGTACAAACCGATACTCCAATGATTCTGCATCTTCTCAGTGGGATCAGCATAGAAGCAATACTTTCCAAGGAAAAACATTGAAAACTGCTGGAGTGAGCCCAAGGAGATCAGTGGAGAACAGTGTTCTATTTGAGGAAATAAAGGAAGAGGGCCTAAGGGGATGAGAGTTTGATCAGAGAAACATGGAAGAATATGTTCCTGTGAGCTGGCCAAGGGCATGTCATATTACCAGGAACCTGAGAAGCACTAACTTATCAAAGGCCCAATGTGGTAGGATCCCCAAGAACTGAACTTGACGTAGAGTGCAGAGATACCCAGGCAAAGACACCATCACATCCACATCTTTTCATAGCCAGTGTTTCCCATTCACATTCATCCCAAATGAGACCCCTTTGCTGTCACTGTCCCATCATTCATTTCCCTACAATCTTCCACATGCATCTAAATTCTCCACGGTGGATTTGTGTCCATCCCATGCAAACAGGTCTAATTTCTCTGACTCCTAAGACCCTAGATTAGTATCCTTGTTTTTACATTTTATGGAAAGAGAAGGGCACAATATATACTTTGTGTCTAGCTCCTATCACTAATCACTATATTTGTGGAATTTATCCATGTTGCGTATGACGTTAATTTTGTTCCTTTTTGGTACATGTATATCATTGCACGAATATTATATTTTCATTGACTATAATTATCCGATCATTAGGGTTGCTTTCAGTCTGAACTGCTTGAAAAAGTGATGTTGTGGATATTCTATTGCATGTATTTTTCACTATGGACACACTCCTATTTGGTGAATGCTTAAGAGTTAGACTGCTAGGCCTTAGTTCCCATATTTTATCTTAATCCCTTCAGAACTCAATCTCTCATACTTTTAATTTCTAATGCAATCACGTGTTACCACACATCTAATGTTACCCATGCTTCTCTGAACTCTATGCCATTTGTTCAAAGCACAGGTATCATTTCTTTTATATGCCTTCATTTTCACATCCCCTTTCATTATTCCCTCACATTTTGCAAATACACCAACTGCTCTTAGTCTCAGAGAGGATATTCTCAGTAACAACATTCCTTACCTAAACAACATAATATATAAAGCACATAAATATATCATTATTGATAATGCAATCTACATACATAAATGTGTGCAGAACTAACAGACATAAGGCACACACAACTTTAACCTTTTCAGTCACACAAAGTTGATCCCATTTCACATTAGCAAATACCAAATCAACCTTACATTAAATCTTAACACGGTTTTAACCAACACATTATGCATTTAAACAGCAAGCACATTACATTCAAATAACACTTTGATACCTAATCCCACTGATATTCACAAAACACACCATTTAGCACGTTTCCTTATAGTTTGGAGTTAATGGAATTGGAAACGGAAAGCTCGTATTAATTTCTATGAGAAGTGGTGTCGTGTGTAGTAATGATGCCTCACATGTCATGTCCACTCAACATGTAATTCTTGACTTGACACAGACCTCGGCAAATGTCTCATCTCAATGTACTATTTTATTCCATTGCCCAGGACGCTGCGTCAGCCAAGACAACGAGCCTCAGCCTGAGTTGCCCATGGAGACCGCAGCCTGTATTCAGGCAGCAGGAGAAAAGCCTGCCTTCTCAGATCATCCTATCGCTGTCTCCACCCCATCCGAGCATGACCGTCCTGATGAGGATGGTAAGGAATAAACAAAGGTGGGATCTGAACTTAATCAAGAGATGTAGCTCAATGGCTCAGCCTACTCTCTACTTAGTCCATTTTCCCCTCAGAAAAAGAAAAGGGGCTTCAGGGAAGAAGGACTAGGACTAAGGCTCCTGCAGAGGGACAAGTAGGCAGTGTGCCTTCAAGGACAGGGCAAGGTCGCTCAGCACAAGTTTCCAAAATAGCAGGCCGGGGACAGCAGGAACTGAGGCAATAGACAGTGCTGACGTGTGTGTGTGTGTGTGTGTGTGTGTGTGTGTGTGTGTGGTATTTTACTCAGACCTTCCCCTCTGAGAAGCACAAACTGAGATCCTCACACACTCACTCACACATCTGTCCTCCTTCATACCAGGTAGGGCTCTGCATGTCCTGCATATCCCTTGTTCTCTCATATACACAGGCTTTCACTCTTTATCTGCCTTTCCCAGTCTCTAGCAGCATTACCGAGTATACGCTTACCTTCATTTCATCACATAATCATGACCAGACTCACCCATGCACACGCGAATTCCATAAATAATCCACATCTCCTCACACAGATAACCTTTTTAGGTCAAAGTCTAATAAAGTTATATGCCCTGAAGAAAATTTACTTTCATCTGTTGCCTTTCTAATCTATATGGCACTTCAGATACCAGGCCTTCAGATCTTCACTGAACTCAACATTCTGAGATCTTAAACACACCTCCCCTAATACTCTCAGGATCACGGTCTTAGAGTAAGAACAAGTACCAGTCATGCACCATTCACATGTGCTGTCATACCGCATTGCAAACACGCACACGCTCATTTTCCCCATCCTCCTTACCAACATGGAAAACAGGCACCATAAATATTCTAATACATACATACCATTTGAAAAATACTTGCATACAAAACTTCATCCGCATTCCCACATTGTTATACCATGTAAACACCTCAAAGTATGCCACACACTGAATTCTGAAATATAATCTGTGCATGCACTTTCACTCCAAATTCTCCTGTGGACATCTTAACGCCTATAGCCTTCACACACCTCGGCTACCTTTCTTATGGTGGAAATTTTCTTTCCCAGCATTGCATCAGCCACGTGGTAAAGTTTCCTGTCCTGGAGGCTCTGAGAAGCATGCATTCCAGTCAGATAAGAAACCGAAGAGCACACAGGAGCACTTACAAGGTTTGTATGGCGAAGCCTGAAATGGCACATGTCATTTCCATTCATTTTCCATTGTAGAAATGTCATCTCATGGTCAGAACTACCTGCAAGGAAAGCTCACAAAGATAAGACGGCTGTATGTCCAGCCTGAAAGAAGACAGCAATCTCTGTTCCATTGTCAAAGAAGCCACTTTGAACAAACCCAGTTACTCAGGACATATATTGGCACAATAACTACTTCTGTGCACTTAATATTTTCATAGGAACCACATTCCACTATCCATCCAGGCTTGTGTGTGCTCAATGAATGTGGTACATAGTAGACTCCTTGCTTAATGGACAGATGAATACACAAACAACAATCATGGACTGCATAGCTATTATTTTTATTTAATTTCTCAGCAAAGCTGAATTCACGAGAAGGTGCTTTGCAGTGCAGACACAAGGCAGTGGCCCTCACTCAACGCCAGAAAGCACGGAAGGCCTCTTGTTCAGAAAGCATCTCTTCTAAAGACAAGGGAAATGATGCTGGTAAGAAGGGACTGTTGAGTAGGATGCAAAGGTAGGTGGGATCTAGACAGAACCCGGAGTTCAGCTGAGCGTTCCTGCCCATTAATCAACAATAGGCTGCCCAGTACAAACCGATACTCCAATGATTCTGCATCTTCTCAGTGGGATCAGCATAGAAGCAATACTTTCCAAGGAAAAACATTGAAAACTGCTGGAGTGAGCCCAAGGAGATCAGTGGAGAACAGTGTTCTATTTGAGGAAATAAAGGAAGAGGGCCTAAGGGGATGAGAGTTTGATCAGAGAAACATGGAAGAATATGTTCCTGTGAGCTGGCCAAGGGCATGTCATATTACCAGGAACCTGAGAAGCACTAACTTATCAAAGGCCCAATGTGGTAGGATCCCCAAGAACTGAACTTGACGTAGAGTGCAGAGATACCCAGGCAAAGACACCATCACATCCACATCTTTTCATAGCCAGTGTTTCCCATTCACATTCATCCCAAATGAGACCCCTTTGCTGTCACTGTCCCATCATTCATTTCCCTACAATCTTCCACATGCATCTAAATTCTCCACGGTGGATTTGTGTCCATCCCATGCAAACAGGTCTAATTTCTCTGACTCCTAAGACCCTAGATTAGTATCCTTGTTTTTACATTTTATGGAAAGAGAAGGGCACAATATATACTTTGTGTCTAGCTCCTATCACTAATCACTATATTTGTGGAATTTATCCATGTTGCGTATGACGTTAATTTTGTTCCTTTTTGGTACATGTATATCATTGCACGAATATTATATTTTCATTGACTATAATTATCCGATCATTAGGGTTGCTTTCAGTCTGAACTGCTTGAAAAAGTGATGTTGTGGATATTCTATTGCATGTATTTTTCACTATGGACACACTCCTATTTGGTGAATGCTTAAGAGTTAGACTGCTAGGCCTTAGTTCCCATATTTTATCTTAATCCCTTCAGAACTCAATCTCTCATACTTTTAATTTCTAATGCAATCACGTGTTACCACACATCTAATGTTACCCATGCTTCTCTGAACTCTATGCCATTTGTTCAAAGCACAGGTATCATTTCTTTTATATGCCTTCATTTTCACATCCCCTTTCATTATTCCCTCACATTTTGCAAATACACCAACTGCTCTTAGTCTCAGAGAGGATATTCTCAGTAACAACATTCCTTACCTAAACAACATAATATATAAAGCACATAAATATATCATTATTGATAATGCAATCTACATACATAAATGTGTGCAGAACTAACAGACATAAGGCACACACAACTTTAACCTTTTCAGTCACACAAAGTTGATCCCATTTCACATTAGCAAATACCAAATCAACCTTACATTAAATCTTAACACGGTTTTAACCAACACATTATGCATTTAAACAGCAAGCACATTACACTCAAATAACACTTTGATACCTAATCCCACTGATATTCACAAAACACACCATTTAGCACGTTTCCTTATAGTTTGGAGTTAATGGAATTGGAAACGGAAAGCTCGTATTAATTTCTATGAGAAGTGGTGTCGTGTGTAGTAATGATGCCTCACATGTCATGTCCACTCAACATGTAATTCTTGACTTGACACAGACCTCGGCAAATGTCTCATCTCAATGTTCTATTTTATTCCATTGCCCAGGACGCTGCGTCAGCCAAGACAACGAGCCTCAGCCTGAGTTGCCCATGGAGGCCGCAGCCTGTATTCAGGCAGCAGGAGAAAAGCCTGCCTTCTCAGATCATCCTATCGCTGTCTCCACCCCATCCGAGCATGACCGTCCTGATGAGGATGGTAAGGAATAAACAAAGGTGGGATCTGAACTTAATCAAGAGATGTAGCTCAATGGCTCAGCCTACTCTCTACTTAGTCCATTTTCCCCTCAGAAACAGAAAAGGGGCTTCAGGGAAGAAGGACTAGGACTAAGGCTCCTGCAGAGGGACAAGTAGGCAGTGTGCCTTCAAGGACAGGGCAAGGTCGCTCAGCACAAGTTTCCAAAATAGCAGGCCGGGGACAGCTGGAACTGAGGCAATAGACAGTGCTGACGTGTGTGTGTGTGTGTGTGTGTGTGTGTGTGTGTGTGTGTGTGTGTGGTATTTTACTCAGACCTTCCCCTCTGAGAAGCACAAACTGAGATCCTCACACACTCACTCACACATCTGTCCTCCTTCATACCAGGTAGGGCTCTGCATGTCCTGCATATCCCTTGTTCTCTCATATACACAGGCTTTCACTCTTTATCTGCCTTTCCCAGTCTCTAGCAGCATTACCGAGTATACGCTTACCTTCATTTCATCACATAATCATGACCAGACTCACCCATGCACACGCGAATTCCATAAATAATACACATCTCCTCACACAGATAACCTTTTTAGGTCAAAGTCTAATAAAGTTATATGCCCTGAAGAAAATTTACTTTCATCTGTTGCCTTTCTAATCTATATGGCACTTCAGATACCAGGCCTTCAGATCTTCACTGAACTCAACATTCTGAGATCTTAAACACACCTCCCCTAATACTCTCAGGATCACGGTCTTAGAGTAAGAACAAGTACCAGTCATGCACCATTCACATGTGCTGTCATACCGCATTGCAAACACGCACACGCTCATTTTCCCCATCCTCCTTACCAACATGGAAAACAGGCACCATAAATATTCTAATACATACATACCATTTGAAAAATACTTGCATACAAAACTTCATCCGCATTCCCACATTGTTATACCATGTAAACACCTCAAAGTATGCCACACACTGAATTCTGAAATATAATCTGTGCATGCACTTTCACTCCAAATTCTCCTGTGGACATCTTAACGCCTATAGCCTTCACACACCTCGGCTACCTTTCTTATGGTGGAAATTTTCTTTCCCAGCATTGCATCAGCCACGTGGTAAAGTTTCCTGTCCTGGAGGCTCTGAGAAGCATGCATTCCAGTCAGATAAGAAACCGAAGAGCACACAGGAGCACTTACAAGGTTTGTATGGCGAAGCCTGAAATGGCACATGTCATTTCCATTCATTTTCCATTGTAGAAATGTCATCTCATGGTCAGAACTACCTGCAAGGAAAGCTCACAAAGATAAGACGGCTGTATGTCCAGCCTGAAAGAAGACAGCAATCTCTGTTCCATTGTCAAAGAAGCCACTTTGAACAAACCCAGTTACTCAGGACATATATTGGCACAATAACTACTTCTGTGCACTTAATATTTTCATAGGAACCACATTCCACTATCCATCCAGGCTTGTGTGTGCTCAATGAATGTGGTACATAGTAGACTCCTTGCTTAATGGACAGATGAATACACAAACAACAATCATGGACTGCATAGCTATTATTTTTATTTAATTTCTCAGCAAAGCTGAATTCACGAGAAGGTGCTTTGCAGTGCAGACACAAGGCAGTGGCCCTCACTCAACGCCAGAAAGCACGGAAGGCCTCTTGTTCAGAAAGCATCTCTTCTAAAGACAAGGGAAATGATGCTGGTAAGAAGGGACTGTTGAGTAGGATGCAAAGGTAGGTGGGATCTAGACAGAACCCGGAGTTCAGCTGAGCGTTCCTGCCCATTAATCAACAATAGGCTGCCCAGTACAAACCGATACTCCAATGATTCTGCATCTTCTCAGTGGGATCAGCATAGAAGCAATACTTTCCAAGGAAAAACATTGAAAACTGCTGGAGTGAGCCCAAGGAGATCAGTGGAGAACAGTGTTCTATTTGAGGAAATAAAGGAAGAGGGCCTAAGGGGATGAGAGTTTGATCAGAGAAACATGGAAGAATATGTTCCTGTGAGCTGGCCAAGGGCATGTCATATTACCAGGAACCTGAGAAGCACTAACTTATCAAAGGCCCAATGTGGTAGGATCCCCAAGAACTGAACTTGACGTAGAGTGCAGAGATACCCAGGCAAAGACACCATCACATCCACATCTTTTCATAGCCAGTGTTTCCCATTCACATTCATCCCAAATGAGACCCCTTTGCTGTCACTGTCCCATCATTCATTTCCCTACAATCTTCCACATGCATCTAAATTCTCCACGGTGGATTTGTGTCCATCCCATGCAAACAGGTCTAATTTCTCTGACTCCTAAGACCCTAGATTAGTATCCTTGTTTTTACATTTTATGGAAAGAGAAGGGCACAATATATACTTTGTGTCTAGCTCCTATCACTAATCACTATATTTGTGGAATTTATCCATGTTGCGTATGACGTTAATTTTGTTCCTTTTTGGTACATGTATATCATTGCACGAATATTATATTTTCATTGACTATAATTATCCGATCATTAGGGTTGCTTTCAGTCTGAACTGCTTGAAAAAGTGATGTTGTGGATATTCTATTGCATGTATTTTTCACTATGGACACACTCCTATTTGGTGAATGCTTAAGAGTTAGACTGCTAGGCCTTAGTTCCCATATTTTATCTTAATCCCTTCAGAACTCAATCTCTCATACTTTTAATTTCTAATGCAATCACGTGTTACCACACATCTAATGTTACCCATGCTTCTCTGAACTCTATGCCATTTGTTCAAAGCACAGGTATCATTTCTTTTATATGCCTTCATTTTCACATCCCCTTTCATTATTCCCTCACATTTTGCAAATACACCAACTGCTCTTAGTCTCAGAGAGGATATTCTCAGTAACAACATTCCTTACCTAAACAACATAATATATAAAGCACATAAATATATCATTATTGATAATGCAATCTACATACATAAATGTGTGCAGAACTAACAGACATAAGGCACACACAACTTTAACCTTTTCAGTCACACAAAGTTGATCCCATTTCACATTAGCAAATACCAAATCAACCTTACATTAAATCTTAACACGGTTTTAACCAACACATTATGCATTTAAACAGCAAGCACATTACATTCAAATAACACTTTGATACCTAATCCCACTGATATTCACAAAACACACCATTTAGCACGTTTCCTTATAGTTTGGAGTTAATGGAATTGGAAACGGAAAGCTCGTATTAATTTCTATGAGAAGTGGTGTCGTGTGTAGTAATGATGCCTCACATGTCATGTCCACTCAACATGTAATTCTTGACTTGACACAGACCTCGGCAAATGTCTCATCTCAATGTTCTATTTTATTCCATTGCCCAGGACGCTGCGTCAGCCAAGACAACGAGCCTCAGCCTGAGTTGCCCATGGAGGCCGCAGCCTGTATTCAGGCAGCAGGAGAAAAGCCTGCCTTCTCAGATCATCCTATCGCTGTCTCCACCCCATCCGAGCATGACCGTCCTGATGAGGATGGTAAGGAATAAACAAAGGTGGGATCTGAACTTAATCAAGAGATGTAGCTCAATGGCTCAGCCTACTCTCTACTTAGTCCATTTTCCCCTCAGAAACAGAAAAGGGGCTTCAGGGAAGAAGGACTAGGACTAAGGCTCCTGCAGAGGGACAAGTAGGCAGTGTGCCTTCAAGGACAGGGCAAGGTCGCTCAGCACAAGTTTCCAAAATAGCAGGCCGGGGACAGCTGGAACTGAGGCAATAGACAGTGCTGACGTGTGTGTGTGTGTGTGTGTGTGTGTGTGTGTGTGTGTGTGTGTGTGGTATTTTACTCAGACCTTCCCCTCTGAGAAGCACAAACTGAGATCCTCACACACTCACTCACACATCTGTCCTCCTTCATACCAGGTAGGGCTCTGCATGTCCTGCATATCCCTTGTTCTCTCATATACACAGGCTTTCACTCTTTATCTGCCTTTCCCAGTCTCTAGCAGCATTACCGAGTATACGCTTACCTTCATTTCATCACATAATCATGACCAGACTCACCCATGCACACGCGAATTCCATAAATAATACACATCTCCTCACACAGATAACCTTTTTAGGTCAAAGTCTAATAAAGTTATATGCCCTGAAGAAAATTTACTTTCATCTGTTGCCTTTCTAATCTATATGGCACTTCAGATACCAGGCCTTCAGATCTTCACTGAACTCAACATTCTGAGATCTTAAACACACCTCCCCTAATACTCTCAGGATCACGGTCTTAGAGTAAGAACAAGTACCAGTCATGCACCATTCACATGTGCTGTCATACCGCATTGCAAACACGCACACGCTCATTTTCCCCATCCTCCTTACCAACATGGAAAACACGCACCATAAATATTCTAATACATACATACCATTTGAAAAATACTTGCATACAAAACTTCATCCGCATTCCCACATTGTTATACCATGTAAACACCTCAAAGTATGCCACACACTGAATTCTGAAATATAATCTGTGCATGCACTTTCACTCCAAATTCTCCTGTGGACATCTTAACGCCTATAGCCTTCACACACCTCGGCTACCTTTCTTATGGTGGAAATTTTCTTTCCCAGCATTGCATCAGCCACGTGGTAAAGTTTCCTGTCCTGGAGGCTCTGAGAAGCATGCATTCCAGTCAGATAAGAAACCGAAGAGCACACAGGAGCACTTACAAGGTTTGTATGGCGAAGCCTGAAATGGCACATGTCATTTCCATTCATTTTCCATTGTAGAAATGTCATCTCATGGTCAGAACTACCTGCAAGGAAAGCTCACAAAGATAAGACGGCTGTATGTCCAGCCTGAAAGAAGACAGCAATCTCTGTTCCATTGTCAAAGAAGCCACTTTGAACAAAGCCAGTTACTCAGGACATATATTGGCATAATAAATACTTCTGTGCACTTAATATTTTCATAGGAACCACATTCCACTATCCATCCAGGCTTGTGTGTGCTCAATGAATGTGGTACATAGTAGACTCCTTGCTTAACGGACAGATGAATACACAAACAACAATCATGGACTGCATAGCTATTATTTTTATTTAATTTCTCAGCAAAGCTGAATTCACGAGAAGGTGCTTTGCAGTGCAGACACAAGGCAGTGGCCCTCACTCAACGCCAGAAAGCACGGAAGGCCTCTTGTTCAGAAAGCATCTCTTCTAAAGACAAGGGAAATGATGCTGGTAAGAAGGGACTGTTGAGTAGGATGCAAAGGTAGGTGGGATCTAGACAGAACCCGGAGTTCAGCTGAGCGTTCCTGCCCATTAATCAACAATAGGCTGCCCAGTACAAACCGATACTCCAATGATTCTGCATCTTCTCAGTGGGATCAGCATAGAAGCAATACTTTCCAAGGAAAAACATTGAAAACTGCTGGAGTGAGCCCAAGGAGATCAGTGGAGAACAGTGTTCTATTTGAGGAAATAAAGGAAGAGGGCCTAAGGGGATGAGAGTTTGATCAGAGAAACATGGAAGAATATGTTCCTGTGAGCTGGCCAAGGGCATGTCATATTACCAGGAACCTGAGAAGCACTAACTTATCAAAGGCCCAATGTGGTAGGATCCCCAAGAACTGAACTTGACGTAGAGTGCAGAGATACCCAGGCAAAGACACCATCACATCCACATCTTTTCATAGCCAGTGTTTCCCATTCACATTCATCCCAAATGAGACCCCTTTGCTGTCACTGTCCCATCATTCATTTCCCTACAATCTTCCACATGCATCTAAATTCTCCACGGTGGATTTGTGTCCATCCCATGCAAACAGGTCTAATTTCTCTGACTCCTAAGACCCTAGATTAGTATCCTTGTTTTTACATTTTATGGAAAGAGAAGGGCACAATATATACTTTGTGTCTAGCTCCTATCACTAATCACTATATTTGTGGAATTTATCCATGTTGCGTATGACGTTAATTTTGTTCCTTTTTGGTACATGTATATCATTGCACGAATATTATATTTTCATTGACTATAATTATCCGATCATTAGGGTTGCTTTCAGTCTGAACTGCTTGAAAAAGTGATGTTGTGGATATTCTATTGCATGTATTTTTCACTATGGACACACTCCTATTTGGTGAATGCTTAAGAGTTAGACTGCTAGGCCTTAGTTCCCATATTTTATCTTAATCCCTTCAGAACTCAATCTCTCATACTTTTAATTTCTAATGCAATCACGTGTTACCACACATCTAATGTTACCCATGCTTCTCTGAACTCTATGCCATTTGTTCAAAGCACAGGTATCATTTCTTTTATATGCCTTCATTTTCACATCCCCTTTCATTATTCCCTCACATTTTGCAAATACACCAACTGCTCTTAGTCTCAGAGAGGATATTCTCAGTAACAACATTCCTTACCTAAACAACATAATATATAAAGCACATAAATATATCATTATTGATAATGCAATCTACATACATAAATGTGTGCAGAACTAACAGACATAAGGCACACACAACTTTAACCTTTTCAGTCACACAAAGTTGATCCCATTTCACATTAGCAAATACCAAATCAACCTTACATTAAATCTTAACACGGTTTTAACCAACACATTATGCATTTAAACAGCAAGCACATTACATTCAAATAACACTTTGATACCTAATCCCACTGATATTCACAAAACACACCATTTAGCACGTTTCCTTATAGTTTGGAGTTAATGGAATTGGAAACGGAAAGCTCGTATTAATTTCTATGAGAAGTGGTGTCGTGTGTAGTAATGATGCCTCACATGTCATGTCCACTCAACATGTAATTCTTGACTTGACACAGACCTCGGCAAATGTCTCATCTCAATGTACTATTTTATTCCATTGCCCAGGACGCTGCGTCAGCCAAGACAACGAGCCTCAGCCTGAGTTGCCCATGGAGACCGCAGCCTGTATTCAGGCAGCAGGAGAAAAGCCTGCCTTCTCAGATCATCCTATCGCTGTCTCCACCCCATCCGAGCATGACCGTCCTGATGAGGATGGTAAGGAATAAACAAAGGTGGGATCTGAACTTAATCAAGAGATGTAGCTCAATGGCTCAGCCTACTCTCTACTTAGTCCATTTTCCCCTCAGAAAAAGAAAAGGGGCTTCAGGGAAGAAGGACTAGGACTAAGGCTCCTGCAGAGGGACAAGTAGGCAGTGTGCCTTCAAGGACAGGGCAAGGTCGCTCAGCACAAGTTTCCAAAATAGCAGGCCGGGGACAGCTGGAACTGAGGCAATAGACAGTGCTGACGTGTGTGTGTGTGTGTGTGTGTGTGTGTGTGTGTGTGTGGTATTTTACTCAGACCTTCCCCTCTGAGAAGCACAAACTGAGATCCTCACACACTCACTCACACATCTGTCCTCCTTCATACCAGGTAGGGCTCTGCATGTCCTGCATATCCCTTGTTCTCTCATATACACAGGCTTTCACTCTTTATCTGCCTTTCCCAGTCTCTAGCAGCATTACCGAGTATACGCTTACCTTCATTTCATCACATAATCATGACCAGACTCACCCATGCACACGCGAATTCCATAAATAATCCACATCTCCTCACACAGATAACCTTTTTAGGTCAAAGTCTAATAAAGTTATATGCCCTGAAGAAAATTTACTTTCATCTGTTGCCTTTCTAATCTATATGGCACTTCAGATACCAGGCCTTCAGATCTTCACTGAACTCAACATTCTGAGATCTTAAACACACCTCCCCTAATACTCTCAGGATCACGGTCTTAGAGTAAGAACAAGTACCAGTCATGCACCATTCACATGTGCTGTCATACCGCATTGCAAACACGCACACGCTCATTTTCCCCATCCTCCTTACCAACATGGAAAACACGCACCATAAATATTCTAATACATACATACCATTTCAAAAATACTTGCATACAAAACTTCATCCGCATTCCCACATTGTTATACCATGTAAACACCTCAAAGTATGCCACACACTGAATTCTGAAATATAATCTGTGCATGCACTTTCACTCCAAATTCTCCTGTGGACATCTTAACGCCTATAGCCTTCACACACCTCGGCTACCTTTCTTATGGTGGAAATTTTCTTTCCCAGCATTGCATCAGCCACGTGGTAAAGTTTCCTGTCCTGGAGGCTCTGAGAAGCATGCATTCCAGTCAGATCAGAAACCGAAGAGCACACAGGAGCACTTACAAGGTTTGTATGGCGAAGCCTGAAATGGCACATGTCATTTCCATTCATTTTCCATT
The DNA here is from genome assembly GCF_951640355.1 of Cnephaeus nilssonii. Classification (NCBI taxonomy): domain Eukaryota; kingdom Metazoa; phylum Chordata; class Mammalia; order Chiroptera; family Vespertilionidae; genus Cnephaeus; species Cnephaeus nilssonii. The sequence goes on along the minus strand of NC_137089.1, from coordinate 52,666,148 downwards.
GTAGAAATGTCATCTCATGGTCAGAACTACCTGCAAGGAAAGCTCACAAAGATAAGACGGCTGTATGTCCAGCCTGAAAGAAGACAGCAATCTCTGTTCCATTGTCAAAGAAGCCACTTTGAACAAAGCCAGTTACTCAGGACATATAATGGCATAATAAATACTTCTGTGCACTTAATATTTTCATAGGAACCACATTCCACTATCCATCCAGGCTTGTGTGTGCTCAATGAATGTGGTACATAGTAGACTCCTTGATTAATGGACAGATGAATACACAAACAACAATCATGGACTGCATAGCTATTATTTTTATTTAATTTCTCAGCAAAGCTGAATTCACGAGAAGGTGCTTTGCAGCGCAGACACAAGGCAGTGGCCCTAACTCAACACCAGAAAGCACGGAAGGCCTCTTGTTCAGAAAGCATCTCTTCTAAAGACAAGGGAAATGATGCTGGTAAGAAGGGACTGTTGAGTAGGATGCAAAGGTAGGTGGGATCTAGACAGAACCCGGAGTTCAGCTGAGCGTTCCTGCCCATTAATCAACAATAGGCTGCCCAGTACAAACCGATACTCCAATGATTCTGCATCTTCTCAGTGGGATCAGCATAGAAGCAATACTTTCCAAGGAAAAACATTGAAAACTGCTGGAGTGAGCCCAAGGAGATCAGTGGAGAACAGTGTTCTATTTGAGGAAATAAAGGAAGAGGGCCTAAGGGGATGAGAGTTTGATCAGAGAAACATGGAAGAATATGTTCCTGTGAGCTGGCCAAGGGCATGTCATATTACCAGGAACCTGAGAAGCACTAACTTATCAAAGGCCCAATGTGGTAGGATCCCCAAGAACTGAACTTGACGTAGAGTGCAGAGATACCCAGGCAAAGACACCATCACATCCACATCTTTTCATAGCCAGTGTTTCCCATTCACATTCATCCCAAATGAGACCCCTTTGCTGTCACTGTCCCATCATTCATTTCCCTACAATCTTCCACATGCATCTAAATTCTCCACGGTGGATTTGTGTCCATCCCATGCAAACAGGTCTAATTTCTCTGACTCCTAAGACCCTAGATTAGTATCCTTGTTTTTACATTTTATGGAAAGAGAAGGGCACAATATATACTTTGTGTCTAGCTCCTATCACTAATCACTATATTTGTGGAATTTATCCATGTTGCGTATGACGTTAATTTTGTTCCTTTTTGGTACATGTATATCATTGCACGAATATTATATTTTCATTGACTATAATTATCCGATCATTAGGGTTGCTTTCAGTCTGAACTGCTTGAAAAAGTGATGTTGTGGATATTCTATTGCATGTATTTTTCACTATGGACACACTCCTATTTGGTGAATGCTTAAGAGTTAGACTGCTAGGCCTTAGTTCCCATATTTTATCTTAATCCCTTCAGAACTCAATCTCTCATACTTTTAATTTCTAATGCAATCACGTGTTACCACACATCTAATGTTACCCATGCTTCTCTGAACTCTATGCCATTTGTTCAAAGCACAGGTATCATTTCTTTTATATGCCTTCATTTTCACATCCCCTTTCATTATTCCCTCACATTTTGCAAATACACCAACTGCTCTTAGTCTCAGAGAGGATATTCTCAGTAACAACATTCCTTACCTAAACAACATAATATATAAAGCACATAAATATATCATTATTGATAATGCAATCTACATACATAAATGTGTGCAGAACTAACAGACATAAGGCACACACAACTTTAACCTTTTCAGTCACACAAAGTTGATCCCATTTCACATTAGCAAATACCAAATCAACCTTACATTAAATCTTAACACGGTTTTAACCAACACATTATGCATTTAAACAGCAAGCACATTACATTCAAATAACACTTTGATACCTAATCCCACTGATATTCACAAAACACACCATTTAGCACGTTTCCTTATAGTTTGGAGTTAATGGAATTGGAAACGGAAAGCTCGTATTAATTTCTATGAGAAGTGGTGTCGTGTGTAGTAATGATGCCTCACATGTCATGTCCACTCAACATGTAATTCTTGACTTGACACAGACCTCGGCAAATGTCTCATCTCAATGTACTATTTTATTCCATTGCCCAGGACGCTGCGTCAGCCAAGACAACGAGCCTCAGCCTGAGTTGCCCATGGAGGCCGCAGCCTGTATTCAGGCAGCAGGAGAAAAGCCTGCCTTCTCAGATCATCCTATCGCTGTCTCCACCCCATCCGAGCATGACCGTCCTGATGAGGATGGTAAGGAATAAACAAAGGTGGGATCTGAACTTAATCAAGAGATGTAGCTCAATGGCTCAGCCTACTCTCTACTTAGTCCATTTTCCCCTCAGAAACAGAAAAGGGGCTTCAGGGAAGAAGGACTAGGACTAAGGCTCCTGCAGAGGGACAAGTAGGCAGTGTGCCTTCAAGGACAGGGCAAGGTCGCTCAGCACAAGTTTCCAAAATAGCAGGCCGGGGACAGCTGGAACTGAGGCAATAGACAGTGCTGACGTGTGTGTGTGTGTGTGTGTGTGTGTGTGTGTGTGTGTGTGTGTGTGTGGTATTTTACTCAGACCTTCCCATCTGAGAAGCACAAACTGAGATCCTCACACACTCACTCACACATCTGTCCTCCTTCATACCAGGTAGGGCTCTGCATGTCCTGCATATCCCTTGTTCTCTCATATACACAGGCTTTCACTCTTTATCTGCCTTTCCCAGTCTCTAGCAGCATTACCGAGTATACGCTTACCTTCATTTCATCACATAATCATGACCAGACTCACCCATGCACACGCGAATTCCATAAATAATCCACATCTCCTCACACAGATAACCTTTTTAGGTCAAAGTCTAATAAAGTTATATGCCCTGAAGAAAATTTACTTTCATCTGTTGCCTTTCTAATCTATATGGCACTTCAGATACCAGGCCTTCAGATCTTCACTGAACTCAACATTCTGAGATCTTAAACACACCTCCCCTAATACTCTCAGGATCACGGTCTTAGAGTAAGAACAAGTACCAGTCATGCACCATTCACATGTGCTGTCATACCGCATTGCAAACACGCACACGCTCATTTTCCCCATCCTCCTTACCAACATGGAAAACACGCACCATAAATATTCTAATACATACATACCATTTCAAAAATACTTGCATACAAAACTTCATCCGCATTCCCACATTGTTATACTATGTAAACACCTCAAAGTATGCCACACACTGAATTCTGAAATATAATCTGTGCATGCACTTTCACTCCAAATTCTCCTGTGGACATCTTAACGCCTATAGCCTTCACACACCTCGGCTACCTTTCTTATGGTGGAAATTTTCTTTCCCAGCATTGCATCAGCCACGTGGTAAAGTTTCCTGTCCTGGAGGCTCTGAGAAGCATGCATTCCAGTCAGATAAGAAACCGAAGAGCACACAGGAGCACTTACAAGGTTTGTATGGCGAAGCCTGAAATGGCACATGTCATTTCCATTCATTTTCCATTGTAGAAATGTCATCTCATGGTCAGAACTACCTGCAAGGAAAGCTCACAAAGATAAGACGGCTGTATGTCCAGCCTGAAAGAAGACAGCAATCTCTGTTCCATTGTCAAAGAAGCCACTTTGAACAAAGCCAGTTACTCAGGACATATATTGGCATAATAAATACTTCTGTGCACTTAATATTTTCATAGGAACCACATTCCACTATCCATCCAGGCTTGTGTGTGCTCAATGAATGTGGTACATAGTAGACTCCTTGCTTAACGGACAGATGAATACACAAACAACAATCATGGACTGCATAGCTATTATTTTTATTTAATTTCTCAGCAAAGCTGAATTCACGAGAAGGTGCTTTGCAGGGCAGACACAAGGCAGTGGCCCTAACTCAACGCCAGAAAGCACGGAAGGCCTCTTGTTCAGAAAGCATCTCTTCTAAAGACAAGGGAAATGATGCTGGTAAGAAGGGACTGTTGAGTAGGATGCAAAGGTAGGTGGGATCTAGACAGAACCCGGAGTTCAGCTGAGCGTTCCTGCCCATTAATCAACAATAGGCTGCCCAGTACAAACCGATACTCCAATGATTCTGCATCTTCTCAGTGGGATCAGCATAGAAGCAATACTTTCCAAGGAAAAACATTGAAAACTGCTGGAGTGAGCCCAAGGAGATCAGTGGAGAACAGTGTTCTATTTGAGGAAATAAAGGAAGAGGGCCTAAGGGGATGAGAGTTTGATCAGAGAAACATGGAAGAATATGTTCCTGTGAGCTGGCCAAGGGCATGTCATATTACCAGGAACCTGAGAAGCACTAACTTATCAAAGGCCCAATGTGGTAGGATCCCCAAGAACTGAACTTGACGTAGAGTGCAGAGATACCCAGGCAAAGACACCATCACATCCACATCTTTTCGTAGCCAGTGTTTCCCATTCACATTCATCCCAAATGAGACGCCTTTGCTGTCACTGTCCCATCATTCATTTCCCTACAATCTTCCACATGCATCTAAATTCTCCACGGTGGATTTGTGTCCATCCCATGCAAACAGGTCTAATTTCTCTGACTCCTAAGACCCTAGATTAGTATCCTTGTTTTTACATTTTATGGAAAGAGAAGGGCACAATATATACTTTGTGTCTAGCTCCTATCACTAATCACTATATTTGTGGAATTTATCCATGTTGCGTATGACGTTAATTTTGTTCCTTTTTGGTACATGTATATCATTGCACGAATATTATATTTTCATTGACTATAATTATCCGATCATTAGGGTTGCTTTCAGTCTGAACTGCTTGAAAAAGTGATGTTGTGGATATTCTATTGCATGTATTTTTCACTATGGACACACTCCTATTTGGTGAATGCTTAAGAGTTAGACTGCTAGGCCTTAGTTCCCATATTTTATCTTAATCCCTTCAGAACTCAATCTCTCATACTTTTAATTTCTAATGCAATCACGTGTTACCACACATCTAATGTTACCCATGCTTCTCTGAACTCTATGCCATTTGTTCAAAGCACAGGTATCATTTCTTTTATATGCCTTCATTTTCACATCCCCTTTCATTATTCCCTCACATTTTGCAAATACACCAACTGCTCTTAGTCTCAGAGAGGATATTCTCAGTAACAACATTCCTTACCTAAACAACATAATATATAAAGCACATAAATATATCATTATTGATAATGCAATCTACATACATAAATGTGTGCAGAACTAACAGACATAAGGCACACACAACTTTAACCTTTTCAGTCACACAAAGTTGATCCCATTTCACATTAGCAAATACCAAATCAACCTTACATTAAATCTTAACACGGTTTTAACCAACACATTATGCATTTAAACAGCAAGCACATTACACTCAAATAACACTTTGATACCTAATCCCACTGATATTCACAAAACACACCATTTAGCACGTTTCCTTATAGTTTGGAGTTAATGGAATTGGAAACGGAAAGCTCGTATTAATTTCTATGAGAAGTGGTGTCGTGTGTAGTAATGATGCCTCACATGTCATGTCCACTCAACATGTAATTCTTGACTTGACACAGACCTCGGCAAATGTCTCATCTCAATGTACTATTTTATTCCATTGCCCAGGACGCTGCGTCAGCCAAGACAACGAGCCTCAGCCTGAGTTGCCCATGGAGGCCGCAGCCTGTATTCAGGCAGCAGGAGAAAAGCCTGCCTTCTCAGATCATCCTATCGCTGTCTCCACCCCATCCGAGCATGACCGTCCTGATGAGGATGGTAAGGAATAAACAAAGGTGGGATCTGAACTTAATCAAGAGATGTAGCTCAATGGCTCAGCCTACTCTCTACGTAGTCCATTTTCCCCTCAGAAACAGAAAAGGGGCTTCAGGGAAGAAGGACTAGGACTAAGGCTCCTGCAGAGGGACAAGTAGGCAGTGTGCCTTCAAGGACAGGGCAAGGTCGCTCAGCACAAGTTTCCAAAATAGCAGGCCGGGGACAGCTGGAACTGAGGCAATAGACAGTGCTGACGTGTGTGTGTGTGTGTGTGTGTGTGTGTGTGTGTGTGTGTGTGTGTGTGTGTGGTATTTTACTCAGACCTTCCCATCTGAGAAGCACAAACTGAGATCCTCACACACTCACTCACACATCTGTCCTCCTTCATACCAGGTAGGGCTCTGCATGTCCTGCATATCCCTTGTTCTCTCATATACACAGGCTTTCACTCTTTATCTGCCTTTCCCAGTCTCTAGCAGCATTACCGAGTATACGCTTACCTTCATTTCATCACATAATCATGACCAGACTCACCCATGCACACGCGAATTCCATAAATAATCCACATCTCCTCACACAGATAACCTTTTTAGGTCAAAGTCTAATAAAGTTATATGCCCTGAAGAAAATTTACTTTCATCTGTTGCCTTTCTAATCTATATGGCACTTCAGATACCAGGCCTTCAGATCTTCACTGAACTCAACATTCTGAGATCTTAAACACACCTCCCCTAATACTCTCAGGATCACGGTCTTAGAGTAAGAACAAGTACCAGTCATGCACCATTCACATGTGCTGTCATACCGCATTGCAAACACGCACACGCTCATTTTCCCCATCCTCCTTACCAACATGGAAAACACGCACCATAAATATTCTAATACATACATACCATTTCAAAAATACTTGCATACAAAACTTCATCCGCATTCCCACATTGTTATACTATGTAAACACCTCAAAGTATGCCACACACTGAATTCTGAAATATAATCTGTGCATGCACTTTCACTCCAAATTCTCCTGTGGACATCTTAACGCCTATAGCCTTCACACACCTCGGCTACCTTTCTTATGGTGGAAATTTTCTTTCCCAGCATTGCATCAGCCACGTGGTAAAGTTTCCTGTCCTGGAGGCTCTGAGAAGCATGCATTCCAGTCAGATAAGAAACCGAAGAGCACACAGGAGCACTTACAAGGTTTGTATGGCGAAGCCTGAAATGGCACATGTCATTTCCATTCATTTTCCATTGTAGAAATGTCATCTCATGGTCAGAACTACCTGCAAGGAAAGCTCACAAAGATAAGACGGCTGTATGTCCAGCCTGAAAGAAGACAGCAATCTCTGTTCCATTGTCAAAGAAGCCACTTTGAACAAAGCCAGTTACTCAGGACATATATTGGCATAATAAATACTTCTGTGCACTTAATATTTTCATAGGAACCACATTCCACTATCCATCCAGGCTTGTGTGTGCTCAATGAATGTGGTACATAGTAGACTCCTTGCTTAACGGACAGATGAATACACAAACAACAATCATGGACTGCATAGCTATTATTTTTATTTAATTTCTCAGCAAAGCTGAATTCACGAGAAGGTGCTTTGCAGGGCAGACACAAGGCAGTGGCCCTAACTCAACGCCAGAAAGCACGGAAGGCCTCTTGTTCAGAAAGCATCTCTTCTAAAGACAAGGGAAATGATGCTGGTAAGAAGGGACTGTTGAGTAGGATGCAAAGGTAGGTGGGATCTAGACAGAACCCGGAGTTCAGCTGAGCGTTCCTGCCCATTAATCAACAATAGGCTGCCCAGTACAAACCGATACTCCAATGATTCTGCATCTTCTCAGTGGGATCAGCATAGAAGCAATACTTTCCAAGGAAAAACATTGAAAACTGCTGGAGTGAGCCCAAGGAGATCAGTGGAGAACAGTGTTCTATTTGAGGAAATAAAGGAAGAGGGCCTAAGGGGATGAGAGTTTGATCAGAGAAACATGGAAGAATATGTTCCTGTGAGCTGGCCAAGGGCATGTCATATTACCAGGAACCTGAGAAGCACTAACTTATCAAAGGCCCAATGTGGTAGGATCCCCAAGAACTGAACTTGACGTAGAGTGCAGAGATACCCAGGCAAAGACACCATCACATCCACATCTTTTCGTAGCCAGTGTTTCCCATTCACATTCATCCCAAATGAGACGCCTTTGCTGTCACTGTCCCATCATTCATTTCCCTACAATCTTCCACATGCATCTAAATTCTCCACGGTGGATTTGTGTCCATCCCATGCAAACAGGTCTAATTTCTCTGACTCCTAAGACCCTAGATTAGTATCCTTGTTTTTACATTTTATGGAAAGAGAAGGGCACAATATATACTTTGTGTCTAGCTCCTATCACTAATCACTATATTTGTGGAATTTATCCATGTTGCGTATGACGTTAATTTTGTTCCTTTTTGGTACATGTATATCATTGCACGAATATTATATTTTCATTGACTATAATTATCCGATCATTAGGGTTGCTTTCAGTCTGAACTGCTTGAAAAAGTGATGTTGTGGATATTCTATTGCATGTATTTTTCACTATGGACACACTCCTATTTGGTGAATGCTTAAGAGTTAGACTGCTAGGCCTTAGTTCCCATATTTTATCTTAATCCCTTCAGAACTCAATCTCTCATACTTTTAATTTCTAATGCAATCACGTGTTACCACACATCTAATGTTACCCATGCTTCTCTGAACTCTATGCCATTTGTTCAAAGCACAGGTATCATTTCTTTTATATGCCTTCATTTTCACATCCCCTTTCATTATTCCCTCACATTTTGCAAATACACCAACTGCTCTTAGTCTCAGAGAGGATATTCTCAGTAACAACATTCCTTACCTAAACAACATAATATATAAAGCACATAAATATATCATTATTGATAATGCAATCTACATACATAAATGTGTGCAGAACTAACAGACATAAGGCACACACAACTTTAACCTTTTCAGTCACACAAAGTTGATCCCATTTCACATTAGCAAATACCAAATCAACCTTACATTAAATCTTAACCCGGTTTTAACCAACACATTATGCATTTAAACAGCAAGCACATTACACTCAAATAACACTTTGATACCTAATCCCACTGATATTCACAAAACACACCATTTAGCAAGTTTACTTATAGTTTGGAGTTAATGGAATTGGAAACGGAAAACTCGTATTAATTTCTATGAGAAGTGGTGTCGTGTGTAGTAATGATGCCTCACATGTCATGTCCACTCAACATGTAATTCTTGACTTGACACAGACCTCGGCAAATGTCTCATCTCAATGTTCTATTTTATTCCATTGCCCAGGACGCTGCGTCAGCCAAGACAACGAGCCTCAGCCTGAGTTGCCCATGGAGGCCGCAGCCTGTATTCAGGCAGCAGGAGAAAAGCCTGCCTTCTCAGATCATCCTATCGTTGTCTCCACCCCATCCGAGCATGACCGTCCTGATGAGGATGGTAAGAAATAAACAAAGGTGGGATCTGAACTTAATCAAGAGATGGAGCTCAATGGCTCAGCCTACTCTCTACTTAGTCCATTTTCCCCTCAGAAACAGAAAAGGGGCTTCAGGGAAGAAGGACTAGGACTAAGGCTCCTGCAGAGGGACAAGTAGGCAGTGTGCCTTCAAGGACAGGGCAAGGTCGCTCAGCACAAGTTTCCAAAATAGCAGGCCGGGGACAGCTGGAACTGAGGCAATAGACAGTGCTGACGTGTGTGTGTGTGTGTGTGTGTGTGTGTGTGTGTGTGTGTGTGTGGTATTTTAATCAGACCTTCCCCTCAGAGAAGCACAAACTGAGATCCTCACACACTCACTCACACATCTGTCCTCCTTCATACCAGGTAGGGCTCTGCATGTCCTGCATATCCCTTGTTCTCTCATATACACAGGCTTTCACTCTTTATCTGCCTTTCCCAGTCTCTAGCAGCATTACCGAGTATACGCTTACCTTCATTTCATCACATAATCATGACCAGACTCACCCATGCACACGCGAATTCCATAAATAATCCACATCTCCTCACACAGATAACCTTTTTAGGTCAAAGTCTAATAAAGTTATATGCCCTGAAGAAAATTTACTTTCATCTGTTGCCTTTCTAATCTATATGGCACTTCAGATACCAGGCCTTCAGATCTTCACTGAACTCAACATTCTGAGATCTTAAACACACCTCCACTAATACTCTCAGGATCACGGTCTTAGAGTAAGAACAAGTACCAGTCATGCACCATTCACATGTGCTGTCATACCGCATTGCAAACACGCACACGCTCATTTTCCCCATCCTCCTTACCAACATGGAAAACACGCACCATAAATATTCTAATACATACATACCATTTCAAAAATACTTGCATACAAACTTCATCCGCATTCCCACATTGTTATACCATGTAAACACCTCAAAGTATGCCACACACTGAATTCTGAAATATAATCTGTGCATGCACTTTCACTCCAAATTCTCCTGTGGACATCTTAACGCCTATAGCCTTCACACACCTTGGCTACCTTTCTTATGGTGGAAATTTTCTTTCCCAGCATTGCATCAGCCACGTGGTAAAGTTTCCTGTCCTGGAGGCTCTGAGAAGCATGCATTCCAGTCAGATAAGAAACCGAAGAGCACACAGGAGCACTTACAAGGTTTGTATGGCGAAGCCTGAAATGGCACATGTCATTTCCATTCATTTTCCATTGTAGAAATGTCATCTCATGGTCAGAACTACCTGCAAGGAAAGCTCACAAAGATAAGACGGCTGTATGTCCAGCCTGAAAGAAGACAGCAATCTCTGTTCCATTGTCAAAGAAGCCACTTTGAACAAAGCCAGTTACTCAGGACATATATTGGCATAATAAATACTTCTGTGCACTTAATATTTTCATAGGAACCACATTCCACTATCCATCCAGGCTTGTGTGTGCTCAATGAATGTGGTACATAGTAGACTCCTTGCTTAACGGACAGATGAATACACAAACAACAATCATGGACTGCATAGCTATTATTTTTATTTAATTTCTCAGCAAAGCTGAATTCACGAGAAGGTGCTTTGCAGGGCAGACACAAGGCAGTGGCCCTAACTCAACGCCAGAAAGCACGGAAGGCCTCTTGTTCAGAAAGCATCTCTTCTAAAGACAAGGGAAATGATGCTGGTAAGAAGGGACTGTTGAGTAGGATGCAAAGGTAGGTGGGATCTAGACAGAACCCGGAGTTCAGCTGAGCGTTCCTGCCCATTAATCAACAATAGGCTGCCCAGTACAAACCGATACTCCAATGATTCTGCATCTTCTCAGTGGGATCAGCATAGAAGCAATACTTTCCAAGGAAAAACATTGAAAACTGCTGGAGTGAGCCCAAGGAGATCAGTGGAGAACAGTGTTCTATTTGAGGAAATAAAGGAAGAGGGCCTAAGGGGATGAGAGTTTGATCAGAGAAACATGGAAGAATATGTTCCTGTGAGCTGGCCAAGGGCATGTCATATTACCAGGAACCTGAGAAGCACTAACTTATCAAAGGCCCAATGTGGTAGGATCCCCAAGAACTGAACTTGACGTAGAGTGCAGAGATACCCAGGCAAAGACACCATCACATCCACATCTTTTCGTAGCCAGTGTTTCCCATTCACATTCATCCCAAATGAGACGCCTTTGCTGTCACTGTCCCATCATTCATTTCCCTACAATCTTCCACATGCATCTAAATTCTCCACGGTGGATTTGTGTCCATCCCATGCAAACAGGTCTAATTTCTCTGACTCCTAAGACCCTAGATTAGTATCCTTGTTTTTACATTTTATGGAAAGAGAAGGGCACAATATATACTTTGTGTCTAGCTCCTATCACTAATCACTATATTTGTGGAATTTATCCATGTTGCGTATGACGTTAATTTTGTTCCTTTTTGGTACATGTATATCATTGCACGAATATTATATTTTCATTGACTATAATTATCCGATCATTAGGGTTGCTTTCAGTCTGAACTGCTTGAAAAAGTGATGTTGTGGATATTCTATTGCATGTATTTTTCACTATGGACACACTCCTATTTGGTGAATGCTTAAGAGTTAGACTGCTAGGCCTTAGTTCCCATATTTTATCTTAATCCCTTCAGAACTCAATCTCTCATACTTTTAATTTCTAAAGCAATCACGTGTTACCACACATCTAATGTTACCCATGCTTCTCTGAACTCTATGCCATTTGTTCAAAGCACAGGTATCATTTCTTTTATATGCCTTCATTTTCACATCCCCTTTCATTATTCCCTCACATTTTGCAAATACACCAACTGCTCTTAGTCTCAGAGAGGATATTCTCAGTAACAACATTCCTTACCTAAACAACATAATATATAAAGCACATAAATATATCATTATTGATAATGCAATCTACATACATAAATGTGTGCAGAACTAACAGACATAAGGCACACACAACTTTAACCTTTTCAGTCACACAAAGTTGATCCCATTTCACATTAGCAAATACCAAATCAACCTTACATTAAATCTTAACCCGGTTTTAACCAACACATTATGCATTTAAACAGCAAGCACATTACACTCAAATAACACTTTGATACCTAATCCCACTGATATTCACAAAACACACCATTTAGCAAGTTTCCTTATAGTTTGGAGTTAATGGAATTGGAAACGGAAAGCTCGTATTAATTTCTATGAGAAGTGGTGTCGTGTGTAGTAATGATGCCTCACATGTCGTGTCCACTCAACATGTAATTCTTGACTTGACACAGACCTCGGCAAATGTCTCATCTCAATGTTCTATTTTATTCCATTGCCCAGGACGCTGCGTCAGCCAAGACAACGAGCCTCAGCCTGAGTTGCCCATGGAGGCCGCAGCCTGTATTCAGGCAGCAGGAGAAAAGCCTGCCTTCTCAGATCATCCTATCGCTGTCTCCACCCCATCCGAGCATGACCGTCCTGATGAGGATGGTAAGAAATAAACAAAGGTGGGATCTGAACTTAATCAAGAGATGTAGCTCAATGGCTCAGCCTACTCTCTACTTAGTCCATTTTCCCCTCAGAAACAGAAAAGGGGCTTCAGGGAAGAAGGACTAGGACTAAGGCTCCTGCAGAGGGACAAGTAGGCAGTGTGCCTTCAAGGACAGGGCAAGGTCGCTCAGCACAAGTTTCCAAAATAGCAGGCCGGGGACAGCTGGAACTGAGGCAATAGACAGTGCTGACGTGTGTGTGTGTGTGTGTATGTATGTGTGTGTGTGTGTGTGTGTGTGTGTGTGTGTGTGTGGTATTTTAATCAGACCTTCCCCTCAGAGAAGCACAAACTGAGATCCTTACACACTCACTCACACATCTGTCCTCCTTCATACCAGGTAGGGCTCTGCATGTCCTGCATATCCCTTGTTCTCTCATATACACAGGCTTTCACTCTTTATCTGCCTTTCCCAGTCTCTAGCAGCATTACCGAGTATACGCTTACCTTCATTTCATCACATAATCATGACCAGACTCACCCATGCACACGCGAATTCCATAAATAATCCACATCTCCTCACACAGATAACCTTTTTAGGTCAAAGTCTAATAAAGTTATATGCCCTGAAGAAAATTTACTTTCATCTGTTGCCTTTCTAATCTATATGGCACTTCAGATACCAGGCCTTCAGATCTTCACTGAACTCAACATTCTGAGATCTTAAACACACCTCCCCTAATACTCTCAGGATCACGGTCTTAGAGTAAGAACAAGTACCAGTCATGCACCATTCACATGTGCTGTCATACCGCATTGCAAACACGCACACGCTCATTTTCCCCATCCTCCTTACCAACATGGAAAACACGCACCATAAATATTCTAATACATACATACCATTTGAAAAATACTTGCATACAAAACTTCATCCGCATTCCCACATTGTTATACCATGTAAACACCTCAAAGTATGCCACACACTGAATTCTGAAATATAATCTGTGCATGCACTTTCACTCCAAATTCTCCTGTGGACATCTTAACGCCTATAGCCTTCACACACCTCGGCTACCTTTCTTATGGTGGAAATTTTCTTTCCCAGCATTGCATCAGCCACGTGGTAAAGTTTCCTGTCCTGGAGGCTCTGAGAAGCATGCATTCCAGTCAGATAAGAAACCGAAGAGCACACAGGAGCACTTACAAGGTTTGTATGGCGAAGCCTGAAATGGCACATGTCATTTCCATTCATTTTCCATTGTAGAAATGTCATCTCATGGTCAGAACTACCTGCAAGGAAAGCTCACAAAGATAAGACGGCTGTATGTCCAGCCTGAAAGAAGACAGCAATCTCTGTTCCATTGTCAAAGAAGCCACTTTGAACAAACCCAGTTACTCAGGACATATATTGGCATAATAAATACTTCTGTGCACTTAATATTTTCATAGGAACCACATTCCACTATCCATCCAGGCTTGTGTGTGCACAATGAATGTGGTACATAGTAGACTCCTTGCTTAACGGACAGATGAATACACAAACAACAATCATGGACTGCATAGCTATTATTTTTATTTAATTTCTCAGCAAAGCTGAATTCACGAGAAGGTGCTTTGCAGCGCAGACACAAGGCAGTGGCCCTAACTCAACGCCAGAAAGCACGGAAGGCCTCTTGTTCAGAAAGCATCTCTTCTAAAGACAAGGGAAATGATGCTGGTAAGAAGGGACTGTTGAGTAGGATGCAAAGGTAGGTGGGATCTAGACAGAACCCGGAGTTCAGCTGAGCGTTCCTGCCCATTAATCAACAATAGGCTGCCCAGTACAAACCGATACTCCAATGATTCTGCATCTTCTCAGTGGGATCAGCATAGAAGCAATACTTTCCAAGGAAAAACATTGAAAACTGCTGGAGTGAGCCCAAGGAGATCAGTGGAGAACAGTGTTCTATTTGAGGAAATAAAGGAAGAGGGCCTAAGGGGATGAGAGTTTGATCAGAGAAACATGGAAGAATATGTTCCTGTGAGCTGGCCAAGGGCATGTCATATTACCAGGAACCTGAGAAGCACTAACTTATCAAAGGCCCAATGTGGTAGGATCCCCAAGAACTGAACTTGACGTAGAGTGCAGAGATACCCAGGCAAAGACACCATCACATCCACATCTTTTCATAGCCAGTGTTTCCCATTCACATTCATCCCAAATGAGACCCCTTTGCTGTCACTGTCCCATCATTCATTTCCCTACAATCTTCCACATGCATCTAAATTCTCCACGGTGGATTTGTGTCCATCCCATGCAAACAGGTCTAATTTCTCTGACTCCTAAGACCCTAGATTAGTATCCTTGTTTTTACATTTTATGGAAAGAGAAGGGCACAATATATACTTTGTGTCTAGCTCCTATCACTAATCACTATATTTGTGGAATTTATCCATGTTGCGTATGACGTTAATTTTGTTCCTTTTTGGTACATGTATATCATTGCACGAATATTATATTTTCATTGACTATAATTATCCGATCATTAGGGTTGCTTTCAGTCTGAACTGCTTGAAAAAGTGATGTTGTGGATATTCTATTGCATGTATTTTTCACTATGGACACACTCCTATTTGGTGAATGCTTAAGAGTTAGACTGCTAGGCCTTAGTTCCCATATTTTATCTTAATCCCTTCAGAACTCAATCTCTCATACTTTTAATTTCTAATGCAATCACGTGTTACCACACATCTAATGTTACCCATGCTTCTCTGAACTCTATGCCATTTGTTCAAAGCACAGGTATCATTTCTTTTATGTGCCTTCATTTTCACATCCCCTTTCATTATTCCCTCACATTTTGCAAATACACCAACTGCTCTTAGTCTCAGAGAGGATATTCTCAGTAACAACATTCCTTACCTAAACAACATAATATATAAAGCACATAAATATATCATTATTGATAATGCAATCTACATACATAAATGTGTGCAGAACTAACAGACATAAGGCACACACAACTTTAACCTTTTCAGTCACACAAAGTTGATCCCATTTCACATTAGCAAATACCAAATCAACCTTACATTAAATCTTAACCCGGTTTTAACCAACACATTATGCATTTAAACAGCAAGCACATTACACTCAAATAACACTTTGATACCTAATCCCACTGATATTCACAAAACACACCATTTAGCAAGTTTCCTTATAGTTTGGAGTTAATGGAATTGGAAACGGAAAGCTCGTATTAATTTCTATGAGAAGTGGTGTCGTGTGTAGTAATGATGCCTCACATGTCGTGTCCACTCAACATGTAATTCTTGACTTGACACAGACCTCGGCAAATGTCTCATCTCAATGTTCTATTTTATTCCATTGCCCAGGACGCTGCGTCAGCCAAGACAACGAGCCTCAGCCTGAGTTGCCCATGGAGGCCGCAGCCTGTATTCAGGCAGCAGGAGAAAAGCCTGCCTTCTCAGATCATCCTATCGCTGTCTCCACCCCATCCGAGCATGACCGTCCTGATGAGGATGGTAAGAAATAAACAAAGGTGGGATCTGAACTTAATCAAGAGATGGAGCTCAATGGCTCAGCCTACTCTCTACTTAGTCCATTTTCCCCTCAGAAACAGAAAAGGGGCTTCAGGGAAGAAGGACTAGGACTAAGGCTCCTGCAGAGGGACAAGTAGGCAGTGTGCCTTCAAGGACAGGGCAAGGTCGCTCAGCACAAGTTTCCAAAATAGCAGGCCGGGGACAGCTGGAACTGAGGCAATAGACAGTGCTGACGTGTGTGTGTGTGTGTATGTGTGTGTGTGTGTGTGTGTGTGTGTGTGTGTGTGTGTGTGGTATTTTAATCAGACCTTCCCCTCAGAGAAGCACAAACTGAGATCCTCACACACTCACTCACACATCTGTCCTCCTTCATACCAGGTAGGGCTCTGCATGTCCTGCATATCCCTTGTTCTCTCATATACACAGGCTTTCACTCTTTATCTGCCTTTCCCAGTCTCTAGCAGCATTACCGAGTATACGCTTACCTTCATTTCATCACATAATCATGACCAGACTCACCCATGCACACGCGAATTCCATAAATAATCCACATCTCCTCACACAGATAACCTTTTTAGGTCAAAGTCTAATAAAGTTATATGCCCTGAAGAAAATTTACTTTCATCTGTTGCCTTTCTAATCTATATGGCACTTCAGATACCAGGCCTTCAGATCTTCACTGAACTCAACATTCTGAGATCTTAAACACACCTCCCCTAATACTCTCAGGATCACGGTCTTAGAGTAAGAACAAGTACCAGTCATGCACCATTCACATGTGCTGTCATACCGCATTGCAAACACGCACACGCTCATTTTCCCCATCCTCCTTACCAACATGGAAAACACGCACCATAAATATTCTAATACATACATACCATTTGAAAAATACTTGCATACAAAACTTCATCCGCATTCCCACATTGTTATACCATGTAAACACCTCAAAGTATGCCACACACTGAATTCTGAAATATAATCTGTGCATGCACTTTCACTCCAAATTCTCCTGTGGACATCTTAACGCCTATAGCCTTCACACACCTCGGCTACCTTTCTTATGGTGGAAATTTTCTTTCCCAGCATTGCATCAGCCACGTGGTAAAGTTTCCTGTCCTGGTGGCTCTGAGAAGCATGCATTCCAGTCAGATAAGAAACCGAAGAGCACACAGGAGCACTTACAAGGTTTGTATGGCGAAGCCTGAAATGGCACATGTCATTTCCATTCATTTTCCATTGTAGAAATGTCATCTCATGGTCAGAACTACCTGCAAGGAAAGCTCACAAAGATAAGACGGCTGTATGTCCAGCCTGAAAGAAGACAGCAATCTCTGTTCCATTGTCAAAGAAGCCACTTTGAACAAACCCAGTTACTCAGGACATATATTGGCATAATAAATACTTCTGTGCACTTAATATTTTCATAGGAACCACATTCCACTATCCATCCAGGCTTGTGTGTGCACAATGAATGTGGTACATAGTAGACTCCTTGCTTAACGGACAGATGAATACACAAACAACAATCATGGACTGCATAGCTATTATTTTTATTTAATTTCTCAGCAAAGCTGAATTCACGAGAAGGTGCTTTGCAGCGCAGACACAAGGCAGTGGCCCTAACTCAACGCCAGAAAGCACGGAAGGCCTCTTGTTCAGAAAGCATCTCTTCTAAAGACAAGGGAAATGATGCTGGTAAGAAGGGACTGTTGAGTAGGATGCAAAGGTAGGTGGGATCTAGACAGAACCCGGAGTTCAGCTGAGCGTTCCTGCCCATTAATCAACAATAGGCTGCCCAGTACAAACCGATACTCCAATGATTCTGCATCTTCTCAGTGGGATCAGCATAGAAGCAATACTTTCCAAGGAAAAACATTGAAAACTGCTGGAGTGAGCCCAAGGAGATCAGTGGAGAACAGTGTTCTATTTGAGGAAATAAAGGAAGAGGGCCTAAGGGGATGAGAGTTTGATCAGAGAAACATGGAAGAATATGTTCCTGTGAGCTGGCCAAGGGCATGTCATATTACCAGGAACCTGAGAAGCACTAACTTATCAAAGGCCCAATGTGGTAGGATCCCCAAGAACTGAACTTGACGTAGAGTGCAGAGATACCCAGGCAAAGACACCATCACATCCACATCTTTTCATAGCCAGTGTTTCCCATTCACATTCATCCCAAATGAGACCCCTTTGCTGTCACTGTCCCATCATTCATTTCCCTACAATCTTCCACATGCATCTAAATTCTCCACGGTGGATTTGTGTCCATCCCATGCAAACAGGTCTAATTTCTCTGACTCCTAAGACCCTAGATTAGTATCCTTGTTTTTACATTTTATGGAAAGAGAAGGGCACAATATATACTTTGTGTCTAGCTCCTATCACTAATCACTATATTTGTGGAATTTATCCATGTTGCGTATGACGTTAATTTTGTTCCTTTTTGGTACATGTATATCATTGCACGAATATTATATTTTCATTGACTATAATTATCCGATCATTAGGGTTGCTTTCAGTCTGAACTGCTTGAAAAAGTGATGTTGTGGATATTCTATTGCATGTATTTTTCACTATGGACACACTCCTATTTGGTGAATGCTTAAGAGTTAGACTGCTAGGCCTTAGTTCCCATATTTTATCTTAATCCCTTCAGAACTCAATCTCTCATACTTTTAATTTCTAATGCAATCACGTGTTACCACACATCTAATGTTACCCATGCTTCTCTGAACTCTATGCCATTTGTTCAAAGCACAGGTATCATTTCTTTTATGTGCCTTCATTTTCACATCCCCTTTCATTATTCCCTCACATTTTGCAAATACACCAACTGCTCTTAGTCTCAGAGAGGATATTCTCAGTAACAACATTCCTTACCTAAACAACATAATATATAAAGCACATAAATATATCATTATTGATAATGCAATCTACATACATAAATGTGTGCAGAACTAACAGACATAAGGCACACACAACTTTAACCTTTTCAGTCACACAAAGTTGATCCCATTTCACATTAGCAAATACCAAATCAACCTTACATTAAATCTTAACCCGGTTTTAACCAACACATTATGCATTTAAACAGCAAGCACATTACACTCAAATAACACTTTGATACCTAATCCCACTGATATTCACAAAACACACCATTTAGCAAGTTTCCTTATAGTTTGGAGTTAATGGAATTGGAAACGGAAAGCTCGTATTAATTTCTATGAGAAGTGGTGTCGTGTGTAGTAATGATGCCTCACATGTCGTGTCCACTCAACATGTAATTCTTGACTTGACACAGACCTCGGCAAATGTCTCATCTCAATGTTCTATTTTATTCCATTGCCCAGGACGCTGCGTCAGCCAAGACAACGAGCCTCAGCCTGAGTTGCCCATGGAGGCCGCAGCCTGTATTCAGGCAGCAGGAGAAAAGCCTGCCTTCTCAGATCATCCTATCGCTGTCTCCACCCCATCCGAGCATGACCGTCCTGATGAGGATGGTAAGAAATAAACAAAGGTGGGATCTGAACTTAATCAAGAGATGGAGCTCAATGGCTCAGCCTACTCTCTACTTAGTCCATTTTCCCCTCAGAAACAGAAAAGGGGCTTCAGGGAAGAAGGACTAGGACTAAGGCTCCTGCAGAGGGACAAGTAGGCAGTGTGCCTTCAAGGACAGGGCAAGGTCGCTCAGCACAAGTTTCCAAAATAGCAGGCCGGGGACAGCTGGAACTGAGGCAATAGACAGTGCTGACGTGTGTGTGTGTGTGTGTATGTGTGTGTGTGTGTGTGTGTGTGTGTGTGTGTGTGTGTGTGTGGTATTTTAATCAGACCTTCCCCTCAGAGAAGCACAAACTGAGATCCTCACACACTCACTCACACATCTGTCCTCCTTCATACCAGGTAGGGCTCTGCATGTCCTGCATATCCCTTGTTCTCTCATATACACAGGCTTTCACTCTTTATCTGCCTTTCCCAGTCTCTAGCAGCATTACCGAGTATACGCTTACCTTCATTTCATCACATAATCATGACCAGACTCACCCATGCACACGCGAATTCCATAAATAATCCACATCTCCTCACACAGATAACCTTTTTAGGTCAAAGTCTAATAAAGTTATATGCCCTGAAGAAAATTTACTTTCATCTGTTGCCTTTCTAATCTATATGGCACTTCAGATACCAGGCCTTCAGATCTTCACTGAACTCAACATTCTGAGATCTTAAACACACCTCCCCTAATACTCTCAGGATCACGGTCTTAGAGTAAGAACAAGTACCAGTCATGCACCATTCACATGTGCTGTCATACCGCATTGCAAACACGCACACGCTCATTTTCCCCATCCTCCTTACCAACATGGAAAACACGCACCATAAATATTCTAATACATACATACCATTTGAAAAATACTTGCATACAAAACTTCATCCGCATTCCCACATTGTTATACCATGTAAACACCTCAAAGTATGCCACACACTGAATTCTGAAATATAATCTGTGCATGCACTTTCACTCCAAATTCTCCTGTGGACATCTTAACGCCTATAGCCTTCACACACCTCGGCTACCTTTCTTATGGTGGAAATTTTCTTTCCCAGCATTGCATCAGCCACGTGGTAAAGTTTCCTGTCCTGGTGGCTCTGAGAAGCATGCATTCCAGTCAGATAAGAAACCGAAGAGCACACAGGAGCACTTACAAGGTTTGTATGGAGAAGCCTGAAATGGCACATGTCATTTCCATTCATTTTCCATTGTAGAAATGTCATCTCATGGTCAGAACTACCTGCAAGGAAAGCTCACAAAGATAAGACGGCTGTATGTCCAGCCTGAAAGAAGACAGCAATCTCTGTTCCATTGTCAAAGAAGCCACTTTGAACAAAGCCAGTTACTCAGGACATATATTGGCACAATAACTACTTCTGTGCACTTAATATTTTCATAGGAACCACATTCCACTATCCATCCAGGCTTGTGTGTGCTCAATGAATATGGTACATAGTAGACTCCTTGCTTAACGGACAGATGAATACACAAACAACAATCATGGACTGCATAGCTATTATTTTTATTTAATTTCTCAGCAAAGCTGAATTCACGAGAAGGTGCTTTGCAGCGCAGACACAAGGCAGTGGCCCTAACTCAACGCCAGAAAGCACGGAAGGCCTCTTGTTCAGAAAGCATCTCTTCTAAAGACAAGGGAAATGATGCTGGTAAGAAGGGACTGTTGAGTAGGATGCAAAGGTAGGTGGGATCTAGACAGAACCCGGAGTTCAGCTGAGCGTTCCTGCCCATTAATCAACAATAGGCTGCCCAGTACAAACCGATACTCCAATGATTCTGCATCTTCTCAGTGGGATCAGCATAGAAGCAATACTTTCCAAGGAAAAACATTGAAAACTGCTGGAGTGAGCCCAAGGAGATCAGTGGAGAACAGTGTTCTATTTGAGGAAATAAAGGAAGAGGGCCTAAGGGGATGAGAGTTTGATCAGAGAAACATGGAAGAATATGTTCCTGTGAGCTGGCCAAGGGCATGTCATATTACCAGGAACCTGAGAAGCACTAACTTATCAAAGGCCCAATGTGGTAGGATCCCCAAGAACTGAACTTGACGTAGAGTGCAGAGATACCCAGGCAAAGACACCATCACATCCACATCTTTTCATAGCCAGTGTTTCCCATTCACATTCATCCCAAATGAGACCCCTTTGCTGTCACTGTCCCATCATTCATTTCCCTACAATCTTCCACATGCATCTAAATTCTCCACGGTGGATTTGTGTCCATCCCATGCAAACAGGTCTAATTTCTCTGACTCCTAAGACCCTAGATTAGTATCCTTGTTTTTACATTTTATGGAAAGAGAAGGGCACAATATATACTTTGTGTCTAGCTCCTATCACTAATCACTATATTTGTGGAATTTAACCATGTTGCGTATGACGTTAATTTTGTTCCTTTTTGGTACATGTATATCATTGCACGAATATTATATTTTCATTGACTATAATTATCCGATCATTAGGGTTGCTTTCAGTCTGAACTGCTTGAAAAAGTGATGTTGTGGATATTCTATTGCATGTATTTTTCACTATGGACACACTCCTATTTGGTGAATGCTTAAGAGTTAGACTGCTAGGCCTTAGTTCCCATATTTTATCTTAATCCCTTCAGAACTCAATCTCTCATACTTTTAATTTCTAATGCAATCATGTGTTACCACACATCTAATGTTACCCATGCTTCTCTGAACTCTATGCCATTTGTTCAAAGCACAGGTATCATTTCTTTTATATGCCTTCATTTTCACATCCCCTTTCATTATTCCCTCACATTTTGCAAATACACCAACTGCTCTTAGTCTCAGAGAGGATATTCTCAGTAACAACATTCCTTACCTAAACAACATAATATATAAAGCACATAAATATATCATTATTGATAATGCAATCTACATACATAAATGTGTGCAGAACTAACAGACATAAGGCACACACAACTTTAACCTTTTCAGTCACACAAAGTTGATCCCATTTCACATTAGCAAATACCAAATCAACCTTACATTAAATCTTAACCCGGTTTTAACCAACACATTATGCATTTAAACAGCAAGCACATTACACTCAAATAACACTTTGATACCTAATCCCACTGATATTCACAAAACACACCATTTAGCAAGTTTACTTATAGTTTGGAGTTAATGGAATTGGAAACGGAAAGCTCGTATTAATTTCTATGAGAAGTGGTGTCGTGTGTAGTAATGATGCCTCACATGTCGTGTCCACTCAACATGTAATTCTTGACTTGACACAGACCTCGGCAAATGTCTCATCTCAATATTCTATTTTATTCCATTGCCCAGGACGCTGCGTCAGCCAAGACAACGAGCCTCAGCCTGAGTTGCCCATGGAGGCCGCAGCCTGTATTCAGGCAGCAGGAGAAAAGCCTGCCTTCTCAGATCATCCTATCGCTGTCTCCACCCCATCCGAGCATGACCGTCCTGATGAGGATGGTAAGAAATAAACAAAGGTGGGATCTGAACTTAATCAAGAGATGTAGCTCAATGGCTCAGCCTACTCTCTACTTAGTCCATTTCCCCCTCAGAAACAGAAAAGGGGCTTCAGGGAAGAAGGACTAGGACTAAGGCTCCTGCAGAGGGACAAGTAGGCAGTGTGCCTTCAAGGACAGGGCAAGGTCGCTCAGCACAAGTTTCCAAAATAGCAGGCCGGGGACAGCTGGAACTGAGGCAATAGACAGTGCTGACGTGTGTGTGTGTGTGTGTATGTGTGTGTGTGTGTGTGTGTGTGTGTGTGTGTGTGTGGTATTTTAATCAGACCTTCCCCTCAGAGAAGCACAAACTGAGATCCTCACACACTCAGTCACACATCTGTCCTCCTTCATACCAGGTAGGGCTCTGCATGTCCTGCATATCCCTTGTTCTCTCATATACACAGGCTTTCACTCTTTATCTGCCTTTCCCAGTCTCTAGCAGCATTACCGAGTATACGCTTACCTTCATTTCATCACATAATCATGACCAGACTCACCCATGCACACGCGAATTCCATAAATAATCCACATCTCCTCACACAGATAACCTTTTTAGGTCAAAGTCTAATAAAGTTATATGCCCTGAAGAAAATTTACTTTCATCTGTTGCCTTTCTAATCTATATGGCACTTCAGATACCAGGCCTTCAGATCTTCACTGAACTCAACATTCTGAGATCTTAAACACACCTCCCCTAATACTCTCAGGATCACGGTCTTAGAGTAAGAACAAGTACCAGTCATGCACCATTCACATGTGCTGTCATACCGCATTGCAAACACGCACACGCTCATTTTCCCCATCCTCCTTACCAACATGGAAAACACGCACCATAAATATTCTAATACATACATACCATTTCAAAAATACTTGCATACAAAACTTCATCCGCATTCCCACATTGTTATACCATGTAAACACCTCAAAGTATGCCACACACTGAATTCTGAAATATAATCTGTGCATGCACTTTCACTCCAAATTCTCCTGTGGACATCTTAACGCCTATAGCCTTCACACACCTCGGCTACCTTTCTTATGGTGGAAATTTTCTTTCCCAGCATTGCATCAGCCACGTGGTAAAGTTTCCTGTCCTGGAGGCTCTGAGAAGCATGCATTCCAGTCAGATAAGAAACCGAAGAGCACACAGGAGCACTTACAAGGTTTGTATGGCGAAGCCTGAAATGGCACATGTCATTTCCATTCATTTTCCATTGTAGAAATGTCATCTCATGGTCAGAACTACCTGCAAGGAAAGCTCACAAAGATAAGACGGCTGTATGTCCAGCCTGAAAGAAGACAGCAATCTCTGTTCCATTGTCAAAGAAGCCACTTTGAACAAAGCCAGTTACTCAGGACATATATTGGCACAATAACTACTTCTGTGCACTTAATATTTTCATAGGAACCACATTCCACTATCCATCCAGGCTTGTGTGTGCTCAATGAATGTGGTACATAGTAGACTCCTTGCTTAACGGACAGATGAATACACAAACAACAATCATGGACTGCATAGCTATTATTTTTATTTAATTTCTCAGCAAAGCTGAATTCACGAGAAGGTGCTTTGCAGCGCAGACACAAGGCAGTGGCCCTAACTCAACGCCAGAAAGCACGGAAGGCCTCTTGTTCAGAAAGCATCTCTTTTAAAGACAAGGGAAATGATGCTGGTAAGAAGGGACTGTTGAGTAGGATGCAAAGGTAGGTGGGATCTAGACAGAACCCGGAGTTCAGCTGAGCGTTCCTGCCCATTAATCAACAATAGGCTGCCCAGTACAAACCGATACTCCAATGATTCTGCATCTTCTCAGTGGGATCAGCATAGAAGCAATACTTTCCAAGGAAAAACATTGAAAACTGCTGGAGTGAGCCCAAGGAGATCAGTGGAGAACAGTGTTCTATTTGAGGAAATAAAGGAAGAGGGCCTAAGGGGATGAGAGTTTGATCAGAGAAACATGGAAGAATATGTTCCTGTGAGCTGGCCAAGGGCATGTCATATTACCAGGAACCTGAGAAGCACTAACTTATCAAAGGCCCAATGTGGTAGGATCCCCAAGAACTGAACTTGACGTAGAGTGCAGAGATACCCAGGCAAAGACACCATCACATCCACATCTTTTCATAGCCAGTGTTTCCCATTCACATTCATCCCAAATGAGACCCCTTTGCTGTCACTGTCCCATCATTCATTTCCCTACAATCTTCCACATGCATATAAATTCTCCACGGTGGATTTGTGTCCATCCCATGCAAACAGGTCTAATTTCTCTGACTCCTAAGACCCTAGATTAGTATCCTTGTTTTTACATTTTATGGAAAGAGAAGGGCACAATATATACTTTGTGTCTAGCTCCTATCACTAATCACTATATTTGTGGAATTTAACCATTTTGCGTATGACGTTAATTTTGTTCCTTTTTGGTACATGTATATCATTGCACGAATATTATATTTTCATTGACTATAATTATCCGATCATTAGGGTTGCTTTCAGTCTGAACTGCTTGAAAAAGTGATGTTGTGGATATTCTATTGCATGTATTTTTCACTATGGACACACTCCTATTTGGTGAATGCTTAAGAGTTAGACTGCTAGGCCTTAGTTCCCATATTTTATCTTAATCCCTTCAGAACTCAATCTCTCATACTTTTAATTTCTAATGCAATCACGTGTTACCACACATCTAATGTTACCCATGCTTCTCTGAACTCTATGCCATTTGTTCAAAGCACAGGTATCATTTCTTTTATATGCCTTCATTTTCACATCCCCTTTCATTATTCCCTCACATTTTGCAAATACACCAACTGCTCTTAGTCTCAGAGAGGATATTCTCAGTAACAACATTCCTTACCTAAACAACATAATATATAAAGCACATAAATATATCATTATTGATAATGCAATCTACATACATAAATGTGTGCAGAACTAACAGACATAAGGCACACACAACTTTAACCTTTTCAGTCACACAAAGTTGATCCCATTTCACATTAGCAAATACCAAATCAACCTTACATTAAATCTTAACCCGGTTTTAACCAACACATTATGCATTTAAACAGCAAGCACATTACACTCAAATAACACTTTGATACCTAACCCCACAGATATTCACAAAACACACCATTTAGCAAGTTTCCTTATAGTTTGGAGTTAATGGAATTGGAAACGGAAAGCTCGTATTAATTTCTATGAGAAGTGGTATCGTGTGTAGTAATGATGCCTCACATGTCATGTCCACTCAACATGTAATTCTTGACTTGACACAGACCTCGGCAAATGTCTCATCTCAATGTTCTATTTTATTCCATTGCCCAGGACGCTGCGTCAGCCAAGACAACGAGCCTCAGCCTGAGTTGCCCATGGAGGCCGCAGCCTGTATTCAGGCAGCAGGAGAAAAGCCTGCCTTCTCAGATCATCCTATCGCTGTCTCCACCCCATCCGAGCATGACCGTCCTGATGAGGATGGTAAGAAATAAACAAAGGTGGGATCTGAACTTAATCAAGAGATGTAGCTCAATGGCTCAGCCTACTCTCTACTTAGTCCATTTTCCCCTCAGAAACAGAAAAGGGGCTTCAGGGAAGAAGGACTAGGACTAAGGCTCCTGCAGAGGGACAAGTAGGCAGTGTGCCTTCAAGGACAGGGCAAGGTCGCTCAGCACAAGTTTCCAAAATAGCAGGCCGGGGACAGCTGGAACTGAGGCAATAGACAGTGCTGACGTGTGTGTGTGTGTGTGTGTATGTGTGTGTGTGTGTGTGTGTGTGTGTGTGTGTGGTATTTTAATCAGACCTTCCCCTCAGAGAAGCACAAACTGAGATCCTCACACACTCACTCACACATCTGTCCTCCTTCATACCAGGTAGGGCTCTGCATGTCCTGCATATCCCTTGTTCTCTCATATACCCAGGCTTTCACTCTTTATCTGCCTTTCCCAGTCTCTAGCAGCATTACCGAGTATACGCTTACCTTCATTTCATCACATAATCATGACCAGACTCACCCATGCACACGCGAATTCCATAAATAATCCACATCTCCTCACACAGATAACCTTTTTAGGTCAAAGTCTAATAAAGTTATATGCCCTGAAGAAAATTTACTTTCATCTGTTGCCTTTCTAATCTATATGGCACTTCAGATACCAGGCCTTCAGATCTTCACTGAACTCAACATTCTGAGATCTTAAACACACCTCCCCTAATACTCTCAGGATCACGGTCTTAGAGTAAGAACAAGTACCAGTCATGCACCATTCACATGTGCTGTCATACCGCATTGCAAACACGCACACGCTCATTTTCCCCATCCTCCTTACCAACATGGAAAACACGCACCATAAATATTCTAATACATACATACCATTTGAAAAATACTTGCATACAAAACTTCATCCGCATTCCCACATTGTTATACCATGTAAACACCTCAAAGTATGCCACACACTGAATTCTGAAATATAATCTGTGCATGCACTTTCACTCCAAATTCTCCTGTGGACATCTTAACGCCTATAGCCTTCACACACCTCGGCTACCTTTCTTATGGTGGAAATTTTCTTTCCCAGCATTGCATCAGCCACGTGGTAAAGTTTCCTGTCCTGGAGGCTCTGAGAAGCATGCATTCCAGTCAGATAAGAAACCGAAGAGCACACAGGAGCACTTACAAGGTTTGTATGGCGAAGCCTGAAATGGCACATGTCATTTCCATTCATTTTCCATTGTAGAAATGTCATCTCATGGTCAGAACTACCTGCAAGGAAAGCTCACAAAGATAAGACGGCTGTATGTCCAGCCTGAAAGAAGACAGCAATCTCTGTTCCATTGTCAAAGAAGCCACTTTGAACAAAGCCAGTTACTCAGGACATATATTGGCACAATAACTACTTCTGTGCACTTAATATTTTCATAGGAACCACATTCCACTATCCATCCAGGCTTGTGTGTGCTCAATGAATGTGGTACATAGTAGACTCCTTGCTTAACGGACAGATGAATACACAAACAACAATCATGGACTGCATAGCTATTATTTTTATTTAATTTCTCAGCAAAGCTGAATTCACGAGAAGGTGCTTTGCAGCGCAGACACAAGGCAGTGGCCCTAACTCAACGCCAGAAAGCACGGAAGGCCTCTTGTTCAGAAAGCATCTCTTTTAAAGACAAGGGAAATGATGCTGGTAAGAAGGGACTGTTGAGTAGGATGCAAAGGTAGGTGGGATCTAGACAGAACCCGGAGTTCAGCTGAGCGTTCCTGCCCATTAATCAACAATAGGCTGCCCAGTACAAACCGATACTCCAATGATTCTGCATCTTCTCAGTGGGATCAGCATAGAAGCAATACTTTCCAAGGAAAAACATTGAAAACTGCTGGAGTGAGCCCAAGGAGATCAGTGGAGAACAGTGTTCTATTTGAGGAAATAAAGGAAGAGGGCCTAAGGGGATGAGAGTTTGATCAGAGAAACATGGAAGAATATGTTCCTGTGAGCTGGCCAAGGGCATGTCATATTACCAGGAACCTGAGAAGCACTAACTTATCAAAGGCCCAATGTGGTAGGATCCCCAAGAACTGAACTTGACGTAGAGTGCAGAGATACCCAGGCAAAGACACCATCACATCCACATCTTTTCATAGCCAGTGTTTCCCATTCACATTCATCCCAAATGAGACCCCTTTGCTGTCACTGTCCCATCATTCATTTCCCTACAATCTTCCACATGCATATAAATTCTCCACGGTGGATTTGTGTCCATCCCATGCAAACAGGTCTAATTTCTCTGACTCCTAAGACCCTAGATTAGTATCCTTGTTTTTACATTTTATGGAAAGAGAAGGGCACAATATATACTTTGTGTCTAGCTCCTATCATTAATCACTATATTTGTGGAATTTAACCATGTTGCGTATGACGTTAATTTTGTTCCTTTTTGGTACATGTATATCATTGCACGAATATTATATTTTCATTGACTATAATTATCCGATCATTAGGGTTGCTTTCAGTCTGAACTGCTTGAAAAAGTGATGTTGTGGATATTCTATTGCATGTATTTTTCACTATGGACACACTCCTATTTGGTGAATGCTTAAGAGTTAGACTGCTAGGCCTTAGTTCCCATATTTTATCTTAATCCCTTCAGAACTCAATCTCTCATACTTTTAATTTCTAATGCAATAACGTGTTACCACACATCTAATGTTACCCATGCTTCTCTGAACTCTATGCCATTTGTTCAAAGCACAGGTATCATTTCTTTTATATGCCTTCATTTTCACATCCCCTTTCATTATTCCCTCACATTTTGCAAATACACCAACTGCTCTTAGTCTCAGAGAGGATATTCTCAGTAACAACATTCCTTACCTAAACAACATAATATATAAAGCACATAAATATATCATTATTGATAATGCAATCTACATACATAAATGTGTGCAGAACTAACAGACATAAGGCACACACAACTTTAACCTTTTCAGTCACACAAAGTTGATCCCATTTCACATTAGCAAATACCAAATCAACCTTACATTAAATCTTAACCCGGTTTTAACCAACACATTATGCATTTAAACAGCAAGCACATTACACTCAAATAACACTTTGATACCTAACCCCACAGATATTCACAAAACACACCATTTAGCAAGTTTCCTTATAGTTTGGAGTTAATGGAATTGGAAACGGAAAGCTCGTATTAATTTCTATGAGAAGTGGTGTCGTGTGTAGTAATGATGCCTCACATGTCATGTCCACTCAACATGTAATTCTTGACTTGACACAGACCTCGGCAAATGTCTCATCTCAATGTTCTATTTTATTCCATTGCCCAGGACGCTGCGTCAGCCAAGACAACGAGCCTCAGCCTGAGTTGCCCATGGAGGCCGCAGCCTGTATTCAGGCAGCAGGAGAAAAGCCTGCCTTCTCAGATCATCCTATCGCTGTCTCCACCCCATCCGAGCATGACCGTCCTGATGAGGATGGTAAGAAATAAACAAAGGTGGGATCTGAACTTAATCAAGAGATGTAGCTCAATGGCTCAGCCTACTCTCTACTTAGTCCATTTTCCCCTCAGAAACAGAAAAGGGGCTTCAGGGAAGAAGGACTAGGACTAAGGCTCCTGCAGAGGGACAAGTAGGCAGTGTGCCTTCAAGGACAGGGCAAGGTCGCTCAGCACAAGTTTCCAAAATAGCAGGCCGGGGACAGCTGGAACTGAGGCAATAGACAGTGCTGACGTGTGTGTGTGTGTGTGTGTATGTGTGTGTGTGTGTGTGTGTGTGTGTGTGTGTGGTATTTTAATCAGACCTTCCCCTCAGAGAAGCACAAACTGAGATCCTCACACACTCACTCACACATCTGTCCTCCTTCATACCAGGTAGGGCTCTGCATGTCCTGCATATCCCTTGTTCTCTCATATACACAGGCTTTCACTCTTTATCTGCCTTTCCCAGTCTCTAGCAGCATTACCGAGTATACGCTTACCTTCATTTCATCACATAATCATGACCAGACTCACCCATGCACACGCGAATTCCATAAATAATCCACATCTCCTCACACAGATAACCTTTTTAGGTCAAAGTCTAATAAAGTTATATGCCCTGAAGAAAATTTACTTTCATCTGTTGCCTTTCTAATCTATATGGCACTTCAGATACCAGGCCTTCAGATCTTCACTGAACTCAACATTCTGAGATCTTAAACACACCTCCCCTAATACTCTCAGGATCACGGTCTTAGAGTAAGAACAAGTACCAGTCATGCACCATTCACATGTGCTGTCATACCGCATTGCAAACACGCACACGCTCATTTTCCCCATCCTCCTTACCAACATGGAAAACACGCACCATAAATATTCTAATACATACATACCATTTCAAAAATACTTGCATACAAAACTTCATCCGCATTCCCACATTGTTATACCATGTAAACACCTCAAAGTATGCCACACACTGAATTCTGAAATATAATCTGTGCATGCACTTTCACTCCAAATTCTCCTGTGGACATCTTAACGCCTATAGCCTTCACACACCTCGGCTACCTTTCTTATGGTGGAAATTTTCTTTCCCAGCATTGCATCAGCCACGTGGTAAAGTTTCCTGTCCTGGAGGCTCTGAGAAGCATGCATTCCAGTCAGATAAGAAACCGAAGAGCACACAGGAGCACTTACAAGGTTTGTATGGCGAAGCCTGAAATGGCACATGTCATTTCCATTCATTTTCCATTGTAGAAATGTCATCTCATGGTCAGAACTACCTGCAAGGAAAGCTCACAAAGATAAGACGGCTGTATGTCCAGCCTGAAAGAAGACAGCAATCTCTGTTCCATTGTCAAAGAAGCCACTTTGAACAAAGCCAGTTACTCAGGACATATATTGGCACAATAACTACTTCTGTGCACTTAATATTTTCATAGGAACCACATTCCACTATCCATCCAGGCTTGTGTGTGCTCAATGAATGTGGTACATAGTAGACTCCTTGCTTAACGGACAGATGAATACACAAACAACAATCATGGACTGCATAGCTATTATTTTTATTTAATTTCTCAGCAAAGCTGAATTCACGAGAAGGTGCTTTGCAGCGCAGACACAAGGCAGTGGCCCTAACTCAACGCCAGAAAGCACGGAAGGCCTCTTGTTCAGAAAGCATCTCTTTTAAAGACAAGGGAAATGATGCTGGTAAGAAGGGACTGTTGAGTAGGATGCAAAGGTAGGTGGGATCTAGACAGAACCCGGAGTTCAGCTGAGCGTTCCTGCCCATTAATCAACAATAGGCTGCCCAGTACAAACCGATACTCCAATGATTCTGCATCTTCTCAGTGGGATCAGCATAGAAGCAATACTTTCCAAGGAAAAACATTGAAAACTGCTGGAGTGAGCCCAAGGAGATCAGTGGAGAACAGTGTTCTATTTGAGGAAATAAAGGAAGAGGGCCTAAGGGGATGAGAGTTTGATCAGAGAAACATGGAAGAATATGTTCCTGTGAGCTGGCCAAGGGCATGTCATATTACCAGGAACCTGAGAAGCACTAACTTATCAAAGGCCCAATGTGGTAGGATCCCCAAGAACTGAACTTGACGTAGAGTGCAGAGATACCCAGGCAAAGACACCATCACATCCACATCTTTTCATAGCCAGTGTTTCCCATTCACATTCATCCCAAATGAGACCCCTTTGCTGTCACTGTCCCATCATTCATTTCCCTACAATCTTCCACATGCATATAAATTCTCCACGGTGGATTTGTGTCCATCCCATGCAAACAGGTCTAATTTCTCTGACTCCTAAGACCCTAGATTAGTATCCTTGTTTTTACATTTTATGGAAAGAGAAGGGCACAATATATACTTTGTGTCTAGCTCCTATCACTAATCACTATATTTGTGGAATTTAACCATGTTGCGTATGACGTTAATTTTGTTCCTTTTTGGTACATGTATATCATTGCACGAATATTATATTTTCATTGACTATAATTATCCGATCATTAGGGTTGCTTTCAGTCTGAACTGCTTGAAAAAGTGATGTTGTGGATATTCTATTGCATGTATTTTTCACTATGGACACACTCCTATTTGGTGAATGCTTAAGAGTTAGACTGCTAGGCCTTAGTTCCCATATTTTATCTTAATCCCTTCAGAACTCAATCTCTCATACTTTTAATTTCTAATGCAATCACGTGTTACCACACATCTAATGTTACCCATGCTTCTCTGAACTCTATGCCATTTGTTCAAAGCACAGGTATCATTTCTTTTATATGCCTTCATTTTCACATCCCCTTTCATTATTCCCTCACATTTTGCAAATACACCAACTGCTCTTAGTCTCAGAGAGGATATTCTCAGTAACAACATTCCTTACCTAAACAACATAATATATAAAGCACATAAATATATCATTATTGATAATGCAATCTACATACATAAATGTGTGCAGAACTAACAGACATAAGGCACACACAACTTTAACCTTTTCAGTCACACAAAGTTGATCCCATTTCACATTAGCAAATACCAAATCAACCTTACATTAAATCTTAACCCGGTTTTAACCAACACATTATGCATTTAAACAGCAAGCACATTACACTCAAATAACACTTTGATACCTAACCCCACAGATATTCACAAAACACACCATTTAGCAAGTTTCCTTATAGTTTGGAGTTAATGGAATTGGAAACGGAAAGCTCGTATTAATTTCTATGAGAAGTGGTGTCGTGTGTAGTAATGATGCCTCACATGTCATGTCCACTCAACATGTAATTCTTGACTTGACACAGACCTCGGCAAATGTCTCATCTCAATGTTCTATTTTATTCCATTGCCCAGGACGCTGCGTCAGCCAAGACAACGAGCCTCAGCCTGAGTTGCCCATGGAGGCCGCAGCCTGTATTCAGGCAGCAGGAGAAAAGCCTGCCTTCTCAGATCATCCTATCGCTGTCTCCACCCCATCCGAGCATGACCGTCCTGATGAGGATGGTAAGAAATAAACAAAGGTGGGATCTGAACTTAATCAAGAGATGTAGCTCAATGGCTCAGCCTACTCTCTACTTAGTCCATTTCCCCCTCAGAAACAGAAAAGGGGCTTCAGGGAAGAAGGACTAGGACTAAGGCTCCTGCAGAGGGACAAGTAGGCAGTGTGCCTTCAAGGACAGGGCAAGGTCGCTCAGCACAAGTTTCCAAAATAGCAGGCCGGGGACAGCTGGAACTGAGGCAATAGACAGTGCTGACGTGTGTGTGTGTGTGTGTATGTGTGTGTGTGTGTGTGTGTGTGTGTGTGTGTGGTATTTTAATCAGAACTTCCCCTCAGAGAAGCACAAACTGAGATCCTCACACACTCACTCACACATCTGTCCTCCTTCATACCAGGTAGGGCTCTGCATGTCCTGCATATCCCTTGTTCTCTCATATACACAGGCTTTCACTCTTTATCTGCCTTTCCCAGTCTCTAGCAGCATTACCGAGTATACGCTTACCTTCATTTCATCACATAATCATGACCAGACTCACCCATGCACACGCGAATTCCATAAATAATCCACATCTCCTCACACAGATAACCTTTTTAGGTCAAAGTCTAATAAAGTTATATGCCCTGAAGAAAATTTACTTTCATCTGTTGCCTTTCTAATCTATATGGCACTTCAGATACCAGGCCTTCAGATCTTCACTGAACTCAACATTCTGAGATCTTAAACACACCTCCCCTAATACTCTCAGGATCACGGTCTTAGAGTAAGAACAAGTACCAGTCATGCACCATTCACATGTGCTGTCATACCGCATTGCAAACACGCACACGCTCATTTTCCCCATCCTCCTTACCAACATGGAAAACACGCACCATAAATATTCTAATACATACATACCATTTGAAAAATACTTGCATACAAAACTTCATCCGCATTCCCACATTGTTATACCATGTAAACACCTCAAAGTATGCCACACACTGAATTCTGAAATATAATCTGTGCATGCACTTTCACTCCAAATTCTCCTGTGGACATCTTAACGCCTATAGCCTTCACACACCTCGGCTACCTTTCTTATGGTGGAAATTTTCTTTCCCAGCATTGCATCAGCCACGTGGTAAAGTTTCCTGTCCTGGAGGCTCTGAGAAGCATGCATTCCAGTCAGATAAGAAACCGAAGAGCACACAGGAGCACTTACAAGGTTTGTATGGCGAAGCCTGAAATGGCACATGTCATTTCCATTCATTTTCCATTGTAGAAATGTCATCTCATGGTCAGAACTACCTGCAAGGAAAGCTCACAAAGATAAGACGGCTGTATGTCCAGCCTGAAAGAAGACAGCAATCTCTGTTCCATTGTCAAAGAAGCCACTTTGAACAAAGCCAGTTACTCAGGACATATATTGGCACAATAACTACTTCTGTGCACTTAATATTTTCATAGGAACCACATTCCACTATCCATCCAGACTTGTGTGTGCTCAATGAATGTGGTACATAGTAGACTCCTTGCTTAACGGACAGATGAATACACAAACAACAATCATGGACTGCATAGCTATTATTTTTATTTAATTTCTCAGCAAAGCTGAATTCACGAGAAGGTGCTTTGCAGCGCAGACACAAGGCAGTGGCCCTAACTCAACGCCAGAAAGCACGGAAGGCCTCTTGTTCAGAAAGCATCTCTTCTAAAGACAAGGGAAATGATGCTGGTAAGAAGGGACTGTT
The DNA here is from genome assembly GCF_951640355.1 of Cnephaeus nilssonii. Classification (NCBI taxonomy): domain Eukaryota; kingdom Metazoa; phylum Chordata; class Mammalia; order Chiroptera; family Vespertilionidae; genus Cnephaeus; species Cnephaeus nilssonii. The sequence goes on along the minus strand of NC_137089.1, from coordinate 52,630,536 downwards.
GAGTAGGATGCAAAGGTAGGTGGGATCTAGACAGAACTCGGAGTTCAGCTGAGCGTTCCTGCCCATTAATCAACAATAGGCTGCCCAGTACAAACCGATACTCCAATGATTCTGCATCTTCTCAGTGGGATCAGCATAGAAGCAATAGTTTCCAAGGAAAAACATTGAAAACTGCTGGAGTGAGCCCAAGGAGATCAGTGGAGAACAGTGTTCTATTTGAGGAAATAAAGGAAGAGGGCCTAAGGGGATGAGAGTTTGATCAGAGAAACATGGAAGAATATGTTCCTGTGAGCTGGCCAAGGGCATGTCATATTACCAGGAACCTGAGAAGCACTAACTTATCAAAGGCCCAATGTGGTAGGATCCCCAAGAACTGAACTTGACGTAGAGTGCAGAGATACCCAGGCAAAGACACCATCACATCCACATCTTTTCATAGCCAGTGTTTCCCATTCACATTCATCCCAAATGAGACGCCTTTGCTGTCACTGTCCCATCATTCATTTCCCTACAATCTTCCACATGCATCTAAATTCTCCACGGTGGATTTGTGTCCATCCCATGCAAACAGGTCTAATTTCTCTGACTCCTAAGACCCTAGATTAGTATCCTTGTTTTTACATTTTATGGAAAGAGAAGGGCACAATATATACTTTGTGTCTAGCTCCTATCACTAATCACTATATTTGTGGAATTTAACCATGTTGCGTATGACGTTAATTTTGTTCCTTTTTGGTACATGTATATCATTGCACGAATATTATATTTTCATTGACTATAATTATCCGATCATTAGGGTTGCTTTCAGTCTGAACTGCTTGAAAAAGTGATGTTGTGGATATTCTATTGCATGTATTTTTCACTATGGACACACTCCTATTTGGTGAATGCTTAAGAGTTAGACTGCTAGGCCTTAGTTCCCATATTTTATCTTAATCCCTTCAGAACTCAATCTCTCATACTTTTAATTTCTAATGCAATCACGTGTTACCACACATCTAATGTTACCCATGCTTCTCTGAACTCTATGCCATTTGTTCAAAGCACAGGTATCATTTCTTTTATATGCCTTCATTTTCACATCCCCTTTCATTATTCCCTCACATTTTGCAAATACACCAACTGCTCTTAGTCTCAGAGAGGATATTCTCAGTAACAACATTCCTTACCTAAACAACATAATATATAAAGCACATAAATATATCATTATTGATAATGCAATCTACATACATAAATGTGTGCAGAACTAACAGACATAAGGCACACACAACTTTAACCTTTTCAGTCACACAAAGTTGATCCCATTTCACATTAGCAAATACCAAATCAACCTTACATTAAATCTTAACCCGGTTTTAACCAACACATTATGCATTTAAACAGCAAGCACATTACACTCAAATAACACTTTGATACCTAATCCCACTGATATTCACAAAACACACCATTTAGCAAGTTTACTTATAGTTTGGAGTTAATGGAATTGGAAACGGAAAGCTCGTATTAATTTCTATGAGAAGTGGTGTCGTGTGTAGTAATGATGCCTCACATGTCGTGTCCACTCAACATGTAATTCTTGACTTGACACAGACCTCGGCAAATGTCTCATCTCAATGTTCTATTTTATTCCATTGCCCAGGACGTTGCGTCAGCCAAGACAACGAGCCTCAGCCTGAGTTGCCCATGGAGGCCGCAGCCTGTATTCAGGCAGCAGGAGAAAAGCCTGCCTTCTCAGATCATCCTATCGCTGTCTCCACCCCATCCGAGCATGCCCGTCCTGATGAGGATGGTAAGGAATAAACAAAGGTGGGATCTGAACTTAATCAAGAGATGTAGCTCAATGGCTCAGCCTACTCTCTACTTAGTCCATTTTCCCCTCAGAAACAGAAAAGGGGCTTCAGGGAAGAAGGACTAGGACTAAGGCTCCTGCAGAGGGACAAGTAGGCAGTGTGCCTTCAAGGACAGGGCAAGGTCGCTCAGCACAAGTTTCCAAAATAGCAGGCCGGGGACAGCTGGAACTGAGGCAATAGACAGTGCTGACGTGTGTGTGTGTGTGTGTGTATGTGTGTGTGTGTGTGTGTGTGTGTGTGTGTGTGTGTGTGTGGTATTTTAATCAGACCTTCCCCTCAGAGAAGCACAAACTGAGATCCTCACACACTCACTCACACATCTGTCCTCCTTCATACCAGGTAGGGCTCTGCATGTCCTGCATATCCCTTGTTCTCTCATATGCACAGGCTTTCACTCTTTATCTGCCTTTCCCAGTCTCTAGCAGCATTACCGAGTATACGCTTATCTTCATTTCATCACATAATCATGACCAGACTCACCCATGCACACGCGAATTCCATAAATAATCCACATCTCCTCACACAGATAACCTTTTTAGGTCAAAGTCTAATAAAGTTATATGCCCTGAAGAAAATTTACTTTCATCTGTTGCCTTTCTAATCTATATGGCACTTCAGATACCAGGCCTTCAGATCTTCACTGAACTCAACATTCTGAGATCTTAAACACACCTCCCCTAATACTCTCAGGATCACGGTCTTAGAGTAAGAACAAGTACCAGTCATGCACCATTCACATGTGCTGTCATACCGCATTGCAAACACGCACACGCTCATTTTCCCCATCCTCCTTACCAACATGGAAAACACGCACCATAAATATTCTAATACATACATACCATTTCAAAAATACTTGCATACAAAACTTCATCCGCATTCCCACATTGTTATACCATGTAAACACCTCAAAGTATGCCACACACTGAATTCTGAAATATAATCTGTGCATGCACTTTCACTCCAAATTCTCCTGTGGACATCTTAACGCCTATAGCCTTCACACACCTCGGCTACCTTTCTTATGGTGGAAATTTTCTTTCCCAGCATTGCATCAGCCACGTGGTAAAGTTTCCTGTCTTGGAGGCTCTGAGAAGCATGCATTCCAGTCAGATAAGAAACCGAAGAGCACACAGGAGCACTTACAAGGTTTGTATGGCGAAGCCTGAAATGGCACATGTCATTTCCATTCATTTTCCATTGTAGAAATGTCATCTCATGGTCAGAACTACCTGCAAGGAAAGCTCACAAAGATAAGACGGCTGTATGTCCAGCCTGAAAGAAGACAGCAATCTCTGTTCCATTGTCAAAGAAGCCACTTTGAACAAAGCCAGTTACTCAGGACATATATTGGCACAATAACTACTTCTGTGCACTTAATATTTTCATAGGAACCACATTCCACTATCCATCCAGGCTTGTGTGTGCTCAATGAATGTGGTACATAGTAGACTCCTTGCTTAACGGACAGATGAATACACAAACAACAATCATGGACTGCATAGCTATTATTTTTATTTAATTTCTCAGCAAAGCTGAATTCACGAGAAGGTGCTTTGCAGCGCAGACACAAGGCAGTGGCCCTCACTCAACGCCAGAAAGCACGGAAGGCCTCTTGTTCAGAAAGCATCTCTTCTAAAGACAAGGGAAATGATGCTGGTAAGAAGGGACTGTTGAGTAGGATGCAAAGGTAGGTGGGATCTAGACAGAACCCGGAGTTCAGCTGAGCGTTCCTGCCCATTAATCAACAATAGGCTGCCCAGTACAAACCGATACTCCAATGATTCTGCATCTTCTCAGTGGGATCAGCATAGAAGCAATACTTTCCAAGGAAAAACATTGAAAACTGCTGGAGTGAGCCCAAGGAGATCAGTGGAGAACAGTGTTCTATTTGAGGAAATAAAGGAAGAGGGCCTAAGGGGATGAGAGTTTGATCAGAGAAACATGGAAGAATATGTTCCTGTGAGCTGGCCAAGGGCATGTCATATTACCAGGAACCTGAGAAGCACTAACTTATCAAAGGCCCAATGTGGTAGGATCCCCAAGAACTGAACTTGACGTAGAGTGCAGAGATACCCAGGCAAAGACACCATCACATCCACATCTTTTCATAGCCAGTGTTTCCCATTCACATTCATCCCAAATGAGACGCCTTTGCTGTCACTGTCCCATCATTCATTTCCCTACAATCTTCCACATGCATCTAAATTCTCCACGGTGGATTTGTGTCCATCCCATGCAAACAGGTCTAATTTCTCTGACTCCTAAGACCCTAGATTAGTATCCTTGTTTTTACATTTTATGGAAAGAGAAGGGCACAATATATACTTTGTGTCTAGCTCCTATCACTAATCACTATATTTGTGGAATTTAACCATGTTGCGTATGACGTTAATTTTGTTCCTTTTTGGTACATGTATATCATTGCACGAATATTATATTTTCATTGACTATAATTATCCGATCATTAGGGTTGCTTTCAGTCTGAACTGCTTGAAAAAGTGATGTTGTGGATATTCTATTGCATGTATTTTTCACTATGGACACACTCCTATTTGGTGAATGCTTAAGAGTTAGACTGCTAGGCCTTAGTTCCCATATTTTATCTTAATCCCTTCAGAACTCAATCTCTCATACTTTTAATTTCTAATGCAATCACGTGTTACCACACATCTAATGTTACCCATGCTTCTCTGAACTCTATGCCATTTGTTCAAAGCACAGGTATCATTTCTTTTATATGCCTTCATTTTCACATCCCCTTTCATTATTCCCTCACATTTTGCAAATACACCAACTGCTCTTAGTCTCAGAGAGGATATTCTCAGTAACAACATTCCTTACCTAAACAACATAATATATAAAGCACATAAATATATCATTATTGATAATGCAATCTACATACATAAATGTGTGCAGAACTAACAGACATAAGGCACACACAACTTTAACCTTTTCAGTCACACAAAGTTGATCCCATTTCACATTAGCAAATACCAAATCAACCTTACATTAAATCTTAACCCGGTTTTAACCAACACATTATGCATTTAAACAGCAAGCACATTACACTCAAATAACACTTTGATACCTAATCCCACTGATATTCACAAAACACACCATTTAGCAAGTTTACTTATAGTTTGGAGTTAATGGAATTGGAAACGGAAAGCTCGTATTAATTTCTATGAGAAGTGGTGTCGTGTGTAGTAATGATGCCTCACATGTCGTGTCCACTCAACATGTAATTCTTGACTTGACACAGACCTCGGCAAATGTCTCATCTCAATGTTCTATTTTATTCCATTGCCCAGGACGTTGCGTCAGCCAAGACAACGAGCCTCAGCCTGAGTTGCCCATGGAGGCCGCAGCCTGTATTCAGGCAGCAGGAGAAAAGCCTGCCTTCTCAGATCATCCTATCGCTGTCTCCACCCCATCCGAGCATGCCCGTCCTGATGAGGATGGTAAGGAATAAACAAAGGTGGGATCTGAACTTAATCAAGAGATGTAGCTCAATGGCTCAGCCTACTCTCTACTTAGTCCATTTTCCCCTCAGAAACAGAAAAGGGGCTTCAGGGAAGAAGGACTAGGACTAAGGCTCCTGCAGAGGGACAAGTAGGCAGTGTGCCTTCAAGGACAGGGCAAGGTCGCTCAGCACAAGTTTCCAAAATAGCAGGCCGGGGACAGCTGGAACTGAGGCAATAGACAGTGCTGACGTGTGTGTGTGTGTGTGTGTATGTGTGTGTGTGTGTGTGTGTGTGTGTGTGTGTGTGTGTGTGTGGTATTTTAATCAGACCTTCCCCTCAGAGAAGCACAAACTGAGATCCTCACACACTCACTCACACATCTGTCCTCCTTCATACCAGGTAGGGCTCTGCATGTCCTGCATATCCCTTGTTCTCTCATATGCACAGGCTTTCACTCTTTATCTGCCTTTCCCAGTCTCTAGCAGCATTACCGAGTATACGCTTATCTTCATTTCATCACATAATCATGACCAGACTCACCCATGCACACGCGAATTCCATAAATAATCCACATCTCCTCACACAGATAACCTTTTTAGGTCAAAGTCTAATAAAGTTATATGCCCTGAAGAAAATTTACTTTCATCTGTTGCCTTTCTAATCTATATGGCACTTCAGATACCAGGCCTTCAGATCTTCACTGAACTCAACATTCTGAGATCTTAAACACACCTCCCCTAATACTCTCAGGATCACGGTCTTAGAGTAAGAACAAGTACCAGTCATGCACCATTCACATGTGCTGTCATACCGCATTGCAAACACGCACACGCTCATTTTCCCCATCCTCCTTACCAACATGGAAAACACGCACCATAAATATTCTAATACATACATACCATTTCAAAAATACTTGCATACAAAACTTCATCCGCATTCCCACATTGTTATACCATGTAAACACCTCAAAGTATGCCACACACTGAATTCTGAAATATAATCTGTGCATGCACTTTCACTCCAAATTCTCCTGTGGACATCTTAACGCCTATAGCCTTCACACACCTCGGCTACCTTTCTTATGGTGGAAATTTTCTTTCCCAGCATTGCATCAGCCACGTGGTAAAGTTTCCTGTCCTGGAGGCTCTGAGAAGCATGCATTCCAGTCAGATAAGAAACCGAAGAGCACACAGGAGCACTTACAAGGTTTGTATGGCGAAGCCTGAAATGGCACATGTCATTTCCATTCATTTTCCATTGTAGAAATGTCATCTCATGGTCAGAACTACCTGCAAGGAAAGCTCACAAAGATAAGACGGCTGTATGTCCAGCCTGAAAGAAGACAGCAATCTCTGTTCCATTGTCAAAGAAGCCACTTTGAACAAAGCCAGTTACTCAGGACATATATTGGCATAATAAATGCTTCTGTGCACTTAATATTTTCATAGGAACCACATTCCACTATCCATCCAGGCTTGTGTGTGCTCAATGAATGTGGTACATAGTAGACTCCTTGATTAATGGACAGATGAATACACAAAAAACAATCATGAACTGCATAGCTATTATTTTTATTTAATTTCTCAGCAAAGCTGAATTCACGAGAAGGTGCTTTGCAGCGCAGACACAAGGCAGTGGCCCTCACTCAACGCCAGAAAGCACGGAAGGCCTCTTGTTCAGAAAGCATCTCTTCTAAAGACAAGGGAAATGATGCTGGTAAGAAGGGACTGTTGAGTAGGATGCAAAGGTAGGTGGGATCTAGACAGAACCCGGAGTTCAGCTGAGCGTTCCTGCCCATTAATCAACAATAGGCTGCCCAGTACAAACCGATACTCCAATGATTCTGCATCTTCTCAGTGGGATCAGCATAGAAGCAATACTTTCCAAGGAAAAACATTGAAAACTGCTGGAGTGAGCCCAAGGAGATCAGTGGAGAACAGTGTTCTATTTGAGGAAATAAAGGAAGAGGGCCTAAGGGGATGAGAGTTTGATCAGAGAAACATGGAAGAATATGTTCCTGTGAGCTGGCCAAGGGCATGTCATATTACCAGGAACCTGAGAAGCACTAACTTATCAAAGGCCCAATGTGGTAGGATCCCCAAGAACTGAACTTGACGTAGAGTGCAGAGATACCCAGGCAAAGACACCATCACATCCACATCTTTTCATAGCCAGTGTTTCCCATTCACATTCATCCCAAATGAGACCCCTTTGCTGTCACTGTCCCATCATTCATTTCCCTACAATCTTCCACATGCATCTAAATTCTCCACGGTGGATTTGTGTCCATCCCATGCAAACAGGTCTAATTTCTCTGACTCCTAAGACCCTAGATTAGTATCCTTGTTTTTACATTTTATGGAAAGAGAAGGGCACAATATATACCTTGTGTCTAGCTCCTATCACTAATCACTATATTTGTGGAATTTATCCATGTTGCGTATGACGTTAATTTTGTTCCTTTTTGGTACATGTATATCATTGCACGAATATTATATTTTCATTGACTATAATTATCCGATCATTAGGGTTGCTTTCAGTCTGAACTGCTTGAAAAAGTGATGTTGTGGATATTCTATTGCATGTATTTTTCACTATGGACACACTCCTATTTGGTGAATGCTTAAGAGTTAGACTGCTAGGCCTTAGTTCCCATATTTTATCTTAATCCCTTCAGAACTCAATCTCTCATACTTTTAATTTCTAATGCAATCACGTGTTACCACACATCTAATGTTACCCATGCTTCTCTGAACTCTATGCCATTTGTTCAAAGCACAGGTATCATTTCTTTTATATGCCTTCATTTTCACATCCCCTTTCATTATTCCCTCACATTTTGCAAATACACCAACTGCTCTTAGTCTCAGAGAGGATATTCCCAGTAACAACATTCCTTACCTAAACAACATAATATATAAAGCACATAAATATATCATTATTGATAATGCAATCTACATACATAAATGTGTGCAGAACTAACAGACATAAGGCACACACAACTTTAACCTTTTCAGTCACACAAAGTTGATCCCATTTCACATTAGCAAATACCAAATCAACCTTACATTAAATCTTAACCCGGTTTTAACCAACACATTATGCATTTAAACAGCAAGCACATTACACTCAAATAACACTTTGATACCTAATCCCACTGATATTCACAAAACACACCATTTAGCAAGTTTACTTATAGTTTGGAGTTAATGGAATTGGAAACGGAAAGCTCGTATTAATTTCTATGAGAAGTGGTGTCGTGTGTAGTAATGATGCCTCACATGTCGTGTCCACTCAACATGTAATTCTTGACTTGACACAGACCTCGGCAAATGTCTCATCTCAATGTTCTATTTTATTCCATTGCCCAGGACGCTGCGTCAGCCAAGACAATGAGCCTCAGCCTGAGTTGCCCATGGAGGCCGCAGCCTGTATTCAGGCAGCAGGAGAAAAGCCTGCCTTTTCAGATCATCCTATCGCTGTCTCCACCCCATCCGAGCATGACCGTCCTGATGAGGATGGTAAGAAATAAACAAAGGTGGGATCTGAACTTAATCAAGAGATGTAGCTCAATGGCTCAGCCTACTCTCTACTTAGTCCATTTTCCCCTCAGAAACAGAAAAGGGGCTTCAGGGGAGAAGGACTAGGACTAAGGCTCCTGCAGAGGGACAAGTAGGCAGTGTGCCTTCAAGGACAGGGCAAGGTCGCTCAGCACAAGTTTCCAAAATAGCAGGCCGGGGACAGCTGGAACTGAGGCAATAGACAGTGCTGACGTGTGTGTGTGTGTGTGTATGTGTGTGTGTGTGTGTGTGTGTGTGTGTGTGTGTGTGTGTGTGGTATTTTAATCAGACCTTCCCCTCAGAGAAGCACAAACTGAGATCCTCACACACTCACTCACACATCTGTCCTCCTTCATACCAGGTAGGGCTCTGCATGTCCTGCATATCCCTTGTTCTCTCATATACACAGGCTTTCACTCTTTATCTGCCTTTCCCAGTCTCTAGCAGCATTACCGAGTATACGCTTACCTTCATTTCATCACATAATCATGACCAGACTCACCCATGCACACGCGAATTCCATAAATAATACACATCTCCTCACACAGATAACCTTTTTAGGTCAAAGTCTAATAAAGTTATATGCCCTGAAGAAAATTTACTTTCATCTGTTGCCTTTCTAATCTATATGGCACTTCAGATACCAGGCCTTCAGATCTTCACTGAACTCAACATTCTGAGATCTTAAACACACCTCCCCTAATACTCTCAGGATCACGGTCTTAGAGTAAGAACAAGTACCAGTCATGCACCATTCACATGTGCTGTCATACCGCATTGCAAACACGCACACGCTCATTTTCCCCATCCTCCTTACCAACATGGAAAACACGCACCATAAATATTCTAATACATACATACCATTTCAAAAATACTTGCATACAAAACTTCATCCGCATTCCCACATTGTTATACCATGTAAACACCTCAAAGTATGCCACACACTGAATTCTGAAATATAATCTGTGCATGCACTTTCACTCCAAATTCTCCTGTGGACATCTTAACGCCTATAGCCTTCACACACCTCGGCTACCTTTCTTATGGTGGAAATTTTCTTTCCCAGCATTGCATCAGCCACGTGGTAAAGTTTCCTGTCCTGGAGGCTCTGAGAAGCATGCATTCCAGTCAGATAAGAAACCGAAGAGCACACAGGAGCACTTACAAGGTTTGTATGGCGAAGCCTGAAATGGCACATGTCATTTCCATTCATTTTCCATTGTAGAAATGTCATCTCATGGTCAGAACTACCTGCAAGGAAAGCTCACAAAGATAAGACGGCTGTATGTCCAGCCTGAAAGAAGACAGCAATCTCTGTTCCATTGTCAAAGAAGCCACTTTGAACAAAGCCAGTTACTCAGGACATATATTGGCATAATAAATGCTTCTGTGCACTTAATATTTTCATAGGAACCACATACCACTATCCATCCAGGCTTGTGTGTGCTCAATGAATGTGGTACATAGTAGACTCCTTGATTAATGGACAGATGAATACACAAAAAACAATCATGAACTGCATAGCTATTATTTTTATTTAATTTCTCAGCAAAGCTGAATTCACGAGAAGGTGCTTTGCAGCGCAGACACAAGGCAGTGGCCCTCACTCAACGCCAGAAAGCACGGAAGGCCTCTTGTTCAGAAAGCATCTCTTCTAAAGACAAGGGAAATGATGCTGGTAAGAAGGGACTGTTGAGTAGGATGCAAAGGTAGGTGGGATCTAGACAGAACCCGGAGTTCAGCTGAGCGTTCCTGCCCATTAATCAACAATAGGCTGCCCAGTACAAACCGATACTCCAATGATTCTGCATCTTCTCAGTGGGATCAGCATAGAAGCAATACTTTCCAAGGAAAAACATTGAAAACTGCTGGAGTGAGCCCAAGGAGATCAGTGGAGAACAGTGTTCTATTTGAGGAAATAAAGGAAGAGGGCCTAAGGGGATGAGAGTTTGATCAGAGAAACATGGAAGAATATGTTCCTGTGAGCTGGCCAAGGGCATGTCATATTACCAGGAACCTGAGAAGCACTAACTTATCAAAGGCCCAATGTGGTAGGATCCCCAAGAACTGAACTTGACGTAGAGTGCAGAGATACCCAGGCAAAGACACCATCACATCCACATCTTTTCATAGCCAGTGTTTCCCATTCACATTCATCCCAAATGAGACCCCTTTGCTGTCACTGTCCCATCATTCATTTCCCTACAATCTTCCACATGCATCTAAATTCTCCACGGTGGATTTGTGTCCATCCCATGCAAACAGGTCTAATTTCTCTGACTCCTAAGACCCTAGATTAGTATCCTTGTTTTTACATTTTATGGAAAGAGAAGGGCACAATATATACCTTGTGTCTAGCTCCTATCACTAATCACTATATTTGTGGAATTTATCCATGTTGCGTATGACGTTAATTTTGTTCCTTTTTGGTACATGTATATCATTGCACGAATATTATATTTTCATTGACTATAATTATCCGATCATTAGGGTTGCTTTCAGTCTGAACTGCTTGAAAAAGTGATGTTGTGGATATTCTATTGCATGTATTTTTCACTATGGACACACTCCTATTTGGTGAATGCTTAAGAGTTAGACTGCTAGGCCTTAGTTCCCATATTTTATCTTAATCCCTTCAGAACTCAATCTCTCATACTTTTAATTTCTAATGCAATCACGTGTTACCACACATCTAATGTTACCCATGCTTCTCTGAACTCTATGCCATTTGTTCAAAGCACAGGTATCATTTCTTTTATATGCCTTCATTTTCACATCCCCTTTCATTATTCCCTCACATTTTGCAAATACACCAACTGCTTTTAGTCTCAGAGAGGATATTCTCAGTAACAACATTCCTTACCTAAACAACATAATATATAAAGCACATAAATATATCATTATTGATAATGCAATCTACATACATAAATGTGTGCAGAACTAACAGACATAAGGCACACACAACTTTAACCTTTTCAGTCACACAAAGTTGATCCCATTTCACATTAGCAAATACCAAATCAACCTTACATTAAATCTTAACCCGGTTTTAACCAACACATTATGCATTTAAACAGCAAGCACATTACACTCAAATAACACTTTGATACCTAATCCCACTGATATTCACAAAACACACCATTTAGCAAGTTTCCTTATAGTTTGGAGTTAATGGAATTGGAAACGGAAAGCTCGTATTAATTTCTATGAGAAGTGGTGTCGTGTGTAGTAATGATGCCTCACATGTCCTGTCCACTCAACATGTAATTCTTGACTTGACACAGACCTCGGCAAATGTCTCATCTCAATGTTCTATTTTATTCCATTGCCCAGGACGCTGCGTCAGCCAAGACAACGAGCCTCAGCCTGAGTTGCCCATGGAGGCCGCAGCCTGTATTCAGGCAGCAGGAGAAAAGCCTGCCTTCTCAGATCATCCTATCGCTGTCTCCACCCCATCCGAGCATGACCGTCCTGATGAGGATGGTAAGGAATAAACAAAGGTGGGATCTGAACTTAATCAAGAGATGTAGCTCAATGGCTCAGCCTACTCTCTACTTAGTCCATTGTGCCCTCAGAAACAGAAAAGGGGCTTCAGGGAAGAAGGACTAGGACTAAGGCTCCTGCAGAGGGACAAGTAGGCAGTGTGCCTTCAAGGACAGGGCAAGGTCCCTCAGCACAAGTTTCCAAAATAGCAGGCCGGGGACAGCTGGAACTGAGGCAATAGACAGTGCTGACGTGTGTGTGTGTGTGTGTATGTGTGTGTGTGTGTGTGTGTGTGTGTGTGTGTGTGGTATTTTAATCAGACCTTCCCCTCAGAGAAGCACAAACTGAGATCCTCACACACTCACTCACACATCTGTCCTCCTTCATACCAGGTAGGGCTCTGCATGTCCTGCATATCCCTTGTTCTCTCATATACACAGGCTTTCACTCTTTATCTGCCTTTCCCAGTCTCTAGCAGCATTACCGAGTATACGCTTACCATCATTTCATCACATAATCATGTCCAGACTCACCCATGCACACGCGAATTCCATAAATAATACACATCTCCTCACACAGATAACCTTTTTAGGTCAAAGTCTAATAAAGTTATATGCCCTGAAGAAAATTTACTTTCATCTGTTGCCTTTCTAATCTATATGGCACTTCAGATACCAGGCCTTCAGATCTTCACTGAACTCAACATTCTGAGATCTTAAACACACCTCCCCTAATACTCTCAGGATCACGGTCTTAGAGTAAGAACAAGTACCAGTCATGCACCATTCACATGTGCTGTCATACCGCATTGCAAACACGCACACGCTCATTTTCCCCATCCTCCTTACCAACATGGAAAACACGCACCATAAATATTCTAATACATACATACCATTTCAAAAATACTTGCATACAAAACTTCATCCGCATTCCCACATTGTTATACCATGTAAACACCTCAAAGTATGCCACACACTGAATTCTGAAATATAATCTGTGCATGCACTTTCACTCCAAATTCTCCTGTGGACATCTTAACGCCTATAGCCTTCACACACCTCGGCTACCTTTCTTATGGTGGAAATTTTCTTTCCCAGCATTGCATCAGCCACGTGGTAAAATTTCCTGTCCTGGAGGCTCTGAGAAGCATGCATTCCAGTCAGATAAGAAACCGAAGAGCACACAGGAGCACTTACAAGGTTTGTATGGCGAAGCCTGAAATGGCACATGTCATTTCCATTCATTTTCCATTGTAGAAATGTCATCTCATGGTCAGAACTACCTGCAAGGAAAGCTCACAAAGATAAGACGGCTGTATGTCCAGCCTGAAAGAAGACAGCAATCTCTGTTCCATTTTCAAAGAAGCCACTTTGAACAAACCCAGTTACTCAGGACATATATTGGCACAATAACTACTTCTGTGCACTTAATATTTTCATAGGAACCACATTCCACTATCCATCCAGGCTTGTGTGTGCTCAATGAATGTGGTACATAGTAGACTCCGTGCTTAATGGACAGATGAATACACAAACAACAATCATGGACTGCATAGCTATTATTTTTATTTAATTTCTCAGCAAAGCTGAATTCACGAGAAGGTGCTTTGCAGCGCAGACACAAGGCAGTGGCCCTAACTCAACGCCAGAAAGCACGGAAGGCCTCTTGTTCAGAAAGCATCTCTTCTAAAGACAAGGGAAATGATGCTGGTAAGAAGGGACTGTTGAGTAGGATGCAAAGGTAGGTGGGATCTAGACAGAACCCGGAGTTCAGCTGAGCGTTCCTGCCCATTAATCAACAATAGGCTGCCCAGTACAAACCGATACTCCAATGATTCTGCATCTTCTCAGTGGGATCAGCATAGAAGCAATAGTTTCCAAGGAAAAACATTGAAAACTGCTGGAGTGAGCCCAAGGAGATCAGTGGAGAACAGTGTTCTATTTGAGGAAATAAAGGAAGAGGGCCTAAGGGGATGAGAGTTTGATCAGATAAACATGGAAGAATATGTTCCTGTGAGCTGGCCAAGGGCATGTCATATTACCAGGAACCTGAGAAGCACTAACTTATCAAAGGCCCAATGTGGTAGGATCCCCAAGAACTGAACTTGACGTAGAGTGCAGAGATACCCAGGCAAAGACACCATCACATCCACATCTTTTCATAGCCAGTGTTTCCCATTCACATTCATCCCAAATGAGACCCCTTTGCTGTCACTGTCCCATCATTCATTTCCCTACAATCTTCCACATGCATCTAAATTCTCCACGGTGGATTTGTGTCCATCCCATGCAAACAGGTCTAATTTCTCTGACTCCTAAGACCCTAGATTAGTATCCTTGTTTTTACATTTTATGGAAAGAGAAGGGCACAATATATACTTTGTGTCTAGCTCCTATCACTAATCACTATATTTGTGGAATTTATCCATGTTGCGTATGACGTTAATTTTGTTCCTTTTTGGTACATGTATATCATTGCACGAATATTATATTTTCATTGACTATAATTATCCGATCATTAGGGTTGCTTTCAGTCTGAACTGCTTGAAAAAGTGATGTTGTGGATATTCTATTGCATGTATTTTTCACTATGGACACACTCCTATTTGGTGAATGCTTAAGAGTTAGACTGCTAGGCCTTAGTTCCCATATTTTATCTTAATCCCTTCAGAACTCAATCTCTCATACTTTTAATTTCTAATGCAATCACGTGTTACCACACATCTAATGTTACCCATGCTTCTCTGAACTCTGCCATTTGTTCAAAGCACAGGTATCATTTCTTTTATATGCCTTCATTTTCACATCCCCTTTCATTATTCCCTCACATTTTGCAAATACACCAACTGCTCTTAGTCTCAGAGAGGATATTCTCAGTAACAACATTCCTTACCTAAACAACATAATATATAAAGCACATAAATATATCATTATTGATAATGCAATCTACATACATAAATGTGTGCAGAACTAACAGACATAAGGCACACACAACTTTAACCTTTTCAGTCACGCAAAGTTGATCCCATTTCACATTAGCAAATACCAAATCAACCTTACATTAAATCTTAACCCGGTTTTAACCAACACATTATGCATTTAAACAGCAAGCACATTACACTCAAATAACACTTTGATACCTAATCCCACTGATATTCACAAAACACACCATTTAGCAAGTTTCCTTATAGTTTGGAGTTAATGGAATTGGAAACGGAAAGCTCGTATTAATTTCTATGAGAAGTGGTGTCGTGTGTAGTAATGATGCCTCACATGTCATGTCCACTCAACATGTAATTCTTGACTTGACACAGACCTCGGCAAATGTCTCATCTCAATGTTCTATTTTATTCCATTGCCCAGGACGCTGCGTCAGCCAAGACAACGAGCCTCAGCCTGAGTTGCCCATGGAGGCCGCAGCCTGTATTCAGGCAGCAGGAGAAAAGCCTGCCTTCTCAGATCATCCTATCGCTGTCTCCACCCCATCCGAGGATGCCCGTCCTGATGAGGATGGTAAGAAATAAACAAAGGTGGGATCTGAACTTAATCAAGAGATGTAGCTTAATGGCTCAGCCTACTCTCTACTTAGTCCATTTTCCCCTCAGAAACAGAAAAGGGGCTTCAGGGAAGAAGGACTAGGACTAAGGCTCCTGCAGAGGGACAAGTAGGCAGTGTGCCTTCAAGGACAGGGCAAGGTCGCTCAGCACAAGTTTCCAAAATAGCAGGCCGGGGACAGCTGGAACTGAGGCAAT
Source organism: Cnephaeus nilssonii (assembly GCF_951640355.1). Taxonomy (NCBI): domain Eukaryota; kingdom Metazoa; phylum Chordata; class Mammalia; order Chiroptera; family Vespertilionidae; genus Cnephaeus; species Cnephaeus nilssonii. The sequence continues at coordinate 52,614,428 of NC_137089.1, read as the reverse complement.
AGACAGTGCTGACGTGTGTGTGTGTGTGTGTGTGTGTGTGTGTGTGTGTGTGTGTGTGTGGTATTTTAATCAGACCTTCCCCTCAGAGAAGCACAAACTGAGATCCTCACACACTCACTCACACATCTGTCCTCCTTCATACCAGGTAGGGCTCTGCATGTCCTGCATATCCCTTGTTCTCTCATATACACAGGCTTTCACTCTTTATCTGCCTTTCCCAGTCTCTAGCAGCATTACCGAGTATACGCTTACCATCATTTCATCACATAATCATGTCCAGACTCACCCATGCACACGCGAATTCCATAAATAATACACATCTCCTCACACAGATAACCTTTTTAGGTCAAAGTCTAATAAAGTTATATGCCCTGAAGAAAATTTACTTTCATCTGTTGCCTTTCTAATCTATATGGCACTTCAGATACCAGGCCTTCAGATCTTCACTGAACTCAACATTCTGAGATCTTAAACACACCTCCCCTAATACTCTCAGGATCACGGTCTTAGAGTAAGAACAAGTACCAGTCATGCACCATTCACATGTGCTGTCATACCGCATTGCAAACACGCACACGCTCATTTTCCCCATCCTCCTTACCAACATGGAAAACACGCACCATAAATATTCTAATACATACATACCATTTCAAAAATACTTGCATACAAAACTTCATCCGCATTCCCACATTGTTATACCATGTAAACACCTCAAAGTATGCCACACACTGAATTCTGAAATATAATCTGTGCATGCACTTTCACTCCAAATTCTCCTGTGGACATCTTAACGCCTATAGCCTTCACACACCTCGGCTACCTTTCTTATGGTGGAAATTTTCTTTCCCAGCATTGCATCAGCCACGTGGTAAAATTTCCTGTCCTGGAGGCTCTGAGAAGCATGCATTCCAGTCAGATAAGAAACCGAAGAGCACACAGGAGCACTTACAAGGTTTGTATGGCGAAGCCTGAAATGGCACATGTCATTTCCATTCATTTTCCATTGTAGAAATGTCATCTCATGGTCAGAACTACCTGCAAGGAAAGCTCACAAAGATAAGACGGCTGTATGTCCAGCCTGAAAGAAGACAGCAATCTCTGTTCCATTTTCAAAGAAGCCACTTTGAACAAACCCAGTTACTCAGGACATATATTGGCACAATAACTACTTCTGTGCACTTAATATTTTCATAGGAACCACATTCCACTATCCATCCAGGCTTGTGTGTGCTCAATGAATGTGGTACATAGTAGACTCCGTGCTTAATGGACAGATGAATACACAAACAACAATCATGGACTGCATAGCTATTATTTTTATTTAATTTCTCAGCAAAGCTGAATTCACGAGAAGGTGCTTTGCAGCGCAGACACAAGGCAGTGGCCCTAACTCAACGCCAGAAAGCACGGAAGGCCTCTTGTTCAGAAAGCATCTCTTCTAAAGACAAGGGAAATGATGCTGGTAAGAAGGGACTGTTGAGTAGGATGCAAAGGTAGGTGGGATCTAGACAGAACCCGGAGTTCAGCTGAGCGTTCCTGCCCATTAATCAACAATAGGCTGCCCAGTACAAACCGATACTCCAATGATTCTGCATCTTCTCAGTGGGATCAGCATAGAAGCAATAGTTTCCAAGGAAAAACATTGAAAACTGCTGGAGTGAGCCCAAGGAGATCAGTGGAGAACAGTGTTCTATTTGAGGAAATAAAGGAAGAGGGCCTAAGGGGATGAGAGTTTGATCAGATAAACATGGAAGAATATGTTCCTGTGAGCTGGCCAAGGGCATGTCATATTACCAGGAACCTGAGAAGCACTAACTTATCAAAGGCCCAATGTGGTAGGATCCCCAAGAACTGAACTTGACGTAGAGTGCAGAGATACCCAGGCAAAGACACCATCACATCCACATCTTTTCATAGCCAGTGTTTCCCATTCACATTCATCCCAAATGAGACCCCTTTGCTGTCACTGTCCCATCATTCATTTCCCTACAATCTTCCACATGCATCTAAATTCTCCACGGTGGATTTGTGTCCATCCCATGCAAACAGGTCTAATTTCTCTGACTCCTAAGACCCTAGATTAGTATCCTTGTTTTTACATTTTATGGAAAGAGAAGGGCACAATATATACTTTGTGTCTAGCTCCTATCACTAATCACTATATTTGTGGAATTTATCCATTTTGCGTATGACGTTAATTTTGTTCCTTTTTGGTACATGTATATCATTGCACGAATATTATATTTTCATTGACTATAATTATCCGATCATTAGGGTTGCTTTCAGTCTGAACTGCTTGAAAAAGTGATGTTGTGGATATTCTATTGCATGTATTTTTCACTATGGACACACTCCTATTTGGTGAATGCTTAAGAGTTAGACTGCTAGGCCTTAGTTCCCATATTTTATCTTAATCCCTTCAGAACTCAATCTCTCATACTTTTAATTTCTAATGCAATCACGTGTTACCACACATCTAATGTTACCCATGCTTCTCTGAACTCTGCCATTTGTTCAAAGCACAGGTATCATTTCTTTTATATGCCTTCATTTTCACATCCCCTTTCATTATTCCCTCACATTTTGCAAATACACCAACTGCTCTTAGTCTCAGAGAGGATATTCTCAGTAACAACATTCCTTACCTAAACAACATAATATATAAAGCACATAAATATATCATTATTGATAATGCAATCTACATACATAAATGTGTGCAGAACTAACAGACATAAGGCACACACAACTTTAACCTTTTCAGTCACGCAAAGTTGATCCCATTTCACATTAGCAAATACCAAATCAACCTTACATTAAATCTTAACCCGGTTTTAACCAACACATTATGCATTTAAACAGCAAGCACATTACACTCAAATAACACTTTGATACCTAATCCCACTGATATTCACAAAACACACCATTTAGCAAGTTTCCTTATAGTTTGGAGTTAATGGAATTGGAAACGGAAAGCTCGTATTAATTTCTATGAGAAGTGGTGTCGTGTGTAGTAATGATGCCTCACATGTCATGTCCACTCAACATGTAATTCTTGACTTGACACAGACCTCGGCAAATGTCTCATCTCAATGTTCTATTTTATTCCATTGCCCAGGACGCTGCGTCAGCCAAGACAACGAGCCTCAGCCTGAGTTGCCCATGGAGGCCGCAGCCTGTATTCAGGCAGCAGGAGAAAAGCCTGCCTTCTCAGATCATCCTATCGCTGTCTCCACCCCATCCGAGGATGCCCGTCCTGATGAGGATGGTAAGAAATAAACAAAGGTGGGATCTGAACTTAATCAAGAGATGTAGCTTAATGGCTCAGCCTACTCTCTACTTAGTCCATTTTCCCCTCAGAAACAGAAAAGGGGCTTCAGGGAAGAAGGACTAGGACTAAGGCTCCTGCAGAGGGACAAGTAGGCAGTGTGCCTTCAAGGACAGGGCAAGGTCGCTCAGCACAAGTTTCCAAAATAGCAGGCCGGGGACAGCTGGAACTGAGGCAATAGACAGTGCTGACGTGTGTGTGTGTGTGTGTGTGTGTGTGTGTGTGTGTGTGTGTGTGGTATTTTAATCAGACCTTCCCCTCAGAGAAGCACAAACTGAGATCCTCACACACTCACTCACACATCTGTCCTCCTTCATACCAGGTAGGGCTCTGCATGTCCTGCATATCCCTTGTTCTCTCATATACACAGGCTTTCACTCTTTATCTGCCTTTCCCAGTCTCTAGCAGCATTACCGAGTATACGCTTACCTTCATTTCATCACATAATCATGACCAGACTCACCCATGCACACGCGAATTCCATAAATAATACACATCTCCTCACACAGATAACCTTTTTAGGTCAAAGTCTAATAAAGTTATATGCCCTGAAGAAAATTTACTTTCATCTGTTGCCTTTCTAATCTATATGGCACTTCAGATACCAGGCCTTCAGATCTTCACTGAACTCAACATTCTGAGATCTTAAACACACCTCCCCTAATACTCTCAGGATCACGGTCTTAGAGTAAGAACAAGTACCAGTCATGCACCATTCACATGTGCTGTCATACCGCATTGCAAACACGCACACGCTCATTTTCCCCATCCTCCTTACCAACATGGAAAACACGCACCATAAATATTCTAATACATACATACCATTTCAAAAATACTTGCATACAAAACTTCATCCGCATTCCCACATTGTTATACCATGTAAACACCTCAAAGTATGCCACACACTGAATTCTTAAATATAATCTGTGCATGCACTTTCACTCCAAATTCTCCTGTGGACATCTTAACGCCTATAGCCTTCACAAACCTCGGCTACCTTTCTTATGGTGGAAATTTTCTTTCCCAGCATTGCATCAGCCACGTGGTAAAGTTTCCTGTCCTGGAGGCTCTGAGAAGCATGCATTCCAGTCAGATAAGAAACCGAAGAGCACACAGGAGCACTTACAAGGTTTGTATGGCGAAGCCTGAAATGGCACATGTCATTTCCATTCATTTTCCATTGTAGAAATGTCATCTCATGGTCAGAACTACCTGCAAGGAAAGCTCACAAAGATAAGACGGCTGTATGTCCAGCCTGAAAGAAGACAGCAATCTCTGTTCCATTGTCAAAGAAGCCACTTTGAACAAACCCAGTTACTCAGGACATATACTGGCATAATAAATACTTCTGTGCACTTAATATTGTCATAGGAACCACATTCCACTATCCATCCAGGCTTCTGTGTGCTCAATGAATGTGGTACATAGTAGACTCCTTGATTAATGGACAGATGAATACACAAAAAACAATCATGAACTGCATAGCTATTATTTTTATTTAATTTCTCAGCAAAGCTGAATTCACGAGAAGGTGCTTTGCAGCGCAGACACAAGGCAGTGGCCCTAACTCAACGCCAGAAAGCACGGAAGGCCTCTTGTTCAGAAAGCATCTCTTCTAAAGACAAGGGAAATGATGCTGGTAAGAAGGGACTGTTGAGTAGGATGCAAAGGTAGGTGGGATCTAGACAGAACCCGGAGTTCAGCTGAGCGTTCCTGCCCATTAATCAACAATAGGCTGCCCAGTACAAACCGATACTCCAATGATTCTGCATCTTCTCAGTGGGATCAGCATAGAAGCAATAGTTTCCAAGGAAAAACATTGAAAACTGCTGGAGTGAGCCCAAGGAGATCAGTGGAGAACAGTGTTCTATTTGAGGAAATAAAGGAAGAGGGCCTAAGGGGATGAGAGTTTGATCAGATAAACATGGAAGAATATGTTCCTGTGAGCTGGCCAAGGGCATGTCATATTACCAGGAACCTGAGAAGCACTAACTTATCAAAGGCCCAATGTGGTAGGATCCCCAAGAACTGAACTTGACGTAGAGTGCAGAGATACCCAGGCAAAGACACCATCACATCCACATCTTTTCATAGCCAGTGTTTCCCATTCACATTCATCCCAAATGAGACCCCTTTGCTGTCACTGTCCCATCATTCATTTCCCTACAATCTTCCACATGCATCTAAATTCTCCACGGTGGATTTGTGTCCATCCCATGCAAACAGGTCTAATTTCTCTGACTCCTAAGACCCTAGATTAGTATCCTTGTTTTTACATTTTATGGAAAGAGAAGGGCACAATATATACTTTGTGTCTAGCTCCTATCACTAATCACTATATTTGTGGAATTTATCCATTTTGCGTATGACGTTAATTTTGTTCCTTTTTGGTACATGTATATCATTGCACGAATATTATATTTTCATTGACTATAATTATCCGATCATTAGGGTTGCTTTCAGTCTGAACTGCTTGAAAAAGTGATGTTGTGGATATTCTATTGCATGTATTTTTCACTATGGACACACTCCTATTTGGTGAATGCTTAAGAGTTAGACTGCTAGGCCTTAGTTCCCATATTTTATCTTAATCCCTTCAGAACTCAATCTCTCATACTTTTAATTTCTAATGCAATCACGTGTTACCACACATCTAATGTTACCCATGCTTCTCTGAACTCTGCCATTTGTTCAAAGCACAGGTATCATTTCTTTTATATGCCTTCATTTTCACATCCCCTTTCATTATTCCCTCACATTTTGCAAATACACCAACTGCTCTTAGTCTCAGAGAGGATATTCTCAGTAACAACATTCCTTACCTAAACAACATAATATATAAAGCACATAAATATATCATTATTGATAATGCAATCTACATACATAAATGTGTGCAGAACTAACAGACATAAGGCACACACAACTTTAACCTTTTCAGTCACGCAAAGTTGATCCCATTTCACATTAGCAAATACCAAATCAACCTTACATTAAATCTTAACCCGGTTTTAACCAACACATTATGCATTTAAACAGCAAGCACATTACACTCAAATAACACTTTGATACCTAATCCCACTGATATTCACAAAACACACCATTTAGCAAGTTTCCTTATAGTTTGGAGTTAATGGAATTGGAAACGGAAAGCTCGTATTAATTTCTATGAGAAGTGGTGTCGTGTGTAGTAATGATGCCTCACATGTCATGTCCACTCAACATGTAATTCTTGACTTGACACAGACCTCGGCAAATGTCTCATCTCAATGTTCTATTTTATTCCATTGCCCAGGACGCTGCGTCAGCCAAGACAACGAGCCTCAGCCTGAGTTGCCCATGGAGGCCGCAGCCTGTATTCAGGCAGCAGGAGAAAAGCCTGCCTTCTCAGATCATCCTATCGCTGTCTCCACCCCATCCGAGGATGCCCGTCCTGATGAGGATGGTAAGAAATAAACAAAGGTGGGATCTGAACTTAATCAAGAGATGTAGCTTAATGGCTCAGCCTACTCTCTACTTAGTCCATTTTCCCCTCAGAAACAGAAAAGGGGCTTCAGGGAAGAAGGACTAGGACTAAGGCTCCTGCAGAGGGACAAGTAGGCAGTGTGCCTTCAAGGACAGGGCAAGGTCGCTCAGCACAAGTTTCCAAAATAGCAGGCCGGGGACAGCTGGAACTGAGGCAATAGACAGTGCTGACGTGTGTGTGTGTGTGTGTGTGTGTGTGTGTGTGTGTGTGTGTGTGGTATTTTAATCAGACCTTCCCCTCAGAGAAGCACAAACTGAGATCCTCACACACTCACTCACACATCTGTCCTCCTTCATACCAGGTAGGGCTCTGCATGTCCTGCATATCCCTTGTTCTCTCATATACACAGGCTTTCACTCTTTATCTGCCTTTCCCAGTCTCTAGCAGCATTACCGAGTATACGCTTACCTTCATTTCATCACATAATCATGACCAGACTCACCCATGCACACGCGAATTCCATAAATAATACACATCTCCTCACACAGATAACCTTTTTAGGTCAAAGTCTAATAAAGTTATATGCCCTGAAGAAAATTTACTTTCATCTGTTGCCTTTCTAATCTATATGGCACTTCAGATACCAGGCCTTCAGATCTTCACTGAACTCAACATTCTGAGATCTTAAACACACCTCCCCTAATACTCTCAGGATCACGGTCTTAGAGTAAGAACAAGTACCAGTCATGCACCATTCACATGTGCTGTCATACCGCATTGCAAACACGCACACGCTCATTTTCCCCATCCTCCTTACCAACATGGAAAACACGCACCATAAATATTCTAATACATACATACCATTTCAAAAATACTTGCATACAAAACTTCATCCGCATTCCCACATTGTTATACCATGTAAACACCTCAAAGTATGCCACACACTGAATTCTTAAATATAATCTGTGCATGCACTTTCACTCCAAATTCTCCTGTGGACATCTTAACGCCTATAGCCTTCACAAACCTCGGCTACCTTTCTTATGGTGGAAATTTTCTTTCCCAGCATTGCATCAGCCACGTGGTAAAGTTTCCTGTCCTGGAGGCTCTGAGAAGCATGCATTCCAGTCAGATAAGAAACCGAAGAGCACACAGGAGCACTTACAAGGTTTGTATGGCGAAGCCTGAAATGGCACATGTCATTTCCATTCATTTTCCATTGTAGAAATGTCATCTCATGGTCAGAACTACCTGCAAGGAAAGCTCACAAAGATAAGACGGCTGTATGTCCAGCCTGAAAGAAGACAGCAATCTCTGTTCCATTGTCAAAGAAGCCACTTTGAACAAACCCAGTTACTCAGGACATATACTGGCATAATAAATACTTCTGTGCACTTAATATTGTCATAGGAACCACATTCCACTATCCATCCAGGCTTCTGTGTGCTCAATGAATGTGGTACATAGTAGACTCCTTGATTAATGGACAGATGAATACACAAAAAACAATCATGAACTGCATAGCTATTATTTTTATTTAATTTCTCAGCAAAGCTGAATTCACGAGAAGGTGCTTTGCAGCGCAGACACAAGGCAGTGGCCCTAACTCAACGCCAGAAAGCACGGAAGGCCTCTTGTTCAGAAAGCATCTCTTCTAAAGACAAGGGAAATGATGCTGGTAAGAAGGGACTGTTGAGTAGGATGCAAAGGTAGGTGGGATCTAGACAGAACCCGGAGTTCAGCTGAGCGTTCCTGCCCATTAATCAACAATAGGCTGCCCAGTACAAACCGATGCTCCAATGATTCTGCATCTTCTCAGTGGGATCAGCATAGAAGCAATACTTTCCAAGGAAAAACATTGAAAACAGCTGGAGTGAGCCCAAGGAGATCAGTGGAGAACAGTGTTCCATTTGAGGAAATAAAGGAAGAGGGCCTAAGGGGATGAGAGTTTGATCAGAGAAACATGGAAGAATATGTTCCTGTGAGCTGGCCAAGGGCATGTCATATTACCAGGAACCTGAGAAGCACTAACTTATCAAAGGCCCAATGTGGTAGGATCCCCAAGAACTGAACTTGACGTAGAGTGCAGAGATACCCAGGCAAAGACACCATCACATCCACATCTTTTCATAGCCAGTGTTTCCCATTCACATTCATCCCAAATGAGACCCCTTTGCTGTCACTGTCCCATCATTCATTTCCCTACAATCTTCCACATGCATCTAAATTCTCCACGGTGGATTTGTGTCCATCCCATGCAAACAGGTCTAATTTCTCTGACTCCTAAGACCCTAGATTAGTATCCTTGTTTTTACATTTTATGGAAAGAGAAGGGCACAATATATACCTTGTGTCTAGCTCCTATCACTAATCACTATATTTGTGGAATTTATCCATGTTGCGTATGACGTTAATTTTGTTCCTTTTTGGTACATGTATATCATTGCACGAATATTATATTTTCATTGACTATAATTATCCGATCATTAGGGTTGCTTTCAGTCTGAACTGCTTGAAAAAGTGATGTTGTGGATATTCTATTGCATGTATTTTTCACTATGGACACACTCCTATTTGGTGAATGCTTAAGAGTTAGACTGCTAGGCCTTAGTTCCCATATTTTATCTTAATCCCTTCAGAACTCAATCTCTCATACTTTTAATTTCTAATGCAATCACGTGTTACCACACATCTAATGTTACCCATGCTTCTCTGAACTCTATGCCATTTGTTCAAAGCACAGGTATCATTTCTTTTTTATGCCTTCATTTTCACATCCCCTTTCATTATTCCCTCACATTTTGCAAACACACCAACTGCTCTTAGTCTCAGAGAGGATATTCTCAGTAACAACATTCCTTACCTAAACAACATAATATATAAAGCACATAAATATATCATTATTGATAATGCAATCTACATACATAAATGTGTGCAGAACTAACAGACATAAGGCACACACAACTTTAACCTTTTCAGTCACACAAAGTTGATCCCATTTCACATTAGCAAATACCAAATCAACCTTACATTAAATCTTAACCCGGTTTTAACCAACACATTATGCATTTAAACAGCAAGCACATTACACTCAAATAACACTTTGATACCTAATCCCACTGATATTCACAAAACACACCATTTAGCAAGTTTACTTATAGTTTGGAGTTAATGGAATTGGAAACGGAAAGCTCGTATTAATTTCTATGAGAAGTGGTGTCGTGTGTAGTAATGATGCCTCACATGTCGTGTCCACTCAACATGTAATTCTTGACTTGACACAGACCTCGGCAAATGCCTCATCTCAATGTTCTATTTTATTCCATTGCCCAGGACGCTGCGTCAGCCAAGACAACGAGCCTCAGCCTGAGTTGCCCATGGAGGCCGCAGCCTGTATTCAGGCAGCAGGAGAAAAGCCTGCCTTCTCAGATCATCCTATCGCTGTCTCCACCCCATCCGAGCATGACCGTCCTGATGAGGATGGTAAGAAATAAACAAAGGTGGGATCTGAACTTAATCAAGAGATGTAGCTCAATGGCTCAGCCTACTCTCTACTTAGTCCATTTTCCCCTCAGAAACAGAAAAGGGGCTTCAGGGAAGAAGGACTAGGACTAAGGCTCCTGTAGAGGGACAAGTAGGCAGTGTGCCTTCAAGGACAGGGCAAGGTCGCTCAGCACAAGTTTCCAAAATAGCAGGCCGGGGACAGCTGGAACTGAGGCAATAGACAGTGCTGACGTGTGTGTGTGTGTGTGTATGTGTGTGTGTGTGTGTGTGTGTGTGTGTGTGTGTGTGGTATTTTAATCAGACCTTCCCCTCAGAGAAGCACAAACTGAGATCCTCACACACTCACTCACACATCTGTCCTCCTTCATACCAGGTAGGGCTCTGCATGTCCTGCATATCCCTTGTTCTCTCATATACACAGGCTTTCACTCTTTATCTGCCTTTCCCAGTCTCTAGCAGCATTACCGAGTATACGCTTACCTTCATTTCATCACATAATCATGACCAGACTCACCCATGCACACGCGAATTCCATAAATAATACACATCTCCTCACACAGATAACCTTTTTAGGTCAAAGTCTAATAAAGTTATATGCCCTGAAGAAAATTTACTTTCATCTGTTGCCTTTCTAATCTATATGGCACTTCAGATACCAGGCCTTCAGATCTTCACTGAACTCAACATTCTGAGATCTTAAACACACCTCCCCTAATACTCTCAGGATCACGGTCTTAGAGTAAGAACAAGTACCAGTCATGCACCATTCACATGTGCTGTCATACCGCATTGCAAACACGCACACGCTCATTTTCCCCATCCTCCTTACCAACATGGAAAACACGCACCATAAATATTCTAATACATACATACCATTTCAAAAATACTTGCATACAAAACTTCATCCGCATTCCCACATTGTTATACCATGTAAACACCTCAAAGTATGCCACACACTGAATTCTGAAATATAATCTGTGCATGCACTTTCACTCCAAATTCTCCTGTGGACATCTTAACGCCTATAGCCTTCACACACCTCGGCTACCTTTCTTATGGTGGAAATTTTCTTTCCCAGCATTGCATCAGCCACGTGGTAAAGTTTCCTGTCCTGGAGGCTCTGAGAAGCATGCATTCCAGTCAGATAAGAAACCGAAGAGCACACAGGAGCACTTACAAGGTTTGTATGGCGAAGCCTGAAATGGCACATGTCATTTCCATTCATTTTCCATTGTAGAAATGTCATCTCATGGTCAGAACTACCTGCAAGGAAAGCTCACAAAGATAAGACGGCTGTATGTCCAGCCTGAAAGAAGACAGCAATCTCTGTTCCATTGTCAAAGAAGCCACTTTGAACAAACCCAGTTACTCAGGACATATATTGGCACAATAACTACTTCTGTGCACTTAATATTTTCATAGGAACCACATTCCACTATCCATCCAGGCTTGTGTGTGCTCAATGAATGTGGTACATAGTAGACTCCTTGCTTAATGGACAGATGAATACACAAACAACAATCATGGACTGCATAGCTATTATTTTTATTTAATTTCTCAGCAAAGCTGAATTCACGAGAAGGTGCTTTGCAGCGCAGACACAAGGCAGTGGCCCTAACTCAACGCCAGAAAGCACGGAAGGCCTCTTGTTCAGAAAGCATCCCTTCTAAAGACAAGGGAAATGATGCTGGTAAGAAGGGACTGTTGAGTAGGATGCAAAGGTAGGTGGGATCTAGACAGAACCCGGAGTTCAGCTGAGCGTTCCTGCCCATTAATCAACAATAGGCTGCCCAGTACAAACCGATGCTCCAATGATTCTGCATCTTCTCAGTGGGATCAGCATAGAAGCAATACTTTCCAAGGAAAAACATTGAAAACAGCTGGAGTGAGCCCAAGGAGATCAGTGGAGAACAGTGTTCCATTTGAGGAAATAAAGGAAGAGGGCCTAAGGGGATGAGAGTTTGATCAGAGAAGCATGGAAGAATATGTTCCTGTGAGCTGGCCTTGGGCATGTCATATTACCAGGAACCTGAGAAGCACTAACTTATCAAAGGCCCAATGTGGTAGGATCCTCAAGAACTGAACTTGACGTAGAGTGCAGAGATACCCAGGCAAAGACACCATCACATCCACATCTTTTCATAGCCAGTGTTTCCCATTCACATTCATCCCAAATGAGACCCCTTTGCTGTCACTGTCCCATCATTCATTTCCCTACAATCTTCCACATGCATCTAAATTCTCCACGGTGGATTTGTGTCCATCCCATGCAAACAGGTCTAATTTCTCTGACTCCTAAGACCCTAGATTAGTATCCTTGTTTTTACATTTTATGGAAAGAGAAGGGCACAATATATACCTTGTGTCTAGCTCCTATCACTAATCACTATATTTGTGGAATTTATCCATGTTGCGTATGACGTTAATTTTGTTCCTTTTTGGTACATGTATATCATTGCACGAATATTATATTTTCATTGACTATAATTATCCGATCATTAGGGTTGCTTTCAGTCTGAACTGCTTGAAAAAGTGATGTTGTGGATATTCTATTGCATGTATTTTTCACTATGGACACACTCCTATTTGGTGAATGCTTAAGAGTTAGACTGCTAGGCCTTAGTTCCCATATTTTATCTTAATCCCTTCAGAACTCAATCTCTCATACTTTTAATTTCTAATGCAATCACGTGTTACCACACATCTAATGTTACCCATGCTTCTCTGAACTCTATGCCATTTGTTCAAAGCACAGGTATCATTTCTTTTATATGCCTTCATTTTCACATCCCCTTTCATTATTCCCTCACATTTTGCAAATACAGCAACTGCTCTTAGTCTCAGAGAGGATATTCTCAGTAACAACATTCCTTACCTAAACAACATAATATATAAAGCACATAAATATATCATTATTGATAATGCAATCTACATACATAAATGTGTGCAGAACTAACAGACATAAGGCACACACAACTTTAACCTTTTCAGTCACACAAAGTTGATCCCATTTCACATTAGCAAATACCAAATCAACCTTACATTAAATCTTAACCCGGTTTTAACCAACACATTATGCATTTAAACAGCAAGCACATTACACTCAAATAACACTTTGATACCTAATCCCACTGATATTCACAAAACACACCATTTAGCAAGTTTACTTATAGTTTGGAGTTAATGGAATTGGAAACGGAAAGCTCGTATTAATTTCTATGAGAAGTGGTGTCGTGTGTAGTAATGATGCCTCACATGTCGTGTCCACTCAACATGTAATTCTTGACTTGACACAGACCTCGGCAAATGCCTCATCTCAATGTTCTATTTTATTCCATTGCCCAGGACGCTGCGTCAGCCAAGAATACGAGCCTCAGCCTGAGTTGCCCATGGAGGCCGCAGCCTGTATTCAGGCAGCAGGAGAAAAGCCTGCCTTCTCAGATCATCCTATCGCTGTCTCCACCCCATCCGAGCATGACCGTCCTGATGAGGATGGTAAGGAATAAACAAAGGTGGGATCTGAACTTAATCAAGAGATGTAGCTCAATGGCTCAGCCTACTCTCTACTTAGTCCATTTTCCCCTCAGAAACAGAAAAGGGGCTTCAGGGAAGAAGGACTAGGACTAAGGCTCCTGCAGAGGGACAAGTAGGCAGTGTGCCTTCAAGGACAGGGCAAGGTCGCTCAGCACAAGTTTCCAAAATAGCAGGCCGGGGACAGCTGGAACTGAGGCAATAGACAGTGCTGACGTGTGTGTGTGTGTGTGTGTGTGTGTGTGTGTGTGTGTGTGTGTGGTATTTTAATCAGACCTTCCCCTCAGAGAAGCACAAACTGAGATCCTCACACACTCACTCACACATCTGTCCTCCTTCATACCAGGTAGGGCTCTGCATGTCCTGCATATCCCTTGTTCTCTCATATACACAGGCTTTCACTCTTTATCTGCCTTTCCCAGTCTCTAGCAGCATTACCGAGTATACGCTTACCTTCATTTCATCACATAATCATGACCAGACTCACCCATGCACACGCGAATTCCATAAATAATACACATCTCCTCACACAGATAACCTTTTTAGGTCAAAGTCTAATAAAGTTATATGCCCTGAAGAAAATTTACTTTCATCTGTTGCCTTTCTAATCTATATGGCACTTCAGATACCAGGCCTTCAGATCTTCACTGAACTCAACATTCTGAGATCTTAAACACACCTCCCCTAATACTCTCAGGATCACGGTCTTAGAGTAAGAACAAGTACCAGTCATGCACCATTCACATGTGCTGTCATACCGCATTGCAAACACGCACACGCTCATTTTCCCCATCCTCCTTACCAACATGGAAAACACGCACCATAAATATTCTAATACATACATACCATTTCAAAAATACTTGCATACAAAACTTCATCCGCATTCCCACATTGTTATACCATGTAAACACCTCAAAGTATGCCACACACTGAATTCTGAAATATAATCTGTGCATGCACTTTCACTCCAAATTCTCCTGTGGACATCTTAACGCCTATAGCCTTCACACACCTCGGCTACCTTTCTTATGGTGGAAATTTTCTTTCCCAGCATTGCATCAGCCACGTGGTAAAGTTTCCTGTCCTGGAGGCTCTGAGAAGCATGCATTCCAGTCAGATAAGAAACCGAAGAGCACACAGGAGCACTTACAAGGTTTGTATGGCGAAGCCTGAAATGGCACATGTCATTTCCATTCATTTTCCATTGTAGAAATGTCATCTCATGGTCAGAACTACCTGCAAGGAAAGCTCACAAAGATAAGACGGCTGTATGTCCAGCCTGAAAGAAGACAGCAATCTCTGTTCCATTGTCAAAGAAGCCACTTTGAACAAACCCAGTTACTCAGGACATATATTGGCACAATAACTACTTCTGTGCACTTAATATTTTCATAGGAACCACATTCCACTATCCATCCAGGCTTGTGTGTGCTCAATGAATGTGGTACATAGTAGACTCCTTGCTTAATGGAAAGATGAATACACAAACAACAATCATGGACTGCATAGCTATTATTTTTATTTAATTTCTCAGCAAAGCTGAATTCACGAGAAGGTGCTTTGCAGCGCAGACACAAGGCAGTGGCCCTAACTCAACGCCAGAAAGCACGGAAGGCCTCTTGTTCAGAAAGCATCTCTTCTAAAGACAAGGGAAATGATGCTGGTAAGAAGGGACTGTTGAGTAGGATGCAAAGGTAGGTGGGATCTAGACAGAACCCGGAGTTCAGCTGAGCGTTCCTGCCCATTAATCAACAATAGGCTGCCCAGTACAAACCGATGCTCCAATGATTCTGCATCTTCTCAGTGGGATCAGCATAGAAGCAATACTTTCCAAGGAAAAACATTGAAAACAGCTGGAGTGAGCCCAAGGAGATCAGTGGAGAACAGTGTTCCATTTGAGGAAATAAAGGAAGAGGGCCTAAGGGGATGAGAGTTTGATCAGAGAAACATGGAAGAATATGTTCCTGTGAGCTGGCCAAGGGCATGTCATATTACCAGGAACCTGAGAAGCACTAACTTATCAAAGGCCCAATGTGGTAGGATCCTCAAGAACTGAACTTGACGTAGAGTGCAGAGATACCCAGGCAAAGACACCATCACATCCACATCTTTTCATAGCCAGTGTTTTCCATTCACATTCATCCCAAATGAGACCCCTTTGCTGTCACTGTCCCATCATTCATTTCCCTACAATCTTCCACATGCATCTAAATTCTCCACGGTGGATTTGTGTCCATCCCATGCAAACAGGTCTAATTTCTCTGACTCCTAAGACCCTAGATTAGTATCCTTGTTTTTACATTTTATGGAAAGAGAAGGGTACAATATATACCTTGTGTCTAGCTCCTATCACTAATCACTATATTTGTGGAATTTATCCATGTTGCGTATGACGTTAATTTTGTTCCTTTTTGGTACATGTATATCATTGCACGAATATTATATTTTCATTGACTATAATTATCCGATCATTAGGGTTGCTTTCAGTCTGAACTGCTTGAAAAAGTGATGTTGTGGATATTCTATTGCATGTATTTTTCACTATGGACACACTTCTATTTGGTGAATGCTTAAGAGTTAGACTGCTAGGCCTTAGTTCCCATATTTTATCTTAATCCCTTCAGAACTCAATCTCTCATACTTTTAATTTCTAATGCAATCACGTGTTACCACACATCTAATGTTACCCATGCTTCTCTGAACTCTATGCCATTTGTTCAAAGCACAGGTATCATTTCTTTTATATGCCTTCATTTTCACATCCCCTTTCATTATTCCCTCACATTTTGCTAATACACCAACTGCTCTTAGTCTCAGAGAGGATATTCTCAGTAACAACATTCCTTACCTAAACAACATAATATATAAAGCACATAAATATATCATTATTGATAATGCAATCTACATACATAAATGTGTGCAGAACTAACAGACATAAGGCACACACAACTTTAACCTTTTCAGTCACACAAAGTTGATCCCATTTCACATTAGCAAATACCAAATCAACCTTACATTAAATCTTAACCCGGTTTTAACCAACACATTATGCATTTAAACAGCAAGCACATTACACTCAAATAACACTTTGATACCTAATCCCACTGATATTCACAAAACACACCATTTAGCAAGTTTACTTATAGTTTGGAGTTAATGGAATTGGAAACGGAAAGCTCATATTAATTTCTATGAGAAGTGGTGTCGTGTGTAGTAATGATGCCTCACATGTCATGTCCACTCAACATGTAATTCTTGACTTGACACAGACCTCGGCAAATGTCTCATCTCAATGTTCTATTTTATTCCATTGCCCAGGACGCTGCGTCAGCCAAGACAACGAGCCTCAGCCTGAGTTGCCCATGGAGGCCGCAGCCTGTATTCAGGCAGCAGGAGAAAAGCCTGCCTTCTCAGATCATCCTATCGCTGTCTCCACCCCATCCGAGCATGACCGTCCTGATGAGGATGGTAAGAAATAAACAAAGGTGGGATCTGACCTTAATCAAGAGATGTAGCTCAATGGCTCAGCCTACTCTCTACTTAGTCCATTTTCCCCTCAGAAACAGAAAAGGGGCTTCAGGGAAGAAGGACTAGGACTAAGGCTCCTGCAGAGGGACAAGTAGGCAGTGTGCCTTCAAGGACAGGGCAAGGTCGCTCAGCACAAGTTTCCAAAATAGCAGGCCGGGGACAGCTGGAACTGAGGCAATAGACAGTGCTGACGTGTGTGTGTGTGTGTGTATGTGTGTGTGTGTGTGTGTGTGTGTGTGTGTGTGGTATTTTAATCAGACCTTCCCCTCAGAGAAGCACAAACTGAGATCCTCACACACTCACTCACACATCTGTCCTCCTTCATACCAGGTAGGGCTCTGCATGTCCTGCATATCCCTTGTTCTCTCATATACACAGGCTTTCACTCTTTATCTGCCTTTCCCAGTCTCTAGCAGCATTACCGAGTATACGCTTACCTTCATTTCATCACATAATCATGACCAGACTCACCCATGCACACGCGAATTCCATAAATAATCCACATCTCCTCACACAGATAACCTTTTTAGGTCAAAGTCTAATAAAGTTATATGCCCTGAAGAAAATTTACTTTCATCTGTTGCCTTTCTAATCTATATGGCACTTCAGATACCAGGCCTTCAGATCTTCACTGAACTCAACATCCTGAGATCTTAAACACACCTCCCCTAATACTCTCAGGATCACGGTCTTAGAGTAAGAACAAGTACCAGTCATGCACCATTCACATGTGCTGTCATACCGCATTGCAAACACGCACACGCTCATTTTCCCCATCCTCCTTACCAACATGGAAAACACGCACCATAAATATTCTAATACATACACACCATTTCAAAAATACTTGCATACAAAACTTCATCCGCATTCCCACATTGTTATACCATGTAAACACCTCAAAGTATGCCACACACTGAATTCTGAAATATAATCTGTGCATGCACTTTCACTCCAAATTCTCCTGTGGACATCTTAACGCCTATAGCCTTCACACACCTCGACTACCTTTCTTATGGTGGAAATTTTCTTTCCCAGCATTGCATCAGCCACGTGGTAAAGTTTCCTGTCCTGGAGGCTCTGAGAAGCATGCATTCCAGTCAGATAAGAAACCGAAGAGCACACAGGAGCACTTACAAGGTTTGTATGGCGAAGCCTGAAATGGCACATGTCATTTCCATTCATTTTCCATTGTAGAAATGTCATCTCATGGTCAGAACTACTTGCAAGGAAAGCTCACAAAGATAAGACGGCTGTATGTCCAGCCTGAAAGAAGACAGCAATCTCTGTTCCATTTTCAAAGAAGCCACTTTGAACAAACCCAGTTACTCAGGACATATATTGGCACAATAACTACTTCTGTGCACTTAATATTTTCATAGGAACCACATTCCACTATCCATCCAGGCTTGTGTGTGCTCAATGAATGTGGTACATAGTAGACTCCTTGCTTAATGGACAGATGAATACACAAACAACAATCATGGACTGCATAGCTATTATTTTTATTTAATTTCTCAGCAAAGCTGAATTCACGAGAAGGTGCTTTGCAGCGCAGACACAAGGCAGTGGCCCTAACTCAACACCAGAAAGCACGGAAGGCCTCTTGTTCAGAAAGCATCTCTTCTAAAGACAAGGGAAATGATGCTGGTAAGAAGGGACTGTTGAGTAGGATGCAAAGGTAGGTGGGATCTAGACAGAACCCGGAGTTCACCTGAGCGTTCCTGCCCATTAATCAACAATAGGCTGCCCAGTACAAACCGATACTCCAATGATTCTGCATCTTCTCAGTGGGATCAGCATAGAAGCAATACTTTCCAAGGAAAAACATTGAAAACAGCTGGAGTGAGCCCAAGGAGATCAGTGGAGAACAGTGTTCTATTTGAGGAAATAAAGGAAGAGGGCCTAAGGGGATGAGAGTTTGATCAGAGAAACATGGAAGAATATGTTCCTGTGAGCTGGCCAAGGGCATGTCATATTACCAGGAACCTGAGAAGCACTAACTTATCAAAGGCCCAATGTGGTAGGATCCCCAAGAACTGAACTTGACGTAGAGTGCAGAGATACCCAGGCAAAGACACCTTCACATCCACATCTTTTCATAGCCAGCGTTTCCCAGTCACATTCATCCCAAATGAGACCCCTTTGCTGTCACTGTCCCATCATTCATTTCCCTACAATCTTCCACATGCATCTAAATTCTCCACGGTGGATTTGTGTCCATCCCATGCAAACAGGTCTAATTTCTCTGACTCCTAAGACCCTAGATTAGTATCCTTGTTTTTACATTTTATGGAAAGAGAAGGGCACAATATATACCTTGTGTCTAGCTCCTATCACTAATCACTATATTTGTGGAATTTATCCATGTTGCGTATGACGTTAATTTTGTTCCTTTTTGGTACATGTATATCATTGCACGAATATTATATTTTCATTGACTATAATTATCCGATCATTAGGGTTGCTTTCAGTCTGAACTGCTTGAAAAAGTGATGTTGTGGATATTCTATTGCATGTATTTTTCACTATGGACACACTCCTATTTGGTGAATGCTTAAGAGTTAGACTGCTAGGCCTTAGTTCCCATATTTTATCTTAATCCCTTCAGAACTCAATCTCTCATACTTTTAATTTCTAATGCAATCACGTGTTACCACACATCTAATGTTACCCATGCTTCTCTGAACTCTATGCCATTTGTTCAAAGCACAGGTATCATTTCTTTTATATGCCTTCATTTTCACATCCCCTTTCATTATTCCCTCACATTTTGCAAATACACCAACTGCTCTTAGTCTCAGAGAGGATATTCTCAGTAACAACATTCCTTACCTAAACAACATAATATATAAAGCACATAAATATATCATTATTGATAATGCAATCTACATACATAAATGTGTGCAGAACTAACAGACATAAGGCACACACAACTTTAACCTTTTCAGTCACACAAAGTTGATCCCATTTCACATTAGCAAATACCAAATCAACCTTACATTAAATCTTAACCCGGTTTTAACCAACACATTATGCATTTAAACAGCAAGCACATTACACTCAAATAACACTTTGATACCTAATCCCACTGATATTCACAAAACACACCATTTAGCAAGTTTCCTTATAGTTTGGAGTTAATGGAATTGGAAACGGAAAGCTCGTATTAATTTCTATGAGAAGTGGTGTCGTGTGTAGTAATGATGCCTCACATGTCATGTCCACTCAACATGTAATTCTTGACTTGACACAGACCTCGGCAAATGTCTCATCTCAATGTTCTATTTTATTCCATTGCCCAGGACGCTGCGTCAGCCAAGACAACGAGCCTCAGCCTGAGTTGCCCATGGAGGCCGCAGCCTGTATTCAGGCAGCAGGAGAAAAGCCTGCCTTCTCAGATCATCCTATCGCTGTCTCCACCCCATCCGAGCATGACCGTCCTGATGAGGATGGTAAGAAATAAACAAAGGTGGGATCTGACCTTAATCAAGAGATGTAGCTCAATGGCTCAGCCTACTCTCTACTTAGTCCATTTCCCCCTCAGAAACAGAAAAGGGGCTTCAGGGAAGAAGGACTAGGACTAAGGCTCCTGCAGAGGGACAAGTAGGCAGTGTGCCTTCAAGGACAGGGCAAGGTCGCTCAGCACAAGTTTCCAAAATAGCAGGCCGGGGACAGCTGGAACTGAGGCAATAGTGCTGACGTGTGTGTGTGTGTGTGTGTGTGTGTGTGTGTGTGTGGTATTTTAATCAGACCTTCCCCTCAGAGAAGCACAAACTGAGATCCTCACACACTCACTCACACATCTGTCCTCCTTCATACCAGGTAGGGCTCTGCATGTCCTGCATATCCCTTGTTCTCTCATATACACAGGCTTTCACTCTTTATCTGCCTTTCCCAGTCTCTAGCAGCATTACCGAGTATACGCTTACCTTCATTTCATCACATAATCATGACCAGACTCACCCATGCACACGCGAATTCCATAAATAATCCACATCTCCTCACACAGATAACCTTTTTAGGTCAAAGTCTAATAAAGTTATATGCCCTGAAGAAAATTTACTTTCATCTGTTGCCTTTCTAATCTATATGGCACTTCAGATACCAGGCCTTCAGATCTTCACTGAACTCAACATTCTGAGATCTTAAACACACCTCCCCTAATACTCTCAGGATCACGGTTTTAGAGTAAGAACAAGTACCCGTCATGCACCATTCACATGTGCTGTCATACCGCATTGCAAACACGCACACACTCATTTTTCCCATCCTCCTTACCAACATGGAAAACACGCACCATAAATATTCTAATACATACATAGCATTCCAAAAATACTTGCATACAAAACTTCATCCGCATTCCCACATTGTTATACCATGTAAACACCTCAAAGTATGCCACACACTGAATTCTGAAATATAATCTGTGCATGCACCTTCACTCCAACTGCTCCTGTGGACATCTTAACGCCTAGAGCCTTCACACACCTCGGCTACCTTTCTTATGGTGAAAATTTTCTTTCCCAGGATTCCATCAACCACGTGGAAAAGTTTCCTGTCCTGGAGCCTCTGAGAAGCCCGAATTCCAGTCAGTTAGGAAAACGAAGAGCACACAGGGGCACTTACAAGGTTTGTATGGCGAAGGCTGAAATGTCACACGTCATTTCCGTTCATTTTCCATTGTAGAAATGTCATCTCATGCTAAGAACTACCTGCCCCACCGATGAGCACACACACAGATCTTCACACTCTCTCACACATCTGTCCTCCTTCATAGCAGCTCAGGCCCCATTTCTCCTGCTCTTCCCTTGTTCTCTCATATACACAGGCCTTCCCTCCTCATCTGTCTTTCCCATTCTCTGACAGCATTACCAGGTGCACTCTTACCTTCATTCCTTCACACAATCACTTTCATACTCACCCATTTACACACTAACTCCATAAATAATCCACATCCACTATATTTGTGGAATTTATCCATGTTGCGTATGACGTTAATATTGTTCCTTTCTGGTACAGGTATATCATTGCATGAATATTTTCATTGACTGTGATGATCTGATCATTAGGGTTGCTTTCAGTCTGAACTGCTTGAAAAAGTGATGTTGTGGGTATTCTATTGCATGTATTTTTCACTATGGACACATTTCTATTATTTGAATGCTTAAGAGTTAGACTGCTAGGCCTTAGTTCCCATATTTTATCTTAATCCCTTCAGAACTCAATCTCTTTAGGTCAAACTCACATTAGTAACCTCTTTAGGTCTAACTCACATACCCTAAAGGATAGGAACTTTCATCTCTTGTGCCCCTAACTAACCATATCACTTCATCCACCAGGCCTGAGACCTTCATAGAGCTGAACACTCTGAGAGCACATACACACCTCCCCTAACACTCTCAATCTCACTGTCTCACAGTAAAGACATGTACCACTCCTGGACTGTTCACATGTGCTGTCACACCACATAAGAAGCATGCACTCACCCATTTGCCATCCTCTTTTAGCAACATGGGACACTTCCCAGATATGTCCAAGAAGAAACATACAACTCTACATGAACATGCTAATCATCCTCATTCTTACAGTTATACCATGTAAATACCTCAAATATAGCACACCACACATAGAATTCTGAAGTACCACATATATATTTTCACTTCACATGGTCACATATTGCACTTGTACCTTCACTCCTACAGTCCTTACATATATTTTCTAATCTTTTTACGTTTCAAATTTTCTTTCCTAGAAATGAAGGAGCTGCCTTGTATCCCGGCACTCGGAGCAAACGGAGGACTCCTCTGACTATTTACATTCCTACATTCCGTCCCATGCACTTAATAAGAACGAGTCCTTTAAGTCCCCAGTACATGGGACAGATTTGAGATCCATGAAAATGTACTATGTGCGTGTACAATTGTAAAGGGGTGTGGCCGTCTTATTCCATACAAAGGAAGGGTTGGTGCCTCCCTCAAAAAAGATCAAAATGGAAGAAATGACCTACCTTGGAAAGATCCATAAAGATGTCCCGTTCTCTCACATGTCTGAGAAGAAGCACCTAATTGCCCGTGAGCCGATGTTAAACAGCAGATCCCAGGAGAAAAGGGGGGAGGCTGACCGTCCAGCACAGCCCCCAGCTGTAGGCGGGTATCCCAGCGCTAAGACGCCCGAGTGGCTGGTGGCCCTGGACAGTGGGTTCAGGTGCATGGCCTGCTGCCGGGTCTTCCCCAGCCTACAAGTCCTCCAGGAGCATGTGGAGTGCGGGGTCAGGGAGGGCTTCAGCTGCCATGTGTTCCATAGGGCCATGGCTCATCTCAAGTACAAAGAGCGTATGAGGAAGAAGAAGGAGAAAAAAGAAGGCAACGTTTAGATTCTAGAAGGAAAAACATTTGGCATGAAGTCAAACTTGTACAACTACACAGACTGTTTTTCAGCCCCTAAAAGAGAGGAAGTGAAGGTTAGACTCCACTCAGGAGGCTTCATTCCCTTCGAGCAGACATAGTATCCAACCTTTTTACTCACATCTACCACCACCATCTCTACACCCCTACCACCTTTCTCAGCAGACAGCCCCTTGTAATACCATCCACCACTTTCCTGAGGGACAAGAAGGCAGACCACACCATCCCAGATACTGCCTTTCCTCTACCCAAGTTTATTATATACCATCCTTGATGCATGTATGATGCAAAAGACTGTAAACACCATAAAATTTTGATAGTACAGATTGTAATTCCCATCCCCTGTACTCACCTCCACTTTTCCATGAAATTGGTCTTTGTTAAAAAAATTTACATATTTTTCTATATCCCTTTCTTTAAATGAAGATATATCTTTTTCCAGTATGTCCCTCTGATGTATTCACCCTCACAATTATTTGGAAGACAGGCATTATGGAGGTATAAAAAGGTACTGCATGGATGAAAGCAAAAGCAACTATCATCCACCTCTAACCGTCTATGAACTTGTGGAAACACAGGTGCATATACACTTCTTATACATACATATCCATGGGGAAGAATGGAGCACACAATGAACAATTACCAGATACTCTAATATTTATATTAACATACGTGTATATATACAGGTTTCTAAAATGTCATAGTGCATATTTAAGGTTAATACCTTTAGAAGGGTGAGAGCTACCAACTTGAAAAACACTATTTCCATTTTTATTTACATGCATGTCATTTATACTTACTTGACTTTGTACCTTTTGAACTGTCAATGTTAATTTTACTCTCTCTGCCATCTTCAGAGGGTAAGAAAAAATGAAAATTCAAAAAGTATTATTTCTAATTCCAAAAACTATAAGGGAGAATGGAAATTAAAATAGATCCACTTTTAAATTATCTTTATAATTTGTAGCTTTTACCCTTTTGAAATTATTAAAGCTTAAACCTGTACTGTGATATTTTGGATACCTTTATGTATTCATATTAGATTATCTTGTAACTTTTCATTTTGTGCTGCATCCTTCCCCATAAAAACACATGTATAAAAACTATATATGCACCCGTGTGTCCACAAGTGCATAGAAGCTCAGAGATGGATTATAGTTGCTGTTGGTTGCATCTGAGTATTTTTTACTTCTTCCTTTGAAAAGAGGCTCTGTTTTCTGCCAAATATGTGTCAAGTCAGACTAGTCAAGTGAGGTCATTACTTCTCTGCCTTCCAGTCATCATCCGACCCAGTTACCCCGAGTAAACATCTATCCCTGACCAATCTGTACTGATAACTTGGAAGCTAAAACAGGAGAGAGAGAGAGATTGGGGTGTTGGTGGTGGTGGTTGTAGTGGTGGTGATGAGTTATCCTTTGTTTGCAACTCAAAGTTTTTCCACTCTTTTGAAAGATCTGGCTGTTTAAACTGTGACTTTAAGTCATTAAGCCTCAGCACTAACTCTTCAATAAGATCTTGGTTTTTTCCCTCAATTAGCCTAAGCCATTGCCTGTTGTTTGTAACATGTTCTTTAATTAATTAGCTTCAACATAATAATTTCTTCCATTTGAATAGCTGAAATGACATAACCTAGAAAGGAGGAACACATTATATTCCTCTGACTTCATATTGAAACACTAAGGGATATACTGGTAGCCAGTACGTATTGTCTGTCCTTGATTAATTCGGAAAGTGCATTTAGCATAGTAGCCAACATTTTATGCACATCTACCACCACCATCTTTAGAACCATCGCAGCAATATGAGCAGACGGCCCCTTTTAATACCACCTAGCACTTTCCTGAGGAAAAAGGCAGACTACACATCCCAGATACTGTCCTACCCTCTATCCAACTTTATTATACCCCCTACATATCCACCCATGAGTACACGCTTGATGCAAAAGACTGTAAGCACCTTAGAAATTTAATAATACAGATTGTAATATCCCTCCCCTCTACTCAGCCCTCATATTTCTATGAAAGTGTTTTGTTAGGATAGCATGTACTGGAGCCTAGACTGTATTTGCAAAGCAACATCTATTGGTCTGTTCCATATGGAATTTTGTTAAATGAGTAAACAAATAAAATTTCTTATATGCTACCAATTCCATTTTTGGCATTCACTATTTGTCCTTATTTTCTATATGATGGGTAATAAGTCTATTTTCTATATGATGGGTAATAAGTCTATTATCTCGATCAATGTAAAGAAATTATATAAAAGAACTGTGAAAGTAAAATAAAATAAAAAACTCTAAATTAATATGATAACGCTGAATAAAATGTTAAACATTTGACATTAATTTTACCATTTGATGGGCAAAAGAGAATACTATGAAATATGTATTCAGATTAGGTGAATTAATGATAATGTATAATAAAAATTCTGGCTATCTGTGCTCAAAGATAAAGGTGGTTTGTGCAATCAAATTAGAACTCTTTTTATTAAAAAAACACATGACTTGATAGGCTTTATGTTTTAGAGTAGTTTCAGGTTTACAGCAAAATTAAATGGAAGGTACAGAGATTTCTCATATATCCCGTCTCCACACGTGCATAGTCTCCACCATGACCAACGTCCTCCATCAGAGTAGTACATGTCTTACAACTGATGACTGCGCACTGATGCATCTTCGTCATCCAGAGTCCACAGTTTAACCTTGGGTTCACTCTTGATATTGTGTATGTCATGGGTTTGGACAAATATTTGACATGTATCCAACATGATAGTGCCGTATGGAGTAGTTTTACTGTTCTAAAAACCCTCTGTGCTCTGCTTATTCATCCCTTCCCTCCTCTATCCCCTGGAAATCATTGATATTTTTACTGTTGCCATAATTTGCCTTTTCCAGAATGTCATATATTTGAAATG
Source organism: Cnephaeus nilssonii (assembly GCF_951640355.1). Taxonomy (NCBI): domain Eukaryota; kingdom Metazoa; phylum Chordata; class Mammalia; order Chiroptera; family Vespertilionidae; genus Cnephaeus; species Cnephaeus nilssonii. The sequence goes on along the minus strand of NC_137089.1, from coordinate 52,587,760 downwards.
AAACAGGGTGTAGCCTTTTCAGATGGACTTATTTCACTTAGATATAGGCATTTGTTTTTTCCATGTCTTTTCATAACTTAATAGCTCATTTCTTTTTAGTGCTGAGTAATATGTCAATGTCTCAATGTACTAGGGTTTATTTGGCCATTCACCGACTGAAGGACATCTTGTTTGCTTCCAAGTTTTGGCAATTATAAATAAAGCTGCTATAAACATCCATGTGCAGGATTTTTGTGTAAACATAATTTTTCAACTCCTTAGGTAAATACCACGGAATATGATTATTTGTAAGAGTATGTTTAGTTTTGTGAGAAACCATCAAGTTGTCTCCAAAGTGAGAATTATTTTTTTAACAACATGAGTGAGAAGATTTCTAACATCTCCATGGTTCATTAAGAACAATGCTGGCAATTAATAAAAAACAATTATTAAAATGTCTCACTTGCATTTTGCTATGCAATTCTTTTTATAAAAAAGACTTATGGAGATCAAAAAATTACACTGCAACATTTTCCCAAAGAATAAACCATTTCAGAACGTGGTGGAATTATTTTCTATTACTCATGCAGAGAAGTCTACAACTTAGAACTTATTTTCTTGTTTAAAACATATAGATCTATAACTCAAAGCTTTTTCAATGAATATTATAAAGAGCTTACATCTATATGAACAATGTAAAGTGAACAACTGAATTTCACAAACTGAGAACAAATATTATATTGACATACTGAGAAGTTATGATTTGACTCATAACTTGGTTTATGAACTACATTCTGTAACATATTAGAAGGGTTTAACACAAATTATGAGCTGACACCTTTCATTTGTCTCATTATTGCTCTATATGATATATTTCCTAGCGGCAGAGCAAACTAAGTCAAGTGTGATTAAAGCAGATACTACTCCCCCCTCCCGCCCCCCCCACCCGCCCTGCCATGGCCTGCCAGACAAACTTATTTTCATTCTAAAAGACAACTCAAATGTTACCTCCTCAGTGAAGATATCTGGGATCTTTTTTCCTTGCAGCCTCCATCTGTGCTTCCAGAACAATACGTACAGAGATCTGCACTTGCTGCATTATTCTGGTTGTTTGCCGGCTTGTGGTTCTGTGCTCCTTGAGAGCACCTCTGCATCCAGCAATCTCTATGAAATGCTTGTGCAATGAGCAGGGAGAAAAGTGAATAATACATTTTGCTGTGTTATGACCTGACAAACAAACAGTGAAGAAACTAAATTTTCAAAACCACATCATTGGTTTTCGGATTGCAAAGACTCTTAACTTTCTGAATGAATAGTAACTGAAAGTGACTTCTTAAGAACTATCCATCACACAGATTTTCCTATATATCATTCAAATTTTCACTATTGATTTAATGTATCATCTATTATAAAACATTCTTTATTTGTTCCACTGCTTTATGCCATACCATGTATTTTTTCACAGTATTATCTCCTTCATGAAATGCTTTTAAAAAAGTATCTTTCTAATTTCTTTACCAACTAAATTTTGATATCCTAGAATGACTTGGCTTCTCTTTCTCTTTATTTTATTGACTTCAGAGAGAGGAAGAGAGAAGTAGAGAGAGACAGAAACATCAATGATGAGAGAGAATCTTCCATCGGCTGCCTCCTGCACATCCCACACTAGGGATGAAGCCCTCACCCAAGCATGTGCCCTGATCAGGAATCAAACCGTGACATTCTAGTTCATGGGTAGATGCTCTACCACTGAGCAACACCAGCCTGATGAACTTGGCTTCTCTCTAAGAAAGAGTCCCACTTGCCCACAGGCTGTGCCCAATGCTTTACCCAGAACTCAACAATCGTTCCTTGTTATTCATTTATATAAATGGACTATATATTTAGCATCCAGAAAAATCAAACAAAACAGTTTGAAAAGAAAGCATATTTACAGAAACCTAACTCTCTTAAAAATATAAACACACACACACAGGTGCTTCCTGACTTACAATAGGATTACAAACCAAGTTGAAAAAAGTTAAATTAAAAATACATTGAATACTAAAGCTATAGTATCAGTCGTTTACCCTTCTGATCGCATGCATCACCACAGAGTATCACACCCCAGACTGCCAGCCCAGGAAAAGGTCAAAATTCAAAATCTGGAGTATGGTTTCCATGAAATTGCTTTCACCCCATAGTAAAGTTTTAAAATTATCTCTTAAAATTGTAAGACATGCCCTAGTTGTTTAGGCTCAGTGAATAGAGTGTCTGCCTGTGGACTTAAGGGTCTCGGGTTCGATTCTGGTCAAGGGTACATCCCCGGGTTGTGGGTTCGATCCCCAGTATCCCCAGTGGAGGGCATGCAGAAGGCAGCCGATAAATGATTCTCTCTCATCATTGATGTTTCTATCTCTCTTTCCCTCTCCCTTCCTCTCTGAAATCAATACATACGTGTGTGTGTGTGTGTGTTGTGTGTGTGTGTGTGTGTGTATGTTTAAAAAGTGTAAGTCATTTGTAAGTCATGAACTGTCTATATATATACACATACGTATACATGAAAATAAAGGGTTAAAATGGCTTTCTCCTTATTTGCTTTGGTTACTTAAGAAATGTAGGAATGTTTTCTTCTATGAAGGTGTATATGAGATAAGGTTTACAGAGGAGTTGTTTGTTTCTGGTGGGAGTTATGTCCTAATAGCTCCTTGACTAAATTGCTGGTAAGAAACAGCTTGCGTATTAAATCTCCACTGAAATATTGAGGTCAAAATCTCCCCAGACTTCCTCTGGATAAACTTCACTAAGTCCTGTGACTATATTTAGACTTAGCAGCTATTGGGAATTTACAGTGGAGCATGAAAAGCATTATACTCTTTAAGATGCCTGTTGTATATCACATTTTGCAGTTAAAAAATGATATTTTGCCAGGTCCAAACATAGAGGTGACCCTTAAATTTCAAAACCGAATTGTGGAGGATGAAGTCTAGTAATTGCTTTTACATTTTTTTACAAAGATTTTACCATTGCCAAGTGACTTATTCTAAATGGCACAAGACTAAGGTGAGGGGTTGTATGATATCAGGAAAAATATAGCATAGAGTACAATTCTCCAAAACCAAAATATAAAGATTATAATCTCTGAAGGCTTTTTAAAAAGTTGACAAAGTAAAACATAGGGTAAGTCATGGAAAAATAAAAGATCCTTTTATTTCAGCAGTAGGCATAGAAGCAGAAGATCAGACTGTAAGTATTCATAGGAAGAATGCAATTAGCAAATAGACAATTAACAATTTACAGGTAAGAACACTGCGGACCAGGAAAAGTAAGAATATCCCCAAGGGCATAGGAGCAGAAATAAAAGAGCAACATTTTAAGGCCTTGAAATTAGTGTCAAATGTAAAAACAGCTGCAATACCTGGCTTAGGTCTTGGCAGAGTGTAGGCCTCCAAAACACTTTCATTCTCTTATTCCTTCCCTTCACCTCTTCACTGCTGTGAAGGGCATTGTAACACAGTGACTAAGAAGGGTGGGATTTCACAGGCCGGACTTCCTGGGAATATAATTAGTGTTCTGTGACCCAGGAGAAGGGAACCCTGTCGGTGCCTCGGATTCCTCATGTGTAAATAAGTATGGAAAGATGACTTCCATCATATTGTTACTGGGAAAATTAAGTCAATAAACACAAACATGCTTAGACGAATACCTGACACATAGAACATGCTAATGAAGTTTACCTATTAATCCTAACTAATAAAGAGGGAATATGCAAATTGACTGTCACACCATAGCAAAGATGGCTGTGCCCACAGCGGAGGCAGGGATTCCATAACACAAGATGGCTGCACCCACAGTGGAGGCCGAGTTCCTGTAACAAGCCTTAACGAGCAATCAGCAGGGACCTGAGGCTGCGTGGCACTGGGCTGGGGCCGGGGACCTCAGACTGCGCCCCCCACCCCGGCACCAGGCTGGGGGACCTCAGGCCGCACACCCTCCCCGGCACCGGGCCGGGGGACCTGAGGCTGTGCCCCCCGCTCTGGTGCTGGGCCGTAGGACCTGAGGCCACACCCCCCGCCTGGCAGGGCTTGACAGGGAACCTCAGGCCGCACCCCCCACCCTGGCGCCAGGCCAGGGGACCTGAGGTTGCGCCCCCCCACTTGGTGGGGCTTGATGGGGACCTAAAGGCATGCCCCCTGCCCTGGCCCAGGCCGGGGGACCTCAGGCCGCACACCCCTCCCCGGCACCGAACCGGGGGACATGAGGCTGTGCTTCCTACCTGGCTGGGCTTGACGTGGGACCTCAGGCTAGGCCCCTTGGCCCGGGCTGTGGCACCTCAGGCTGCGGCCCCCCCCCCCCCGCCCCAGTGCCAGGCTAGGTGATCTGAGGCCGCACCCCCCACCCAGCGGGGCTTGGCAGGGGTGGGGCCGGACAGCTTTGGATCTAGCTCAATGGGGGTGGGGACTGCCGGCTCTGGGTCTCACATGATTTCAAGGCGTACGCGGGTGGGTGGGGACTTGACTTTGGTTCCCGTGGCGCGCCCCAGACTCTGACAGGAGGAAGATTTTCATATACATTTTACTAATTTTCTTTCATCTCTGACACTTCTGTTATAGAGAAAGGGCAAATAGCAATGTTAAAATATTTCCTCTAATTAATTCCCTTTTAATGTGCACGAATTTTGTGCACCAGGTGACTAGTATTATAATAATTATGATGATGATGATGATGATATACCACCTTGATATTTACCTATGTGTACAGTGTCCAGTACCCTTTTTTGCGGCCTTGTTTCTCACACTGAAATAAATGTTAAGGATATTTATCAGCTCCCTCTTAGCAAAACATACCAAAGATATGATCTAAGTTGTCAAGTTGCAATAAAAACCTTGAAGATGTTGTGATAAATTAATCTAATATTTACAGTTGCTAATGGTTTAATATATTTCATCTGCAAGATACAGTTTTCATTTTAAGATTTATTTTAATTATTTATAGTTAGAGAAATGTATACAGAAATACAGGATACTGTGTAGGATCAATAAATCTACATTTTGATATACATTAGGATCTTGCTTTTTCCATTAATTAACAATTTAAACTGAAGATTCTGATACAGGACTTCTACCCAAATATAGCAATATTTGACCAATCTCTAGATTATAGAAATGACATTCACTATGATTAAACTAACAGGTTTATAAAATAAAAAATATTCTTAATTGGGAGTACAAAATTGCCCCAAAAGTCCTTTTGTATACTTTGTTTATTTTCATAAGTGTACGTGTGTGTGTGTGTGTGTGTGTGTGTGTGTGTGTGTAGTCAAACACACTCTTTTCATGAATAGTCAAACACATGCATAAGGAAAAGTAACAGAGCTAATTCATTCTGGGGAGTTAATTTTAAAACATATTTATTTTTCTAGGTATAACAATATGGAAGTTCATAATGTTTCTATTTTAATCGCTCTTTCATTGAAATTCTTTTTCAGAAATATTCTCATCGTCTCTGAAGGCAGTAGGGAAACAACTGTGTGATAAATCCATGGACACAGACAATAGTGTGGTGAAGGCCTGGACAGGGTGGGAACTGGGTGAAGGGGAGCAATGGGGGGGAAAAGGAGGAGGTCTGTAATACTCTCAACACTAAAGATAAAATAAAATAATGAAAATCTAGGCTGCATTGCTAATCACTTCAGAGAGTCCACTTTTCCCTTATATTCTGTTAAAAATAGTTTCTTCATCTACAAAGAGAAAAAGCAAACTACATGGAGGTCCTTACTGGTTTTTACCCTTTATGTACTTACCACCTATAACCAATGTTGTTTCTGCCTGCAAACTACTAAGTGACAGCAAGAATAAGACTCCCTCTGAAATGTTATTAAGCTTTAAAAAGCACACCAAATAACTTCAGTGACAACTCCCAAGCCATATTAAAGGGACAGGCCTGAAAGTTTCTATTAAACCTTTCTGTATGCATTAACATGTCTAGAAAAGTCTGCATTCTTTTGGATGAAAAGTAGGGAGAGAGATGACTGGCTAAGGAATTTAGGAAGCAACTAGTAGCAGTGTCTACTTAATCACAATCTAGAATAAAAGAGACTTTAGATTATGGATGTTGACTGTTCCCATCTCACTGGCGAAATGATTGCTTTCTTAAGCCAGGAGCTGCAAATTTGTAATCATAAAATCTCCACATTTCCAAATAGTTTTCACCACGCTTGGAACTTAATTATATCCTCACTTCCCATGATCTGACTCTCGATTCCAATAATTACAGGCTGTTGTTGTTCCTTGTGATTAAGCCCCTAGCTAGTCAGGCAAACACCAATATTTTAGGCTTTATGAGAGCTACATTTCCCACTGTATATCTAAAGGGACATACGCTTTTCTTCAGAACTCTTGAGTCCGTGGTTAAGGTGGGTGGACCTCTGGAAAAATGCTCTGTTCTCAGTTTATGGATAAACATGTTTTGAGTCAGAACAAATACGATGGTGCACTCACCACGGAGACACTATAGTTATGGGACAGTCACTGCTCTTCCTCAGGAGACCCACAATGTCCACATTAACTGAATGAGTGCCTGTCAATTATTTGTTTTTAAAGTGCTACACTGTGAAACAATGATGTCTGAAGTGTGGAAAAGCAAGAATAAGACTCCCTCTGAAATGTTATTAAGCTTTAAAAAGCACACCAAATAACTTCAGTGACAAATCCCAAGCCATATTAAAGGGACAGGCCTGAAAGTTTCTATTAAACCTTTCTGTATGCATTAACATGTCTAGAAAAGTCTGCCTTCAGACTTTTCTAGACATGTTAATGCATACATTATTGTTATTACATGGCACTAGCTGCAAAAATGCCAGTAATAACAATAATAGTAATAATAACCAGCAGTTGAATATTTACTAAGGGTTTTACTGGAATTATTTCATTTCAATCTCCTGACAGTCTTATGAGGAGAGTCTTATTATTGTTGTTTTATTCTCATTTTTCCTTATGCTGAGGACATTGAAACCAAAAAGACTTCAACTAATTTGCCAAAGTCAAACAGCTAAATGAGAGAGGTCAGAGGTGAAAACCAGGCAGTCTGGCTGACAAAGGGCTTTACTGAGCCACCAAGCTCTATGGATTTATTTTGTTTGCTAAGAAGGAAAATGCACTGAAGATAATGACTTGCTCAAGTTATTCAGCACTCGTCACAGAACTCTGAACCTGGAAACTTGATAAAGATTAGTTGGATTGAGTGAAAAAGCATTCAAGATCCTTCGGTCTATGAACTCTAAACTGAGAAAGCTGACTAAATCAACAACACTTTAAATAAAAAATAAGTTCCACTAAGATTTTTATGCCCTTCAAAGGAACCAGATAGTTATGGTACTAAATCCTGATGTCTAATAAGCACTTTTCAGCAAGGTACAGTGTTTATCTATTCCTTTTATAGAAAGTAGTAACTATATTTGCATTAAATGAGCTTGTAAAAAGGATTGTGAGTGGCTTTCAATGCTCATAATCTCATTAATGTGTCTGCATACATTTTATCTTGTCTCTCCATAATTTAATAGACCATTTTAGATAATCTGGGTATAAATTGTCTACCCCATTATCAAAAGAAAAGAATATAAACATTTATCTATTAGGAGATAATAGGGTGTTATTTTCTTAAACAAGATTGACAGTTCTACCAGATAATTATTTCATGAAGAAAGAACACCAAAAATGATTCCAAAATTAAATTATTTCTAATAGATTCCTCCTAATATTAAGCAATAATATTAATTTACTTTTGATGGTGCTCTTATCATGGTGTGGACTTTGCATACAATTTATCTGTTAGGACTGGAAGTTCGATAGGCCTCTTTGGGAGCTTAACTGAGGGAGATGTATGGCTATAACAACCTCAATGTTTTCTGTCCCGATTGAAAGTACTCCTGTCCATGTGTTATATGACATAGAATGTTATAACTTTTATCATAAATTCACGTGTGCATTTAAGCAGACGCTAGCATATTACTTAAGGGGAAAACTAACCCTATTCTTTTTACCTCTGCCTAGGCATGGTCTTCTATTCAGCACAAGCCTTGCTCACCTCCAGCTTTCATGAACAACTCCAGTCAGTCATCACATCTTATTCAAGACTCAGTCAAGAGAAACTGCCTTTAAAGTGAACGTCTTAAAAACATTTTACCTTTTACTTTTTCAGATCAGCACAAGGGTAAGACGGGCATTCTCTCCAGGATTATTTACGTTAATTTCACTTTGATGTTATAGCACTAGCTCAGACTGGAGGTCAGAATCAGAGCCTTTCCCAGTGTGGCTCAGATGGTTTGACATTATCCCAAGTACTGAAAGGTTGCCTGTCCGATTCCAGGTCAGGACACATGCCCAGGTTGTGGGCTTGGTCCCCAGGAGGGGCATGCAGGAGGTAGCCAATCGATGTTATGCTTTCACATCAATATTTCTCTCTCCCTCTCCTTTCCTCTCTCTAAAAATCGTAAAAATGATAATAAAAATAAATGGTCTCATTATATTAGTACTTAAATATGTTACATGGATTTCTGGGGGGAGATAGGAATCTATCTCTTTTTTAAGGGTTCCCTCCTTATTGCCCTCCTCTCCAAGCTTACGGAAAAGCCCAAAGCCTGGGATTGTCTGGGAGTGGAGCCAGAATGTGGGGAAACCTCTATGCTTGCCCTTTGGCCTTGGAAATGCCAACCGGGAGGGTGCATGGGGAGGCAGTCAGTATCTCTACCTGCACAAGACATGGCACTAGTTGGGATACAAGGGGAGGAGGTGCCCGGTGCCAGCTCTTCTCTGGGACTTGCTGGTGGCAGGAGGTGACAACCAGGGGGTGCTGCCTGGCTGGAGGCTGGGACAGTGCATGCCCTTCCCTTGCTGGTGACCATCACTCCTCTCCTGCTGCTCACTACAGGCGCCATCCCCCACATCTCATATTGATTTCCTTACTTGCAACGCATGTTGTTTATGTAGACCACTAGGATAAATTCCCTCCAGTTGCAACAACAAATAAGAATATTTTTGAGCCTGGCCGCAGTGGCTCAGTGGCTGAGCATCAGCCTATGAACCAGGAGGTCACAGTTTGATTCCCAATCAGGGCACATGCCCGGGTTGTGGGCTTGATCCCCAGTGGGGGCCTTGCAGGAGGTAGCCAGTCAATGATTCGCTCTCATCATTGATGTTTCTATCTCTCCCTCTCCCTTACTCACTGAAATCAATAAAAATATTTTAAAAAATAAAATAATTTTTGAACAACCACTTGGTTTATATCTTACAGACACTGTGGACTTTATGCCTGTACAGGTTTCTCCCTTTTTGACTGCCTGTGAGAATGTGGAAGCCTGATTTTTGGCACATACGGGTCATTATGGCATGATTTTGAAGCATTACTCCGGACTTCATTTTAAACAGCCATAAGATTTTTTAAATTTCTAGCTTTAATTTTTTGCAATATTGTATGTCATGCACTGGTTTAAAGTGACATTTGTCCTGAATATGTACATAGGATATAAGTAAAGTCAAGTGCCATCATGACCTTATTTACAATCTGCCTAACGATCAGACCACAAGTTTCATCAGTCTAAGCCAGTGATGGGCAACCTTTTGAGCTTGGTGTGTCAAACTTCGCCAAAAAACTGAGCATAACCCGGGTACTGTGTCACTTTGAGGAAAAAACATTATTTCTCAAATGTTTCATCCTCAGGAGCAGCAAATGTTTCATCCTCGGCGTGCAGCCGCCTCAGCGGCCACGTGTCACCAGAAATGGCTACGCGTGTCAGTGCTGACACGCGTGTCATAGGTTCGCCATCACTGGTCTAAGCTCCCTAACCTCAATTCCTGCAAAAGCTGTGCATTCTTTCTGAGGACTCTTGATATATTTTCCATGATGCTTTCTGAAATGACTACCAAAAGGTAAAAAGATTCAGGATCACAGGCCGCCTGTAAACTGCTGAGCTTCACTCTCATTTGGTAGATGTTAATTCTGAGGGAGAAGGCTAGAGAAGGAGAGTCGGTCATTAGCAGGCTGAAAAGAGATTTCTGACTCCACTTGGTGAGCTAAGTACATTATGCTCAGACTGAAAACTACATATCCTGCAGACAAACTCAGAGAGAAGCACCATACAGTGTTCAGATGATGCGATGTAGAATAGTGCACCTGAATCCCATATAATTTTGTTAACCAGTGTCATGCCAAAAAATTCAATACGAGAGAGAAAAGAAGAAAAAGAGCCTGGCTGGGTGGCTCAGCTGATCCAAGTGTTGTACAACAAAAGGTTGTAGGTTCGATCCGTGGTCGGGATACATACCTAGGTTGCAGGTTCAATCCCCGGTCAGGGCACATCCAGGAGGCTCTCTCTCCTTCTTCCCTCCCTCCCTCCTCTCTCTAACCATATCCTCGAGTGAGGAATAAGGAAACAAAGACAAGAAAGAGAAGCAAAAGTCCTCAGAAAATGGGTACCATTACTCATCAGTACTCACACACAAGCCTGATGAAATTATGACACAGTATTCAGATCACCTTTGGTTTTGCAATCACACACTTTCTCATGATAGAACTATCAGTATTGTCATTTTTAAAAACAATAACCATCCAGTGAAATCAAGTACTCAAAATTTATCTGCCATGTTAAGATTTGTGATCATTGGAGTGGGGAGTGAGTCACAAGAAGAGATACCTACAAGGGCCAGCAAGGTGATGAAATAAATAACTTAGTAGACTTTGTCTGGGGTTCAATGGATAGCGTGTAGGCACAATTTATCTTAGGATGACCGGTGCCATGTGGCAATAAAGCCCTAGCATGTCTGATTATATACACTTCTAGAAATATGCCTATTTTAAAAAGGTATCAAATAACTTTAAAAGCATTTTAAAAATTGAAGTGCTATGCAGGTCAAAGAAAACAGCCTACCAGTTGTGATTTTTAGTTTAAAATGTATATAAATACCTCAAAAGACAGCTTGTGTTTTTAAAATAAAACCTGGAACATTTTGAAAATAGCACTTGGATTAAAATTATACAACAAATGATGTAGAGCTTAAAATGTTTGTATTTGTATAGCCATACATACATTCAGTAATTCATTAGGCAATATAAATCTATGCAATTTTGGAGGAAAGTGTGAAAATCAACTACTCCAGAGAATATTGAAAAATTATGTGAAAATTATGATGATGTAAGTGTAAATGTCAAAAAAGGCAATTCACTTCATTTGGCCCATTTTGAAGAGCAGCTTATGAACCTTAGATAATGATTAAAGTAAATATTGATCTTGATTGAAGCCTGGATGTCTCACTCAATGAAAGCAAAAATAGAACTGGTTAGGGGCAGGACACATTGTTTGGATTGTCATTTTGGGACATAGGTTACTAAATACCATATGACTAGGAAATCTATCCCCAACCCACTAGATGATTTCTACATCCAGATTTTTAGATTCCACTTTACCACACTGACCCCGTCTCCAATCAGATCCCATATTGATTGTGTTACAGGATTCCAGGGCAAGAGGAATAGGGAAACTGAGACAGGAACGCTTTAAAAAGGCCCAAAAGTGTGGTCAATTTGCAGCCAACTTGTAACTAACAAGCCATTATCTTCCTCAGCCAAGAACACTTGAGAGCAAATGATAAAAAGAAAAAACCTTCCTAAGGAAAGAATCAATTAATTACGTAAGTAATAATAATAAAGAAGGTCCACTCTCACATCATTAGCATTTCTTAATAAATAACATCAACATGTAAGATGTAAGTACAAAAGATCTTGCTTAATGTCACATGGTATATAGCAAGTTTAGGACATGAAAGGGGGAGGGGGAGGGGGGCGGGGGGAAGAGAAAAGGGCAGTTTTACTCCCCAAGCAGAGAAGCCAGCACTCTCAAGGCTTGGCAAGATCAAGTTGCCAGAGGCTTCTCAGGAATTCTGGGAGGGCCACAGGAAGTAGAAAGGGACCTTGAGAATTAATCTGCACCAAAATAGTCAGCAAAGAAATTTTGGAACTTATAGAGAGGAGGGTATATGATGCCTCGGACCCCACCCAACCTGCTCTTCAGATTAGCTGAGAGTCTGTCTGCACTACATAGCAGATGGACTAGTATATAGGTTTGCTTTTTCAATAATGGTGCACGCTTTAATAAACTGGCTTTCCACATTGCAGTCAAGGCCTCTCATATACATTTATTTATATGAGAAGACAAGGATTGAGGTTGGGAACAGCCCTCTCGCACTGACTCGGGGCTGGCTGTCTGGTCACACCTCTGGTGTCAGGGAGAGGTGCCTCTAACAACTGCATCCTTTTTCTCTCATGTCCTAAACTTGCTACATTCCATGTGACATTAAGCAAGATATTTTGTACTTACATCTTACATGTTGATGGTATTTATTAAGAAATGCAAATGATGTGAGTGGGTCTTCTTTATTATTATTACTTAATTAGTTTATTTATTTTAATTGCACATAGTTGTTAGAATGCTTTTGGAAAATATGTTTAAAATATGGCATGACAAAATATACTTAAAATTGATTTATCATGGAATGCAGGTGACAGATGATGTAGGACATGAACACAACAGAATAAAAGAGTAAGGAAACAAGTAGCAGTTCACCTGGCACAAAAATTTAAAGAGCAAAGATACAATACTAAATTTTGATGTTAGTACTTCTTTGAATCAAAGAATGTTTAAGTTGCCGAAACCGGTTTGGCTCGGTGGATGGAGCGATGGCCTGCGGACTGAAGGGTCCGGTGTTCGGTGTTCGATTGTGGTCAAGGGCATGTGCCTTGGTTGCAGGCACATCCCCAGTGGGGGGTGTGTAGGAGGCAGCTGACCTATGTTTCGAACTCTCTGTCCCTCTCCCTTCCTCTCTGTAAAAAATCAATAAATTATATATATATATATAAAAAGAACGTTTAAGTTAAAGCAACTGACTTGTAATTCTTAGGACCCATCTCCTCTATGAAATCTCTGTACACTGATCCCTCTGCCCATCTTAGTTTCTTGGTTTCTCGGTGAATGCCTTATGAACTGTTACCTGGTATTTTCAGCTCTTTTCTGTCTCCCCTGCACCAGCCCCACCCCCAGCCTTGGGCTGGCGCCACCCGCTTGCTGGCCCCGCCCTCCCACCACTGCTGGTCACCATCTGTGGGCGACCAACGGGATAATGGAGGCCCCCGCTCACACCCACCTTGTCCTGGTGCTGCCGGCTCACTGCCCCCGCCCCACCCCACCCCTCCACCGATTGCCATCTGGGCGGTGACCAGCGCCCCCGCTCACAGCCACCTTGGCCTGGCGCCACCTGCTCACCTGCTCCATCCCGCTCTCATCAGGGCCCATCTGGGCCAGCAGCGCCCACTGCCCCCGCTGCCAGCACTGCATGGCCTACGCCCGCCCTGTTCCGCGCCGCCCCCTGGTGGTCAGCACACGTCTAACTCCTGGTCAGTTGAACTCCCGCAGGTGGGGACAATTCGCATATTAGCCTATTATTATGTAGGAGGATAATAAAGAAACCTCTTGTATTCCTTCCCTAGTTCCTTAATTGATAACGTTTTACAGAACTATATATCATTACAATCAGATAACGTTTTACAGAACTATATATCTTTCTGGTGACCAGTGTTGATACTAATACTGGTCACCAGAAAGATAACGTACATTTCATTTCATTTTCATTATGAGAGGATGTTTATTAAAGCTGGGCCAGTGGAACAAGGAAGACAACAGGACAGAGACTGGGGGGCTGCTTTGGCTCTTCAGAAACGTGATGGGAAAAGTGAGCGGGCAAAGCTGCTGTCCGCCCACTGGGAACTGAGAGAAAAGGGCGTCTTGCGGGCAGGTTCAGGGGTGTGGCCTTGGACAAGCTGCCGCTGCCCGTGGTCCCCGTGGTTGCCAATCTCGGAGGGCCCCTTAGAGTTTAAGAGATGCATGCCTATGGGGGATGAAAGGGAGAAGGAAAAGGCACAGATGTGCTCCTGGGAAGGAGAGCATGCTGGGTCCTTTGTCTTGAGGGTTTGAAAGGCTGGGGGGTTAGGAAAGGTCTTAGGGGAGAATCTCAACAGAATATTCATCAGCTGATGCTGATGTGCCAAAATGAGATTTAATCCCTTAACCTCATCTGTCCTTGGGTGTGTTTGGCACAAAGGGTACTGACTGGGTTTCTTCTACCTATCTTCATGAGGAGGGTGATTTTAAGCTATTTACCCTCTGATTGGAGAGGAGAAGTGTGAACCATTTCTCTTAAGAGTCTTTGTTACAGAAAACAGGACTTTGCAATTTACTAGATGGCTGTAAACTTCTTGGCCATTTAACTACATGTCTCAGTTCCCTTATTCCACTTGGCCAGGCTGCTCGTCTATCTCATTCCCCGCTGAGAGACTTCCATCCTTGAAACCTTTTAGGGGTGATGAGGGAGGACAGTGTGTATTCTTTAACTGCTTCCTGCTGACAAGGGCTGTGGACCCTGCCCATGTAGGGGATGGAAGTCTAGCGGCCTGAGCTAAGGGGCAAGGGAATGGGATCTGAGACCGGAACAGAGAGGCTGTTAGCTGATTCTTCCAAAGAAGGGATAGGCTAGAATCCCCACAGCATCATCATCTTGATATGGAATGGTTGTATCATTCCAGAAGCAAAGTTGGTAGATTGCTTCATATTTCACTGACTCAATTATGTAGTCCTGAAAATAAGTCCGTTCCGTTCAATTGCCGATTTCAGGAGGTGGTGATGCAGATGGGCTCCCAAAGTGGGACCTGGAAAGAGTGCCATGAACCCTGTGAATAAGCAAGGTACCAGGCCATTTCTCCAAGGGGCTTTGATCAGATTCAAAGTCAATCTTAAATCCTTAAAGCTTTTTGCTGACATCCAGAGTCCCGGCATGTCTCTCTCCATCATGACATTCCAGTCAGTCTTGGTTGATAAAACCACAATTGGAAACTGGCTTTATGTGTCGGAGAAGGGTGATAAGGTGATCCGAGTCACACTGCTATATTGTAAATGGGCAAGCTGAACAGAGGATGCCTTAGTTAGTAAGCCAAATTTGGAGTCTTTATTACGCTAGCGGTCTCAGAGGAGTTGCCTCTCAAAGTCTGAGCAAAATAACAGAGGAAACTTTCCCTTTAAACCCCCCTAGTTCCTTTGTCTCCTAAATATGGAGTTTCTGAACCTTTTGCAGGCTTTTCAAAGAGCCCTGTGTAGATATTTTGCAGGAAGCTTGTAACCTTGAGCACAGCATAACTCAATAGCTTGAGCACAGTATAACTCAGATAACTAAACGATACCTGGCATGCAGCAGAGTGGCTTACAAGGCCAGATAATTGAGCTCATTTTCCCTATTATTCGAGCAAGCATGTTTACAGAAGCCAAGAAAAACAGAGTTAATTTATAGAACAAAAGACCATTTATAATTAGTGGAAAATATCAAACAACAGTTTCTACAACATAGAGGTTACGGGAACAAGATGGAGTGCCTATGTTTCAACACCACCATATATTACCGGTGATGTTAATGACAAAATGGCACCATTTGTTACCCACGAAGTTGAAAGTCACAGAGGTAGTAGAACTGAGCCAGCTGGACTGTGTAGGCTTAGGAAATACATATCTGGATTACCAGTGAATGTTACCTAAGGGGTCTGTGCCAGGAGCAGGTGTGGCTCAGGCTGGACTAGAGCATGTAGGTTCATGGGTTCTTGACGTCATGCAGGAAAGATTCCACAATACGAATCCGGGTTATTTTGAGTACATTTATTAAAGCTGGGGACAGTGAAACGAGGAGAGGCTTAGGATAGAAGCAGCAACAGTAGAGAGACTCGGAGGGCTGCTTTGGCTCTCTGGAAGTGTTATCAGAAGAAGTGAGCCCAGGCGAGGGAGCTGTCAACTCACTGGAGAGTCAGAGAAAAGGGGCCTTGGGGAAGGGTCAGGGGTTTAGCCAGGGACGAGCTACCTACAGGTGTTGTTTTTTTTTAGATTTTATTTTTCAAATACTGTTTACATTCAATATTTTTTATATTAGTTTTAAGTGTACAGAATAGTAGCTAGACAATTATATAATTTATGAGGTGATCTTCCAGATACTTCAAATACCCAACTGGCCCCCTATGTTTATTTCATTATTGACTATATGCTCTACACTGTACTTAATTTCACATGACTATTGTATAACTGCAAATTGTACTTCCTAACCCCTTCTTCACCTTTTTCACCCAGGGCCCCATTTCCTCTTCCATCTGGCAAGCATCAT
Organism: Cnephaeus nilssonii; assembly: GCF_951640355.1. NCBI lineage: Eukaryota > Metazoa > Chordata > Mammalia > Chiroptera > Vespertilionidae > Cnephaeus > Cnephaeus nilssonii. Next base: position 52,571,561 of record NC_137089.1, on the reverse strand, counting down.
GTTGTCTCTCTCTGCATCTCTGTGTTCATTTCTGTTTTGTGTTTTTTTGTTCCTCCCCCCCTACCCCCACCCCCGGCCCAACACTACTCACACACATACACACAAAACCTGTGGGAGTGAAAGGAAGGTCAGCACAGAGAAGGAGAACTACTGCTGGACTGTGAGCCTTGGCACTAGGCTGCCGGGCGGCCCACACGTGCACTTGGCAGAGACTCAAACCTGAGGCCAGGGGAGGAGTGGACAGAAGTTTGATGGTGGTTGCGCTGTGGCTGGGGAAGTGGGGCTGGCAGCCGAGAAGATGAGGGGGAGCATGTTTCCTTTCCTCCTATTGGATCCAAGTTTGGGGATTGTCTGGATGGGGTGTTCTCAAGGGGGTAGGGGGGCAGTAAAAATAAGAGGGAGGTCTTCTGTTCTGATTAGACTTTTGGGCACGCCCGCGGGGTTGGTGGCCACCAGAAGTGTGTTTGGGCTCCAGCCTGGAACCCCTTCTTCGTCCACTTCAGTCCACCTAATACCCTCCCTGGATGAGGAGAGTGCATGTGTTTAACCAGGACCACCTAAGGACCACAGAGATCGGAATGGCTTATTCATGTGTCTCCATTTCCACAGGATATGGGAGTTAATATTCAAAAAGTGATGTGACCTGCATTTTTCATGTCCGTCGAAAGAAGTTTCTATTTCAGGTACTGCTATGTGTTACTTATAAACTAGAGGCCCGGTGCACGGATTCGTGCACCAGTGGGGTCCCTCAGCCTGGCCTGTGCCCTCTCCTAATCCGGGACCCCTCGGGGGATGTAGTAGTACTCAAGTGGCAGGCGGCCGGGGAGGAGCCCGAGCCTGGGCCTGGAGCCACCCCGCTCCCACTCATCCTGCCCCACTGCTCCTGCCCAGTCAGTCCAGATGGGGAGAGGCTCGTGCCATGAACCCGGTGTTTGGCACCTGTCGGTTAGCTGAGCAGTACTCCTGCTATGGGAGCACACTGACCACCAGGGGGCAGCTCCTGCACTGAGCGTCTGATCCCTGGTGGTCAATGCATGTCATAGCAACCATTCAACCAGTCATTTGGTCATCAGGTCCACGGGTCACTTAGGCTTTTATATATATAGACTAGAGGCCTGATGCATGAAATTCGTGCAAGGGGCTCAGCCCCCGCCGCTGCCATGGCTGCCTCTGCCTTGGCCCCCACAGCGCTGCGGCCTAGTCCAGAAGGTCATCTGGAAGGTTGTCCAGAAGGTCATCTGATCTAATTAGCATATTACGCTTTTATTATTATAGATGATGTGTGAAAAAAAAATACAAGTGCTAGTATGACTACCCACCCTGCGCCTCTAGACTGCCTTCCACTCCCCACTGCACGCTTGCATCTGTGGTCATTCCCTTTGCCTGGTCCCCACTTACCTCTACCCCCCCCCCCCTCACCCCTCAATGCATGGTTTTGCCTGCACTGAATCAACCCGGCCAACTGGTCCACCCCTTTTCTTTGGAGGTTATAAAAGTGGCCACTGGCAGGTCGGGGCCTACTACGGGGCGCCATTGTGAGCCAGCTGGATCATGTTGGAACCACCGGAGAGATGGGGACACTTAGCTGGCAGCTAGGAGCTTTGGAACCTTTATTCTCTCTCAATCTGTCTTCCTCTCTCTTTCTCATGCTTACATGTTTTTTTGGAATAGAACTTTGATCAATACTACTCAAAATCTGAAAATTGAGGAAACAACTAAATACTCAATATGGCTTTCCAGGCCAAAATTCAAATACTCTTTTTCAAATTATAAACAGCACATAAGATACCTGAGAAAAACTGTGCCTATTTAGCAAGGCACATTACTATATGTTAGGAGAGTAAATGATTGTAAATATGATGGTGATCAATTTTATTTTTTAAAAGATTTTTTATTGATTTTTAGAGAGACAGAAACATCCATGCGAGAGCAGAACACTGATTGGCTGACCCCTTTCAGGAATCAGGCCTGCAACCTGGGCATGTACCCTGACCAGGAATTGAACCATGACCTCCTGGTCCATAGGTAGACGCTAACCACTGCTGAGTGGCCTGGCCCGTATGATTAGTTTTAACCAAACTGATAAAAGAGCAGTAAGAAAAAAAAAAATAGCAGTAAGAAAGATTTGAGTTTTTATCTCATTTTCCCACCTTAAAGCTGAACCGTATCAATCATTATCAGTTTAAGGGTAATATCTAGTATAGTTCTTTTTAATTGAATTTCCCTAAACACTGCTATGATTTGTCTTGTGTTCTCAAAATTCATACGCTGAAATTATAAGCCCTAGTACTCAGAATACTACCTCATTTGGAGTCATTGCAGGGCCATTGCAAATGTAATTAGTTAAAAAAATAAGGTCATACTATAGAGTAAGGGTGACTCCTAATCCAAAATAACTTGTGTTCTTAATTTACGAGGGATGAGGGTATGATTTGGATACAGACACAAGGGAGAATGCCATGTGAACATTGGACTTTTGCTGCCACAAATGAAGGAATGTCAAAGATGACCAACAAACTGGTAGAAACCATAAGAGAAACGTGGAACAAATGCTCCCTCACAGCCCTTGGAAGGAGTACACATTGCTGATAACTTGATTTAGCCTCTGAAATCTCAGAATAAATTTCTGTGTTCTTAAGCCCGTCAGTTCGTGGTCTTTTGTTGTAGCAACTCTAGTAAAGAAATATACTGACTAATGTTAGTTTGTATTTCCTTGTTTACTAACGTTAGCATTTGGATATTCTACTTTATGACATGCCTTCTGACTTCTTTACTGATTGAGTTCTGAGGATATGTTAGCTATTTGGCTAAAAGTTGACTTTCAGTTACATATTTAAATATCTTATTTGCAGTAAATTTTTTTACTCCCTTAACGATATTCCTAATTTTGACATAATATAATTTATTAGTGTTTGCCTTATGTTTCCTTCTCTTTATGTTTCTATTTGTATTTTTATTATTTTTTAATAAATTTTTGTTGATTTCAGAGAGGATGGCAGGAGAGAGAAATAGAAATATCAGTTATGAGAATCATTGATTGGCTGCCTTCTGCAGAGTTTTGTGATTCACTTTATTTTTATTTGTTATGCCCTCTATTCAGTTTCCACACAGTAGCAATAGTCTTATCTGAATATTAAGAACATATGGATCAATATATTGATGCAAGATGGGTAAAGCACAGTATAATCAAGATGCTTTTCAAAGTCTCACCATGTTAACATTAATCCTTGAAATAAAGTAGAAATGATTGATAAAGCTGGAGTTTGCATTCTTTACCTCCTGGCTCTTAACCACTTCTTCAATCCTATCAATGTCTTAAAGATCATTCCAGAGCTCTATTTCTATTTGTATTTTTATTATTTTTTAATAAATTTTTGTTGATTTCAGAGAAGACGGGAGGAAAGAGAAACAGAAATATCAGTTATGAGAGAGAATCATGGATTGGCTGCTTTCTGCATGCCCTGCACTAGGGATCAAACCAGCAACCCGGGCATGTGTCCTGATTGGGAATTGAACCGTGACCTCCTGGGTCATAGGTCAATGCTCAACCACTGAGACACACTGGCTGGGCAATTGTAGACTATTTAAATCTTGATAAAAGAGACTACAAGGGTTAAGTCTTTTCTTATTTTAAATGGTTATTTGAAAACTCTTTTAGCTCCAGAGCTTTTATTTTTTTTACATATATTTTTATTGATTTCAGAGAGGAAGTGAGAGAGAGAGTAGAAACATCAATGATGAGAGAGAATAATTGATTGGCTACCTCCTGCCCAACCCATACTGTGGATCAAGCCTGCAACCCAGGCATGTGCCCTGTCTGGGAATTGAACCAAGACTCAGGTTCATAGGTCTATCCTCAACCACGGAGCCAAGCTGGCCAGGCTCTAGTTGTATTTTTATATCTTACATCTCTAGTTCTACAATGTTGCTAGAATTGATTTTTTGTATGTATGGTGTTTAGTAGGGTGCAAAATAAACTTTTCAAATAAAAATATTTATAATTGTTCATGGTCTTCCTTTATGAAGCTTGGTCTCTTTTGAAAATTTCTTTATAAGAAGCTAACTAATTTTTGTTAAAAAGTAAATTCTTGTGAAAAATGTGTTCATATTTGGCATGTATAAAAAACTGAATTAAAGAAGTAATTTGATATGTAATTGATCTTTGTAATTGCCTTGAATTCTGGGCACCCTTATTCATAAAGATCTATCTAGAGAACATGCTACAGTTTCCATATTTGCTTTGCCAGGTGAGGAAGAACCTGTGCCCAAAAATTGTATAATTTGTAATGGACTTTTCTATTTAAATCTTGGTTAGTGTCACCTTTTCTATTTAAATCTTGGTTAGTGTCACCTTTTCTATTTAAATCTTGGTTAGTGTGAGTACTCCTTTTGAAAATGAGTATGTCCCTTACATTTTTGAGTTTATGACCACAAAGTTGTTTGACTTGGAATAGATATCTGCCTTTGGGGAGAGAGAAATTAGAGTGTTAGAGAAGAGATATAAATAGAAGTAGGTTGCAATTAATAGTGTTGCATTGAGAATGAATTTCTAAATTCCTCTATTTTATCAACCGCAAGACCAGAAAAGCTAGACCACACAGTTGTATGTAAGAAATAACCAAAACAAAACAAAACAACAACAACAAAAAGAAAGCCAGGAGGCTTGCTCATGTGGCTCAAGGAAAAATTACATGAACAATGTGTGAGAGAGGTGATGTGTTGAATTTTCTAAGTTCACAACCTGATTTCTCTTCATTTGCCTTTAGCTTAAAAGGAGAACTTGTATAGACAAGGGAGTGGAGTTAAAGCAGAGAGTAGACCTTGTCTATTCCACCCCAGTTGGGTCTCTGGAAGGAGACTGCATGGCTTCTCCATACAATCATTGGCAGCAGTCATGGTCAGGAGAGGGAAACTTGGAGGATCATTCTATCTCCCTAATTGCTCATACAGGCGTCCTCAAACTACGGCCCGCGGGCCACATGTGGGCGTTTTTGCCCTTTTGTTTTTTTACTTCAAAATAAGATATGTGCAGTGTGCATAGGAATTTGTTCATAGTTTTTTTTAAACTATAGTCTGGCCCTCCAACGGTCTGATGGACAGTGAACTGGCCCCCTGTTTAAAAAGTTTGAGGAAAATATTATCAGAAACAGCCAAGCAATTTTCTGAGAAGTATGACAGAGGAGATTGTGAAAGTTGGATTTTGCCTTCTTTGTCAATTTAGCTAGTCATTTTCTAGTCAAACCATGTTTGGGTGACTTGCATTTTTCCCCACCTATGATAATTAATTAAAATTTCTTGGAATTCTCCCATAAGAATAGAATTGCATTATTAATAGAAGTTGGTTCACACTCATTGCCGGTTCAACACGATGTCCTTATATATATTGTATACATTTAGTGTAGTATTTTCATGCATGCAACAAGTACAAGTGAATCCACCAGACATTTTAATCTACATCTAAACGTATGTTCTTGTCTATCTTTCCCATTACCTTGTTTTCTCTTACTTGATATATTCTTATCTTTCTAAAGTCAGTGTTCATTTTTCAGCTTTCCTCTTAATACTGTTTTATACATTTGAATGTTTCCCAAGAAGTATATAGTTATTAATTGTTGTATGAAATGCAACTGATTGTGTGTTTTTTTCAATTTTAGTTATGTTCACTTTATTAAAAGCATCGTGTCGGAGCTGTGGGGGGTTTTCATTAAATATTATTCTGTTGAGCTTCATCCATATTGGGATTGTTACCATAGTTAATTTTTTTACCACTTTATGATAATCCATTGTGTGAATGCATCATAGTTCATTTGTGTTCTCGTTATGAACACTTGGAGTGTTTCCCATTTTTTTCTATTGTGAACAAAATTGGTATGAACATTGTTGCACATGACTTCTATTGTACACAGACAAGAGTTTCTTCTGTATAAATTTAGGAGTAGAACTATTTCCTTAAAGTATATGCAGTGTTCAGCCTTAGGAGATAATGCTAAACTATCTTAAATATATTTGCATCTGAATAAGAGATTCTGTTTGGCCATATATACTCTAACATTTCATATTGTCACATAGTTTTTATCAATTGATTAATGTAAGAGGGCATCTCATTATGATATTGATTTAAATTTCCCTGATTTCTAATAATTTTGCTTCTTATATTTCTTCTTCAGCAAAATTCCTATTCATATAGTTTGCCTTTTTGTGTTTAAGTAGTTTTCTTTTTCTTACCAATTTGTACCTATTTTTAAAATATGCTTGATGCTCTTCCTTTTGGTTGTGAAAATTGTAAATATATTCCACAATTTGTAATTGGTCCTTTTACTCTTTTTTTTTTCTGGTAATAAACTAATAAAGAATGCAAACTCCAGCTTTATCAATCATTTCTATTTTATTTCAAGGATTAATGTTAATATGGTGAGACTTTGAAAAGCATCTTGATTATACTGTGCTTTTCCCATCTTGCATCAATATTTCTGTACACTGTGATTTAACTTGTGCTTTCTAGTAGAAACATTAAGACAGCATCATAGGCACGATCAAATGTCCCTAGTGGCATCCAATGGGACAAGTTCTAGCATCTCCAATAATGGTTTATTATAATCAGAAGGTCTTTAACCAACAATATATATTGATGCATATGTCCTTAATATTCAGATAAGTCTATTGCTACTATATAGAAACTGAATAGTGGGCATAACAAACTAAAATAAAATGAATCACAAAACTGTGCAGAATATTATCAGAACACTTAACAGGCCATATTGTAATAACCTCTTTACCTGTTTGTCTTCCTCATCATAATAAACTCTTTGAAAGTAGAGGTATCATTTCAAGAGAATCAGCAATTCCTAGTGAGTGCCTGGCACTCTGTAGAGACCTTTTCACTAAATAAATTAATTCATGCTATTATCATATGTGATGTTATATACATATTTAAATGTAAGAAATTGGTTTGAAAGTTATAAAAACAGTAATCTTGAAGGAGTAACAAAATATGATGCTTCCTCAATGTGAAATTGAAAGCAACATTTCTGTGCTGGCGAGGATGCAGAGAAAAAGGAACCCTCCTGCACGGCTGGTGGGAATGCAGACTGGTGCAGCCACTGTGGAGAACAGTATGGAGTTCCCTCAAAAAACTAAAAATGGAACTCCCATTTGACCCAGTGATCCCTCTTCTGGGAATATATCCCAAGAAACCAGAAACATCAATTATAAAGGATATATGCACCCCTATGTTCATAACAGCACAATTTACAATAGCTAAGATTTGGAAACAGCCTAAGTGCCCATCAGCAGATGAGTGGATTAGAAAACAGTGGTACATCTGCACAATGGAATACTACACTGCGGTGAAAAAGAAGGAATTCTTACCATTTGCAACAGCATGGATGGAACTGGAGAGCATTATGCTAAGTGCAATAAGCCAGTCAGATAAAGATAAATATCACATGATCTCACTCATTTGTGGAATATAATGTACAGCATAAACTGATGAACAAAAATAGATCCAGAGACAGAGAAACATCGATCAGACCATCAAACCTCAGAGGGAAGGTAGGGGAGGGTGGGGGTAAGGGGGAGAGATCAATCAAAGGACTTGCATGCATGCATATAAGCCTAACCAATTGACACAGACAACAGTGGGGGTGAGGCCATGAGTGCGGGGGTATAGGGGGGTTAATGGGGGAATAAGGACACATATGTAATACCTTAATCAATAAAGAAATTTAAAAAAAGAAAGCAGCATTTCTGGTAAGAGAGTATATATTTATATGCAATGTAAATACAGTGTTTTCACAAATATTTGAGGATGTAATATGCTATTATTCCTGAAGAGTAGCCTTGAGAATCATTTCTCTCTTCTTTAATAGAGCTCTTCTTAATTATGATGGTTATTGTTCCCATTCCATTTCAGAATTGCATTCTCTACCTCTAAAATATAGGAGCTATCACAATGCCCTGAATAGTTCCCAGCTTGGCCACCCTGCTTTGGCAACACTTTCTCCTACAAGAAGGATTTAGGTCGAGATAATTCAGTCCAACAGCACAAGAGTGGATGGTCACATACATGTACACACTGACGTGGGAGTAGAGAGGAAAGGGATGAATTGGTTAAAAGGCACCAAGGAGCCTCAGATAAAATGAGTGGATGGTACAGCCAAAAAATGATGAAAGTAAATACCACCACCAACTTCACAAGAACAATATACTAATGAGAATGGAAGCTACATAACCCAGGCTATACCAGATCCTTTGGATCATTTGTTTCTCAGCAAGGGCTAACCCTCTAGCTTAAAAATGTTTTAGATAGTACTAGAGGCCTGATGCACGAAATTCGTGCAAGAGTAGGCCTTCCTTCCCCCGGATGCTGGGACCAGCTTCCCTCTCCTACTGGGGACCTGGGCTTCCTTCTGGCCACGAGCAGGCACCCGGGACCCGGGCTTCCCTCGAAGCCCCAGCTTTGTCCAGAAGGCCATCCGGAAGGATGTCTGGTCTAATTACCACATTATGCTTTAATTATTATATTTTATATAGTGTTACTATCTTACCCTATTAATTCTTATGTCCTCCTTAAGAAAACCTAATAATGGGTGTTTTAATGAGGGTGTCTATCTTACCCATCTCGTTAGTAGTAAAAGATGATCCAAAAGTATCTTAGATTACATATAGGGATGACTACAGCAATTAAGTTCTTATGGAAATCTCAGGAATCATGAGGAAAGATAAAATATTGTAACCATACACCAGATGACCAGGGTTTACACTCGCTGACCCTGCTCACTGCTTCTTTATTTATAAAGTACATCACTAAATTCTCTAGGATTATAAACTCTACATTTATAATATAGATCAAGAAACTTTGAAGAAAAAGACAAATGGGAAGCAAAAAGCACAAAATAAAAATCATAATTCAGGTGATAGAGAGCTATTTAAACATGAAGGTAAAAATGCCTTCTCAGAGAAACCTAGTGCCAAGGTAAAACTGAAGAGACACTTGCAGAGCCCAGTGCTAAGTTATAAATGAATAACAGTGAGAAAAGTAGAAGAGCCTGGAAGTAACAAAATACTTTGAAAATGTAATTTTTAAGGACATTATTGTTTATAGTTTCTTTTATTTGTATTGAGATTACTGGAGTCATATTGGTTACAAAACATAAGTTTTAAGGGTACAAGTCTGTAATACATCAGCTCTACTGTGTTCACCACCCCAAGTGCAGTCTCTTCCCACCATTATTTATAATGGCGTACTGGTGATAGCATTGGAAAATACTGCCCATGGTTACATGAGGAAAGACCCAGAGGCAGGGCCTACTGGGCATAAGAAACACTGAGAAGGCTAAGTCATGGCCAGGTTCTGAGGTGACTGCTAAGGTTTGGAAGTAAATACATACTGCTCTTAAGGGAGGAGGCATAGTCTGTGGTGGGTGGGAGGTAGAATGGAAAAAGTCTATAGAGTTCAAACCCTGTTTAGAGCCCAGCCGATTCCAGAAGATATAGCTGGGGGCCTACAACAAGCCTGGAAATGAGACCTTCTGGCATGACAAGAACACAATTCACGACAAGAGTCAGAGGCTCCCTCTTTTCCCAAGCCTCTGGGGCCATGATAAGGAAAAGCGCAGCCAAAGAGAAAATGGCTTGTAGTAAAAATGTAGGAGACTATTCCCCATAGTGGGGGCGGTGCTCTATAAATGATAGAGTTGTGTGTAATTTTCAAATCCACATATATACACCAATATATACCTCACATATAACTCATGTTTATACATCAGTTAAATAGAGCTGCCAATAGCATATATATAACAATCCCACTTTCTGTGAGACAAGCATGGTTCTAAGCCTAATTTTCTCAGGAATTGCTTAGCCTCACCACTGGAGAGAATTAGGAATGTGCTCATCCTACACATAAAATAATTGCCTTTTTTCACTCAAGTCAACTGTCCTCTAGTTTAGATATGAAGTAAACAATTTAAAAAATTCAAGTTAATGGTAGTGTTTCCATTGGACAAAGGGATCACTCTGGCCAGTGTGTGTGGTGGCCCTGCAATCCTGTGAATACTAGCTGGGTACCTGGGGTGCAGTGATGTCATGCACAGGTCATAGAACACCACTGAAACCATGGCGATGACTAGCATCATAACTGCCCTGGTGGTGTCCTAAGCCCTGGTCAGAACAGTGACTCTGTGAGAGAGGTCTCTCAAGTGTCTTATTATTGATAGTAATTTGTTTATATTGATTATATTTGTTAATTTGATTCTTTGTCATCATCAACTTACACAGGTCTCTCAAGTATCTTATTATTGATAGTAACTTGTTTATATTGATTGTATTTGTTAATTTGATTCTTTGTCATCATCAACTTACACACTGAGAGCAGAATTTGGGGGAGAAAGGTATCTGATTTTAGTGACCCTTTAAAGAGTTGAACCATGAAGCATAAGAAAAAACAGAAACATCTGGAAGGCAAGTATTTCATCAAAACTGCAAGGATGTGAAGAGGTCTGTGTTACACACATTCTTGGGGCATAGAGTAACCAGGTACTGTTTTCTAAAGAAAGAGAGAATTTCTAGTTTTGATGATGGAGGGAGAGAGTGAGCAAGCGAGGAAGGAAGAGGGAGGATGGGAAGAGAGAGGAAGGGGAGCGAGAGGTGGGTGGGAGAGAGGAGAAGAGAGAGAATGAAGAGAAGGGGAGAAAGAAGGGAAAGGAGGGAAAGAAAGAGAGGGTGATGGGAGGAAGGGAGGGAGAGAGAGACACTGAGAGACAGAGATGTATGTGTGCATGTTGGGGGTCCAGGGAGTATGAGAGTAAATTCAGATGCCCGGGTCCTTGTCACTGTGGTTTAGAGTGCCACCTGCACCTTGTCCCTCTGGGTTACTCTGTTAGAGACAGAGTGGTTGATTAGTATAATATTTCTTAGAAATGTATTTCCCTGTATTTGATTTCTGCCTAAAGGCATCGGTAAAGTAAATGTTGTTACTAGTTTTCTAATAGTATATTTTCCTATTAATAAAGAAGAAAGTCTGGCTCTTAGAGGTGAGGAATAAATTGGGGGGTCGGTGGACTTTGAATACTTAAACTCATTGTATAGGGATGAGAGTTTAATGTCAGATAGAAATTATTTACGCAGGTGTAAAAAATTTTGTTTTAGATTATGAAGATGTAAATGTGGACCCTTATGTGAAATGTAAGAAAAAATGGGGTACACACACACAACACACAAACAAATAAAACAACCATTAACAATGATGGTTAAATTAAGGAGAAAGTTTGGCTCTTTCTGAAAACTGGAAAACTGGAATATTTTGATTTCTATGGAGATTACAAGTAAACAAGTAAGCAGTATATGGAAGAACCGTTGGTCAGGGGTGGGAGGGAGACGGATTGGAGCCAACCCCAAAGTTCCAATGGCAGCTCACATTCCTCAGGGGAACTGGTATTTCCAACTTGTTTGGGATTTCTGCATCCTCCAGTGGACCTTTGGAAAAGGCTGACTTCATGTCACTTTTAAAAAATAATTGCACATATTTAGAGATGTTATTGAGCATAAACTATGAGACAAGCTAATGTACATTCACACCTTTTCACATATACACACACATATAGAATATAAATAAGCCAGGGAAAAATATATATTAATGTAACGTAATTATGTACCAGGCCTACTTTTTTGCCTCTCAAAAACACCTTATATCTCTACTTGGCGTTGATTAGGCTTTAGTGACTAAGACACAAATGAATCCATCTCTTGCTTATATGTCACATCAGCATATAGGTGCAGGCTACTAGGGCAAGTCTCCGGCATGGGATGATTCATGGACCTGAGCTGATGTAAACTTTATTATGAACATGCAGCTTTCAAGTAGACCCAGGATATCACCATCCCAGTCATCTAGGAAAGGGCCCAGCAGAGAGGGGCACATGGGAGGTTTGTATGGTGATGCCTGGAATTGGCACTTGTCATTTCCATTCATTTTCTATCACCCAAACATAATCACATGGCCAGAACTACCTTCAAGGGAAGCTGGTAGATATAACATAGTTGTATGTCCAGGTAGGAAGGAGACAGCAGCCTCTGTTCTATATAAAAATAACCTTCTGTGTGCAATCCCAGTCACCCCTGATACTTTCTATTGGCCATCTGTATGTCCCCTTTAGAAAAGTGTATATTCAGCAATTTTGCTTTTTTTTAAATTGGGTGGTTCTTCTCCTGGTGTTGAGTTTTATAACTTCTTTATATATTTTGGAAACTAAACCTTTTATGATGTATCATTGACAGATACATTCTCCAATAGAGTGGATTCTCTTCATTTTGCTGATGGTTTCTTTTGCTATGCAGAACCTTTGTGTTTGGTTAGTGGGCAGATAAATAAACAAATTACAAACATGGACCACACTGCTAATATTTTTAATTTTTCAGCAAAGCTGAATTTACATGAAGATGCTTTGCAGTATAGAAATAAGGCAGTGGCTCTAACTGAGGGCCAGAAAGCATGGGCGCCTTCTTCTTCCTCTGATGATTTATCCTGCATCCCATCTAAGGACAAGCTAAATGGTGCTGTAAGGGGAATACTGAATAGGATGCAAAGGGAGGGTGGGATGTAGACAGAACTCCAAGTTGAGCTCAGTGGTCCTACCCCTTAGTGGACACAAGGCTGCACAGTACAAACCTCAAATGCTTCTGCATCTTCTTTAATGTCATCATCAGGGGAAGGAATATATTCCAAGGGAAAAACACTGAAAGGAATGTGTAAGTCCAAGGAGATCATTGGAGAACAGTGTTCTGTTTGAGGGTCTAATGGGAGAGGGGCTGAGTGAAGAGAGTTTTAATCAGAGAAACAGAGAAGAACAGGTCCCTGTGAGCCAGACAAGGGCATGGCATGTCACCGGGAACATGTGAAAGCACCAACAACTTAAAACACACCAAAAATGGCAGGATCCCCCAAAACTGAACTTTGGATGGAATAGGGATATCCAGTTGAAGACCCCATCACATCCACATATTTTCATAGCCCATGTTTTCACATTAAGACCCCTTTGCACTCACTGTCCCATCATTCATTTCATTGAAATCATCCACATGCATCTGAATTCTCCACGCTCTCTACCATACAAAGAGTTATAATTTATCTGACTCCTAACACACTAGATTGGTATACCTGTTTTTAAATTTTAGGTAAACAGAAGTGCACAATATATACTTTGTGTTTGCTTCCTTTCCCGCTTCGTTATATTTGTGATATTCATCCATGCAGCATTTGACTTTAGTTTTTTCATTCTTGGTATCTGTATAGCATTGCATGAATATAATTTCTTCATTAATTCTACTTTTCTGAGCATTTTGGTTGCTTTGTGTCTGAATTACATGAAAAAGTGATGTTCTGGGCATTTGATTGCAAGTATTTTTCAGTATGGACACATTTCTACTTGGTGAATGCTGAAGAGCTGGACCACTGGGCCTAAGGTGCCATATTCTATCTTCACCCTTCAGAACTCAATCCTTCATACTTTCAACTTCTAAGGCAATCACATGTTACTGGCCTCCTAATTTACACACTCTTTTTTATACTCTTTGCCATCTTTTTAAAAGCAAAGGTACTCTTTCTCTTATACACCTTCATTTTCACATCTTCACATTCTTTAATTATGCCCTCACATTTTGCAATTCCACTAGTTTCAAAGAGAACATTCTCAGTAATAAAATTCCATATCTAAACCACATGATATGAAAAACACACAAGTCCTTCATTATAGGAAGTGCAATATACACACATAAATATGTGCTGAACTAACACACAAAGAGCACATATACCCTCCTCAGTCACAAAAAGCCCCACCCATATTCAGATTTGCAAACGCCAAATCAATCACACATTAAACCTTGACCCAGTGTTAACCAATACACAAACACCACACACATTACCTTCAGCATAGATTTTGCTACAAATATGAATAATAGACATAGCATACACATTCATGAGACATAGAATTGATGAGAATTGAGCTTGGCTGACATTGAAACTGGGACAGTGACGTAATAATATAAAATAATATCTTCAAAAATAAAAATTCATCTTTTTGTATCTCTGTCTGTATAGCAACATCACTATAGGTAGCAATATACTTTAAATATATGGGTGCATGCAGAATGCTTCATGAAACTCACACCACATACTTCCAAATTGAACACTTTTTCATGAGGAAATTGGGTTGATTCCCAACGTTTAGTTCCTGCACACTGTCTTTCAGACGTGATATTAAGTTGTTGATAATCCATATAGATCTCCAGAAATATCACATGCAAAATAACCAATCCCACTGACATCCACCAAACATATCATATAATAACTATTTACTAATAGTTTGGAGTAAATGGAATTTTAAGTGTGATAGTCACTTTAATTTCTGTGAGAGCAAGTGTCATTTGAAATGAGCATGCCTGACAGGTAATATCCACTCAACATGTAGTTGTTGAATTGACACGGACCTCAGAAAATGCCTCATGTCAATGTTCTTCTTTATCCCATTGCCCAGGACCATGCAACACCCAAGAGGACACGCCTCAGCGTCAGTCACCTGTGGAGGCCGCAGCCTGTCTTCAGGCAGCAGGAGAAAGGCCTGACTTCTCTAAAGGTTTCATCGGTGTCTTCTCCCCATTGAAGCGTCCCAGTCTTGAAAAGGATGGTAAGGAATACACAAAGATGGGATCTGAGATTGGTCATGAGATGTAGCTCAATTCTTCAGGCTCTTCTCTACTTAGTTCTCTTTCCTCTCAAAAACAGGAAAGGGCTTCAGGGCAGAAGGACTAGGACTAATTCCTCTGCAGAGGGACAAGTAGGGAGTGTGCCTTCCAGAACTGGGCAAAGTCCTTCAGCATAAATCCCCAACAAACAGCTCTGGGACAGCTGTGGCTGAGGTAGAGGACCATGCCAAGAGGTATAAGAAAGTTTAACTAGAACCTAAGAATCAAATGAGTACAAACAAAGATTCTCACAAACTCACACTTCTGTCCTCTTTCATACCCAGGTAGGCTCCATGCTCCTCCTTTTCCCTAGTTCTCTCATATATACAGGCCTTCGGTACTCATCTATCTTTCCCACTCTCTAGCAGACTTACCTAGATACACTCTTGTCTTCATTCCTTCAAACAATCATTTTCAGACTTACCAATTTACACATTAATTCCATAAATAATCCACACAGGTAACCTAACATGCCCTGAAGGAAATGAAATTTCATCTGTTGTGTCTCCAACCATATGGCTCTTCAGTGACCAGGCCTTCAGTCCTTCATAGAGCTGAACATTCCGAAAGTACACACACATGTCCTCTAACATGCTCCCTCTCAAAATCTCAAGTAAGAACAGGTACCACTCCTGCACATGTTCACATGTGCTGTCACACTACATAGCAAAGATGCACACCCTCAGTCACCATCCCCTTTGACAGACATGGAAAACACTCCCAGATAAGTCCCAGAATATGCATACCACTCGGCAAAAACTTGCACACAAACTACATTCTCATTCGCACATTGCTATACCATGTAATCACATCAAACAAAGTAACCCACACACCGGATTCTGAAATAAAATATATACATGAACTTTCACTCCACATGCTCACGTAGGTCATGGCCATCTTAACTCCTACCACCTTCACACACATCTTCTAGTTTTCTTATGTTTGAAAATTTCTTTCTGAGCATTCCATCAATCACATCAAAATGTTGCCTGTCCTGGAACCTGTAACATGCCTGCATCCCAGTCAGCGAGGAAGCAGAGGAGCCCGGAGGAGCACAGAGGAGGAGTGTATGGTGATGCCTGGAAGTGGAACCTGTCATTTCCCTTCATTTCCTGTTGTAGAAATGTAACCTCATGGTCAATGCTACCTGCAAGGGAAGCTAATAAATACAACAGAGTAGTATGTCCAGGTTGAAAGGGGACAGCAGTCTCTGATCATTTTCAAAGAACTCTTTGTGCAAACCCAGTCTCCCATGACATATATTGACACAATAAATATTTATGTGCATTTAATATTTTCATAGGAATCATATTACCCTATCAAGGAACATGAAGGCCATGTGTGCTCACTGAACATGGCACATAGTAGACTCTCCTTGTTTGTTAAATGGACAGATAAGTACACAAATAACAAGCACCAACTATATATCTATTATTTTTATTTAATTTCTCAGCAAAGCTGAACATAAGAGAAGATGCTTCATAGCACAGAACAAGGCAGTGGCCCTAACTCAAGGACAGAAAGCATGCAAGGCCTCTTCTTCAGACAGTTTATCCTGCATCTCTTCTAAAGATAAGCTAAACGGTGCTGCTAAGGAGGGACTATCGAATAGGATGCAAAGGGCAGTTGGGATCTAGACAGAATCCAGGGTTGAGCTGAATAGTTCTGCCTATTAGTCAACACAAGGATGCCAAGGGCAAAAACAGGAATGCTTCTGCATCGTCTTCAATAGGATCAACAGTGGAAGCAATACATTCCAAGGGAAAAACAAGTGTTAGGACTGGAGCAAGCCCAAGACAATCAGTGGAAAACAGCATTCTATTTGAGGAAATAGTGGGAAAGGGCCTATCAGAGAAACGTGGAAGAATATTTTTATATGAGCTGGAAAAGGGCATGTTGTGTTACCAGAAACATGTGAAGCACTAATAACTTAACACAGGTCCAAAGAGGTAGGATTCTCCAGAACTGAATTTGAGGTAGAGTATAGACATAACCAAGCAAAGATCCCATCACATCTATATATTTTCATAGACAATCTTTCCCATTCCCATTCATTCCATATCAAACTCCTAGGAACTCACTTTCTCCATCATCTATCCTATCTAATAAAAGAGAAACATGCAAATTGACCGTACCTCTGTTACACCCACAAGCCACACCCACCAGAAAATCAGGAGAGAGTATGCAAATTAATCCACCAAGATGGTGGCGGCCATGGAGCTGGAGCAAGCAGTAGGCTTGGGTTGCCCCAGCAATGGAGGAAGCCAAGCTTCCCGCCCGCCCTGGCCAGCCATGGCCTCCACTCAAGGCTACAAAGTTTCAATTATAGAAGATAAATAAATTCCAGATACTTGATTTCAGCCGGACCTGGCCTCCACTCAAGAAGATGCTGAAAAAAAGAAAAAAAAAAAAAAAAAAAAAGGAAGGACTGGGAGCTTGGGTCACCGGGGTGTGATCAGGCCTGGAGGGGACAGCAGTTGTGGGTGATCAGGCTGGTGGGTGGCGGGGCTGTTGGGGATAAACAGATCAGCAGGGGGGCCAGTTTGAGTGCACAGGCTTTCGGTGGGGTCAGTTGGAGGTGATCAGGAAAGCAGGGGGGGGCAGTTTGGAGTGAGCAGGCCAGCAGGGGTGGCAGTTAGGGGTGAGCAGGCTGGCACAAGGGGCAGTTGGGGGTGGTCAGACTGGCAGGGGGACATTTGGGGGTGAGCAGGCCAGCGGCGGGGGGGCAGTTGGGGGCGAGCAGGCTGGCAGGCAGAGTGGTTAGGGGCAATCAGGCAGGCAGGTGAGCAGCTGGAGACAGCAGTCCCGAATTGTGAGAGGGATGTCCAACTGCCGGTTTAGGCCCGATCCCTGTAAACTGGCAGTAGGACATCCTTCAAGGGGTCCCAGATTGGAGAGGGTGCAGGCCGGGCTGAGGAACACCCCCCCCATGCACGAATTTCATGCACCGGGCCACTAGTTTCCTTATAATATTCCACAAGGATCGAAAATCTGTACCATGCAGAGAGTTATAATTTCTCTGACTCCTAAGACCCTAGATTAGTATCTCTGTTTTTGAATTTTATGGAAATAGAGAGGCTCAATAATACTTTGTGTCTAGTTACTTTCACTCATTACTATATTTGTGTAATTTATCCACGTTATACCTGATGTTAATTTTGTTCCTTTTTGGTATATGTATATCATTCATGAATATTATTTCTTCATTGATTATACTTTTCTGATCATTCAGGTTGCTTTGACTTGGAACTACTTGAAAATGTGATGTTCTGGGCAATCTATTACATTCACTGTACTTTTCAATATGGACACAATTCTATGTGGTGAATGCTACAATTAGACTATTAGGCCATAGGGACCATATTCTATTTTAACCTCCTCCAAAGTCAAACTTTCACATTTTACTTTCTAATGTAATTTCTTGTCACGGCATACTTAATCCTACATAATAAAGATTAATTAAGCTAATATGCAAATTGTCGTCACACTCTCACACCCTTGCGCCAGGGCCAGGGGACCTGAGGCTGGGCCAGGCGCTGGAGCCGGGAGACCTGAGAACGCACCCCTCTGCCTGGCAGGGCTTAATGGGGGAACTGAGGCTGCACCCCCCCCCCCACAGTGCCGGGCTGGGTGAACTGAGGCTGCGCCCCCCACACAGTGCCGGGCTGGGTGAACTGAGGGTGCGCCTCCTACCTGGTGCCTGGTTGGGGGACCTGAAGCAGCACCCCCTGCCCTGCGGGTTTTGACGGGGGTGGGGTCGGCCGGGTTTGGGTCTCGCGCAATTTTGAGGAGCGAGCAGGTGCACGGGGCCTTGACTCTGGATCCTGGGGCATGCCCCAGACTCTGACAGGAGGGAGATTTTCATATACATTTTACTCATTTTCTTTCATCTCTGACACTTACATTATAGAGAAAGGGCAAATAGCAATATTAAAATATTTTCTCTAATTAATTCCCTTTTAATGTGCACACATTTCATGCACTGGGCCACTAGTATTCCAGAATATTCTCTGCCATTATTTTCAAAGCACAGGTATTCTTGCCTTATACACCTTCATTTGCACATCCCCACATTCTATAATTATTCTCTCACATTTTGGAAATACACTAACTGCTCTAGTCTCAAAGAGAATATTCTTAGTAATAACATTCCTTATCTAAACACATAATATGTAGAGCACATAATTATTATTGATAATACAATCTACACACATAAATATGTGCTGAACTCACACAGACACACAAAGCACAGATACCCTCCTCAGTCACACAAAGCTCATTCCACATTTACATTTGCAACACCAAATTAATAACACAATATACTTCAACCCGGTTTTAACCAACACATTATAAACGTAAACACCAAGAACATTACAATTCACCATGGCATTTTTCTAAAAATGTGAATAATACTATAGCACACACAATCATGGGACATGATGATAATCTTAAACAGTGAAATAAGGAGCAAGACCGTGGCTAAGATTGAAATGGACAGTGACATAATAGTGAATAATTTCTTCAAAAATAAAACTTTATCCTTTTACAGCTCTGTCTGTATATCTATATCAGTATAGAGAGCAATGTAAATATATGGGTATTCATTAGGAACTTCATGAAAGTCACACCATATGTCTCCTAAATGCACAATTTTTCATGAAGAAATTGAGTTGATATCCACCTTTTAATCCTTGCATACTGTCTTTCAGGCATGATTCAAAGTTGTTGATAATGTATATAGATAGAGCTCCAGAAATATCACATGCAAGATACCCAATCCCACTGACATCCACCAAACACACCATTTAATAAGAGTTTACTTATCGTTTGGAGTAAATATAATTTTAAATAGGAAAGTCACCTTAATTTCTGCGAGAACAAGTATCAAGTGAAATGATCATGCCTGATATGTAATGTCCACTCAACATGTAGTTTTTGAATTGACAAAGACCCCAGAAAATGCCTCATCTCAATGTTCTACTTTATTCCATTGCCCAGGACGCTGCGTCAGCCAAGACAACGTGCCTCAGCCTGAGTCGCCCGTGGAGGCCGCAGCCTGTAGTCAGGCAGCAGCAGAAAAGCCTGCCTTCTCAGAACATCCTATCGCTGTCTCCACCCCATCCAAGCGTGCCCGTCCTGATGAGGGTGGTAAGGAATAAACAAAGGTGGGATCTGAACTTAATCAAGAGATGTAGCTCAATGGCTCAGCCTACTCTCCACTTAGTTCATTTTCCCCTCAGAAACAGAAAAGGGGCTTCAGGGAAGAAGGACTAGGACTAAGGCTCCTGCAGAGGGACAAGTAGGCAGTGTGCCTTCAAGGACAGGGCAAGATCGCTCAGCACAAATTTCAAAATAGCAGGACGGGGACAGCTGGAACTGAGGCAATAGACAGTGCTGACGTTGTGTGTGTGTGTGATATTTTACTCAGACCTTCCCCTCAGAGAAGCACAAACTGAGATCCTCACACACTCACTCACACATCTGTCCTCCTTCATACCAGGTAGGACTCTGCATGTCCTGCATATCCCTTGTTCTCTCATATACACAGGCTTTCACTCTTTTTTTTAAATATATTTTATTGATTTTTTTACAGAGAGGAAGAGAGAGGGATAGAGAGTTAGAAACATCGATGAGAGAGAAACATCGATCAGCTGCCTCTTGCACACCCCCCACTGGGGATGTGCTCGCAACCAAGGTACATGCCCTTGACTGGAATCGAACCTGGGACCCTTGAGTCCGCAGGCCGACGCTCTATCCACTGAGCCAAACTGGTTTTGGCAAAGCTTTCACTCTTTATCTGCCTTTCCCAGTCTCTAGCAGCATTACCGAGTATACGCTTACCTTCATTTCATCACATAATCATTATCAGATTCACCCATGCACACGCGAATTCCATAAATAATCCACATCCTCTCACACAGATAACCTTTTTAGGTCAAAGTCTAATAAAGTTATATGCCCTGAAGAAAATTTACTTTCATCTGTTGCCTTTCTAATCTATATGGCACTTCAGATACCAGGCCTTCAGAACTTCACTGAACTCAACATTCTGAGATCTTAAACATACCTCCCCTCATACTCTCAGTATCACGGTCTTAGAGTAAGAACAAGTACCAGTCATGCACCATTCACATGTGCTTTCATACCACATGGCAAACATGCACACACTCATTCCCCATCCCCCTTACCAACATGAAAAACACTCACTATAAATATTCTAATACATACATACAATTTCAAAAATACTTGCATACAAAACTACATCCGCATTCCCACATTGTTATACCATGTAAACACCTCAAAGTATGCCACATACTGAATTCTGAAATATAATCTGTGCATGGATTTTCACTCCAAATTCTCGTGTGGACATCTTAACCCCTATACCTTTCACACACCACGGCTACCTTTCTTATGGTGGAAATTTTCTTTCCCAGCATTCCATCAACCACGTAGAAAAGTTTCCTGTCCTGGAGGCTCTGAGAAGCCTGCATTCCAGTCAGTTAGGAAACCGAAGAGCACACAGGGGCACTTACAAGGTTTGTATGGCGAAGCCTGAAATGGCACATGTCATTTCCATTCATTTTCCATTGTAGAAAGGTAATCTCATGGTCATAACTACCTGCAAGGGAAGCTCACAAAGATAAGACAGTTGTATGTACAACTTGAAAGAAGACAGCAATCTCTGTTCCATTTTCAAAGAAGCCACTTTGAACAAACCCAGTTACTCAGGACATATATTGGCACAATAAGTACTTCTGTGCACTTAATATTTTCATAGGAACCACATTCCACTATCCATCCAGGCTTGTGTGTGCTCAACGAATGTGGTACATAGTAGACTCCTTGATTAATGGACAGATGAATACACAAATAACAATAATAGCTATGGACTGCATAGCTATTATTTTTACTTAATTTCTCAGCAAAGCTGAATTCACGAGAAGGTGCTTTCCAATGCAGACACAAGGCAGTGGCCCTAACTCAACACCAGAACGCATGGAAGGCCTCTTCTTCAGAAAGCATCTCTTCTAAAGACAAGGGAAATGATGCTGGTAAGAAGGGACTATTGAGTAGGATGATGCTGGTAAGGAGGGACTATTGAGTAGGATGATGCTGGTAAGAAGGGACTATTGAGTAGGTAGGTGGGATCTAGACAGAACACGGATTTGAACTGAGCGTTTCTGCCCATTAATCAACAATAGGCTGCCCAGTACAAACCGATACTCCAATGATTCTGCATCTTCTCAGTGGGATCAGCATAGAAGCAATACTTTCCAAGGAAAAACATTGAAAACAGCTGGAGTGAGCTCAAGGAGATCAGTGGAGAACAGTGTTCTATTTGAGGAAATAAAGGAAGAGGGCCTAAGGGGATGAGAGTTTGATCAGAGAAACATGGAAGAATATGTTCCTGTGAGCTGGCCAAGGGCATGTCATATTACCAGGAACCTGTGAAGCACGAACTTATCAAAGGCCCAATGTGGTAGGATCCTCAAGAACTGAACTTGACGTAGAGTGCAGAGATACCCAGGCAAAGACACCATCACATCCACATCTTTTCATAGCCTTTGTTTCCCATTCACATTCATCCCATATAAGACCTCTTTGCTGTCACTGTCCCATCATTCATTTCCCTACAATCTTCCACATGCATCTAAATTCTCCACGGTGGATTTTTGTCCATACCATGCAAACAGGTCTAATTTCTCTGACTCCTAAGACCCTAGATTAGTATCCTTGTTTTTATATTTTATGGAAATAGAAGGGCACAATATATACTTTGTGTCTAGCTCCTATCACTAATCACTATATTTATGGAATTTATCCATGTTGCGTATGATGTTAATTTTGTTCCTTTTTGGTACATGTATATCATTGCACGAATATTATATTTTCATTGACTATAATGATCTGATCATTAGGGTTGCTTTCAGTCTGAACTGCTTGAAAAAGTGATGTTGTGGGTATTCCATTGCATGTATTTTTCACTATGGACACATTTCTATTTGGTGAATGCTTAAGAGTTAGACTGCTAGGCCTTAGTTGCCAAATTTTATCTTAATCCCTTCAGAACTCAATCTTTCATACTTCTAATTTCTAATGCAATCACGTGTTACCACACACGTAATGTTACCCATCCTTCTCTGAACTCTATGCCATTTTTTCAAAGCACAGGTATCATTTCTTTTATATGCCTTCATTTTCACATCCCCTTTCATTATTCCCTCACATTTTGCAAATACACTAACTGCTCTTAGTCTCAAAGAGTATATTCTCAGTAACAACATTCCTTATCAAAACAACATAATATATAAAGCACATAAATATATCATTATTGATAATGCAATCTACATACATAAATGTGTGCTGAACTAACAGTCATAAAACACACACAAGTTTAACCTTTTCAGTCACACAAAGTTCATCCCATTTCATATTAGCAAATACCAAATCAACCTTACATTAAACCTTAACCCGGTTTTAACCAACACATTATGCATTTAAACAGCAAGCACATTACATTCAAATAACACTTTGATACCTAATCCCACTGATAATCACAAAACACACCATTTAGCAAGTTTACTTATAGTTTGGAGTTAATGGAATTTGAAAAGGAAAGCTCGTATTAATTTCTATGAGAAGAGGTGTCATGTGTAGTAATGATGCCTCCTCACATGTCATGTCCACTCAACATGTAATTCATGAATTGACTCAGACCTCGGCAAATGCCCCATCTCAATGTTCTATTTTATTCCATTGCCCAGGACGCTGCATCAGACAAGACAACTTGCCTCTGCCTGAGTCGCCCGTGGAGGCCGCAGCCTGTAGTCAGGCAGCAGCAGAAAAGCCTGCCTTCTCAGAACATCCTATCGCTGTCTCCACCCCATCTGAGGATGCCCGTCCTGATGAGGATGGTAAGGAATAAACAAAGGTGGGATCTGAACTTAATCAAGAGATGTAGCTCAATGGCTCAGCCTACTCTCTACTTAGTCCATTTTCCCCTCAGAAACAGAAAAGGGGCTTCAGGGCAGAAAGACCAGTACTGAGGCTTCTGCAGAGGGACAAGTAGGGAGTGTGCCTTCCAGAGCTGGGCTCAGTCCTTCAGCACACATCCCCATGCCGCACTGGGACAGCTGTGGCTGAGGTAGAGCACAGTGCTGACATGTGCACGGGAGTTTGCTCAGAACCTGCCCCTCAGAGGAGCACACACACAGATCTTCACACTCTCTCACATCTGTCCTCCATAGCATCTCAGGCCCCATTTCTACTGCTCTTCCCTTGTTCTCTCATATACACAGGCCTTCCCTCCTCATCTGTCTTTCCCATTCTCTGGCAGCATTACCAGGTGCACTCTTACCTTCATTCCTTCACACAATCACTTTCATACTCACCCATGTACACACTAATTCCATAAATAATCCACATCCACTATATTTGTGGAATTTATCCATGTTGTGTATGATGTCAATTTTGTTCCTTTTTGATACATGTATAACATTGCATGAATATTATATTTTCATTGACTATTATGATCTGATCATTAGGGTTGCGTTTAGTCTGAACTTGAAAAAGTGATGTTTTGGGTATTCTATTGCATGTATTTTATTTACACTATGGACACATTTCTATTTGGTGAATGCTTAAGAGTTAGACAGGTAGGCCTTAGTTCCCAAATTTTATCTTAATCCCTTCAGAACTCAATCTCTCGTACTTTTAATTTCTAATGCAATCACGTGTTACCACACACCTAATGTTACACATCCTTCTCTAAACTCTATGCCATCTTTTCAAAGCACAGGTATCATTTATTTTATATGCCTTCATTTTCACATCCCCTTTCATTATTCCCTCACATTTTGCAAATACACCAACTGCTCTTAGTCTCAAAGAGTATATTCTCAGTAACAACATTGCTTATCTAAACAACATAATATATAAAGCACATAAATATATCATTATTGATAATGCAATCTACATACATAAATGTGTGTTGAACTAACAGACATAAAGCACACACAATCTACATATATAAATGTCTGCTGAACTAACAGACATAAAGCACATACAACTTTAACCTTTCAGTCACACAAAGTTCATCCCATTTCACATTAGAAAATACCAAATCAACCTTACATTAAAACTTAACCCGGTTTTAACCAAAACATTATGCATTTAAACAGCAAGCACATTACATTCAAATAACACTTTGATACCTAATCCCACTGATATTCACAAAACACACCATTTAGCAAGTTCACTTATAGTTTGGAGTTAATGGAATTTGAAAAGGAAAGCTCGTATTAATTTCTATGAGAAGTGGTGTCATGTGTAGTAATGATGCCTCCTCACACGTCATGCCCACTCAACAAGTAATTCTTGAATTGACTCAGACCTCGGCAAATGCCTCATCTCAATGTTCTACTTTATCCCATTGCCCAGGACGCTGCATCAGCCAAGACAATGTGCCTCAGCCTGAGTCACCCGTGGAGGCCGCAGCCTATAGTCAGGCAGCAGGAGAAAAGCCTGCCTTCTCAGAACATCCTATCACTGTCTCCACCCCATCCGAGCATGCCCGTCTTGATGAGGATGGTAAGGAGTACACAGATGGAATCTGAGTTTGGTCAAGAGATGTACCTCAGTTCCTAGTCTACTCTCTGTTAGTTCACTTTCCCCTCAAAAACAGGAAAGGGCTTCAGGGCAGAAGGACCAGTACTAAGGCTTCTGCAGAGGGACAAGTAGGGAGTGTGCCTTCCAGAGCAGGGCTCAGTCCTTCAGCACAAATCCCCATGCAGCACTGGGACAGCTGTGGCTGAGGTAGAGCACAGTGCTGACATGTGCACGGGAGTTTACTCAGAACCTGCCCCTCAGATGAGCACACACACAGATCTTCACACTCTCTCACATCTGTCCTCCTTCATAGCAGCTCACGCCCCATTTCTGCTGCTTTTCCCTTGTTCTCTCATATACACAGGCCTTCCCTCCTCATCTGTCTTTCCCATTCTCTGGCAGCATTGCCTGGTGCACTCTTACCTTCATTCCTTCACACAATCACTTTCATACTCACCCATGTACACACTAATCCATAAATAATCTACATCCACTATATTTGTGGAATTTATCCATGTTGTGTATGAAGTTAATTTTGTTCCTTTTTGTACATGTATATCATTGCATGAATATTATATTTTCATTGACTGTAATGATCTGATCATTAGGGTTGCTTTCAGTCTGAACTGCTTGAAAAAGTGATGTTGTGGGTATTCTATTGCATGTATTTTTCACTATGGACACATTTCTATTATTTGAATGCTTAAGAGTTAGACTGCTAGGCCTTAGTTCCCATATTTTATCTTAATCCCTTCAGAACTCAATCTCTTTAGGTCAAACTCACATAGATAACCTCCTTAGGTCAAACTTACATACCCTAAAGGATAGGAACTTTCATCTCTTGTGCCCCTAACTAACCATATCACTTCATCCACCAGGCCTGAGACCTTCATAGAGCTGAACACTCTGAGAGCACATACACACCTCCCCTAACACTCTCAATCTCACTGTCTCACAGTAAAGACATGTACCACTCCTGCACTGTTCACATGTGCTGTCGCACCACATAAGAAGCATGCACTCACCCATTTGCCATCCTCTTTTAGCAACATGGAACACTTCGCAGATATGTCCAAGAAGAAACATACAACTCTACATGAACATGCTAATCATCCTCATTCTTACAGTTATACCATGTAAATACCTCAAATATAGCACACCACACATAGAATTCTGCAGTATCACATATATATTTTCACTTCACATGGTCACATATTGCACTTGTGCCTTCACTCCTACAGTCCTTACATATATTTTCTCATCTTTTTATGTTTCAAATTTTCTTTCCTAGAAATGAAGGAGCTTCCTGTATCCTGGCACTCGGAGCAAACGGAGGACTCCTCTGACTATTTACATTCCTACATCCCGTCCCATTCACTTAATAAGAACGAGCCCTTTCTGTCCCCAGCACATGGGACAGATGTGAGGCCCATGAAAATGTACTATATGCGTGTACAATTGAAAAGGGGTGTGGCCGTCTTATTCCATACCAAGGAAGGGTTGGTGCCTCCCTCAAAAAAGATCAAAATGGAAGAAATGACCTACCTTGGAAAGGTCCATAAAGATGTCCCTTTCTCTCACATGTCTGAGAAGAAACACCTAATTGCCCGTGAGCCGATGTTAGACAGCAGAGCCCAGGAGAAAAGGGGGGAGGCTGACCGTCCAGCACAGCCCCCAGCTGTAGGCGGGTATCCCAGCGCTAAGACGCCCGAGTGGCTGGTGGCCCTGGACAGTGGGTTCAGGTGCATGGCCTGCTGCCGGGTCTTCCCCAGCCTACAAGTCCTCCAGGAGCATGTGGAGTGCGGGGTCAGGGAGGGCTTCAGCTGCCATGTGTTCCATAGGGCCATGGCTCATCTCAAGTACAAAGAGTGGATGAGGAAGAAGAAGGAGAAAAAAGAAGGCAACGTTTAGATTCTAGAAGGAAAAACATTTGGCATGAAGACAAACTTGTACAACTAAACAGACTGTTTTTCAGCCCCTAAAAGAGAGGAAGTGAAGGTTAGACTCCACTGAGGAGGCTTCATTCCCTTCGAGCCGACATAGTATCCAACCTTTTTACTCATATCTACCACCACCATCTCTACACCCCTACCAGCTGTCTCAGCAGACAGTCCTTGTAATACCATCCACCAATTTCCTGAGGGACAAGAAGGCAGACCACACCATCCCAGATACTGCCTTTCCTCTACCCAAGTTTATTATATACCATCCTTGATGCATGTTTGATACAAAAAGACTGTAAACACTATAAAATTTTGATAGTACAGATTGTAATTCCCATCCCCTTACCCACCTCTACTTTTCCATGAAATTGGTCTTTGTTAAAAAAATTTACATAGTTTTCTATATCCCTTTCTTTAAATGAAGATATACCTTTTTCCAGTATGTCCCTCTGATGTATTCACCCTCACAATTATTTGGCTGGAAGACAGACATTATGGAGGTATAAAAATGTGCTGCATGGATGAAAGCAAAAGCAACTATAATCCACCTCTAACCGTCTATGAACTTGTGGAAACACAGGTGCATATACACTTCTTATTCGTACATATCCATGGGGAAGAATGGAGCACACAATGAACAATTACCAGATACTCTAATATTTATATTAACATACGTGTATATATACAGGTTTCTAAAATGTCATAGTGCATATTTAAGGTTAATAACTTTAGAATGGTGAGAGCTACCAACTTGAAAAACACTATTTCCATTTTTATTTACATGCATGCCATTTATACTTACTTGACTTTGTACCTTTTGAACTGTCAATGTTAATTTTTCTCTCTGCAATCTTCAGAGGGTAAGAAAAAATGAAAATTCAAAAAGTATTATTTCTAATTCCAAAAACTATAAGGTAGAATGGAAATTAAAATAGATCCACTTTGAAATTATCTTTATAATTTGTAGCTTTTACCCTTTTGAAATTATTAAAGCTTAAATCTGATTATGATATTTTGGATACCTTTATGTATTCATATTAGATTGTCTTGTAACTTTTCATTTTGTGCTGCATCCTTCCCCATAAAAACACATGTATAAAAATTATATATGCACCCGTGTGTCCACAAGTGCATAGAAGCTCAGAGATGGATTACAGTTGCTGTTGGTTGCATCTGAGTATTTTTTACTTCTTCCTTTGAAAAGAGGCTCTGTTTTCTGCCAAATATGTGGGCAAGTCAGACTAGTCAAGTGAGGTCATTACTTCTCTGCCTTCCTGTCATCATCCGATCCAGTTACCCTGAGTAAACATCTATCCCTGACGAATCTGTACTGATAACTTGGAAGCTAAAACAGGAGAGAGAGAGAGAGAGAGAGAGAGAGAGAGAGAGAGAGAGAGAGAGATTGGGGTGGTGGTGGTGGTGGTGGTGGTGGTAGTGGTAGTGGTGAGTTATCCTTTGTTTGCAACTCAGAGTTTTCCCACTCTTCAATTCCTCTCTTTTGAAAGATCGGGCTGTTTAAACTTTGACTTTAAGTCATTAAGCCTTAGCACTAACTCTTCAATAAGATCTTGGTTTTTTTCCTCAATTAGCCTAAGCCATTGCCTGTTGTTTGTAACATGTTCTTTAATTAATTAGCTTCAACATAATTTCTTCCATTTGAATAGCTGAAATGACATAACCTAGAAAGGAGGAACACATTATATTCCTCTGACTTCGTATTGAAACACTAAGGGATATACTAGTAGCCAGTACATATAGTCTGTCCTTGATTAATTCAGAAAGTGCATTTAGCATAGTAGCCAACATTTTATGCACATCTACCACCACCATCTCTACAACCATAACAGCAATATGAGCAGACGGCCCCTTTTAATACCACCTTAGCATTTTCCTGAGGAAAAAGGCAGACCACACATCCCAGATACTGTCCTACCCTCTATCCAACTTTATTATACCCCCTACATATGCCACCCATGAGTACACGCTTGATGCCAAAGATTTTAAGCACTTTAGAAATTTAATAATACAGATTGTAATATCCCTCCCCTCTACTCAGCCGTCATATTTCTATGAAAGTGTTTTGTTAGGATAGCATGTACTGGAGCCTAGATTGTATTTGCAAAGTAACATCTATTGATCTGTTCCATATGGAATTTTGTTAAATGGATAAAGCAAATAAAATTTCTTACATGCTGCCAATTCCATTTGTGGTATTTACTATTTGTCCTTATTTCTTTATGATGGGTAATAAGTCTATTATCTGTATATATTACACTAAGTTATTTTCCCTATTTTCTAAAAATAAAAAGCATGTATATATCCTGTTGAGATTCAAAATCCTCTCTATGCTTGTCATCATTTTCTGCCTCATTCCAGTATACCTAATATTAAGTACACTATAAAATACATCTCAAAAAGTCTAGTACTTTCTACAGTGTCTACCCAAGAATGATTCAAGTATCTAAAATTATGTTTTGTATAATAAGGATAGCTTTTAATTTTCTACAATTTAAAAATTGAGGACACTGAAAAAACTTTTCCCTTATTATTGAGTTGTGCCTTTGTTTTAAATTCATAGTAATTTTATATTGTATAATTTTTATTTATTCATAGCATAGTAATGTTTTGAAAGTTTTCTCTTGAAGATAGAGTGACTTAGAAAGAGTTTGCTATTTTTATTTTTTGAGAAGAAAAATAACGTCTTTTATTTGTGATACTCATGGTGTTAGCTTTCAATCTATGTGCCACCCAAAATCACTTCCTGGATATTAACATCTAGATACTAATTTCTAATGAAATAATCTGTATAATCTTACTAAGTAAGGTGACAGGACTTACAGACTCTGCTATAAAAATGTATATTCCTTTTCTCTTTTGTGAGCTCCTATTGGACAGCAAAACATTACACAATGTATGGCACACCATAAGTAATCAATAAAATTTTGTTGAAATAATTTAGATTAAATGTCATGTATAGATAACATAGCTCAAAGGTGCTCTTCACTCCACCACGGAAAGGAGAGAGAGAACTACTTAACCAGACTTCCGGAGAAGAGAAACCATGGGGAGACAAAAAAAAACACCAGCCCGCATGTGAAAGAAAACAGGCATTATCAGAAAAGGAAGTAAACAAATTAGAGGCCAGCAACCTATCAGAGAAAGAATTCAGAGAAATGGTTATAAGGGAAATTTGGGATAACACGAAACAAAACAACATCCGCATAATAGGGGTTCCAGAAGGAAAGGAAACTGAGCAAGGAATAGAAAACCTGTTTGAAGAAATAATGACAGAAAACTTTCCTGATATAGGGAAGCAAAACCCCACACATATACAAGAAGCTCATAGAGTCCCAAGCAAAATGAACCCCAAAAGACCGACACCAAGGCACATTATAATTAAATTGGCAAACACCAACGACAAAGTAAGAATCTTAAAAGTGGCCAGAGAGAGACAGAAAGTTACATACATCAGACTAGCAACTGATTTCTCAACAAACTCATCAGGCCAGAAGGAAATGGAATGAAATATATAAAGTCATGCAAAGGAAGGGTCTCAATCCAAGAATACTGTACCCAGCAAGGCTATCAATCAAAAATGAAGGTGAAATCAGAAGCTTCACAGACAAAAGAGGGCTAAGGGAATTTATCACCACCAAACCAGCAATGCAAGAAATGCTAAAGGGTCTGCTGTATAAAAAAAGAGAAAAGAAAAGAAATAGGAAGCGAAGAAGGAACACAGGGGTATAGAATAAAAATGGTGACAAATAAGTACCTATCAATAATAACTTTAAATGTAAATGGATTAAATGCCCCAATAAAAAGACACAGGGTAACAGATTGGATAAGAAAACAAAACCCATATATCTGCTATCTACAAGAAACCCACCTCAGAAAAAAAGATGCACACAGACTGAGGATGAAGGGATGGAAAATGGTTTCCCAGGTGAATGGAAATGAAAAAACAGCTGGGGTACCAATACTTATATCTGTAAAATTAGATCTCAAAGTGAAGGACATAACAAGAGATAAGGAAGGCCACTTCATAATACTAAAGGGAGCAATCCAACAAGAAGAAATAACTCTGGTAAACATATATGCACCCAATACAGGAGCACCCAAATACATAAAAAAACTCCTGGAGGATATCAAGGGAGAGATTAACAGCAATACAATCATAGTAGGAGACTTTAATACCCCACTATCACCAATGGAAAAATCCTCTAAACAAAAAATCAGCAAAGAAACATCAATCCTAAATGACTCACTAGACCATATGGAATTAGTTGACATCTTCAGAACATTTCACCCCAAAGCCACAGAATATACATTCTTCTCAAGTGCACATGGGTCATTTTCAAAGATAGACCATATGTTAGGACATAGGCAAAGTCTCTCCAAATTCAAGAAGATAGAAATCATATCAAGCATCTTCTCAGATCACAGTGGCATAAAACTGGAAATCAACTACAATAAAAACAATCCAAAGAAATAAAACACATGAAGACTAAACAGCATGCTATTTATTAAACAATGACTGGGTTACCAAAGACATCAAGGAAGAAATAAAAAACATCATGGCAACAAATGACAATGAAAACACAACAATCCAAAATCTATGGGACACAGAGAAAGCAGTCCTGAGAGGGAAGTTCATAGCTCTACAAGCCTACTGCAAAAAACAAGAAACAATGGTAATAAATTACCTAACCCTACAACTCAAAGAGTTAGAGAGAGAGCAACAAGAAAAGTCCAGTGTAAGCAGAAGGAAGGAAATAATAAAGATCAGAGCAGAGATAAACGACATAGAGACCAAAGAAACAATACAAAAGATCAACAAAACCAAGAGTTGGTTCTTTGAAAGGATAAACAAGATTGATGAACCTCTAGCCAGACTCATCAAGAAGCAAAGAGAGAGGACACAAATAAACAAAATCAGAAATGAAAGAGGCGAAATAACAATAGACCTCACCGAAATAGAAAGGATTGTTTCAAAATACTACGAACAACTCTATTCTAACAAACTGGACAACCTGGAGGAAATAGACATATTCCTAGAAAAATATAACCTTCCAAAACTCAATCAGGAAGAAGCTAAACAGCTCAACAGGCCAGTAACTATGGAAGAAATTGAAGCAGTCATAAAAAATCTTCTGGCAAACAAAAGCCCAGGGCCAGACAGCTTCACAGGGGAGTTTTACCAAACATTCAAGGAAGAACTAAAACCTATCCTCCTCAGGCTATTCCAAAATATTCAAGAGGAAGGAACACTTCCAAGCTCCTTCTATGAAGCCAGCATCACCCTAATACCAAAACCAGATAAAGACAACACAATGAAACAGAATTACAGGCCAATATCCCTCATGAACATAGATGCCAAAATCCTCAACAAAATTCTAGCAAATCGGCTCCAGCAGTACATCAGAAATATCATACACCATGACCAAGTAGGATTTATCCTAGGAATGCAAGGATGGTATAATATCCATAAATCAATAAACGTGATACATCACATAGACAAACTGAGAGATAAAAATCACATAGTCATATCAATTGATGCAGAAAAAGCATTTGACAAAATCCAACACCCTTTCTTGATAAAAATTCTCAACAAGATGGGAATAGAGGGATCATACCTCAACATAATAAAAGTTATATATGATAAACCCAGAGAAAACATCATACTCAAGGGACAAAAACTAAAACCATTTCCCCTAAGAACAAGAACAAGACAGGGATGCCCACTCTCACCACTCCTGTTTGACATAGTACTGGAAGTATTAGCCATTGCAATCAGACAAGAAGTAGAAATAAAAGGCATCCAAATTGGAAAAGAAGAAGTAAAGCTATCCTTACTTGCAGATGACATGATATTGTACATAAAAAACCCGAAAGACTCCATCAAAAAACTACTAGACTTAATAAATGAATTTGGCAATGTAGCAGGATACAAAATTAACACCAAGAAATCTATGGCCTTTCTATACACCAATAGTGAACTTATAGAAAGAGAGACTAAAAAAGCAATCCCATTTACCATCGCACCAAAAATATTAAGATACCTAGGAATAAATTTAACTAAGGAGGTAAAAGACCTATATGCAGAAAACTACAGGACACTGAAAAAAGAGATAGAGGGAGACGTAAACAGATGGAAGAACATACCATGCTCATGGATTGGTAGAATCAACATCATTAAAATGTCCATACTACCCAAAGCAATCTATAGATTCAATTCACTCCCCATTAAAATACCAACGGCATATTTCACAGACCTGGAAAGAACTCTCCAAAAATTCATTTGGAATAAAATAAGACTCCGAATAGCCACAGCAATATTGAGAAAGAATAAAGTAGGAGGGATCTCAATACCAGATTTCAAGCTGTATTACAAAGCCACTGTTCTCAAAATAGCCTGGTTCTGGCACAAGAACAGACATATAGGTCAATGGAATAGAATAGAGAATCCAGATATCAACCCAAACCACTATGCTCAATTAATATTTGACAAAGGAGGCATGAACATACAATGGAGTCAAGACAGTCTCTTCAATAAATGGTGTTGGGAAAATTGGACAGATACATGCAAAAAAATGAAACTAGATCACCAACTTACACCATACACAAAAATAAACTCAAAATGGATACAAGACTTAAACATAAGACGGGAAACCATAAAAATACTAGAGGCAGCAAAATCTCAGACATATGCCAAAAGAAATTCTTCACTGATACTGCCCCTATGGCAATGGCAGCTAAAAAGAAAATAAACAAATGGGACTACATCAAAATAAAAAGCTTTTTTACAGCAAAAGAAACTATCAACAAAACAACAAGAAATCCCACTGTATGGGAGAACATATTTGCAAATGGTATCACTGATAAAGGTTTAATCTCCAACATCTATAGGCAGCTTATACAACTTAATAAAAGGAAGATAAATGATCCAATAAAAAAATGGGCAACGGACCTAAATAGAATCTTTTCAAAAGAAGACAGAAGGAAGGCCAAGAGACACATGAAAACATGCTCAAAGTCACTAATTATCCGAGAGATGCAAATCAAAACGACAATGCGGTACCATCTCACACCGGCCAGAATGGCTATCATCAACAAATCAACAAACGACAAGTATTGGCGAGGATGCGGAGAAAAAGGAACCCTCGTGCACTGCTGGTGGCAATGTAGACTGGTGCAGCCACTGTGGAGAACAGTATGGAGTTTCCTCCAGAAACTGAAAATGGAACTCCCATTTGTCCCAGTAATCCCACTCCTAGGAATATATCCTAAGAAACTGGAAACACCAATAAGAAAGGATATATGCACCCCTATGTTCATAGCAGCACAATTTACAATAGCAAAGATTTGGAAACAGCCTAGGTGCCCGTCAGCCGATGACTGGATCAGAAAACTATGGTACATCTACACAATGGAATACTATGCTGCCATAAAAAAGAAAGAATCCTTACCATTTGCAGCAACCTGGATGGAATTGGAGAACATTATGCTGAGTGAAATAAGCCAGTCAATGAAAGAAAAATACCACATGATCTCACTTATTTATGGATAATAAAGAAAATTATAAGCTGTTGAACAAAAAGATAGATACAGAGACAGTAAAGCATCAAACAGACTGTCAAATTACAGTGGAAGGTTAGGGAGGGGGGGGAGATAAGAGATCAACCGAAGCATATAAGCATAACCAATGGACACAAAACCCTGGGGGGGAGGTGAGGGTATGTATGGGAGTGGGGTGGGGGTGGGGCAATGGTAAGATATCCTCTCTAATAAAATGGTAATATGCAAATTAACCATCACTCCGCTACATAAGCCACACCCACCAGCCAAGCCACGCCCACCAGCCAATCAGGGTGAGTATGCAAATTAACCCCAATCCAAGATGGCTACAGCCACAGAGAGCAAGGTTTCCCAGGTAACAGAGGAAGCCAAGCTTTCCATAGCCGTTGCAGGCCTAAGCCTCCATTCAAGCTACAAAGTTTCAATTATAGAAGGTAAACAAATTCAAACAAATGGCGGCAGAATGGAGCTTGAGAGAGCAGGCCAGGGTTGCTGGCGGCAAAAGGGGAAGCAAAGCTTTCCACACACCCTGGCCCGGCCCACCCGCTTAAGGCTACAAAGTTTCAATTGTAGAAGGTGAATTAACTTCCACAGAAATGGCTGCCGGAGCCCCAGGCTTGGCTCTGCTCCAGGCTACAAAGTTTCAATTGTAGAAGGAAAATAAATTCCAGATACCAGGGCCTCCCCTTGGGTTGCCAGGGGGTGTGGCCAGCCTGCAAACCACCACAGGCCCCTCTCTCAGGCCGCCCCACACCCCAAGGGAACCCCCACCCTTTTCTGTGACACCCTTCAGGGCAAACCAGCTGGCCCCCACCCTTGTACCAGGCCTCTATCCTAATAAAAGAGTAATATACAGATTGATCATCACTGCAACACACAATATAGCTGCCCCCATGTGGTCAAAGATCCTGCCCCCATGTGGACAGAAGATGGCCACCACAAGATGGCCAGCAGGAGAGGGCAGTTGGGAGGCCCCCGGCCTGCAAGGGAGGGCAGTTGTGAGGGACCAGGCCTGCAAGGGAGGGCAGTTGAGAGGGACCAGGCTTGCAAGGGAGGGCAGTTGGAGGTGATCAACCCTGCAGGAGAGGGCAGTTAGGGGTGACCAGGCTGGCAGAGGAGGGAAGTTGGGGGCAAACAGGCTGGCAGGGGAGCAGTTAAGCATCAACCAGGCTGGCAGCAGAGTGGTTAGGGGGTGATCAGGCTGGCAGGCAGAAGCAGTTAGGGGCAATCAGGAAGGCAGGCAGGCAAGCAGTTGGGAGCCAGCAGTCCTGAATTGTGAGAGGGATGTCCGACTGCCCATTTAGGCCCGATCCCACCAGGATCGCGCCTAAACAGGCAGTCGGACATCCCTCCAGGAGTCCCAGATTGGAGAGGGTACAGGCTGGGCTAAGGGACAACCCCCCCGCCGTGCACGAATTTCGTGCACCGGGCTTCTAGTGTACACATATAATACCTTAATTAAAAAATGAAAAAAAAGTAAAATACAAAAAAAATTAAAAATGAAAAAAAAAAAAGAAAACTGCTGTGCTGGAGAATAGCATCAAGCAGATCAGTCATTTTTAAAAATAATTTACAACTCTACTTTTCTGAAAATACAAGCAGACATTATTTTTTACTTAAAATTACTGTAATATATCGAAGATGCTTTCCAAATACAGCAATTTACAGAGAGCTATACATTTTGTGCTTTATGACCTATCTTTACTCTTGCTTAGGTGAAAACTTGTGCAACAAATTCTGCATCAGTGTTAATATATTGGAGAACATTCCTAACAGTGACAGTGAGAAACAGAAATTAATATAAAATAGTGCACACAGGAAATTTGTACACAGTGTGGTAAAGATAACATCCTGGTCTTAGGTATCATTTTGTCCTTTGATGTTTTTAAGTAAGGGTGCAGCAATTTTCTATAATTATGCATTTGTTCTCTGGGTATCATAATCCTACCTAATAATAGACAAATATGCAAATTGACCGTACCTTCGCTATGCCCACGATTGGCCAGGAGGCGCGGGGGGGCGGGACTCGGGTGGCCAGGGTGGCTGATTGGGCCGGCGGGATGCTGAGCTCGCTTTGCCAGCGGCGGCGCGAGCTCAGCGTCTGCGCCATGGCTGTGCTGCAGCTCAGAAGGGGCCTCTGGGGCAGTGAGCCCACATCCCGCCGTGGACCATCAAAAGCGGGGGAGCTGCGTGCCTGTCCGCTCCGGCACCAGGCCTTTCAGAAGCCTCTGCTGCGCCAGAGGCTTCTGAAAGGCCTGGTGCACCAGCGGACAGACACCCAGCTCCACCGTGATCGAAAGCAGGGAGCTGTGTGTCCGCTCCGGCACCAGCAGACCCCCTGCCATCAAAAGCGGGGAGCAGGCTGCCAGCAGTGTCCACGGAGCATGCTAGGCTTTGCGGGGCAGTGGATATGGCCTGGATGGCAGGTTAGGCCTAGGGGACCCTACACGTGCATGATTTAATCATGCACTGGGCCTCTAGTAGTTGATAAAAAAGCATGTAACATTTTTAATAACATCAGTAATTAATCTCAAGGTTGCAATAAAAATCACTGTAATCATTTTACTTTGGATTAGACAGATATGAATTTTCCTCAAAATTACTGAGCAAGTCACAGAAGGATGGCCTCATCAGTTATTTTATATGAGAGATGAACAGTGTTTCTCTGTTGAGGAGGACTAGTACTCAGTCTAGGTCATTCTCCAACTTTCAGGAAAAAAAAAGAGGGAGAGATGTCAGTAAAGAATTGGTATCAGTTGGCATAGCAATGCTAAGTTGAGAGCATTGATCTTCTTGAAATATCATAATTAAAACATTTTTTCCTTAAAAGAGAGTAAAGATATGATGTCATAATATTTTTTAAAAGCCATAATCATGTTTATTCATCAATTCAGCACCTATTTATCTATATATATAAAAGCCTAAGCAACCATTAGGACCAGATGACCGGATGACTGGCCAGTTGCTATGACATGCACTGACCACTAGGGGGGCAGATGCTCAACACAGGAGCTGCCCTCTGGTGGTCAGTGCACTCCCACAGCCAACCTCCCGTGGCCAGCCAACTTCCCAAGGTCCCTCCCCACGGCCGGTCTGCCCCCATGGCCCTGATCGGGACTGGGCCAGATGGCCGCGATAGACCCTGATAGCCAGCAAGGCTGAGGGACCCCACCCATGCACGAATTCATACCAGGGCTCTAGTATATTTATAACATGATTGACTTTTAGCTATCACAATAATGAACCCATTTTTGCCCTTCAAATATACTATAGAGCAAGAATATAAAATACTGCTAATATGGAGAGTAGATATTAAATAATTTATCAGAATTGCAAACTAACTTTTACTTTTGTGAGAATTACAGTGTTCAGACTATTAAAATGGGACAGAATCTACATTATAAGACAAACTAAAAAAGTGCAAGTATCATGTATTATGTCATTCAGTGTAAATGAAACAATCCCAAAATACCAGAGGCTCTGGTGAAAACTGGACTATGAAATCAGTTTCTCTCAACTACTTGAACAAACAAACAAAGTAAAGTAAAACTGTGTTCCTACTCCCTTTCATTTCCCTTGGTATTTATTAATAAACTTGGGTGTAAATGAATCCTTTAAACTAGGAAATATATCTTACTGGTGGTATAGTTCCCCAAATCAGAGGTTTATGTACAAATAGAGACAAGAAGAACCCCATATTAGTACATTCTGGAGATTGAAATTTTCCAGTACATCAAGGGATCACAAATTCTGAAAATGGGAGCCGAAAATAATTTGCATACCTAATCTATAAGAAACAGACTAGAGCTGGCTAGACAAAGAGAAACACGTTGGAGTTAGGGCCTTCAACAATGTTCCACATCTCAAGTGGCAAACAAGTGGAAAGTGAGAGGAGCAACTCAGGCTGCAGGTACATGCACTTTATATAAATAATCACCACACTGTAATACCCTTCATCTCATGCCAAAATGAGTGCGCTATATAAACAACATAAACAGCAGGATGCACCAGAAAATCAGAGCAAGCCCAGCAACAAGAAATATTTTCATAAAGAATTCGAGATTATTTTAGCTTTAAAAATGAGTACTACCTCCGTCCAAAACAACACAAAAACTATGAAAACAGCATTTTGAATCATAAACGGGATGCAAGAAAGATATTCTACTTTCACAGCAGCAGCAACTCTTACTTTATACTTGACTAGAGGCCTGTTGCATGAAGATTCATGCAATAGGTCTTCTTCCGTCCCCTGGCTGCCAGCACCGGTTTTTCTTCGGCACCCGGGACCCAGGCCTTCGCTCTGGCCACTGCCTTCCGTCTTTGCTCCAGCCGGAGCCTTCAGTGTTCGCTCCAGCCGGAGCGCCGCTCCTGTAGCTCCCTCCACCACCCACCCTCCCCCTCATAGCAGGCGTCTGCCCCACCTGGCTTCTCCATGCCTGCATATGCAAATTAACCTGCCATCTTTGTTGGGTTGATTTGCATACTCACTCCTGATTGGCTGGTGGGTGTTCAGAGGTATAGTCAATTTGTATATTTCTCTTTTATTAGTATAGATTGTGAATATAATAATATTTGGAATATAAAAATAGAACTTGATTTTATGCATTAGTTAATTACAAATCCTTCAGGCATAAACGTTTTTCAGGGGGGCAGACAATTTAGTATGGGTAAACACACACAACTCAGCTACTGTAGTGGAACTGCCCCTGTATGCTGAGGAGTAGGCCACAATCATGAGTCATCCGTGTTTTGTGGGCATTCCTCAGCATGTGCTGTAGAGGACATGAAGAATGCCATTTCATCTGACTAGCCTTTTCGAAAGAGGGTAACTAAGAGTCTCTCTCTCATGCACACACGTACATACACATTTGTTTTATACACAGATATATGTTTTACACTTCTGTTTTTATGTGTGTGTGTAGTTGTGACTTACATGGTGGGATGAGGAGTGAAGATGAGAAGAGAAAGAGTCCAGGACCGTGGTAGAATCTCATCACGGAGCCTTCCCACCCGCACTGCTCTGCCAGGACTGATACACTCAACACTGACTGCTTACAGCTCCTCTTTCAGTCCCTGAACGGTCTGCTCTTCTCACCAGTGCCATTCTTTTGCCATTCTTCGCCCCTCCAGGAAACCTGTCATGGTAGGAGGGATGTAAAAACAACTCCCCGGCCTGCAAGTGGCCCCATTAGCGGTACCCGTGCCCGTGCGGTAACATACATCCACACGCACAGCTGATCTATGGCCCCGCAGGTGGGCCACATCGCTCAGCACAAAGTGTGCTTGTCCTATTTACATTGGGATTACTGGGTTACTTCGGAGTTTCTTTTCAAAACATATCATTTAATCACTTCAGACTACTTTCCCTACTCTAAATGATGTAACGCACCACTGAAATATTTTAAGTTGCAATATATCTTAATAACTAAGATACATTAAAAATCACAGGATCCTCAAACTGGGTAAATATTTTTTTCAACTTGACACCAGAATCGCGAATCCAATGTTTCTTTAAGCAAGGGCTAAAATTAAAGCAATATAAAATAACTGAAGTAAGCACAGTCTTCTTCATTAGGCACACGTATAACGCAGAAACCAATACCTACAGAAAAGACTGAAAATACAAAAAACCTCGATGGTTTTGTTTGTTTAATGGTTTGGACAGACTGTATCAATGAAAAGTATCAAATGGATATATTTGTTTTGGTTACTAAACTTGTGATTCTATATTTCAACAATGGATCAGTAGAAAGTTCTTCTACTTCATTCAAATATTTGTATCCTCTATCAGGTGCCACAGGTAGTGTTTGCTGCACAGGTGGCCCTGACCCTGCATTACAAACTCCAGGGCACTATGGAATACATTATCTAAACAGGTCTTGTTTTTTTTTTGTGTGTGTGTTTTTTTACCATTCCCTCATTCTGTACCCCAAGCAATGTTTACATACCTTACATTTATCCCATTCTCATAAAACACTGAATCTGAATCCTCTGCCACAAGAATTATGTGATATGTTTGTCTAAATTAGGTGTATCTG
The DNA here is from genome assembly GCF_951640355.1 of Cnephaeus nilssonii. Lineage (NCBI taxonomy): Eukaryota > Metazoa > Chordata > Mammalia > Chiroptera > Vespertilionidae > Cnephaeus > Cnephaeus nilssonii. The sequence continues at coordinate 52,530,658 of NC_137089.1, read as the reverse complement.
CTTTGTACATTATCAACCTCAGTTATTGTGAAACTCTGCTTTGAAGTCTACAGTGCACCGTGATTTTCATTTAGAATTGCAAGCTACCCCGTGATAAACTGAGGTAGTAAATGGCAAGCCTATATTCTTACCTGTGCAGATCCGTGGGAACTGGGGACTGGAGGCCGAGGTCTGGCTACCTCACTGGCTGCTGATCAAAGAACGACAGGCCGGAAGCTTCTCACCTGATGTTCTTCTGGGCCTGCGCCAGCCCCGCCCTCTTCCTGCTCATTTTCCTCAACTGCAGATTCCTGGCTCTTTGCTTCAGATTTTAGTTGTTGTTTCTGTTGGCTTCACTTTGGGCGAACATGTTAAGATGGGTGTTGGCCTATAATAATATTTCAGTTCCTCACACAGATTTTGACTTAGCTTTCCCACACTTCTCTTCAATAAAGATTTTTATCGCCAATCTCATCCTCAAGGTTTGTTAAGAAGAAGTTTACCAAACAAGATAGAGAGGGGAAAGTATTCAGAAATGTAGCAAAATTATTCAGAATATACCTCAAATCTCCCTTATTTTCTTTTCTTTTAAAAGTTCTCCCAGATAGCCCCCACACATAGCACAGCCAATCTTTGAAAACATTTCAATACTGCCTCCTATCACTGTAGTATCTTTTGTATTTGTTTACAGGTGGGATGGGAGGGCTGGCACACAAGATAATGAGTTTCTATGGGATACTACCCTTTACCTCTTCGTACACAATATGCCACAATTGCCTAATCCTCACAGCTTCCAACTACACGGTAACATTTAGTCTAGCAGTGGTCAGCAAACTCAGTCAACAGAGCCGCAGTTTGCTGACCACTGGGATAGAGAATTCATTTTTGCTCCCCCTACAATAATGTTTGCCTACATAAAACCACATACATGTGGAATTAAATTGAAGGGGAATATCTGCTTTTTTTAGGGAGATGGCAAAAATTATGTTTTTACTGGATATACCTCCCACCTATAGAGCATACAATGCCAAAACACAGCTGAATAAATAAAGGATTCCAATACAAAAACACACCCTCATGGACTCAAACATACATCCCTGGTATGCAATCACTGGTACAAAAATCTACTCGTGTATTTCTGCTGATTTTACCCACTGAACAACCTCTGCCTCACCAGGAGTTGAGACTTTTCACTTCTGCTACCATTCTGCAAAAAAACAAAAGAACGTATTCTAGAAACCGTTGCCACATGGCTGCCTTCCCAGGTCCCTACTGCTCAGCTCGGTACTGGACGATGCCACATGTAGCTGTCATAGTCAGTTCCCCACTGGAAATACTTCTTTATATAAAGGGTGTCAGGAGTAAATTAAATCATGGTAAATGCCCTTTATGTGTGTGATGTATTTATGTGTGCCTGTACTTGCAAGTTCCAAGGATAGTTTTTTAACATCCCCCATTTTTGTTTTTTGTTTTTGCACTAACACTGAAAACCCATCTCTATTCCATGTATTCCTGGAGCACCATCAACCTCTGCAATTGCATTCATCACCTTTCAGGGCACGCGTGTAACCCAGGCTGGGTTTTCCTCCTTCGGGTCTGTGAGCAGGTATACCTCAGAGATATTGCAGGTTCATTCCAGACCGCCATAATAAAGTTAGTCTCGCAATAAAGCGAGTCATATGCTTTTAGCTGGTAGAGGTTCCTGCCTTGATTCATAAAAAATACAACGCCTGTAAAACACAATCAATGAAGCAAATACAAGGGAGGTGCTCCTGTGTTCTTTCCAGCCGAGAAGCGTTTCTTTGTGGTTCTCTTCTTCCCCCAGGTGAGTTGAGTTAGAATTGTTACCCTCACTTGCATGTAGAGACAAATTACTGGGACTGTACTAGTTGGCTGGTAATCTCAGAGTTCATACTATTTACAGCCTACTTCAATCTTGAAAAGGTCAGAAAATGAACCTTCCAAACATGGAATGGTTAGATCATCTCACAAAATGGTGGAGTCTTTCTAAATATTCCAGGTATTTTTATGAGACTGTAAACTAATTTTCTAAGTAAAAAATGTTTTAAAGCCAAAGAGACTCCGTTCCAGCTTTTTGTAAAGTGTTGTGCTCAAAAGCAGCAGTTAGCAGTGAAATATACATCTTACTTTTAGTACTAGATTATAAAAAAGTATTTGTCCGATTTTAACCCTTTTTGATCTTAAAGTTAAAACAGTAAAATTTTACCTCCTGGCTCTTAACCACTTCTTCAATCCTATCATTCTTGACATACAGATAAGAAAAGACCTCCGGATTGATAAGTTTGAAGGCTAAGAAGAGAAAATGAAAAATAGATTGCACAGGCTGAGAACAAATTATGAGTAGTTGGCACCTTAATACAGTGTATTACCAACTAGCATAAAGGCAGTTGAACCTGCCTGAGCATAAGAAGACGGTGAGAGATGTTATCCGCATAAAAGAAGATGTACATTGAAATGGATATTTCCAGCCCTCGGGATGAGCAGGTGGTATGCTTTAGTTCTGTCTGCGCTGCATATACCAGGAGGGCATCATTGTCTCTGTCTGACATCTGTTCTGATTGGCTGGTGCTCATAAAATAGCAGTTGCTAGGTTGTTACCTGTCTTAAAGACCATTCCAGAGCTCTAGCTTGGGACGATCTTGGTGTTGGTCTGGAGTGGGCATTTAGTGTTTCCCTGCCTGCTTTTCTCTCACAATCTGGGCATACGGCAATTTATACTGATTCTTCTAAGCTTCCATCAACTGATTTTGGAAAAATTACTTTTAAGTCTTTTTTTTTTTTTTTCCAATTCCAAACTATCTTTGAGACCCACATCCCAAAAATAAACTGCCTGGAGGAAAGGCAGTAAGTGATTATGTTTTTGTATATCTAGAACTGAGACCAGAAATATACTAAAATGTTCAATAAATATGCATTGGAATAATTGGCAGCGGCCAAGGGGGCAGGGTGGCTGGACCACGCATTCGCTCTGCTGCCCACGTGACACTCTGCCGCCTGCGCTGCTGCCTGCTGGTGCCCGCCGCATCTGGGTTATTTTATTAAACATTATATTAGAATGATCTATTCCCACTATGGCTTATAAAAGTAATTGGTTCATTTTTACTGCTACATAGTATTCAGTGTTCTGATTCATCCGCAATGTATTTATCCATTCTCTTGTTGATGGACGTTTGTGTTGCTTCCACTTTAGAGCTATTATAAACAATGCTGTTATTTACATTATTGAGCATACATTTTGGTGAAAGCACACTTTATTTGAGCATATGTCTTAAAATAGAATTTTTGTATACATACATTTAGCTTTAATACTTATTGCCAACACATTCTTTCAAAGAGATTGTGCCAAACCAGGTAGGAAAGCACAGTTTATTTTGTATTTTAACAACACTTGCTGTTGCTATCTTTCCCAATATGTACAGAGATTTACTGTGTTTTTTATTTTCTAATAGTAATTGCCTTCAGAAACAACTGATTAGGTACATGAGAATATCGCTGCCTCATTTGAAGCATAAATGTTTCCATACTGATTCAAAAGCAAAGTACCCTCATGCTTGCCAATATTAAAAGAAGAAATAGGAAGAGACATTTTTATTACATTTACTAGGATGACATTGGTTAATAGGATCATATAGGTTTCAAGTGTACATTTCTATGATACATGATCTGTATCTTGCATTGTGTGTCCACCACTCAAAGTTAAATAATCTTCTATCACCATATATTTAGCTCTCTTTACCTTTTACTACCACCCACCCCATTCCTTCTGGTAACCACCATACAGTTGTCTGTGTCTGAGTCTCAGTTTTATATCCCACATATGTGTGAATTTGTATGGTCTTAGCTTTTTTTCTGACTGACTTATTTCATTTAGCAGAATATTCTCAAAGTCCATCCATGTTGGCACAAAATGGCAGTATTTCATCTTTTCTTATGCTGAGTAATATTCCATAGGATACATGTGCCACATCTTCTTTATCCAATCCTCTGCTGAAGGACACAGTTCTTTCCATGTCTTGGCCATCATGAATATGCTGCATTTACTTAATATTAGAAATGTTTCTTGCCCTAGTCAGTTTGGCTGAGTAGATAGAGCATTGGCCTGTGGACTGAAGGGTCCTGGGTTCGATTCTGGTCAAGGGCACATGCCCTGGTTTTGGGCTCAATCCCCAGTAAAGGGTGTGCAGGAGACAGCCAATCAATGATTTTCTCTCATCATTGATGTTTCTATATCTCTCTCCCTCTAAAATATATATATATACTAGAGGCCCCCAACTGCCCTCCCCTGCTGGCCTGGTCACCCCTAACTGCCCTCCCCTGTTGGCCTGATCGCCCACAACTGCCCTCTCTTGCAGGTGTGGTCCCTCCCAATGGCCCTCCCCTGCTGGCCATCTTGTGGTGGCCATCTTGTGTCCATATGGAGGCAGGATCTTTGACCACATAGGGGCAGCCATCTTGTGTGTTAGAGTGATGGTCAATTTGCATATTACTCTTTTATTAGATAGGATAGAGGCCTGGTGCATGGTTGGGGGCCAGCTGGTTTGTCCCAAATCAGGGTGGGGGTTCCCTTGGGGCATGGGGCAGCCTGGGTGAGGGGCCTGAGGTGGTTTGCAGGCCAGCCATGCCCCCCAGCGACCCAAGCAGAGGCCTGGTATCTGGGATTTATTTATCTTCTACAATTGAAACTTTGTAGCATGGAGCGAAGCCAAGCCTTCTGCTTGCTCGGTGGCAGCAGCCATTTCTGTTGGGATTTATTTATCTTCTATAATTGAAACTTTGTAGCCTTAAGTGGAGGCCTGGGCTGGCCAGGGTGTGTGGAAAGCTTGGCTTCCTCCATCGCCAGGGGCAACCCTAGCCTCCTGCTCTCTCCAGCTCCATGGCTGCTGCCATTTCTGTTGGGATTTATTTATCTTCTATAATTGAAACTTTGTAGCCTGGAGTGGAGGCCTCGGCTGGCTAGGATGTGCGGAAAGCTTGGCTTCCTCCATCGCCAGGGAAACCCAAGCCTCCCTCCTGCTCGTTCAGTGGCTGCAGCCATCTTGGTTGGGGTTAATTTGCATACTCTCTCCTGATTGGCTGGTGGGTGTAGCAGAGTGGTGGCTAATTTGCATATTACTCTTTTATTAGATAGGATATATATTAAAAGGCCATCATTTTATGTCTAAGTGATTACCTACATCAATTTCTTTCCTTCAAATTTAGGATGGGTCCTTGTATATTCAGACAAGCGTTTTCAGCATGATGGGTAAGATATAAGTTTCATGAACTGAATTAAAACATCTTGATCCTGGTTGTGCACATAATCTCTAGGGACTTTTCAAAAATGCTCAAGTCTGGGCCTCACTTTTTTTTCGTCCTTCAAAAGTTTAATAACATGCAATTTTAATACAACAGAGCATCAGAGTCCAGAGCAAGAAACAGAATGAAAGGAAACAAGTATGCTGAGGGGTTCTCAGTGAACCATTTCCCAAAGCCGGACTGCTGGACTTTTTCAGCACAACTTTCTCCTAATTTTCCTTCGGTTTTTACAACATTCTTCTTGGCTCCTGGCTCTCTCTGCCTCCCTGGCCAACCTCTCTGCCCTCAAAGCCACACTCGTCTCCATCTTGCTTTTTTTACTTTCAGAGTCTGTCTCTGGATATCTCCACGGGGAACTGGTTGCCTGCAGAGAAGCTGTGGGCCACAGAGACCTGCTCCTGGGATCATCTCTGCCCAATTTAAAAATTGTGCTGCGGTGAGCTCAGGGCTGGTGTGTAGAGACCCAGGACCAGCAAGGCCTAGGGCTTCACCCACACTTCCTGGTGCAATTATCTTCATGGTACCTGTGACATCGGAAGTACTTAAAAGTTCTCCTTCACAGCTGCAGGCCTGGAGACCCTGTCTCCTGCAGGCACAGATTTGCTGGGGCTTCTCCCAGGTCTCCTGCTGCCTGTGCCTGACCGCATTGTGGGGATGGGCGTTATCCTCGGGACTGGACTCTTGAACATGCAGCTGGTCAGCCTCTAGGAAGTTCAGACCTTTCGCGACATTTCCGCTTGGTCTTGGATAAAATGCATGTCTCTTCTTGACTAAAGTCTGGGGCATCATATTACTTTGGAGCTTTCCCAGAAAGGACTGGTTTGTCTTCCAGATCAATCCAGGTTCCCCCGTGGCTGCAGAGTTGTCTTGCTGACCCACTCCTGACATGCAGACAGTCTGTGGCTTGCTGGAAACTGCCTGGGCCTCACTCTTGGTAAATGATTTAAAATATCTGGGGGGAAACGAAACTAAGTGTTAAAAATTTTAAATTTAAAAATTAAATATCGGGAAGAAGAGTCTGGACATAAATACTTAGTAAAAACATTTTAGTTGGTCTGTATGTGTAATGATAAGCAGCACACACCAGCACTGACATCATGACAAAGTACTTGTTGGCTATTGTGTACCCCTAAATCTTAGCTTAAAAACAGATGATGTGATACACATGTACTGCAAAATGATTACCACAGGGTTAGCGAACCTATAGCCCCTCACATATTACCATTGTGTGTTTGTATAACATTTATAATCTACTCTCTCAACAACTTTCAAGTATATAATACATTACTGTTAATTATAGTCACCATGCTGTAATTAGACCCCCCCACCCAGAGATTATTTATCTAATAGCTGAATTTGTACCCTTTGACCAACATCTCCCCATTCCCCCCACACACCCCCACAGCCCCTGGCAACCACTATTTTATGCTCTCTATTTCTTTCTGACTTTGGCGTGTGTGTGTGTGTGTGTGTGTGTGTGTGTGTGTGTGTGTGTGTTTCTTGCCTGTGGTTACATTTTCCATGCATTCACAACAGATTCCTCTTTTATGATAAAAAGCTTCACTTGCCATGGAGTTATCTTATTTCCCACCCTTGAAATAACTTCCCTAAAATTGTTTCAGAGCCATTTCTGCTCTCAGAATGGGTATGCCTCTGACTATTAAATAGTTGTTTTACTCATTTATTTGACATTGTTGAGAACCTATTCCATGCTACCTATCACAATTGGTGCTAATATTCAGACATAAGCAGAAAAGCTGTAGTGTTGTAGGTCAAGTGAGGAAAACACATGGATTCTAAAATAATTATAATAAAAATAAATAGATGTAATAAAGAGTCTGACTCCAGTTTTGATGTTGATTGCTGACAGCTTTCAAATGACTTACCACTTCCTCTTTCCTTTGTTGTGGAGGGAACACGAGTGAACAACCACTGGAGCCCAGACCAAATTAAAATTTAGGGAGCCTTTATTAGCCGGCCAGCAGGCTGGTGACTGCTCTGCCTTTCTCCACACAGGGAGTCCAGAGAGCAGCTGAAACCCTTTGTGTAGGACCGCTTTTAAGCACATTAACCACATCCTGTTTTTGCAGAGCAAGCAACCCAAGACAAAACAGTTTGTCCTAAGCTACATCAGGATCATGCCATTGACGACCATGTTATTCACAGGGTCATCCTGTTCTTCAGAAAGCTGACAGTGTTCTGTGAAAGAAGGCCTACGTGCTGGGAAGGGGCCATGAGACCGTATCTCAAGGCCTGGCCTGGTGTCAGCACTGACAACTCTATCTGGGGCATAGTCCATGGCCTCTCTGGCTCTCCCTGCTCTCCCCGCCAATGCCCCCCCTCCTTTTCTGTATCAAAAATTCCTACTCTCTAACACCTTTAGACTCTACTTCCGGGCAAGCAGGTAAGAAAGCCATATATATGGATATATAATACAGATATTAAAATTGCAGCAAGAAAAATTTATTTTATTTTTAGCAATCACTCAATTATTCCAGAAATTGAGCACCTTCTACGTTCTGGAGACGGTACCGCAACTAAACAGGAAGCAAGACAGAGGTGGCCCCTACCCTTACATCCATTCCCACGGTGTTCCACTGATTTCTGCTTGCAAGAATTAGAAAACTCAAGTAGTTCTTTTGGGGTGTAGCTCACTTTGTGAGTCACACTTTCTAGCTCACCTTTAGGGTCCTATAGGATTTAAGTCTAGTAAAGTTCTAGAAGCACAGAGGGGTGGTGGGGTGGGTTGTGAGGATCACCCCCATTGTTTTCATAGCAACTGTCTCAGGAGAGGCCATGACTGTGTTTTTCTGGCAAAGCAGAATGAACCTCTCAGACAGAAATGGAAGGACCTCTACCCCTGAGGGTCAGGAGACCTCCTTGCAAAGAAGATTCATAATTTAGGACTCAATGGCCCCAGCTTCAGCAGGATCCTCCTACACATCCTCAGTGCAACTTAAAGAACCCCATTTCCCGTCCCCCCTCCCCCAATCAACGCCCTCCTTTTAACATAGACACCTTAGGGGGCTGGGAGCTCAGCTTGCATTGTAATTCAGCCAATCACAGGATGAGATCCTGCACTGGGTTTTCTCAAGAGTCAGCCCTGTGGATTCTGGAGGGAAGCTCCTAGCTCAAGCTGAGAATTCAGATACCTGAGCTCTCCTGTTATTTTAGCACTTTGTCCAGAGGCCTTAAGGGCCAATGTCATATTTCTTAGTGTTCCAAAACGTTCAAAAGTGTCACATACGGAGTTACGCAGCTCCTTGCTAAGTGTTGATGAGGAGTGACCAATGCAGATATTTTGCATATCTCTATAAACAGTTCAAACTCTAGGCTACCGGGGCCCTCTTCACTGCTGGAGATAGAATCATTAGCATCTTTAAGTCTAATTAGACTAGAGGACCAATTCCAGAAAATCTAGAACCAATTAAAAAACTTTATCCTTAAAATTGTGTTCCTCTGGAAACACTCTTGGCACCAAAATCAGAATTAGTCAGGGTTCTCTGGGGAATAGAACCAATAAAACATTGGTTGAGAGATATATATATAAAGAGACTTATAAGGGATTGGCCCTCATGATTGTGGAGGTTGAGAGATCCCAGGAACTGCAGTCTGCAAGTAGAGGCCCAGGAAAGCTGGGGGGGGGGGGGGGGCGGGGGCGGGATGTGTGTGGAGTGGGGGGTAAAAGTGGGGAGGAGGCTGGCTCCAGTCCAAGCCGAAGGCCCTAGAACCAGAAAATCAAGGATGTGAGTCCCAGTCTGAGTCCAAAGGCCTGAGAACCAAGAACTTTAACATCTGAGGGGGGAGAAAATGAATGTCCCAGCTCAAGAAATAGGGTAAATTTGTGCTTTCCCTGCCCTTTTGTTCTGTCCAGGCCCTCGGTGGATCGGATTATGCCCACTTGTAACGGTGAAGGCAGTCTTCTCTACTCTGTCTACCAATTTAAAGGATGAAAACAGCCTCATAGACATGCCCAGAAATAATATTTTACCAGCTACCTGGGCATCCTCAGACCAATCAAATTAACCATCACATATAAATACTTGAAAGATTGCAAACAGCATAACAGAGCTGCCTACCCAGTGGAGCCTGACAGCCTAATAGCTGGAAGGCATCTAGGTTTCTGAGAACTTTAACAATAATAAAGCCTTAAAAGTGTCAAGACACTAAAACAATTATTCCAAAGTTTAGTATTGTTCTTCCTTTTAAAATGCATTAATATCCAGATGTTCATGTTGAAATAATATCAGAAACTATAATCAGATTAATCTTTCAAACACTTCCAAAAATGGAACTTATAAGACATTCACAAATGTAGGTTACCTTTTATTCTTTTACAATAAACTATAAGTAAATATAGATAACAATAGGTCTCTATATATTAAAATTTGTAATGTAATCAAAAAATTTTTTTCAGTGCCTATGTCTCCTTAATTTTCCCCATTGTTTTCTTCTTTTTCTTCTTTATTGATTTTAAATGGAGAAAGGGAGGGAGAGATTGGGAGAGAGGGAGGAAGAAAGACAGAGAGGAGAGTGAGAGAGAGGGAAACATCAATTTGTTGTTCCACTTATTTATGTATCGTTGGTTGATTCTTGAATGTGCCCTGACGGGATGACACCACAACCGACTGAGCTACCTGGCTAGAAATATATTTAGTATTTGTGAAATATGTACATTTTAAATATTAGCCTTGAAAAAAGTTGTAACTAAACATTAAATGCATTGTATCTTTTAATTATAACATACTTGAGGAAAATCAATATCAGCAAAATCATACTATTACTGAATACCTTAATCTTTGTAGATATATTGCCATACTTTCCTCTATGTCCTTTAAATGACTCTCATTTATAATAGAGGCAATATAATTTTGCAAATCTATATCACAAGGTCATCAAGAAGTATTTACATTATGATAATCAAAAGGCTTAATAAGAAGTTTAATAAAACTATTGGTAATCAAAGGGCTTAATAAAAAATTTAAACTCTGTTTTTCTTTGAATCGACCAAGATTTGTGCAACTGCTTTGTTGTGTTAGAGAGTGGGAATTTTTGAGCATGCTTCCAGAGAGGCCGTGGACTATGCCCCAGATAGAATTGTCAGTGCTGACACCAGGCCAGGCCTTGAGATAGGGTCTCATGGCCCCTTCCCAGCACGTAGCCTTCTTTCACAGAACACTGTCAGCTTTCTGAAGAACAGGATGACCCTGTGAATAACATGGTCGTCATTGGCATGATCCTGACGTTGCTTGGGAAAAACTGTTTTGTCTTGGGTTACTTGTTCTGCAAAAACTGGATGTGGTTAATGTGCTTAAAAGCGGTCCTACACAAAGGGTCGCTGCTGCTCTCTGGCCTCCCTGTGTGGAGAATGGCAGAGCAGTCGCCGGGTCGCCCAGCCGCCCGGCTAATAAAGGCTCCCTAAATTTTAATTTGGTCTGGGCTCCAGTGGTCATTCACTCGCATCCGCTCCACAACAGTTGTAGTTTTTTACTTTGCTGGTCCAGTGAATTTGGCAGAGAAACAATAAACAAGAGATTTTATTCATCTATTTTTCAAGACAGTGATGAGTTCCCTTATTGCTACAGGGTGTAAAGCAGGGATCCTCAAACTTTTTAAACAGGGGGCCAGTTCACTGTCCCTCAGACCGTTGGAGGGCCAGACTACAGTTTTAAAAAAACTATGAACAAATTCCTATGCACACTGCACATATCTTATTTTGAAGTAAAAAAACAAAACGGCAAAAACACCCGCAGGCCGTAGTTTGAGGACGCCTAGTGTAAAGCATGTGTTCTGTGAAGGATTCATTGACAAATAAATTTATGCTTTTCTGCTCTATTGATGACTTCTAAACATAGTAAAAATTGGTCTCTAAAATTTATATTTTGATTTGACAAAGATAACTAAGCTATATCAGGTTAAATTTAAATTTATTTTCAATTTGTTTAAGACATGGGCACATATCCATCAGAACAATATTGTGGTTGCCCATTGAATAAGTAGAAATAAAATATAATATTAAATTCAGATATTCACAATTAAATCAAATATTTTATTTTATTTTATTTTATTTTATTTTATTTTTTAAACCAAACCACGCGCCCGTGGTCCTGTCCACCCGGCGGCAAGGTCCTTTTTTTTTTTTTTTTAAATATATTTTATTGATTTTTTACAGAGAGGAATTGAGAGGGATAGAGAATTAGAAACATCGATCAGCTGCCTCCTGCACACCCCCTACTGGGAATGTGCCCGCAACCAAGGTACATGCCCTTGACCGGAATCGAACCCGGGACCCTTCAGTCCGCAGGCCGACGCTCTATCCACGGAGCCACACCGGTTTCGGCCAAATATTTTATATTTACAAAAATAATTATGTATAGCAATAGTATAATAAAAATAGATGAAAGACGGTAAAGATTATTTGTCTACAATAATACTGAGATTTATTTTCTTTTAATAGTTTCATATTGAATAGAAATGTGTTTTAGTACTAGTTAAAAAGTAAGTCAATATAAGGAGAGAATCCTAATATAAAAACCCAGTGTGATAATATAAATAATATATATATCATAATATAAACAAAGTATGGTATAAAAGTCATATAAATTTACCATTGTACAAATGTAATCATGTAGAGTTTTTTTTGATACAGAAAAAAAGAAAGATTATTGAGAATTGAATAAACGTTAATTTTAATCCATCATGCTCATGTTGTTAAGTATTCGTTGGAGGCGGGGGCGATAAACTTGTTTAACTTCATTTTCGTCATCCATACAATGGTTATAATCATTCCAACCTTAAAAGATTGGTGGTTGAAATATACAATGTGCATAAAGTACATGACTATTGTAGTCAACTAATGGGAGTTCATGTTCCATTCCATTAATGAAACATGAATTCACAGTCACTCATTCTTTTTTTTTAATTTAATAAATATTTATTGTTCAGATTATTACAGTTGTTCCTCTTTTTTTCCCCCATAGCTCCCCTCCACCTGGTTCCCATCTCACCCTCTTCCCTTACTTCCCCTACACTGTCCTCATCCATAGGTGTACAATTTTTGTCCAGTCTCTTCCCAAACCCCCCACACCCTTTTCCCCCTGAGAGTGTCAGTCCACTCCCTTTCTATGCCCCTGATTCTATTATAATCACCAGTATATTCTGTTCATCAGATTTTTAATTCATTTGATTTTTAGTTTCACTTGTTGATATGTATTTGTTGTTCATAATTTTTACCTTTTTCTTCTTCTTCTTCTTCTTCTTCTTCTTCTTCTTCTTAAAGAATACCTTTCAGCATTTTATATAATACTGGTATGGTGTTGATGAACTCCTTTAGCTTTTTCTTATCTGTGAAGCTCTTTAGCTGACCTTCAATTCGGAATGTCAGCTTGGCTGGGTAGAGTACTCTTGGTTGTAGGTTCTTGTTATTCATCACTTTGACTATTTCTTGCCACTCCCGTCTGGCCTGCATAGTTTCTGTTGAGAAATCAGCTGACAATCGTATGGGTGCTCCCTTGTAGGTAACTAACTGTTTTTCTCTTGCTGCTTTTAATATTCTCTCTGTCTTTTGCTCTTGGCATTTTAATTATGATGTGTCTTGGTGTGGTCCTCTTTGGATTCCTCTTGTTTGGGGTTCTGTGCGCTTCCTGGACTTGTAAGTCTGTTTCTTTCACCAGGTGGGGGAAGTTTTCGGTCATTATTTCTTCAAATAGGTTTTCAGTGTCTTGCTCTCTCTCTTCTTCTGGCACCACCATAATTCTGATGTTGGTACGCTTGAAGTTGTCCCAGAGGCTTCTTACACTATCTTCATATTTTTGGATTCTTTTTTCTTTTTGCTTTTCCAGTTGAGTGATTTTTGCTTCTTTGTATTTCAAATATTTGACTTGATTCTTGCATTCCTCTAGTTTGCTGTTGGGTCTCTGTATAATATTTTTTATTTCAGTCAGTGTATGTTTAATTTCTAGTTGGTCCTTTTCCATATCCTCGAGGGTCTTGCTAAATTTATTCTGCCTTTTCTAGAAAATTCTTGAAAAATCTTATAACCGTGGTTTTGAACTCTATCTCCAGTCGTTTGTTTTCCTCCATTTCTTTCCTTTGTGATCTGTTTCTTTGTCTCGGCATTTTCGCTGCTTCCCTGAGTTGGTAGGGTAGCTTTGTGTGCTAGGTGTCCTATATGGGCCAGTGGCTCAGCCTCCCCAGTTACCTGAGGTGGACACTCTTGGTGCACCCCTTTGTGGATTGTGTGTACAGCCTTGTTGTAGTTAAGTCTTTGCGGGGGCCTGATGCGGCGGGGATCTCTCTTTTCCGTGGCCAGCACGGAGAGAGATGAAACTGGTTCTTGATAGAGGCGTCCAGGGATTGAGAAATAAAGAAATAAAGAGAGACACAGAAGTAGATGCAAGCTGGGTCCCGGGTGGGTCGCTGACCTCTTCTGCTGGAGAGACAGACGACTCCCTGAGCCACGCAGCACATTTATTTATACTCCCATATACAAGGGGGGTTCACTGGAAAACTTAAGATTAAAGGAGCTTGGGAGGGTCTAGGTCTATTTCATTTCCTCTTTTCCGGTGCTAGACTGGTTCCACATCTCAAAGCCCTCTTCCGGAACCTAGACAAAGGTAAGCCAGGAAATGACAACACCTCTGCACTCCTGGGCCGGGGGTGCACCTGACATGACTCTGTCAAATATCTTGGGCTTAGTCAACAGCAATATAAAGAATGTCCATGTGTCTTCCCAGGGGGCCCTCTACAGTCTTGATTGTTGTTGGTATCAGTGGGAGGAGTTGACCTCCAGGCCAATTGGCTGTGAGGATCAGCTGTGTCTACCGGGAGACAGCCTTATTCGACTAGACTTTCAAATTTGCAAAAACTTCTGTGCTTAGCTTGGATGGGGCGGAGTTTCAGGGTAGAGCTGACAGCCTTGGCTTCCCCGTCAGTCCCGCCCTATGAGGTTCCTGGGCCCTCAGTACTCGCTGCAAGCACCTCTGAGAGAAAGGCGCCCTCGAGTTTCACCTGCTGCCAGACAGTCTAGTCTCTCCCCCAAAGAATCTGGATTCACAGATTCTTGCCCAGAACTGGGGTTCAGTGCAGTCAGAACTGGGGTTCAGACAGCCCAGATTCCCCCAGTATGAGCCTGGATCCCCAGGGTCTCACCCGGAACTGTGGTTCAGCACAGTCCGGAGCTTTTGTCTCCTTCCCGCTAGGGCAATCCAGTGGCCCAGTCCTCTGCGCATATTCACGTGCGCGCCTCCGGAGCTCTGCCTTTCGCCGCTCCCCTGAGTTTCCGCCTTACAGCCCAGATTCCCCCTGTATGAGCCTGGGTCCCCAGGGTCTCCCTTGGAACTGGGGTTCAGTGCACTCAGAACTGGGGTTCAGCGCAGTCCGGAGCTTTTATCTCCTTCCACGGAGAACGCCAGCCAGGCACTCAGCCGCCCCGTCCTCTCCGGCTCCGTTCTCTCCGCACACGCGCGCACTCAGGCTTTTGCAGCTCCTCTGATTCTCCGTGAGCTTTTCTCTTTCCTTCTAGTTGTAGAATTTCCACTCAGCCAGCCTTCCTGTGGTTCTGGATGATGTCCATTTTGTCTTTTAGTTGTATTTTTGAAATTGTTGTGTGAGGCAGAAGATTAGGTGTTTACCTATGCCGCCCTCTTGGTTTCTCCACTCATTCTTTTTTAAATCTTTTAGTTTTTTTTATTGATTTCAGAGAGAAAAGAAGAGGGAGTAAAAGATAGAAGAAGCACAAATGATGAGAGAGAATCACTCATTGTCTGCCTCCTGCATGCCCCACCCTGGGGATTGAGCCTGCAACCCAGGCATGTGCCCTGACCAGGAATTGAACCATGCCCTCCTGGTTCATAGGTCAACGCTCAACCTGAGCCACACTGGCCAGGCCAAACACCTGTGATTTAATAAGTAAGTACATGAATGAATAATGAAAGTAATGAGTGATTGTGCCCTACAGAGAATGTAGTTCTTTCCATTTGTTCACACTGACATTCAGACATTGGTCTGTTGACTCTCAGCTCCATTTTCACCTCTGCATTGACTTCCATGTCAGAAGGTCTCAAAACTTCAAACTACATAGACAAGGTACCCATGTCAATGGAGACTTGGGTGAGAAACTGGAAGATGGGAAGACAAGAAAGGCTTCTGGTTTTTTCTGGTGATGCTTTCTGCAGTGGCAACATCAGTGGGGACCATGGGAAGACAGCAGCCCATGCAGAGAATTTCAGGCTCTCTTGGCATTTGTGGGGTTTTCAGCCGCAAGGTCAGTAGTGCAGGCTCTTGAGTTTGCTCTGTGGCACCAGCACTGCCTTCAGCAACGTGTTGGCTGGCCAGTTCAGGGTCAAGGGCTTCAGCCCAAGCATGGGCACAGCCTTCTGACATGTGCTCACATCCTCTTCTTCCCCTTACTCCCCAACCTTGCCCCTTTCTTTCCTTCATCCCTACCAGTGACTTTGTAACCAGTTTCCTGCTTTAATTCCTCCTCTGTCTGAATGCCTAAGGCTGCTTCCATTTTCCTGACTGACACTGTCTGATATAGTCCACATTGATGGTGACTCTGTCCTTAGGCTGCAGCAAGATGACAAGATCAGTTCCAGGCATCATCCAGACATGACAAGGTTCACAGGGGCAAAGGTGGCTCTTCCTACAGTGCTCTCAGCAGTGAGGATCTCTTCCCCAGAGAGCCCACACCGGATAGCTCTTCAGGCACACTGGGCAGTCCTGAGTCTTCAGCGGTGTTAGCAAGCAAGCGAGGCTGTAGGGAACAGATTCAAATAATCTTGTCTCTAAAGACAGACTTTTAAAAAAATCTCTAACAAGCATTTCAAGGAAGACATTTCAAGACTAGTACGGTGTTCTGGCGTTGCATGAGACACAGCCTAGTTCCACTTTTTACTTCACTGTGCCTAGGAAGCTGCCTGGGTTACATAGGGCAGGGCCTCTGGGTGGAGATGAGAGGTCTGTGTCCAGGAGAGAAGGAACACCCAGCACAGGAGCCCAGATACATTGATTAATGGTTCAGAAAAAACCCAGAAGAGGTGGTGGCATGGAAGCCATAAATAGTAAGTCGTTCAAGGAGGGAACAACCGACCCTGAGTGACAGGGATGAGAAATGCTCCTCATAAAAATAGGTCCCTAGGCTCCTTGTTTTTCAGAGAATGCCCATCCATCCCACGGAAATGGTCCACACTCCTTAAGAACAGAAAAGAGCGTCCAGGATTTTTAGCACAATGGGGATGATCTGGAACAAACAGCACTAACAAAATTGGCAGAAATACGTCACTCCTCAAACCTGATGGCGTTTACTCAAAATATAATTTCAAAAGTTCCATATATTTAAATAAAACTATTTTTATTAGAACATTTAAAAGATAAGTATTTGCCAATAATGGGAAAGAGCATCAACTTCTAATTCTTACAGTTATAAAATTGTTAATATAATCTAGTTGAATATCATAGGAACCCAGTAGACAATATGAGTTTTAGTAGTAAGTAATGCTATGACTTTATGAAGAAAGTCAATGAGCAATCATAATCCTAAATTTGATTTTCTAATATTCACTTAAGTACCTCAAGAGTATTGTGATATTCACAATTAATTTTCCCCTTCAATTAAAAATAACTATCAGCCCTAGCCGTTTCGGCTCAGTCGATAGAGCATCAGTCTGTGGACTGAAGGGTCCTGCGTTTGATTCCGGTCAAGGGCACATGCCTGAGTTGTGGGATCGATCTCCAGTGGGAGGCATGCAGAAGGCAGCTGATCAATGATTCTCTCTCGTTATTGATATTTCTATCTCTCTCTCCCTCTCCCTTCCTCTCTGAAATCAATAATAAAAAAAGTTAAAATTAAAAAAATAAAAATAACTATTACCAGTCAGCAGCTGAGAAAAGAAGTACCAGCATTTTACTACAGGGAGCCTAGCAAAGAACTGTAGATAGGATTTCTTGTCGATGTTATATACATATATAACTATGTATTACATTTATGTAATTGCATAGATTATAAAAATTATGACGGACTTTGATCAGGACTTTTAAATGAGTATAATTTAGGCAGTTAGTAGAGCTGCCCTCCTCTGTAAAAATAACTCACGTGGACTCTACTCTTTTTTTTGTAAAAGACAGACCACTTTTTCCAAGGAGTATTCTTCAAGTCACAGACAGGTACGTGACAGTCATTTGAATCAGTTTCATTTAACACCACAAGAAGGATTTGTTCACAGCTGTTTTCCTCTTTTCTTCTTCCTCGGATGATTAGCTGGGGTCACGTTTAAATGGAAGCTATACTCTGGAAATGGAAATGTAGGGCATCTCTTTCTTTCAGATCTCAGAAAGAAAGGTGTGTTTCAGTTTCCCTGTGGAAAGCTCTAGTATCTTGCCCCTCTTTTGAAAGAGCAACTAATCCAGCATTCCCTCTTCTTTGTCTTCTTCCCTTCATCAGCAGGGAGGCCCTTTCAGCCCAGAGGATAATTTGTCTGATTCCAGACCATTCAGAAATGGTACATTAGGAAGAAAATGGGAAGAGCTCATGTTTAGGTATAAAAACGGAACAGCTATGGCCTTACTTTCTAAACAGTATAAAACTTTGATCCCTCACTATCAAAAAGCCTTCTTCGGACTTAGGGTTCAATGAAAGGCAGCAAACAAACATGTTTTGGTGACTCATTCAACATCTTTACTAAAAGGTCTTGTTCATGACAGTGAATATAAGCCATATATCTGTGCTAGACAATTAAAGTCAAATAATGAGCACACATTTTAAATTGCCTAATTAACATTAGACAATTAATCTTAAAGCTCACCTTTAAGGTAAAATGTACTTTTACACTTTGCTAGAAGCCCAGTGCATGAAATTCGTGCACAGGTAGAGTCCTTAGCTGCTGCTGCTGGGGGCACCTCCCTTCCCCTGGCCACCTGCCACCACCACCGCTGGCTTCGCCCCCTGATTGAACTCCCAGCCGAACTCCCGGTCGAGGGGACAATTTGCATATTAGACTTTTATTACATAGGATAATTAGAAAATCAACAAAATGTGCTTATACGCAGAGACAATGTTAACTGATCACTTTTTAAAGTGCCTGATGGAGTCCTAACTGGTTTGGCTCAGTGGATAGAGCGTCGGCCTGCCAACTGAAAGATCCCAGGTTCGATTCCAGTCAAGGGCATGTACCTTGGTTGCAGGCACATCCCCAGTAGGAGGTGTGCAGGAGGCAGCTAATCGGTGTTTCTAATTCTCTATCCCCCTCCCTTCCTCTCTGTAAAAAAATCAATAAAATATATTTTAAAAAATAAAGTGCCTGATGAAGTATTTACATGCATTTTTTCATTGACCCTGAATATCAATACTTTTAACATCTCCATTTATAAATGAAAAAGTGATACCTAAGAGATAAATGACTTGCTGAAGACACAAATCTTGAGGGCAACAAGTTTACACTCAACCCAGATCTCTGATTCTGTCTCCATGCCTCGACTACTACCACACACTGCAAAAGGTCAAGGTGGAATTTGTCTTTGAAGCCTATTTCATCTCCTGTGAGACTCTTTCACCATGCCTTCATGTCCAAGTTAAAAACTGGCCTGTGCTGCCATGAATAATAACACTCATGTAGAGGAATGCTCTGAAGGGAACGATGCTATTCCCGTTTATTTTTAAAGCTTCATTTTTTTGGTTTGATTTTGTTTCCCACTTTTCTCATGCTATGATGGGAAGGAAAACAAAGACTAAAGGAACAATACCAACTAGATGTGTGTGTGAATGCATGTGTGTTTATGAATATAAAAATACAACATACAAAAAGGCAAGGACCAAGTGTGTAAACACATGGAGGCCAAGTCTCCACTACAATGAGCACTTTCCTTTTGTTCTGAATCAGCCGCGTAGATTTCAAATCTACGCGGCTGATTCAGAACAAAAGGAAAGTGCTCATTCCCTTCTAGTCGCATCTGGTCTCATCTAGTCCCAGTTCCTTCAGATACTCACACTTTAGATTCCAAATGCTTTCCTATACTGACCACTTTCTTCAGCATAGTAACTCATTTGTCGAATGTGGTATTTTAAACCTGAAAGGAGTTGTTTACTGTTATTTGTAAAAAATTCAAACACTAATTTTCAACCCACCAATAATTCCTTATTTGACTAATAAAATGCACATACACCAGTTGATGTGTAAAATAAAAGTCCCCAACTGTTTCAACCTTTAAGAGTGATCATAGCATGTACTTCTCTCTACTGTGCATTGCCTGGGGATGGGGGTGGGGTTCCCCTGATGCTGCCTAACACTGACATATGCGTGTGACTTCCTGCTATGTAGTCAGAAGTCAGACATTTAAAAGAATTCTTTGTTCCCAATAGACATACATAGCTCAAATTTTTATTCTCTATTCCTGGAGTATTTCTCACTTTTATTATTCATCCATGGGCACTTAATGTGCATTCATCGAACAGCATCATAAACATCAAAGTCAACCACTTCACTTTACCTTTTATGAAGTAATTGTACTTAACAACCAATATTTGAGCTCTTAGTATGGGCAAACCGTGCCAGCCAGTAAAGCGCAGAGAGAGGTTCAGGGGATGGAGGTGAAAGTGCACACACCCAGATTTTAGCTGGTTATTTACTCTGTCTGAGCCATCGTTTTTCTTTTGTTTTGTTATCCTCACCTGAGGATATTTTTTCCATTGCTTTTTCAGAGAGAGTGGAAAGGAGGGAGGAAGCGGGTGGGGAGAGAGAGAAACATCTATGTGACAGAGACATATCAATTGGCTGCCTCCTACACGCACCCTCCAACCGGAGCGAACCCACAATCCAGGTAGGTGCCCTTGACTGGGAATTGAACCCTCAACCCTTAGGTGTAAGGGCCGACACTCTAACCACTGAGAAAAATTGGCCAGGGCTGAGTCTTCGTTTTTGTATGTGTAAAATGAGAATAACGACAATATTGAACTCATAAGGTATATGGAAGAAAACACTTATTTTACTACCTGGCAATAAAAATGTGTTCTTTAATTGTTAACATGATGATCATGAGGAGGAGGAAGAGGAGGAGGAGGAAGAGGAGGAGGAGGAGGAGGAGGAGGAGGAGGAGGAGGAGGAGGAGGAGGAGGAAGAAGAGGGAGAAGGAGGAGGAGGTTTTAGCTGGTGTCCCTTGAGGCCTTCAAGAATAGGTGAATAAGAACAAGACCATGTCTGTGTACATGAGCTTTCTAAGACCAGACTGCTTTGCCCCACTTCTCTTCTGTTTAAAGACTCCCAAGACAGCTCAGGCCCTCTCTTCTAGGGAGCTTTTCTGAACTGCTCCTCTGAAATGAACTTAAAATATGTTGCTTGCATTTGCACCATGAGCAAATGTCCGCAGTGAAATGTATAATACGTTATTGCAATTTTTGTCTCTATATCAGACTGCAGCTCTTTTGAGGAAAGAAGGTGGGTCTTATTCCCACAACCTAAAACAGTGCCACGCACACACAGTAAGTGCTCGGTAGTTGTTTTGTTTAATAAACGAAGTCACAAGTAAAAGAAGGAATGATTGTTATAAGATACTCTGCTCCCTAGGAACCAGTCATAAATGCTTAGCTAAGCACATTGAAGGTATTCTTACTAGCATGTTACAGAAAAACCTTCAGGAAAGGTCAGCCTCATGGATGTGTGCACAGTCTTCAGATGGGATTTTCTCAGAACTGGTGTAATTCCATAGGTAGCAAGCGAAGATTAATCAAATGGCTGGTTTCCCTTTATTTGCATTTATGTAAACTTAAACTAACTTAAGGAAAGCCTTATTGCCCCTTGGCCCCACTCTCAGTAAACATTAAGGGTTTTACTATTTAAATAATGGTAAGACTAGCTTTCTTTTATAATTCTGTATCCTTATATTTAAAAAGAATGTCAAAATTTTTTTACTTCTTTGACTATCATCTCCTTCAGATTTAAAGTGTGGTCCCTACCATAATTCCAAGTTTTGAAACTAATAGAAGAGGGTGAAATGTCTGGAAATTTCAACCTTTTTTGGTCAGTCTCAACATTTCTTTAAAAAGAATGCCCATTGACCACAATACCTTAAGTTTCAGTCTTTTTTTCCTACTTAAAACAAAAAGAATTCATACTAACAGTTCCAGAATTATCCACAAGGGGGCAACCATGGCTCACATACACAATGAAGGGAAAATTAGAAGTAATAAACCACTTACATTGGAGGGGAAAATGAAAGTGGAGTCAGTAGCGCGATTTGGCCCATATTAGAGAAAAACAGAACTGAGTTACATAGCTCTTTGAAGATAAGATGTTTAATCTTTACTTTTTATTCCTATTTTCTTTTCTTTTTTAAATATATTTTTATTGATTTCAGAGAGGAAGGAAGGGGTAGAGAGGGATAGAAACATCCATGATGAGAGAGAATCATGGATCCATTGCCTCCTGCAAGTCCCCCGAGTGGGGATGGAGGCCACAACCCGGGCATGTGCCCTTGACCAGAATCGAACCTGGGACCTTTCAGTTTGCAGGCTGACGCTCTATCCACTGAGCAAAACCAGCTAGGGCCCTATTTTCAATGCTGAAGAAGTACACCTGAAAGACAGACAGGTGTTACAGTCAGGCAAATCTTTTTAGAGATCAGCAAAGCACTTGAAAACATACTGTAAGCTCTGTTATACTTATTATTCTAACAACTTTAAAATTAAAAAGTAGTTTCGTAAAATACACTTCTGAAAGGCTATCAAAAATGCCTCCCTCACTTCAGATGATGTTATTGACTTGAGAGTCAAGAACTGCAGGTAGGAATTCAGCTGAAAGACACATGCAGAATTCCCGTGTAACAGAGTGAGCTATGGGGGTTCTAGTGTGCTTGCTCCTAACATACCCATTTGTGAGTCAGGCTTTCTCATAAGTGGGATCCAACATACAGTTAAAACCAAATGTAGTGCTCAAGGTCTAACTCCTCAGTTCCCTGCTTACCCTGATTCAAATCCATGGTCCATTATTAGAAGCCCTCCTTTAAATAGATTCTATGAGGACCCTTGGCCTCACTCTCAATTGTATTGGCCGTGTGAAATGCCAACTCTAGTGAACTAGAACTTCATGCCAAGTCAGCACCTGTACCAAGTAGCCAAACGTAACTGAGGAAGAATGAGCGACCTTGCTAATTGGCCTCATAATCATTAACCCTATGTCAACTCTTAGTACTTACTAGAAAACTAACTAAATCAATTTTCATTCTCTCCGTCCTAGACAACAATTTCATGACTTCTTCCTTACATCTCCAACACGTCTTCCTCTCTCTAAGTTCTCAGCTGCTTCTTTTTTCACCGAGAATACAGGTGGGATCAGAATAGAATCTCCACTAGCGCCTAACATCATGTCTACCTGGGTGTACGCTCCGCCTTCCCTCCTCCTCTGATCTAAGGGTAAACCCTCTGCTTTGCACAGGTCCCTCCCCTGTTGGCTAATCAAGGATTTCTCTCTTGTGTTCCGCCTTCCTGCACCATCAGTTATTTGCTCTCTACTAGGTGTTCCCATCAGCATGCAGAGATGTTATACCTCCCATTTTAATGGAAAAAACTCCTTCCTTTGTTCCCATCTCCCATTCTAATTACTGTCCCATTGCTCTGCTGCTCTTTACTTGAGTAAAACTATTCGAGAAGGGTAGCTCTGCCTAATGTTTTCACTTCCTTTCCTCTCATTTACCGATTTGGGTCCTCTCCACGGCACAGACACTACTCTTTTCAAGATTATCTCTGTGGTGCCAAATCCTACACTAAATGACCAGTTTTCATCTTAATCTGCTAGAAGCATAGAACTAATAATCACTCCCTCCCTTTTCTCCTAACACCTTTCCACTTGGCTTCTGACACAAATCTTCTCATCCCCCCACTCACTTCTTCATACAGCCTTGGCCAAATCCTCTGGACACTGGAGTCCCCCATGACTCAGTGCTCCAACATCATCTATTCTCCGCCTCCACTTACTTCCAAAGTGACTTGGTCTGGTTTAAAGATTATAAATACCATGATGATTCATACATTTCATCTACAGACATGCCATCTCTCCCCCCCCCCCCCCCCCGAATTTCAGACTGGTATATCAGTTGTCGGTTCACATCTCCACTAAGACTGACAAGCATTACAAGCTTAGCCTGTCCAAAGGCAAACGCCTAAAGCTGTCTCTTGACCAATGCACCTACCTTTCTAACCTCATCTTCTAACACTTTCCCCCTTTGATCATTTCACTACAAACCAACCTTCCAGCCTCTGGAACACCTGAGTACAAGCCCACCTACCTGAATAAGCCAAGCCTCTTTCTCAATGTACTCACATGGTTTGCCCCCACAATCCTTTCCCATTTCTGCTCAGATGTCCCTGACTGTCCTATGTAATTGCCCCCACCCTGCACTGTGACACTTTTCCTTCATAGCCCTTTCCACTAGCTGCCATGCCATATTTCTGCATATGGTCATCTCCTTCCACGGGAACATACGAGTCATGAGGAATAGATTTCTTTGTTCACTCCTATCTCCAGTGCCTAGAATACTCTAACAATATCTACTGAATGAATGATACCAACCACACACAGTTCACTGAGACTTATTTTTAAATCAAATTTAAATGTCCTTTGTTTTATTAGCCTAAATTAGATGTGGGCAATTGAGTACTCTTTTTTCATTAAAAATGAAGAATTATAAAGACACAATTCCATATAAATACTATTTAATAATCTATTCATTTCAAAAGAAAAGTTTTCACTAAAGGGTGCTTTTCTGCAGAAAAGATTTATTGGTTTTGTCAAATTCCTTAAAACACTTGAGGTTAAAAAAATATTGAGTATCACCTAAGTAGATTATTTGACCTCATGACTTCATAATAATGATTAAAAAGTTTATCTGAGAATCACCTACACCACACTATTGACTGTATCATATGCCATTTACCATGCATTTCACTTAAGCGAATATACATTTCACAATAAATATGGAGTTCCAATTACAGAATATTACCTCTGTTATATTACCTCTGTTACATAAATCTGTTATACATATGTCAACTCCTTACCGAAACAAGGGGAATTCTCAGCCATGCCCACAGAAACAGTTTCTATTCTGTTTTTAGTCACTTCCCCTTCTTTCACTGTCCGATTTCTGTTGTAACTGCTGATACTATTCAATGCCTAATACCAATCTTTATTTGAGTGTGTATTTTCTTGTATCAGTGCTTTCATATTAATGCAGAAAAGTCTTAGCCGATCTATAGTTACTTGAATGCAACTCTATTTCTACAACCATAGCCTTGCTGTCCCTGAATTACATTTGTATGTATTTTACATGATATATTTTCCGAGCTCAGTGAAAGAGTAGACGTTTGTCATAAAATTGTAAGATTTCTATAGAGCCTAATGAATCAACCCCAGTCAACTGGCCACCACACACACACACACACACA
Organism: Cnephaeus nilssonii; assembly: GCF_951640355.1. Classification (NCBI taxonomy): domain Eukaryota; kingdom Metazoa; phylum Chordata; class Mammalia; order Chiroptera; family Vespertilionidae; genus Cnephaeus; species Cnephaeus nilssonii. Next base: position 52,505,934 of record NC_137089.1, on the reverse strand, counting down.
CACACACACACACCACACACCCCACACACACTATTATTATAGAATCTCCTCCTACCCTTTCTCATAAGTCAAAATTATATAAAACAATATTGACTGTCGTGTACTAAGTGCCCAACTCTTTCCTGGTGAAACAAGTGCCCAGTTTCCGGCAGACCCATGTGGAGTGATGAGAAAAGGAGGCCTGGCAGTCACTGGTGACATATGCTTGGGCCAAATCACCCAGACAGCTCCTCTCACGATAAATCTGAGAAGCTAATCTCTGCTGGATTGTTAATGGCTTTCTAATGAGATACTCAATACTTGGTTACCCCTCCCGATAGTGTATTTGCATTTAAATGAGCCTCTTCTGGAAGGACTCCCTAACCCAAAGAGTGATTCTACCGCTGGCTGGCAGCTCCAGGCACACCACACAGGCCTCTGGCTTGGGTTTCACATGGTCCTTTGCTGAGACTCGTGATCTCATTAGGCCATTTGATCCCTAATTCCAGACAATCAGGAAGGAAGCATGACAGACCTCAAAGTCACAATCCAAAGACTGGTTTTTATAAAGGAGCATGCAGTGAAAAGTCATAGAGTAAAACATTGATTTCTTTCACCCCATGCTGATTCAATCATCTGGCATACTGGTGTATGTCCAGTCCCAAGAAGGAAGACACACTCAAACCCTGTGATATAAGACATCTTTCGTTTCTCTATCTTTTCCTTCCTAGGTCCCTCATGCCTTTAGTCGTGACACTATATCTGCCCAGAGGTACTAAGATAATTAGTTCCTGACATTTAACATATTTCATTTTTGTCTTTTTCTCAGCACCATCTACACTCTCTTCCATGAGTAAACGCCCCTGGCAAGAGTTGTTCCATGGGTGAAGGAGCCTCAATTATCCCGAGAAACTGTCTATACCTCCAGGGAGTCTGGCCTTACAGAATGGAAACCACACCAGGAGGGATGCTAAGATATGTCTGGGACCTTCCCATGTCACCACACGTAATCCCCACTGCCTCAGACCCATTGAAGAAAAAGCTAAACTTCTACTGTCACTCTCAAGGACAAACCCTTGTAATAGTCTTTGTTGTCCTTATTTCAAAAATGAGAAAAAGTCAGTCTGGGGATGGAAGAATGTGTTCAATTACAAAAACCCTGAACTCAGACATCTCAGTCTTCCCGTCCCCGTCACCTTCTATCCTCCCTCCCCTTAACTTCATAGAACCTTTTATCTCCAACCCCTGATACCTAGTAAACCCTCCAGCTAAATGACAAATTATTAACCACAAGGTTTAGCATGTACTCTCTTCCAAGGTACTAAAACTTTAAAAGGAGATGGAAGCCTGCCCACATAGGCAAGGATAACATTTATAAGCATGAGCTCCCCCTATTGTTGGCACCAGGCAATTTCACACCATCTCGCTTTACTACTAAACTCACAGTGGTTGGGATCTTAACCTTTTTACTTGCCTCCGATCGTTTTGACAATCTGGGGTAGCCCTATGTAACTCTTCTTAAAATAACACTTTAAATTCATAAACTATAAGAGAATTTCAAAGGAAACTAATGACCAAGTTAAAAATGCAAATTTGTGACATACAAATATATGTAATGAAATATTTAAACTCATTAAATAACAAGGTGTAACAGTGGCTCTATTAACTACTATATTTAAAAATAGTGATGTTGGGGGAATGGGTTAACTCTATACACATGGACTAGAATTGAACAATTAACTAAATGGATGATGAATGGTGGGAGCAACATTTCTCACTATTAGAGAATGAATATACAGATAAGCAAAGGGTAGAAGCTAAAATGATTCATGTGTTAATGGATTAGAGTTGGAGAAATCAGTATGCATGCATTTAGATCAATATCAAACATTTTTAGATGAGTGTCCATACATGGGTTAGTATACATAATATTTCTTTGCTATCTCAGGTAAGAGAGCCTAAACAAATGATGCCTCATTAGCAATCAGCAAACATAGAGCCCAAATCTTGGTTTCTATTCAATAAAGGGAATTAGGGGTCCTTGAAGAAATGGCTGATTTTAGGACTGGGGCAAGAAATAATATAAGAAAAGCTTGGAGCATCTTGCAGTGGCAGAAAATAAAAAAGTGTTCACACACATGCACGCGCGCGCGTGCACACACACACACACACACACACACACACCAAAGGGAGTATGCCAAAGGAGTCAATAGACAGAGCTCCAATGGCCACGGCTGGAACGTTAGAACAACAAAACGAAGCAGTATTGCATTAAAACCCAAACTATAAAATAAATGTCCATGAGTTTATACTGACATAAGTAATTGAATAAATTAACATGGCAGGGGGGAGTGGATAGACAAATACCACGCAGAAGAATTCCAAACGCTTCATGCACATACTCTGCCCTCAAGGAGGTGGATCCAACTCTTCACTCCTTCGGTGTGGGCTCCACATAGTGACTTCCTTCCAACAAGTGCATACTGAAGGCGCAGAGGCGTAACTTCCCAGGGGAGAAATCCGGGATGCTACCTCGGCCAGGTGATCAAGGTCAACAACAGGCATAAACCACGTCGATAGTCTATACTTTTGACAGGATGTTATGAAAATGGTGCTTTAGCTCTGTGGTTCTCCCAATAATCCATAACCCCAGTCTCATCACGAGAAAAACATCAGACAGAGATTACAGGAATGAGGTCTGCTGCAAGAGACTTGACCAGTACTCCCCAAAACTGTTAAGGTCATCAAACACAAGAAAAGGCCGAGGAATTACCACAGCCCAGAGAAGCTAAAGGGTCATGATGGTTAAATGGGATGGGGTGTCCTGGATGGGAGCCTGGAAGAGAATTAAGGACATCGGGTCAACCCCAAGAAAATCTGAATAAAGCATTGACTTTGGTTAACATTAATGTCCGAATACTAGTTCATTGATTGTAACAAACGTCCAATACTAATGCAAGGTGTTAGTAATGGAGGAAAGTGGAAATGGAAACTTGACACGATCTCCTGAATTTTTCCACATTAAATCCTAAAACTACTCTAAAAATACAGTTTACTAAATAAAACAGAAAAGGTAGTGATGGTTTGATTTGAACATCAGAGTGATGATGTTCTGAGGCATCTATAAAAAGTGCCATAAAAATTATCTGTGGCTTCCATTGTGCTCCTGCTATTATTGTGGTTTGTTCTCTGCTTGTATATTTACAGGAAACGCCAAACTTCAGTCTGAGGTTAGTGAAACGAAAGATGTCATATTTCCACCCAGACCTCACATACCCCTTAGATACAAGTTAGGAATCCCCTGAGCTGTGTTGATATTCATGGCCTAATGCTATGAGTGTGGGGCTCAGAGACACGAGTTAGCTTGTTCTACCTTTCATAAGACATACATTCTAGGGCCAAGAATTCTGAGTTTTGTTGGAACCCCGTTGCTACTCTACCTCCCAGTTCGGGGGCTGGTAAAGGAGGATGGGAACACTTTATAGAGCAAAGGTGCTTCCTGCGTGTGCAACGCACTGTTCAGGTCATTTGAAGGCTGGCCTGGACCTGGTGACGGGTTCAAAAGCAAGGCAAGTTCAGTGAGCGAACTCTAGAGTCAAGGACCCTCCCTGCCCCGGAGGGAGCATCTCAGCAACGAAAAAGAACCCTGGCTTGGCTATAAGACAGCAATCCTTGGCTCCCCCTCCCCCCCCCCCCTCTTGAACCCCTAACTGCTGATCTGGTCTGCAGAGGAGGAGGAGGTGGGGAGGAAGATGGGGGCGGGGTGAGGGAAGGAGGGGGCTTCCAGGCTGGTACGCTCTTCTGGTTCCCAAGGCCAAGTCTGTTAAACCCTCCGGGGCCGAAAGCAAGAAGCCATGTGTCAATGTGGGCTCTGCCCCTTCCTCCCCGAACGTCACAGCTGTCCGCAGCGCAGCCAGCCCAGGGTGGGAGCGGGGAAGCGGGAGAGGGCGCGTGTCGGAGGGAACATCTGTCCACTAAGTGCCCCGCTGAACAGCCACCTATCCTGGGGTGACCCCTCTCCGCTTCCTCCGGCCGCTCGCTTCTGCGCTGCGGCGGGAGTTTCCCTTCCGTGACGTAGCGAGGGGGGCCGAGGTCCCCGCTTCCACAACGGGGAGCGAGTCGGCGGTGCGTTCGCGTCGGGGAGGGTGGGGCGCGCCACCGGGGGCTTCGAGAAACGGGTGGCCGACGTACACATTCCGGGTCCTTGGACTGTTCAGCTGAAAGGACAAGCCGGTCTCCCATTCAGCGAAAGGAACAATACCGGCCGGAGCCCGGGCAGGGCGGGGAAGCCCCGCGGAGGCCCGGAGCTGTCCATGCCGCCCGAGTGGCGGGGGCGCGCTCGGGGAAGGCGCTGTGCAGGGCAGGTCCCTCCGGCTCTTCTCTCTCGGGCCACGGTCCCGCGGCGCGCCCCCCGCACAAGCGTTTTAATGGGAAACAACCCGAACGCCCGGAGGGGTAGCGGGGGTGGGCCGCGGGTCCCAGGCGCCCCTCCCCGCGGCCGGGGCGGTCCCTCTCCCCCCGCGGCGGGCGCGGAATGCGGCGATCCGCCCGGGCGGGATGACTTCATGCGCGCGGGCCGGCGGAGCAGCTGCTGCAGCCGGCAGGTGGGGTGCGGGCACCGGGCACCGGGCACCGGGCACCGCGCGCGGGCGGGCGGGCGGGCGGAGGCGCTGCGGCCGGGCTGCGGGCGCCGGGACGTGCGCGGACTGGATCCCGAGAAGGTAAGCGGCCCGGCTGTGATCAGCCTCGACCACGCGGAGCGGGGCTTTCCGCTCGGCTGATCCTGGGGTTTGCAAGCCGGCGGAGGGGGCTCCTCTGCGGCAGGCTCTGGGGGCGGGAGCCGCCGCTGGGGTGGCGGTGGGAGCCAGCCCGGGGCCGGGACTGGGGGCGGCGGGAGGGCGGACAAAGGGGCCGCAGCCGCTGTGTGCTTAGCGACCGCCGCCCACGTCGGGGCCAGACTCCTTGCCCACGGAAGGGGGTCCAGATGCACAGAAATGGGAGCTGTACCTCCACCTTGCCACCTGCAGCCTTCGCGTGGGTCTGTTCGGGCTCGGGAGCAGCCGGTCCTGGGCAGCAGCCCGGGAAGGAGTCGGAAACCTCCCTCTCCGCCCCGCCGCCGGCCTCGCCCTTCCCCGCTGTGAGATGGGTCCGTGCAGATTTCAGGGCCCAGCGCAGAGCCCTTGTCAGAGGAGAAACTTCCCTCTTTGCAGCTCAGCTTCGCCCCGCAGCACCTGTCTGCGCGTCTGCCTTCATCTACAGTCTGTCCGTCGGCCCACTGGTTGGGGAGGGGGAGAGCGGAGCGGGATGCTGTGCCCATTCGCCCGCCGACCTTGCCAGCCCCCGCCCACCACCTCTATTCCAGGGCTGAGGTTGTCCCGGTCCCACAAAGGACGGCGCCCTCCCCTCGTCTGGGTATCCGCTTCCTGCCGCCTGCGCCCCTCCCTCAAATACATGAGACCAGGAATTCCGCTTTTAGCCCAGTACCTGCGTGGTTGGCGGCAACTCCCGCCACTGCCGCCCCTGCGCTACCGGGAGGGTCCCCAGAAGCAGAATCTGCGGGGTGAGACGCGAGGCCATGCCCACACCGGGGCCCCTGGGCACAGGCAGAGGGGATGAGAGATGTGAATGTCAGTCTCGCCCGTTCCTCCTGGAGCCTTTTTCGTCCCGGGGGTGGGGGGGTTGAGGGACACCTAGCTGTGGGGTTTGGGCAAGTCCACCCCCAAGCAGCGCCTTGTCCTCAGGCTCCCCGGTAACCTCAAAGGGGTTTCCAGAGCGCCTTCCCCATGGCACTCAGGAAGCCAGCGGAGCTGGCCAGTCTGAGCCTCAGGTCATTTGAGCTTCAAGTTAGCCTCCCCATGAGGGGTGCTGACCCCTTGTCCTGGGGGTTCCCCGCAAAGCCCTGCCGCTGAGCCCAAATGCCTGTCCCCGGTGCCACCTAGGGGTGCACATTTAAAGAATACGCTGTGAAATGGTGAAGATGGCTGTGACGGGGATCCCCGTGCACCACTCCACCAACAAACAGTTGCAATGAGCCAGACTGTGGGGAGTCTGTGTGCCAATATTCTATTTAAAAGGAGATCTGTTATCTTTAAACTTGACATGAGAGAGACATTCTGACTCAACAGCCATGTAATTTCATTTTAGCAAATTAAAACAGATCAATGAAAAAGAGGGGCAGGGTTTGTAGCTAGACATTTACCTCTGCTTACCTTCATTTTTGAATGCTGCTTTTAGACAAAGATGTACTGGCTCTAAGAATTTATGTTAATTCCATTATATACTATTATTGCTTTTCTGATGACACATTTTCTTTAAAGAAAAAAAAAACCCTTTAGAAAGATTTGAGTTTGTTTCTTTGTCTCCACCTTCAGTACATGAGGCAGAGGGAGTGGAGGGGGTGGGCAAATCCCACACCAAGTGGGCCCCCCAAAACTGTTCCCTGGGATCATGAACACCTCAGGGCCCATTTCATTTTGGGCTTGTTCATGTTCTTGATATATGTTGAATGTGGGCTGCGTTTGAAATATAACCTTTTCAAGAGCCTAGAATTTTAACTCAGGCACACCAACTAGAAGAGGGAACAAAGAACAAGAACAACAAAACCTTCTATTTTATCACCTTTCTCTCCTAACCTTGGAATGTTTAACTATATAAATAATTATTCTGAACAGTAAGTGCTCACAAATATTACTACAACAATTCATTTTGAATAAGTTAGCCCCAGGCCTGTGAGCTACAGATGAGTGCGACTGACCTTAAGTGCGACCCAAGTTTCTGTAATTTTAAGAGGCATCTTTCTGGTGAAGAATAGCGCGTGGGAACATCCTATTGACAGAAAAGAAAAAAATGTCTATTGTTTGGTTTTTGAAGAAACTGAAATCTTTGGCAAGAAATGGGTCAAGATTAGTGGACTGTTGCTGCCTAAGCTGGCATCATCCCTGCCCGTGGTCTTACAAGTGAGAAGAGGCCACTAAGCCATGGCCTGGAGAAGTCAGGGACGGGAGGAGCCTTTCAGGAAGAAAGAAAACAAGTTAGAAAATGTAATTTTTCAATTCTGTGCGACTGAGAAAGATACTTACATTTAAGGGGTTACTCTCTGAGGAGAGTGTCAAAATTCAGAGCCCTACAGAGAAATCTCCGTGTGATTTCTGACCAAAACTGGCTTTATGACTTTCTTTTCTTTTCTTTCACCGTCTCTAAGGGAAGGGAGAAGTTAATTGCCTGGTGTTCAGAAATGGGGAAATGAAAATAGGCTGATGCGCGCTAGCGGATGCTGAGGGAACCGAGGCGCCTCTGTAGGTTTGTCAGGATGGGACTGGAGTCAGTCTGAGGCTTTCCAACCACATACCAAGCATTCAGTCTGGGGGCGGTGGGCGCTATAAGGAACTTAGTACAAACGTCGGAGTCCCTGTTCCCTCTCAGAACAAAGACATTTCTGGTGCTGCATGAGTACCAGAAGCTAGAGTCCAATGACCTAAGAGATTTTAAGAAATGGGAAAGAAGAAAAGTAGGAATAACGAGGCTGACAAAGAAAGGCCATTCCTATTTAACCAGGGCCCCTACTGAGAATGGGTAGGAAAGTACTATCTTGAAAGTTCTCATAGCCTCTTGATCGCCAGGTTCCTGTAACTTCACCCTGGTCACTGTGTATATATGTTTGTTATTTAAAAAATACTTGGGTTTCAAAGTTATTACTAAGTTATATCTATCAGACACTGTGATACTTCTTTATCTAGTTTCCCACTAATTCCCTTCAAGTTAGCCTCCCCATGAGGGGTGCTGACCCCTTGTCCTGGGGGTTCCCCGCAAAGCCCTGCTGCTGAGCCCAAATGCCCATTCCTGTTGCCACCTAGGGATGCACATTTAAATAATATGCTTCAAACACACACGTAGAATTCTACATACCTTGCAGGTGTGTGAAACACACACACAGAATTCTGCATGCCTTGTGGGTGTGTGAAACACACAGAATTCTGCATGCCTTGCTGGTGTGTGAAACACACACACAGAATTCTGCATGCCTTGTGGGTGTGTGAAACACACAGAATTCTGTATACCTTGCTGGTGTATGAAACACACACAGAATTCTGCATACATTGGAGGTGTATCAAACACAATTTTGCATACACTGTGGGTGTGTGAGGCCCCAAGAAAGCCCTCCTTAGAGAATTGTTGGAGGACATCGCTCTGGGCCCATTTGACAACACCCACGTCCTTCATTGGCCCAGACATTGCTGCTCCTCGTTCTTTGTCCTCCCCCCTCAGGACCAAAGGGAGTTCTGTACCAGCACTGGCTCAAAGACAGCTGACGTACCAAGAAGCAGGTGCCTGTGCGAACAGCCAAAGCACCTCAAGTCAGGAACAAAGAATCCCAGAAGGAGCTCTGAATGTCACACTTTCCCCATGACTGACTGAGGTGTTTCCTGCCCAAACCATTTACCAGAGGGAAACAGGTCCCAGACGTAGAGGGACCGCACCACCACATACGCGGAGAGCTTCCCTAGCAGTTGAGTGGCGAGTTCTACTGTGAAATGTATTCGGTTTCTTAGGCTGGACGTGTTTCTGCCTCAGAATGACTCTTTCTGTCCGGTAATGCTGTCTGCAGTGATATATTTGCTTTTGCCAGGTTAAGGAAAGAATGTCAAGGTATGCCCAGCCCTCCTAGTTTCTAAAACGATGGCCAGCATAAAACTGCATTCAGATTCTGAGCGTACTATAGACTTGAGGAGTGCTAGCTCGCGTGGTCCTGCTGATGCTGGTGTGCAGAGAGGTGTGACAGGAACCACATCGGTCCAAAAAAAGCAGAGATGGAGAGTGGGGAGAGGAAGCTCGAGGACAACGTAAGCTGCTGCTTCCTTAACGTTCCCCAGACTACGAAATAACTGCACATAGCAGTTCCGAAAATGAGTGCAATTTTATGGGAACTTCACCATAATATGCCTAATATGAGGCACATCTGTACTTTATTTGATAGTAGATTTTTATTGTGATAAAATATAAATAACCAAATTTTACAATTTTTAAGTATCTACCGTAATTCACTGGTTTTCACTGGTAATTCACAAAGTTGAGTAACCATCTCCACTCTCCATTTCCAGAACTTTCACATCATCCCAAATAGACACTTTGTACCCAATGAACAATAACCTCTCATTCTTCCGTCCCCTCAGCCTCCGGTAAATTCTATTTTCTTTGTCTATGAATTTGCCTATTCTAAGTTCCTCACATAAGTGGAATCATACAATATTTGTCCTTTTATGCCTGACTTCTTTCATTTAGCATAATGTCCTCAAGGTTCATCCATATTGTAGCATGTAATAGAATTTCATTATTTTTTAAGGCTGAATGAGATTTAATTACATATATACTGTATATAATAATTTCTAGTTACAAAACACTTTCAGCATATCGCCTATTATATTAATGTTACCTAATATATAACACTACCATATTACCTTAGCAGATGCCTAATGATGTGTATTATGGGTGTGCCATAATTTTATTCAACCAAAAACAATTGATAAGCATTTGCTAAGTTCCAAATTGTTTTATGATTTCAAATGGTAATGGACCAAGGGGTACATGCCTTTATGAGTGGTATGGAGTGGTATTATTGGGTCAGAGATTATGCACATTTGTAATTTGAATATGTACAGTGACTATCTATAATAACAAAAGCATAATATGCTAATTAGACCAGACATCCTTCCGGACGAAGCCGGGGCTGCGAGGCCTCTAGTAAAAATCATAAACTTCTTCAACAGATAGTATCTCTGTGTTGTCTGTAACCATTTCTATCTTTAAAATGAACGAGTGTAATATAAGGGAATCTATTTGACATGATTTGAACAAGGAAAGATTCACATTTTTTTCACTTTTAGTTCATGAAGAAAATATACTACTCACAAGTATTGACTTTCAAGTTTCTCAATCATCCATTGCATCATTTCAGAAATATTACACATCCATTGCAGATGTCAGTAGAGACTTCTGGAAACAATGTGGGAAACTAGACACATCTATAGTTAGCTTTGCTTTGTTTTTAAGCTCCAGCAGTGGGTCATTTGTATCCAGCCTAACCTTAAATTTGATCTATTTTTTTGGTTCAAATATACGCACCTGCATTATGGTAAATCTTTTATTTTGCTGGATTTCCCTTACTTTCTCTTCAGTGCATTTTTTTTTTAACTTATCCTGGAGCAGAATAATTAAAGCCCAATGATGGAAGTGTCTTATAGAGGTAAATTGCACAATATTGGAATATCTGAGGTATAAACAGAATTGGCAAGACTTTTAACTGCCCTCCGATGGAGACTGGATTTGCATTGTCCCACAGAAGAGAAACAGGGAGCTTGCTGGGATTGCATCATGCTTTACGCAAATTAGACATTAACAAGCTCAAAGGGCAAAGCTCTCTAAAACTGAAAGGCGGCAAGAACATAAACACACCCCAGACAACGGTGTTGTAAGGTATGGTTTTTCTTTGGTTGATTGGGCTGGAGGGACCAATTAAGAAACATTTCTCCTATTATTTACTTTTGTCTTTATTGCTGCTTCATCAAACCCTCATTAAAAAGCCAACATAAAACCAATAAGCATTCCGATTTTTGCCCCAATAAGCAACAAGCCCACATTTTCAACAGGGCACTGCGGTGGCTCTGAGCCTGGGGATAGAAGTGCTGGTGTTTTGGTCCTTGCAATAGTAGCGACCACGTAACCTGCTCTGTGATTTCTGCTCAGACTCGCACTGAGTCAACGCGGGGCCAGTCATGCCATTCCTTACGCTCCTCTCCATGATCGCTCACGCTCAGGCCCTCTGCTCGTTGAAATGTAGTGAGAAACAACGAGGATGTTAATACAGCCTCTCTCCACTCACAAACGTAATCTTGCCAGGATTTGCAGATACTGGTATCAGGTTGAATCTAAATTGGTGGTTGATCCCATTGGGGAATGGGTTCACTAACAATAATGGGTCAGACTCACCAAATCCAAATTCAGACTCAAAGTCTATCAAATGTTAAAGATTGTAAAGATTTAAGGATTTTAATATTTTCTATGTATGGTAATATGTAAACATTTTAGGAAAGTAAAATTATATATATATGGGTTTTTAATAATAAGGTATGTACGTACGCAGGAGAAGGATGTATTTTTAGAAGGATTCGTTCTGAAAAGGCTGCATTAGCCCATTTTCTAAAAAAAAACCACTGCCCTTAGAAATAAATTGTGACACATCATTGTTCACCCAAGTTCATTTCTGCTCTCCAGGAAGTGAGTTGTTTTGGGGACACTGCTGTCATGTAATGTGTGCTTCCCGCGTGGAAGAAGCTGAAGTGAAATGGCATTCTGACCTATGCAGCCCCCCACACTTACCAGAATTACCTAGTGATCAGCACAGAATGGTTTTATGAGAAACTAGGAGCCCAGTGCATGAATTCGTGCAACTTGAAAGGAACTGTGGGCCGGAGGCTGTGGTTGGCACAGGGGTGGGTCTCGGCCCGTCCTCCGTGCCCCCGCCTGGCCCCTCCCGCTGCAGGCCCCTCCCACCCCGTCTGCCAGCAGACCCGCTCCCGCCGCCGCTCCCACCCTGCTGACGGCGTGGAGCGATCTGGACTGGAGCCAGCAGCGGGTGCGAGTGGGGTCAGCACCGTCAGCGGGTGAGAGTGGTGGCTGCTGCCCTGATCACCCCTCAGTTGTAGAGGGAGGTGGAGAAGCCCTCAGGGGCAATCAGGGCCGGCAGCCACGGCTCACACCCGCTGATGACACTGGCCCCGCTCGCACCCGCTGCTGGTGCCAGCCCCAATTGCTCTGTGCTGGCAGTGGGTGCAAGCGGCAGCTCTGGCGCTGGCTGTGGGTGTGAAAGGGGCCGGTGCCAGCAGTGGGTGTGAGTGGTGGCTCTGGTGCCAGCAGCAGGTGCAAGCGGGGCCATCGCCGGCAGCGGGTGCGAGTGGTGGCTGCTGCCCCGATTGTCCCTCAGGAGCAGGGGGAGGTGGAGAAGCCCTGAGGGGCGATTGGGGTTGGCAGCTGCTGCTTGCACCTGCTGATGGTGCCGAGCAATCGGGGCTGGCGCCAGGCATCGGCAGCTGGTGCAAGCGGCAACTCCGGTGCCGGCAGCAGGTGTGAGTGGGGCCAGTGCTGACAGCAAGTGTGAGCACCCGGTGGGAACGCGGTGTGTGGGAGCAAAGAATTTTCAGTAGCCACCAGAGGCTCGCCAATGACAGCGACTGGCGCCCTGCTTTGGTCTGGCGCCCCTGCTCACTTGCTCCACCATCCTGCCATGGCCAATGCCTGCCAAGTTCTGTGCTCTGCCACCCCTTGCCAACGTCCGCCATGTTCCACGCGCGCCCCCTGGTGGTCTGTGCACATCATAGCGACCGGTTGTTAGGTTGTTCTGCCGTTTGGTTTATTTGCATATTAGGGTTTTATTTATATAGATAAATATGTCCCTACTGAGACTCTCCACTGATAAAAGTTAGTTGAGACATGGAGCGATCTTCTAGAAGAGAAATCTAAATCACATTTCCTATATCATCTCCATGTTAGAGAACAACCCAGTATTGCAAAGAAGGCACTAGCTATGTTTTATAAAAGTTTAGATGTCTACGGAGCTTATTGGTATCATATACTATGGTAAGCCCTCAATAAATGTAAACTATTATTTTAAAAGAGTAACATATCAAGACCATAAATATTTCTGCACCACAAATGGTCAGTTTTGTACTTGCTTTCATTTATAGGCATTTACAAAATATTTGTTTAAGAACAAAATGAATCAATACCATTTAGTATTAAAAGCTGCCTTCTGCCCTGAACAGTTTGGCTCAGAGGATAGAGCGTTGGCCCGCGGACTGAAGGGTCCCAGGTTCGATTCTGGTCAAGGGCATGTACCTTGGTTGCGGGCACATCCCCAGTGGGGGGTGTGCAGGAAGCAGCTGATCGATGTTTCTCTCTCATCGATGTTTCTAACTCTCTATCCCTCTCACTTCCTCTCTGTAAACAATCAATAAAATATATTTTTTTAAAAAACTGCCTTTTTCGTAATTGGTATTCTATGCAAGTTCATTGTGATTATTTTCATAGGTGTGGTGGGGATGAATTAGAGATGGGACTATCCTTTTTCCTGTTTCTTGCCAAACCATACTCTCTCCCCAGTGAGGTTTTGGTAAAGTGGGAATTAGAGGTGATGCGTATTAAAGTTGGAGATATAGCTAGTAAGCAGTTCAAGCTACTCAACCAAGGACCTAGGTCAGGCAAACATAGGTGACCCTTCTTTCTTCAGCTATCACAGATTTGGACTTTTAGATCATTCAAAATCAAGACATAATTTTAATATGTTAACCAGCAGTTACCTTATCTCCGTGTCTTTTCAACCTCATTTATTGTGAAGAATACCATCAGAGAGTAAGAAAAATCATGGTCGATTGAAAACGTTTTCTACCACCTGTAGGTTTGAGATAGTGGACCACTAACATTATCATAGGGCTTCATGAAGTCACTGTTTCACCACAAAAATTAAATAAGACACTAAAATGATCTCACACTGAACAGTCTCCTGAGTAAGGGGAGGAGGATCGGCAAATTGGTCACCATCATTTAGGGGGAAAAATCACTATCCTGTTCAGGCAAAATACTTAAGTGGTTAAATTCCTACTTAAAAAATAAAATGGAAAATGACATAACATGGCAGTACAATGTTATGAAAGCAAAGTGATTGGGGTTGATCTCGAAATGTCTAACCATAAAATCAATGTTTTTGGTTCCGTGTGATAATTTTCTTGTTAGAGCTCTGGACAACTTTTGGTCATTTTCAAGATCAATCAAAAAGCTCTAAACATTAAGTTCAAACTATGCTGATCACTAGAGCTCTCTTCCCTTTTTCTCTATTTTTTCTTTATTTTTGAAGTGTTGGCTACTTATAACCAAATCACGTCTTTCAGGAGGTGAATCTGGGCCTTATATCCACCTGGTGTGAACTCCACCTGTACCGTTTTCTCGTGCTGTGACTTAGGGAAAATTACTTAACTTCTATGAGCTGTTTCTTGATATTTAAGACAGGAAAATCACAGTGTTGTGAAAATTAAAGATAACATAAAAAAGAACTTGGTGTAGTAGCTGGAACATTAGTAAGGGTTGATAAATGCTTTCAATTTTTATCATTTTAATTGGTCATGGGCAATTGGCAACCAGATCTCATTACAAAATGTTTATGAACATGCTTTCCTAAGTCTCTCTCCACACTAGTTAAGCGAAGCCTTGAAATGCCTCTGAGCCTCCCGGGAAGATGTCTAAATGCAGGTGATGGCAGGGAGGGGAGAGGCTGAGCCCATCACAGCTGTTGTCAGGCTCTGATCTGGCCACGGCTGTGGCAATTGGACTTAGCTTCTATTTTTAACTCTGCAAGGAGTTGATTGGATGACCTAGAAAAGTCAATTGGCTCTTAATTCTGCAACTTATTTTCTTTCCGAATTGTGTCATATGTCTAAACACTCTTTTCACTGACATGATCAGAAATGATATTAAGGTTGTTGAATACGGGTGCTCATTTCAGAAGCAAGTGTCACATAAAATGGGAATGCTCCCTTACTTAAAAGCAACAGGTGACTTTTTTTCTTCTCCATAATACAATGTTGAAGTTCTTGAAGAGGCAGCACTGATTTATAAAGAGCTGTTAACACTTCCTCTAACAAAAACTTTGAATATCCTGCTAATTATCTGCCTTATACCCAAATAGATTTTTGAATGTGTAACTATTGAAGAAGTTTCTTACTGTTAATCAATATCATTAAATTGTCCAACAGGAAAAGTAATCTGTTACTCCACAATCTATCTTACAGAAAGGACTCTTTGGTAGATGTTATCTTTCTCTTTTACGGAAGCTCAAAGTTTTTAGAGAGCACATGTAAGCATTATAATATTTAGGCCCTTGTTCATTACTAGGTGCTACGGAATTGATTTCACCAGTAGCAACACCTTTAAACAAATAAAAAATAGAACCTGAATTAATGTGAAGCTTTAGTACCAGAAACAGCTGCCCATAAAACCTGTATTATTAGTATGCACACATGCTTTAGTCTGATGACAATTTCTGTTGGTCTTAAAAAGCACATATACATTTTTCTTTATATGAATTTTTATTATTGATATGGACTGTTTTGGTTTAAGGAGACAAGTATAAAAGCTGTCTTACACCTAATACGTAAGCCACAGTTGTTAAAAACTGAGAATTTTGTGATCAATCTTCAGCCAAATTTGCAATAATTTATTTTGATTGGTAAAGTCCTTCATGTGCACATAACTATTCTTTCAAGTAAAAAGTACAAATCATTAATAGGAGTAAATTATCCTTAATTTCCAAGCCTATAATGTTAATCCTTGTTTCAACCCTGAATTCATTAGCTATTCACTAAAGGCTTGAGGCATAGATTTTGGGCATAGTCTGATTCTAAGATGAGATGTTGTAAACAATGAAAATATCTGTTTTAAATATACATGTACATACATGTATACACATATAAATATATTCACATGTTTTATGTGTATTATATATTGACTAGAAGCCCAGTGCATGAAATTCGTGCACGGCGGGGGGTTGTCCCTTAGCCCAGCCTGTACCCTCTCCAATCTGGGACTCCTGGAGGGATGTCCGACTGCCTGGTGGGATTGGGCCTAAACGGGCAGTCGGACATCCCTCTCACAATCCAGGACTGCTGGCTCCCAACTGCCTGCCTTCCTGATTGCCCCTAACTGCTTCTGCCTGCCAGCCTGATCACCCCCTAACCACTCCGCTGCCAGCCTGGTTGATGCTTAACTGCTCCCCTGCCAGCCTGTTTGCCCCCAACTTCCCTCCTCTGCCAGCCTGGTCATCCCTAACTGCCCTCTCCTGCAGGGTTGATCACCTCCAACTGCCCTCCCTTGCAGGCCTGGTCCTTCTCAACTGCCCTCCCTTGCAGGCCGGGTGCCTCCCAACTGCCCTCCCCTGCTGGCCATCTTGTGGTGGCCATCCTGTGTCCACATGGGGGCAGGATCTTTGACCACATGGGGGCAGCTATATTGTGTGTTGCAGTGATGATCAATCTGTATATTACTCTTTTATTAGATAAGATAGAGGCCTGGTGCACGGGTGGGGGCCAGCTGGTTTGCCCTGAAGGGTGTCCCAGATCAGGGTAGGGTTCCCTTGGGGCGTGGGGCAGCCTGAGCGAGGGGCCTGTGGTGGTTTGCAGGCCGGCCATGCCCCCTGGCAACCCAGGCAGAGGCCCTGGTATCTGGAATTTATTTTCCTTCTACAATTGAAACTTTGTAGCCTGGAGCGGAGCCAAGCCTGCTGCTCCCTCCAGGGTGGCAGCCATTTCTGTGGCAGTTAATTCACCTTCTACAATTGAAACTTTGTAGCCTTAAGCGGGTGGGCCCAGCCAGGGTGTGCGGAAAGCTTTGCTTCCCCTGTTGCCACCGGCAACCCTGGCCTGCTCTCTCAAGCTCCATTCTGCTGCCATTTGTTTGAATTTGTTTACCTTCTATAATTGAAACTTTGTAGCTTGAGTGGAGGCTTAGGCCTGCAATGGCTATGGAAAGCTTGGCTTCCTCTGTTACCTAGGAAACGTTGCTCTCTGTGGCTGTAGCCATCTTGGTTTGGGTTAATTTGCATACTCACCCTGATTGGCTGGTGTGCGTGGCTTGGCTGGTGGGCATGGCTTATGTAGCGGAGTGATGGTTAATTTGCATATTACCATTTTATTAGAGAGGATTATATTTAAACAATTATCTCTGTGACTATATGTACATATATGTGCAATGTATATATGTCTATTTCATGAAAATTTTCCTTCTATTTAAAATATTTGATTATATTATCAATAAAGAATCCTGTTTTCAGAGTCAGGTTTTGCAAAGAAAACATTTTTTTCACTGCCTGTTTATTTTTCAGAAGTTAAAAAAATATTTAAAATTTCAAAGTGATTTTTAAATATATGAATATGTATCTATTTCAGATTGCTACACATGTTATGTATGTTATATGTGTGTATATATGTACATGTATGTATATTCTTTAACTTGATCTTACTAGGCTATATCTACTATCCAGTTCTGGGAGGAGAGTGGCATAGTCGCCTTTCAGCTTGGAACATGCCCCTGCTTATGTGATTACATTTTATCCATTCAGGTCTGGCCTTCCATAGTGTTTCTGCCTGAGGAACACATTGTGCAATGCCTAAGAAATGCTCTTCTATGTCTGTAGGCCATGCTGATATTTACCAGTGTCCCACAGAATCCTGATGTGAACTGCTCTCATTTGAATCATGTTTCAGAATGGGCTGGTCCCTCTGAATCATCACATCTGTTCCTTAGGCATTTCTCACTTTTTCTGTTGGAGAATGAGCAGAGAAAAGGGGAAGGAAACTGTTTGTATTAAGGAACATTCCAGTTCTCTTTCTGTTTGTACTTTTAAAACATGTACTTTCATAGTAACACTGGAAATGTGAGTGTGGTGGTTACACAGCCCCAGTTAGGACATAGACCCAATATACTATAATTTTTTTCAAGTGAGAGACCAAAGGTGGCCTGGCGTTTATTTCAGGCTTCCTCACCACCCTAACACAGGTAGTGTTCTATTAACTCGATTTTTAAAATAGCCTTTTGTTTGGCAATGATGTCTATTTTTGGTTCTGCTTCATTTTAACTTAGTTTCAGAGGCTGATAGTAACAAACGTCATGAGTGGGATTGTTGGGTTCCTTAGCGCTATGACTATAAATGCGTAGAGGCCAGACCACTCTCTCTTTTTAAAAGATTAGGAATATAAGCACAATATAAGCAGTGTTTTGAAAATGAATTCTAGAATACACTTCTTTTAATGTTAAAGATGTATAATCTTACAGAGGTGCATATATTTGGGTGCTTTATAAATAAAAGAATCATGATTAAACATATATATATGTTAATCCTCACCCGATGATATTTTTCCCATTGATTTTTAGAGTGGAAGGATGGGGGAGAGACAGGGAGAGAGAAACATCAATGTGAGAGAGACACATCAATTCGTTGCCTCCTGCACACTCCCCAAACAGGGCCGTGGATTGAACTTGCAACCGAGATATGTGCCATTGGCCTGAATAGAACCCGAGATCCTTCAGTCTACACAGCGCTCTAGCCACTAGACCAAACCAGCTGGGACCAGATGTACTACCTTACACTATCAGAAATTCCCTCTGAATCCTTTCTAAGACAAACATATTCATACTATTTCTTTATTGTTTTCATTTTATTTTTTTAAATTTTTAAAAAATATATTTTATTGATTTTTTACAGAGAGGAAGGGAGAGGGACAGAGAGTTAGAAACATCGATGAGAGAGAAACCCATCAGCTGCCTCCTGCACACCTTCTACTGGGGATGTGCCGTCAACCAAGGTACATGTCCTTGACCGGAATCGAACCTGGGACCTTTCAGTCCGCAGGCCGATGCTCTATCCACTGAGCCAAACCAGTTAGGGCTGTTTTCATTTTATTAAGTTATTAAAGTATCATATGTAATATTTCATTACAAACACTGCATCAACTGCAATACTAGTTTAGGAATTTTAATTTGGTATATAAATATGCTAACTTCTGTTGAAATTGCTACAACTTTAGGTTCAAAATTAATTTAATGGTTACTAATTGGTGTTATTATTCTTGTTTCTAATAATTGCTACCCCAAATAATGCATTATAAAGATAAAACTCCTGCCTTGGAGTTTCTGCCCTATTAACCACATACTGAGATTTCTCTCGGGTATCAGCACAATGATATAGTTTAGAGCACAGCCTATGACATGACTTGTGAGTTGACAGGCAACCTTTAATTGTAAGACATTCCTGATACTCCACTTTTGCAAATTCATTCTACACAAATGTGATCTTAATAACTGACAGATGACTATCAATATTCAGTTATTCTCCATAATACACTATTACAAATTATTAACAGAATATTGAGTAGCCAATAGTTCTATAGTATTTGTTCAGATTTTTATGGAAACTCAAGTGTAATTTACATTTATTTTTTCAAAATAGTTTGTTGATTTTTTTAGAGGAAGAGAGAGGCAGCAGGGATATCCTTTATAGCCTATGAATTTCTAATATTTTAAGGTTATCTATGCTGAACTTCATTCATTTACATAATAACTCACAGGTAATCTTCGCAATTAAGTATGTTAAGATGCTTAGAGTAGGAAACAATATAGAAACTAATAACTAAAATTTCCTTTTTGTGAAATGTTAAGTGAAAAGAGAAGAATGTTAAATAAAGCATATTTGCAACTTGGTTTTGAATATCACATACATGGAGGAAAAAGACCCAAAGGATGTTTAAAAATCAATTCTCCATGGCTAACTCAAGAAGCATAGCCCTGGCTGGTGTGGCTCAGTGATTACAGTGTCAGCCTGTGCACTGAAGGGTCGAGGGTTCAATTCCTGGTCAAGGGTATCTGTACCTTGGTTGTGAGTTCGCTCCCCTGGTTGGGGCATGTGCTGGAGGCAATCAGTCGATGTGTCTCTCTCACATCGATATTTCTTCCTCCCTCCCTCCCTACCCCGCTTCCACTCTCTGAAAAAAGCAATAAAAAATATATCCTCTGGTGACGATTAACAACAACAACAAAAAGACGGAGAGAGTCAGGGTGACCTTTATTCCTCTTGATCTCATTCCGTATTTCCAGATCCATCGCGATGTGTACGTGTTACTGTTTAAGAAGAAATGTGCTAGCTCGGATGTGTGTTTTAACATGTAAACAGTGCTGAGTGTTGTTAAAATGTTCAATTTTTTGGTAGATTTCCGGAAGACCAAGGCTGACCATAAAAATACTGAATATATTAGAAGAAAGGGAGTTTTCCTTTATCCTGAAATCACAATGATAAATATTTTTATTTATTTATTTTTCAATAAATATTATTTCTAAAACACTATACGATAGTTTTCAAAGCGATTTTATGCCCGTCGCCTCACTGGACCATGCTAACTCTGAAGCCGGGAAGCAAGGCTACCCTCATCTTGCAGAGGGGAAAGTGAGGTCCACAGCTTTCCCCGTCCGCGATTGGCCTGTTTCCCGCCCTGGCCAATCTTCCCTCGTGCCAGCGACTTTCAACCTTCTTCAGCTCATGGCACACATGAGCCAATCACTAAAATGGTGCCGATCTGACAAAAACTTAGGTATAATTTTGATTTATTTATACCAGACGGCTACTGTTGTGTTGGCCGCTGTCATTTTTTTTTATTTTTATTAGACAATCTAAGGGGAAATGAGGTCAGTGCCCCTGACTAAATAGTTAAGTATTGTGTGTTTTAAAAATTCTTTCAGCACACCAGTTCAAAATCTCTGACCTATGCTATAGGAACTGGGCAGGTCTCAGAGGTAAAAGCAAAAATGGAAATAGGCCTGGCTCTGCCTCTAGTTACAAATTTGCTTTTGGTCGTCACTGGAGACTGAACCAGGACAATCTATGTTAATTACTTGCTTCAACACAAAAGAGATGGACACCTTAAATAAGTTCTCAGGTTTAAAAATAAAATCTAGATTGTTGTTGTTTTTTGCCATATTCCAGTTTGTGTATCTGGTGTCTATCAACTTCTCCAGAGAACCATGCCTCCTACCTAAAGGACTGCATTGATTAATAAAAACAATTGACAATGCCGATGGCTTACCGGAGTTAAATAATATACCAATCTAGATTACATGGACATAATGCTGGCATTCATGAGATTATATCACTTTATTTAGACACACACACACATTTACAAAATCTAACTTAAGTAATAAGTTTGCTCCAAACTAGAATATTGCTTGTGTAATTTGCAACCTAATTAGAACATCTGACCATTTAATTAATCAAATTAAAAGATTATAGCTGAAATTCACAGAAAATTCTCTCCTTAGCTACATTGGACAACTGTAAGGCACTGTAACAAACTGTCTATGAGTTTGTTAAGTATAAAATTAGTTAACAGGTCACGTGTGAGACCTGACTTAGAATATTGGTGCTTCTGAAATGTCACCACTATTACCTACTTTTTAAATAGTCTGACACCCACCGAGCACTCCTTCACCTCCTACAAGAGAGCAAGAAAAAGAAAGCGTTTCTGTCTTTAATTTTAGTGGAAGGTTCTTGATTTAAGAATTAGTCATTGTCTGCCATTTGAATTTCAAGTATGCTGTAAGTATTTGCGGTTCTTTTTGTATGACTTTTCTGCAGTTTTCACATATATCACCTTTCACTTGGGATTAGTAAAATCAAAACGTTGATTTTCTACTATTTCTTAGTTCCATTTTCCTTTCAAATATTCAGTGCCTTCTCAAAAAATAGTACTATGGCTTTGGACTGTTTGATGACAGATAATGCCAGGAAATGGTGATTCAGGTTTTCAGTTAAAAAAATAAAATGAGAAAGCAAGGGAATAATTACTATAGCATTTTCCTTTCCATTTAGCCAATCAGCTATTCGCATCAATGAATGTTAGATTTTGAGTCTATGCATCCAAATGCTAAGCATTTTGCATATTCAGAGAAATGAAAAATAACATGAACTGTGCTCATTCTGTGCTAAATGCTGTCTCTAAAGCCAAATGGTTTCCCCCCACCCCCACAACAATCGTAAGAGGCAGGCACTTCTGTTTCCTATTTTACAGATGGGCAAACTGAGACATAGAATGACTGAGTGACTTTCTCCTGGCTACACAGCTGGTAAGGTGCAGATAACAGTATTTAAAACCAGGTCGTTGGTTATTGTCAGAGTCTACATTCTCACCCCTATAATGAACATAAGGGTCTGGATCCCCACTATTTGTTTTATGCCCATGTACTTGCTTTGTGGAAAGAAAAGGAAGGAAAGAGAGAGAGAAGGAGAGAGAAGGGGAGGGAGAGAAGAAAAGGAGGAAGAGGAGGAGGCAGGAAAGATGTGGGAATTCTGCCAGCTTATTGACACTACTGTGCATTGTAACTTGCAATGAAGTTCGATTTAAGGACTTCTAGAGATTACAACAGAATAAATACTTTCAAATTTCCCCAAGTAAAGTCCCTGGAAATATTGCTGGCTGGAGACAGCAAGTGAGTTTCTATTAAATTATTCTCGTAATTGAAATGTTATATTGGTCTTGTGTTTAGAACAAAAACAATTCTGGTCATTTTCACAGTGATAATTCTACCATTTCTTAAAATTAATATCAAATTTTTCCCAACCCCCGACACTCTCTGCTTATTTAATGTTAGTACCAACTCTTAAAAAAAAAATAAAAACCAACCCGTACATGTTAGTAAGGTTTTAAGTTACATTGGATTTAAACCATTGGAAAATTGGAAGAAAATTTAGAGTCTGTAGAGAAGGGAGGTACTCCTCCCCCCAGGCCCACCTCTGTCCATTTCCACCTGAGCTACTTCAGCAAGCAAGGAGGAATTATGCCGACTGGTTAGATTTAGTTGAACAGTCACAGAGCCACATTTTAGGATTACCCAGGTCACTGCATAGCTAAGGGACACAGCGGTGGTGCCCACATTCTTTCTTGCCCATTGCCTGATTCTATCAGAGCAGATAAGGCAGTGCAGAGCCCAGAAGCCTAGGACTCAGACTCCTCTCTCTCCCCCTCTGAGCACCGGGGAGGGCTTTAGCCGTCAGAGCAATGGGCCTTTCCATCTTTCACTGACCCCTTCCATGAAGATGAGTCACACTCCAGTTGGAGCCTGGGAAATCTTGCATGCTCCCTGGCCAACTTCTTCCTTCTGTACATTCTCAGAAAATGGTAACATGCCCAAATGAGCCTTTACCCCAGCTCTGAACTCAGGGTTATCAGGAAGTCACTCCAAATCTCAGGTGTGTTCTGTACCTTCACAAGAAATTTGTTCTTATAGTTAACAGCTACTCTGGATTATTCACACGTTCTTATGCAATCAGAATTTATTTCTGTCTTCAAGTGTTTAAAGCCCATAATTAAATGTACATGGGCCCAGATGATTTTTCAAAAATCAAGTATTATCAGAAAAAATGCAAGAACATTCTTTAGGCTACTCCTTGATGAGCATCATTACCTATCCTCGAGGTGTAATAATAGAAGGCAGTGAGTAATTCATCAACTACAACCCCATGGGACTCAAAATGAATATTTTTTCCTTCAGTCATTGACTTTCAACAAACATAGCCAAAGCAGTTCAACTTTCCCTGCCAAGAAATCACCAAAAAACAGCAGAGATGGTGTATGTGGGCTACTTACTGCCACAGGGCTGGAAAAAAATGAGTGAGCTGCATTTTGACTACCTGTCAGGCATTTTGACATCTTGGAACAGAAAGTGTTGTTTAAATATAAAGTGCATTTCTGTTGGTTGCTCTTTAGTCATCCCTCTGAGGAAATGACCTATCTATCAAGCCATAGAATAGCGCGTGGGAAAACTGCCATGGCGTGTGATTGCTTCCTGCTAAAGAGACCTTAAAGTAACTACATGTTTCAATTTGTGGTTGTTTCCAATCATTTGTAAAACCTCATATTAAAAACCCAATAATAAAAAAAAGCTATTTGAATTTACTTTCCAGCATAATTTCCTGGGCACTCTGTCTCATTGATTTTTTAAAAAATTTATTTTTTATTGATTTCAGAGAGGAAGGGAGAGGGACAGAGAGATAGATACATCAGTGATGAAAGAGAATCATTGATCGGCTGCCTCCTGCACACTCCACATTGGGGATCAATCCCGAAACCCGGACATGTGCTCTTGACCAGAATCGAACCAGGGACCCTTCAGTCCACAGACCAACACTCTAGCCTCTGAGCCAAACCAGCTAGGGCTCTCTCTCATTGATTTTATTCTCTCTTTCTCTCTCTCTCTCTCTCATCAGGAGAGCAATGGGTCTCAAGCTTTAGTGTGAATCAGAAGGCTGGTCAAAACAATAATGATGGGCACTGGACATCTGCATTTCTAACATGTTCCTAGGAAATACTTTTGCTGCTGGTACATTTGACGAACCACTGCTCAGGTGAAAGGTCGGGGGAATTTGGAAACTGGAATGGAAGAGCTATGGAGGCTGAAGCCAGGCCCTCTCTGATCTTGCTCTCAGAGCTGCCCAAGCTATTGGGAGAGCAATCACTGCTGCCCCAGAGGGCCCCTGAGAGTACACGTCCTCTGAGGGAGGCACTGGCCGAGGCAGGCGGCAGGCGGAGCATTCCCGCTCTTCCCACTCCTAAGCCCGGTTTCCATTAATGAATCATTTCACCTCTCTGCTTCCGTCTTTCTCAGATTCAAAATAGCAATGGTAATTTCTCTTCTCTTTTATTAAACACACACACACACACACACACACACACACACACACACACGCACACACACACACACACACACATCCTACATAAAAATTTCTTTGGATTTACTCTGATGTAACAAAGAAGAGCTACAAAAACTCAGCAAACTCTCTCTTTCCTTGCATGTTAAGCTTAACAATGGTAGCTAAAAAAAATACCCAGTAATTGTCCTCTACTGCCTGGGGTCAGCCACTTCCTGGCCCTTAGAGGTGGGAGCCCGAGGGAACAAGTACTTAATGAGACTCTGAAAAGCACTATCTATCTGCACCCCATCCACCACCACCAGCTCTACTTTATCCACGGTTCTCACTCCTTCCACAACCAGCAACAGCGTCTCCCTACTATGCTTTCAGTACACAGCACTACCCATCCCAGGGCCCTTGCATTTACAATTTCATCTGCTGGAAATGTTCTAGAAAAGTACTCCATATTCATACCAACAGAATATTAAAATACTGGGCATGATAATTGAGGGGATTAGAGTGCCCTCAAGTCTGTGGTCAAATGTCACCTCATCAGTGAGGCCATGGTCATCCTATGAGAAGAACTGTGGCTCATGCCACACTTGGTCATCCTATGAGAAGAACTGGTGCACACTTTTACCCTTGGCATCTTGCACTCTAGTCATTCCTGACTATCGGCAGTTCTTGAGAATCCCCATTGCTCATTATGCTTCTGCCTAGAATGTTCATTCCTAAAAATGTTTTGCTGTCTTTCACACTCCTGTGCTTTGGTCAAAACACAAATCAGGTGTCCTGTTCTGCAAAGTATTACATGATAGATTTCAGTTAACCCATTCTTCACTCCATTCTGTCCATTGCTCACTGTTTCTGGCATCAAAAGCACAAAGACGGAGTGCCTGGCACATGGCAACTACTCATAAATGTTGAATAAGTGAACACCAATTCACTTAATTTTTTTTTCTCATCATGATAAGCTACTCTTCATTTCTCTACACTTTGAAAATTGCCCCGGGGGATAAAAGCATAATAAGGATTGACCCTAAAAGTCAAGAGAATAGACACTCATGACATAACCAGTTTGAAGATCAAGAAAGTCACAGTCACAAAACGAAGGAGAATAATTCTCAAAGAACAAGAGAGAGGCATTGTTGGTCTTCCTTTTGTTGTTGTTGCAATGGTAAATGGGATAGCTTTTTTAGTTTTTATTTCTGAGAGCTCATTATTGGTGTATAAAAATGCCATTGATTTCTGGACATTGATTTTGTATCCTGCTACCTTGCCAAATTAATTTATTAAGTCTAGTAGTTTCCTGGTGGAGTGTTTAGGGTGTTCTGTACAATATCAAGTCATCTTCAAATAATGACAGTTTTACTTCCTCCTTTCCAATTTGGATTCCTTTGAACTCTTCTTCTTGTCTGATTGCTGTGGCTAGGACTTCCAGTACTATGTTGATAAGAATGGTAAAAGCAGATATTCTTGTCTTGTTCCTGTTCTTAAGGAACACTTTTAGTTTTTGCCCATTGAGTATGCTGTTGGCTGTAGGATTTTTATATATGGCCTTTATTATGTTGAGATATGATCCCTCTATTCCCACTTTACTGATAGTTTTTATCAAAAAAGGGTGCTGGATTTTGTCGAATGCTTTTTCAGCATCTATTGATATGATCATGTGGTTTTTATCTTTCAAGTTGTTTATGTGATGTAACACGTTTATTGATTTGCAAATATTGCACCAGACTTGAATTTCCAGAATAAGTCCCACTTGATTATGGTGTATCATTTTTTAAATATATTGCTAATATTTTGTTGAGGATTTTAACATCTGTATTCAGCCTGTAATTTTCTTTTTTTGTATGGTCTTCATCTGGTTTTGGAATTAGGATAATGCTGGCCTCATAAAAAGAGCTTGGAAGTGTTCCTTCCTCTTGAATTTTCTGGAATAGTTTGAGGAGCATAGGTGTTAGATCTTCTTTGAATGTTTGGTAAAATTCACCTGTAAATCCATCCAGTCCAGGACTTTGGTTTGCTGGAAGTTTTTAAATTACTGCTTCAAATTGCCTACTGAGGTTTTCTGATTCTTCCTGATTGAGCTTTGGAAGATTGTATGTTTCTAGAAATTTGTCCATTTCCTCTAGGTTGTCCAGTTTGTTGGCATATAGTTGTTCATAGTATTTGCTTACAATCCTTTGTATTTCTGTGGTGTCTATTGTTATATTGCCTCTTTCATTTCGGATTTTATTTATTTGGATCCTTTCTCTTTGTTTCTTGATGAGTCTAGCTAGAGGTTCATTACTCTTGTTTATCTTTTCAAAGAACCAGCTCTTGGATTTATTGATCTTTTGTACTTGTTTTTAGTCTCTATGTCATTTATTTCTGCTCTGATCTTTATTATTTTCTTCTTTCTACTTCCTCTTGTTTTTTTGTTTTTTTCTCTTCTCTTTCTAATTTATTGAGTTGTAGGGTTAGATAGCTTATTAGTTCTTTTTCTTGTTTCTTGAGGTAGGTCTGTAGTGCTATGAATTTCCCTCTCAGGACTGCTTTTGCTGTGTCCCATAGGTTTTGGGTGGTTGTGTGTTCATTTTAATTTGTTTCCAGGAACTTTTTAATTTCTTGCTTGATTTCATTGGTAACCCATTCAATGTTTAATAACATGCTATTTAGTCTCCATGTATTTGAGTGTTTTTGATTTTTTAAAAAAAATTGCTGTTGATTTCTAACTACATGCCATTGTGATCCAAGAAGATGCTTGGTATTGTATCTCTGAGGTAAGGTGGGTCTCTTATAGACAGCATATGTATGGATCATGTTTTCTTATCTATTCAGTCACCTTATGTCTTTTGACTGGATCATTTAATACATTTACATTTAAGGTTACTATTGATGTGTATTTATTTATTTCCATTTTTATTTTCTTTATGCTTATGATTCTCTCTCTCCTTTTCTTCTTCTTAAAGCAGTACCTTTAACATTTCTTGTATTGCTGGTTTGGTGGTAATGTACTCCTTTAACTTTTTTTTTTTTTTGGTCTGGAAAGCTTTTTATTTCACCTTCAATTATAAATGATAGCCTCACTGGATACAGTAGTCTTGGATTTAGGCCCTTGCTCTTCATCACTTAGAGTACTTCACACTACTCCCTTATGGCCTGAAGTGTTTCTATTGAGAAGTGAGCTGACATTCTAATGGATACTCCTTTGTAGGTAATTTTCTATCTCTCTCTTGCTGCCTTTAAGATTATTTCTTTGTCTTTAGCATTTGCCATTTTAATTACGATGTGTCTTGGTGTGGATCTTTTTGGGTTCATCTTGATTGGGACTCTGTGCCTCCTGAACACGTGTGACATTTTCCTTCACCAGGTTGGGGACATTTTCTGTCATTATTTCTTTAAACAGGTTCTCTGTTACTTGCCCATTCTCTTTCCCTTCTGGTATTGTTATAATGCAGATGTTGTTACATTTCATGTTGTCCCAGAGCTCCGTTAAGCTATCTTCCTGCTTTTTAATTCTTTTTTCTATTGGCTGCTCTAATTGGGTATTTATTTCTACCTTGTTTTCCAAATCGCTAATTCGATCCTCTACTTCATCCAATTTACTTTTAATACCTTCCTGTGTGTTCTTGATGTCAGATATATCATTTTTCATTTCTGTCTGGTTCTTGTTTATGGCCTCTATTTCTCTTTTCATGCTGTTGTAATTTGCACTAAATTCCTTAAGCATTTTCATAACCATTGCTTTGAACTCTATGTCTGATAGGTTGCTTGCCTCCATCACATTTAGTTCTTTTTCAGGAGCTTCCTTCTTTTCTCTCATTTGGGGGTTGTTTCTTTGTCTCCCCATTTTAGCTATCTCTTTGTATTTGCTCCTATATATTAGATAGAATTGCTATGCCTCCCAGTCTTTGTGGGTTGGCCTTATATCGAAACTTTCTTGAGGGGTCCAGTGTTACAGTCTTTGTTCACTTGAGCTGGATGCTCTAGGCATGCCCCTTATGTGTTTTTGGGGTTCTCCTGTTATAACTGGGACTTGATTGTTGATATCCCCTTCATGGGAGGAATCTCCCCTCCGACTTGCTGCCAGTGAGATTCAATCCCAATGTTGCCATGTCAATTGTTATACAGATGCTTTGGGTCCACTATTTGTGGGGCTCACTGGATTTTTCTCTGGTGTTGTTGAATCTTTTGCCTTGGTGAGTCTATCCTGGGCCTCCTAGGAGCTTCTCTAGTTAGATGAATGTGAGTCACTGTCCCTTTCTGGCCCTGGGCAACCTGATTGCAGTCCAGAGGTTGAATCCCCTAGTAGTCCAATGGTTGGGGACTCCTTAGTCCAGAGGCTGTGTCTGCCTTGAGTCTCACACCTTGATTGTCCCTGTTCTGAGCTGTACTCCCTTCCCCAGGGAGCTGGTCCTGCGGTGTCAGCTGCAGGCGCTTGGGGTCCAGTGGCTTTTGCCTCACTAAGCAGTACGGGATGGACTTTTGCCTTGCTGAGCAGTCCATGAGGACTTTTAAATAGGAGAAATCTGATTTTTAAAATTCAGCATTTAATAATGCTACTTTTTCCAATCCCAGTCTCTGGAGAAAACTTTGGGAATATCTTTTGTAATCTTAGAAGATGAAATCTAGCAAGCAGACCCAGGTTACTTTGGGTAAGAACTGAAGAATATAACTTGTGGGCTGAGCTAGAAATACCATTGTCATGGCAACCTCCAAAGATTTCATAGAAAAGCCTTGGATTTTTTTCATGGAGATGACTAACAATACCCCTTTTGAAATAGTTCTGATATAGTGAGGGATAATATACAATATGTTTGATAAACTGTTAAATTGGGACAAACTAGCATAATCTTAAGATCAGAGTTGAGAATCCCTAGTCTGTGCACTGATTAGCTTTTAGTGACATAACAGTGATGTGATGCCAACCTGTCTTCACTGTGTTTGATGATTACTTAATAATAAAATATCAATAGTAGTGTAATTAATTCACTAATGATAATAATGATTATTCTTAATAAAAGAGCTCAGTTTGACTTGTCAAGAGAGACTTAATATATTTTTTCTGATTCTTCATAAAGACTCAATTATGTGTTTTCAGTGTTCTTCTGTGATACGATATAAGCCTTTGCAACTACAGGCCTGTGGAAATACCAGTAGTGTCAATAGAAATTATAACTTCTTCCGCAGAAAGGGCATATTCCAGCAGTTTCAGTGCCTCATTTGTTAAGCCGAATTTCCAGCCTAAGTGACAAATCAGTTCAGTGTCTGACCTTACTGCAAGGATTTATGTGTTTAACCCCATTCTGTTCTAGTTTAGATCAAGAATGCCTCTAGTATTATTTTATGAGCCAGGCTTCTATAGTTTGCAAAAGCTGGTCCAGCCTACTGGCCATGCTGTGATTCTCTTTATACAATGACGTTTTCCTGAATAGCGACTAAAATCCATGTTGTCAAATTAGGAACTAATAC
The DNA here is from genome assembly GCF_951640355.1 of Cnephaeus nilssonii. Taxonomy (NCBI): domain Eukaryota; kingdom Metazoa; phylum Chordata; class Mammalia; order Chiroptera; family Vespertilionidae; genus Cnephaeus; species Cnephaeus nilssonii. The sequence continues at coordinate 52,476,227 of NC_137089.1, read as the reverse complement.
ATTAAAACTGCTAATCTTATGGCCATGCTAAAATATGAGTGGTTTCTTGACTTCACTTGGAAAATCCACCAAGATGATGGCGTAGTCTGGGTCACAGCTTTGTTATCTTGCACCAATAAGCAGCTTAGATAGAGGACCATATGGCTAAGGAGGAGGAGATTGTCAGTAATTCCATTTAAGGAGAAAATTCTAAGTAGCATATTTTTTTAGTTTGAGGTTAATGTATGTAAATCTGAGTTTATCATAAATAGCAATATACCCCAAGTATCACATTTCTCATATTACATACTAACCTTTGACTCTGGTCCCTTGGTGTGTCTAGTCTCCTATTCGACATCAACACACTTGCGCGCGCATGCGTGTGCACACACACACACACACACACACACACACACACAGTGTCAAATCATCTATTACCTCAAAATTAGGGGTGGTGTGGCAGCATCGAGAAGCATTATGAAATAAGCCAGAATTAACAAGGCATGGGTCACGTTTGAAGCCCATGCAGGTCAGGCTATATCACTGGGACTGGAACCTGATTGTCTTTACAAATAATACCTGTTTCACTCAGCTCCCAAACCAATGAAATATATTTATCCTAAATATCTTGGTTTTCCTAACCCGTGTAGTTTTCTAACCTGTATATGTTTTCTGAAGCCATCTTCTGCGGACAGTGGTCATGTTATCAATCAAATGGAAGTATTGAAATCTATTTCTATTTTGTAGCATTTAACTACAACATTCATCCTCAGATTCTTAAAGAAGAATGCAGTCATCGTGATAGTGTGGGACTTGGATCTGAACATTCATTCAACACTTACTGAGCTGGTGCTTCATATACAAGACTGTGCTCGTGGGTTAAAAATGTTTGAGGAACTTAGTCATCATCTAATCATCACTCCTACTGAAGTATTGGAATCAGAAAAAAAAAATAGTTGAACCAGTATTTGTTACATTTCTCACACAAATAACCAAGGGAGCATAGAAGAGAAGACTTACATTGAAAAATACAGGTGGGGCAGAAGTAGGATTATAGTTGTTTGTGCTGAAAATAATACAAAATTAATAAATAATAATAAAAATACACAATGTTTCATGTACCCACAACTGTAAACCTACTTTTGACCCACCCTGTGTATGACTCTCTATAATAAATTAATATCTATGCTAATCATCTATGTTTCAATTGAGGAAAAAAGTAATCTAGCAAAATTATTCTGTAAAACCCCTACTGCTTTGAAAACTTTTGTTAATTTTAGGCTTTCTAAATTGAAGATGAAAGATAAAGTGAGTAATTAATAACCTTGAAAATTAGGAAGGTGACTAAGGTGAACTAGCCAGGATGTTGTTGACACTAACTTGATTTATATTTTTAAATAGCCCTACCCTCTCCCTCTCCCCCCCCCCCCGCCATCTCTCTCTCTGTCTCTCTCTGTCTCTCTCTCTCTCTTAGATAAGTAAAATATATCTTTGGGTGAGGATTTAAAAAATTCTCTACCTTTAAATATTAGTAAATCTCCTGATGAAATTTTCCAAATTAATCTGAATAGATTTAAAATGTGAGGAAAGATTTTTTTAAAACTTACTAAACAACAACGTATTTTGTTCAATTTACTTAACATCAGAATTTTCAGTTGTATAATTTGAACCAGGAGAAGTACTTTAATTGATCTATTTCTTTTCTAAAATTGGAATACTAAATTGTTATTAAAGTATTTTCATAAAATTATTAATAAATGCCTTCATAATTATCTCACAAGAATACTGAGATAAATAGCTATTAAAAAGCTGAGATCTCTCAAACTATTATTAGCAAAAATGTATTATTTCTAAAGGTATATCTCAAGTTTAAAAGGATTAAACTGCACAGACATAATGTTTAATGCTCTCTCTCCAAAGATAAGAACTTACTATTAGAAACATATAAATATTAATAACCTCATTAAGGGCTGAGATGCTCTCTTCATCAGAAAACAATCAGGGCACATATGACTAACTGTCCTTTCTTTGCCAATATTCCTATTGCATTTCTTATCACAGTTTCATAATATAACTGCATTTAAAGTACACTCTTAAGCATTGTTAATTAAAGAAACTCAACATAAAGGCCCAGTCTGAACTTTCTAAGTGACATGAAGTTAATAAAAAAATGCAGCTCATTGGAATCTAGTGTGTTTAGGGATTTTTGCACACTTAGCTCTTCAACTGATTCGTTTGGAGTCTGGACAAATGACTCAGTACCTGGGTTAAGTGGGCTTGTGAAGAAATTTTGATACATACACGCAGTTCATATGGAGCTAATAGCTATGTGTTTGCCAAGTATTTTGTAGGAAGAAACATCAAGAGGAAAGAAAGTTAGATTTCCTTAAGAGCAGTAAACTGTTATGTGCATGTAAAGACTGGATAATTAACAAGGAGAAACACTCCTGCCAGCAGGAGCCAGATACATGCATTTCCCTTCTTTTGCTGAAAACCTGTTCTAGAGTCATGTTAAATTTTATATTAAAAGAATATTGCATTTTCTTCTTTTTAAAATGTTTTTATTGACTTCAGAGAGAAAAAGGGGGAGAGAGAGAGAGAGAGAGAGAAAGAGAGAGAGAGAGAGAGAGAAACATGGATTGGCTGCATTCTGCATGCCCCTACTGGGGTCGAGCTCACAACCCTGGCATGTGCCCTGACCCGGAATCAAACCGGTGACCTCTTGATTCATGGGTTGGTGCTCAACCACTGAGCACACTGTCCGGGCTGCATTTTCCAATAATGATACTATTATAATGTAGGGGATATGTTTCTGATCAAAGACTCTGCATCCACAACGTATGATAAAAGCAAAAGTGTATTTATAAAACATCATATTCAACTCATTGAAGTAGTAAAGTATATTCTAAGCCTCATATAATGGGCAAGTGTATGCACTGTGAAATGGTTGTATGAGTGTCCAGTATGTTTGAAAAAACTACATATTTTATATTAAAACCACATTTATACTATATCTTAAATTACAACTACATAAAAGTAACACCCTGACCTTGATTACCACTTATATTCATCAATATAAATCTGTTCTTCAGAAAGAAAGATGCATGTATATGGATGTTTGTATGAGTTAGATGAATGGCACCTTTTAAAAAACTGTCCAAGAAAGTTTGAAATAATGAATTTCCATGTTGCATGAGGAGATAATTAAAGTCACTCTCCCATATTTCTTTAAAATAAGGTGCCATATTTTGTACAAAATGTCCTTATGTTATTAAAACTTTCTTTTGGAATGGGAAAAAGCTGGTACCACAGATGTGCACATTAGAAGAAAAATTATGGTTTATAAATTTTATAATGAAAAAAAGGTATCAAAGTGACATAAATATTTTTATTTACCTTAGAATTAAATTTGAATTTAAGCTTAATTCCTACAGCAATCTTTAGAAAGTTTTATTATGCATCTTTCTTAAAGATAATTTTTTTAAAAAGTAAATGTTACCTTTAAGACTTAAAAAATTTTTTTTATTGATTTCAGAGAGAAAGGAAGAGGGAGAGAGAGATAGAAACATCAATGATGAGAGAGAATCATTGATTGGCTGCCTCCTGCATGCCCCCGTATTGGGTATCGAGCCCACACCCCCGGGCATGTGCCCTTGACCGGGATGGAACCTGGGATCCTTCAGTTTGCAGGCTGACGCTCTACCCACAGAGCCACACCAGGTAGGGCTGGCCAGGCCTTTCTTGAAGATAATTTATAATCCTATATAATAAAAGCATAGTATGCAGATTGTCCCCTCGATGGGGAGTTCGTCCGGGAGTTCGACCAGGGGGTGGGGCTGGCCAGAGGAAGGGAGGGAGGCCCGGACGGTAGTTGGCAGCCACTAGGGACCCCACCAGTGCATGAATTTCATGCACTGGGCCTCTAGTTTATTATAATGTTTTAGAAATTTTCATCCATTTTTAGAATTCAAAATTTTGGCTAAAACCATCAATTAGGCGAAGTCTTCTCTTAATTGTTACCACCCATGAGGCCTGAGCTCATCCTGTAAGGAGCTTCATGGGGAGCACAGCAGGGGGAGTTCTGGTTGTGTAACATAGATGGTGACTATGAGGAGCAGTTCCCAAGTTTGCTCAGGATTCTGAACCCTTGACGTCATTGAAATGCCCAAAAAATGAGTCTGCAGTTACCAGGAAGAGTGACTACGTTAGCCTACTCACAGTCTCTTTGAGGGAAAGGCACATTGAGTGTGTAAGTGTAAAGAAATATTTTTGAAAAAATAATTCTAGTTACAATTACAAGATACGGAATGAACTCGGTGGTTTCATTTATTACTTCTGAAAGAGTTCAGAACCATTGAAAACATTTCCCTCTAGACATTGACATGATCGGCCTATTTTAACCAGCAATTCCAAAGGTTGGCCAAGTGCGAGGCAGCAATACTGAGCAAAAGTCAGTTTCCCCCTTGTAGGAAACCTGGGTGCATCCTGTTAGAGGAGGCTTAAACAGGCCAGGGACGGTTTATTTAAGACTATTGCAAGCGGGGAGAGAGACTGGCCTCAGTTCTGCTGAAACAAACTTCGGAGGAGTGTTTCAGCCCTGGGGTGAGCTAGTGAAATAGTCTTGGAGTGGGGATTGGTCCGTGTGCTGGCGCCATCTGAGTTCCATAATTACTGGCACTTACTTGAAGTTGGGCTCTTACCTTCCCACAGAGAATGGGAGTTCTATCTTCCCTGATGATTGCATTTCAAAAAGATGGCTCCCAGGCTCTTAGGAAGACACCCCTTACTGGCTCAAGGCAGGAAGAGGATCTACATGTCAAAGGGGCAGAGACAGAATTTACAACTGCAAGGTTTCTAAAGTAAATGCTGTAAGTGAGGGGAGTTCCGGGGCTTATTGGCAGGGAGAATGAAGTTTAAGGCCATCTTGGTCAACTCAGCCCTGGAACACAGGTGCAGGTCTGCTTGCCAGCGGCAGGGAAAAGCCCAAGAGAACAGGAAGTCCCCGAATCTCCCCTCCTCCGAATCTGATTTAGATATTTCACTTATGTGTCCTCAGGTGGCCCAGGCTTGCCAATATCACAGTACTGACTAGGTCAAATTGCAATTTTTGGACACTAATCTACAAGCTTCCAAAGGACAGCCATCCTGCTTCCATTTTTAACCTCAGGACCTACTGTAATGCCCCTCCCCTCACAGTACCTCAATCAATGTCTGCTAAGATCAACTGAATTCTAAAAAACTCAGAGATCGGTAGCTGACATGGGAAATAAGAATGTGGGAATTACAAAAGAATTTCAAGCCTTTGGTAAAATGAAGGTTGCACAGGAATTGATCTGAGGCCAGGTATTCCTAGAAGGCACTAACTTTTCTAGTAAATCCTAGAACATGAGAAGTGGAGACACTGGGGAAGATAGGGAAGGGGCCCACATTTAATGTATGCTGGACGGTAGACACCAGGTTAACATACGAGATTTAATCCTTTATCTGGGATGGTAGACACCATGTTAACATACGAGATTTAATCCTTTATCTGGGATGGTAGACACCATGTTAACATACGAGATTTAATCCTTTATCTGGGATGGTAGACACCATGTTAACATATGAGATTTAATCCTTTATCTGGGATGGTAGACACCATGTTAACATACGAGATTTAATCCTTTATCTGGGATGGTAGACGTCATGTTAACATATGAGATTTAATCCTTTATCTGGGATGGTAGACACCATGTTAACATACGAGATTTAATCCTTTATCTGGGATGGTAGACGTCATGTTAACATATGAGATTTAATCCTTTATCTGGGATGGTAGACACCATGTTAACATACGAGATTTAATCCTTTATCTGGGATGGTAGACGTCATGTTAACATATGAGATTTAATCCTTTATCTGAGAGGAAAGCACGGCAAACCCCACTTTGTAAGTAAGGAAGCTGACCCCTACAGTGGCCATATAGCTATAAACTGCGAGCCAAGATTTTAGCCCTCACCTTCTGGTCACAAGTTATAAAGCCATTAAATTGGCTACCTTAAACTTAAATTGTAATAATTTTAGAGAAAGGGAAAAATAGTCAAAACATAAACTTTGTGTATAAGATGATACCCCTAAGAAGAAATCATTCTCAAAAAATATATAAATCGATACTGAAAGATGAAACAGAGGGCCGGAGACCATGGGATACCAGGATACAGGCTTTATTGGAGATCACCCTGCCGGCCGCCTTCCAGAGGGGAAAAGGGCCGGGCTGGGGGTGAAAGCGCCTTTTGAGGGGAGGAAAGGAGGGGACGGGGCTTAGGGCACTCAGCCCACGCTGATTGGTGGTTTCATGTAAGGCACATGATTAGGCACCTAGGGACTTAGGAATCGGGGGCTTAGGGTATTTGGCAGGTGCTGATTGGTGGTTCAATGTACAGTCCATATAAGGAATGTTCGGCTGCAGGTGGAGTTTACATCATACTCCATCCATCAGTTGGGGGAAGGGAGGATCTATCAGATACAATGCTAAAAACAAAGATGTTATAAAGCAGGCAGGTGATATTTTGGGGTGCCTTCCACAACTTTTGACTGTGGTATCACCACAAAGACACTGTCTCTTGCCAGCACCATCAGCTGTGCACCGGATGGACACTGAGTGACATTAGTAGGGCTCTTCTCCAGGACTTAGCACAGTCTCTGTGCTTCTTCAGTAAGGAAATATCATTGTATATTTGATTCCATTATCACTGAAAAGGGTTGCTTCAAAGATCAATCTTTTTGTTTTTTTCAGATACAGTTTGGGAATGCTGTTTATTAATTCTACGTGCTAGAGATGTGCTGTAATCCCCTTAGGTCCCTGGTGCCAGCCCTTCTGGTTAAAGAAACTGTTTAAAGGAGGGGGCTGTTCCTGAATGGGGGGTGATGTCTGGGACAAGAGCAAGCAGGGTGGGAAGAATTGAATGAACAATTTAGTGTACCTGAAAGCCTGGTAAAATTCAAATAGCCCTATTTGGTTTATATGAAACTTAATTTTCAAAATAACATGATGACAGGTTTTCTTAAGAATTTGTGGCGAGAAGAAATAAAAATGGAATCTAGCCAACAAAAGGAATACTTTTGGTCCTCACACTCCCATGAAGTCCTTTGGTGAATTCCTCCATTTGTCATCTGACTGGTTTTACCCTTTTCCAGAACAGAACTCCTACCGGAAGTGCGGCCCGTGCTTCCCAGGGCACCTGGGCATCCCTCCAGCTCTCCGGGAAACCCATTCTACCCTTTCATCCTAGACAACTGTGACCTGACAGGGGAACCCGCTCACACAGCCTCTTACACAAAAGCCTCTTAGACAAAAGCACAAGAATGTTCTTAAAGGAACCACATACAAACAAGCATATTTACAATAATTATTAGTTCATCATCATGCCCCATTGAGACTACGGGGTTGCTTGGCAACAGAATCTGGCACCCTTAACACGAACATGCATGGGAACAATGGTGAAAAGTAATCAAAACCTTAAAAAAGCCAGTTCTTTGAGATAAATCTTTGTAAGACAACACATCCTGGGAAAATGAGTTTTTCACCTAAGAATAGTGTCTGAGAAGGGTGGGCCCTTACTTCATGGCTGAACCTGAACCACTTTCCATAGAATAGATAGAACAATGGGACTTTGAGTTTTTATATAATTGGGCACTTAAGAGGATTATTTATCAGGGTTGGCTTGAAAATGCATAATAGTTCTATGCCCATTTATTATCTTTAAAACTCTAGAGACATATACAGGAAGATACTTATAAAAATAAGTAAATATTATAAATACAATTGGCCCCATGCACGAAATTCATGCACTGGGGAGGGTAGGGTGGTGTTCCTCAGCCCGGCCTGCACCCTCTCCAATCTGGGACCCCTTGGGCCTAAACCGGAAGTCGGACATCCCTCTTGCAATCCAGGACACCTGGCTCCCAACCGCTCACCTGCCTGCCTGCTTGATCACCCCTAACCAATTAGCATATTACCCTTTTATTAGTATAGATAGGATATGACATACCACCTGCTGGCCTGCTTGCCCCCAACTGCCTCCCTTGACAGCCTGATCACCCTCAACTGCCCCCCCTCACCGGCCTGCTCACCCCTAATTGGTCCCCCTGCTGGCCTGATCACCCCCAACTGCCCTCCCCTCCTGGCCTGATTGCCCCTAACTGCCTCTGCCTCTGCCCTGCCACTATGGCTTTGTCCAGAAGGTCTCCTAGAAGGTCTCTGGTCTAATTAGCATATTACCCTTTTATTAGTATAGATAGGATATGACATACCACCATAACTATAACATATGTACCAGTATTACTCTATGAGAATACGTACTTCATGCACTAGGAAGTCATCTAATATATTACATTGTATATGTTGTAAGTAGTAGGAAATACTGTATTCGTAGCAATAGTATACACCCTGTGACTTCCCTTCCTGATTTGGGAATGGTTCCCCAGTTCTTTGAACGTTTCCTGGCCCCCGATGTATTTGGAAAGAAAATAGCTCTGAGTTTGGAGAAATTAAATTACAATCATGACTCTAATTCAACTGCCTCCTGTACTTCCAGCCAGATAACAGGAAAAACATCCTGGGCCGGCGCCTCCTATGGCTGAGCTCCGGAGTGAGGGCCCGTGGCCCAGTGCTGGGCAGGTGAAGTGACTGGAGGCACCTCGGGTCCGTTCTGCTGTCAGCCCAGCAACCAGGGCCCTCTGCTCCCAGCCCCTCCTGAGCCCCGGTGCCTCCTAATGGGGTCCCGAGGCTGCGCCCCCAATCCCGCTGCCCTCTCCTCATAGGACACCGGGGTGCGCACGGGGCTCAGGCGTCCCATTTTCATTAAAATGTTCAACCTGCGCCTGCTCCACCTGTGTCCGCAGGTGGCCCGGGGGCAGACAGTGATCCCGGAGGCGCTCGCCATCCCCGCCAGAGCTCAGCCACGACGGTCTGGGGTGAGACAGCCCCGCCAGGCCCTGTGGCTGCGACTTGGACCCGCTTCCTTAACCAGGGACCTGGCGCGGGCAGGCGACAGCGGTGCTTCCACCCCAGCCTGCACCGGAGCCGGTCCCTGCGGTTTCAGAGCCGAACTCCGAGGGCCTCTCCGGGCGGCAGCGGCCCTGAGCCCGCCGGCTCTCCCTTGATCCCACCAAGGCTTGCTTCTCACCCTTGCTTCTCACTCTTGCTTCTCACCCTTGCTTCTCACTCTTGCTTCTCACCCTTGCTGAAAACCTTCTCGGTCCACTTGCCATAGTAATCTCCGGCGGGGCTGAGGGGACTGGGTGCTGCCATCTTTGTGGTGGCGTGATGGTCAATTTGCATATTCTTTCTTTATTAGATAGGCTATCTGATTAACTACAAATGTTCTACTTTTATGTCATCATATATAATTGGGAAATAAAAACTCAAAACTTAAAAACTGTATTCTTTTGAATTTGAAATATATACGCATTATCTATCTAATTGCCATTTCATTTTTTTTTTAAGCCTTCAAAGCTCTGTGCCTTTGGGAATACTAGATTAACTAATTTTTGACAAGTTTGACTAAATGGGATGATTTACACTACAATACCTGTAAGAGCACTGGCTTGCTTCTATTAGTGACAATGGAAACACTCCCAGCCCATGTGGTCTCTCACTCAACAAATCCAAAGCGTAAGCTCAGGAACTGGATGGGCGGCAGGCAACCCCTGCTCCGGTCCTAGTCCTGTTTCTGGCTTGACCAAGTCACTTACCCATTGCAGACCACGTATTCCTCCTTTTTAAATGGGGACTTCCAACGTTCTTCCCAGGTCTGACCCTCCATGTCCACGTCCAGCACTCTCAGTGGCATCATGCTTTTTTTCTCGCAGAAGAATTGGTTGTTTTATTGAGTTGGTTCATTGGCCACTATCTTTAGGTGATTATTAGAAGTAGCAGGTCTGTATACTAATACTGTTTGAGTATCCGGCATAAGAATTTCATTACTGGCTTCTTTTTTATTTTCTTTGATGTGCTGCAGAGCTGATGGTTAGTTCTGGAAGCAGGTGCAGATGTAATATACTTTATATCAAGCCGTTCTGTTTTAAAACAGCTGGCTTGTCTGTACAGTCCTTAGAAGAGGGTTATATGAGCACATCTGTTTTCCTTTTCTTGAGAGGTTTTATAACATCACCAAAAGGTCATCCTTAAACACACAAGATCAACAACAAAATCTTGGACAACAGCCAGTCCACCGACAAAACAAACCCAATGCACTATTTACAGATATTAATTTAAACAGGCGCAGAACATGAGTGGGTTGAAGGGAGGGGAGAGAAATAGCTTATAGGCTTAGCAAAGAAATAACTTCATGCTTCATAATATTGAGTTGTTGGGAACTAACGGCAGTAAACAAACCTGGGGCTAGTAACTGGAGAGAGTGCATTTACAAAGACGCTGGGAGCAAGGAGTCAAAGATCATGAGTCAGGGGCAGAATTATGGGCCTCATCTGCACTGGGTTCTATATGCCAGCTCTAAAACCAAGAGAAAGTGATGTAAATATTTTAATCACAGTGAAATGAAAAGTGGGTTTTAATCCCACTATTGATATCAGGCCAGGGTTTTGATTATGCAACCGAGGATGTATACTCAAGCACTGGCAGCTGAGTAGCAGGGGAAATGCTCCTCTTCCCACAGAAATACCACTTCTCCTACTGAGAATGCTAACGGAAGAATTCTTACCAGGAAACACATTGGAGGAGAATCTCAGATATTTCAGTCCAGAAGCGTAATACTGACATAAGAAGGAAGTTGGTTTAGGAAGAGAGCGAGCTACAGAAATCACTGGCGGGGACTTTGCACTTTTAGTCAAACATTTTAAAATTATGAATAGAAGTGGAGAATTCTCTGCAGTTTGTATATTTTATCCAGGGTTTAAGGAAGTAGCTTACTGGAAGTTCCCCAGAGTGAAAATTAACCTGTTGGGGAATGTGGATGCCACCAATATGGAAACAACGACTTACGGCAGAAACATATTTTTGTAGCAAAGAATGTCACTGAATTTGTAAAAGAGGATCTTATAGTTGACACCAAAATCATATATAAATTTTAGATTATGGAATACATAAATTTTCACTTATGAGAAACAGTCAATACATTGTACACAACATTTTACAGTAGTGTTAGGTTCTTTTTTTTTTAATATATTTTATTGATTTTTTACAGAGAGGAAGGGAGAGGAAGAGGGACAGAGAGCTAGAAACATCGATGAGAGAGAAACATCGACCAGCTGCCTCTGCACACCCCCCACCGGGGATGTGCCCACAACCAATGTACATGCCCTTGACCGGAATCGAACCTGGGACCTTTCAGTCCGCAGACCGACGCTCTATCCACTGAGCCAAACCGGTTTCGGCAGTGTTAGGTTCTTTGCAGTGAATAGTTTTACCTTTTTTTTTTTATTTTGAAAATGTGTTTTTATGATTTCAGAGAGAGGAAAGGAGAGGGAGAGAGAAAGAGAGAGAAACATCAATGATGAGAGAGAATCATTGATGGGCTGCCTCCTGCACGCCCCCTACTGGGGCTCTAGCCAGCAACCTGGGCCTGTGCCCTGACTGGGAATTGAACCCTGTCCTCTTGGTTCATGGGTCCATGCTCAACCACTGAGCCACACTGGTTGTGCAATTTTATAGTCTTTGTGTGGTATTTTCAAAGAGCCCAGCTTTAAAATAAAGACGGTTTCAGGTTTGGGAAACAAGAAGTTTAAAATCAGACGAACCAGATTTCTACACTGCAGTTTCTGAAGCTCCGAGTGGGCAGGCTGTAAAATGGTGCATGGCTGAGGCCATGTGGGAATCTGTGTGGGCCTTCGCCTCTCTGAATCCTATCACACATTCTGGAATATGCAGGAGGCACAGAGCACTCATGTTACGCTTCTCAGGCCAACTTTTACACAAGGATAGCGGTCATCCTCAGAACTTCCCTTTCTAACTAATTAGAATAGACCTTGGGCAAAACGGTGCTGTTTGCTGGTTGCATCAAGCTCCACTTTCTGAGCTTCTTTTCCCCGTGAGTCTAGTTATCCCTCTGTCCTCTGTTACCTAATGCCCCCTTCAGAGAGCTTAGCCCCCAAGTTCTCTTCCTTCCTGCACACCATCAGCACCTGCTTCTGGATCATTCAGGCTGAGGAAGAATGACTAAGATCTTACAGTATGATGGTATTTGGATTTCAGTGGGAAAAACGATTTAAGAAAGCCAGGGGGATGAGGTCCAGAGATAAAGGGATTAGCGTTGACTGTCAAGCATCGGTGAGTAGGATGGGGAGACATCTTTAGACATCAGAGCTGTTCCACCTCTCCAACCGTACGACTAGTCCTGCGAGCCGTGGAGTTGGAGAGAAGCAATTGTGTGAATGGCTCAAGATTCCAGGAAGCAGAAGTGAAAATCCTTCCTTCTAAGTTCGTAAACTGGATGTAGGATTACTACAGAGGACATGAAAGTTGCTCCCTGTTTCCTGAACCCACGCCAGCTAACGGGGAAAAGGAGTTGGATAAAGCAGCCTTGGTGCAGGTGTTGGCGATGGCAGGGGAACTTCAGTGGGCACTGCAGGTGGAAAGTGGAGGTCGAGATGATGCGTGTGTTCGTGTGTGTTCGTGTAGATGCCACCCTGTCACCGCAAAAAAGACAAGCCCACCGAAGTTATTAATGCATTAAGAAGAAACTGTGAACTTCAACATCATTTCATTGCTAAATTGGGGCATATTTGAGGGATGAATTACTAGCAACGACTTCCTTGAAAAGCCTCCTACGGCTGTTGATTCTTTGTGTGGCCTGATAGGCCAGGGGTTTGTTCCAAAGAGACACAAACAGGAAACACTGGCTGTCAAGAATTTGGACAGTAGTAGTTAAGCAAAAACTAAAATATGACAGAAAGCACTGTTTTCTTGGTCTCATATGCAAAGTTAATATGAAAAAGTAAAAAAGTCTGAATTGTATTATTTTATATTTAGCAGTTATGTAAACTAAAATAAACAGATATTACTACTCATTATAGTTATTCAAGTACCTAAAAATTTGCTTTGAAACGATTCCTGAATATGAATGCATTTCACATTAGAATCAGATAACAAAACGAAACTCCATTTCATTTACATGGGCCAGTATTGAATAGTTATTGACCATTATCCACAGTTAGTAAACAATTTTCCAACATTCCTTAAGTTACTATTTTTTTATCCTCACCTGAGGATATGTTTACTGATTTTACAGAGAGATAAGGGAGAAACATCAGTGTGTGAGAGAGAACATCTACCAGTTGCCCTCCTTACATGACCAGACCAGGCATCAAACCTGCAACCCAAGCACATGCTCTGACCAGGATTTGAACCTGCAACCTTCAACTTACTATTAAAAAACAAACATTTTTTATTGATTTCAAAGAGGAAGGGATGGGGAGAGAAACAGAAACATCAATGATGAGAGAGAATCACTGATCAGCTGCCTCCTGCACAACCCCCACTGGGGACTGAGCCCAGGCATGTGCCCTGACCATGAATCCAACTGACCTCCTGGTTCATAGTTTGATACTCAACCACTGAGCCACATTGGCTGGGCTAATTTACTACTTCTTTTAAAAAAACAAAAGTTGGATTTTACTTTTCTTATCCGATGTTCTAGTCTTTGCTAAGAAGGGAAGAAAAAAGCACTAATTGTAAGCAAGTGAGCTTCTCGCTTTGCCTGATGATTCTGACGGTGATAGAGGCTTTCTCTATAGCACAGTAGCTCTTGATAAGGAAAGCTGACTGCACACAAGAGGGGTGTGCCAAGACGTAGTGAGCAAGCTCTTTTACTTCTCCTGAGCTTAAAACTGTTATTGTACTTCACATAAATTTGCCTTCATCCTAATCCAAATTTTCCCTGTGGAACTTATATCACTGTAATACTAAATTTGTGAAGGAAGTATAGTAGGCTCACATACACTGGTGATATTTAAACTCGACCACTAAAATTGTTATTGTTGCATAAACTAGGAGCAAATTGTTAACAAGCAGAGGCTTATAGGAACAATAGATTTTCCACTCTTTGCTTTTTAATGGTGTGTGGAGCCTAATTACTCTAGTTGGCCTATTAATGGCAACACATGACAAAATTTTCCTGACTACTAACTAATGAACTCAATGTCACTCGTGTTATTACTGGTAAAGCTTCCACTACTTCTGTCTTACCGTATGCATCCTATTCCCGCCCCCCCCTCGACCTTCCTCATCCTCAGAAAGCCCATTTCCTTAACTTAGGAGTCAGATGGTATTTGTTACAATCAGAGAGGAAGCAAAGAAGAATGAATGCAATGGCAATTAATTAGAGGTTTTGAGGGTATTAAAACAGAAGAGGGATAGAAATAATAATCAGATAGTTGTAGGACAGCTATGGTATATAAATAGAACCCAGATGAGCACCAGAGGTAATTTTCCAGGATTTAATATGTTTGATACACACCCAATGTGTGCCCATGGATGACAAGCAACTAGCAGTAAAGAAGAATAAATAGTTAAATTTCTGGACAAACCAGGTTATTGGAATGAACTAATAATGCACTGTTTACCTCACTAATTTCTTAGGCTTTCTCTGTTTATTTTGCTAGAAGTTATATGAGACTGAGTGGAAGCATTTCAATGTAATGCAACTGTAAACCTAGGTTTGCTCCACCCTGTATCTCTTAATTGGAAGCACAACACTAGGCCACTTACAAAATAAACCTCTGACCCCCAGGGAACCTTTAAAACTCACCTCTTATTCTCCAACCTTGACTTGCAAATGCTGTAATTTTTTTTATTGACAAAGTCGCCACTTTTTCCATCCCCTTCTCCATCTTCTCTGGATTAATTTTGATAGAAACATACTGAACTCTAAACCCTTTCTACTCCAAGTGTGAAAAATATTCTGCATTGTGGGACATGAAACAGTGAGAACTCAGGGCAGGGAAGGAAACGTGGGGAGAAAGCAGGGAAAAGAGAAATGAAAGGGGGAAAGATGGAGTACTTGGCTATCAGTGCCAAGAGAGTTTAATTTGTGCTCTCTTAATCTTCACAATGTTCTTGTCAGATGGTATTAATATACCCATTTTAGAGACAAGCATCTGAGGCTCTTCAACTATAGGTGACACTTCATTGTCTGCCAGGGTTTCAAGCCTGTGATGGGGACTGTAGTGTCTGGAATTTCAACCCCAGTCAAATCAAGACCTGGTGGAGACACCATCATAGATACACTGTTCTGATCCAAATTTTGACCACATTGAAATGTTCTTTCTCCTCTTTAGGGGGGTAGTTTCAAGAAGAACTATAATTCTTTCCTCTGTGACCGTTTTTCTGAGTTGTTTGTGCCAACTAACAACTTTGATTGGACTTTATATTAACAGAGTCTGGAATTACATGCAAATGCTGTGAACCATTTATTTGCTTTTTGGTTGTCTGTCATCGCATCTCCCAAACTCAGATATATTATCTAACAGCTTGCATTAAATGAGGCAATGAGTGCCTCTTCTGCACCCAAACACTGTTATAATCATTTCTCACCCTTACTCTGTCCCTGCAATGCCTATTATGTCCAATAATGCTGTGTTCACTCACGTTTGGCATCATTTTGGCTTTCACCACTTATGTGCTGTGCTTGCGAACCCGTTGTTTAAATGAATAGCTGGCACACAGAGCACTTCCTGATGGCCACGCGGGCAGTGCTGACTTTATCTGCATTTTAGATCATTAGAGCCTGGGGCCGCAGGCAAAGCAGTGCTTCCCTTTGGCACTCCCAGAAGAGGGTATTTGTAAATACGCATCACTAATGGAAGAAAACACACTTCCTTCCCCTCAACTCCCCCAGCCAAGCAAAGTAAAATAACATTTTGTACAAAAAGGAAAGGTTTTCCTGAGAACATCTTAAGCCAATCCTGCCCTCTCATTTGACATTTCATTCTGATTAGGATGTATTTTATATCTCATTGGAATCTCACAAAGCCAGCAGAGCTGTCCCCGTGTGTAACGATGGACCTCACATTGAAATATCCTTTTTAAAAATATGTTTCTATTGATTTGAGGGAGAGGAAAGAAGGGAGAGGGAGAGAGAAACATCAACGAGAGAAGAGAACCATCGATCGGCTGCCCCTGCATACTCCCTACTGGAGACTGAGCCTACAACCGGGCATGTGCCCTGACTGGGAATCAAACCAGCAACCCCTCGGTGCACAGGACAATGACCAACCAACTGAGCCGCACCGGCCCGGGCTCACATTAAACTATCTTAAACATATGAACAGGAATGGATTAAGTGATAAATATAATGTTGACACCTGATTCATCAAGGAGAATATGTTGCAAATACAAGGGACAGTGAAAGGACAAGAATACTTTTTAACTAAATATTGCCTTGATATTTGACCATTGGCTAAGAGATAGCGAGAAGGACATTGGAACAGGTTTCATCCATTTCAAGGAAGCAGAGTGTTTGCAGATCACTTGACATTCACTAGTGTGTTCTTACATCTGGAAGGCTGTAGCACTTACATGTGCCATTCAGTTTAACCACATCCTCTGTCATAGTGTTATCCCTGTTTGCAGATAGGAAACATGCCCAGAAAGAGGGCAAGTAGCAAAACCTAAACGGATCCAATTCTAGAGCAAAGCTCTTTCTGCCACATCATGTGGGTCTACACCTCTTTGCGAATTGGTTAACTCTACGAGCCGTCTTCTAGAAGAATGCTTTAAAAACACATGCGACATGAGTGATGATATTTCAGTGCAAATCTCACTAACTGATTGCTGTGATTGGACTAGCTTCTGCTGGTAGATCTTTGTGAAACTGCTCTCCTCTGAGATAGTGTGCTTTCAATACGTTCTCTGAAGGCTTCCCTGAATTATACAGATCATAAAACTGCTTTGCTTTAAGTCTAAAGAAAAATGGAATGCTTAGCTGCCAATGTTGTCCTCTTTGACATCTGCCATGCATGGTTCAAGCTAAGATGTGTCCACAAACTGTCCATTATGCCACGACTTCTTTTGGATATTGTGGAGTAGACATAACTTAATAATTATGAAGAAATAGAGAGATATTGCTCTTGGCCCTCCCCATCATGCTGGCAGCCTCCCCGCTGCCCTGGGCTAGTTCCTCCTCACTCCTGCTGCCCCTTAGGACAGACAGCATGCTTTGTGACCTCACTCACAGTCTTCTCTACCCCAAGTGCATCTTTCATACGCTCAGGCCTTCTCAAGCAGATCGTTTGTGCCAGGCAGTCTCGGGGTCAGTTTTATATATCTGTATCTCCACACTTGAACTTCATCAGAGGGGTCCTGGCAGACAGGGGAGCATGGTGTTTAAGAGAGTTGGAGCTGCCCTAACCAGTTTGGCTCAGTGGATAGAGCGTCGGCCTGCGGACTCAAGGGTCCCAGGTTCGATTCCGGTCAAGGGCATGTACCTTGGTTGCGGGCACATACCCAATAGGGGTGTGCAGGAGGCAGCTGATCGATGTTTCTCTCTTATCAATGTTTCTAACTCTCTGTCCTTCTCCCTTCCTCTCTGTAAAAAATCAATAAAATATTTTTTAAAAAAGAGAGAGAGTTGGCACTGATACCAGCTCTCCTGAGTCCAAATACTGTCTACACCCCTGACTAGCTGTGCAACCTTGGAGAAATCACCTGAGCCTGTTAAAAGCATCAGATTTCTCATCTGGAAAATGGGATAATAAATATACCCAGCCCATAGGGTTAGTGTGTAAATGATGTAATAGTGCTTGCCTCTTATTAGTAATAGCTGCTCAGTATTAATTATTCACTGTGCATTCCCAGTCTCAGCTCAGTTCCTAACACAGTTTTGTAGCAAATACTTACAGGATTGAACTAGTTCTGAAATTTAAGCAATGCGTCACCCATTACTTCTCCCACAGAAAGGGAGAATGGAGAGAAGAACCCACCTACCATATCCTCTTTTCTTACTGTAACCCTTTCATTTAGCCCCCAGGAATAAAATAATATTCCTGAACCTCATCAGGTTTGAGAAATTTTCAAAGCAATAATTTGAAAAAAGTTGGGTTTCCCTAATCTAATATGCCCCAGGACCTCAGGGTCACCAAGCATATATTAATGCAGTCTAGTTGAGACTAATGATGATAATCAGTAAACCAACTATTTAAGAGCTTGTTGGGCTTCTTAAAATTTATTATCTGCACTTCATAGAGGCACAGCTATTTTGTTTTTATAGGAGATTCAACAGTCAAGATAATCTTTAAAAATCAGATCATATCATATCCTTGGCTTGCTTCTAACCTTTAAAGGCCATCAATCTATCATGAAGATACTCAACTATAAACCACCTAACACGGCTTACAGGCACCGAGTGCACTGGCCACTTCCTATGTCTTTCCCCGACTTTCATCCGGTTCTGGGTACATGAGTCTTTCTCCAGTTTCAGATGCAACCGGTTTGGATTGTTGCTGTCTCACAGCATTGCACTCGCTGATTCTTCTACCTCATCCAATTTCCCTCTGATCAGTAAGGTCTCCGTTAAAATGCCGTCACTACTATCTTGACCACAGAGACCTGCCTCCTCGGTGCCTCTCTACCCCATTGTCCAGTTGCATGTCAGTCACTCTGTGAAGTCTGTTGACATGTTTACTCATCTCCCCCCATCTCTGGGGTATTTGCCTAAGAATAAGGACTTTGTGTTTTCTTGTTCATCACTGAAACTTCCAAGACTTTCAACAGAGACAGGTGACAGAAGCTGCTCAGGAAATGTGTATGGAATAAATAAGTAAATATGTGAACGAGGGAAAAATGTAAAACACTAAAGCAAGACTATTTCTCTTTCAAAAGGACAGAGTAATAAGAAATCATTTCATTCAATTAGAATCAATTAGACCTAGTCGTTGATGCTTGACTTACTTGTTCCCATTCAATACAAAATGTTCCATTGCTTCCTGCTACTTTACAAGGTGTTCATTAAATTTTGCTCACTTAAGATCAATTGGTAAGACATTATTTAACTTGCCTACTCTAAAGTTCCAGCATTAACTCAGCCAGGGGCATCACAAATTACTGATCACGTGACTTTGGGGAAATGATACTTAGCCCCTCAGTGCCTCAGTTTCTTCTTTCACGCTATGGGAATAGCAATAAGGGTTATCTCACAGATTTATGAGGAGCATAAACTCATATATGTAAAACAGTGCCCTATAATAGTGTCTGGCACACGGTAAGCCTTACAGAGGTACTGACTGCTGTGACTAATATTGCTATTATGAGACCAAAAATTTGAGACTAATCCTTCATGTAGTTGCATGCACCACTGATAAAGGAAACTAATAGAATATTTAGAAATCAGATTAAAGAAGGGGAGCCAGTTAAATACACTCCGGTAGAAGATTATGAGGCTGTCGCAGCATAGAAGCATAAAAACAAATAGTTTTTGTTTGATTTTTTAAAGAAGGAAAGGGCTTAGAAATATGGAGACAAAAACGATTGATAGGCTGTGCTGACGAGGAGATCGCTGGTGAACTTCAGCAGGAATAGGTCAGAGCTGTGGGAAAGGGGCTGGGGTGAGAGAAGCCCAATGGGAGCAGCTTACAGAGTGAATGGGACTTGAAATGGAAAGGATGGATGAAGATAATTCTGAAAAGCTCAGTCATGAAGTGGATAAAGAAGATAGGCAGGAATCAAGGGAGGGTTTCATGTTATATGTACACTTTTAAACTAGGAGTTACTAGTCTAGAGTAAGTTTGAATTTTGAGAGGAATAATTCATATGAACTAGATAGGTTGTAGAAAATGCAGTGCTGTGAAGTACTTGAGAAGATGAGAGAAAATGGAATACCTACCATATGTAGTGCAAATGGCCTTTTAACTTGAACTCTTATAATAAAAGGGAATACAAAGATTAGTGTGACTGCTAATGAATTAATGAACTGGACAGTGGACTATTTACTGGGTTCTATATTCTTAATAAGATATGAGGCAACTCATCAGCAGAGAGCAAGGGAAGTAGAGAGGGTAGAGAGAAATTTGAGGAGAGTGGGGAAGGCTTTTAAAAAAATAGTCATTAAGGAGAATTAGAAGGAACTTACTGGTAAGTCAGAACAATATTTCCAGCCTAGAAAACTCATTTGAAGTTAGTAATTATTAATTTATTAGAATTTCAATTTGCCCTGACTCATGATTTTTTTCCAGCTATCTGGATATAAGTTACAAAAAAGCAGAAAAGAGTGAGAGATGATGAACGGGAGTAAATACAATTAGTACTATACATATAATATGTGTGCAGTTCAACCTCAATAGTTATAAAAATTCAAAGAAATGAATCATGAGGTTTCATTTTAACTTAGCAAAATAAACAATTATATATATTTTATATTGGCAAAATTTATTGCAATATAATTTGGTTTGATCTTTTGAAAAGTAATTTGAAAATCTCCAGCAAGATAAAAATGTTCATAAGTTTTTACACATTAATTCTAATTCTAGAAACTTACTCCAATAAATAATTTATATTTAGAAAATTGTTATGTAATTAAAGGTGTTCATTGGTATGTCAATTCTAATAACAAAAAATTGGAACCACTTTTAGTAGTCAACAATACAAAAATGTTTTAGTAAAGTATACCCACTTACTAGAAAACTCATTATCCTATTACTAGAAATTCGTGCACAGGATGTGTGTGTTCCTCAGACCAGCCTGCACCCTCTCCAATCTGGGACCCCTCGAGGGATGTCCGACTGCCCGTTTAGGCCTGATCCCGATAGGATTGGGCCTAAACGGGCAGTCGGACATCCCTCTCACAATCCAGGACTGCTGGATCCCAACCGCTCGCCTGCCTGCCTTCCTGATTGCCCCTAACTGCTTCTGCCTGCCAGCCTGATCACCCCATAACCACTCCTCTGCCAGACTGATTGATGCCTAACTGCTCTCCTGCCAGCCTGTTTGCCCCTAACTTCCCTCCCCTGCTGGCCTGGTCACCCCTAACTGCCCTCCCCTGCAGGCCTGGTCACCCCCAACTGCTCTCCCCTGCAGGCCTGGGTCCCCCCAACTGCCCTTCCCTGCAGCCCCAGTCGCCCCCAACTTCCCTCCTCTGCTGGCCTGGTCACCCCCAACTGCCCTCCCCTGCAGGCTTGATCGCTCCCAACTGCCCTCCCTTGCAGGCCTGGTTCCCCCCAACTGCCCTCCCTTGCTGGCCTGATCCCTCCCAACTGCCCTCCCCTGCTGGCCATCTTGTGGCGGCCATCTTGTGTCCACATGGGGGCAGCCATCTTTGACCACATGGGGGCAGCCATCATGTGTGTTGGAGTGATGGTCAATTTGCATATTACTCTTTTATTAGATAGGATAGAGGCCTGGTACACGCGTGGGGGCCAGCTGGTTTGCCTTGAAGGGTGTCCCGGATTAGGGTGGGGGTTCTCTTGGGGTGTGGGGCAGCCTGGACGAGGGGCCTGTGGTGGTTTGTAGGACAGCTACACCCCCCAGTGACCCAAGTGGAGGCCCTGGTATCTGGGATTTATTTGTCTTCTATAATTGAAATTTTGTAGCCTTGAGTGGAGACCAAGGCAGGTCAGGGCTGGGGAAGCTTGGCTTCCTCCATCACCGGGGGAAACTCAAGCCTCTTGCTCTCTCCAGCTCCGTGGCTGCAGCCATTTTTTTGGGACTTATTTATTTTCTATAATTGAAACTTTGTAGCTTTGAGTGGAGTCCAGGGCCGGCCAGGGTGTGTGGAAAGCTCGGCTTACTCCATTTCTGGGGAAACCCAAGCCTCCTGCTTGCTCTGTGGCTGCAGCCATCTTGGTTGGGTTAATTTGCTCCTGGTACGCGCTCCTGATTGGCTGGTGAGCATGGCTTGTGGGTGTAGCAGAGTGATGGTTAATTTGCATATTACTCTTTTATTAGAATAACTAGAAGCCCGGTGCATGAAATTCGTGCACTGGGGTGGGTGTCCCTCAGCCCAGCTTGCACCCTCTCTAATATGGGACCCCTCGGGGGATGTCCAACTGCAGGTTTAGGCCCGATCCCTGTGGAATCGGGCCTAAACCTGCAGTTGGACATCCCTCTCACAATCCGGGACCGCTGGCTCCTAACCGCTCACCTACCTGCCTGATTGCCCCCTAACTGCTCCCTTGCTGGCCTGATTGCCCCCTAACTGCTCCTCTGCAGGCCTGATTGCCCCCAAATACCCTCCCCTGCTGGCCTGATCACCCCCAAGACTTTTATTAGTATAGATATGACCCTGCACAGAAAATTTTACTAACCCTGCTTTACAATAAGGGCTTGACGATTGAATCATTAGGACCAGACACCAAGATTTCGTTTCTTTGAATAGTGGAGGGAATACTTATCTTGTCTTTAAGTTGCCCGGAAATTAAAATGAGATAATGACTTAGAAAAGTATAAAAGCACCATATAAAGACAACTGTCTTTTTAATGAAGTGACAAAATGAAAAACACTTTTTATTCTCCCCTTCCTTCCTTTACAGCTTTTATTTAAACTTTGAAATTTATAAAAATTTCACTCCAATTTTCATTTCTTTACATTCAACATTATTTTGTATTGGTTTCAGGTTTTATATTAGTTACAGAATAGTGGTTAGACAATCATATACTTTACAAAGTGTTCCCCGATATTTCTAGTACCCACCTGGCATCATACCATCATTACAACACTATTGACTATATTCCCTATTTAAGTGACAATGGGTTTACAGGTTCCTTTCAGTCTTTCTTTTGTGTTTCTTGTCCTTCCTTTTCTTTCTCACTTCTTCCCTCATTTTCTTTATATAGTATCTCAATTGGCCATCAAAGCTCAGTGAAGGCACTGGGACACGCTTCATCCATTTTACAGACCAGGAAACTGAGGCCAATTCCAGTTGGCTGTGGAACTTGACTCAGCACACAGGAAGCCCTCAGAGCCATGCTCTTTGCGCTTCCTAAGGGGCAGCCGCCCAGCAAACAGAACAAACCTTCCAGTCAGGCTTCCGAGCCTCTTTCTCAAGCACCTCTTCATTGCGGATGCTCCACATTCTTTCCTCTCCCCCATTCTTTACTGCCCCCTCCCCCTTCTCCAAAGCAGGTGGAAGGCTTCCCACTCACTGCCTAGGCATGCTCTGCTATGGGGCAGGGTGTAGCGAGCTTGCTTTTGGGTCAAGGGAGGAGCAGGAGTCATTGCCTCTGAAGTGTGAAGGCCGCCTGAGCGTGGCCCGTTAGCACTGGGAGCTTCTCTGAATCACATCAGTCAGTCCAGTACCCTGCAGTGCAGCACCCCTCCACTGAGGTGGCACCACCCCTCAACCCCCACCTCAGACCCCAGGGAGCGGCTGCATGGGCCCGGACACACCCCCCTGGGGTGCCGATCGCCCCAGGCACCCCCGGGAGCGGCTGCATGGGCCCGGCCACGCCCACCCCGGGGTGCCGATCGCCCCAGGCACCCCGGGAGCAGCTGCGTGGGCCCGGACATGCCCCCCCGGGGTGCCAATCGCCCAAGGCACCCCTGGCCACGCCCCCCCAGATGCCAATCGCCCCAGGCACCCCGGGAGCGGCTGCATGGGCCCGGCCACGCCCCCCCCGGGGTGCCAATCGCCCCAGGCACCCCCGGGAGCGGCTGCATGGGCCCGGCCACGCCCCCCCGGGGTGCCGATCGCCTCAGGGACCCCCGGAACTAAGAGGTCTGGGCGCCGCCATCTTGATCTTCTCAATGGCCGGATAGGCCACTCCAGCCTCCCCCCGGCCCAATCGTAGGCATAGCGGAGGTGCGGTCAATTTGCATGTTTGTCTATTATAAGGTAGGATTACAAGACTGTACAGCAAAATGGAATTATTCTTAATGAAGAAAGCTGATTTTAAAATACTGTTTACCTTTTGACAACTATGCAAACATGTGAATATTTATTAAAAATTAAACCAAAATAAAAATTTAAAAGCTCTGTAACAGTAATGGGAATTTGTTTCAAAATACTCTTTAACGTATTTCATTTTATAAAATTGTTTTTAAGAGGATTAGTGAAGGAGTTCTTTTCTAACCCTTTTCTTAAGACTTTCTTATTATTACATTGTTATACTTCATACTTTCAAAT